>NC_083699.1:18772500-20014166 GCF_033118175.1 Dama dama
TTCTATCTGGATTCCTTTTATTTCTTTTTCTGCTCTGATTGCTGTGGCCAAAAGTTCCAACACTATGTTGAATAGTAGTGGTGAGAGTGGGCACCCTTGTCTTGTCCCTGATTTTAGGGGAAATACTTTTAAAAGTATAACCTTCCAAAACTGAGCCAGGAAGAAATAGAAGATCTTAACAGACCCATCACAAGCAAGGAAATCGAAACTGTAATAAAAAATCTTCCAGCAAACAAAAGCCCAGGACTTTTCAGCTTCACAGCTGAATTCTACCAAAAATTTAGAGAAGAGCTAACACCTATCTTACTCAAACTCTTCCAGAAAATTGCAGAAGAAGGCAAACTTCCAAACTCATTCTATGAGTCCACCATCACCCTAATTCCAAACCCAGCCAAAGATGCCACAAAAAAAGAAAACTACAGGCCAATATCACTGATGAACATAGATGCAAAATTCCTTAACAGAATTCTAACAAATAGAATCCCACAACATATTAAAAAGATCATACATCATGACCAAGTGGGCTTTATCCCAGGAATGCAAGGATTCTTTAATATCTGCAAATCAATGTAATACACCACATTAACAAATTGAAAGATAAAAACCATATGATTATCTCAATAGATGCAGAAAAAGCCTTTGACAAAATTCAACATCCATTTATGAAAAAAACTCTCCAGAAAGCAGGAATAGAAGAAACATACCTCAACATAATATAAGCTATATATGACAAACTCACAGCAAACATTATCCTCAATGGTGACAAATTGAAAACATTTCTCCTGATTTTTTAACCATGGGAAGTATCCACTGAGGCTAATTCCAAAGTTGAAACTGAGTTACTAATTTAACAGCTTTGGCATTAAGAGAACTTGACTCTTGTACTGATAATAATAGTGATAAATTAATTCCTAATATTAATTACTATTACTACAGCTAATCTTTTCTAAACAAGTAAAACTGGCCAGACAGTGTCTGAAGTATTTTCCCTTAATAATTTTATTTTATTTTGCATTCCAATGTAAAAAAAATAGTATTATTACCTATCATTTTACAGATGAGGAAATAAAGAAATTTTAAAAATCTACCAATAGTTTCTCAGCTCATAAACTGAGGATCTTGGATTTAAAAGCAGCTTATTTGACTACAGAATCTACCTTATTAAACACATGCACTATCATCCTGAAGATAATCACCTTCTTAGGAGCTCCATTTCTTTATCTGGAAAATGGGAAATATCAGATATTTCATTTTTTATTCTCTCTGATAGCACAGTGTGTAGCCTAAATATTTGTATCAACTATACCCTTTGCTTTTCCTTGATTACTATTTGTGGATTTAGAAAATCACTTTATAAATGTGTATAGAATATGACATGTACAAAGTAGTCTTTTTATCTTTTATTCCCATTTCTCTAACTTATTGTTTTGTTGTAATATTTTCTTAAGTTCAGTTATTTATTTTGAGGCTTTTTATTGGTGATAGGTCTTGTAGCCTAGTATTTATTATGTTATTAACTACTGTTAAGTCATATTCATATTTTTAAATGGAGCATTCCATTATTGATCATTATTCACCAATTTCCTAATCACTTTTGGCATTTATAGCAAATCATCATCCTTGTCTCAAAGGAAGATATTATGTTTAATAGACTCTCAGATTTATGGACAAGGGTAGGGGAGAAGAGGGAGAGGGTGAGACAAATGGAGAGTTGCATGAATGCATATACACTAACATATGTAAATTGACAGCCAGTGGGAATTAGCTGTAGGACTCAGGGACCTCAAACTGGGGCTCTGTACTAACATAGAGGGATGGGAGTGGCCAGGAGGTGGGAGGGAGATTCAAGAGTGACAGGACATATGTATACCTATGGTTAATTTATGTTGATGTATGAAAGAAATCAAACCAATATTGCAAGGTAATCATCAATTAAAAATAAATAAATATTTTTTAAAAAGAAAAAAAAAACACTAGTGATAACTGAAAGATCTAAGATGTTTTAAGAGAAGCTCATTTAATTCAGCTGAAATTATGGAAAAAAAGCATCCAAATTTCACATAATTCTTGATATGCTCAGGTTATTCTTGGCATTATAACACTGATATTGTAGGAAAAAGTAGATATCTTACTGATGGCATAAAGTCATTATGTTTAATTTGAAAAAAAGCAAGGTAATCACTATATAAGAGTTTTTTAAATAGATGTTTTGGTTTTTAATTTCTCCTTTCCTCTTGGGTGACTTAATGGCCCCTATCACTGTATGACATAAAGTCAGTCACTAGCTAAAGGATTGAAATCTGGAAGATTTGTTTTAGAAGATACATTGGAAGGTTCTACATGCTGGTTTAAGTCTTGACCCTCCAGAATAACATTTAAGGGCATTGATTAACATATATATAGTATGGTTTACTACACCCAACTGTACCCTACATATGGAACTTGTCTAATTCCTTGTGCAGTACATGGTAAATCTCTTTTTTGCTGTTTATGCAGTAGCAAATAATAAACTTTATTTCTTAGGAACATATAAAGTGAACAGAGCTTTTATCTCCAAACAGCTAAATAGTTAAATTGAGCCAGATCAAAATGTGGAAGAGCTTTAACCAAGACAGCACATTTTAAGACTGGGATTTACTTTCCCTGATCACAGTTAAAGAATGCCAGTTTTATGGGAAATAAAAACAATTTCAGTACACTTCTGTGTCTTTGGGTTCCTTTTTCAGTATTATTTTAAACAACTACAGTAGAAAACACATTTGAGAAATAAAATGTGTCTTAGGTTTATTATTTCCTCTTTATTACTGATTGTGTACACATTATTTAAAATAGTGCAAAAACATTCAATGGCTATAGTGTTTATTAGTACATTTTATTTTTATCATAGTATATTCTTATTTAAAAATCACCAAAGTTTAAATATAAATTCATAGGTGAATTAATGTTATACTGACATACCATTATCTTTTCTAAACTCACTTGACATAACTTGTCATTGTATTTAAATATGTTCAAAACGTTATTAATTATAATTTACAAACAATATTGTATTAATTTTATTAGTTAAAATATTATTGAATGCAAGTTGCACGTGACCAAATCAGTTACAATGAGAGTAACAACTTTACTTAGGATAAATTTTTAAAGGAATTGGTTAATTCATTTTGATCATAATTATTTCATTATAAAGTTAACCCTATTTGCCAAAATAATTAAAAGCATCCAATATGTGATAAAAATGATCAAGTAACAACTGAAAAATACCTCTTTAGTTTGTAAAATATCATAAATTTTATATTTGTTCCATGCCTACTGTCAAAAAGCTTTTAAGATGACATAATTTTAAAACATATATATAAAGATAATTTTGACTCAGTTTTTTTAAAGTAGAGAAATAATATAACAGATACTTTAGACATATTGTTTAAACCTTTAATATACTGGAGTAATTTGAGAACAGATGGGATAATGTATTCAAATTTCTCCCTGTAGGTTAAGTTATAATAAATATATGTGTTGAAATTCATACAAAATTCCCAATCCTCTTTTTCAAGAAATAAAATTTTCAAATCTTCATTTCTCACTGCCCACTGTTACTCCTTGTTTTCTCTCACTGGGAGTTCATGATCAAAAGAACAGAATTGAAAAGGCTTAATGACTCTTCACTTAAGGTCACTCAATACAGTGATGAGTACCTGAAGTATATGTGTTGAATACATAACCAAGCATCAACAGAAAGAGGGAAAATGTTCGCATATGTATTCAGCATGAAAGGACTGTCTTCTGTAGTGGTCGATGCATGTGAGGGACCTGGCAAGAGAGGGGCACAGATGGTTAGAGCATAGCTGGAAGAATTACAAGCATTTGGACATCAATGACACCAATGCTGAACAACTTACAGTCACAAATTTTTAAAAAATAGAAAAGAAAAAAATCCCTTAGGCTACTTCAAGAACTTAAGAAGTCTCTGGAAAAGTTACTGTAGGAGAAAGTCATTTTTGCTGGGAACTGGAAGAGATGTCTATCAAGAGTATAAGGCAACTCGCATACTGGGAGAAAACATGCAAAACACACATCTGCCAAAGGTCTGTTATCAGAAATATACAAAGAAGTCTTAAAATTCAACAAGAAAATGAACAACCTAATTTTTAAACTGAGAAACAGACCTAAACAGACACCTTACTAAAGAAGATAAACATATGGCAGGTAAGCATATGAAAAGATAGTTCATATCATATGCCATCAGGGAAATGCAATTTAAAATGAGCTATCACTACACACCTATAAGAATGGCCAAAACATAGGATACTGACAACACCAAATGCTGTTGAGGATGTAGAATCACAGAAATTCTCATTCATTGCTACAGGAATCAAAATTGTACAGCCACTTTGAAAGAGAGTTTAGCGGTTTCTTACAAAATAAATATACACCTACCAAATGATCCAACAGTTGTGTTTCTTGACATTTACCCAGGAGTTGAATGAGTTGAAAACTCACGTTCACACAAAATCCTGTACACAGATATTTATAGAAGCATTATTCATAATTTACCAAACTTTGAAGCAACCAGGATGTCCTTCAGTAGATGAATGGACAAAATATTTCATTGTCTACTTGTCCTACAGTGCCATAAATTCATGAAATGCATCGAGGAATCTTAAATGTGTATTACTAAATGGAAGAAGTCAATCTGAACAGGTACACACTATGTGATTCCAATTATAAAATTCTGGAAAAGCCAAAACTATGGAGATGGTATAAGTACTAGTGATTGCCAAGGATGTAAGGGAAGAAAGGATGAAAAATGAGAGTATGTGTGTACTAAGTCGCTTCAGTCGTGTCTGACTCTTTGAGACCCTATGGACCTTAGCCTGCCCCACTACTCTGACCATGGGTTCCTCCAGGTGAAAATTTGCCACTAGTGCCACCTGAGAAACTCAAATAAGAAAAGTATGGGGAATTTTTGAGTCAATGAAATTAATCTGTATGATAATATAGTGAGGATCCCTGTCATAAATTTGCTAAAACCTATAAAATGTCCAAGAGTATATGCTAATGTAAACTATAAGTTTTGGGTGATAATGATGTATCAATGTAGGTTCATTGATTGAAACAAAAACTTCACTCTGGTGGGGGATGTTGATAGCGAGAGAAGTTCTGCATGTGTGGAAGAGGGGTGTAAAGGAACTTTCTGTATTTTCTACTCAATTTTGCAGTGAAACTAAAACTGTTCCAAAAAATAAAGTCTATGGAAAAAGAGAGAGGAAGAGAGGGAGAAGAAGGCAGAGAAAAGGGTGAGAGAGAGAAAGAGAGCAGCCAACCATTGAAGCACAGAAGAAAAAATAAAAGTCTAAATAGACCAAGGGAACCAGAAGTGAAAAATTTTGTCATAGCTTTTTGAAGTCCCATTGGTTAGCCATACATTTCTATTGAACTGGAAAACATGAATTATTCAAAACCAGTCATGAAACCCTTTACACCTTTTTCATACTGTTTAGCTTATGATCCACATAAGAAATGCATTTTCTGTTGGGATCCGCTGTACACATACACTCATTATACATATACCAAACAGTTGAAAGAAAACATTCACTCAAAAATTCTACATCTTCCCTGGTGGCTCAGTGGTAAAGAATCTGCATGTTAATGCAGGAGACACAGAAGACACGGGTTCAATCCCTGGGTTGGGAAGACCCCCTGGAGGAGGAAATGGCAACCCTCTCCAGTATTCTTGCCTGGGAAATCCCATGGATAGAGAAACCTGGTGGGCTATAGTCCACGGGGTTGTAGAAGAGTTGGACACGACTTACCGACTAAACAAAACAACTCTACACTTAATACATGCAGTGTACTTTTATTTCCTCTTTTATTAAAATTATTAAAAATATGCTGGACAAGATTCAGTTAAATGACTTTTTCTCCCCACAACTGCAATTTACAAAATATCACCTGGAGGAGATCCTGTTAAGGCTAGTCACACAAATAATTACTGTTCTTTGGTATATTGCAGACCCCAAAATGGATAGATGAAACTAATTAAAAATCTTCTCACAGGCTGGACATTTAAGGGTTGACTTCAGCTAAGGCACTAAGGGACACCTTGTAGTTGAACCCACACATGAAGAACAGGATGTAGCAAATATTCCATCTTTTGTCTTTGTCCAGAGGCATAACACTAATGACTGACAGTTATTGAATACTAACTTCCAAGTGCTTGCTTCCTGGGAATTGATTAGGTTAGACAGAAGAGTTCATGATGATCCACGCAACCAAGGAAAGTCACACATCATCCTCTGGGTTATCAGAAAGGAATCTTATCCTACACAGAGAAAAAGAAGAAAAGAGTTGCTGTCAGACTAAGGATATCTGGATCACTGACTGTCACTGACATTTTATTCCTTTTTGTGGACTACTGCAGAGATCTGACTTGGTGAAAAGAAGGCAAAGGAAAAGTTTTGTACAAGTATACTCGATGCTTTAGTCCTTCCCATGATCACAAAGGAGAATGCCTGGCTTCTTTATCATTTCATTTCTCTACCACTAGGAACTCCTGTTAGCTTGCCCCACCACACAAAGGACTGGCCTGGGGGGGCTGGAGAGTTGCTCTTTACTTGATTAGCTTCAGGGCATAGATACATCAGAGTAATAGCTGGACTAGTGAGAGAAAATCATAACCCATTTACTGCAGTCAGATAGAGAAAAGGATAAAGGGCTAGAGAAATGAGTCTGAACAAGGTGGGTTGGGATAATGCTCTAAGAAGGTTATTTTGAGAGGAAAAGAGAATTTTAGGAGACTATCCTGCTTATAGGTGCTAAGTTTCTTTAATCGTGTCTGACTCTTTGTGACCCTATGGACCATGACCCGCCAGGCTCCTCTATCCAGGGGATTCTCCAGGCAGGAATATTGGAGTGTGTCCCTCCAGAAAGGGATCTTCCCGACCCAGGGATCAAACCTGAATCTCCTGTACCTCCTGCATTGGGAGGTGGGTTCTTTACCAATGACACCACCTGGGAAGTCCATCCTGCTTATGAGGGTAAGAAAAAAAGAAAGCAATTTTACAGTGTGTTGCTCTATAGTTTAAAAAATGACTCCATTGGTGCATTCTCCAGAAATGCATTAAAGAGTTTAGTTGCTCTCAGTCATATTTTAGTTGAAATTCTTTGTCTTGTTGCATTGTTATTTTTGTTGTAGAAGTAGTACTCCTAATATTATCATAAACAATATTAAAATAATACTAAAATCATCATGATTGTTATTATTTCAAGAATACTATGTGCCAGGAGCTATCTACAAACTGATAGGAGTTAAATAAAAACTGAAAATTAATAATGCTAAAGTCTCACATAGTTATTTTTTCCAACATTATGTAACACCTAAGATTGCTCTTTAATCCAACTCTGAATCTCAACTCATGTTTTGAAGTTGCTGGCAAAAGAAGGATTTAGAATACATAAAACCTAAATAGAGTATAGGTATAAAATCAAGGAAGCTAAATTTAGTTATTGAACATGCATTTTTAAAATATGAGTCATTTCATTTTTCTCTTCTTAGGAATACAATTCAAAGTTTAAAGTTAATATACAGTGATATTCAGCAACTCTTGGAAAAGATTAAGACTCTAATCTTAAAGCAGAAAAGCAGACAGCCATGAGAATCTAGATATATTTCAATTTTACAAAGCTTTCTTTTTAATATCTCAGTAGTTGTTGGCATTATTAGATATATTTTGCCATCTACCAGCTACATCAAATAGTAGACAAGATAGAAAATATGAATGAAGATCACTATTGTTCATGGATTATATTTGACATGATATACTATGGTGTTTCAAATACTCAGTTATATGTATCTCTGCTGAGAAATGGAAATCTTTGTCTTTTTTATCTGATTTATTACACTATTGAATACAAAAACTACTCTCAATCCAGTATGATTCCTCATCTGTCTTTCAGTTTAAAAATAACAACCAAAACAAAAATCAGTGACCGTTACTTTAAAAAAATGAACCATATATAACCTTCCCTCTCATAAAAGGAAAAAATAGAAAGCCTTTTCTTTAAACAAATGTTAGCCTAGCCAGGGACAATCATGCTTCAGGGTATTAGTTTGATAAATATTAATGTCTAGTTCAATATTAATACTTTGTTTTTTTAGTTGTGACACCTTAATATCAGCAAAAATGCCATGTAATACGATCATAAATCTATATATTGAAGTAAGATTACATCAATTGTTTGCTGGGCTTGAGGGAAGGATTTTGATTCCTCGTTTGAGCCATTCTATGACAGTGTTTCTCAAAATCTGTTCTGAGTACTACAAGCATCAGTTATTTGTTAAAAGAAATTTCTTAATACTGCCCCCAATCCTATTGACAAAAATCTTTAGGAGTTATAACTCAGAACCTACATTTTTAAAAAGTACATCTTGAATGAGAAACGGTGACCTATGTTTCAGAAAAAATTCATAGTCTACAGAAAGTAGAAGTAAAAATAAATAAATTATACAGATAAATACTTTCACAGAAAGTTGAAAGCAACTGGAATTAACTACCAAGAATGTTTCAATTAATAATACCTAATAATTTGCATTTAATCTTAATTAGAATTAAAATTATGTGTTTAATTCAATTTGAGATATTTATATCATTTTAAGAAATATGACTATTTTCATACCAATTTATAAATATGCACTAAAAGTTTAATTGTTTAATAATTGAGAATCTAATTAGTAAAAAATAAGATATATAATATGTAATATTAAATTTTAATATTTAATAACATTTAACATTATCATGACATTATATATTCTAAAATAGGTTAGTGTTTCATGTTCTCTACCTAAGAACACTTGTGCCAAGGAATTTATTTCAAAGATATAACAGAGTTTATAAGATATTATGGGTAGAAGGAGGCTTAGGGATCTACTACTCCAAAACTTCCACTATCATGGTAAGAAAAGAGAAGCTGCAGGGAGGGCAGAGCTAGGAAAAGTATTTGTTGCCCAAGGAAGTTTTTTGTTTATACTACTGGAATGTTAGGTCCATGAATCAAGGAAAATTGGAAGTGGTCAAACAGGAGATGGCAAAAATGAACTTCAAATTTTAGGAATTAATGAACTAAAATGGACTGAAATGGGTGAATTTAACTCAGATGACCATTATATCTACTACTATGGGCAAGAATCCCTTAGAAGAAATGAAGTAGCCATCATAGTCAACAAAAGAGTCCAAAATCCAGTACTTGGATGCAATCTCAACAATGACTGAATGATCTCTGTTCGTTTCCAAGGCAAACCATTCAATATCAGAGTAATCCAAGTCTATGTCCCAACCAGTAATGATGAAGAAACTGAAGTTGAATGATTCTATGAAGACCTACAAGACCTTCTAGAACTAACACCTCAAAAAGATGCTCTTTTCATTATAGGGGACTGGAATGCAAAAGTAGGAAGTCAAGAGATACCTGGAATAACAGGTAAATTTGGCCTTGGAGTACAAAATGAAGCACAGCAAGGGCTAACGGAGTTTAACCAAGAGAATGCACTGGTCATAGCAAACACTCTGTTCCAACAACACAAGAGCAGATTCTACACAGGGATATGTCACCAGATCGTCAGCACCGAAATGTGATTGATTCTTTGCAGCCAAAGATGAAGATGCTCTATACGGTCAGCAAAAATAGTACTGGGAACGGACTGTGGCTCAGATCATGAACTCCTTATCCCCAAGTTCATAGTTAAATTGAAGAAAGTTGGGAAAAACACTAGACCATTCAGGTATGACCTAAATCAAATCCCTTACAGTTGTACAGTGGAAGTGAGATTCAAGGGATTAGACCTGATAGAGTGCCTGAAGAACTATGGACAGAGGTTCATGACATTGTACAGGAGACAGGGATCAAGATCATCCCAGGAAAAAGAAATGAAAAGAGGCAAAATGGTTGTCTGAGGAGGCCTTACAAATAGATGAGAAAAGAAGAGAAGCTAAAGGCAAAGGATAATAGGAAAGATTTACCCAATTGTATGCAGAGTTCCAAAGAATAACAAGGAGAGATAAGAAAGCCTTCCTCAGCGATCAATGCAAAGAAATAGAGGAAAACAACAGAAAGAGAAAGACTAGAGATCTCTTCAAGAAAGAGATACCAAGGGAATATTTGATGCAAAAATGAGCACAATAAAGAACAGAAATGGTTTGGACCTAAAAGAAGCAGAAGATATTAAGAAGAGGTGGCAAGAATACACAGAAGAACTATCCAAAAAAAGATCATCATGACCCAGATAATCACAATGGTGTGATCACTCACCTAGAGCCAGACATCCTGGAATGCAAAGTCAAGTGAGCCTTAGGAAGCATCACTAAGAACAAAGCCAGTGGAGGTGATAGTTGAGCTATTTCAAATCCTAAAAGATGATGCTGTTAAAGTGCTGCACTCAATATGCCAGCAAATCTGGAAAACTCAGCAGTGGCCACAGGACTGGAAAAGGTTAGTTTTCATTCCAACCCCAAAGAAACGCAATACCAAAGAGTGTTCAAAATAGTGCACAATTGCACTCGTCTCACACACTAGCAAAGTAATGCTCAAAATTCTTCAAGCCAGACTCCAATAGTACGTGAACCATGAGCTTCCAGATGTTCAAGCAGGTTTTAGAACAGACAGCGGAACCAGTGATCAAATTGCCAACATTTGCTGGATCATTGAAAAAGCAAGAGAGTTCCAGAAAAACATCATCTACTTTTGCTTTATGATTATGCCAAAGCCTTTGACCATATGGATCACAGCAAAATGTGGGAAATTTGTCAAGAGATGGGAATTCCAGACCACCTGACCTGCCTCCTGAGAAATCTGTATGCAGGTCAAGAAGCAACAGTTAGAACTGGACATGGAACAACAGACTGGTTCCAAATTGGGAAAGGAGTACATCAAGGTTGTATATTGTCACCCTGATTATTTAACCTATATGTAGAGTAAATCACGTGAAATGCCAGGCTGGATGAAGCACAAGCTGGAATCAAGAGTGCTGGGAGAAATATCAATAACCTCAGATATGCAGATGACACCACCCTTATGGCAGAATGTGAAGAAAAACCAAAGAGCTTCTTGATGAAAGTGAAAGAGGAGAGTGAAAAAGCTGGCTTAAAACTCAACATTCAGAAAACTAAGATCATGGCATCCGGTCCCATCACTTCATGGCAAATAGATGTGGAAATAATGGGAAAAGTGAGAGACTATTTTGTGGAGGGCTCCAAAATCACTGCAGATGGTGATTGTAACCATGAAATTAAAATATGCTTGCTCCTTGGAAGAAAAGTTATGACCACCAGTTAGAAAGATTTAAACTTGAATACTAACCTATTTTTGTAATGCTAGAAAATTTCTTGTCTCTGTGTCTCAATTTTTCAGTGTATTGAGGAAAGCAGAACATATATAATTGGATGGATATGAATATTCAGTGAGACACAACATTTTATGTGTTCAACCCCTTATTACTATCTGTCTATATATATTTACATATATATAATGGTTATGCATGCATTCTTGCTAAGTCTCTTCAGTCTTGTCCGACTCTTTGCAAGTCTAAGGACTGTAGCCCGGCAGGCTCCTCTGTCCATGGGGTTCTCCAGGTAAGAATATTGGAGTGGGTTTCCATGCCCTCCTCCCAGGAAACTTCCTGACTCAGGGATTGAACCTGAGTTCTTTATGGCAGGCAGGTTCTTTACCACTGGCACCACCTGGGAAGCCCATAATGCTTATACCTATATATAAATAATGACTTTTTTATAACCACCTTTATTTTGAATTTTGAGGGATTTCCAGGTGGCTCAGTGGTAAAGCATCTGTCTGTCAATACAGGAGATGTGCAGTTGGATCCCTGGGTGGGGAAGATCCCCTGGAGGAGGAAATGGAAAACCACTCCAATATTCTTGATGGGATAATCCCATGGACAGAGACCCTGGCATGTTACAGTCTGTGGGGTCGCAAAGAGTTGGACAGGACTAAGCACACAAACATATTTTTAATTTAATATATTTTCAATAGGGTAATGCATTCAAATTGTTTTTTAAACCAAACCTATGAAAAGCTATACAGTAAAAATGCTCTCGCTTTGCTTCTACAAGACTTCTTCCATTTACCTATAGGTAGCCACATTTGTGTATGTGTGTGCCTGCTTCTAGATTTTCTTCATGTAAATACCAACAAGTGCAAATTAATATATATTCTCTTTTCTCTTCATGCTTTAATGATGGCCACAGACTGTCTTACATGTATTTTTTTAAACATCATTATATCTTGGATGTCACACCATTCAAAGTACAGAGAATGACTTCAGTTCTTTTTTGCAGCAGAATCATAATAGTAGTCAACAATTTTATGGCAATTAGTATGCACAAGGGACTATTTTAAATGTTTTCAGTTATGTAATGGCATATTCTTCAAAAGCACACTAGGAAACATATTTATTTCATACTCATTTATAGATGAAGAAGCCAAGATTTATGAATCTTGCTCTAACCTCTCAATATCAAGGTCTAAAGTAGGGATTTGAACCTGCTACTCCGCAACAATTTGTGCTCTTAAACTTTATATTGTAATGCTTTTCAATGTATGATTTACCATTCAATAGATTAGTTGTAACTTATTTATCCAGTATTCTACTAATGCAAAATTATGTTGCTCCCAAACTTTTTTTTTTCAACCAGTTCTGCAGTAAATAATCTTGGACAGAAAAATATTTGCAAGGATATCTATAGGATAAATTCCTAGAAGTCAGATTACTGAGTGAAAATGTAAATACCTTTGTAATTTTGATAGATGCTGCCAAATTACCCTCTTTAGTGATTTTTAATGTGTAGTTCCACCAGCAATGTATGAGAGTCTTTATTTCCCCAAAGCCCTCCTAACAGAGTATGTTGCCAAACATTAAGATTTTATCCCCAAATAGGACAAAAAAAAAGAATGCTTACTCACTGTAGTGCTAATATTCATTTTTCTTACTAGGATTTAAGTTGAGCATCTTTTCACTTTTTCAAGACCAATTTGTATTTCCTTTTCTGTTCATAACCTTTGCCTATTTTTAGAAATTGGACTGTTGGTCTTTTTCTAAAAAAGAATAAATGTCCAGGAATCCTTTCTATGTATTCAGGAGATTGACTCTTTGGATGCAATGTGAGTTGACATTTTTTTTTTCAGGTTTTCATTTCTATAAAGGGATTTTATTTTTTGGAACAGTTTTAGATTTACAGAAAAATTGAAAGGATAGTACAGCTAGTTCTTGAATAACTTGTACCCAGATTTCCATTTTAATATCTCACATTACTATGGCACATTTATTAAAATTAATGAACTAATATTGATGCATTATTATTACCTAAAGGTGATGCTTTTGTCAGGTTTCCTTTGTTCCACCTTAGAGCTTATGTACCATTTTCATCATATCATGTCAAGAGTAGATGTTTTTGCATCATTTATCACTGTTGATGTTTATCATCTATCACCAGAATTTGTAGGTTTCTCTATTGTAAAATCACCCTCTATCCCCTCCCTTTCCCTTCTGTGGCCTTTGGGGGAAAGCCACTATGCTCAGCCAAAACCTAAACTTGGAGAACTATACTCCTCCTTCTCAGTGGGGTCATTTCTACACTAATAACTTGGAATTGTTCATGCAAGATGCATTTATTAGTCTCTCTTGAAGTAGTCATTCACTCTTTTATATCAGTATGGGACTTTTTTTTACCTTGGGTGATAATTTAATACTACTCTTTGTATTTCATTATTCAGAAAACTTTGCCACTTGGGAGCTCTTTCAGTTGGTTCCTGTGACTTTTTGACATAGCCCCATTATTGCTTGGTTTGAATCCTTCTCACTTTTTAGCACTACATCCCCTACCCTCGTCTTGTATATTTACAGCTTCAGTCCTAGAATCAGCCATTTCTTCAGAGTCTTGGTTCCTGTTATTGTGGAATGGTATTAGAAACCAAGACCTGGGCAGTATGTGTGTTTCTTGCTTGGGTACTGTTATTGCTTTCAGGCCTTCTCAGCTGACGAAGGAGAAAATACATGTATATGTATTACCTCCTGTCTGCATATGTAATTTTTATAAATAGCCATGTGTATCTGTATTGATTAAACATGAGTTCATATGGATGTCTCCAACTCTAATCCATCACCGAAAGGATATTCTATCCCCTCCTTTTAGTGAGTGAAATTTGCTCAGTCATGTCTGACTTTTTGCGACCCCATGGACTATACAGTCCATGGATTTCTCCAGGCAAAAATACTGGAGTGGGTAGCCTTTCCTTTCTCGAGGGGATCTACCCAACCCACGGATAAAACCAGGGATCCCGCATTGCAGGCGGATTCTTTACCATCTGAGCCACCAGGGCAGCCCCAAAATACTGGAGTGGGTAGCCTATACCTTCTCCAGCAGATCTTCCCAACCTAGGAATCGAACCGGGGTCTCCTCATTGCAGACATATTCTTTAACAACTGAGCTATCAGAGAAGTTATCAAGAAAGCGCCTATCTTGATTAGCTAGAAATTCCCACCCAATGGTGAAAAACCTAGTTTCCAATCTGTTATCCACTCTATTATTCAATTTCCATATATGTTTAGAAGTATCAAAATTAACTAGAACCTGCATGAGAACTAAAGTGCAGTGCTTATGTGTAGTCTTTATGCCTTGAGTTTTATAGACATATTATTTTCAGAGTTACTTAGACCAGCATATTTTCTCCTCAACTCCTTTAGTGAGGTTGTTTCATATATTTGTAAAAAAAATACAGTTAGGTTCTCTTCTCATAGTCTGCCTTCCTTCCTGGGATCCCCAGACTACCAAATGAGTTTTTTTTTTTTTTTAATGTATAATCAGTAAGGTTTACCTTTGTACATTAAACCATGATGAGTTTTGACAAGTAAGTAACTGTATATCCAAAATTACATTATACCAAATATTCAGTTCACTTCAGGTCAGCTAAGTCACTCAGTCTTGTATGATTCTTTGCAACTCCATGGACTTCAGCACTCCAGGCTTCCCTGTCCTTCACCAACTCCCAGACCTTGCTCAAACTCATGTTCATTGAGTTGGTGATGCCATCCAACCATGTCATCCTCTGTCATCCCCTTCTCTGTTGGTTGGCTCACAGACTGGGGCTGGAAACTAGAAAGACCAAACCATGATTAGGAGCTTGGAATATTCAGCTCTCGTCCTCCAGAAAAGACAGAGGGGCTAGAAATTGAGTAAATAATGGATTAAGCCCACATGAGGAAGCCTCCATAAAATCCCAATTGTATATGTCAATCCCAAACTCCCTAATTATCCTTTCCGCTACCCACCTGTGTACACTACTCTATTTAGACTGGATAACCAACAGGGACATACTGTTTAGCACAATGAGCTCAGATCATTATATAACAACCTAAATATGAAAAAAAGTTTTGAAAAATAATATATATATATGTACATATATATAACTAAATCATTTTGCTATATATCTAAAACTAATACAACATTGTTAATCAACTATTCTCCAATATAAGACTAAAAGTTTAAAAATATAAATTAAAAAAAATCCCAATAGTAAGGCACTTTGGAGAGCATCCATGCTGGTGAATATAACCACACTAGGGGGTTGAACACAACCAACTCTATGAGGACAGAAGTTCCTGTGTTCTGGAATTTCCCAAACCTTGTCCTATGTATATCTTCACCTGGATATTCATCTGTATCTTTTATCATATCCCCAGTAAACTAGTACACCTAAGTAAGTGTTTCTCTGAGTTCTGTGACGTTCTGTAGAAAGCTAATCAAACTTGAGGCAGAGGGTTGTTGGAAACTCTGATCTATTGTCTGTTGGTCAGGACAGGCGACAACATGGGCTTGTGACTGGTATCTGAATGGGACTAGAAGAAGGGGAACTATCTTGTGGGACTGAGCCCTTACCTGTGGGTGGGTAATTAGTGTCAGAACTGAGTAAAATTGTAGGACATTTGGCTAGTGTTGGAGTCTTACTTGTTATGAGGAAAACACCCCACATATTCGTTGACTGAAAGTGTCAGAAGTGAGGTGTTTTGCGTGAATGGTAACAGAAACATGGAGGTTTTTCTTCATAACAAGAGGTCAGGCTGGGTTTTTCTTTTAAGCTGATATTCATTTTATTTTCTGAACAAACATCAAATTGTTCCAGTTCCATTGAATGAAAATAATATCTTTTCAGCATGGTATTATCTTGGAGCCCTTGTCAAATTGCCGAGTTATGTTAGTTATATATATATATAGTTATATATATAAATAGTTATATATATATATATATATATATATATATTCTGCTCCATTGGTCAATTTGTCTATTCCCACACTGGTACCAAAATATGTTTTTACTGTTTAATGTAGCCTTTGAAGTCAGATAATGTGAGTCCTTCAACTTTGTTCTGTTTTCCCAAGATTGTTTCAGCTATTCTAGAGCCTTTGTATTTTCATATAAATTTTAGTATCAGCTAGTAATTGTTTACCAAAAAAGAAAAAAAAAAAGTCTATTAGGATTTAAGGTGTGAGATTTCATTTATTCCATGGAAGAATTAATATCTGAACAATACTAAATCTTGAAATCTATGAGCATAGTATATCTGTTCATGTATTTAAGTCTTTCTTAATTTTGCTCAGCAGAGTTTTGTAGCTTTCATTGTGAATCTTTGACCAACTTTCATTGCATTCATTCTTGTTTCTTTTTTATAGTTTTGATGTTAATAAGTAGTATTTTTAAATGCTTATATTCCAATTTTGTCTTGTTAATATGTAATAATACAATTGTTTTTCTAATATTAACCTTGAATTCTTAGACCTTGGTCAATTCACTTTATTTTACCTATCCTAGGATTTCCTACCTATATGTTATCATCTCTGAATAAAATGTTTTACTTTTTCCCTTTCTAAATGTTATCACTTTCTTCCCTTGCTTGTTGCATTGACTAGGAACTCCATTTGAATATTGGATAGAAGTGGTGGGAATGAATATTTTGTCTTGTTTCTAATCTTCTGAGGCAGTATGAAATATTTTATCAGGAAATATGTTAGCTATAGGTTTGTCAGTGCTGTCCTCAGGTTGAAGAAGTTTGTTTATATTCCTAAATTGCTAGAGTTCTTAAAATTGTGAATGAATTTTGTCAAAAAGATTTCTGCTTCTATTTAGATCATCATATTTCTCTTTTAATTATTATTCTGAAAATGTGATAAGTTACACTAGTTTTCTGAATTTCAAACCAATTTTGATCCCTTCATTAAGCCCTGTATTCTCATGGTGTATTATCTATTTTATGTATTGCTGGATTTGATTTATTAACATTTTTGAAGATTTTTACATTTTTGTTTATGAAAGATATTGACATGGAATATCTGTTTGTGAAAATATCCTTGCTAAATTTAAATCTAAGTTATTCTGGCCTCAACAAATGAGTTGAGAAATAGTCCCTTCTCTATTTTCTGAAAAAAATTTGGGTAATAGCAGTTTCTCTTTATGTATTTGATAAAATTCATCACTCAAGCCATCTGGGCCAGAGTTTTGTTTTTAGAAAGGTTCTTAATTACAATTTCAATATCCATAACATATACAGGGATCTCAATTTTTTTTTTCTTGTTTTGGTTTTCAGCCGTATTTTCCAAGGTATTTGTTCATTTTATCTAAGTTCCTGAATTTATTAGAAGAACTTTAAATGATATCTCATTATTCTTTTTTTCAATATATGTGGAAGAGTCTCTCTTTCCCTTTCAATATTAGTAACTCTCTCTTTTCATTCTCCTCTCTCCCTCTCTCTCTTTTCTTGTTCATTTTTCCATGAATATACCAGTTTTATTAATGTTATAGACCACATTTTGATGTGTTAATTTTCTCTGCTTGTTTTCTATCACACTTATTACTTCTTTATTCTGGCCTTTATATTTCCTGTCATGTGTTTTCATTATCATTCAGTTCAATATAAATTCTAATTTACTTCTGAACTTTCTGATTTCTTTTTATTTAGAAGTATATTACAAAATTACAACTAAGTATTTCCTATCATATTATTCTTGATTTCTTATTAATTCAGTTGTGATCAGAGAACATAGTCTATATTCTTCAGTACTGTTAAATTTATTGAGACTTACTTTATGGTTCACTGTATGGTCACTCTTTGTGCATATTTTGTTTGTACTTGAAGAGAATGTGTTCTTCTGCTATTGTGTGTAAAATTCTATATCATTCCAACACTTTGGTCAAGTGATTTGATAGTTTTGATTACATTTTCAATATCCTTCCCTTGTGGCTCAGCTGGTAAAGAATCTTCCTGCTATGCAAGAGACCTGGGTTCAATCCCTGGGTTGGGAAGATCCACTGGAGAAGGGAAAGGCTACCCATTCCAGTATTCTGGCCTGGAGAATTCTATGGAGTCCATGGGGTCACAAAAAGTCAGACATAACTGAATGACTTTCACTTTCACTTTAAATATCCTTACTTATTTTTTGTGTGTTATCTACTGAGAGAAAATTGTTAAAAATATCTAACATTATGAATTTGTTTCTTTCTGTCTTCAATTCTATGTTTAGTTAAATTTTGTTGTATATATTTTAAAATTCTGCAATTAAGTACCAAACATTCAGAATTGCTATTTATTTTTGGTGAATTGAACTTTTATTATTATAAAAATGACTTTATCTCCATTAACAATCTTTTCCTTTGTTTTATATTATTTTAACCACACTAGGATTCTTATGCTTAGTGCTTGCATAGTATATATATTTTTTATCCTTTTATTCTATACCTATCTGGATGTAGATATAGAACAATAAAAACTAAATACTAATAATAAATAATAAATATCCTAAACAATATTTAGTTAGGTCTAACTCTTTATTCAGTTGTCAAGCTCTGCCTTTCAGAGGTTTAGGCCACTTAAATTTAATGTAATGTTGACATGGATGAGTTTAAACTTACCATGGTTTTACATTTTGGAGAAGGTAATGGCAACTTACTCCAGTACCCTTGCCTGGGAAATTCCATGGATACAGGAGCCTGGGGGGGACAGTCCATGGGGTTGAAAGAGTCGAACATGACTAAACACTCATGTTTTTCTCATTTCTATTTATTTCTTTTGCCTTGTTTTATGGACTTAATTGAGCTAAGTGAGTATCTTTCAGTATTCCATTCTGCCTACTCCAATAACTTTTGAGATATTGATATCTATTTGTCTTCCATACATTTCTATGGGTTAAAAACATACATCTTGTAACTTATCACAATTACTTTAAATTAGTTATTATATCCCTATATGTATAATGTAAGAATCACACAAATATGATTAATTTTGTTTTCTGTCTCTACACACGTGCTCTCCCTGTCTAACACATTCCCAGACAGACTTGCACACACACTGTTTTTCCAAAAAGGACAACAAATTGAGAAGCCAGTCTGGGACCCTAAGCACTGAAATGGAACTATGTGGCTAGGCATAAAAAAGTAAAAGCCTTAGTCTCCTTGAGGAGACCACTGCAGAGGCAACAACTGTAAGAAACTGATGCAAATTACTTTCCTGAACAGGAAAATAGGATGCACTTTGTCAAAGAAAAGCAGTATGTTTTATAACTGAAACTTCTGTTAGTTGTCATAAACACTGAAGATAATTTGTCTGTCTCAGGAGATTTTTTGTTGTTATTGTTTTCAGAATTGTGAATATTTTAAATATATAATAAGGCCAAAAATATGAAAAAGCATAAGGTTGCAGTCACTAACGTGTCCATCATTTAGGTTTAATATGTTAAGATTTTCATCATATTTACTTCTTATTGCTTTTATTAAAAAATAAAATGTTACAAGTATATTTAAAGCCTGGCCCTCTCCATCTCATTTTTTGTCCTCTCTTCTCACATATATATTCTTTCCAGTAATTGGAGTATATTTTTCTGGATCACGGTTAAGGAAGAAAAAAATACATGCTTTGGATTGACTATAATATGTAATTTGTCTCAAATATTTTATGTCCCTCTTAATTTTTAATATATCTAGTCTATCAAGTTCTAAGTTATGCATTAAAATGTTTTGCATTATGTTTTTGGACTATAAATTTCTTCTACTTCTTAGTGTTACATGTGTTTAAGATTATTCTATTAGGCCACAAGAAATCATGATAGTTTCATCTTATTTTTTAATCATATGATGACCTCTTTTGTCCTTAGGTTCAGGATAGGGAAAGTTCTTAATTAAACTCTGCCATTACTTTAGACATGTTAATTTATGTCTCTGTATCACAGTTTGATTATTATTTTTTCATTTTTATTTTTTAGTATATTACTTGATAATTTTTTAATTCCACATTTGATAGAGAAAGTGCAACCTCTTTCTTACAACAGGATTTCTCAGGGTTTTAACCATTCCCACTTACACTGTGACTGGCCAAGTGTGCTAGATGGCAGGCCAGTTCCCCACATATGAGGCAGCAGGTACTTTCACTGTGCCATTAAGATCACTTTAGGGATTTCCTCTAAACATAAATAAATTCTCCTTTTTTAATTTACTTATTTTAATTGGACGCTAATTACTTTACAATATTGTAGTGGTTTTTAACACATTTGGATTATTAAATGTTTCTGACATTGCAGTTTCCATAGCTTTGACTAGATGGACCTGGGTTGGCAAAGTAAAATCTCTGCTTTTTAACATGCTGTCTAGGTGGGTCATAATTTTCTTCCAAGGAGCAAGCCTAGCCTAGGAAAGATGAATGTTTCATGGAGGCTACTAAACAAACCTAATCATCCTAGAACCCACCCTCATTTTATAAGAAGAAATAACAAATCTTTGTGATTTTCCTGGGGTCCTCTGGGAAAACTCAAAGATAGTTCTAGCTGTGAAATATATCCTGAAAATGTTATTTTATTTTAGTTTTTAGCTTAGGATCTGATTTTGGGAAGGCAAAATCAAAATTTTTTTTTAATTTGATCCTTTAATAAAGTCAAAAATTAAGTGCTTAAAAAATTCTACTTGTTCACCTATTTAATCAAAGTGATGGAATGTTTACAGTATATCATACAATATTATAAAGAATTCTAGTCTTTCAAGAAGGGGAAAGTTTGGTTTATGTGTTTTTGTATATTGTTATCATTATTTTAAGTACTCAAGGATATGATAAAAGTTAACACAAAATAGAGAAAATCATCCTGGAGATTCATGAAACCTCATATCTATATGGACAAATTACAGAAAAGGTGAAGACTAATGTTAATCATTATGTTAGTAACTTTAATACAGCTTATCATTTTAGCAGAAATAAAGTCAAATACAATATGTAGCAGTGAATAATATAGACTGTCTTATTATAAAAAACCAATCAAAACAGTGATCTTTGGCAAAATTTTAACACATTTGGATTATTAAATGTTTCTGGCATTGCAGTTTCCATAAGAATTCTTTTCTTAAGATGTCTAGCATCCTTAAAGTATTAGAAGCTCACTTTTCTTATTTTCTGTGAATTTTAGGAACATCAGATTTATGTTTATTTATTTTTATAAAACAAGTAGAGTAGAGGTACTTTAAGAAACCTAATCATCTAATTTATTTGGCTACCCTTTGGTGGTAGGACAATATGTCATTCTTACATCAGAAAATGTAAACTCTTTTCTGAATTACAGACTCATAAATAACTTACAGGTTTAGTTCTATATCAGTCATGGGTCAGAAGTAAGCTATAAACACAAAACCCACCAGGTAGATATCAAAAAGCTATTTCCCTTCCCAGTGGGGCACAGCATTCTTAAGAGATTGGGTTCATAAGTAGATAACAAACAAATAAGGAAACTCTCAAAACACACTTGTCCTCTATCACCCAACATAAATAGATCACCATCACACATCTGGCAGAATTTCAAATGGGCAAACCATAAACTCACATTCCCAATTACCACAGGTCTCAATGGAAAAAACTTATTAGCTCACAAACTAGACACAAAAGCAAAACACAAAATCACTAGGAAAAAAAGTAAAAGCACAACTAGAAAGTCAGGAAATGTAAAGTTCTGTGCCTTACTCTGAGTCAAAAAAGACTTGCCCGTGTATTTTGGCAGCCCACGAGGTACACTCTTCTGGAAATGCTTTTTTTTTTTTTTTTTTACATTATTGGTTAAGTCCACTTGGGCATCAAAGTAAATGACCTCCACAACAGTTAAAGGTTTAAGAAACATGATTTTCATGCAAATATAAAATAAACATGTGTTGAAGATTTTATTCACCCAGTAGTTAATGAAGGAAGCAATACCATAATACAACCATATCAAGGAACATTTAAAAAGTTTAGATTTAGAGGCAATGATAGCATTAGAATGCTGAGTTTGATCCAAACTGTCCATAACTTGTAAGTCTGATGGAGACTTTTTAACAGAAAAAAAAATCACTTGCATTTCTTCTAGTCAAAAATCCACATATTAATCTCAGGCCCCTTAAGAGTCATAACAGACTAGTATATAGAAAGTTTAGAAAATCAAGCCCAGTACTATACTGAAGAACACATTGCATTCTCCATGTTTTACCTGGCTTGTATATCTCCATGTTTTATATAATTTTCTTCACCAGGATCTTTCTGATTTTCCTTTCTCATTATTCATTTCCTTGTTTTATGAATTTATCTTAAATCTTACTGAGTGGTAATAATTAGAATTCTTTATGTTACCTTTGGGGCTTCCCTGGTGATTCAGATGAATAAAGAATCTGCCTGCAATGAAGGAAACCCAGGTTCAATCCCTGGGTCAAGAAGATCTCCTGGAGAAAGGAATGGCTACCCACTCCAGTATTCTTGCCTGGAGAATTCCATGAACAGAGAAACCTGGTGTGCTACAGTAGGGTCACAAAGGGTTACATAGGGTCACAAAAAGTCAGACACGACTGAGCAACTAACACTTTGATTTTACCTTTGTATCCTGAGGTGTTTCTGTGTCTCTTAGTGTCACTTATTCCACTTTTTATTTTTGTCCTTAACATTCATTATATTGATTTTTAATCTTCAGGGTCCTATGATCCTTAATTCTTCATTTGATGGGCAAAATATGTTGATTTGTACAAGGAACTAGCAATGTTCTTAGTTGTGTCATTAGAGGTTATCTCCTTTATAAGCTTCACTTTCGTGTCAGGTGGTGACTGTATATTTTCTGTAAATGGATTGTGCATTTTGAAGTTCAGGGCTTCCTGTAGAGTTCATGGACAGCTAGGGGCAATTAAATCGGTGACACCCATCATTTTCAAATTAAAATAGATTTGTGAGATGGTATCCTTTGATGTCATTCTTCTCTGGACCCTTTTGCTTTCCCTTTATTTTAGGATTTACTGCAAGTTGATGAAGTAGCTTAGTTCTGCTTTGCTTTTCTCTCAAGTCTCAGAGCTTTAACCAGGTGTCTCTTCTTCTACAGAGTGTTAGACCTTAAGGAAATGGCCATTCCTTCCTGATGGTTGGTTTAAGAACAGAAAAGGGGGAAAGGCCCAATGATCAGCTACTCTGAATGCTGTTATTCCTCAGCTTCCTGCTGTGTATTTGCTGATTCTGAGGCTGTAGTTTCCCCAAGTTCTCTTGAAAAGGACAGTACATAGCTTGTTTTTCTTAGATTTTGCTGTCATGATTTCTCCCCTATTCAATTATATATGCCTTTTAACTTTCAAGATATCTAATGGGATTTCTCCTTTCCCCACTGCCATCTGGTTTCATCATGTTTTAACTTAATATAGTTTTTATAATAACTTATTGTCACTTAAATTCAAAACTTAGAATGACATGTAATAAACCATTTGTGATTAGTCTGCCATTTTCAAACTGAATTTAATCTGTTATAACCTAACACTTATTTTGCTTGCAGATTGTATAAATTATATTGGAATGAAGTTATTAAATGTACAATTGATTAACAGACACATTTGTCATAATAATATATCATTTTCACTACATGAGAGATCATTGAAATACATGTAGATATGTTGGGAGCACAAATTTTACCTATTCCTACTTGGGTCCAGTGTTTGGGAATTTGCAACTTAATTGACAATAAGCAGATTAACAGAAGTGAAAATTAAGTTTATACATTTTACATGCAGGAGTTGCTTGATAAGTGGCTTACTGAATAGCCAGAAATGAAGGTCTGTATTCCAGAATTAACAAAAACTGGAGAGGGGGAATTTAGGACTTCCATGGGAAAGTACGGAAGGTTTTCATGAACTTTATTATTTTTAATGCAGATAGCAATGGACAGTCTGTCTCCTGGATAACTAAATTCACAGGAAATTTCCTCCAAGGGAAGTTCATGGCAGCTTCATTTCAGAAGGCCCTGTTTTAGTCAGATAAAGGAAGTTCATATAAGATTCTTCTGCCTCTTCTCCAGCTCAGATGTTTTCACTTTACAATCATCTTTCCAACTCCTAGAATACAGATGGGTCCTGACATTTCCCCCACTTGAAACTTCCCTAGAAGTTTTATTTTTTTTGAAAAAATCTATATTGATTGGTGTAGAAAAAGATTCCAATTAGAAACTGTGAGGTAAGAAATGTACCAAAGGGGAAAGAGCATTGATTAAAATACAGATGAATAAGCAGAACAGAACAAACCTAAGGATACTACTTTAAGAAATCTGTATGCAGGTCAGAAAGCAACAGTTATAACTGGACAAGGAACAGACTGGTTCCAAACTGGGAAAGGAGTTCCCCAAGGCTGTATATTATCACCCTGCTTACATCATGAGAAACGCTGGGCTGGATGAAGCACAGCTGGAATCAAGGTTGCCAAGAGAAATATTAATAACCTCAGACATCAGCCTTATGGCAGAAAGCGAAGAAGAACTAAAGAGCCTCTTGATGAAAGTGAAAGAGGAGAATGAAAAAGTTGGCTTAAGACTCAATATTCAGAAAACTAAGATCATGGCATCTGGTCCCATCACTTCGTGGCAAATAGATGGGGAAACAATGAAAGCGGTGACAGACCTTATTTTTTGGAGCTCCAAAATCACTGCAGAATGTGACTACAGCCATGAAATTAAAAGATACTCGCTCCTTGGGAGAAAAGTTATGACCAACCTAGACAGCATATTAAAACACAGAGACATTACTTTGACAAGAGAGGTCTGTCTAGTCAAAGCTTTGGTTTTTCCAGTAGTCCCATATGGATATGAGAGTTGGACTACAAGGAAAGCTGAGTGCTGAAGAATTGATGCTTTTGAACTGTGGAGTTGTAGAAGACTTTTGAGAGTCCCTTGGACAACAAGGAGATTCAACCAGTCAATCCTAAAGGAAATCATTCCTGAATATCCATTGGAAGGACTGATGCTGAAGCTGAAACACCAATACTTTGGCCACCTGATGCAAAGAACGGACTCATTTGAAAAGACCCTGATGCTGGGACAGATTGAAGGCAGGAGGAGAAAGGGATGACAGAAGATGAGATGGTTGGATGGCATCACCGACTCAAAGGACGTGAGTTTGAGTAAGCTTCAGGAGTTGATGATGGACAGGGAGGCCTGGCATGCTGCAGTCCATGGGGTTGCAAAGAGTTGGACACAACTGAGCAACTGAACTGAACTGAAGGATAATACTCCATATCCCAATAAATAAGTACAGGAAATGGGTAAATCAATTTAGTTAAATGGTTGTGTCTCATTTAAGGAAGCACTGATGCAGATTGAGACACAGCACACATCAAGTTGTGCTTCTAATGGTGGATGCAGTCAAGCATCCAATGAGCAGAATTTCTATGGAAACAAAAAGTTTTTTAGGAAAAGAACAATGACTGGAGCAGTTGATAAAGGCTAGTTTCTGAGTCCAGAGTGTAGAGTTGAGAAGAGTAGGCTCAATGTGTCTGTAGACGGTGGAGAGAGGACAGCAATGGCAATCTGGTGGATTACCCAGTTTGTAGTCTGAGTGCTCTCCATGACAGCATAGATCTCAGTGTCATCATCATAGTTATTTTCAGGTGCAAAGAATGGAAACTTCAGGGATTCTGGTGAACTTACCAACTGCTCCAAACTATTGTGATGTATGTCCATTGAAATTATGTCAAGTTGTCCAGCTTGCAGAGCTTTGGAAAAGGAACAGCTACTGCACAATCTAGAGTCTCCATAAAGATCTGAACAGTCAACTTTTAGTTCTCAGTGACACCAAGTCAGGAGGGTGGGAGAAAAACTGGAAATATGAGTTATTGACAAATTACTGGGGAAAATGCTCAAAATAGCAGGATCCAATTTACAAAGAGGTGAAAAATAGCTCAAAGACAGTGAACAGGACTAAAATCTGATCAACCACATGGTGGATTATAGTTTCATTGAAACAAAATTTCTCTCAACTATAACCTCTCATTTATTCAAAGATAATCAAAGTAAGATGATTTTTGTTACAAAGTTTTTATTACAAAGTCTAGTCTTATTAAATTTGCCCTAAATATTTAAGTAAGTGCAATGGCTCAGCAGTAAAGATTCCATTTGACAGTGCAGAAGATACAAGAGATGGGGGTTCGATCCCTGAGTCAGGAGGATCCCCTGGAGAAGGAAATGGCAACTCACTCCAGTATTCTTGCCTGGAGAATCCTATGGAAAGAGAACTCAGCCACCTATGGTTCACTGGGTCAGAGAGAGTTGAACATGACTGAGCACACGCTCCAAGAGCACATCATCATCAGAGGCAAGGATAGTAACTGAAAACAGGCTTCTGGTTAAGCTTACATTACTGCAACTTTTCATAGAGAGCCTTAGATTGGACTTCTAGAAGCCATGCCAAGAACTCATCATCATACTTTGCATGCAGTAATTAGTGATTTGGATAAGTTATTCTTTTCTCAATATCCTAAGGTTCCTGAATCTGCCAGGAAATTACCATGGTCACTTGCAAGGCTGGAATCCTTGTATGCTGAGTATCAGATCAGTTTTTCCCCAAGAGGTCTTTGTAAACATTGGCTCATAAAATCCATCTGAGTTACTTAAAACTGTCTAGTCACATCTGATTCTATGCAAATCATTCTCAAATATGGCATTCAAGTTAAAGCCTTGATAATATGATCCATTTCCCCAATTATGTTCTGTTACAAGAACAGATTCTCACTGAATTTATGCAAATAACTATATTGCCATGTAAGAATACTTAATGAGAGTTTCTGAATTCTAGAGTGATCAGGCAGGGAGAAAAGAAAATGTTTCAATTCTGTTTAAAAAAGTATAATCTACTAAATTTTTATAAGTTATAGATAACATGAAAAAAAGGAAAAAGGAGTTTCTTTTTTTTTTTTTTAATAAGTATTTTTGCCTGCACCACATAACTTGTATGATCTTAGTTCTCCAACCTAGGATTGAACCTGCTTGGAGTCCTAACCATTGGATAACCAGGAAATTCCCCCAAAAGCATTTCTTAAACTTGATAAATAGAACACTAAAGAACCAGACAGTATTTCACAGTTGTTTATAGAAAACATAGTAATTATTTTTGGACTTAATACTTTTTTCCAAAATTGCACCCAAAATGCAGCCCCTCTGCCTAAAAATAGCCAAGGGAAAAAAAGCAAGAACACTCACTGCTGTAGGAAGTAAGCAAAGGCAACAGAAGTGAAATTAGAGTCTTTATAGTCTGAGACCCTTTATTTTTACTCAAAAGAAATTCCAGAGAGCTGGCAATAATCAGTAAGATAACAGCCACAAATGGAGTATCCAGGCTTCCCACATTTCTGCCCAGCTGCCTACAAATTTTTGGCCCCAACCTAACCTCCAATCACGGATCTGACAGTCTCCCTCCAACCCACTCCAGGCATACAAAAAACCGAAAAGAACACTCTTTCTGGATCCAAGCCAAATTTTTGGAATACAAAATTGAGACAGAAGAACTTTGTTGCTGTTATCCAGTATTATTGGTGACCCACAAACTCACCAACTTGTGAAGTAGGTTCAAACAACAGGTGTTATGGAAGAAAATGTTTCCTCTGCCTTTTGTGGTTCTTTGGGTGGTCTAATAGTCAATTTATTATAAGACAGATTAACAGGAGAAAAATAATTAGATACTTGCATATGAGGGCCCCATGAAAATATGAGACACAAAGGCAGTCAGGCAGCTGAAGCCTATGTGCTATCTTGAGCTAAGGGGTGGGATAAGGCTGTGGGGCTATAAAGGGGAGGAGGGCTAATTCACAGGACAGTGAAATAAGCACATGTTTGGGAATTAGATGTATCCCTGGCATACAGATAGGTCATTCAAATAAAAGTTATCTCTGGCAATAACTTTTTATGAACCAGACCACCTATCAAAATTTTTTCAGGCAGTTGAAGTGGGGATAAAAAGCTCTTCCTGTATCTTTTAGGGCTTCAACGTCTTCACCTGTAATCCAACATGTCACATTTTGGGGTAGCTTATTCTGAACCCCTTCACAGATTTATAAGACATATACCTGTGTTCTACCCTGGGATTTCTGTCCATGATATAGCACAACACAACCCAAAAGACAGAGAGAAACAGGACACTTAGGCATATATATTAAGAGCCACAATATCCAACAACTAATTCTAACTAGTTTTCTATAAACCTAAATTTTGAAAATAACTTAGTGCAAACAAAAAGAGGCTCTTACTGTCCTTACTCAACAAGACCCTGAGCAGACATCTAGGAATCTATTAAAAATGTTACTGAGTCCGGGGGGGGGGGGGGGAGGGGGGAGAAGATGGTGGAGAGATAAGACAGGGAGATCACCAGCCTCCCCACAAATACATTAAAAGTGCATCAAATATGGAACAACTCTTACAAAGCAACTTCTAGGCAACATTAGAAGACCCCAGGCCTCCAGGGGGACAGGCTAAGCTCCCTGAAATGAGATAACTATGAGCTAAACACAATCCTTGCTGAGGATTAACAAAATATAAATGTTAATCTGGAAAAAAAAAAGAAAAGAAAAGAAAAAAAGTTACTGAGTCCAAGCTCAGTCAACTTGCTGCACAGCAGGCCAGTTAATGAAGAGATGATGTGTTGAGGCAAGGAATGCAACTTTATTGGGAAAGCCAGCTGAGCAAGAAGATGGCAGACTAATAAATTAAAATAACCAACCTGTTGGGGTCTGGATGGGAAAGACTCTCAGCCATGTCTGACTCTGTTGCCCCACAAGCCTCCTCTGTCCATGGAATTCTCCAGGCAAGAATAGTAGAGTGGGTTGCCATTTCCATGCCCAGGATATCTTCCCAACCCAGGGATCAAACCCAGGTCTTCTGCATTGCAGGCAGATTCTTTACCATCTAAGCCACCAGGAAGGCCTGATGGATACCAGATTCTTATATAGAGCAGAGTGGGGGAGAAGTTGAGTGAGTAAAGGCCATATCTTCTGGAATGGCCAACCTCAGGGAAAGGATATGTTAATCTCTTCAGGCAGAGGAGCAGGTCTCTCTGAGGCAGGTCCATTATGTATGATTATAATAACTATTTACCATCTAAGCCACCAGGGAAGCTCAGTAAATTATTAAAAATATACAAACTTATTCTAGGTAGATTTCCTCCAATACTCCTCTTATCAGTTTATCAGAGTCTAAGAGCACAGAAAGTGTTAGAGTATGTCCTCTTGAGTGTTACATAAGACAGGTCACCAAATGTAATGTAATGATGCTCAAATCTATATGGATCAGATGACTTTTATTTCTAATACTAAGAAAACAGTCATAATCTGTCATAATAGCCACACTATTGGAATGGTCTGCCTCTGCTTGTTTTGTGATTGTGTTAATGTCAGTTGGTAAAGAATCTACCTGCAATGCAGGAGACCCTGGTTCAATTCCTGCATCAGGAAGATCTGCTGGAGAATGGATAAGCTACCCACTCCAGTCTTCTTGGGCTTCCCTTGTGGCTCAGCTGGTAAAGAATCCACCTGCAATGCAGGAGATCTGGGTTCAATCCCTGGGTTGTGAAGACCCCTGGAGAAGGGATTGGCTACTCACTCCAGTATTCTGGCCTAGAGAATTCTATGGACTGTGTAGTCCATGGGGTCGCAGAGTCAGATATGAGTGAGCAACTTTCACTTTAATGTTAAAATATGGAAAACAGCCTCACTGTTAGCATATTATACTTCAACTTACACTTTCATTTTAATATCGCTCAGATTTTTACTCAGAAAATTAAAGATTTACTGCATTAAAGCAAAGCTGACTGGCTCTGAATCTCTTTAAGAAATAACAGTTGTAAGGAAAGGAGAAGGAGGTGAGGTGGATAAGGAAGATGACGTGATGCCAGGGAAAATAAAATGCTCATTTTATTCAAGAACTTGCGAAAGTGAAAGTGGGATAAAGGAAGAAGAGGAATTGCAAACATTTGATAGTTTGATGCAATCTGAAAGAGTTTTAATGATAAAGGAAATGTGACTTTTCTCTATTTCTATTCATCTTCATCTGGTATTTTCTCTGTGGATAACCTTGTCTTGCATTTTTAAAGAGAATTTGGTCTTTATCACTCTCCCATTCACTCTTCTCTGCATCTGTGTTAGTACTTTCAGAGGCAGCATTTGTTGTCTTTGACAGACATACCATTGCCTTTCTTATCATATCCTTCTGGTACTTTTTAGAATTCATAGTCTCTACATCCGTAGTTTCCTTTTGTTTTCTCTTTGCAGTACAGAACTGAACACCAACTTTTTTCCTTCCCTCTCTCCCTTTGTTTTCTTTCTCATTTCATTGACTTCTACTTGGCCTGACATTTTATGCAGTTCTATGTCATAGATGGGCTTCTCTGGTGGCTCGATGGTAAAAAATTTGCCTGCCAATGCAGGAGACACGAGTTTGATCCCTGAGTTGTAAGATCCCCTGAAGAAGGAAATGGCTACCACTCCAGTATTCTTGCCTGGAAAATCCCATGGACAGAGGAGTCTGGTGGGCTTCAGTCCATGGGGTCACAAAGGAGTTGGACATGGCTTAGTGACTAAACGACAACATGCCACAGGTACTGCTGACTTACCTATGTCTCTGTTCCTTGTCAAGCTTTTTGAATGCGTTGTTGCTGGAAAAAATTGCCATCTCTCCTGATTGCTTATCTCTGCAAAGCACGTTAGTAACTCTATGAAAATATATTTGTAACATCTCAGGTTTATATTAAATGATAGTTTGAGATCAAAATTAAAATTATCTGTTGTGTCTGCTCCCATGAGGTGTTTCCTCATGTGCTATTTAACATTCAGCTTGCCCTGTAAGCTGTATTTGTGGTAATCTCTTATGCTAGAAATTTTGTACATACTTTCTGGGTCCCTTGGTTTCAAGTTTCTTAAGTGCAGAAAGTCCTGGATGAGTAATCAAGCTATCATTGTCATTTAGATTAGCTATTAACTTATGTATTATACATATTAACATATGTATTATTTATTTTTCAGGGATCACAGAATATAGTTATTGTGTTTGGATTTATCTTTACTGTATTTTAGATAATTTTTAAATTATCTTCATAAATAAAACTGATTTGTGGTTAAAATATTTTATCCATCAAAACACACTAAACTCTCTATACCAAATTAACATGTCATTTTAAAATTTAAAATCACATAACTTTTTAATCTCACAATTTTTTTTCAAAAATTGATTTTCTTGTTTTTAAGAGTAATATTGTTTTAAGTATTCATTACCTCAAATAATACCAGGTCTTACTGATTTGTCCAGAAATAATTAGAAATATTTTAAAAAGAAATGTTACATTTTCTCCAAAAGAAAAAAAATGACAAAGCAAAAATATATCATAGACTTAAGACTGTTAGAGCTGGAAAAGTTAACTTTAAAGACTTCATATTATTACATTTCAAGTCCAAATGTGATACATTTTGTCAACTGGGAAAAAACAAAACACACAAAAAAACATTCAATGTAAAAGTTGTAAATTGAGTTTTATTCTTGTCCTACTGAGATCTTCGGGCTTCCCTGAAGCTTCCCTGGCTCAGTGGTAAAGAATCCACCTGCCACACAGGAGAAACAGGTTCTATCCCTAGCTTGAGAAGATCTCCTGGAGAAGGAAATGGCAACCACTTCAGTAGTCTTGCCTGGGAAATTCTAAGAACAGAGGAATCTAGCGGGCTATAGTCTCATGTGGGTCACAAAATAATCAGACAGCAACTGAGGTCTAGAGCCCTGGAGACAACCTCTCAGATAGCTCTGAGGAAAAGTCATTTGATGAGACTTGGATCACTAAGTAAAAGTTGTAGATGAAAATTTAACTTATTTATATTAGCTTTAAGCATAAAATTTCTATTATATGTACATATATATTTAAGTTCAAGTCTATACAGAAAATAGAATTTTAAACTGAAGTAAATAATTTAACCTCAAGGTTTGGGAAATTTTTTAGAGCTGCCTACAAAATTATGACATTATCACCTGGTACATTTAGGCATCACAAAAACATATCAGCTGAATTCTTCTTAACTGTTAATTGTTTGTGAGCCTGTAATTTTATTTTGCAATTCTCATTTAAACCAAATTAATTCTTCTCTCTTCAGTAGTAGGAAAAAGCCTGGCATAAAGTATATACATAAATATTCAACAAATGAACAAACAGATGAACAAATGCATTCTCAACTGGAACTACTATATGTATATATTTATGGCCTAGAAGGAAAAGGAAAAATTTTTCAATGATAGAGATAGTTTCTCTCTGAGCTTCTTTTAGGGTGATAATACATTCCATTTTATATAGAACAGTCCTACTTTATACTTGTTGTCCTATTGTAACTTATTGTATTTCCTTTCACTCTTCAAAAAGCCCTGGTTTGGGCGATAAAGTATATGGCTCTTCTAGTACTTGTATTTATTTAAGTGCATATGTGAAAGAGAATAGAGAAATGGTTATGTTCCTTTATTGTTTTCATATCTTTCCTAGACCTTAAATGAAATGGTTCTTCTATATGGATATGACCAGTGTCTGTCTCAAAATATTACTTTGGTTGTAATAACCTAATGTCAAAATTCTCATATCACTAATTTATTTCAGTCAAGGCATTAAATGTCTGTCTCTGCTTGGAGTACATCATCAGATAAACTAGTTTATGTTCTAGGAGGACACTAGTGAAATGGAAATAGCTAAGTTTTAAAGCACTGCATGAAAATTATATTTAGGTTGTCTGCTTATTTCTGAGCCATCACCAGTGTAGCTTCTGATTGTCATTATTAAGAGAGGAATGTGTAACAAAGTGATTTAAGTATCATACAGACAAAAAGTAGGTGACAGTAGTAGTCATTGCAGCTGTTTACGCCCAGTTAAATATGTTCAGATTTCCTTTTTCTGGACATACAATAGAATTATTTGTTGCACCTTTGAAACTAAACTAATGGTCAAAGCAGAAATTTTACAAGCAACTTCATGATTTTCTGCCTTCCCTTTCCAAGAAAACTTGAATCAAGATTAAGCTTCTGTAAAATCTGGGCTCCTGAGTATCAAATATGAGTGGGACTCCTGCTGTTCTGTTTGTAGCATGAATGAAAAATGAATTTTTTGTTATGTTAAATAACTGAGATTCTAATGTACCTTTTTACCATAACAGAGCTTCCCTGGTGGCTCTGAAGTACAATCTGCCTGCCAATGCAGGAAACTTGAGTTTGATTCCTGGAATGGGAGGATCCCCTGGAGAAGGAAACAGCTACCCACTGCAGTATTCTTACCTGGAAATTCCCATGAACAGAGGAGCCTGGCAGGCTATAGTTCCTGGGGTTGCAAGAGTTGGACATGACTAAGTAACTAAACAACAACCACCATAACATAACTCAGCCTCCATCAATAGCTAAAATAACTTTCTTAAATGGTACTCTCAACTTCCTATGAAAAGCAACTATATTATTCGCTTTCAGACCTGTATATCATTTCCCAATCCTCCTAGCACCTTGGCCCTCTATTCTGCTTAGGTCAGCTGGCCACTAGTATGTTTTGATCACACAGTCTGTAACCCACTTATGAGGAAAAAGGTCATGGAATTGTAGAACTGGAAAGATTTTTAGGGATTATGTAGTTCAACTCCACCATTTAGACAGGTCATTTGGAAAAGCAAAACCTAAATAGGCTCTGATAGTCACTTACATAAACTCAACTAAGGTACTTAATCTTTCTTACTTGACTTTTCTTAACTGTAAAAATGCAGACAACTTTCCTGACACTTTCCTGTCAGGTTTGTTTAAAAGAATGCGTAAATTTAATTGAATCTATCAGATATTGTGGTCACAGGGCATCTACATATTCCTAAACTCCTTAAAAGTTTCATCCAGTTAGACAGGTAAAACACAGGAGAGCTATGACTTAGAAATAACACGTATGAGGAATTTTATAATTTTATTTCCATTTCTATTAGCAGTTTTATGTGAACTTTATAACCAACTTGTTATTTAAGCAAAGGAGGAATTATTATTATGTCTATCTCATTATAGTCAGTTGTGATCCAGAAAAGCTGTGATTTATCCAAGATTATCCTGTTGCCACCCTATTCAGGCGGCACTAGTGGTAAAAAAACCCACCTGCCAATGCAGGAGATTTAAAAGATGTGGGTTCCATCCCTGGGTCAAGAAGATCCCCTGGAGGAGGGCATGGCAACCCACTCCTATATTCTTGTCTGGAGAATCCCCATGGACAGAGGAGCCTGGCGGGCTACAGTCCACAGGATTGCAAAGAGTCAGACATGACTGAAGGGACTTAGCGCAGCACTCATCCTATTATTATGGAGCAGAATTAGTCTTGAACCAATAATCTCTGACTTGAATATCACACTCTCTCTTTTCCATCACCTTGAAGCACAGACTGGGTGCCATGGACTTTCTAGTCAGAGCTTTTATACTATAAATAGCCTTTGTAGAAGTGAGTCTTTTTAGTTTTCTCAATACTCAATCCACAATAACAATAGTTAACATTGTATTGAACTCCAGTTTGTTGGTTGGAGAAAAAAATCATAGTAAATTCCTACATGATAAAGAACTTATCTGCTCTTTGTTACCAATTCCTGAGAGGTAGCCTCTAAATCCTTGGAATTCCTTTAGTGATATGAATATTTTTGTTATTCACAGTGGGCCCTGATGATAAGCTTTTGCTAAGGAGGTAACTAATAGGAGGTCCCTAGTTGGTGTAAGCTAATGAGATGACTCAAGACCAAGGCCAGTCACTTAATTAAAAGGTCAGAGGTTAGAACCAAACCGTATCAGTCCATTCTCCAGGTAGGAGAGGATGGCCAGAGATTGAGCTTAATTTTATAGCAAATGATTAAATCAATCATGCCTATGTAATGAAATAAAAATTCTAAGAAGCAAAGCTTGGGTGAACTTTACTAGTTGGCAATAATCTGTACATTGTTGTGCATGGATGTACCAGGAAGGTAATATGTCCTGACTCCACAGGCAGAGGACAATGGAAGTTTCCTATTTGGGATCTTTCAATATATTGCTATTTATCCTTTTGCTATAATACACTTGTACAGGCTTACCTAAGAGAAACTGCAGGTTCAGTTTCAGACCAATGCAATAAAGTGAATATCCTAATAAAGTGAGTCACAAATTACTTGGTTCCCCAGTGCATATAAAAGATACATTTATACTATACTGTAGTCTATTAAATGAGCAATAGCATTATGTCTAAAAAATGTACATAACTTAGTTAAAAATACTTTATTCTAAAAAATGCTAACCATCATCTGAACCTTCAGTGAGTTGTAACAGTAACATCAAATATCACTAATCATATATCACCATAACAAATATAATAATGTTGCAGGAAAAGGGACCCCTTCTGAGGCCTAAGAGTGGGTTCTTATCTAACATTCAGAAATGAATTTGTAAACACACGTGCTGACAAAGCAAGAGACTTTATTGGGAAGGGCTCCTGGGTAGAGAGCAGGAGGGTGAGGGAACCCCAGAGAACTGCTCCGGCTTGTGGCTTGCAGTCTCAGGGCAGTCTCAGGTTTTACGGTAATGGGATTAGTTTCCGGGTTGTCTCTGGCCAATCATTCTGACTCAGGGTCCTTCTGGGTGGCTCATGCATTGCTCAGCCAAAATGAATTCCAACGAGGCAGATTCTGGGAAGTCAGTAAGACATGTGGCATCTCCTTTTGACCTTTCCAGAATTCTTCAGGTGGTGTTGGTTTATTAGTCCTGTGTGCTTTACCAGGATCGCCTATTATGAAATAAATCACATGAATGGTTACTGTGGTGCCTGGCCAGGGTAAGTGGTTTCAGCCATTGTGTTTCCCTAACAATAATAATGGAAAAGTTTGAAATATTATGAGAATTACCAAAATATGACATAGAGACATGAGGTGAGCAAATGCTGGGAAAATGGTGCCAGTAGACATAGGATGCAGGGTTGCCTGCAACTTCAATTTGTAAAATCGAACTATGTCTTCAACAAGCAATAAAGCGAGGCATCATGGAGTGAAGAGGCCTGTAATCATATCACTTTCATGAGTTCTATGAGTCATTCCAGTTAATTACCAAATCTGAGCTGGTATTGGAAACCTGTGACATGGTAACCTGCAAGTGAGAAGTGTGGCCTGGGAATCCTTGCACTTGCGAGGGCATCTTTTGGAGGAATGTGTCCTTAACTTTGAAGTTTGTCCATTCTCTAAGCGGCTAATGTCAGAAGTTATTTCATAGATATATTTCAACACACACACACACACACACACACACACACACACACACATATATATATATATATATATGTAGAAAGTGAAAAGTAGCTTTTTTCTAATACTTTTGACTCAAAAGTAAAGATAAACATCAGCTGGTGTTGCTTCATTCTTTTAAAGTTTTGTGTTATTTTTACCTTAAATAATCAAGGATATTTACAGATCTTAAAATTTTTGTCTTTTTCAGAATATTTTCAGGGGTAGTTAATGTTTATTCTGAATGTTCTTTAATTTCTAAATTTATTTTATGAGAACATAGTTTTCAAAACCTTATCTGAAGGAAATATGACAAAAAGTTAAAATTTTTCTTTTGGGGACATAAATACATGAATTGGTTCATTGTATTATGTATTCTATATCTTTCTTCATGTGTGAAATATTTTAAGTATATCTATATTCAACAGTAATTTTGCTTTATTTTCTGGCAATGCTGTATAAATAAATCATTATAATAATTTAACAATATGAAATCAGAGCACTGAAGGAATTTGCAAATACTATAATTCAGAGCTTTTCTTTCACCTGTGGAGAGCTGGTGTTAAGTAGCCTACAATTGCATAGTGGTCTTTTTCAATCTCCTGGACAATACAAACACAATTTCTACCAGAAGCACATTCTCTTAGTGATTTGCTTTGCAGAATTGGTATCTTACTGGATGTAGTGTTACATTGCCTGCATTGTTACTGATTGGCAATCTCACCATGCATTCTGCTCAGTCATTACCTGCCAACTGCATAATGAAAAAAAGGCTGCCATTCACAAGGTTCCCAACTGGTGAAATACTTTAGTTTCATATAACTTCAAAATGTTGAAATCTGTTTTTTGATGAATTAACCTACTACCTCCCTGCTTTGCACTAATACCGTTAATAAAATTTAAATAAATATTGTCTTAAACTCATGATCAATAAAACTATTCATCTTGACAGTACACAAGTAGTAGTAGTAAATAAGTTTTCCTCTTGATAATAATACATATTTAATTTACATGAAGATTATTTTTTTGTCTACCATTTAGTGAACATCAACTTCATGCCAAGTGTTAATTAGTTTTTGTATTTTCATTTTCCTATTTCTTTCTCAAGAGCCCCTCAGGGAGATAGCATCCACATATATATGTATCCTTCATCCGACTATAAACTTCAGTAGGGATAGAGTGTTGTCTGCTTTTTCAATGACAGATCTGAAGAGGCTAGAACATTGATAGGTGCATAGTGGATACTCAATAAGTATTAGCTGAATGAATGAGTGGCTTTAACTATCCACAGGAATAAAATTTAACTTTTCAATATCTCATAATTTATGAGCCTGATGCAACAGTTTCCATGAGTGCTTTCTCTTAATTGTGCCATAATAGCAGTTATACAACAATTAGCTGATATAATAATAATGTATTCATTGACTAGGAACTCTCTGTCTGGCAACTCCTTTCTTATTCTGGAGTTGGCAAAAAGTATGGCAAAATTCATGAATGACCAGAATCACTGAAAGTATTATACTCTGGTATCCAGCAAGATAATATTCTCACAAGGATATTTGTTTTGATCCATGATTTAGCTAAAACCCCTAGAACAGAGACTAGCACACAATTGGCACTGAGCTGTAAATATTTGTTGAGTAAGTGAATTTTATCTTCAGGGTGAATGATAAATTAACAAAATGACAACCCACTTCAGTATTCTGGCCTGGGAAATCTCATGGACAGAGGAGCTTGGTGGGCCACAGTCCACAGGGTGGCAGAGCGTCAGACGCGACTGAAGCAACTAAGCAAACCAGATACTTCATAGTGAAAACTATAGTATTTTTATGTGTTTTTCTTTATGCCATGTTTTTAAATAGTTTTCAGTAGTCTTTTCTGTATTTTATGATCCTAACAATAACTCCAAAGATGCATAAATCAAGTGTGATAGTTATCTTTTAATAAATGCATTTGCTGAATTGTCCAAGGTCAAATAAATTTTTTGAGACTACGACATCACTGAAAAACTGTGATTACATATTGATCTTCTGCCTACATTTTAATAAAATGGGGCTTTTAAAGGCATCAGATTTTACTATCATTTGAGACATTTTTATGATTTTAAATAATTATCTAAGAGTCACAAATACTGTCTCATTTGTGAAAATGTCTGAACAGTATATATTGTATGAAATACCCAATTCTTTGTGGTAAGTATATACTGAAAGTAGAAAATTTCTGTCTCAATGAATTTACTGTTGGGGGTGGTATGTAATCTCATCTCTTGACTAGTGTGAATAGTACTTCAATGAACATTGATATGCTAGTATCTCTTTGAGTTCCTGATTTCAATTCTTTGCAAATAATAACCAGAAATGGAATTACTGAATGATATGGTAATTCTATTTTTAATTTTTTAGGAATCACTATACTGTTTTCTAAAGCAGCTGTGCCATTTTGCATTCCCAGCAAAAGTACACTGTGGATTATAATTTTTCCATATCATATCTAACATATGTCTTTGTTTATTTGTTTTGTTAAATAATAACAATTCTAACAGGTGTGAGGAGAAAATCTGTGGTTTTCACAGATTTTGATTTGATTTTATATCTCCCTGATGTTAGTCACATTATTTTTTTTTTCATGTACTTATTGGTCATTTCTGTGTCTATGGATAAACCTGTGTTCAAATCACTAGCCCATTTTAAGACCAGGATTTTGTTTGTTTTTGTTATTTTGCCTGCATTTCTTCCATTTTTTTCCTATTAAATTATAAGAGTTTCTCATATATTTTGGATGTTAACCACTTTCTTGTGTATGGTTTGCAAATATTTTTTCCCATTCTGTACATTTCCTTTGTTGAGCAAAAGATTTTAGTTTGATAAAGTCTTGCTTGTCTATTTTTGCTTTTGCAGTGTGTAGTTTTGGCTTCATCAATGACCTTATTGCCTAAACCAATGTTAGGAAGTCCTTGCATTGTCTTCAATCGGTTTCGATTTAATTTTTGCATATGGTGTAACATAGGGTATAAGCTCCTGGTTTTGCAATTGGATATCCAGGTTTTCCAGCACCATTTTTTTTTTTTTTTTATTAGTTGGACGCTAATTAATTCACAACATTTCAGTGGGTTTTGTCATACAGTGATATGAATCAGCCATAGATTTACACGTATTCCCCATCCCGATCCCCCCTCCCACCTCCCTTTCTACCCGATTCCTCTGGGTCTTCCCAGTGCACCAGGCCCAAGCACTTGTCTCAGGCATCCCACCTGGGCTGGTGATCTGTTTTACCCTAGATAATATACATGCTGTTCTTTCGAAACATCCCACCCTCACCTTCTCCCACAGAGTTCAAAAGTCTGTTCTGTATTTCTGTGTCTCTTTTTCTGTTTTGCATATAGGGTTATCATTACCATCTTTCTAAATTCCATATATATGTGTTAGTATGCTGTAATGTTGTTTATCTTTCTGGCTTACTTCACTCTGTATAATGGGCTCCAGTTTCATCCATCTCATTAGGACTGATTCAAATGAATTCTTTTTAATGGCTGAGTAATATTCCATGGTGTATTTGTACCACAGCTTCCTTATCCATTCATCTGCTGATGGGCATCTACGTTGCTTCCATGTCCTGGCTATTATAAACAGTGCTGCGATGAACATTGGAGTGCACGTGTCTCTTTCAGATCTGGTTTCCTCAGTGTGTATGCCCAGAAGTGGGATTGCTGGGTCATATGGCAGTTCTATTTCCAGTTTTTTTAAGAAATCTCCACACTGTTTTCCATAGCGGTTGTACTAGTTTGCATTCCCACCAAAAGTGTAAGAGGGTTCCCTTATCTCCACACCCTCTCCAGCATTTATTGCTTGTAGACTTTTGGATAGCAGCCATCCTGACTGGCGTGTAATGATACCTCATTGTGGTTTTGATTTGCATTTCTCTGATAATGAGTGATGTGGAGCATCTTTTCATGTGTTTGTTAGCCATGTGTATGTCTTCTTTGGAGAAATGTCTGTTTAGTTCTTTGGCCCATTTTTTGATTGGGTCATTTATTTTTCTGGAATTGAGCTGCAGGAGTTGCTTGTATATTTTTGAGATTAATCCTTTGTCTGTTTCTTCATGTGCTATTATTTTCTCCCAATCTGAGGGCTGTCTTTTCACCTTGCTTATAGCTTCCTTTGTAGTGCAAAAGCTTTTAAGTTTCATTAGGTCCCATTTGTTTATTTTTGCTTTTATTTCCAATATTCTGGGAGGTGGGTCATAGAGGATCTTACTGTGATTTATATCGGAGAGTGTTTTGCCTATGTTCTCCTCTAGGAGCTTTATAGTTTCTGGTCTTACATTTAGATCTTTAATCCATTTTGAGTTTATTTTTGTGTGTGGTGTTAGAAAGTGTTCTAGTTTCATTCTTTTACAAGTGGTTGACCAGTTTTCCCAGCACCACTTGTTAAAGAGGTTGTCTTTTTTCCATTGTATATCCTTGCCTCCTTTGTCGAAGATAGGGTGTCCATAGGTTCGTGGATTTATCTCTGGGCTTTCTATTCTGTTCCATTGATCTATATGTCTGTCTTTGTGCCAGTACCATACTGTCTTGATGACTGTGGCTTTGTAGTAGAGTCTGAAGTCAGGCAGGTTGATTCCTCCAGTTCCATTCTTCTTTCTCAAGATTACTTTGGCTATTCGAGGGTTTTTGTATTTCCATACAAATTGTGAAATTATTTGTTCTAGTTCTGTGAAAAATACCATTGGTAGCTTGATAGGGATTGCATTGAATCTATAGATTGCTTTGGGTAGAATAGCCTTTTTGACAATATTGATTCTTCCAATCCATGAACACGGTATGTTTCTCCATCTGTTTGTGTCCTCTTTGATTTCTTTCATCAGTGTTTTATAGTTTTCTATGTATAGGTCTTTTGTTTCTTTAGGTAGATATACTCCTAAGTATTTTATTCTTTTTGTTGCAATGGTGAATGGTATTGTTTCCTTAATTTCTCTTTCTGTTTTTTCATTATTAGTGTATAAGAATGCAAGGGATTTCTGTGTGTTAATTTTATATCCTGCAACTTTACTATATTCCTTGATTAGCTCTAGTAGTTTTCTGGAAGAGTCTTTAGGGTTTTCTATGTAGAGGATCATGTCATCTGCAAACAGTGAGAGTTTCACTTCTTCTTTTCCTATCTGGATTCCTTTTACTTCTTTTTCTGCTCTGATTGCTGTGGCCAGAACTTCCAACACTATGTTGAATAGTAGTGGTGAGAGTGGGCACCCTTGTCTTGTTCCTGATTTCAGGGGAAATGCTTTCAATTTTTCACCATTGAGGGTGATGCTTGCTGTGGGTTTGTCATATATAGCTTTTATTATGTTGAGGTATGTTCCTTCTATTCCTGCTTTCTGGAGAGTTTTAATCATAAATGAGTGTTGAATTTTGTCAAAGGCTTTCTCTGCATCTATTGAGATAATCATATGGTTTTTAATCTTTCAATTTGTTAATGTGGTGTATTACATTGATTTATTTGCAGATATTAAAGAGTCCTTGCATTCCTGGGATAAAGCCCACTTGGTCATGGTGTATGATTTTTTTAATATGTTGTTGGATTCTGTTTGCTAGAATTTTGTTAAGGATTTTTGCATCTATGTTCATCAGTGATATTGGCCTGTAGTTTTCTTTTTTGGTGGCATCTTTGTCTGGTTTTGAAATTAGGGTGATGGTGGCCTCATAGAATGAGTTTGGAAGCTTACCGTCATCTGCAATTTTCTGGAAGAGTTTGAGTAAGATAGGTGTTAGCTCTTCTCTAAATTTTTGGTAGAATTCAGCTGTGAAGCCATCTGGTCCTGGGCTTTTGTTTGCTGGAAGATTTTTTATTACAGTTTCGATTTCCTTGCTTGTGATGGCTCTGTTAAGATCTTCTATTTCTTCCTGGTTCAGTTTTGGAAAGTTATACTTTTCTAAGAATTTGTCCATTTCATCCAAGTTGTCCATTTTATTGCCATAGAGCTGCTGGTAGTAGTCTCTTATGATCTTTTGTATTTCAGTGTTTTCTGTTGTGATCTCTACATTTTCATTTCTAATTTTGTTAATGTGGTTCTTCTCTCTTTGTTTCTTAATGAGTCTTGCTAATGGCTTGTCAATTTTGTTTATTTTTTCAAAAAACCAGCTTTTAGCTTTGTTGATTTTTGCTATGGTCTCTTTAGTTTCTTTTGCATTTATTTCTCCAACACCATTTTTAAAAAAGAATATCCTTTCCCTATGTGTAGTCTGGATACCCTGGTTGAAGAACAGTTGACCTTACATATGTGGATTTATTTCCAGGTTTTCTATTCTGTCCCATTGGTTTATATGTCTGTTTTTAGGTCAGTACTACTCTGTTTTATTTTTTTAATTATTTATTTATTTGACTGCACCGGGTCTTATTAATAGTTGGGTTTAGTTGTGGCACTTGGAATCTTTGTCCTTTGCTGTGACATGTGTAATCTAGTTCCCTGACTAGAGATCGAATTCAGGTCCCCTGCATTTGGGACACTGAGTCTTAGCCACTGGACCATCAGAGAAGTCCCAACTACAGTGTTTTAATTACTGTAGCTTCGTAATATATTTTAAAACAAGAAAGTATTATACCTCCAGCTATTATTCTTCTTTTTCAAGATTGTTTTAGCTATTCTGGGTCTTTCATGCTTTTATAAGAATTGTAATATTGGTTTTATTTTCTATAAAAACTACCATTGGGATTTTAATAGGGATTGGGCAGAATCTCCTGAGAGTCCAAGGGACTCTCAAGAGTCTTCTCCAACACCACAGTTCAAAAGCATCAATTCTTCAGCATTCAGCTTTCTTTATAGTCCAACTCTCACATCCATACATGACTACTGGAAAAACCATAGCCTTGACTAGACGGACCTTTGTTGACAAAGGAATGTCCCTGCTTTTTAATATCCTGTCTAGGTTGGTCATAACTTTCCTTCCAAGGAGTAAGCATCTTTTAATTTCATGGCTTCAGTCAACATCTGCAGTGATTTTGGAGCCCCCCAAAATAAAGTGTGCCACTGTTTCTATTGTTTCCCTGTGAAGTAATGGGACCAGATGCCATGATCTTAATTTTCTGAATATTGAGCTTTATGACATAGCAGAAGATAAGAGGTCATAAAGAATGTATGCTGACTTTAGATTTAGAAGATTCTTCCTCTAGTGGTAATGTTTGAAGAATGTCAGATTATATTTCTTTCCCTATAGATCCAATCCCATAACTTAATTCTACATTGAATATTGTTCATATGGTTTTGAATTTTAAATGATGTTTAGTGTTTTTTATTTATAGTCAGTCTATAAATAAGACATAGAAGAGAAATATAAGTGCAAATTAGTACATAAATTCTAGATATTAAGTTATATAAGTAGTCATTATTTGCTTACATATACATTAATTTTCTTATAGGTAATACTTATATATAATTAAGGTTTATTATACAAAAATTGGGAGGTGACGATTAGATGAGAAGAGGTTGAGGAAAGTATAAACATTTTATCTATTTTCTAGGCTTTCCCAAAGGTTTCCCTAAGGCTGCAAAGCTATCATTTGTATCTAGTTTTCTAGAAGCAGAGCTGCAATGAGAAATTTCATGTTAATGTTTGATTAAGGAGGTGTTCTTAAGAGAAATCAATAAGGGGATGAGGGAAGCAAGAAGAAGGAGTTGCATAAAACTTAGATTTAGATAATCTCTAGGTTCTCTCTAATCCTCTGGGAGCTCTGGAGAATAAATGGCAATATGGCTTGCTAGGACTTGGGGTCAGGAAGCAGGATCTTTTTCATTGACTATGCAGGGTGGATGGAGTCAGGGAGTGCTCCAGTAATTCTGATTTACTTTTAGCAAAATGTGTGTGGTAGTTAACTTAATGTCACTGTGACTGAGCCTCAGGGTGTCCATTTGGTCAAACATTCTTCAGGGTATGTCTATGAAGGTGTTTATGGATGAGATCAATATTTGAATCAGTAGGGTAAAGCAGATCGTTCTCCCCCAATGTGGGTGGGCCTGACCCAATCAGTTGGCCTGAAAGTAACAAAAAGGCTCACCCTCTCACAAATAAGAAGGAGCTTCTCTTATATGACTGCCTTCCAGCAGAGGTATATTGTTTTTTCCTCCTTTTAGGCTTGAAATAAAATATAAACTCTTCCTGAATATCAAGCCTGCCAGTCTTTGGCCTGGAACTATACTCAGCTTTCCTGGTTCCCAGCCCTTCAGACTCAGACTGGAACTATATCATCAGCACATCTGGATCTTCAGCTTGCAAACTGCAGTTCTTGGTACTTTAACCTCCATAATTGGGCAAGTTAATTCTTTACAAGAATGTTCTATAGATATATGTAGTTAGACAGATAGATACTAGTGATTCCATTTCTTTAGAGAACCATAATACACTGACAGATGAATTCCATAGCATAAATGAAATCCTCCAGAAATTATCAATCAATGTGAGGCATTGACAGAAGCACCCAATGAAGTAGTAAAAGTAATTCCAAGAGATTTGAAGAGGACACCAACAGCATCTTCTACAAGTATGCATCCTGCTTTTATTAGATGTCTGTGTCAAAATAGGCTCTCCTTTATATATTCTAGGAAACCATGCATGCATGCTAAGTTGCTTCAGTCATTCTGACTCTGTGACTCCATGGACCCATCAGACTCCTCTATCTATGGGATTCTCCAGGCAAGAATACTGGAGTGGGTTGCCACGCCCTTCTCCAGACAATCTTCCTGATCCAGGGATCGAACCTGTGTCTCTCAAATCTCCTGCACTGATAGGTAGATTCTTTACCACTAGTGCCACCTTGGAAGACCTTCTAGGAAACTACCTGCATACAAAGAGCATCTCCAAAAAGCCTTTCTCTCCTAACTGATACTCCAGCCAATCCTTGTGAAGTTCTGTGCACACCCTTGAACAAAAATCTTGACTCTCTCAACTTATCTGATAGTAAATACTGTTTTCTATTTGTTTACTCCTATATTTAGCTCATAGTCTATTCTAAGATAAATTTTAGGATTCTAAATCTACTTAAGTTTTATGTAGGTGCCCTAACTTTTGCTCTCAACAAAACTATTCTAATGCCAAATTAACATTCCTTTTAAATACTTAGGTTCCCCCAAAATTCTGAAAGACACAAAAATGCCATACAGAGCCCCAAAGCTAGTCAAACTATTATTTGAAGCTAAAAAAAGTACTTCTTAGTAAATATTGGGGTACTTGGTTACTTAGTAGTGAGAGTGCAACAGCTCCCTTTTTGGAAATGATAGAGTCAAAGTTTACAATCATAAAGCTTTAGGCTGGAAATCTCATAGAGATCCTCTTGTGCAACATACTTTTTCTTCTTACAAGTAAACTGAGGAAGAGAATATGAAGTCAATTGAGTAAATATATATGAGATGACTTTTTACTTTCCCTTTTTAACACCTTGATCAGCAATTATTTTTAGCTGGAGCTCAGTATAAAGTCATTTATATACAATTCATTTTTAATGTTGAAATCTTATTGCTCATGGCTCTAAATTCAACTCAAAAATGCCTCAAATGCAATTTTCCAGTAAATGTTTTATTAAAAAGAATGTATCCTTTATAAAGAACAGATAATTATGAATGAGATAGAGATACAAATTTTAAAACAGGTTATCGTTACATGTCTTTGATGAACATAGTGATAATGATGGCAGTGACAACAACTATATCAACAGCACAAGCATCTTAACATATTTAATCCCCAAACTGTCCCATGAGGTCAGAAATTTTATTACTGCTGTCTTCATTATGTGAGAATGGTGGAATCTGACCACAGTTATTCTGACTCACAAAATTGTCTTCTTAACCATCCTACTCTTCTTTAGAACAAATATACTCTTAACACCTAGCTACTATTTAAAGCAGCTGAATACACATTTAAACTATTTTCATACACATTTTCCTGAAACTTATGAATACACACACACACACACACACACACACACATTTGGCTGCACTAGATCTTAGTGGTGGCACATGGTATCTAGTTTCCTGACTCAGGATCGAACCCAGGTCCCCTGCATTGGGAGTGTCACTGGACCACCAGGGAAGTCCCTGAAATTATGGATATTGTTTCATTGTTCTTGTTTTGTTTGTGAACATTACAGTGGACAGTTGTTGGATGTAATCTAGTGATCAAATGGAAAATCATGTGCTTCAGCACAACTCTTGACCAGTTTTTGACTAATGCAGTTTGCAATTTGAATATGAAGAGGCTGATCCTGATCCACTCTCAAAGGGCATATTCTTGGGGTTGATTTTACAATGAATGAGGGATTGTGTAAGCTGTAATAATCATTTCTAGAAGAAAGTACAATGGCACAGAAGTCAACGGGCCTAGGTTTTAACTTCCGCTTTGTAAGTTGCCGTTTAGCTTTAGCCAAGTCACTTACCCCATTGTGAATAATGTTTCTCTCTTTTAAAGTAAGGAGGTTCAAGTTTTGACCTAGATCAACTTGAAGGTTCCCTTTAGGTCTATTCTAACATTCTGCAACCTAGGCTTCATTAGTGTCTGTGCTAATAATTCAAATTAGGCCCCAGTGAAATCTATTACGGTTTCCCTGGTGGCTCAGATAGTAAAGAATCTGCTTGTAATGCAGGAGGCCCAGGTTTTATCCCTGGGTTGGGAAGACCCCCCTGGAGAAAAGAATGACTACCCACTCAGGTATTCTTGCCTGGAGAACTCCGTGGACAGAGGAGCTTGGTGGGCTACAATCCATGGTGTCACAGAGTCAGATACAACTAAGCAACTAACACTTTCACTTTCATTAGGTTGTTTATTGTATGCAACAGAAACTGTTGGATTGGAGATTCCCATTTTTAATTTCCATTTTGACATCCTCTTTTTCCTGCTGTACACTGTTTCAGAAACCTGTGCTCTTAGGGATAAAAGAAAAAAACAACGACAACAACAAGAAAGTATACACAGTGAAGAGATAGTTTTTTGAGTATTTTTAAATTATTTAACAAACTAAATTAAAAGGATTTAATAGTTAAGTGTCTAAATTTGAAAAAACAAACCTTAAATCAGTCTATCAACTATTCCCTGTCTGAACTGGGATGAGAAATAAAATACATTATCACACCTTATCCATGTAGACAAGTTATGTAATGTGTCAAGAGAGAAGAATAACTTTGGTCCTGCCCTCTGGAAAAGATGCCCTTACTTGGCATTCTTCACTGTGATCCTCAAACAGTGTGCCAGAGCAATTGGAAGCAGGCTGAAACAATTGAAAAACACTGAATCAGTGGGAGGTAAGGGAGATTTCTGCAACAGCTGAAGGAAAATGAACTTTTCTGCCGAGAAAAGCAGCTTAGTTACAACCCTCTGAGCTTAGACGTCAATCTATCCACAAGGAGGACAAGAGTGGGTGATATATGGAAAGGATATTTTAAAATCTGCTGGAGCTTGCCAATCTGGAGATTCGCCCAGGAAAAAGAGCCTCAGAAAAAATCATGGTGGAAACAAGCAAATTTTATCATATTTGTGCAGAATTTGAGAGCCCCCAAAACTAATTGGATGAACTCCTATTGCTAAACAGATAAAGATTTAATCGTTAATAATCACTACAACAGAAAGCTCTTTTAACTGTTTATCTCTAATATCTGTTGCAGAGATTAAATAAGTGTGTGTATGATTTTTGTGTGACATCACAACAGAAAAAGTACTTTCCTTATATGCCCTTATAAAGCTCAAACTGCTCTCTTATAACTTGCTGAACCTTAAATTAATTTTCAAATATGGCTATGCTGTCAAATAGAAATGGTAGAAACATTTCTTTCTGAAGTCAGAAGAATTTTATTTTGAACATTCAAGAAACTCACAGAAGCCAATTGCTTTGTTCCTTTAAAATGAAAATATGTTTAACATCTTGAAGTATGAAAAATATCTGTGACACTAAATAATATTGGGTTGGCCAAAAAGTTTGTTTGGGTTTTTCCATAAGAGGTTACAGAAAAACCTGAATGAAGTTTTTGGTCAACCCAATAACAGTGCACCTTTTCTTTTATGTATACAGAATCATTTTATCTGCAAACTCAAACACCGTGTATTAAAAATATTAATACTCATTGGCTGTGTGTGTTTTTATCTTTTTCAGACCTCAGTTGAATCATCATGATTTATTCCGATGTGATATTTTTAATGAAAATGTATCACATAGACAAGCTAACTCATTTCTAGTAATGTTGTAACAGCTTCAAAAAGAGACAGTGTGGTGTTAAAGAAAGGCATATGATTCTTGATGTCAATGTCAGAGAGCTATAGTTTTAATGTGTTGAAGCAGTACAAGTGATGACATGAATGATTAGATTTACCATAGCAACTTAATTTGAAGGAAGGAGACATTCTTACTTAGAGATTAGCTAAAATTTCTTAAAGCTATAAAGAATTAATTTGCCAAAAATTTTTCATTTGGCTTATTTTTTAGTAAAAAAAATGAAATTTAAGACATAATTATTAATTCTATAAGCAAATAGTTTTGAGTTAAACAGAGTATAAGAAATCATATTTACTTTTGGAAAAATATTTAATATTTAGCTGTTAAGATGGTCATCTCAACCTTACTTTTTTATGAGTAATGTAGGACATAATTTTCTTTGGGGGAAGTCAGATTTTGAAGTTAGGAATATATTTGTTGTAGAGAACATATTACTTAGTTTTGGTAGTTTTAATTCAAACTGTGATTGAATAATTAGTTGTTGAATGACTATCTTTCAGCAACTAACATTCCTGAGATTACAAACTCAGTGAAGACTGGAATCCTAGCATAAAGACTTAAAAACCCCTACCATAGGGACTTGGAGAAGGCAATGGCAACCCACTCCAGTACTCTTGCCTGGGAAATCCCATGGACGGAGGAGCCTGGTAGGCTACAGTAGGTAGGAAATTCAAATCCAAGTTGCTAACTCTAGCTCTGTGTTTTAGAGACTGTTTTGAATTTGCTAGTGACAGAGTATGAACTTCAAATTCATGTATAATATTTCTCAGTGAATTCAAACATTACTGTTGAATAAACTAAGTGTATAGTGAGTACTTTGACCAAATAAGTTGCTCTGTTCTTGTGACATAATTTCATGGTTTGCTATTTATGGAAATACCTTTAAGTTACAGTTTATACTGCATATCATGGTTCTAGAGAGTTCACTGTTTCAATTCTCAGTGGAAAATTAGATTTTCCAAGCAAACTTTCTTTTTCCACAGAGTTTGTACTCATAATACTAGTAGAAAATGCCTATTGGGTTCTAATGGAAAATTTGTAGACCAAATGTGAGCAAATATCAACCCTTTCCCATCTCCAATCCTGAATCATCGGTTGACCAGTTGGCCACTGTTGAGTTATCCTAAACATTCTCTAAGCTATTTTCTGGTTCTGAATGTATATCAAATTTTATACATTTATTTCTTTTTGTCCTGAAAAAAATTTAATGAAATAGATATTAACATTCCAATTTAAGATGAGGAAAATGAGACAGAGAAGGAATTCAAATCTAAATCTCAACTTAAGCACTTAACCTTAGGTGATCATTCTATAGTAAAATAAATATGACAAAAAGCATACTTCTGCTCATAGTACTTTATGAGCATCAAGTATGATATAAAATACTATTGTAGTTAATGTAATTTGTATGCTAAAAAGTAATGTATGCAACACAGGCTATTATGTAGCAGTCAATCCAGGTGTCAGAGTATTGCAAACTGGAGAAAAACATCCTGGGTTGATACGAAATTCTACAAATATCAGAAATATCAAAATCACTCCTGCTGCAGAATTATAGGTGCTCTTAAATGCTTGGGATATAACCTTTATGATTCTATGGTCTTTTGATTCTTTAAATGGTGTAATCTTTTCAAAATGCAACCATGAATATTATTACCACAGTATAGATAGAACCCTCTGTACACTTTTAGACCCGAGTAAGAATTCTCATTGTACATTGGAGGAGAAGACTATCTAGGTGGTATTTTGAGCTTCATCTGAGAAAGAGGATCATAAATATGAAGTACTTGTAGTCCAGCATTTTAAAAAATATTTTCCTTATATATTTTGCAAAACTGATACCAAAGAAGATTCCAAAATTGAATTTCCCTGTCTTTTTGGCAGCTAAAATACAGACATTTGACTAAGGATCCCCCAGTAAAATATACTTCTAAAATATTTCAGTTCGACAGGGAGAAAAACAAAAGAAGCAGACGTTTTTGGTGAATACTGGTGAATTCGTCAGAGTTTGGCATAGACACTGAGTTTGAGAAGCAGCTATGGCAGAATTGCTGAGAATAAGATCCTGTGTCCCTGCTTGTGCTGGAATCCAGCCTGTGAATTGTGTGGTGGTCTGCTGTGGGCATTATTTCTGGTGCATAATTTCTAAACTAGTTGTTTAGTCCTCCTGGAACTTTTTGCTGCTGTGCTGTGCTCAGTCGTGTCTAACTCTTTGTGACCCCATGGACTGTAGCCCACCAGGCCCCTCCGTCCATGGAATTTCCCAGGCAAGAATACTGGAGTGGGTTGCCATTTCCTACTCCAGAGGGTCTTTCTGACCCAAGGATTGAACCCGTGTCTCTTGTGTCTCCTCTATTGCCTGGCAGATTCTTTACCACTGCGCCACCTAGGAAGCCCTTCTTTGAACTTCTGAGGACTAGCTTATATAGTTTAATACATTTCTCTTTTGATTTACTTAGTTTGTTGTCTTCTTATGACCAATAAACCTAACTAAAATAAGTCTATCACACATAGCAGACTGATGTTAGAACAACAATTGTCCCTAAAGATGTTCAAAATTCATGTTTTTCACATGATGCTTTTGAACTGTGGTGTTGGAAAAGACTCTCGAGAGTCCCTTGGACTGCAAGGAGATCAATCCAGTCCATCCTAAAGGAAATCGGTCCTGAATATTCATTGGAAGGACTGATGCTGAAGCTGAAACTCCAATACTTTGGCCATGAGATGCAAAGAGCTGACTCATTTAAAAAGACCCTGATGCTGGTAAAGACTGAAGGCAGGAGGAGAAGGGGACAACAGAGGATGAGATGGTTGAATGGCATCACCAACTTGATGGACATGAATCTGAGCAAGTTCCAGTAGTTGGTGAAGGACAGGGAACCTTGGCTTGCTGCAGTTCATGGGGTTTCAAAAAGTTGGACATGACTGTGCAACTGAACTGAACTGAACTGAAAGATGTCCATTTCCTAATCCTTGGAACCTGTGAATATACAAAGTTGCATGATAAAAAGGGATTTTTTTTTTTGCAGATGTGATTAAGATTACAGACTTTGAATGGGGATCTTATCATGGATCATTCATGTGGGTCCAATCTAATCATGTAAGTCTTTAAAAGTAAAGACCTTTTCCAGGCTAGTTCCAGAGAGACAGAGATATGACAAATGTGGTAGGAGGAATTTTGAGCATGAGAATGGTTCTATTCACTGTTGCTGACTTTAAAGATGGAGAAAGGGGGCCATGAAAGTACCAAGTTTATAGGCTTCCCTGGTGACTCAGAGGTAAAGAATCTGTCTGTATTGCAGGAGCCATAGGAAATGTGGATTTGATCCCTGGGTGGGGGACATTCCCTGGAGGAGGGCATGGCAACCCACTCCAGTCTTCTTGCCTGGAGAGTCCCATGGACAGAGGAGCCTGGCAGGTTCCAGGGTCATAGAGAGTCAGGCACGACTGAAACAACTTAGCCCACCCAGCACACACATCAAGCTTATAGTTATCTATTATCTCATAGTTGGGTAAGTTATCAATCATCAAACATGCTGTTGGATTACAGAGCCAGTGCCCACTCCGCGTGGGCCACCGATGCTCTTATCCTTTATGCCTTGGTTCTTGTCATTAAATGCAACCAGCCTCATGTATTTAACTGTTCTCTGCACTGGGTCCTGTCACACTCTGCTTCTGTCACTCATTCTTCTGTTTGCTGCCTTGAACCTTGCCACCTAGCTGTCACCTGGTTTATGACATAATCCAAGCCCAGCTTGACTGTGATTTTGAGTCTTCTCTTGCAGACTACTTTGTTCCACTGTCTGCTCCAGTCTACCTTATACAACTCTCACTCTGACCTCTGTGTAGAGATTCTAAGTCAGAAAGATCTTTATGCTTATATTAGGAGGCAACGTGTAGAGCAGGAATAAGCAATATATTGTAAAGAGAGTGGTGTAAAGTAAAATTAAGAGAGAGATAACCTGAAATGCAAGATAAGGACTGAATCACAAGATAAAGGAATTACTCAAGATGAGTCATAATGGACAGTTAAACTGTTAATGCTTCCACAGCTGTATATGTAAATTTGAATCTTAATAGCACTTCATACATTGCTAATAGTACTGAATAAAATGATAACTTAAAGCTCTTAATTTAGTCTCTGGCACATAGTAAATGCTTTATAAATGATACCTATTATTATTGGCAGAAGGTATTTATGCTAATGTACATTGTATATACAGTTTAAGGAGAGGGAAAGTTTGGTGTACCTTCTTAAATTTTTCTCTCTAAATTGAACTGTTGTCTTTGTGAAAAGTTTTTTGATTTTGAAATATATCTGATCATCAACATTTATTTAATAAATTTAAAATTAGTATTCCAGTCAGTATGAAAGCTCTTTAGGAAGGAGACTTAGCTTGAAGGAAAAATCAAGTTTTTCACAGTATGATCTGTGAAGCATGTTTGAATGCAGAATCTGAGACCTTACCTGAGACCTACCTAGTCAGAATCTGCATTTTAAAAAGATCCTGAGGTAATTCAAGGAAAAGAATTGGACACAATTGAGTACACACGCGCAAACCAGGTAATTCATGTGACTTCTCCCCAAGGCTTAGAAAGCTCTGATCTAAAGCACAAACAGCAAAATATTGGGAGAATAGCCAAATTAAAATTATAAACTATTCTAAATTATCTACAGTGAGACTATTCTTATGCCTTTTCTATAGTGTTTAACATAAAGTGAGGATAATATGCTACCTATTTCATAGAGTTAAGTAATATAATGTAATGTAAACATGTTAAGTAATGTAAACATGTAATGTTTAAGTTAAGTAATGTAAACATGTAATGACCTGTAACCTAATTGACTAGCTAATAATGCAAAACTCTCTGTAAGTTGCTTGACTAATAGTAAATGCTTATCACATGTAAATAATGCTGATATGTTTCTTTACTAGGGCTTCCCTGGTGGCTCAGTAGTAAAAAAAAAAAAGAAAAAAAAAAAAAACTTGCCTGCAATGTTGTAAACACGAGTTTGATCCGTTTGATCCCTGGTTTGGAAGATCCCCTGAAGGAGGGCATGACAATACACATCAATATTCTTGGTATTCTTGCCTGGAGAATCCCATGGACAGAGGAGTCTGGCAGGTTACAGTCCACGGGGTCAAAATTAGTGTCAGACATGACTTAGCAACTAAACAACAATGCTTCTTTACTAGCCCATTTTTCTACACAAGCCTCCTCTCCTGCCTTGTCCAAAAATATTTGTTTAAATAACATCTATGCAATAACTTGGGTCCTTTGGTGCAACTAAACATTTGAAATGACAAACACAATGGATCAGGAGTAGAATCAACCTTTTTTGTCCCTTTTTTGGCTAGAGCATAGGGAACAGGAAAAAAAATACCTTAACCTTATTAAAATGTCTAGAATTTACTGAGTTTTTGTGTAGATTAATTCATTGCCTATGCAAATTCTTCAACTCCAGATATTGAGGCCTATAAAAAAAAGTACTTCTGTTTGTAAGAAAGAAGCAATATAATAGATCTAAAATGAGAGAAGACATAGATTGAGACATCCGGATTTTTTTATCTGCTACAAAAGTATGACTATGACATAGAGAAATAGAGGCCTAACTTAGAAGCCAGCAAGACTTCGGTTTAAATTTTGACTATTTTTTTTCTTACTCACTATGTGACATTTGCCAAATCAGTTAACTTCTCTTAAAGTTTAGTTTTCTCACCTATAAACATCCACCTTATGGAATTGTGTTTCTTGCTAAATGTAAACATCTTTTCCATGCTGTTTGGCATGGAGTAGGCTTAAAGTCAATTTTTCTGTCTTTTCAGATTTTCTGATACATAAAGAGGATAATATACATATCAAGATTATATCTCCAAATATTAATCCATGTGTTTTCTGTGCATTTTCCTCACTCTCTTCACTTTGTTTACTAAGGCATTTTATCCCCTCTCAACTTGTCTGTGAACAAGCAGAAACAGACTCACAAGTAAGTAAGTCACAGAAAGATTCAGCCATATGCTTACAGAGCAGCTTAAGAACAGATAGGACTAGACCTGAATGTAGAAGAAGAGCATGTGGAGGTGTGAGGGGTAACTGTGATTGAAAACAAGAAAAAGGATACTAAACACTAAAAGAAAAAAAGAGAGAGAGAGAGAAAGAAATACTCTCTTTCTATTCAATGGCTAGTTATTGTTGTGTGTGCTAAGTCATGTCTGACTCTTTGTGACTTCAAGAACTGTAGCCCACCAGGCTTCACTTCTATAGGATTTCCCAGGCAAGAATACTGAAGTAGGTTGCCATTCCTTCTCCAAGGGATCTTCTGACTCATAGATCAAACCCACGACTCTTGCATCTACTGTATTGGCAGGTGGATTCTTTAATACTGTGCCAGAACCAACATTTCTTCAAGGCTATTTTGCCAAGTCTTCACCAATCCATTATCTAAAAACAAAATTTGTCCAATAGTCCTAAATCATTAAGTATATCCTGAACATAGGTTAAAGGAGTTAGACTGTATATTTTGGTTACTGAGATGGGATAGAAATAACCAGAGATGATTTCACTATGTGTCATACATAGCAGGACTGTGCACCTTGCCAAGGATAATTCCTATCTGGATCTTGACTCAAAAAGAAATCAGACTGAGCATGTATCTTCAAAAGGGTAATGACTGAGGCTACTTCTTCAAGTGAATCCCATATTTGAGTGTGAAAATCTTGAACTTTCATGAAGCTGAGTGAACTAAGGCTTCAGATTGTTAGGTAGTTAGAATAGGAAACAGGAGTCCAGAATAGCAGTGGCTAAAAGACAAAGAAGGGAAAGCCTGAGAAAATAGAACAAAGGAAGGTCTGAGGACCTGAGTGAGGACTTCAGGTAGAACAAACAGCACTCCTGGCTAGTCCAGTTTACATAGCGTAGGCCCAGGGGGGAGGAAAATACATATAAAAAGGGGAGCCAAAGGGCCCAGGGCTCCCTTATCTTTGCATCTTTGGGTCAGCATGCCCTCAAGCCTCGAGAATGTCTTTTCCTGCTGTTTTCTAAGTAAAATTGAGCTGTAACATGGAGCTGTAACACTGATCTGTCTAAGAGCGATAACACCGTCTGTCCAAGACCCAAGAACTATAACACAGTCTGTCTGACAGCTATGACATGCTGAGGGCTCTAATGTCCATCCCATCAAATTTCTGTTGAGACGACACAGAACCAAGGAGAATACACTTGCCTGACAAGATTATCACAGAAACACTAGAAATTTATTAACAAATTTTATATAATTTTTAAATGTATGTATTCTTTGTAGATTACTAAAAAGAACTCATATTTTTACTGATACATGTACATAATGATTTTAGCATATACAATTTACACTGTAAGTTTATTGTGTTGTTATATTGACCTTTTAGTCTTTAGAACCTAATAAAGAAATGTCATTGTACACTGATGTTTAGTTTAGTATTTTCATATGCATCTTTGTAACCAACTAGGATAAAAGTAGCCACTTTAAAGTAGCCCAAGTTCTTTGATGAAAACTCTTTTAATTTTATAAAATGCCTTCAATTATATAAAATTCATTGAGCACTTCCAATATACTATGTACTCAGATGGTAAAGACTCTGCCAGCAATGCAGGAGACCTGACTTTGATCCCTGGGTTGGGAAGATGCCGTGGAGAAAGGAATGGCTACCCACTCCGGTATTCTCGCCTAAAGAATCCTATGGACAGAGGAACCTGGCGTGGGGTCACACAGTCAGACACAACTTAGGGACTGAGCACAGGAAGTACAAACTAAACAAAAGGACACAGAAAGGTTGAACATAATGGATAGAAACATTTATAATATGAAAACATTAACCCAAAGAAAACTACATTAGCTATATCTGAAAAAGTAGATTAAAAGGCAGAATGCATTGTAAGAGATACACCTCACTGTAAGTAAAGGTATAACTCAATAAGAATATATAAAATTCTTAATTTTTGTATACTTAATAAGATAATCTCAAAATATAAAAGTAAAAAATTGACAGATTGAAAGGAGGACAAGACAAATGCATAATCGTAGTCAGAAACTTAACTCTTACTATGTTAGAAATGATAAATTTTTAACATAGTAATAGTTAGAGAAGCAAACAAAAATTAAGACTATGGAAGATTTGAAAACCTTGAAATTGGAATACATTCTAAGTATCACAAAACCTCTATGGAATTTTCCAAAAATGATAGAAAATTTTCTTATTGTTTAAAACTAAAATTTTATAGATGCAAGTCAATAAATATTTAAAAATGTGTCAAATTGGCATTTTAGTTCAAAATAGTAAATTTTAAAATTACTAGGGTAGATTTCTTTGAAAAAATATAGTCAGAAAAAGAAAATATTGAAATGTGCAAATCGTCACTTGAATAATGCAGAATATGCAGACTAATTTGGTATTATTGGAAATCCTTTCTTAGATCATAAGGCTCAAGGAAATGGAATTAATAAACATAAGAAAATAAGAAAACAATTGGAATAAATAAAAAGATGAATAACAAGCAAGTAGGTAAATAAAATATGAATAAAGGTAAAAGATGTATAACTACATATCAAATATAAATGGCAAAATAAAATCTTTTAAAAGACACCATCACCCTAATTCCAAAACCAGACAAAGATGCCACCAAAAAAGAAAACTACAGGCCAATATCACTGATGAACATAGATGCAAAAATCCTTAACAAAATTCTAGCAAACAGAATCCAACAACATATTAAAAAAATCATACACCATGACCAAGTGGGCTTTATCCCAGGAATGCAAGGATTCTTTAATATCCACAAATAAATCAATGTAATACACCACATTAACAAATTGAAAGATTAAAAACCATATGATTATCTCAATAGATGCAGAGAAAGCCTTTGACAAAATTCAACACTCATTTATGATTAAAACTCTCCAGAAAGCAGGAATAGAAGGAACATACCTCAACATAATAAAAGCTATATATGACAAACCCACAGCAAGCATCACCCTCAATGGTGAAAAATTGAAAGCATTTCCCCTGAAATCAGGAACAAGACAAGGGTGCCCACTCTCACCACTACTATTCAACATAGTGTTGGAAGTTCTGGCCACAGCAATCAGAGCAGAAAAAGAAGTAAAAGGAATCCAGATAGGAAAAGAAGAAGTGAAACTCTCACTGTTTGCAGATGACATGATCCTCTACATAGAAAACCCTAAAGACTCTTCCAGAAAACTACTAGAGCTAATCAAGGAATATAGTAAAGTTGCAGGATATAAAATTAACACACAGAAATCCCTTGCATTCCTATACACTAGCAATGAAAAAACAGAAAGAGAAATTAAGGAAACAATACCATTCACCATTGCAACAAAAAGAATAAAATACTTAGGAGTATATCTACCTAAAGAAACAAAAGACCTATACATAGAAAACTATAAAACACTGATGAAAGAAATCAAAGAGGACACAAAGAGATGGAGAAACATACCGTGTTCATGGATTGGAAGAATCAATATTGTCAAAAAGGCTATTCTACCCAAAGCAATCTATAGATTCAATGCAATCCCTATCAAGCTACCAACGGTATTTTTCACAGAACTAGAACAAATAATTTCACAATTTGTATGGAAATACAAAAACCCTCGAATAGCCAAAGTAATCTTGAGAAAGAAGAATGGAACTGGAGGAATCAACCTGCCTGACTTCAGACTCTACTACAAAGCCACAGTCATCAAGACAGTATGGTACTGGCACAAAGACAGACATATAGATCAATGGAACAGAATAGAAAGCCCAGAGATAAATCCACGAACCTATGGACACCCTATCTTCGACAAAGGAGGCAAGGATATACAATGGAAAAAAGACAACCTCTTTAACAAGTGGTGCTGGGAAAACTGGTCAACCACTTGTAAAAGAATGAAACTAGAACACTTTCTAACACCACACACAAAAATAAACTCAAAATGGATTAAAGATCTAAATGTAAGACCAGAAACTATAAAACTCCTAGAGGAGAACATAGGCAAAACACTCTCCGACATAAATCACAGCAAGATCCTCTATGACCCACCTCCCAGAATATTGGAAATAAAAGCAAAAATAAACAAATGGGACCTAATGAAACTTAAAAGTTTTTGCACTACAAAGGAAGCTATAAGCAAGGTGAAAAGACAGCCCTCAGATTGGGAGAAAATAATAGCACATGAAGAAACAGACAAAGGATTAATCTCAAAAATATACAAGCAACTCCTGCAGCTCAATTCCAGAAAAATAAATGACCCAATCAAAAAATGGGCCAAAGAACTAAACAGACATTTCTCCAAAGAAGACATACAGATGGCTAACAAACACATGAAAAGATGCTCCACATCACTCATTATCAGAGAAATGCAAATCAAAACCACAATGAGGTATCATTACATGCCAGTCAGGATGGCTGCTATCCAAAAGTCTACAAGCAATAAATGCTGGAGAGGGTGTGGAGATAAGGGAACCCTCTTACACTCTTGGTGGGAATGCAAACTAGTACAACCGCTATGGAAAACAGTGTGGAGATTTCTTAAAAAACTGGAAATAGAACTGCCATATGACCCAGCAATCCCACTTCTGGGCATACACACTGAGGAAACCAGATCTGAAAGAGACACGTACACCCCAATGTTCATCGCCGCACTGTTTATAATAGCCAGGACATAGATGCCCATCAGCAGATGAATGGATAAGGAAGCCATGGTACATATACACCATGGAATATTACTCAGCCATTAAAAAGAATTCATTTGAATCAGTCCTAATGAGATGGATGAAACTGGAGCCCATTATACAGAGTGAAGTAAGCCAGAAAGATAAAGAACATTACAGCATACTAACACATATATATATGGAATTTAGAAAGATGGTAACGATAACCCTATATGCAAAACAGAAAAAGAGACACAGGAATACAGAACAGACTTATGAACTCTGTGGGAGAATGTGAGTGTGGGATATTTCAAAAGAACAGCATGTATACTATCTATGGTGAAACAGATCACCAGCCCAGGTGGGATGCCTGAGACAAGTGCTTGGGCCTGGTACACTGGGAAGACCCAGAGGAATCGGGTGGAGAGGGAGGTGGGAGGGGGGATCGGGATGGGGAATACATGTAAATCTATGGCTGATTCATATCAATGTATGACAAAACCCACTGAAATGTTGTGAAGTAATTAGCCTCCAACTAATAAAAAAAAAAAAAAAAAAAAAACAGACATCATTTTCAATGCCTAAAATATAATACTTGGGAACTGAATTAGTCAAAATCAGATGTGATGGTTAATTCTGAGAACCCTGACTAATATTACCATGCCAGTTAAGAACTCTACCCAGACAGCTTTCTTGAGAGATAAATGAATATACTCTTTTTATGGATTAAAAAATTGCCCATGGTAAAGGTGTCAAATTCCCCACAAGCTTTTATACAGATAAATACAATCTGAGTGAAAACTCCAATGGGTATTTTTATGAAAACTGACAAGCTGATTCTAAAATGCATAGAGAGATATCATGGGCCAATATTAGATAAGACATTCTTAATGAACAATAACACTGTTGGAGGACTTTCAACAAGTCTTTTTACAAAGCTACAGTAAATAAAGAACAGTGGTATTAAAGCAAAGTTAGATATATAAATCAGTGAAACACAGAGCCCACATATTCATGGACACTTTGACTTATGAGGTTACTGAAGAGTAGTGAAAGAAAGATGATCTTCTGATAAGTCTATTGAACATCAATTTGACTTTTAAAACAGTGAAAGAAAATTGATCTCTGTATCACATCCTACCCCAAAATCAATCCCAGGATGACTTTAACATCAGAATGTGACATGTAATAAGTATAGCCAGAAGATGATGAAGTAAAATATCTTCACAGTATTGAGACAGCAAGAAAACTATTAAATATTATCTTTTAAAGAGTGTTAATTATAAAGGCAAAGAATGATAAATTTGACTACATTAAGCCAAGAACATCCATTCAGAATATTCTTAATCTCTATTAACAGATTCAGTATAAAAGAAAATAGAAGAAGATATTTTCAACACATGTAATTGACTCTGAGCATGAAATAACAAGAGATACTTTATTAAAGATAATGTCAAAATATCCTACAAAATTATTTAAAAGGTGCATAGTTCACTAATATTCAGGGACATACAGGAAAGTATTTCATAAGATAGCATTCTTAGTCAGAATGGATAAACTTTAAATGTGCTTAGTCACTTAGTCATATCTAACTCTTTGCACCCCAATAGACTGTAGCCCTCCAGGACCCTCTGTCCATGGGGTTTCCCAGGCAAGAATACTGGAGTGGGTTGCTATTCCCTTCAAGTATTAGAGAAGATATGGAGCATGAGGAGCGATCAAATTCACTAAAGAGGAGGTAAATTAATACAAATATTTTGGAAAACAATTTAACAGTTTTTACTAATGTTACAGATCTGCATAACTTATGATTCAATGATTTCACTTCTGGGTATACTGAAAGAGAAAGGAATGCACAGAAAGACCATGTGGAAGTGTTCATAGCAGTCCTCATATAAGAAAATCTATGCAGCAAAGAAAATGAATAAACTATAGCTACAAAAAGCACCAGATATCAGGAGAGTGGTTACTTTTGCAGAGGAGGGAAGTGGTAAAGGTGGAAGAGATATATAAAGGGTCTCTCAGGTTGTCTTTCTTCACCCAGATGCTGTTACATGGCTGCTTTCTATGATAAATTTGTGCACTTTTCTATATCTGTATTATACTTCATAACACAAACATTTTAAAATCCTGATTGTTAATGTAATGAAAATCCTTTTAAAAATACATATTCTGGTTGCAAAGATTAAGAGAAGTCTATTAATAGAAAGTGTGCTCCTCTGTGTCACTTGGCTAGGTGTTTTGCTTGTTTATGTATGTAGAAACCCATAGTTCAGATTTCATTTATGTCCTTATGTGCTTGTGCCATTGAGAAAGGACTAATCTACCCATCTGGCAGCACTTTAACTCTTTCAGGCCAGTAGAAGTTATTTGGAAAATTACCTCTTTGAGGTGAATTAAATTCACCAAATAGGTTTGTATAATTTTACATGCCAAATGTAAGCAATAAAGCTGCCCTTACATTTAGAATTAGACAATGGAAGCTGACTTGTTTGAAAAATTGTTTCATCTGCCAAAAAAGGAAAACAGTGTCATTTTAAAAATCCAAACATAGTAATGGTCACTGTGTTTCAAAGAAACTGTGTATGGACCTGGAGTGAACCCCACCCAATCCTTTCTGTGAACTCCTCATCATAGATGACAACCACCCCCACACAACTATATAAACATTATACTGAAAACAAGTACCTCAGAAAAACAAAGAACCTGTTCTTTTGGTCAGGAATTGGATGCTGTTTTAAGACACATGAAGTTTTATGTGTTTATTGTTCTATTGCCAGTTAAATTAGCAGCTTGTGTCTAACACTATGGGTTTTTTACAGATTCCTTCTGATATATTTTTACTATTCAACAGAGAATTAAGCAGTGATCTAGCTGGGTAGCTGACAAAAACTAAGATCATAGCATTTGGTTCCATCACTTCCGGACAAATAGACGGGGAAGAAATGAAAACAGTGACAAATTTTATCTTCTTGGGGTCCAAAACCACTGTGAATGGTAACTGCAACCACAAAACTAAAAGATGCTTTCTCTTGAAAGAAAAGCCATGATAAACTTAAACAGTGTATTAAAAAGCAGAGACATCACTTCTCTGACAAAGGTCCATATAGTCAAAGCTATGGTCATGTATGGATGTGAGAATTGGACCATAAAGAAGGCTGAGTGTTGAAGAATTGATGTTTTCAAACTGTGGTGCTGGAGAAGACTCCTGAGAGGCACTTGGACAGCAAGGAGAAACCAGTCAATCCTAAGGAAAATCAACCCTGTATATTCACTAAAAGGACTGTTGCTGAAGTTGAAGCTCCGATGCTTTGACCACCTGATGTGATAAACCAAGTCATTGGAAAAGACCCTGATCCTGGGAAAGATTGAAGGCAGAAGGAAAAGAGAGTGGCAGAGGATAAGTTGGTTAGATAGCATCACTGACTCAATGAACATGAATCTAAGTGAACTCTGGGAGATAGTGAAGGATAGAGAAGCCTGGCATGCTGCCATCCATAGTGTTGTAAAGAGTTGGACAGGATTGAAGAACAACAACAAGGGTGGTTCATCAATTTTAAGAAATATCCAAACAGAAGAAAATTGGTACTAATTAATGACACATTTGTCTTACACTAAAAGCTCTACATTTACATACCTGAAATCATATACTAATATGTCATTTAAAAAAATATTTTTTTTATTTTCTTGGCTGTTTTGGGTCTTAGTTGCAGCACTACCAGATCTCCAATCTCCCTTATAGTGTGCAGGATCCAGTTCCCTGATCAGGAAATGAACCTGGACCCCTTGCATCAAGAATGTGGAGTCTTAACAATTGGACTACCAGGGAAATCCCCTTATATGCCTTTATAGATGCATCTATTTCCAGTTTTGAGTTGAGTCAGATACTGTATTAACAAACAGTATAGGAGTTGATTTTCTTAGTTTTGTTTTTGTTGCTGTTATTGTTTATTTTATTACAATAAAAATAGCATGACATTTGCTGTCTTAATTATGTTAAGTGTACAGTACAGCAGTGTTAACTATATGCACATAGCTGTGCAACAGATTTCTAGAACTTTTTCATCTTGCAGAATTAAAACCCTGTGCCCATTGAACAACCCCACTTTCTTGCAACTCTGCTTTTAAGAGTTCAACTACTTTAGATACCTCATATATGTAGAATCATGCAATTTTGTCTTGGTACTGACATTTAACTTAGCATAATGTCCTCAAGTTTCATCTATGTTGTAACATATGACAAAATTTCCTTCATTTCCTTCTTTTTTAAGGTTAAATAGTATTCCATTGTATGTATGTAGTACATTCTCTTTATCCATTAATCCACTGATGGATATTTAGTTTGCATCCACATCTTGTCTAGTGTGAATAACACTGCATTGAACATGGGAGTGAAATATTTATTTGTTGAAAGGAGTTTTCCCTTCCTATATGTGTTCATTGAGGTAAGTTGGGAATTTGTTTTTCACCTCAGTAAAAGAATTTTCAGTGGAGAAATGTATGGGATAGACCACTAAAAAGATCATGTGAAAAAAAAATTAAAAAAAAAAAAAAAAAAATCATGTGAAATAGTCCTTTAGGGAGCTTGCTTTGATGTAAGAAAAGAGGATATGACAATGGTTACAGAATGATATGGAGCTGAGTTAGCATAGTAAAGAATTTATTTTATTTATAACTTTAATATAAGAACAGAGATTATCAAAAAGGAGAGTGTAAAATTGAAGAAGCAGCATTTTATAGAAGATGAAAGAGTAGATAATTTAAGACAAAGTTTGGAATTTAGGCTTGGGCTGAAAGAACAATTTGCCTTCAAAAATTTAGGCAAAAAAGTACAGTTGTGTATAGAAGTATATGTTTATAAGTAAAAGATTTCATGTTGAGAGTCCTTTATACTCTTTGTGAAACAGAAATTATCTGGATAAAATAAGGGTTTACAGACTGTTGAGGAATGTGAAAAAAATGAAGTAAATTTTCACTGAGCAGAATTGTAGAAGGGGAAGTTAAGAGACAGTTAAAAATTTTCCAAGCAATTTTTTTGACCCCATTGAAATTAGAGAGTATATATTTTCAGTCGTACTGACCAGGATAACATTCTCTAAGGGTTCTCAGTGGTCTAGTAGCTGACAGAACTTTGGGCTATGGCAAAATTGACTTATTATTTCATTTTTACTCATTTAAAAGTGTACTGATTACATATTACTTTCTAGACATCAAGTTTTGCACAAGACATGCAAAACAACAAACAAAAAAGGAGAACCCATGTATATCAGTTAGGATTCAGTCAGAAATGCGAAATCAGTAGAAAAGATCACGAGCAGGATAAAGTTCCAAGGGCACCAGATGACCCTCTCATCCACAAAAGAATGTCTTTTCTTTTTCAGGGAAACCTCAGACCTACTTTAATGTCCTTCCAACTGATTCAGCCAGGCCTACCTAGTTTATCCAGGATAATCTCCCTTATTTAAAGTCAACTGATTTGGACTGGCAAAATACCTTCACAGCAACACCTAGATTAGTGTCTGATTGAATCACTAGGGTATATAACCTAACACCCTAGTTATACACCTAACCAAGTTGACATATCAAAAAGCCATTATACCATCCTTAGGAAGTTCATTTCCTAGTTCAGAATAAGATATGTAGAGTGATGACAATATTATAGGATGCTCCTACTGTGAAAGATGAGGGTATTTCTGCAACAAACCATGAACATCAGTAAAGGAGGGATCTGTGCTGGATAGCAACTAACCAGGAGAGGTTTCCCAGGGATGGCTTAAACTAAGTTCCAAAGATAGCACCTGTTATTCAGAGGGCAACAAGTAACTCAACTTATTTCAACTGTAACATGGAAGATGGAAAGAGATGAGGTAGTCAGTAAGAAGCAGCTGAAGTCAGATTATAAAAAACAATATATACCACAATAAGAATTTGGATATTATCTTGAATGTCATATAAACTTACAGGGTTGTTAAATGAGATAATGCATTTAAATTATCTATCACAATGCTCATTATACAATAAATCCTCAATAGAACATTTTATTATGTAAATAACATTAAGAAACAAATCTGACACAATAAAATTAGCAGCAGTCTGGAGCAAATAAAAATGAATGTGGACAAGAATGAGGCCATGAAGGTTATTGTAACACTTAGAAATGATGAAGAATTTAAATACTATTTATAAGAATGTAAAGACACAACAAAATCTGATGAGTGAGTAAATGTAGGGGCAAAGGAAAGAAAGGAGATAGTAATTATACCCTGACTTCTGGCTCAGTGCAATAGATAGGTCACTGTACCATTCATCAGGATATGGTATAGCAGAAAAACTTAGGAGGTAGATAAAATGATCATCATCAGACGTGTAGAATTTGAGTTACTTTAGAGACATCCAAGTAGAAACGTCAGGCAGTTGCATTTTTGAGTGTGAAACTCAGAAAAGAGGTCAGATACGAAGGCATAAGCCAGGAGTCCTCAAACCCTAGCATGTATAAAAGCACCAGAAGCTCTTGTTATAATGAAGCTTTCAGGGCCACATTAAGGGCCCTAAGTTGGAGATTCCTGAGACCCATGTCCCAGAATTGAAAAGTAGTTCATAGACCAACTTAAAATCATACTTATAAAGATTTTGCAGAAAATACCAACATGTGGAAATATAGCATTGTTGAAACTGTGGGTACAGATGAGTTCAGCTAGGCAAAGTAGGAAATTATGAGAGTTAAGAATAGAATCCTGAAAAAGAGGATAAACATTAAATAGACTGGCTAAGAAAATTAAAACCTTCCAAGGCAACTGGGAATGGTGGGTAAAAGAAAGCTTTGAGGAATACCAGGAGTGAGGAGAGACTTTCAAAAATGAAAGATCAAAACCTGTGCCAAATGAAGCAGAACAGTCAAAAATGATATTCATGAATATAGTCATTGTCTTTATCAACAAGCTCCTTAGAAAGCCAACTTTCAATTAATGTAATGGGACTAGTGTTTGAGGAGATTCATTTATTCAATGATTATTTATTGAGTTCCTACTCTGAGTCAGGCTCTGTTCTAAGTATAATATAAGAGAGAACAGGAGAAAAGAGAATCTCCATCCTAAAATGGGAATTTTTTTTTTTTTTAAGGAAATAAGTATATAGAGGCTTAGACAGTGAGAAATGCTGTGGAAAATAATGAAGCAGGGGAAATGAAATATCCAAAGAAGGAGGGGTACTATTTTATGTAGGGTAGTTAGGGAAACATCTATAGTAAGGTGGCATTTGAGCAGTGAGCCAACGGAAGTATAGGAACAAGCCATATAGATATATGATTAAAGAATATTACAGCATAAAGAAATAGCAAATGCAAGGGTCTGGTGTTGTGTGCATGTGTGGAATGTTTCAGCATCAGCAAGGAGACCAGTGTGGGTAAGGGGGAGAATCATAGGATACAACAGTAGAGAAACAGTAGAATTTTGAAAAGTATTGCAAGCCTTTTCAAGTTATTTAGTTTTTACTCTGAGAAACATGGGTTGCCATTGGAGGGTTTTGAAAATAGGGGAAAAATATGACATAATAGGATTACTTTGGCTCTTGGTCGAGAACTGCTCGTAAATGAGTTGAGAGCAAATAAAAGTGAGCCCAGTTAGAGGTTATTATAATAATGGAGTTAGAAATAGTGCTTTGAACCAAGGGTAGCTGTAGTAAGGACGTGATTAGAATTGTTTCACATAGTACTGAAAATAGCACAGAATTCATTCACTGGTGATTTGGATGAAGGTTATGAAAGAAATACTTCAAGGATAATTCCAAGTATGTAGGTCTAAACAGTTGAAAGGAATTAATTATTTTTAAATGATTAATACTTATTTAAATAATGGGAAGAAGACAGTGGAAGGTACAACTTGATCAGGAGTTGTCCAGGGCAAAGGTAGAGGTGAATTAGGTGTTCAGTATTAGACATGCTATATTTGAAGTTTTTGTTTAAACATCCATGTAGTGATCACGTAGTGATATTGAAACCAAATTACATATGAGTCTAGAGTTCAGGTAAGAGAGTAGTTTGGAGATATAAATTTGGGAGCTATCATCATATAGATATCATGAGTCTGAAGCAGATCACCTAGAAAATTAGTTAAAAAGTGAAAGAAAAGTTATTGAAGGACTGACACTTGGGTCACTTCAATATTTAGAAGTCAAGCAGTTGACATAGGGGACAAAAAAAGGAGACAGAAGATATGGTCAGAAAGTTAGGGAAAAAAATCACGATCTACCAGGCCTTTTTTATTAGCATACAATTTTTTTAAATGTTTCCTCATTAAAAATTCACACTGATGTCACATTTTTCTCCAGGTATCACCACATTTTTTTCCTACCAAGAGGTATTTCTTGAAACTATGAGTAGTCTCTTCTCATTAGCTCCAATTTCTGTCTTATAATTATCTCTTGAAAACACTCCAGTTGGATACTTTTCCCCAAAAATACATTACAAATGCTCTTTTAAGGTCACCAATGACATCCTCATTGCTGAAAGCAGTGGTAAATTCTCGACTCTCATTAACTTGGCCCATCAACAACATTTGATACAATTATATGCCACCTCTGTTTTGAAATGTTGGCTTCATTTGACCCCCTGTCCACCCAACCTGTATAACTCATGACTAAACCTTCACTGGGTTTCTAGGACATCACTGTGTCCTCACTTTCCTCCTGCCTCTCTGATTACTCCTTTTCAGTCTCATTTGTTGATTTCTCTTCATTTTCCATGCACCTATTTTTCAAGACTTAGGCCTTGGAATCCTTTATATTATCTTAATCACCCAATTTCACAAGCCTGTTTGCTAATGGCTCTAAACTTGGTATCTCCATTCAAGACATTTTCCTTGAACTATAGACTTCTATATTCAGTTCAGTTCAGTTCAGTCGCTCAGTCGTGTCTGACTCTTTGCGACCCCAAGAATTGTAGCATGCCAGGCCTCCCTGTCCATCACCAACTCCCAGAGTTTACTCAGATTCATGTCCATCGAGTAGGTGATGCCATCCAGCCATCTCATCCTCTGTCGTTCCCTTCTCCTCCTGCCCCCAATCCCACCTAGCATCAGGGTCTTTTTCAGTGATTCAACTAGACTTCTATATAGAACTGCCTAATCAATATCTCCAATTAAATGTCTAATAGGCATCTTAGCTCAGTCTGCTAAAAAACTTATCTCATAGCATTTGTCCCAAAGAGATCTACCCTCAGTTTTCACATCTCAATAAATGACAACTCCATTCCTCTGGTACTCAAACAAAAACCCACACATCATACTTTACTCTTTTTTCTCACTTTCTATATTTGATACATCAACTCTGCCTTTAAAATATCTTGAAATTATGCTATTCTTCTGCTCAATATCCTCCATTGGCTTCTCTTCCCGTTCTGAATAGAAATTAAAATCCCTATATCATCTGCAAAACTCAAGATCTGGCTTCCTGCTGTATCTCTGATGTTTTCTCCTGGCTGTCATTTACTTGACCTCAGCTCCATTAACCTTGCCATTCCTCAAACATATCAGGCATACTCTTGAAGTTAGGAAACTTGCACGTGCTGCTACCTCTTCTGGAAAGTTCTTTCCTCAAATATCTACATCATGTAATTTATAACTTTTTTCAGATCTTTATTGAAATTTAGTTTTTTTTTTCAGTGAGATCTACCTTGGTTACCCTACCTAAAATTGCCTGCATTATTTTCTTTTTAGTAAACTAATACATCAATATTTTACTTTAAAAGCTATTATTTATTATTTTTAATAATAAATAATAAAGTTATCATATGATCCAGCAACCTCACCCCTGGGCATATACCCAAAGAAAAACATGATCTGAAAGGATATTTGCACCCCAGTGTTCTTTGCACCACTGTTTACATTAGCCAAGACATGGAAGCAACCCAAATGTCCATTGACAGAGGAATGGGTAAAGAAGATGGAATACTACTCATTCATTAAAAAAGAATGAAATAATGTCATTTGCAGCAGATAGGTGTACCTAGAGATTATTATATTAAGTGAAGAAAGTCAGGAAGAGAAAGACAAATACCATAAGGTATCACTTATATTTGGAATCTGACACAGATGACACAGATGAACTTATACACAAAATAGAAACAGACTCATAAACTTAGAAAACAAACTTGTGATTACCAAAGGGGAAAGGCTGGGGGAAGAATAAGTTAGGTGTTTGGGTTAGCAAATACAAACTTCTGCATACAAAAATTGATAAATAAAAAGGTCCTACTGTATAGCACAGGGAACTGTATTAAATATCTTATAATAAATCATATAAAAATATGAAAACATATGTATATATATTAAAACTGAATCACATTACTATACACCAGAAGCTAACATTGTGTTTCAACTGTACTTCGATTTAAAAAATTGGATAGCAATGCTCAGGTCATTTGTTCTCTTAGATTAAAATTTTAAAGTAAGAAAAAAAAAATCTCTTTAAGATTACTATTCTTCTTCCTAATACTTCATCTATGCCATATCTAGCTCAAATAAGTTTTCTAATTATACTTATCCCTTGCCTCTGATGACTTTTTGTTGTCAAAAGAACATTCACATCTTTGTCCTCTATACTTAAACCTCCTAGCAGCATTTAGCATAGTTGAATCTTCCTTACCTCTGGAAACACTCTCTTCTCTTGAGTTTTTGGAAAAAACATTGGTACCTCCTAGCTCAGATTTTGCTCCCTATACCAGTCTGTCCTCTGTATATCTGATTGCCAGAAGTTCATGACTGAACTTCACCTTCAAAGAGGCGTAAGAAGTAGACTTTCAGACATCTTTAGGTAGAGGGGACTCATGATTGACAAATTTTTAAAAGTATGTAGAAATATGTTTCAGGTTATGGAGGCTAAAATATAATAAGCTCACTACATCTCTCCAGACAGAATTCATTGCAAAAGACTTTCTGCCTTACCTTAAAAATATATCTTGTGTCCATCTGTGTTGTTAGCTGTATACATAACCTCAGTTCAAGTTACCACCAATTCTTTTCTGGAACACTGAAATCAGCACCTTTTCTTCCAAGGCCACATTTCCCTCTATTTAGCACATTTTCCACGAGTAGCTTAAAATAGTCTTTAAAGAAAAATATATTGATATGCAACCACTTAGAAGTTGGAAAACTTAGAAGACTCAGTGATTTTCCATCATACTTTCACGAAGTCCAAATCTTTCCCATGGCCTACAAGATTATATATGACCTGGTCCTTTAACTTCATGTGTCTCCAGAACATCCCATAATTTTCCTAATTGTCAAGGATCTTCCTATCCTTGAATCTTTTCCATTATTCTTCCCTTTGCCTGCAATATTCTGCTCCCAACAAAGTGCCTGTTTCTATGAGAATATAAGTCTACTTCCTTTTTACCATTCAATTCTCATCTCAGAAGTACTTCCACAACTAAACTTTTCCTGACTAGTTAAAATAATTAGCCCCTCATTCTATCAGCTGTTTTATTTTATCACTCAGTTTTATGATTTTTTCTTTATGACACATACTGTCTGCTTCTGATTTTTCCATTCTCCCCTCTCTGTGATGAAAGCTACAGGTATTGCTACCGTTTCACTAGAGTCTAAACGCAGCACACAGTAGAAACTCAATAAATTAGGTAATTTTCCATTTCAGCTCTAAGATAATGTTTAATTGAAGAATGGAATAAGAACTCATTTTTTGAAATAGGGGTATAAGCAGCAGCCCCCAACATGACCCACATTGATTCCAATCTCCTAATATTTGTATTTCTTTCCCCTTGAGTGTGGTTGATTAATTGACTTGCTTCTAATGAACAGAATAAGGCAGAAGTGGTGGTTTGTCACTTCTGAAGTTAGGTTACCAAAAGACTGCTTCTGTTGGGGTGCCCTCTATTGCACTCTCACTCACTTACTCTGAGGGAATCCAGCTGCCATATTGTGAAGAGCTCATATGGCAAAAATAACTGATAATTTCAGCCAAGAGCCAGTGAGGACCTGAAGCTGCCAACAGCCACACGAATGAGTTTGGAAGGAATCTTTCCCCAGTCAAGTTTTGAAATGACTGCAGCCCCAGTGTGCAATTTTTGAGAGATGCTAAGCCAGAACCACTGAGCTAAGCACTACACAAATTCCTGACCTTAAAGAACTGTGAGATAATAAATATGTTTTATTTTAAACAATGAAATTTGAGGAAATCTGTTACACAACTATAGTTAACAAATAATATGGGAAAAATCTTCAATATTATGGATATTCAATATTATAGATTTGGGTTGGGGGAGATTTTCTATACTCCGAAACCAGAATAAAGGGTAGAAATTTGAAACTCATAATTCAGAGAGTCACAAGATAGACAATGGCTGAGGAAACACTGTATTTATTTTAATTACCTTTGAATTTTGCCTTATTTCCACCATTTTTCAGATTCCAAGGCATTTTAAAGATGCTTCTCAGATTCTCTTTCTCCAGCTGTAAGTGTGGCAGAGGGACAAGGACATGGGAATGAAGCATCAATCTAAAGAAACAAGAAACACTTATCAGATTAGCCAGTATATCGTAGTTCATCAGCTGGGAGCTTATTATGAATGCAGACTCTCAGGTTAGAACCCAAACCTACAGAATCATTTTTTTTTTTTTTCCACTTTAACATATCCCAGGATGGCCTTTATGACTAGTATAGCTTAAGGAGTGATGTTCTATGTACTAGTAAGGTTGAAATATTTCATCTACAAAAGTGATATTATACTTAAACAGCCTAAGAAGAAAGAACATCTTGTATAAAATAGTTTGCTTGTATTACAGTTGGGTTTACAGTATCTAATTCTAATTCACAAAGAAATATTATCATAAGATCTGGAGTAATTACAGTTGTTAAATTACAGTCAGAATAGCTAAGATATTTCAACTGGACTTCAAATGTTCATGCAAACTTCATTGTTTAGGAAAATAAAGTTTGATTACCCTTTGCCAGGATTACTGTTTGAAAGTCAACTTTCTGAAAGTATTGATATGTGTATATTTCAAGAGCATTAAATTTAGAAAGTGAAAATTACATGACTTGTCAGTTCCTTGTGCTAGGAAGATTTAAAGAGTAAATTAGATTTTGTAAAACTTATTGAATCTACTGAATATATATTCAACATATCTTTAAGATACTTCAAATGCTTGATGAGAAAAAGAAATCATTTTAATTTTCTGTCTTCAAAATGCAATTTTGGTCTTTAGCTGATTCAGCAGAGTAGAAATAATTTTGACATTTGTAGTTTCTAGATGTGGTTTGGGAGAAGGCAATGGCAACCCACTCCAGTACTCTTGCCTGGAAAATCCCATGGACAGATGAGACTTATAGGCTGTGGTCCACGGGGTCCATAAGAGTCAGACACGACTGAGCAACTTCACTTTCACTTTTCACTTTCATGCACTGGAGAAGGAAATGGCAACCCACTCCAGTGTTCTTGCCTGGAGAATCCCAGGGACGGGGGAGCCTGGTGGGCTGCTGTCTGTGGGGTCGCACAGAGTTGGACACGACTGAAGCGACTTAGCAGCAGCAGATGTGGTTTAATATAAGAATAAAAGTCCTCTAGGGAAATTTGTGTTTGTGGATTTAAAAGTTCATGTTGAATAGTTCGAAAGTAAGAGGACTATTTTTACAACTCAGAAAAAAGCAAACATTTGAAATTGAACTGAAAGACTGAATCACCGGAATGGGAAACTGCTACTCACATGATTAATATAGACTTACCTGTGATTTTACTCTTAAGCATAGAAATAACACCACGTCACCTAATACAAGAAACTCCCATGTCCAGGGTCAATGTCAGTAAAGACTGGGTGATTCGTAGGGTAACAGGGGTGGTAATAGGGCAGATAGGATTTTGAGATTTTCTCTTTTTTTGGCAATTCTTAAAGGGACACTCTTATAAATGTCAAATATGTGTTTAAATTTATATTAAAAATAAAAGTTTAGTCTCTAGTAGCAATTACACAGTTTATCTTGATTTTTAATTGTATAACCTTTAACTTTTAATTGTGAAATGTATAAATTGGTTTCCTGTACTGTGTCACATATTAACTAAGTAACATTCACTATAGACAGTGTAGATGTATTCAATTGAGGATTACATTATAGTTGATGCTGCATGTTAAACATTTTGACTCAGTTTCTCTGTGTGACTAGTGACCAGAAAGTTTATGCTTAAGGATATAAATTTAAGAAAATAGTTTACTAGTGTGAAAATCTTAAGATGAGCATGGTAGGGCAAATGTGACTATCAGTGTGGTAAATATGAATTAGTTACTGCAAATTAACTAATGTTTAGAAAATATTTTAGTAAAACCATTTAAAAATGTTATATAAGAAGAAATAATAAATTTTAATATACTCCTATCAAGTACTTAAAAATACTTAAAATATTTTTGATGATGTAATTACAATTCTTTACACTTTCAGCATTTAGGGCATACTTAAAAGTTAACAATATAATAATTTATCATGAAATGCAATAGGAGCATCAAGTAGTTATAGGATTAAAAGTGTAAATTAATGTAGTACACATATTATTTTTCACAGCTGATACTTGGCTTATAATAATATTTGTATTTAAAGTATCTTTGGCATTTCTCTGGGTACAGTTGTTATTGTCATCACTATAGTAGAATTTTGTGTAGATCTGTGTTAAATTCACCATATGGGAATATAAAGTTGCTTAGAAAGATTAATGCAGCACTTTGAGCCATTGAAAGATACTGTAATATTACTTAGACAAAATATTTTGAGAGATGAGAGGTCTACATAAAGTAAAATTTTGCCTATGATGGATTGTTGGAAGGCATCACTGACTCAATGGACATGAGTTTGAGTAAACTCCAGGAGTTGGTGATGGACAGCGAGGCCTGGCGTGCTGCAGTCCATGGGGCCACAAAGAATCGGACATGACTGAGTGACTGAACTGAACTGAACTGACAGTCAGGATGAAGTATTGTACTTTCAGGAATTGGGGCATAAACTTTAGTTGAAAAGGAATTTCCCTGTGGTTAAGTATTACTATATTGTGTGAGTTTTGGGGCTTTTGCATTTTCTTTGGAATCATCTATCATTAGCCATGTCATACATGGAATATGATGATACTTTATAGCAAGAAACATAGTGTATTCACTGGGCCCACTTTTCTACACTGAGGGATCATCGAGTATTGAATCATACTCTCAGGGTTTCTTAGTGGTTAAAATTTAATTTTAAGAAAGCAACATTCCTTTTTTATGTATCATCTGTGTGTGAAATTTGCATCCTGTTTGAATGCCATTGATTTTGAAGGTGAGTCAGTCTTTTCTAAGATTTCAGTTTAGTTCAGTTCACTTCAAGTCAGTTGCTCAGTTGTGTCTGACTCTTTGCAACCCCACGGACTGCAGCACGCCAGGCCTCCTTGTCCATCACCAACCCCTGGAGTCTACCCAAACTCATGTCCATCGAGTCAGTGATGCCATCCAGCCATCTCATCCTCTGTCGTCCCCTTCTCCTTCTGCCCTCAATCTTTCCCAGCATAAGGGTCTTTTCAAATGAGTCAGCTCTTTGCATCAGGTGGCCAGAGTATTGGAGTTTCAGCTTCAGCATCAGTCCTTCCAATGAACACCCAGGACTGATCACCTTTAGGATGGACCGGTTGGATCTCCTTGAAGTCCAAGGAACTCTCAAGAGTCTTCTCCAACACCACAGTTCAAAAGCATCAATTGTTCAGTGGTCAGATTTATTTACAGTCCAACTCTCATATCCATACATGACTGCTGGAAAAACCATAGCCTTGACTATGTTGGACCTTTGTTGGCAAAGTAATGTCTCTGCTTTCTAATATGCTGTCTGGGTTGGTTATAACTTTCCTTCCAAGGAGTAAGCATCTTTGAATTTCATGGCTGCAACCACCATCTGCAGTGATTTTGGAGCCCAGAAAAATAAAGTCAGCCACTGTTTCCACTGTTTCCCCATCTATTTGCCATGAAGTGATGGGACCAGAAGCCATTATCTTAGTTTTCTGAATGTTGAACTTTAAGCCAACTTTTTCACTCTCTTATTTCACTTTCATCAAGAGGCTCTTTAGTTCTTCTTTGCTTTCTGCCATAAGAGTAGTGTCATCTGCATATCTGAGGTTATTGATATTTCTCCCGGCAATCTTGATTCCAGCTTGTGCTTCATCCAGCCCAGTGTTTCTCATGATGTACTCTGCATATAAGTTAAATAAGCAGGGTTACAATATATGGCTGTGACGTACTCCTTTTCCTATTTGGAAGCAGTCTGTTGTTCCATGTCCATTTCTAACTGTTGCTTCCTGACCCCTGACCTGCATACAGATTTCTCAAGAAGAAGGTCAGGTGGTCTGGTATTCCCATCTCTTTCAGAATTTTCCACAGTTTATTGTGATCCACAAAGTCAAAGGCTTTGGCATAGTTAATAAAGCAGTAATTGTTTTTCTAGAACTCTCTTGCTTTATTGATGATGGATGTTGGCAATTTGATCTCTGGTTCCTCTGTCTTTTCTTAAACCAGCTTGAATACCTGGAAGTTCATGCTTCATGTATTGTTGAAGACTGGCTTGGAGAATTTTGAGCATTACTTTACCAGCATATGAGATGAGTGAAATTGTGCGGTATTTTGAGCATTCTTTGGCATTGCCTTTCTTAGGGATTGGAATGAAAACTGACCTTTTCCAGTCTTCCTATAAATCTGCTTTCACTGAATCCAGAATGTTTAATGGAAAATATTTTGTTCTAGGATTTTATGGCTTTGGACTTAACCACTAAGTATTGGATATATTTCATACAAAGAACTAAAGAATGCAACTCAGTACAAGCAAGTCATTCACGTTAATACATCAGTACTCTATGGTGGTCAGGATTTGCTACCTACTTACAATTTTGCCTCATAGAGTAGTAAAGACCTCCATCAGATTCTGCAGAGCTCCTTTACTTTCCTGAAATGTCACAAATAACAATTAATTATATAGTTATTCCTGTGCTCAGATTTTTTTTTAAAATTATACAGTTGTTACTTTTCAAAATCTCAGGGACAATAAGCAATAGATACATAGTGTCAGTTTTCAGAGGTCCATTATATAATTTTCATCCTTAATTTCATCCCAACAAACGCACACACAGAGTTTAGAATTACCTTGTGTTGGTAAATTTGCTAGATTAATAATCTCTAGTAAATTAATAATCTAATAGTTTAATTTATTAGAAACAACTTTAATCTTTTTTTTTGATAGAATGTTTTCAGGAAACTGTCTGCTTACAGAACATATACTGGGTATAGGGATACCTGTGGAGGTGATCATTTCTCTTTTGTGTGAGGTCTGAAAATTGTGCTTACCTGGAAGGCAAATTCCAACCTGCCATACCAGTTTTTGATACAAAATCTCTAGGGCAGAATAAGATGGCAGAAGAGTAGGTGGACATGGAGTACATTTCTCTTCATGGATACATCAGGAATACACCTTCAGACACGGAAATGCATGCAGAACAATAGCTGAGAGTGGACAGGAGTACCTGATCAGTGGAAAATAACATATAGAACCAAGCAAAACTCCATAGGATGAAGGAACTAGGGGGAAAACAGGAGTGTTAGGAGGACTGGACCTATCCTCGGTGGGTGAGGCAGGAACTGAAGCAAGGGTCTGATCCCCACAGTGCAGCAACTGTCTGAGTCACAGGAGAAACATTTAAGGCTGAGAGTGAAACATCTGATCTGTGGCAGCCTAAATGGGATGAGAATAAGATGATCCTTGCCTCAGCCATACATACCCAGGAGAGGGATGCAGGTCCCCTGGAAGGCACAGCAGCTGGGAGCTGGTGTTTAGGGATTGTGGAGCAATCCCAAGGTGAGGTCTCCTGTTGACTGTGGAGAGACAGATTGAGGGGATGTGAAGGAGAAGTTTGTGGTAGAAAATGCCTGTGGCAGAAAGCCAGGCAGCCATGGAAGCAAGGTGATACTGCTGAGTCACGCACATTGGATGGAGCCATCACCATAGCCTGTCTCTTCCTACCCACCAGCATCAGCAGCTGAACCATCAGAGGCTGGCCCATGGCCCATCAAATGCCTGATGAACTGAACTATGGAGTAGGACCCCTCCCAGGGTACCCCTTTAAGTGCTGACGTGCCCACCTACAGAGTAGGACCCCAGTCAGGGAGGTCCCTCTATGCACCTGATGTGCCAAACAACAGAGAAGGGCCCCATGCAAGGGAGACCTCTATGTGCCTGAATGGGTAGAGCTATGGAGAAAGACTGGCCAAAGGCCTTCTGATCGCCAGCTACAAGAGGCTCAAAACAGGACTCTGATATAGCCATAAGTCTTGCAGCAGAAGCAGTTCATGTCCATGCACACTTGGCACCACCAGAGTCCCTACAAGCCAAGAAGCTGTACCACCTGCATGCTCAAATCTCACTGGGGCAGAGCTGACACAGGCAAAAAAAGTCTTGTGTCTCCTTATCTTTGACAAAGGAGGCAAGAATATACAATGGAGAAAAGACAATCTCTTTAACAAGTGGTGCTGGGGAAACTGGTCAACCATTTGTAAAAGAATAAAATGAGAACACTTTCTAACACAATACACAAAAATAAACTCAAAATGGATTAAAGCTCTAAATGTGAGACCAGAAACTATGAAGCTCCTAGAGGAAAACATGGGCAAAACACTCTCTGACATAAATCACAGCAGGATCCTCCATGACCCACTTCCCAGAGAAATGAAAATAAAAGCAAAAATAAACAAATGAGACCCAATTAAACTTAAAAGCTTTTGCACAACAAAGGAAACTATAAGCAAGGTGAAAGAGCCTTCAGAATGGGAGAAAATAATAGCAAATGAAGCAACTGACAAAGAATTAATCTCAAAAATATACAAACACCTCATGCTCAATTCCAGAAAAATAAATGACCCAATCAAAAAATGGGCCAAAGAACTAAACAGACATTTCTCCAAAGAAGACATACAGATGGCTAACAAACACATGAAAAGATGCTCAACAGCACTCATTATCAAACAAATGAAAATCAAAACCGCAGTGAGGTACCATTGGTAAGAATGGCTGCTATCAAAAAGTCTACAAACAATAAATGCTGGAGAGGGTGTGGAGAAAAGGGAACCCTCTTACATTGTTGGTGCGAATGCAAACTAGTACAGCCACTATGGAGAACAGTGTGGAGATTCCTTAAAACACTGGAAATAGAACTGACATATGACCCAGCAATCCCACTTCTGGGCATACACACCGAGGAAACCAGAATTGAAAAAGACATGTGTACCCCAATATTCATCGCAGCACTCTTTACAATAGCTGGGACATGGAAGCAACCTAGAGGCCCATCAGCAGAAGAATGGACAAGAAAGCTGTGGTACATATACACAATGGAATATTACTCAGTTATTAAAAATAATGCATTTGAATCAGTTCTAATGAGGTGGATGAAACTGTAGCCTATATACAGAGTGAAGTAAGTCAGAAAGAAAAACACAAATACAGTATATTAATGCATATATATGGAATTTAGAAAGATGGTAATGATGACCCTATATGCGAGACAGCAAAAGAGACACAGATGTAGAAAACAGACTTTTAGACTCTGTGGGAGAGGGTGAGGATGGGATGATTTGAGAGAATAGCATTGAAACGTGTATTACCATATATGAAATAGATTGCCAGCCCAGGTTCAACAGATAAGGCAGAGCACTCAGGGAGGGTTCACTGGGATGACTCTGAGGTTTGAGATGGGGAGGGAGGTGAGAGCGGGGTTCAGGATGGGGAACCCATGTACACCCATGGCTGATTCATGTCAATGTATGGCAAAAATCACTACAATATTGTTAAGTAATTAGCCTCCAATTAAAATAAATAAATTAATTAAAAAAGAAGACTTGTGCCTATGCATGCAGGGTCACTTCAGTCATGTTCAACTCCTTGCGACCCTGTAGACTGTCCTGCAAGGCTTCTCTGTCAGGGATGGGGATTCCCCAGGCAAGAATACTGGAGCGTATTGGCCAATCCTGGTTGCCATACACTTCTAGAGCACTATATTTCCTGCTTCTCTAGCCGTCAGCTCCCCTGAGTACCTGGTGCTGCCACAACCCTTGCGACTCAAGTGGCTTCACCACCTTCACACCTGGCCCTCACAGGAGCAAACCCAAGTCCTCCAGGGAAGCCTCAGGAGCAAACCCCAGTGGACAACCCACATAGAGAGGTGGAAATAAAACCACAATTGAAACCCAGGGGCAATGTGGCTAAGGAAAAAACCCAAAACCTTCCCACCAGCTGTACAAGCTGCAGATTAAATCCACACAATCAGCTAGGCAGACTCTGTGTCTATGGAATATATAAAAGGTCATTGAGAGTTCCCACAAAAGAAAATGCACCAGTTCTGATAGCTATGGACATTGGAGGCAAATAGATACAGGAGTAGAATCAGATGAGGTGAGGTGGACTGTAACTCCCAGCAAGGGAAAGAACTCTGACAGCCATGACTCAAGAAAAACATTTATTATTCTTATGTTTCACCTTGTTCTGTAGATTTTTTTTGGATTTTTTATCCCCTTTTCCTCCCCTCTGTTGGAGTTGTCAGTTTTACTGGCACTATGAGATTTAATTAAGCTTTTAAGCTTTTTTTTTTTTTTCTTCCTTAGACACATTTTTTTGTTGTTGTTAAACCACTCCCTGTACGTTGGGCTTTTGAAGCTCTGTGGAGTTTTCCAATTTTTTTTCCTTTCTTTTCTCTTTTTGTAGTTTTAATTTTTAACTTTTTAAACCTATTATTATGTTTTCTTCATGTATTCCTTTGCTTGCTTTTCCTACTGTTCTTTTCCCTTTGTGATTAATCCTTAATGTATATAAATCTTTATCTACATCTATTTAACTTTGCATATCTATTTTTTCTTTCTTTCCTTTCCTCTCAAAATATTTGTTAGTTTTATTTTCATTGCTTTATTCTTAACTGGTAGATATTTTTGGTTTCCTTTGTTCACCAGGTCAACCTATTGTACTTTATTTTGGCTGGGCTGTTTTGATTTTGCATAAACAAACCTAGAAGAATTAAAGAATAAACATACAGAGACAAACAACACAATTATTGATATTAAAAATACTCTAGAAGGAAGCAATTGCAGAATATCTGAAGCAGAAGAATGAATCAGTGAGCTGAAAGATATAATGGTCGAAATAATTTCTGAAGATCAGAATAAAGTAAAAAGAATGAAAAAAAAAAAAAAAAAAAAAAACTGAGGATAGTGTCAGATACTTGTGGGACAATATCAAACACATGAACATTTGAATTATAGGGGTCCCAGAATAAAAAGAGAAAAAGAAAGGGTATGAGAAATTTTTTGAAGAGATCCTGGTTGAAAGTTTCCCCAACATGGAAAAAGGAAATAGTCAATCAAGTCCAAGAGGCACAAAGAGTCCCATGAAGGATAAAGTCTCCCAAGGAGAAACACACCAAGACACATGCTAATCAAACTAACAAAGACAAAACACAAAGAAAGAATATTAAAAGCAGCAAGGGAGAAGCAACAAGTAACATACATGGGAAACCCCATAAGCTTAAAAGCTGATCTTTCAGCAGAAACTCTGCAGTCCAGAAGGGAATGGCAGGATCTATTTAAAGTACTGAAAGGGAAAAACCTACAACCAAGATTATTGTACCCAGCAAGCGTCTCATTCAAAACTGATGGAGAAATCAAATGCTTTTCAGACAAGCAAAAGTTGAGAGATTCAATAAAATGTTAAAGGGACTTACATAGTCAAGGAATACAAGAGAAGGAAAAAGATCTAAAAAATCAACCCTAAACAATTAAGAAAATGTCAATAGGAACATATATATCAATAATTGCTTTAAATGTAAACTGATTATATTTTCAAACTGAAAGAAACAGGCTGACTGAATGGATACAAAAAGAAGACCCACATAGAGCTATCTATAAGAAACCTATTTCAGACCTAAAGACATATATAGACTGAAAGTGAAAGGATGGAAAAATACATTCCACACAAATGGGAAGCAAAAGAAACCTGGAGTAGCGATCTTCATATCAGACAAAACAGACCTTAAAATAAAGATTACAAGAGATAAGGAAGGACATTACATAATGATCAAGGGATCAATCCAAGAGGAACACTTGGCATTGTAAATATCTATGCACCCAACATAGGGGCAACTCAATACATAAGACAAACACTAACAGACGTAAAAGGAGAAATTGACAGTACCACAATAAAAGGAGGAGACTTTAACACCCCACTCACACCAATGGAAAGATCAACAAAACAAGAAATTAATAAGGAAACACAAGTCTTAAATGATGTATTACACGAGATGGATCTCATTGATATCTTCAGGACATTCCATCCAAATGCAGAAGAATACACCTTCTTCTCAAGTGCACATGTAACATCCTCCAGGATATACCACATCTTGGGTAACAAATCACACTTTAGTAAATGTAAGAAAATTAAAACTGTATCAAGCATCTTTTCCAACCACAATGCTATGAGAATAGATATCACTTACAAGAAAAAACTGTAAGAAACATAAACACATTGAGATTAAACAGCATGTTTCTAAATAACTAACAGGTTACTGAAGAAATCAAAAGATTTCCAAAAGGGAAATAAAAAAATTTCTAGAAACAAATGACAATGAAAACAAAATTCAAAACCTATGGGATGCAGCAAAAGCAGTTCTAAGAGCGAAGTTTATAGCAATACAACCCTACCTCAAGAAACAAGAAAAACATCAAATAGACAACCTAAATTTACACCTAAAACAATTGGGAAAAGAAGAACAAAAAACCCCCAACATTAGTAGAAGGAAAAAAATCATAAAGATCCAAGCAGAAATAAATGAAAGAAGCAATAGTAAAGATTAATGAAGCTAAAAGCTGGTTCTTTGAGAAGATAAACAAAATTGACAAACATTTAGCCAGACTCATTGAGGAAAAAAGAGAGAAGAACCAACAAAATTCGAAATAATAAAGGAGAGGGTACAACAGACAATGTAGAAATACAAAGGATTATAAGGGACTATTATGAACAGTTGTATGGCAATAAAATCGATAACCTGGAAGAAATGGACAGATTCTTAGAAAAGTTCAATCTTCCAAGACTGAACCAGGAAGAAATAAAAATTATGAACAACCCAATTACAAGCACTAAAATTGAAGCTGTGATCAAAAATCTCTCAAAAAACAAAAGCCCAGGACCCAATGGCTGCAAAGGAGAATTCTATCAAACATTTAGAGAAAAGCTAATGCCAATCCTTCTAAAACACGTTCAAAAAATTCAATGGAAGGAACACTTCCAAACTCATTCTATGAGGCCACCATCACCCTGATACCAAAACCAGACGAAGACAACACACAAGAAAAGAAAACTACAGGCCAATATCACTGATGTACATAAATACAAAAATCCTCAGCAAAGTTTTAGCAAACAGAATTCAGCAATACATCAAAAAGCTCATACAACATGATCAAGTTTGGTTTATTCCAGTGATGCAAGGATTCTTCAATATATGCAAATCAATCAATGTGATACAGCATATTAATAAATTGAAATAAAAACCACATGATAATCTCAATAATCTCAAAGAAAGGGAATGCCAAAGAATGCTCAAACTATCCCAAATTGCACTCATCTCACACGCTAGAAAAGTAATGCTCAAAATTCTCCAAACCAAACGTTAGCAATACGTGAACTATAAACTTCCAGATGTTCAAGCAGATTTTAGAAAAGGAAGAGGAACCAGAGATCAAATTGCCAACATCTGCTGGATCATGGAAAAAGCAAGAGTTCCAGAAAAACTATTTCTGCTTTATTGACTATGCCAAAGCCTTTGACTGTGTGGATCACAATAAACTGTTGAAAATTCTGAAAGAGATGGGAATACCAGAACACCTGACCTGCCTCTTGAGAAACCTGTATGCAGGTCAGGAAGAAACAGTTAGAACTGGACATGGAACAACAGACTGCTTCCAAATAGGAAAAGGAGTATGTCAAGGCTGTATATTGTCACTCTGCTTATTTAATTTATATGCAGAGTACATCATGAGAAACTCTGGGCTGGAAGAAGCACAAGCTGGAATCAAGATTGCCAGGAGAAATATCAATAACCTCAGATACGCAGATGACACCACCCTTATGGCAGAAAGTGAAGAGGAACTAAAAAAGCCTCTTGTTGAAAGTGAAAGAGGAGAGTGAAAAACTTGGCTTAAAGCTCAACATTCAGAAAACTAAGATCATGGCATCTGGTCCCAGCACTTCAAGACAAATAAATGGGAAACAGTGGCTGGCTTTATTTTTCTGGACTCCAAAATCACTGCAGATGGTGATTGCAGCCATGAAATTAAAAGATGCTTACTCCTTGGAAGGAAAGTTATGACCAACCTAGACAGCACATTAAAAAGCAGAGACATTACTTTGTCAACAAAGGTCCATCTAGTCAAAGCTATGGTTTTTCCAGTGGTCATGTATGGATGTGAGAGTTGGACTGTGAAGAAAGCTGAGTGCCGAAAAATTGATGCTTTTGAACTGTGGTGTTGGAGAAGACTCTTGAGAGTTCCTTGGACTGCAAAGAGATCCAACCAGTCCATCCTAAAGGAAATCAGTCCTTAATATTCGTTGGAAGAACTGATGTTGAAGCTGAAACTCCAATACTTTGGCCACCTCATGCGAAGAGTTGACTCATTGGAAAAGACCCTGATGCTGGGAGGGATTGGGGACAGGAGAGAAGGGGATGACAGAGGATGAGATGGCTGGATGGCATCACCGACTCGATGGTCATGAGTCTGAGTAAACTCCGGGAGTTGGTGATGGACAGGGAGGCCTGGCGTGCTGTGATTCATGGGGTCGCAAAGAGTCGGACACGACTGAGAGACTGAACTGAACTAATGCATATATATGGAATCTAGAAAAATGAAACTGAAGAATTTATTTACAGGTTAGCAGTGGGAAACAGACATAGAGAATAGACTTATGGACATGGGGAGAGGGGAGGAGAGGGTGAGATGTATGGAGAGAGTAACATGGAATCTTAGGTTACCACATGTAAAATAGATAGCAAACAGAAATTTGCTGTATGGTTCAGCCCCTCAAATAGGGCCTCTGTATCAACCTAGCGAGGTAGAATGGGGAAGGAGATGGGAGGGAAGTTCAAGAGGGAGGGGAATGTATGTATACCTATGGCTGAAGTTTTACATAAAAAAACGAAATTCTGTAAAGTAATTTTCTTCAATAAAAAACACACACACAAAAACCCTCTTTTTTATTCCTACTACAGATTGCTTATTGATTATTCTTGTTGACAGTGATCGCAAATCCTCAATTTGTAAGAAATGCAATTTCTGTGAAGCACAATAAAGTAAAACACAATAAGCAGATGTACGCCTCTAAAAAAACTCATGTATTAGATTTTTCCCCGTGAATGCAGGATGCTGTTGTCCTCCTCGCTGGTGACAGCAGCTACAGTGTCTCTTTTTATTAGAATACATGTGTATAGTTGGTTTGGCTGACGTTTTTTGACGGAATTTTTCTGCTTGTCTCTTCCTTCCAAACTTTTTCCTTTACTTATTTCCTTTATTCACAATCTGCTTCCATAAAGTGATTTTCTGTTACCATTGAAATCATTACTGCAATTAGTACTATCTTGAATCATAATGATTATTTTATACTGCAGGTATAAAATATGTAACTCATGATTAGTCAATTACAAATTACTACTAACATTACAATATTTTATCGACTACCAGGTCAGTAATTATTTATCAGTTTGACTTCAAGCTATACATTTCATTCTGCTTTTTGTTTTCTGGCCCTCATTTTCAACTTCTTTCTCTTTTTCTATACAGCTTTCTAAGGATATATTTTTCTTTGCAATGCTGTTATATCAAATGTATTAAATATTTTCCTAGGAGAGAATTTATAAATGGAAATAGGTGGATCATTTTTACTCATTATTACATTTTAATTATTATTGAGAATCTATAGCGTAACATGCATGCTCAGTTGATCAGTCATATCCGAGTCTTTGTGACCCCATGATAGCCTGCCAGGCCCCTCTGTCCATGGAATTTTCCAGGCAAGAATATTGGAGGAGGTTGCCATTTCCTACTCCAGGGGATCTTCCCTATCCAGGGTTCAAACCTGTGTCTCCTGCATTTCCTGCATTAGCAGGCAGATTCTTTACTACTGCACAACCTAGGAAGCCTATAGCATACCAAGAATCCGTTAAATTCTTCCCTAGTCACTTTTTTTTTTTTTTTTTTTTAAAGTGGTCTTCTGAGGTGATTCAATGGTAAAGAAACTGTCTGCAATGCAGGAGATGCAGATTTGACCCCTGAGTCTGGAAGATCCCCTGAAGGAGGAAATGGCAACCCATTCCAATATTCTTGCCTGGGAAATCCCATGGACAGAGGAGCCTGGCAGGCTACAGCCATGGGGTTGTAAGAGAGTCAGCCATCACTGAGCAACTATACAAAAACAAGTCTATGTTTTAACAGTTAAATGAAGATGTGTATCATAATGTTTTATTGTTTCTTCATTTTATAACATTATATATTCTATTATATTAAGAATTTTAGTTATTGGATATATTAATATTTATATTAGTCCCACTCTTAACAAATAACTCAGAGCAATATCCATACACAAATACAAACAGAAACAAGACTTCTCAAATCTAAATTTAAAATGTAGTTCATATTAATAGTCATTTTTACAACTAGATAGTATCTAAAGATTGTTTCTTACATTTGCATTGTATGACTATAATTCTGATTGTAAAAGGAAAGTTTTTAAAATACTCTGTGAATATGTTTTTCCATCTGGAAAAGTTTTGGGAAATAATTTATGTAATCAGTGATTCTCATCTATTAGCACGAGTAACAACCAAAGCATTTTGCATAAAAGTTCTTAGAAGGGCAAAACAGTAGTACTGAGTTATATGGTTTCCCAAAGGTTCAACTTCACTTAAATTTAACACAAAATATGGCTCTTTGAAGGAAACCTTGATTTTAAGTTTATGTCAAATAAAGGCCTCTCTCTTGTTTTGCAATGTCTGAATCCTTGATCTTTTCATTTGTGAGTCACAACTGTAGCTCCATATAAATGTGCTATGAATTGCATATTTACAAGGTAAAGAGGTTCAATACTACATATGCAAGTTGTTCTTAACATCAACTTGCTAAAAAATTGCTTGCTAAAGATAAGCTTATATATACATATATACATAATGTGAACTTGTCAGTAATAATGAACTGAAATATCCTAGGGATAAAAATGTTTACAGGTTATTACCCAGTTTCCAGAAAGCACTATAACTAAATCATCTCTGAAAGAGTAGTATCTTTCCTAATTATACAGGCCTCCAGAGAGAGAAGTTCTATATGCTTAATAATTTTTACAATGAAAAATGTTTAGTTACTCCTAACCTGGAATGCTTGTATTTCAGTTTCAGATGATGGTGACGATGATGATGATGATGACTTTGGTCCTGGCTCCATTAGAGGTAAACTTTCTCCATCTTGTACTAATAGTGCGTCATATTTATGAAATAATGATTAATTCATACTTCAGCCTTTTCAGTTCTATTTTAAATACCTTTACTATCTCATTACCATCTTCAACTTCTCTATGAGAAATTGTTATCCATTACAGATTGACTTCTATTTTACAAATACTATAAGTATTATATGAATTAATATATATCATGTCTTTAAATTTATTTTTTCTCTTATAACCTCATTAGAAATCAGCTAAATATATTTTTATTATGTTTGGACAGTATGGGTGGGCTATTTTCTGTCAGCATACTCCAGTTTTGTTTTGTGAAGCTCAAGTATAACCTTAAAAGTGACAGCAGTCATCCAACAGCATTAAAATGAACCTAAATTCTCACAAATTTTACTGAATATGTTTGGAATGGTATGAATTAAATTACATGCTAAGTGAGCTATCAGTTCAGTTCAGTTGCTCAGTCCTGTACGACTGTTTGTGACCCCATGGACTGCGGCATGCCAGGCTTCCCTGTCCATCACCAACTCTTGGAGCTTGCTCAAACTCATGTCCATCAAGTTGGTGATACCCTCTAATGATCTTATCCTCTGTTGTCCCCTTCTCCTCCTGCTTTCAATATATCCCAGCATCAGGGTCTTCTCCAATGAGTCAGTTCTTCGCATCAGGTGGCAAAAGTATTGGAGCTTCAACTTCAGCATCAGTCCTTCCAATGAATATTCAGGACTGATTTCCTTTAAGAATGACGGGTTTGATCTCCTTGCAGTCCAAGGGACTCTCGAGTCTTCTCCAACACAACAGTTCAAAAGCATCAATTCTTCAGCATTCAGTTTTCTTTATGGTCAACTCTCACATCCATACATGACTATTGGAAAAACCATAGCTTTGACTAGACGGACCTTTGTTGGCAAAGTAATGTGTCTGCTTCTTACTATGCAGTCTAGATTGGTCATACGTGAACTATACAAAATTTATTTAAAAGATGAAGTCTAGAACCACCTCAAAAGGCAGTCGTTTACCTGAGCAGTGAAACACGAGGCACTTTTAGGAAAGTTTGATACTTACAGAGAGAGACAATGTGTATTAAAATGTCATGACCATTATCTCAGGAATAAAATGATGTTATTTACTGAGAAAGAGGGTGAGAAAACCTGCTGGTAAGGTGGAAATATTCTAAAATGTGGCTTGTGTTTAATAATGGTATATGAATAACTATTCAAAAGCTTATTTAAATATTTGTTTATGGTTTATGTATCTTGTTAAATGCCATCTTTCAGTTTAAGAGAAAAAAAAATCATGAACAGAGAAAAGAAATAGAGGGTTTAAATCTGAGACTCCAAAATCAAAGACACAGAGTCAGATTTTCAAAATTTCAGGAGCTGATTTTCAACTGCTCTGTTTATAATAGGAGCAACTCTCAGCGGCACACTCTAAAGTGAACAGCCATAGCGATTTGTTCATGTAATAATGCTTAGTGAGCTTTCAGAGCAATGGCAGCCCAGCTAGTGCATGCATATGTGTGTATGTGTGTGTCTGTATAGGTGTAGATTTGTGTATGCTTATTTTTATTGCAAAATTTATTATGTTTATTGCAAATAAAAGGCACAGAAAAGGGTAAAGTTAAAACTGACATGATTCATTTTAAATTCATACTCAACAAAGCATTATTCCAATGTATTTCATCTTAATTTATTTGCTTGAAAGTATCAATATATGCTCCAGATTTCCTCCCAGCTTCTACTGGGGAAATATTTAGTATATTGGATTATGAAATAATTTATCTTTATAGATATTATCATTAACAATGTCTTTTGCAATATATAACCTGTTATTTTCTTAGTGACTACATTTTGTCTCATTATTAAAATAGAAATGTAAACTAGGATTATATTTTGTGCATGAAATTTAGAGAATGGAGTGCTTTATTAATATTTCTTTCAGCTTTATTAAGGTATGTTTGACCAAATTGTCATATATGTAAACATGACAATTGTATATATGTATACATGGGGAAAAGATTCCCATCATCAAGTTAATTAACACATCATTGCCTCACATATTTAGCTTTTTTCCTTTTTGATGAGAACATTTAAGTTCTACTCCTTAGCAAATGTAAATCATACAATACAGCTGTTATCTATGAGAGTCACCAGGTTATACATTAGCTCTTCAGACCCTAGCATCTTACTACTGAGAGTTTGTAACCTTTTGCCAAATGCTTTCTATTTCCCCTACCCTCTGACCCCTAGAACCACCATCTGCTCTCTTTTCTTTGAGTTTTGCTTTTTGTTGTTGGTTTTTACATTCCACATATAAGTAATACAATGCAGTGCTTGTCTGGCTTAGTTTACTTAGTATAATGTCCTTAAGGTTCATCCATGTTGCAGCAAATGACAGACTTTGCTTCCTGTTTTTGAGACTAAATAATATTACATTGAATATAGAAATATGGATATATGTTTATGTATCACTGATTCACTTTGCTGTCCACCTACCTGGAACTAACACAACACTGTAAATCAGCTATACTCCAGTAAAAATAAAAAATAAAAAGTTGTAATCCCCGAAGCAGAGATTGGAGTGATATAACAAGGAGACAAGGAATACTGACAGCCTCTGTATACCAGAAGCAGAGGAGTCATATTGTAATGCGATATAAATGTGCTGTGAATTGCATATCAACAAGGTCAAAGAAGTTCAATATTACATATATAAGTTGTTTTTTAATGTCAACTTGCTACAAAACTGCTTGCTAAAGATAAACCTTTTATGTCAGTAAAAATGAACTGAAATATCCTAGTCATAAGAGTTGTTACAGGTGATTATGATTTCTGGAAAGTAGTACAACTAAATCACCTCTGACAGATGAGGAGAAATGGATTGTTGTTGCAGTTTAGTCGCTCAGTCATGTCTGACTCTTTGTGACCCCATAGATGGTAATCCACCAGTTTCCTCTGTCCATGGGATTCTCCAGGCAAGAATACTGGAGTGGGTTGGCATTTCCTATGCAGGGGATCTTGCCCACCCAAGGATTGAACCAGGGTCTCCTGCACTGCAGATGAATTCTTTACCACTGAGCCTCCAGAAAGGAACACTTCTCTGGAAACTTTAGAATGAGTCACCTATACTGATATCTTTTTAGCCCCTGAAGACTGTTTTGGACTTACGTTTGGACTTGTTTATGACTCTTAGAACTGTAAAGGAAGAAATTTATGTTGTTTTAAGCCAGTAAATTTGTGATAATTTGTTACTCCAGCAATTGTATAGTGTTACAAAAAATATGGATGAATCTCAAAAGCATCATGTAATTTGAAAGAAAACTTGTAGCTGGGAAAATTAAAATGAATGCTGAGTTTTGCATATGCATAAATCCAACCCTAAAAAATCTAATCAAAGTGATAGAGTAAGAGATATACCATTTTGGAAAGTTTTATTTTATTTTTTTCCTTTTTCATCAATTGTGATTATCCCTGCTTCTTTGATTGTAAACCTCATTTCCAACATTTATGTATCTAGCTTTCATTCTGGAGTTGAATGTTGTATTAAGCCTGGTATTAAGAAAATGCCAAACATATTCAGCATTTATTTTCCTTTTGTCTCTCTTTCTGCTCAGTCTTTGCTTTTTAAACTTTCTTTCCTTTCTTTTCATTAGCTCAGAGCTTTGCTTTTCTGCTTTAATGGTCTCCAAATAAGAAAATCCACTGAATAAAAAGCAATATCTTATTATGTCTATTCACATTTTATAAGAAATATATTTATACTTACTAATATTTAATACTACTAAGACTGACACATGCTTTTCTGGTCCCATTGTCTGAGGAGCAAGCATTACAACTAGAAGGAAATAAGGCAGCCTAAGAGAAAAGGAGAACTTCCACAATAAAAAGGGATTGATTTGCTTTCAGTACTCCTTGTTCACTAAATAGGTTTATAGATTTTTATAATCTTAAATAGTGAAAAACTTCCATTACTTTATAGTGAGATGGATCAAGACCACAATAATCATCTGAACACATAGATATTTGCTGATAATTTAGATGTTTAGATGTGTTCTAGAAAAAAAGTGTCAAATGATTTTTTGAGTTTAAAGCTACTAATTGAGTTTGGAGCTACTAATTCACACATTGCATTGATTAAACTCTATCTATCACAGAAAGTGATTTTTGTTGTATAATAACTAGAAAATATTGTTAAAAAAATAGGGACAGTCTATCCTTACAATGTAAAAGTGAAGTTTTAACAAGTGCAAGCGTAAATACATATTTGGAAAAAAGTTTTATTGTACAAAATTTTGAATATAAAAGTTTGGAGAATTTTCTGTCACCATGAAATTTATCAGAAAAATGAAAGCATATTACCTTTAAGAAAAAACTGACAAATATTTAAATTTAAAGCAAACCAACTTTGGCATTCAGGATTTTCTAGCATGCTTAAAACTGATGCAAAAGAAAACTATAAGTGGGTTTTAAGAAAATGCTTCTTAAAAGATTATTAAATAAAGCCTATTAGTGAGTAAGAACAATTGATTGAAATCAAGAAGGATGATGGTTTCAGCTAAATTTATATATATATATATATATATATATATATATATATATATAATTTTGTTTATTTATTTGTTTATTTTGATTTATGGCTGTGCTAGGTCTTTGCTGCTGTGTGGGCTTTCCTCTAGTTGTGGTGAGCAGGGTGACTCTTTTTTGCAGTGTGCAGACTTCTCACTGTGTCGGTTTCTCTTGTTGTGGCGCATTGGCTCTAGGGCACACAGGTGTTCACTTTGCTTATTTTGCTTACAGCCTGTGAACTCAGTAGTTGTGGCTCTCAGGCTTAGAGCACAGGCTCAGTAGTTGCGGTGCATAGGCTTAGTTGCTCTGTGGCATGTGGGATCTTTCCAAAAGAGGGATTGAATCCATGTCTCCTGCTTTGGCACCACATTCTTTACCACTGAGCCACCAAGGACGTTCTCTAGCTAAGTTTCTATAGGTATTTTCATTGTTGTTGGTTGAGACTTTTAAAAAGGTAGCATAATTCTTTAAAGTGTCCCCTTTAAAAACAGAATTTGTACATCTTCTTAGTATAGAAAAAATCACTTTGAATTCCTAGAAGATGTCAGGGAGAAACTAAGAAGAATTAATGCCTCTACATATGGTTAATTTCTGATTCATTGTAATCATCATGAATACAAAATGATCTTTCAAAATTTTTATTTTGTTTGAAATATGTACAAGTTAAATATCACTTTGATGCTATTAGGTTCATCATTTATTAGTATATCACTTATTGCTATATGGTCATCATTATAATATTTTAATAAACATGCTTTTATTTATAAGCTACACCTTTATAAAATGGTATATTAGTTTACAAATGCTCTAGTATGCATTGTGCTAGGCTAATATATGGAATAAATTAACACTAAATTCCCTAGCTTCTGGCTGAGATCTATGTGCAAAGTAATTAATAGAACTTCATCTCTCTCCCTCCTCTAACAGTTCCCAGATAAATTAGAAAAATACAAGGTATTGAAAAAACATTAGAGTACAAAGGATTATTTACATTTCTCCAATATTATTCCCATGTTGTGAGATGTAGTTTTACTTCTTTTACTTGTAAACTCTTCTGGGATTCTCTATACTGATGAATTAATTTATAGGTATGTTAGTTTCCAAAACAGTAAAAAAAAAAAAAAAAAAAAGGATGGTAATTCAAATGGAAGTTTTATCACTGTACTTTATAAAATGTCTAGTGTTTAAGAGGAAGATTTTAACCAATGTTCTTTCTTCTTGAATTGGTCAGATATTTGTCCCATTCATAACAGATGCCTTATTATAGCCTTTTGTCTATCTGTTCTAAAACACTGACACTCTTTTTTGGCTTGTTCTCTTTGTATTTAGTTTCAGTAATTGCACTGGTATCTACTTGTAAAACAAATCTCATTTGATTACTAGACGATATCAGCCTATTTGTGTACAGAACCTCAAGAGACTAGCCTTTAATCCCTTGAGTACTTAACATTCTTGTGAGTCAGGAGCAAGCTAAAGTAAACTGATGGTCAGAGGCACCAATGCCTAAAATTCATGGGTAGAGCTGACAGATGCACTCTTTGTTCTATTAAAAGCTTGTAGACACATTATTTTTCCTCAATGATCTCCAAGAGGGACTGAGAATGAAGACAACTCAAAACTCCAATAGAAGCATTTTAGCCCTTAGCAATAATGCCTTGATGGTTTCCTATTAATTCTTAAAAATCCTAAATTTAAATGAACAATGCCCAGCTGGAATTTCTATTCACTTTGCTTATTTTGAAACAGAAGGACAGCGTGAATTATCTCTGTGGCTGTCTTCACTGCACAGTTTCATTTCTGTGCTGTTTCTTTCTCCTTCTCAGATTCCCTAGCTATTATCTGAAAGAAGGAATGTTGTCTTATTTGCTAGTATTCAATTTCAGTTTTTGTATTGTGCTTGGATTTTTTGTAAGTCTGTATTCATACACACTCAAACTTCCTCCACTCTTGAATTGATGAGGAATCAGGACTGATGATGATCCAACAGAAGGAACACAGTAGAGGGATGACATTTACTATTCACATGAAAGGTAACTTCAAATGAAAAGTAAACACTGACTGCAAAATCCAATAGTGTCAAAGCAAGAAAACGGAGTTAAGAGGCAAAATCAGGCTTTTAGGAGACTTATGTGTGACTAGCGTTAAAAACAGATGAAAAGAAAGAAAAAGGTGAGTTTTGGAAGCACAGCACCAGCTTGGAGGCAAGTGGCAAGAATCCTTTTATGCCACATATAATACAATCAATGGGTATGGCATAGTGAGACAAGTTCAGGGCATTTGGTGTTTGGGCTTTCATAATAATCAACACTTTTTTTTTTTTTTAAATCAAGCTGAAAGTCAAAGATGGCTCTTAGGTTTTCATTTTTTAAATGATATGCAATCATTAGTACATGTTAATATATAATAGGGTGTTACCCTATTTCAGTTATTTCCCAAAAGTATATACAGGTGTTTACTGACAGTGTTATTACCTCATCTTCACAAATAAGTGAATCATAATAGCTCCATCCAGTACCAAATCCTCCCACGTTCTCTTAAGATGGATTTGCTATGATGTTTTTAGGTAAATGTGAAAGCAGCCCCCTATCACTTGGATTTTTAAAATCTATGGGCTTTCACTTTTACCTCCTGGTAGCTAATGTCTTGCTAAAAATTTAACAACTCGCTGCTGAACAACCATCGAAAGAAGAATGTTGAATCCCATCAAAAAAAGATACCCCATGTCCAAGGGCAAAGGAGAAGCCTCAGCAACACAGCAGTAGGGATGAAATCACATTTAGAATCAAACCCCATCCCTGCCAGACAGACGCTCAAAGGGCTCAAACAAACCTTGTGCACGCCAAGACCCAGAGGCCCCACAGAGACTGAGACAGAACTGTGTTTGGGTGTCTCCTGAGAAGGTACAGGCCAGCAGTGGCCGGCCACAGGGGCAGCGGCTCTGGGGGCAGCAGACCTGGGTGTGGCATAAGCCCTCTTACAGGAGGTCACCATTAACCCTCCCACAAGAGCTTCCAGAACTTACACAAGACTGGGGGAAAAGTGTTTTGGAGGGCACAAACAAAACCTTGTGTGCACCAGGACCCAGGAGAAAGGAGCTGTGACCCCACAAGAGGCTGATCCAGACTTGCCCGTGAGTGTCCAAGAGTCTCTGGTGGAGGCGTGGGTCAGCAATGGCCTGCTGCAGGGTCAGGGGCACTGAGGGCAGCAGGGCATGCATGGCAGCTTTTGAAGGAGGTCGCCATTATCTTCATCACCTCCACCATAGTTTAGCCTCAGGTCAAACAAGGAGGGAACACAGCCCTGCCCATCAACAGAAAATTGAATTAAACATTTACTGAGCATGGCCAGGCTCATCAGAAAAAGATCCAGTTGCCCCCTCAGTCAGTCTATCCCATCAGGAAGCTTCCTTAAGGCTCTTATTCTTATCCATAAGAGGGCAGACAGAATGAAAACTACAGTCACAGAAAACTAAACAAACAGATCACATGGAACGAAGACTTGTCTAACTCAATGAAACTATGAGCCATGCTGTGCAGGGGCACACAAGACAGACAGGTCATGGTGGAGAGTGCTGACAAAATGTGGTCCACTACAGAAGGGAAAGGCAAACCACTTCAGTATTCTTGCCTTGAGAACCCCAAGAACGGTATGAAAAGGCAGAAAGCTAGGACACTGAAAGATGAATTCCCCAAGTTTGTAGGTGCCCAATATGCTACTGGAGATCAGTGGAGAAATACCTACAGAAAGAAGGAAGAGACAAAAACAAAGCAAAACCAAAACCCAGTTGTGGCTGTGTCTGGTGATGGAAGAAAAGTCCAATGCTGTAAAGAGCAATAATGCATAGGAACTTGGAATGTTAGGTCCTTGAATCAAGGAAAATTGGAAGTGGTCAAACAGGGGATGCCAAGAGTGAGCATTGACATTTTAGGAACAAGTGAATTAAAATGAACTGCAATGGGTGAATTTAAATCAGATGGCCATTATATCTACTACTGTGGGCAAGAATCCCATAGAAGAATTGGAGTAGCCATCATAGTCAACAAAAGAGTCCAAAATGCATCACTTGGATGCAATCTTAAAAATGACAGAATGATCTCTGTTCACTTCCAAGGCAAACCATTCAATATCACAGTAATCCAAGTCTATGCCTCAACCAGTAATGCTGAAGAAGCTGAAGTTGAGTGGTTCTGTGAAGACCTATAAGACCTTTTAGAATTAATACCCAGACACAAGCTCCCAACCTAATTACACCTGAGGAACCCCAGGTATTAATAACTGTGGGAGGCCAATTTTCTACTGGACACTGGGTCAACTTACTCTGCAGTTACTGAAGCCCCTGGCCCGCTTTCCTCCAGACCCACTACCATAATGGGGGTGGCTGGACAAGCCAAATGCTATTATTTCAGCTATCCTTTAAGCTGCAACTGGGACTCTGTGCTATTTTCTCATAAATTTCTAATCAGGCCAGAGTCTCCCTCACCCCTTCTGGGGAGGGGTATACTGAACAAGTATCTTTAATTGAACAATATGTAACTCTTAGGGTCTGGGCTGATGGAAAAACTGGGTCCAGCACAGAATTCTGTTCCTGTCATTGTCAAGCTCAAAGACCCTCACCTAGTTTCACATCAAAAGCGGTATCCAGGGGGAGGAGCCAAGATGGCGGAGGAGTAGGATGGGGAGACCACTTTCTCTCCTACAAATTCATCAAAAGAATAACTGAACGCAGAGCAAACTTCACAAAACAACTTCTGATCGCTAGGTGAGGTCATCAGGCGCCCAGAAAAGCAGCCCATTGTCTTTGAAAGGAGCTGGGACAAAATACAAAGGATAAAAAGACAAAAGAGCTAAGGATGGAGATCCGTCCCGGGAAGGAACTCTCAATAGAGGAAGTTTCCAGATACCAGGAAACCCTCGCACTGGCGGGTCTGGGGGAAGTTTTTGAATCTCGGAGGGCAACCTGACTGGGAGGGGGAACAATAAATAAAACTCACAGATTACGTGCCTAAAAGCAACTCCCAGCAGAAAAGTATCCCAGACGCCCGCATCCGCCACCAGCAAGTGGGGGCAGAACGGAGAGGAGCGGGGGGCTTTGCTTAGGCTAAGGACCGGGCCTGAGTGCCCTGAGGACAATCGGAGGGAGCTTGTGTGAGTTACCAACTTAAACTGTGGGACAGCAAAAGAGAGAGAGAAAATTAACCTGCCCGAACACACTGCTGGCTGTTCGCACAACAAAGGGACCTAGCAAGTCCAGAGAAGAGCTCGCAGGCTGTGGACAGACCCAGCCCAGCAGGAGGCAGGGGGGAGGGGAAAGGGGCTGGCTCGGCCCCAAGGACCGCATCCCCTACCGCACTGCAAACAGGCCCCCAGTTTCTACGCAAAGGCCTCCTGAGATTCTGGATGGTCGGCGTCCGCCGGGAGGGTTGCAGTGAGATGCAGGGCGCAGGCACCCGACCGGCGCGGGCGGGGACTGGGGCTGGGGACGCTGAGGGCAGAAGGCGCACGCACCCGACTGGCGCGGGCGGAAACTGAGGCTGGGACCGCGCAGGGGAGAAGGCGCGCCGCACCCAGGGAAAGTGCGCCCGTCAAGCTTCTGGCTGCCTGAGCCACTCCAATGGCAGTGCAGGGCACGCTCCATATAGAGAACAGCCGGGAGCCTGAGCAGCATAGATGGGAGAAAACAGCGCCTGCCCCTCCCCGCAGAGCGACGGAACTAGCTACCTGAATAAGAGACCACCTCCGCCCGCCTGTGTCAGGGCGGAAATTAGGCACTGAAGAGACCCGCAGACAGAAGCCAAGTAAACAAAGGGAACCGCTTCAGAAGGGACTGGTGCAACAGATTAAAATCCCTCTAGAAAACACCGACTTCACCGGAAGGGCCTGTAGATATTGAGAAGTGTAAGCTGGAACGAGGAGCTATCTGAAACTGAACCGAACCCACACTGACTGCAACAGTTCCAGAGAAATTCCTAGATATATTTTTTATTTTATTTTATTTTTTTAGTTAAAAAAAAAATTTTTTTTTCTTTTTTCTCTTTTATTTTATTTTAAAATCCCCTGTTACTCCCCCATTACTCCTTAACTGTCATTTTCATAGATTTTTACCATTTTTTTAATTAGGAAAAAAATTTTTTTTTTCTTTTCTTGTGTTTTTTTTTTTTTTTTCTGTTTCTCTTCTATTTTCTATTTTTCTTTTTCTCTTATTTCCTTTTAAAGTCCTCTATTACTCCTCTACTACTCCTTAATTTTCATTTTCATTACACTATAACCTTACAAAAAAAAACAAGAGAGACAGAAGCCCTATTTTTAAACCGAACTTCATATATATTTCTAAAATTTTTTTGTGTGTATTTTGGTTTTTGCTTTTAATATAGTATTTTTAAGAGTCTAACCTCTACTCTAGATTTTTAATTTTTGTTTTTCAGTATATGATATAAATTGTGAACATTTAAGAATCCAATATTCAGTTCCCATTTTTATTCAGGAGTGTGTTGATTATTCTCTCCCAATCTTGACTCTCTGTTTTCTACCTCAGAACACCTCTATTTCCTCCTTTCCCCTTCTCTTCCCAATCCAATTCTGTGAATCTTTGTGGGTGTCTGGGCTACGGAGAACACTCTGGGAACAGACAACGGCATAGATCTGTCTCTCTCCTCTTGAGCCCCCCCTTTTTCTCCTCCTGCTCATCTCTATCTCCCTCCTCCCTCTCCTCTTCTTCATGTAACTCTGTGAACCTCTCTGGGCATCCCTCACAGGGGAGAATCTTTCGCCATTAACTTAGAAGTTTTATTATCAGTTCTGTATAGTTGGAGAACTCTTGAGACTACTGGAAGAATAAAACTGAAATCCAGAGGCAGGAGACTTAAGCTCAAAACCTGAGAACACCAGAAAACTCCTGACTACATGGAACTTTAAGTAATAAGAGACGGTCCAAAAGCCTCCATACCTACACTGAAACCAACCACCACCCAAGAGCCAATAAGTTTTAGAGCAAGACATACCACGCAAATTCTCCAGCAACGCAGGAACATAGCCCTGAACGTCAACATACAGGCTGCCCAAGGTCACACCTAACACATAGACCCATCTCAAAACTCATTACTGGGCACTCCATTGCACTCCAGAGAGAAGAAATCCTGTTCCACACACCAGAACACTGACGCAAGCTTCCCTAACCAGGAAACCTTGACAAGCCAGTCGTCCAACCCCACCCACTGGGTAAAACCTCCACAATAAAAAGGAATCACAGACCTCCAGAATACAGAAAGTCCACTCCAGACACAGCAATCTAAACAAGATGAAAAGGCAGAGAAATACCCAACAGGTAAAGGAACATGAAAAATGCCCACCAAGTCAAACAAAAGAGGAGGAGATAGGGAATCTACCTGAAAAAGAATTTAGAATAATGATAATAAAAATGATCCAAAATCTTGAAAACAAAATGGAGTTACAGATAAATAGCCTGGAGACAAAGATTGAAAAGATGCAAGAAATGTTTAATAAAGACCTAGAAGAAATAAAAAAGAGTCAATTAAAAATGAATAATGCAATAAATGAGATCAAGAACACTCTGGAGGGAACCAAGAGTAGAATAACAGAGACAGAAGATAGGATAAGTGAGGTAGAAGATAAAATGGTGGAAATAAATGAAGCAGAGAGGAAAAAAGAAAAAAGAATCAAAAGAAATGAGGAAAACCTCAGGGACCTCTGGGACAATGTGAAACACCCCAACATTCGAATCATAGGAGTCCCAGAAGAAGAAGACAAAAAGAAAGGCCATGAGAAGATACTCGAGGAGATAATTGCTGAAAACTTCCCTAAAATGGGGAAGGAAATAGCCACCCAAGTCCAAGAAACCCAGAGAGTCCCAAACAGTATAAACCCAAGGCAAAACACACCAAGACACATATTAATCAAATTAACAAAGATCAAACACAAAGAACAAATATTAAAAGCAGCAAGGAAGAAACAACAAATAACACACAAAGGGATTCCCATAAGGATAACAGCTGATCTATCAATAGAAACCCTCCAGGCCAGAAGGGAATGGCAGGACATATTTAAGGTAATGAAAGAGAATAACCTACAACCTAGATTACTGTACCCAGCAAAGATCTCATTCAGATATGAAGGAGAATTCAAAAGCTTTACAGACAAGCAAAAGCTGAGAGAATGCAGCACCACCAAACCAGCTCTTCAACAAATGCTAAAGGATCTTCTCTAGACAGGAAACACAGAAAGGGTGTATAAACGTGAACCCAAAACAGCAAAGTAAATGGCAATGGGACCACACCTATCAATAATTACCTTAAATGTAAATGGGTTGAATGCCCCAACCAAAAGACAAAGATTAGCTGAATGGATACAAAAACAAGACCCCTATATATGCTGTCTACAAGAGACTCACCTCAAAACAAGAGACACATACAGACTAAAAGTGAAGAGCTGGAAAAAAAATATTTCACGCAAACGGAGAACAAAAGAAAGCAAGAGTCGCAATACTCATATCAGATAAAATAGACTTTCAAATAAAGGATGTGAAAAGAGACAAAGAAGGGCACTACATAATGATCAAAGGATCAATCCAAGAAGAGGATATAACAATTATAAATATATATGCACCCAACATAGGAGCACCACAATATGTACAGCAAATGCTAACGAGTATGAAAGAGGATATTAATAGTAACACAATAATAGTGGGAAACTTTAATACCCCACTCACAACTATGGATAGATCAACTAAACAGAAAATTAACAAGGAAACACAAACCTTAAATGACACAATGGATCAGCTAGACCTAATTGATATCTATAGGACATTTCACCGCAAAATAATAAACTTCACCTTTTTCTCAAGTGCACACGGAACCTTCTCCAGAATAGATCACATCCTGGGCCATAAATCTGGTCTTGGAAAATTCAAAAAAATTGAAATCATTCCAGTCATCTTTTCTGACCACAGAGCAGTAAGATTAGATCTCAATTACAGGAAAAAAATTGTGAAAAATTCAAACATATGGAGGCTAAATAACACGCTTCTGAATAACCAACAAGTCATAGAAGAAATAAAAAAAGAAATCAAAATATGCATAGAAATGAATGAAAATGAAAACACAACAACCCAAAACCTATGGGACACTGTAAAAGCAGTGCTAAGGGGAAGGTTCATAGCATTACAGGCTTACATCAAGAAACAAGAAAAAAGCCAAATAAATAACCTAACTCTACACCTAAAGCAATTAGAGAAGGAAGAAATGAAGAACCCCAGGGTTAGTAGAAGGAAAGAAATCTTAAAAATTAGGGCAGAAATAAATGCAAAAGAAACTAAAGAGACCATAGCAAAAATCAACAAAGCTAAAAGTTGGTTTTTTGAAAAAATAAACAAAATTGACAAACCATTAGCAAGACTCATTAAGAAACAAAGAGAGAAGAACCAAATTAACAAAATTAGAAGTGAAAATGGAGAGATCACAACAGAAAACACTGAAATACAAAGGATCATAAGAGACTACTACCAGCAGCTCTATGGCAATAAAATGGACAACTTGGATGAAATGGACAAATTCTTAGAAAAGTATAACTTTCCAAAACTGAACCAGGAAGAAATAGAAGATCTTAACAGAGCCATTACAAGCAAGGAAATCAAAACTGTAATCAGAAATCTTCCAGCAAACAAAAGCCCAGGACCTGATGGCTTCACAGCTGAATTCTACCAAAAATTTAGAGAAGAGGTAACACCTATCTTACTCAAACTCTTCCAGAAAATTGCAGAAGAAGGTAAACTTCCAAACTCATTCTATGAGGCCACCATCACCCTAATTCCAAAACCAGACAAAGATGCCACAAAAAAAGAAAACTACAGGCCAATATCACTGATGATATAGATGCAAAAATCCTTAACAAAATTCTAGCAAACAGAATCCAACAACATATTAAAAAAATCATACACCATGACCAAGTGGGCTTTATCCTAGGAATGCAAGGACTCTTTAATATCTGCAAATAAATCAATGTAATACATCACATTAACCAATTGAAAGATAAAAACCATATGATTATCTCAATAGATGCAGAGAAAGCCTTTGACAAAATTCAACACTCATTTATGGTTAAAACTCTCCAGAAAGCAGGAATAGAAGGAACATACCTCAACATAATAAAAGCTATATATGACAAACCCACACAAGCATCACCCTCAATGGTGAAAAATTGAAAGCATTTCCCCTGAAATCAGGAACAAGACAAGGGTGCCCACTCTCACCACTACTATTCAACATAGTGTTGGAAGTTTTGGCCACAGCAATCAGAGCACAAAAAGAAGTAAAAGGAATCCAGATAGGAAAAGAAGAAGTGAAACTCTCACTGTTTGCAGATGACATGATCCTCTACATAGAAAACCCTAAAGACTCTACCAGAAAATTACTAGAGCTAATCAATGAATATAGTAAAGTTGCAGGATATAAAATTAACACACAGAAATCCCTTGCATTCCTATACACTAATAATGAAAAAACAGAAAGAGAAATTAAGGAAACAGTACCATTCACCATTGCAACAAAAAGAATAAAATACTTCGGAGTACGTCTATCTAAAGAAACAAAAGACCTATACATAGAAAACTATAAAACACTGATGAAAGAAATCAAAGAGGACACAAACAGATGGAGAAACATACCGTGTTCATGGATTGGAAGAATCAATATTGTCAAAATGGCGATTCTACCCAAAGCAATCTATAGATTCAATGCAATCCCTATCAAGCTACCAACGGTATTTTTCACAGAACTAGAACAAATAATTTCACAATTTGTATGGAAATACAAAAACCCTCGAATAGCCAAAGTAATCTTGAGAAAGAAGAATGGAACTGGAGGAATCAACCTGCCTGACTTCAGACTCTATTACAAAGCCACAGTCATCAAGACAGTATGGTAGTGGCACAAAGACAGACATATAGATCAATGGAACAGAATAGAAAGCCCAGAGATAAATCCACGAACCTATGGACACCTTATCTTTGACAAAGGAGGCAAGAATATACAATGGAAAAAAGACAACCTCTTTAACAAGTGGTGCTGGGAAAACTGGTCAATCACTTGTAAAAGAATGAAACTAGAACACTTTCTAACACCATACACAAAAATAAACTCAAAATGGATTAAAGATCTAAATGTAAGACCAGAAACTATAAAGCTCCTAGAGGAGAACATAGGCAAAACACTCTCCGACATGAATCACAGCAGGATCCTCTATGACCCACCTCCCAGAATATTGGAAATAAAAGCAAAACTAAAGAAATGGGACCTAATGAAACTTAAAAGCTTTTGCACTACAAAGGAAACTATAAGTAAGGTGAAAAGACAGCCCTCAGATTGGGAGAAAATAATAGCACATGAAGAAACAGACAAAGGATTAATCTCAAAAATATACAAGCAACTCCTGCAGCTCAATTTCAGAAAAATAAATGACCCAATCAAAAAATGGGCCAAAGAACTAAACAGACATTTCTCCAAAGAAGACATACACATGGCTAACAAACACATGAAAAGATGCTCCACATCACTCATTATCAGAGAAATGAAAATCAAAACTACAATGAGGTACCATTACATGCCAGTCAGGATGGCTGCTATCCAAAAGTCTATAAGCAATAAATGCTGGAGAGGGTGTGGAGAAAAGGGAACCCTCTTACACTGTTGGTGGGAATGCAAACTAGTACAGCTGCTATGGAAAACAGTGTGGAGATTTCTTAAAAAACTGGAAATAGAACTGCCATATGAACCAGCAATCCCACTTCTGGGCATACACACTGAGGAAACCAGATCTGAAAGAGACACTTGCACCCCAATGTTCATCGCAGCACTGTTTATAATAGCCAGGACATGGAAGCAACCTAGATGCCCATCAGCAGACAAATGGATAAGGAAGCCGTGGTACATATACACCATGGAATATTACTCAGCCATTAAAAAAGAATACATTTGAATCAGTTCTAATGAGATGGATGAAACTGGAGCCCATTATACAGAGTGAAGTAAGCCAGAAAGATAAAGATCATTACAGCATACTAACACATATATATGGAATTTAAAAAGATGGTAATGATAACCCTATATGCAAAACAGAAAAAGAGACACAGATGTACAGAACAGACTTTTGGACTCTGTGGGAGAAGGCGAGGGTGGGATGTTTTGAGAGAATAACATGTATATTATCTATAGGGAAACAGATCACCAGCCCAGGTTGGATGCATGAGACAAGTGCTCAGGCCTGGTGCACTGGGAAGACCCAGAGGAATCGGGTGGAGAGGGAGGTGGGAGGGGGGATCTGGATGGGGAACACATGTAACTCCATGCTGATTCATGTCAATGTGTGACAGAACCCACTGCAATGTTGTGGAGTATTTAGCCTCCAACTAATAAAAATAAATGGGAAATAAATAAATAAATCAATAAATAAAACAGGAAAAAAAAAATGGTATCCACTAAAGCCCAAGGTTAAGGAAGAGTTAAAACCCATCATTGAAAATTTAAAGGAACAAGGACTATTAACTCCCTATAACAGTCCATACAACATTCCTATTTTGGGTGTAAAAAAGTAAAATAATAAATGGAGACTAATTCAAGATAAAAAAAAAAAAAAAGAATTAACACCCAAAAAAGATGTCCTTTTCATTATAGGGGGCTGGAATGCAAGAGGAGGAAGTCAAGAAATACCTGGGATAACAAGCAAATTTGGCCTTATAGTACAAAATGAAGCAGATCAAAGGTTAGCAGAGTTTTGCCAAGGGAACGCACTGGCCATAGCAAACACCCTCTTCCAACAACACATAGAAAAATCCACACGTGGACATGACTGGATGGTCAACACTGAAAACAGACTGATTATATTCTTTTCAGCCAAAGATAGAGAAAGCTCTATACAGTCAGCAAAAACAAGATTGAGAACTGACTGTGGCTCAGATCATGAGCCAATACTCCTTATTGCCAAAGTCACACTTAAATTGAAGAAAGTAGGCAAAAACACTAGAACGTTCAGGTATAACCTAACTCAAATCCCTTACGATTATCCAGTGGATGTAACAAATAGATTCAAGGGATTAGATCTGATAGAGTGCCTGAAGAACTACAGATGAAGGTTCATGACATTGTACAGGAGGCAGGGATCAAGACCATCCCAAGAAAAAGAAATGAAAAAGTAAAACAGTCATCTGAGGAGGCCTTACAAAGAGCTGAGAAAAGAAGAAAAGCTAAAGGCAAAGGAGAAAAGGAAAGATAGACCCATTTGAACGCAGAGTTCCAAAGAATATGTAAGAGAGATAAGAAAGCCTTCCTCAGTGATCAGTGCAAAGAAATAGAGGAAAGCAATAGAATGGGAAAGACTAGAGATCTCTTCAAGAAAATTAGAGATACCAAGAGAACAGTTCATGCAAAGATGGGCTCAATAAAGGACAGACATGGTATGGACCTAACAGAGGCAGAAGATATTAAGAAGAGATGGCAAGAATACACAGAGTGAAGTGAAGTCACTCAGTCTTGTCCAACTCTTTGCAACCCCATGGACTGTAGCTTACCAGGCTCCTCTGTCCATGGGATTCTCCAGGCAAGAATACTGGAGTGTGTTACCATTTCCTTCTCCAGGGGATCTTCCCAACCCAGGGATCGAAACCAGGTCTCCCTCATTGGAGGCAGACGCTTTAACCTCTGAGCCACCAGGGAAGAATACACAGAAGAACTGTACAAAAAAGATCTTCATGACCCAGATAATCACGATGGTGTGATCACTCACCTAGAGCCAGACATCCTGGAACATGAAGTCAAGTGGGCCATAGGAAGCATCACTACAAACAAAGCTAGTGGAAGTGATGGAATTCCAGTTGAGCTATTTCAAATTCTAAAAGATGATGCTGTGAAACTGTTGCACTCAATATGCCAGCAAATTTGGAAAATTCAGCAGTGGCCACTGGACTGGAAAATGTTTTTTCATTCCAATTCCAAAGAAAGGCAATGCCAAAGAATGCTCAAACTACTGCTCAATTGCACTCATCTCACACACTAGGAGAATGCAATGGCACCCCACTCCAGTACTCTTGCCTGGAAAATCCCATGGGTGGAGGAGCCTGGTGGCCTGCAGTCCATGGGGTCGCTACGAGTCGGACACGACTGAGTGATTTACTTTCGCTTTTCACTTTCATGCATTGGAGAAGGAAATGGCAACCCACTCCAGTGTTTTTGTCTGGAGAATCCCAGGGACAGGGAGCCTGGTGGGCTGCCATCTATGGGGCCACACAGAGTCAGACATGAATGAAGCGACTTAACAGCAGCAGCAGCAGCTGCTGCTGCTAGTTAAGTAATGCTCAAAATTCTCCAAGACACACTTCAGAAATACGTGAACCGTGAACTTCCAGATGTTCAAGCTGATTTTAGAAAAGGCAGAGGAACCAGAGTTAAAATTGCCAACATCTGCTGGGTCATCAGAAAAGCAAGAGAGGTCCAGAAAAACATCTATTTCTGCTTTATTTACTATGCCAAAGCCTTTGACTGTGTGGATCACAATAAATCATGGAAAATTCTGAAAGAGATGGGAATATCTGACCAGACCACCTGACCTGCCTCTTGAGAAATCTGTATGCAGGTCCAGAAGCAACAGTTAGAACTGGACATGGAACAACAGACTGGTTCCAAATAGGAAAAGGAGTAGGTCAAGTGGAAGTCACTACCCACCTTCAGTTGATTCCTGGCCTGAATGTGGCTGCCATTTCATCAGATGTTCCTATCTCTTAAGAAAGTCAGATAAGAATGTTTATGTTACAATCCATATTTTCAAATATGGAATTTTTTAAAATGCTGAACACTCTGCAAGTCAAACACAGCATGTCTGTGGTCAACCAGTCTCAAAGTCCTACTTAACTTTACATAAAAGACTGAAGGAAAGGATGCTGTCATCATTTGATTTGGAAGGGAGGGAGTAAGGGAAACATAGAAAGATTTATTTCAGGGCCTAAGAATGAAGATGAACGGTTTGGGTTCCAAAACCCTGAACGCCCTGATGATTTTCAGGGAGAAGTCTTTAAAGGTAAATTTTGAGGTGAGAGCTGAAGGATGTATGACGTTTTTCTGATTGACTCATGGCGAGGTAACAGGGCAGTGTCCTTCGAGTCTTCTGTTCAGCTTGAAGTTACCATCCTCCACCTGGGTGTGTGCCTTCATTCTTTCTTATGGACCCAGGTCTTGATCTTTTCCAGGTGCCTTCGTGGTTACCATTTTCTCCTCACCCTCACCTATATGGCTGCTGTCAGCGCTAATCTATGTGGGACCTTGGTTATCTCCTCTGCCTGGGGAAAACTTCCGACAGTAGGTGCCGGTGAAACATCCTTTTCATTAGCAGATGGCAGCCAGCAACTCCTTTGGAAGGTCCAGCAGCCCAGGCTACCCACACAGCCGTGGTCCCTCAACTGCCTCCCACCAGCCCCAACCTGAAGCTGCCAAAGGAGCAAAGAGTACCTCAGACACTATACTTGCAGGTGATTTTAAACTAGATAGTTAAAAACTGACTTGTTTGATTCTGACCTGTATATAATTTTTGCGTAAGCTAGCTAATACTGAGAGGCTAAAAATTAATCTAAAGATCATATAAAACCTGTACATAATTCTCTTACTGCCATCTGACAAAATTCAGATTCTAACGTGCATCCTTATTTATAAGTTACTTCACTTTTTAATTTTTTAATTAGAAAATACTTTCAACAGAAAACTATCAAAGTGATTTTGAGTCATAAAATACGTGCCAATTAAACTTTAAGCAAAAACTCACAATAGTATTTACTTTTAACTAATTAGGACAACTTAATAAAAAAAAAAAAAACCTTTTATTTCCCTAATCATGGAGGTAATCAAAAAATGAGATTTGTGGCAAACTCTACAGAAAATAAAGAGAAAGGAAAAAAAAAGTCATTGCTTATGTTGAAGGCCTCCAGATATGTAGTCACTATTTAGTTTCATATTTGCAATTTAAATATTCAGGATCTATATTCTTTAGCCCAAAGACTCACATTTATATTTGGGGAATTTGCCACAGTGTATTGCAAATTATGTTTTTTGACATAATTTTTCAACAGATTTAGTTGTTCTATTGAGAAAATAATTATCTAACTATAATGAGATATTATTTCACCCCTAGTGGAATGACTAACTTTAGAAAGACTGACAGCATCAAATTTGGTAAAGATGTGGAATGGATCTCATATATTTTTGGTGAATGTTTAAAATGGATTAACATATTTGTTATTTTATATTTCCTTCAAAAGTATAATTATTATATTTATATCTTTATATACATATGTCTGTCTTACCTGGTGGCTCAGATGGTAAAGTGTATGCCTATAATGCCGGAGACCTGGGTTTGATCCTTGGGTGGGGAAGATCCTCTGGAGAAGGAAATGGCATCCCACTCTGTACTCTTTCCTGGAAAATCCCATGGATGGAGGAGCCTAGTAGGCTACAGTCCATGGGGTTTCAAAGAGTCAGACACAACTGAATGACTTCACACACACACACATACATGTGTCTAGTTTATGAAATAGCAATTCTAGTTATTTACTGAAGAGATATATAAACATATGTCCACAAGGAGCCTTATACAAAAAGGGTCAAAGCAGATTTTTCATAATGACACCAAACTGGCAACAACTCAAATGTCCATCCGCTAGTAAGTGTATAAATTAAGAGCTACATACGTTTATAGGGGAAATGCTGTTTAGTAATCTTTTTTTTTTTTTTTTTTTTAAGAATGGGCTACTGATATATACTATAAACTGGATGAATCTCAAGGAAATTTTATTAAATAAAAGAAGCCATTCACACAAAGGTACATGTTGTATATTTCCATTACATGAAGTTCAAGAACAAGCAAAATACCTCTATAATAATAGGAATTAGAAAAATCATTACCCAACAGTCAGGAGATTGATTAGGGGAGGGTCCAAGTGGATTTCCTGGAATGAGTGAAATGCTATTTTTCTTTGTTGGAATAATACTTTCACAAGTGTACATCAAAGCTCAATGAATTGTATTCATCAAATATATGCATCTAAGTGCATATAAAAATTACTTCAGTACCAGTAAAGAATCCTCCTGAAATGAAGGAGATGTGGAGATGTGGGTTCAATCCCTGGGTCAGGAAGATCTCCTGGAGGAGGAAATGACAACCCACTCCAGTGTTTCTGCCTGGGAAATCCCATGGACAGAGGAGCCTGGCAGGCTACAGTCCATGGGTCACAATGTTGGACATGACTGAGCTACAAAACAGCAACAAATTAGTAAACACATACATATTTGTCTGGTATTTATAAGATGGTAAAAATATTTCCATTTTTAATTTTAAATAAAATCATTATATTATTATTTCCAGATATTTGGGAAAACATTGTTCTGAGCTTGTCATAGGGGGTGTTTCTGGATAGGATTAACATTTGACTCAACAGACTGATTACAACAGATTGCCCTCCCTAATGTGGATGAGCCTCATTCCATCAGTTGAAGATCTGCATAGAACAAAAAGACTGAGCAACAGGAAACTCCTCTTGTCTGACTCTTTGAGCTAGGATGTTGTCTTTTATATCCTTTGGCTTCAGACTGAACATTGGCTCTTCTTGGGTCTCAAGACTGCCAGCTTTTGAATTGGAACATTGACCATCAATTCCGGTGCTCAGACTTTTGGACTCACCCTGGGACTACACATCAGTTCTCCTGGGTCTCCAGTTTGCTGACTGTATTCAACTTCTCAGCTTCCATAATTATGTGAGTCAATCTTTTATAATACATTTCTTTATATGTTTTATATTATATTTTGATATTTCTATATTGATATTTATATTGTGATACACATTATATTTTTGATTATCAATTCAGCTTAACTTTGGGTGTTTCTAGAAATAGGATTAAATGTGACTTTCTTGTGGATCTGTAATCAGAGAAGTTTATTTAGTATAATGATCAAATTTTGATTGGCCATATTCCATTAATACCATAAAAATGATTATACTTCACACCTTCATTTCAGACAACTGGTTTTCCTAGTCTTTTTCTGTGCACTCTCTCCCTTTGTTCTGGAAGTATTAACCCACTTGCAAGCTAATTCCCTCTGTGTAACTCTCTTCACCTTGCTATAATTATTTTACTCTTAGAATAGTGTGTGTGTGGTCAGTTGTGTCTGACTCTGTGATACTATGGACTGTAGCCCACCAGGCCCCTTTGTCCGTGGGATTTCTCAGGCAAGAATACTGGAATGGGTAGACATTTTCTTCTCCAGAGGATCTTCCCAACCCAGACGTCAAACCTGTGTCTCCTGCATCTCCTGCATTGCAGGTGGATTCTTTACTGCTGAGCCACCGGGGTTGACATTTTTAGAATTAAGCCCTGTTTATTTAACTAATTCTCAGCTGTAAAATTCTTTACATCATTCTCTTTGACCATCACTATCAACTTTACTATAATCAAGGAAACAGTTTAGATTAGTGGTTAAGATCATGGACTTGACATTTAGAATTACTAGCTGTTCAACCTTAGTTAACGTCTCTGTACTTAGTTTCAGTTCCTGGACAGACAATACCTAACTTATGTTGCTGTTAGCATGTGATGACAATGTATTTCAAATATTTAGAAGAATACTGGACATAAATACCTGGAGAAGGGAATGCAACCCTCTCCAGTATTCTTGCCCGGAGAATCCCATAGACAGAGGGACCTGGTGGGCTACAGTCCATGGGGTCACAAAGAGTCGGACATGACTTCTGTGACTTAGCTCACTGGGACATAAATAAGTTGACATCATTATAAAAAATAAAACTTAGTATATTGGCACATTATCTTCATTATCATCACTAAGTATACAGTATGTGCCTTAACAAAAAAAAAAGAGAGAGAAAAGGCAAATTTTTTCTAGTTTTATGACTATGCATGTGTGCTCTTGTCCAACTCTTCGCAACTGCTTGGACTCTAGCCTGTCAGGCTCTTCTGTCTATGGGGTTTTCCAAGCAAGAATACTGGAATGAATTGCCATTTCCTCCTCCAGAGTATCTTTGTGACCCGAGGATCAAACCCACGTCTCCTGCATTGGCAGGCAGATTCTTTACCGCTGAACCACATGGGAATCTCTATTTTATGAGACTTACAATCTAGTGGTGAAAGTTAATCATTCACACATAAACCATAAGACAAAGTCTTAATTACAAAGTAATACTGTAAAAATATATTGCATATACAGTTAAAAGGTAAAGTATCAATCACCAATTCAATGGACATGAATTTGAGCAGACTCAGGGAGATGGTGAAGGACAGCGAAGCCTGGCATGCTGCAGTCCATGAGGCCACAAAGAGTCAGACATGATTTAGCGACTGAACAACAACATTGAAAGATATAAATGTAGTTTTTTCTTGAACTTACACCTTCTCTTAGAGCATAACAATTTAAAGCAAAAAGTGCATCCAAAACATGTTAAGATTTTCCATTGTTATACAAATGCAAAGTATTATTTTTATCACCATTATCATGTAGTCTAAATATACATTCCAAAAGAAGAAGAACCTGAAGACCACAAAACTGAGTTGTCAACACTAAATCAGTAGCAGATCAAAGACCAAAATCGAATTTGGCTAGCTCCCAATTAATATTCTTTCAGATAAAATTTGGAGAAATGCAGTAACTAAAGACAGTAGAGTGAAATGAGTGAAACTGGAGAACAGTGGAGTTTTGTTTCAGATCATTAGAGGGAAAGACATGATTAAAATTTAGGAATAATTGTATGATCTTGCATACTATTGTATAATGTGTATAAAGCATGAATGCATATAATATGGTATAATGGGAGAAGAGATGTATAAGCTGAAAATGAACTCTTCTATAAAGGATCCAGTATGAAACTATCTTAGGAAATTTCTTCTCTTCCCAAATCTCTCTAGGTGACAAATGGTACTCAAATTAAGCATTGACTTAAGGGAAAAGATCTATTTTACTGTAAAATTTATTAACGCTATTATTAAGACATTCAGAGATATTTGAAATGGTTCGTCATAGAACTTTTCAAACAGACAAAACTGTTTTAAGGATCACAATATTGTAATTAGCAGAACTCTTTATTATACAATAAGAATTTAAGAATCTTAAGAATGTTATCCCATAGTGTCATGATGAAGTTGAAGAAGAGAATGACTTACTTGGAAATGATTTGGGCTTATATAATATCTTTTGGAGTGAATTATAAATTAATATATAATTAATTTATATATTGAAAGCCTACAAAAATAGTTAAAGGAGTTATATCAGCTTGTAATAGAAGGAAAAGAAACAAAACAACATGAGGAAGGGTTCTGAACCTTCAAACATTTACAAGTAGAGAATCTGCTTAAGTCAATTCTTAAGAAGCCTTAGGGAAAAGAAAGGTGGACTCAGAGGGAAGGACTGAGTTGAACAAATACCTATGAAGAACAAGGAGTAGGAGTGAACTTTAATAAAAAAAAAACTGGCAACATGTCACTAAATTTCAGAATTGATATGGACCAGTAATTACTATGTTCCTTCCACTTACCCATCATTTTTAATGGGATTGTCCATAGCAGTTATCCAATGCTTGTCCCAAAATTTTGAGCCTTTGGAGACCTAGAAAAATTGGCTCGATGAGTCAAATGTTTCACTTGATAACACATCATTCAAAAGAGTTCTCAAAGAGCTGTATTTGAGGTAAAGCCCATAAAACATATCACCTATACCTAGGTCTGATTTAGACAATAAGATTCTTAACTTTGAGCTGATGCAATTATGGAATGAGACTTTTCTGTCTTGGGGAAGGGAAAGGACATTTTTTGCATGTGGGAGAGGTATAAATTGTTGTAGCCTGAAACAAACTGTGGCAGATAGTATTTTTCAAATACGACAATAATATTACCTCCTAGCTCCCTTTTCCTTTTTACAATATGTCTTTGAGACCTCTCCAATGAAGAGTTATTCCCTTCCCTTAAATCTGGGCAGGACTGTGACAAAGCTATATGGCTTTGAGAGAGAAGGTTGTAAAGTGTGTTATATCTTTCTAGTTCATTTAGACTGCTTGTTCTTAAAAAACCTAGCTACTGTATTTGTATAATCCCAAGAGGCCTGTGTGGAGAGGGCCATGTGAAGAAGAACCTAGATCTCTCTCTGGTCCATAGTTCTTACTGAGCTCTCGTCTGATATGCCAATGTGGCAGTCATGCAAGTAAGCCATCTTGAATATTTTAGCCTCTAGTTTAACAACTTTCAGCTGATGCTGCATGGAATATTGCAGATATGTAAACAACATAAATTAACATTAAGTCATTAAATGTCAGAGTGATTTATTACACAAATGATACAACATTGAAGACAGAATAAAATCAAACTCCTACCCTGTCTCATGAGGCCATGTATAGTCTAGTATTTACCTATTCCCTATGCTCATGTTATACTATTCTCCATTGTACTTGCTTTTTTATGATCACACTGATTTTTCTCCTATTTTCTAAAGTATAACTAGCTCCTCTCTTCAGCCTTTGTCATTGTCATTTCCTTGATGAGAATATTTTTTCTCTGAATCTTGTAATTAAGGTTGAAGTTTCGGGATGGTATGTTCAGAAATAGACTCTCTGACCATTCAGTCTGAAGTATCCACCAAAAATTCCAGCCTATCTCTGTATACATTTTTTAAGGTGTATCTATCTATCATCATCTATTTGTCAATCTATCTATCCTATCTATTTTATCTTTCCACAACTAGAATAAGCCCTATGAGAACAAGGTGTTTGCTATTCTTATCTTTTTCTCAGTCTCCATTACCTAGAACAGTACTTGGTACATAGTAGGTACTCCACAAATACTTGTTGAGTGAATGAATCAGTGGAAATTAATTCAGTTTTACATAGCCAAACAGAAATCTAAGATTTAGTACAACACATATTTCCTAGAAATAAAATTATTTATTTTTAAATAAAATATTTTAGATTGATTCAGAAAATGTTCACCAGCTTGTGATAACAAAGCAGATAAGTTGATTTCTATTGGATGGATCAGATGGATCACTTCCATAAGTGCCTCCATATCAATCAATAGTGTATATTAAACTCAAAATTTTAGGTAAGACTTTACATATTTAGTTAGTTGATTTTTTTCTATTAATATGAATCTTTTACTTTCTGCAAGACAGACAAAAATATAATTCTGAAATTTCCCTTTTTAGTATCATGTTTGCAGTTTAGTGTTAAACTTCATTTAAAACTTCCTTTACAGAGAGAAGAAAACATTTATAGGTAATAGTCAATAAAAGAAGAGATGACTTTGGGGTATGAATCCTTGGCATAATAGTGATACAGCTTTTTCATCTAATCATTGTTACACATAGATTAAACATTTACAAAAATGATTTTAATTTACTTACTTGGAATTTACTTCTTTGCACTTCAAAGCCTGGATAACTGAGTGCAGAAATGTAGTTAGAATAATCCTTCTAATCAAGGATTATTAGCCACCTCTTTAGAGTCCCAAAATAAGTTAGAGAATTTGCATTAGTGATTTTCTCCCTGAGGAAAGCAGTAATCTGAAGTCTCATTAACATCTAATTCTGAAAAAAATCAGAGGCTCTGTTTATATCATAACCTGATGTTTGCAGCTTTCCTCAATTTTCCCTGGAATTTCTTGAGATATATCCTGCTGAGAGAGGTATACCTAGTCCTTTTGGTTTGAGACACATATAGAGCAAGCCATAGCCTTAGGTCAGAGGGTAGTCTTCTTCTCTGATCATCTACACTCCTGTTCTAAACAACCTCTACTGTTGGCTCTTGAACAAGAATATCCTGGGATTAGTAGTTGGTAGGCTTTAACTGTCTATTATTTCTTGCTCATTTTCTTATTCCTTTGATAAAAGTGAAAGGCTGAGACTTCAATAGTTTTTGTGCTTATGTCTTGCTCTATTAGCCTAATCATAATGCAATTCCACTTATGAACAAACAGCAGCAGCAATCATTATGTAATTCTAATTCCTATCTCACTGTAATTAAGACAGACCATGATTTTACTAACAAATTTCCAATGCACATAAATAATAGCACATATTTAGGTTATCACAGTGCCTAATTCTCCCTCATGAGCAAAATGATTGTATTTTCTGGTGCTTATCTTGCAGTTTCACAAGATGTCCCATTAATTTCATTATTGTTCCCTTAGGCTATTAGTTGTAGTCACTTCCCTCATCACTTGCTTCTCTCTGTTGGCACCTTATCTTTTCCTTTCTACCCCCACTTGGCCTTGTTTCCCTATTAGTGACAGCTTCTTTAGTGATGTGACATCCTCCACTTTCCTTGCCTTCAGATTGTCTCATAGCATCTTCAATCATTCTTCACATACATTATTTGCTTTATGCCATACTATATTTGTAAAATACATAAAATATTGGTGGTATTTTATATCATCTGTAAGATGATGAAATTTAAGTGTGAAAGATAAATGACTCCCGAGAGGCAATGATTTGTGGACCTTGTAGTGGGCTTGATGGGAGGAAAACAAAGGTGAAGTGCAAAGATAGAGAAGTTAGAGAGAAGCAGGATGAGTGATATAGACCTAAGAAAGAGGGAGTTAAATGGTCCAGGGCATAAAATGACCTGAGGAACAGTAGAAATAAAAAAGTGAAAGACCTTAAAATTGATGATTTCTCTGTCCTGATAACTTCAAAATGTATTTCAACTTGAAATCTCTATCACCTCATTGCATGAGGATGGCTGAAATAACACACACAAAGCATTTATCTCTTCCTGAAGCTTCCCCATTTCACAAAATTCCTAAGATAATGAGAGAAAAAATGGCATGAACATGTTTAATCTTATATCAGTTATTGCCATTTTTCTTTATCCCACCAAACACATCTATAAATTCTATTTCATATATCATTTAACCTTATCTACCTACCATGATGTTGTTCAGCTGACACATTCTATTTATTAAATATCAATTACAGACATTTTAGTTGCCTAAAATTACACATTTTTTATACTTTACTTCTCTGGGAAAAGACTGATTTCAAAAAAGATCATGGTTCCTAGTGTTACCTGTGTGATAATGTCTTCAACAGTGGACTTAAGGATGCTATTATTATACTTGCTCAAAATTTATCAGTTTCCCTTGGTCCTCTCTGTTAGCTTCAAGGTTAAGTCTCTGTCCAATCATTTTTTCTTTCCTGTTTCCAGGGTTAATGTAAATAACTGCACTTTGTAGGTAATGCCATTCTGAAGTGTAACCCCCCCAAAAATATGTCTAATGAACTTGCAACAGTTTTATATACCAGAATTTCTACTAGGGCCCTTAGCAGAATGTTGGGGCTTCCCTCATAGCTCAGTCGGTAAACAATCTACCTGCAGTGTAGAAGACTCTGGATCATTTCCTGGGTCAGGAAGATCTTCTGGAGAAGAAAATGGCAACCCACTCCAGTATTCTTGCCAGGAGAATCCAATGGACAGAAGTGCCTGGCAGGCTACAGTCCATGGGGTCACAAGAGTCAGACACGACTTAGCAACTAAACCACCACCAACAGCGAAGAGGCTCTAATTAATACAAAGAAAACAAACCTATCAGTTCAGTTCAGTCGCTCAGTCGTGTCCGACTCTTTGCAACCCCATGAATTGCAGCACGCCAGGCCTCCCTGTCCATCACCGATTCTCGGAGTTTACTCAAACTCATGCCGCATTGAGTCAGCGATGCCATCCAGCCATCTCATCCCCTGTCGTCCCCTTCTCCTCCTGCCCCCAATCCCTCCCAGCATCAGGGTCTTTTCCAGTGAGTCAACTCTTCGCATGAGGTGGCCAAAGTACTGGAGTTTCAGCTTCAGCATCAGTCCTTCCAATGAACACCCAGGACTGATCTCCTTTAGGATGGACTGCTTGGATCTCCTTGCAGTCCAAGGGACTCTCAAGAGTCTTCTCCAACAACACAGTTCAAAAGCATCAATTCTTCAGCATTCAGCTTTCTTCACAGTCCAATTCTCACATCCATACATGACCACTGGAAAAAACCATAGCCTTGACTAGGTGGACCTTTATTGGCAAAGTAATGTCTCTGCTTTTTAATATGATATCTAGGTTGGTCATAAGTTTCCTTCCAAGGAGTAGGCATCTTTTAATTTCATGGTTTCAGTCACCATCTGCAGTGATTTTGGAGCCCAAAAAAACTAAAGTCTGATACTGTTTCCACTGTCTCCCTATCTATTTCCCATGAAGTGATGGGACCAGATGCCATGATCTTAGTTTTCTGAATGTTAAGCTTTAAACCAACATCTTCACTATCCTCTTTCACTTTCATCAAGAGGCTTGTTAATTCCGCTTCACTTTCTGCCATAAGGGTGGTGTCATCTGGATATCTGAGGTTATTGATATTTCTCCCAGCAATCTTGATTGTAGCTTGTGCTACTTCCAGCCCAGAGTTTCTCATAATGTACTCTGCATATAAGTTGAATAAGCAGGGTGACAATATACAGCCTTGACATACTCCTTTTCCTATTTGGAACCAGTCTGTTGTTCCATGTCCAGTTCTGACTGTTGCTTCCTGACCTGCATACAGGTTTCTCAAGAGTCAGGTCAGGTGGTCTGGTATTCCCATCTCTTGAAGAATTTTCCACAGTTTGTTGTGATCCACACAGTCGAAGTCTTTGGTGTAGTCAATAAAGCAGAAATAAATGTTTTTCTGGAACTCTCTTGCTTTTTTGATGATCCAGCGGATGTTGGCAATTTGATCTCTGGTTCCTCTGCCTTTTCAAAAACCAGCTTGAACATCTGGAATTTCACGGTTCATGTACTGCTGAAGCCTGGCTTGGAGAATTTTGAGCATTACTTTACTAGTGTGTGAGATGAGTGCAATTTGCGGTAGTTTGAGCATTCTTTAGCATTGTCTTTCTTAGGCTCTGGAGTGAAAACATGTTTTCCAGTCCTGTGGCCACTGCTGAGTTTTCCAAATTTGCTGACATATTGAGTACAGCACGTTCACAGCATCATCTTTCAGGATTTGAAATGGCTCAACTGGAATTCCATCACATTCACTAGCTTTGTTCATAGTGATACTTTCTAAGGCCCACTTGGCTTCACATTCCAGGATGTCTGGCTCTAGGTGAGTGATCACACCATTGTGATTATCTGGGTCATGAAGATCTTTTTTTTACAGTTCTTCTGTGTATTCTTGCCACCTCTTCTTAATATCTTCTGCTTTTGTTAGGTCCATATCACTTCTGTCCTTTATTGAGCTCATCTTTGCCTGAAATGTTCCCTTGGTATCTCTAATTTTCTTGAAGAGCTCTCTAGTCTTTCCCATTCTGTTGTTTTCCTCTATTTTCTTTGCACTGATCACTGAGGAAGGCTTTCTTATCTCTCCTGGCTATTCTTTGGAACTCTGCATTCAAATGGGAATATCTTTCCTTTTCTCCTTTGCTTTTCGCTTCTCTTCTTTTCACAGCTATTTGTAAGGCTTCTTCAGACAACCATTTGGCATTTTTGCATTTCTTTTCCATGGCGATGGTCTTGATCCCTGTCTCCTGCACAATGTCATGAACTTCCGTCCATAGTTCATCAGGCTCTCTGTCTATCAGATCTAGGCCCTTAAATCTATTTCTCACTTCCACTGTATAGTCATAAGGGATTTGATTTAGGTCAGACCTAAATGGTCTAGTGTTTTCCCCTACTTTCTTCAGTTTAAGTCTGAATTTGGCAATAAGGAGTTAATGATCTGAGCCACAGTCAGCTCCCAGTCTTGTTTTTGCTGACTGTATAGAGCTTCTCCATCTCTGGCTGGCTGCAAAGAATATAATCAATCTGATTTCGGTGTTGACCATCTGGTGATGTCCATGTGTAGAGTTTTCTCTTGTGTTGTTGGAAGAGGGTGTTTGCTATGACCAGTGGGTTCTCTTGACAAAACTCTATTAGCCTTTGCCCTGCTTCATTCCGTATTCCAAGGCTAAATTTGCCTGTTACTCCTGGTGTTTTTTGACTTCCTACTTTTCCATTCCAGTCCCCTATAATGAAAAGGACATCTTTTTTGGGTGTTAATTCTAAAAGTTCTTGTAGGTCTTCACAAAACCGTTCAATTTCAGCTTCTTCAGTGTTACTGGTTGAGGCATAGGCTTGGATTACCATGATATTGAATGGTTTGCCTTGGAAAAGAACAGAGATCATTCTGTCGTTTTTGAGATTGCATCCAAGTACTGCATTTCGGACTCTTTTGTTGACCATGATGGCTACTCCATTTCTTCTAAGGGATTCCTGCCCACCTAGTGATAAATAGAAGATTCATTTATGAGTTTCTACAATGGGGCAAGTTGTGTTATAAATGTTGAGAACTCAAAACAGAATAGTACAGACCCAGCCCCACTCTCATGGAGCTTACATTCTACTATTGGAAGAAATAGATAATAATAAAATAAAAATAGAATAAAACATTGGGGAATTCTTACAAGTACTGTTAAGAAAAATAAAGTAGGATAATAGGATAGACACACATGGATACTTATTTCAGGATTAAAAAAAAAAAGGACTTCCTGGTTGTCCAGTGGTTAAGATCCTGCACTTCCACTTCAGGGGGTATGGGTTCAAGCCCTCGTTGAGGAACTAAACAAACTACAGGACACAGCTCTCCACCCCAGCCCACTCCCCGCCCCCCCCCAAAAAAAACAACTTTCTCTCAAGAGCTGAGATAGAAGCAAGAAAGCTACTTTGTGACAGGATATGTGAATAGAAATCTTAATGAAGTGGATAAATGAGCCTGCCATACACATATGTGGAGGCATAATATTTCTGGCTGGGGGGGAATAGCATGCAAATGCCCTGAGATAAGAGTGAGCTCCAAGAACTTAAGGAAGAGCAAGGAGACCACTATGGCTAGAGTAAAGTGGTCAGCTAGTAGAATACTAGGACATGAAGACACCAAGAAAGCTGGAAAGGAAGTAAAATTGCAACTTAAGAGCCATAGTAAAAACCAAATAATTTATTTTAAATGTGATGGGAAATCATTGAAAAGTTTTGAGCAGAGGACTAACATTATCTGGTCTGACAATTGGAAGTGTCATTCTTGCTGCTGCGTAGGGAATAGACTGAGGAATGCAAAGTAATATTTCACATTTTTTTGAGGCAAAAAAAAAAAAAAAAAAAAAACCCAGTGAGGTGAGTTAGGTGGCTATAAAAGTTGTCCGTGTTGTATATAATGACATCAGTTGGGTTGAAGGTGGAAGTGGTGAGAAGAGTAAAAACAAGCACACATGGCGAGTTTCCTGGTGATCCAGTGGTTAGGATTCCATGCTTCCACTGCAGAGGACCCAAGTTTCATCTTTGGTTGAGGAGCTAAGCTACTATGGGCAGCCAAAAAAGAAAAATATGTAATTGATTTCTTCAGTTAAGATTTGTGCATTTTCCAGGAATTCCTTGGTGGTCTAGGTGTTAGTGTTGGGGGAGTGTGTAATTTCCTCAGTTCTATCTCATCACAACAAAAATTTGAAGTGATGGACCCAGATGGATCAGTGGTACAGCTCCGAGTTACAGCTCAGTTTTATTTAGGAAATAAAGGAAAATACATCCTTAAGGCCTGAGGGCATGCCAACCAAAAAGACTCGAAGAAAAGAGAGAGACAGAGGCAGAGAGAGAGACAGTGAGAACGAGAGAGAGCGAGAGAGAGCGAGCGAGAGCAAGCGATGGCTAGATAGGGAGAGAGGCAGAGAGGAAGAGAGGGAGAAAGGCAGAGAGGGAGACAGGCCCCCTGCCCTTTGGCTCCTCCTTTTATATGTTTTCCTTCCCCCCCCCTCCCCCCGGGCCTGCCCTATGTAAATTGGGCTAGCCAGGAGTGCTGTTTGTTCTACCTGAGGTCCTCACTCTTGTCCTCAGACTTTTCTTTGTTCTATTTTCACGTGCTTTTCTCTTCCTTGTCATTTAGCCACCGCCATTCTGGACTCCGAAACTATTCTAACTATCTAACATTAGGATTCTGCACTCTCACTGCCAAAGGCTGGGGTTTGATCCCTCAAAGAGGAAAGAAAATCCATAAGCCACGTGGTATGCAAAGAAAAAAAGAAGGTACGCCCAAGAGCTAGCTCTGATTACCTTTGCTCTGACTACTATTTACTGAAGGATTCGATGTGAGTTTTAAGAGAAATAGAAAGATGAAATATTATTGCACCATTTTAATCCTGAGCAACTAGGTTAGTGGTGGTACTATTTTCTTCCATAAGGAACATTGGAAGACAAGAAAGTTGAGGGCAGAAATAATAGAAATCAAGAGATTATGTTTAAAGATGTTGAGCTGAGGTGTCTTAAGACTTCCAACTAGAAGTTATTGTGTTTTGTTTTGGGTCAATTGAGTTAATTTGGAATTTCATGTTCCCCTCAATTATCTTCCCTGAATAGTTCCAGGTGAGTAATAAAGACATTAATAATGAAGTTGGAAAGGCAAAAGTGAAGCAACAGTCGTATTATTTCTATTCTCACAAAGATGATGCAGGGGATAAGGTACTTTTGCAGTACACACTTGTGGTCACTTTGCTGATTCACTTTGCTGGTGTGAGGCAGCAACCAGCTCTCAAAAACTTAAGGCATATGAAAAAGAAAGCAAGTATTATACTCGTGGAGATATATTTTATACTGCTTGCATTATAATAGATGCATAGTGAGAATGGAGCCTATTAAATAATGCAACAAGGGATTTAAGTCATGGTTATAGAACAGTCCTTGGCCAGAAAGGATAACAAATACCTTTACACAAAGCTCTCATTGGTCCCCGTAGCCTGGCAGGTACTGGCAGTGCTTTCAAGAGGCTACAGAGTAAGGTCTGCTGCAGTTTTGCTGGGCTTGTTAAAAATAGCCCAAAGCCAGACACATGCCATCCATCAGAATTAAGTGGATCTCTCAGCACCTGCTTCCTGTATCCTGTCTTCTGTTACTCCATGTGCTTTCTCAGATCCTGATGGGTCCTTGGCCCATGCTTCTGGGTGTAACAGTGATCTCTGCCTAGGGAAAAGGTAATGATCTCTGGAACAGGGCATGCAAGCCAGGCATATATTTATCATCTGAGAATTACTAATAATAGCTATCTTGTATTGAGTACTTACTCTGTGCCAAGCTTTTGCAAAACACACTCTAGATTTTATCTCATTTAATCCTGGCAACAGTGGTATAAGGTAAATTCTAGTATTATTCTTGCTTTGTATGGAAATAAATTTAATTGTAAAGAAATCTACTGAATTGCTCAAGATCTCACAGGAAATGGCAGAACAATCATGACTCAACCAGATGCTACCTGCCTATAATGACTGACTTCACTTTTATTATATTAAATTGCTCCCTGGGCTTAGGTAAACTTGGAGAACACTTATCTCTTGCAGAGACTTCTGGGAGTATCTTCCTGTTTGATTTGAATTTGAACTCTGATGTGGCCCCTGGGTTCTTTGAAATCCTGAAAAAGGGAGTGGAACCTGCAATAACTTGTGATGTTTAAGAGGAAGCAGAGATAAACAGACATATCTTTAAGAAAGATCTTTCTATTCTGGGACAATCACTTGAATCGATCATATAACCATGTAAATTTAAAATATATGCAAATTATATACTAAATGCAAAAAGTAGTCTCCGTATCAGAAAAGCTATTCCAGACTCTTCATTATAGCAGTAAATATGTTTTGTTTAACATTGGAAATGGAAAATGTGGTCACTGTGGTATATATATCTCTGCAGCCTGACATCTGATTTTTTCTGTTAATAGGTTGAGATTTGACTGTTCTAGAAAACAACAGCTTGTCCTGTGGAGAATTCTGAGTACATGCGGATGGAAAATCAGAGGCTAAATACCAAAAGAAAAAGGAGCTATTTTTCTGTGAGACAGAAAGCAGTGGTGAAGAGGGTGGAGCTGGAGGAACAATAGCTGGACCAAAGGGCAAGACTTACAATCCACCAGGAAGATGTAGCCATCATAGGATTTATGTGCTGAGAAATATAGCTAAAAATTATATGAAGTAAAACTACTAGAAATATAATTGCACAAAATAATAAATTTAAAAATTTCAGTAAACAACATAGATTTTTTTCCCAAAATACTCATAGAACATGTTAGCTGAAAAAAAATCAATACAATGCAAGAAAATGTATATGTGTTATAAGAATGGAAGACAATAGACTAAAATTTGAAATTAAAAGCAAAAATAGCCAAAATGAAAAAAATGTCTTGAAAATAAAAATACTTTTCTCAATTATTGGTGTTAAAGGTGAAATCAAACTGAAATTATAGATTGTTTAGAAACAAATTTCACTACATATCAAATTGCATATTAAAATTATACTCAGAAGAAGTTTTATAGCACCATATGCTTTTTTAATTTAAAAAAATCTGATATAAGTGGAATTTGCACTCACCTCAGGAATCTAGGAAAACAACAAAATGAATCAAATAAAAAAATAAAGAATTGAAACTAACATAGTTTGTGGTCACTATGTAAAATAAAAGCAGATCTAAGTAGACTTGTTTTATCTATGGAACAATACAGAGAACAAGCAAAAATAAGTCAGTTACTTGCTCTAGGAAATTTTTACTCTTCAAAGACAAGACTTTGAAATAACTTTTTAATCAAGACTAATAGCTTTTATCAAGACTACAATAGCTTTAATCAAGACTAATTCAACAATACTGATTTCAAGACACTCATTTCATGGGGCCCATCAATCCAAAACTTTTATTTTTTAAACCTTGCCAAATCCTAACCAGTTTCCCTCCTGGCAAGGCTCATATTAAAATCATTCAGTTCAGGCACTGAAACCTAATGAACATTTTTCTCCCTTTAACTTTACCTCTCAGTCTTCTTTACTGCATAAGGTTTAATAAACAGCTTTGCTTGATGGTATTTCTGGAGGAATTTTTAAAAGTTAAATTTTAAGAAGTTAAATAATTTTTACTTTATTGTAAAATTTTATTTTTACTTATTGACATTAATGTCAATAAATGTAAAAAAATTATTTAATTATTTAAATGAGGGAGAAGTGACCAATATTTTTTCACAGAATTCCAGGTAATATATGGATATACTTACCCTCCTAGGAGGTGGAACTTAATTCTTGTCCCTTCCTTGCATCCTCCCATTAAGAATGAGCTAGATTATGTGTTTCAAATAATTGTATAGGGAAAGAGAAAATGGTAAATTTATGGTGGAGGTTCCTGGCAAACATTACCTTAACCAAATGACAAAGGTCAACATCACCAGTGATGCCATGTGGACATCGTTGCTCCCTGATATGCTGTGATGTAAAAGCTACTTACCTCTGTAGTACTCTTTTTCCAACCCAGAACCCTGAGAAAAACAGCAGACACTTCCATGTTTAGGGACAATTAAATGAATCAAAAAGAGGGAATAAATAAATAACTTAGGAGGAGAAAAGATGAATGAAAAAATAAACAGAATAAAGTAACAGTAGAGGAAATAAAAAAGAGTAGAACATTTTCAAAAATTGTATTAATAGTGTTCTGCATTTTTTTTAATAAACTAAACATCAGTATTTGGCTGGAAGTAATAATGATGGGAAATATTTATTATTTTTTTCTGTTTTATAAACAGAATATGGTCATGTGCATTATTAAATGCAACAAATTAGCTTTGCTATATAACTGCTTAAATTATAAAAACACATTTCATTCACATGCTTTCTTCAAAGCTGTAGAATTTTATTATAATTATATATATAGATTTATCATGAGTAGAGACATTGCTGTTTTCCTAAAAGAATTGTATTATCAGCTTTTCATAATGCATCCTGACTTATTATATTTAATATAAAAATCCATTTTTTAAAATTATGCATTTTCCATGGTTATTTGTATACTGATTTTCAATTAGTAGTTTTTAGCTGACAAGAAACGAAAGTACCTGATGTGTTACATTTATTCTTTCTAAAGGTGATCATTGTCCAGAAGATGTGAAATGCATAGTCCAGAACCCAGGGGGCTTAGAATGTATTAGACATATCTATGATGGCATTGGAAAGTTTGTTTATTTCCATTACTAAAATGCGTTATCTTGCTATGTTGTTCCTCCAAGAAGTAGGCGCATTTGTAATAATATAGCACTAAAAATATCTTAAAATTTGTTTACATGAAGAAAGTGAAACGCTAGCTTTAGTAATAGGGATCATTTCTTTTTTTAATATTTAATAGGTATAAGTAACTATTTAATCATTAATTATTATGGTGATTAAATAGAGATGAATAACTAATTTATGCTGTTATCAATTGTTTTTTAATCCATACAAAACATTTTTTTTGACTTTAGGTGGATTTTGCTCAACCTCTCTAAATAATAAATCATTTGTAAGTTAAAGTAAGAAACAAACAAAATTTTGTGTGGTTTCTCAGTTTTCTTTTGGAGAACTATGCTAGTGGTACATGGGTTCCCCAATTAGAAGCTGGGATAATAAGTAACTTACTCTCAAAATATTTTCATAATACCATATCCTGAAGCCACTAAACTAATTCAGAGGTGAACAAACTACAGTCATAGACTCAATCTGGCCCACTGCCTCTGTTTGTGTTGGGACATATTGGCTCATTCATTTACATATTATCTATGACTTCTTTTCTGTAACAGTATAGAGTTGAGTAGTTGCTACAGAGACTATATGGACTGTAAAGTCTAAAATATTTACCACCTGACTCTTTACAGAAAACATTGCTTACTCCTGAACTGAGTTATTTGACCCAGGTGTCCTGACCTATAACTGTAATAAAGTGATACCCAACCATAGAGAGTACACATAGACTATAGCAGCATTTCTTATGCTTAAGAAATCCAAACAATCACTTTGAAGGATGAAAAGTATTCTCCTAGGCTGTGATTAATTACTTAAGTTACTTTTATTTTATATCTGAATACATGTATAACTAGGTATACACTCTTTATTTGTTTATTCCAAGACATATTTAAAGTATTAAAAAATAGAATTAACATTAAATGGACTTAATGATGGTGTTATTTTGCACAAACTAACTCAGTGTGTGAAGCATGAAATTGACATCTCATGGTGGTCTTTATTTATAATGATCATCCAGATGACTTGATATGTGCTTACTGCTGCTAAGTCACTTCAGTCGTGTCCAACTCTGTGCGACACCATAGACAGCAGCCCACCAGGCTCCCCCGTCCCTGGGATTCTCCAGGCAAGAATATTGACTGGAGTGGATTGCCATTTCCTTCTCCAATGCTTAAAAGTGAAAATGAAAGTGAAGTCGCTCAGTCGTGTCCGACTCTTAGCAACCCCATGGACTGCAGCCTACCAGGCTCCTCTGTCCATGGAATTCTCCAGGCAAGAGTACTGGAGTGGGTTACCATGCCCTTCTCCAGGGAATCTCCCCAACCCACAGATCAAACTGGCATCTCCTGTGTCTCCTGCATCTCCTGCATTGAAAGCTGAGTTTTTACCACTGAGCCACTGGAGAAGCTATGTGTATATATATATATATGTGTGTATATATATACACACACATATATATATGTATATAATGTTCTATGTAATATTCTATATCCAATATAGATGCAGCTGAACAATAGAGAGGCTTGCCCATCAAATGCCTGAGGCACTGAGCTACACAGCAGTACCCCACCCAGGGTGCTCCTTTAAGTGACTGATGTGCAGCATAGGACCCTAGCTGGGGGGAGGGGGTGGGGGTGGAGGGGTGGGGGGTGGAGTTCAGGGGGGCCCTCTTTGTGCCTGAAGCAAGGAGAAACAGAGAAGGACCCCAGGCAAGGGAGCCCTCTAAGTGCCTGAATAGATGGAGCTATGGAGAAAGACTGGCCAAAGAGGCCTTCTGATTGCCAGCTACATGAGGCTCCATTAAAGACTCTGATAGAGCCATAACTTCTGCAGAGGAGACACTCCGTGTCCCTCCAACCTGGGGCGCCACCCGGGTCCCTGCAAGCCAAGCAGCAGCACCACCTTCATGCTCAACTCTCACTGGGGAAGAGCTGCACCAGGAAAATGTCTTGTGTCTATGAGTGAAGGGTCATTTAGGTCATGTCTGATTCTTTGTGACCCTATAGACTGTGGCCTTCCAGGCTTTTCTGTCAAGGAGGGGGATTCTCCAGGCATGAACACTGCAGTGTATTGGCCAATACTGGTTGCCATACCTTTCTTCTGCTCAGTCACTCAGTCGTGTCTGACTTTTTGCAACCATATGGAATGCAGCATGCCAGGCCTCCCTATCCATCACCAACTCCTGAAGCTTAACCAAACTCATGTCCATTGAGTCAGTGATGACATCCAACCATCTCATCCTCTGTCGTCCCCTTCTCCTCCTGCCCCCAATCCCTCCCAGCATCAGGGTCTTTACCAGTGAGTCAGCTTTTTGCATCAGGTGGCCAAAGTATTGGAGTTTCAACTTAAAAATCAGTCCTTCCAATGAACATCCAGGACTGATCTCCTTTAGGATGGACTGGTTGGATCTCCTTGCAGTCCAAGGGACTCTCAAGAGTCTTCTCCAACACCACAGTTCAAAAGCATCAATTCTTTGGCGCTCAGCATTCTTTACAGTTCAACTCTCACAACCATACATGACTACTGGAAAAACCAAAGCTTTGAATAGGCAGAACTCTGTTGGCAAAGTAACGTCTCTGCTTTTTAATATGCCAATATGTTTTTCTCTAGTTGGTCAAAACTTTGCTTGCAAGGAGCAATCATCTTTTAATTTAATTGCTGCAATCACCATCTGCAGTGATTCTAGAGCCCCCAAAAATAAAGTCTGATACTGTTTCCACTGTTTCCCCATCTATTTCCCATGAAGTGATGGGGCCATGATCTTAGTTTTCTGAATGTTGAGCCTTAAGCCAACCTTTTCACTTTCCTCCTTCACTTTCATCAAGAGGCTTTTTAGTTCCTCTTCACTTTCTGCCCTAAGGGTAGTGTTGTCTGCATATCTGAGGTTATTGATATTTCTCCCAGCAATCTTGATTCCAACTTGTTCTTCTTCCAGCCCAGCGTTTCTCATGATGTACTCTGCATAGAAGTTGAATAAGCAGGGTGACAATATACAGCCTTGACATACTGCTTTCCCTATTTGGAACCAGTCTGTTGTTTCATGTCCAGTTCTAAATGTTGCTTCTTGACCTGCATACAGGTTTCTCAAGAGACAGGTCAGGTGGGCTGGTATTCCCATCTCTTTCAGAATTTTCCACAGCTTATTGTGATCCACACAGTCAAAGGCTTTGGCATAGTCAATAAAGCAGAAATAGATGTTTTTCTCAAACTCTCTTACTTTTTTGATGATCCAGTGGATGTTGGCAATTTGATCTCTGGTTCCTCTGCCTTTTCAAAAACCAGCTTGAACATCTGGAAGTTCACGGTTCATGTACTGCTGAAGCCTGGCTTGGAGAATTTTGAGCATTACTTTACTAGCGTGTGAGATGAGTGCAATTGTGCAGTAGTTCGAGCATTCTTTGGCATTGCCTTTCTTTGGGATTGGAATGAAAACTGACCTTTTCCAGTCCTGTGGCCACTGCTTACTTTTCCAAATTTGCTGGCATATTGAGTGCAGCAGTTTCACAGCATCATCTTTTAAGAGTTGAAATAGCTCAATCGGAATTATATCACCTCCACTAGCTTTGTTCATAGTGATGCTTTCTAAGGCCCACTTGGCTTCACATTCCAGGATGTCTGGCTCTAGGTGAGTGTTCACACGAACGTGATTATCTGGGTCGTGAAGATCTTTTTTGTACAGTTCTTCTGTGTATTCTTGCCACCTCTTCTTAATATCTATGCTGTTAGGTCCCTACCATTTCTGTCCTTTATCGAGCCCATCTTTGCATGAAATGTTCCTTTGGTATCTCTAATTTTCTTGAAGAGATCTCTAGTCTTTCCTATTATATTGTGTTCCTCTATTTCTTTGCATTGATCGCTGAGGAAGGCTTTCTTATCTCTCCTTGCTATTCTTTGGAACTCTGCATTCAGATGGGAATATCCTTCCTTTTCTCCTTTGCTTTTCACTTCTCTTCATTTCACAGCTATTTATAAAGCCTCCTCAGACAGGCATTTTGCTTTTTTGCATTTCTTTTATTACCAAATAATATATTATATACAGTGTTATATATGTAACATTATATAATATATAATAAATATTATATAATATGTTATATTAAAATGAAGAGGGGAATTAAATTATTATCATTGAGAAATGGTAGATTACTAGAATACATCTGCACACATTTATTCTAAGAAACACTGACCCACAGCACAGATGAAAACACTTTAAAGAAAGTTCAGGTGGTTGGCCACTTACTTTATTTTCAAAGTCAAGCATAAAGATACTAATGTTTTTTAGCACTGGAGCAGTTTTATTACAGGTTTCTGGAACTTGAGCAGAATCAGAAACATATCCCTCTATTTTAAGATAATTCATCTTCCTATAAGTGACCAAAGGATTTAATAAAATAAGCATATTCAATTTCATAAAATACACATAGTCAATTCTACATAATACAGAATTATGAAAGAATTGAACAGAATATAGAAGATATATTTCTTTAGTGTTATTGCTTATGTTGTGCTTAGTCACTCAGTTGTGTCCTAATCTTTACAACCCAATGAACTATAGCCCATCAGTCTCCTCTGTCCATGGGGATTCTCCAGGCAAGAATACTGGAATGGGTTGCCATGGTCTCCTCCAGGCGATCTTCCCCACCCAGGGATTGAACCCAGGTCACCCACATTTCATTTGATTCTTTATCATTAGAGTCACCAGGAAAGCCCAACAATACTGAGTGGGTAGTCTATCCTTTCTCCAGGGGATCTTCCTGACCCAGGAATTGAACCAGGGTCTCCTGTATTGCAGGTGGACCTTATTACATAGCATAGGGTTACAAGTCTGTGTATGAATAACTGCCAAAACAAGTGGTAAAAGTTATACATCTAAAATTCTGCAGGTATTTAATTGGAGGAAAGGATATAAGGTACAGTAATTTGTTGTAGTAACTATTCCTATAATGTCTAATCCATGGACAAATACCATTATATTACATCAAAAAATGGGGTTTCAAATTTTATCATACTTAGACATATTTTGATGCATGCTTAACAACTTTAGATTGGGTTAGTTTAAATAATTATACTGATAACAATTAGGAAATTATGATTCTTCTGAGTAATGTATCTCTGATTTGAACAGATTTCAGATACCAACTGCTCTAGAAAAGATCCTGGAATTTGGCTGCAGTGAGGATGACTGAGAATGATGACCTGGATTCAGTTCTAGGTTACTTTTACTGTGATTTTCTTCCAAAGCTTCAGAATTGCTGATGTAAGTGAAGTAAGAAGGTAGGTGGATATGATGAAATAACTTTGCCCATTACACCTTGCTGAGATGATTCAGTGTTTGGTGGTCTCCCCAAACCACTGGGAATGAGATGCTGCTGAGTCAGAATGTGGATTTGTGTGCTCACTGCATGCTGTGTCCCCAGTAGTCATGTCAGCACTGAGAAACAGCGTACACTACCCTAACAGGCAATAATTCCATTATTCAGGAACCTGTGTTCCCATGCCATCTCTGCAGGGCCCTGAAGGTTCCCTCCTCTGTGGACTTAGGCATAGCTGGGCCTACCATGCCAATAATATTCTGCTTCTCTGATTACTAGCACATGGAAAAATTCTTTCGAAATGAAGGGAAATACAGGTGCAAAGAAAAAGAACAATAAGAAAGAAAAACAGCAATACTTTTTAAAATAAAGACTCCTAATTATTTAGATTAAAAATATTTTGGATTATTATGCCTATATAGACTACTCTGCAAATCATTATGATTTTGAAATCTTACTAATAGTCTCCACAAAGTACTCAGGAAGTTTGGCATACAATTAAATTTTATCACAAATGTAGTAATGTCCACAGTCATATGAAGAAATGATATATGTCTATGGCCGATTCATACTGATGTAGAGGCAAAAACCATCGCAATATTGTAAAGTAATTATCCTCCAATTGAAATAAATACTTTTTTTGAAAAATGAGATATGAATCGCATGTGATACAGTAGTATCTTTTACATTCTGCTTTCCTCTTAGAATAGATTGTGGCACATTATAAAATAGATTCCCTTTGGTTCATGACTTGTTCAGTTGCAAATTCATGTAAACTACAGGACCAGTTTGGCACCTGCTGTGATCATGAGTCTACTGCTGTTTTTCTAATCAGAAAACATTCCTATTAGATAAACCATCTGGCTTGAAACGCATCCCTTTTGCATTCAAAATGGTTTTGTTAGAATTCAGCCAAAGTATATTTTAAAAGGAAAGATGTGTCAGCAAGACCAGTCTGTTTACTAATGGAATAGTCCTGTATTAAAATATCATTTGCAGAATAAAAGCCATAGCGTTAAAATATTACACAATGTGAAATGTTCTAGTTACATGTGAAAATGTGGGTGGTGATCACCTTTGTTTAAGGCCATCTACTGAAATCTGTTGAAATTTAGTTAGTCATAGTCATCATCTGATCAGCGCCAACTAAGTTTCATGTTATTCTGATTGCAATCATTTTTAATGAATTGTGACATATCATGAATGTTACTTCTTGACCATCAGTATTACCTGTAGTACTAGGATACTACTTGGTTACCCACTGAATCATGTTTATTCCTGTGACTATGAGTCATTTTTATTTACATTAATATTTTTCAGGCTATGTATATATATATATTCAATTTTAGTATAATTACTTTACAATGTTATGTTAATTTCTGCTGTACTACAAAGTGAATCAGTTACATGTTTTATATATGTGTGTATGTGTGTGTGTGTGTGTATGTGTGTACGTATGTGTTTGTGTGTATATATATATATATATACATATATATATATATTATGTGATTCATTGGAAAAGACCCTGATGCTGGGTAAGATTGAAGGGGGGAGGAGAAGGGATCGACAGAGGATGAGATGGGTGGATGACATCACCGTCTCAATGGACATGAGTTTGGGAGTTGGTGGTGGACAGGGAGGCCTGGCATGCTGCAGTCATGGAGTCTCAAAGAGTTGGCCATGACTGAGCGACTGAACTGAACTGATATATATTATCATTTAGTCCAATACCAGAAACAATGTAATTCCATTCTAGAAATAATTCATAGGAACCCAAAATATATACTTTTAGTATTTTGAGTGAGTTTGGGGTACTACTAATAGGAAAAATAAAGTATTGAAGCATAATCACTTTAACATTCATTAAAGTATAACAGGAAAAATGTGGATGGGAAAAGAAATGCTCTTTGATCTTGTCGATTAATGTATTTATCAAAACTTGATTGTATGCACACAATTGTGAAGATGTTCTCAGTTATATTTCAAAAGCCAGAGACAGGCTTCCTGCCTTCAAAGTATGCATCTGCTTGAAGAAACAAGACTTCAGTGACTGCCTAGACATGAAAACATGACTGCAAAGTTTTGAGATTCAATTGAAAACATCATAAAGATCCAAAAAGGGAAGATCAGAATAGAAGAGGTAGAATTTAGAATTGTTTTTATGGTAAAGCTAGTGTTATAAGAATAGAAGGCCAAAAAGCAAGTCACTTGAAGGAAACATGAATAAAGGAACAGAGATGCTGGATACAGGTAAAATGGTCTTTTGTACAGAATGAAATGGGATTTGGATTTGGAGATGTCAAGTTATTGATAGCCATCTGGGATCTTTGCAATGTGAATCAAATCATTTAATATTTGCCTATGCAAATGAACACTCTCATTTATTTGCTTTTATTTTCTCAATGAACTATACATTCCTTGCCCATTGGAACATATATTATATTTGAAGTACGTAGTTACTTATGATGCCTTGCACATTGTGACACATGATATTTAATCAAAGAATGAATATTTGACTGGGTATGTAAAATATGTTGGTCATGTGATTTTGTGTGTGATTAAAGACATCTCTGTCATTTTCTGCTGAAAAATCCAGAAAAAATTTATATTGATATTCCCTGAAGTGAGTATGAAGTGCTTACTTTGAATTAATGTAAAGATATAATTATTGCTAAAGTGAAATAAATTATAAAGATAAATATGGAGGATCTCTGAGCATCCTAACAACCTCCTCAAATTTCCTTTTTCATCCAACCCCGTTATCATTCCTTTTTGCTGTCTTTAAATTTCCATCCTTTGAAATCACTCTTTTGGAAAGTACAGCAGATGTCAAATCATTGTCTTCAGCAGGCTATCAAGAATATGCTATATATTTTTGGAGCTGTTATGTATTATCTAGATCTAGAAATAGCTGTCGAAATACTTTGCCATCACACTATTAACAGGGTCATTTTCACCGGATTTGGTAAATAGGAACTTTGAAAGCAGAGAGGAGAGTTTTGTTCCAAAAGAAAATGATGAAGTGCAGTTAAATTTCATTTTTTGCTGTAGTTCAGTCACTAAGTCATGTCCAACTCCTTGCAACTGTATAGGCTGCAGGCAGGGAAAAAATGATCAATTTCTAGGACTCAGGAAGGAGCACATTAATAATTAAGCATAAGGAAAGGTGAAGGGTGTCAAAACAGGTCTATCTGAATATGGTGTGTGTGTGTGTGTGTGTGTGTGTGTGTGTGTGTCCTGGGATAAAAGATCTGTCACCTATAAATGAGCTAGAAAAGTACAAGAATAATAAATGAAATAATAAATGTATAATAATAGTTATTTTTAATAGTTGATGCTTATATTAAGTTTCAATATAAACATCTTTTATTTCCTATTAAGGAGCACCTTAAGAGTGGGTGTTCAATAAAATTATTTAGCCAAAACATTTGTTTCTGACAGACATCTAGGTTAATAAAACTGATATATGCCATTTATCGATTATTTACATATGCCAGGTACTGTGCTGAGTGTTAATATATTTATATTTTAAAATTCAGTTCTCACCATGCTCCCATATTCTTTTAAAAATGAGGGAACTGTCACACAGACAGGGGCCTCCACAATGCTGGGAACAGGGCCTATGAACTTAGTCACTCTGTATCCCAAATGTATATTGATATAAGCCTGGAAACAGAAAAAGGTTTCTTCTTGTTGTATTCAGTTGCTGAGTTGTGTTCAACTCTATGCAACCTCATGGACCACAGCAAGTCAGGCTTCTCTGTCCTCCACTGCCTGCCAGCAATTGCTTAAATTCATGTCTACTGAGTTGGTGATGCTATCTAACCAACTCATCCTCTGTTGCCTTCTTCTCCTTCTTCCTTCATTATTTCTCAGCATCAAGGTCTTTTCCAATGAGTCATCTCTTTGCATCAGGTGTCCAAAATGTTGGAGCTTCAGCACTAGGTTGACCTAGTGTTGTTTCTGTCATGCTTGACATTTTTCAGATCTAGTGGGCTTCCAAATCAGGATACTCTTCAGCAAAATACAATCAATAACATTGTTGGGAGTGAAGAGCAAATAAATATTGTTGCTGGAAGGATGAGAAACCAGTTTAAGGTAAGACTTCTTAAAAAGGATTAATAAACCCAGAAGCGCAGACCTAGCCCATAATATCTGTAACAGAGCTATTAAAGTTTCAAGGGCTTGTTGAATATTCACAAGAATATAGTAGTAGATTTTTCTGATCTAGTTAAAAAGATGGGTTAAATATGAAAGTATTCACGGATGAGCAACTGAATAATGATATGCTTTATCCATGGTTATGTATGTACACTTTTAATCAATTGTGGATTGCCATGTAATCACAAAGTATTATAGTGGTTAACATCATAGCCTTTCATATTTGCACCTGATTTTGAATTCCAAATTTGTCCCTTTCTAGCTGTATGACCTAGAATAAGTCACATAACACCTCTTTGTGTCTTAGTTTTCTCATCAAGGGTTGGAAGTGGGGACTAGATAGATTAAGAACTTATACACGTAGAACAGTGCCTGACACTTGTGCGTGTGTGCATGCTAAGTTGCTTCAGTCATGACCAACTCTTTGTGATCCTATGGTCTATAGACCACCAGGCTCCTTTGTCCATGAGAGTCTCCAAGCAAGAATACTGGAGTGGGTTGCCATTTCTTTCTCCAGCAGATCTTCCTGACCCTGGGTTTGAACCTGTGTCTCCTGCACCTCCTGCATTGGCAGGCTGGTTCCTTACCACTGTGGCACCTATGGTGGCCCTAGGAGACAAATGCAGTTTGCATCATCCATTTGTGACCAACCACAATGGCCTTTTTAGATCATCAAACACATGATGCATTTTCCTGACTGGAGCCTTTTGTACTGACTGTTCATGCTGCCTGAGGAATACTCTTCCCCAGATCCCTCCATGCCTAGCATCTGCTCTTCATTAAGGACTAATGCCACCCAGACACCTTCCCTTAGGACCTAAATTAAAGTAGTCAGTCATTTACTCTTCACCATGTTAGTCAAATTTAATTCCTACTTAGAAATGATTGAATTCTTTTCTCCTATTTTTTCCCCCGTTTTTTTGGCTGTGCCATATAGTTTGTGGGACCTTAGTTCTCTAACCAGGGATCAAACCTGAACCCTCAGCAGTGAAAGTGTGCAGTCCTAATCACTAGACTGCCAGGAAATTCCCTCTTTTTTTTTTTAATTTGTGGGTTTATTTATATTTTGTTCCTCTACAGTTCTTGAGAACAAGAATTTCATGCATTTGTTCAGTACCTAGAATAGAATCTAGCACATGTAGCCATTCAATAGGTATTTACTGAATGAATAATTGAAGTCATAATTTTTTTGATACCACTTGAAACAGAATATTGTGTCATAGAACAGGGTCCAGGAATATATTACTCATTTCAGTTTTATAAACAGCCATTATACATCTCTAAGAGCATGACCTTTTTTGACATTTTAATTTTTTCAATTTTGGGAGAAATGGGCTTGCAAAAATATTTTATAAATATTCTTTTACATGTGAATAACTAGCAGATATTTCCCCAGTATCTGAAGAGTTCATTTTCCACTATGTGGTTACTCAGTTTTTCCAAGTTAGCTACTGACAGGAAAATAAGGTTTTAGCAAATTTTCCATCTTTTAACCAACATATTTCTGTAGGTAGTAGTTGAAATATTCTGCAGTTTTCAGTTAGTTTGTTGAGAATATGAAGTAGAATCTGATTTGTTCTTTCCTGATAATCTTAATGTAGTTAGACATATTGCATGAATATGTAATAGTGTGTTTGTGAGGGAAGATAATGGGTTAGATGGAATTGAGAACTTTTCTAATTTCTTCTCCAGGCATTGTTTTTCATAAGTATTTCTAACACAAATGACGTCCTTTATTTGATAACTTTGATGAAGTTGTTGCCTACAGTTCTATAGAGCATGATATTAACAACTTCCCTAAAAATTCTATATTTTTCAGATCCTTTTAAATCTTGAAATTCCCATTACAAGTAGTAGTTGTTATCTTTGCCACTTATCAGTGTTTGTTTTGGGGCTGTTTTTTAGAAAGTTATAATTTCAGATTTGCAGTAACCTAGAGACTTGGCTATTATTTTCTCACGTTGCCTAGTTTGATTTATATGCAATAATTGAGTATGTTTCTTTCAACTGATACCTTGAGATTGTCTCCCATTATTAATTTTCTTTAAAAAAATAGCTTAACTTTCTGTTCACCTTGTTACTCTTAGTTAATCACCCACCCCATGTTTGCTCAGCTGTTCAGCCTCGTAAACATGGAACATGTGGTCTCTTTTTCTCTTTCTTTTCCTCACTTCCTGTATTCGATTCACCAGCAAAAACTGCCAGTCTTCTTTTTAAGTCTGCTTTCCTTCATCTCCAAAGCAACCACTGGGACAACCAAATAAACTGCTCATGGACTCCCTTCTTCTCTCTTGAGTTCTCTGTGTGATTCCTTTCCTCACACTAGAGTGAATATGTGTGCATGTGTGTGAGTGGCTCAGTTGTGTCTGACTCTTTGTGATCCCATGGATTGTAGCTTGCCTCACCCATTCTTGCTACCATGCTTCAGTATCTGAAATAAGTGCCACTTTGCTTAGTTCAGACTCCTTACTAAGACCCTCAGAGATTTTAGAAACTGACCCCACCAACTTCTCCAACACCGATTTGCTTTCAGTCTTCTGATATGCCAGGATCATATTTACCTTAGAGACTTTTGATCCCTCCCTGCTTCGCCCAGACCTGCCTGACTGCCTGCTTAGCGTTAGGCTTCAGCTCAAATATCACTCTTGAGAAACACCAGTCATTAACTTGCCATCTCAGTTATTCTCCTACACTTTCATTCTCTGTAACAGATGACTCTTCACTCTTTTTAATCATTTCTAAGAAAACCCTGAGTTTTTTACCCTCCTTGCATAACCACATTTGAGAAGATGTGGGCTCCAACCCCATTTGTATAAATCTGATTGATTTAAATATTTTTTTCCTTTTATTTGCAATTTTATATTAATTTCATGTGTACAACCTAGAGATTGAAATTTTTTATATCACGTGAGAATGATAGCATACAGTATTTGTCTTTCACTGTCTGACTGATTTCACTAAGCATAATATCCTGCAGGTATATTGAGTTTATTTTTCTGAATCAATTATGATATTTTGAGTATGCTTTGAGTGATTTGGAAGGAATGAACATGGGTTGCAATTTGATAAATGAGATGTGAAAGAGTGCTTGTGGGATTCTGAAGAATGTTCTTTGTCCTAAAAGTGGGATCAAAGATAACTTAACTCCTCAACAATCAGCTGGGCATTGTTGTGTAAAAATGTGAAGCTTGGAACCACTGCTGCTGTCTTATGTCCAAGAAGGTGAAAGCCTGAATATAAAAGCCAGCATCAGGATGGCAGAGAAGAAAGAGGAAACCAGGATCTAAATGATATGATTCAGCCAGGTAACACTCACACAAGTCTAAATCTAGTCTTTTTTTTATTAACATGAGGTAATAAATCTCACTCTTACTTAAGCCATTTAAAGTTGAGTCTCATGTTAATAGTAGACCAAAGTAGCTTAATTGATATCTTTTCTTGTTCATTACCCTATCCAGTTGTCTTAATGCAGGCAATAAACTCAGAAACGGCCTTGCTTATTTATACAGTTCCTGTTTCTAGTCTTTCCCTACATTTTAAGGAAAAAAAAAAAAGTTGTTTCTTTTACATTCATTCTTGACCCAATGCCTAGAATGTTGTTTACCACATTACAGGTACTGAATGAGTGTGTAAAAATATGACTAATATATTCAAACGACTCAACCACCTTTATCTCTTTAATATCTAAAGGTAAACTTCTCTATGCATGTTCATTTTAACAGTGTTAGCTTATTAGTTCTTTCCAGGTATACTTTAACAGTCTCTATTAAACTATCCCTGTCTACAGTTTATACCCTACCAATTCATCTTCCACACTGCTGCTAGAGCAGAAAAGATCTTACCTGTTTAAATCTGTCTGCAATGCCCTATTGCCTACCAAAGCAAATTCAAACTCCATTCCATGGTAGACATCCAGCCTCTACCTGCTTATTCTGCTTGTTTGATCCATGTCTGTATGAGAGTCATTCTTAAGATCACAAATCTTTTCCAATAAGCTCTGTGTAGCAGGCAGAATTCTGAAATAGATCACAAAATTATTACCTTCCAGTATGCATACTTTGTATAATAACTCCCTTTGACTGTGAATAGACCAGACTCAATCTCGTGAGTCCTTTCAAAAGAGGATGTGAAAGTCAGAGACGGAAAAATTCAGAGATATTCAAAGCTTCAACAACCAAGAAACTGAATTCAGCCAACAACCTGAATGAGCTTGGAAGCAGATCCCAAACTCCAAAGAAGAGCCCTAGCCAGGATGATATTTTCATTGCAGTTTTTATGAGACAGTAATATACACCGACATAGACAGCATATTAAAAAGCAGAGACATCACTTTGCTGACAAAAGTCCATATAGTCAAAGTTGTGGTTTTTCTAGTAGTCATGTGCAAATGTGAGAGTTGGATCATAAAGAAGGCTGAGTACTGAAGAATTGATGCTTCCAAATTGTGGTGCTGAAGAAGACTCTTTAGAATCCCTTGGCTGCAAGGAGTTCAAACCAGTCAATCCTAAAGGAAACCAACCCCAAATATTCATTGGAAGGACTGATGCTAAAGCTGAATTTCTAATACTTTGGCCACCTGATGTGAAGAGCCAACTCATTGGAAAAGACCTTGATGCTGAGAAAGAATGAACGTGGAGGCAGAAGATAAGATGGTTAGATAGCATCATTGACTCAATGAACACATATCTGAGCAAACTGGGAGAGAGTAAAGGACAGGGAAGCCTGGTGGGCTACTGTCTATGGGGTCACAGAGTCAGACAATACTTAGCAACTGAAGACAACAACTAAGCTGATTTAAACTGAGAATTCTAACCTACACAATTATGAGCTAATACATGGATGATTTTTGAGCTTCTAAATTGTGATAAATTGTTTTGCAGTAACAGCACACTGATACATCATACTTCTTCAGTTCTTGCTCTTCACTCCCTTGCTTTGTTCCCTCCAGTTTCAGTTCATATCTTCCTAGTAGGTACTTACCCATCCTTCAAGATCCAAATTACGCATTACCTCCTTTAGGAATACTTCCTCTGTAAAACACCTTTCTCTCAACCTGAACTTATCATTGGAAAAGACCATGATTCTGGGAAGGATTGAAGACAAAAAGAGAAGGGGCCAGCAAAGGATGAGATAGTTAGATAGCAATATTATCAAATTCAATTGATATAAATTTGAGCAAATTCTGGGAGACAGTAGATGACAGAGGAGCCTAGTGTGCTATAGTCCATGAAGTCAAAAAGAGTTGGACACGACTTAGTGATTGAATAACAAATTGAATTATACAAAAAATTTTCAAATTTTATTTTGATAATATGATATGGTATCATGCCATATGATAAAGAAATTTAATTTTGTGAATCAGCCTAAAAATATTTTTGTGTGTTGTCTATAGTATATAGTATACTATATAAAGAGTATATAGTATGAGTATGTGTATACAAAGACTCGAACATAGCAACTAAACAACAACAAACCTCACATTTTGAACTGAAGCTATGACCCCTGTCATGGGAAGATAAATGTCATACTGGAACCAGATTATCAGGAGTCTCCTATTAAAAACATACCCCAAATATACTGGAGATATAGCTTAACAGTAGTGCCTCAGATTTTTGTCCAGATGGGGCATCAGTGTTACCGTCACTCAGATTTCTCCCCACACTAACCCTTGATGAACTAATGACTGTCATAGTTGACAATGGCATAGAAGGCAACAACAAAATACAATTTTAAAAATTGATTGTGGTTTACAGTGGCATATTGACATCTCTATTGCCTTTGCCTCTTCTCTCTTCTATCTGAAATCATTGCAAAAGATTGAGAATTATAAGAAAGAGATGAGAGACATAGCTTCATCTTTGGTAAAACTGGAAACTACCTGCAACTCTAAAAAATACACAAAGAATACCTGTAAAATCCAGTGTCAATTTTAATAAGATGCAAGAAAATGCTCAGAAAAGAAATCTACAGGAGCACCACTGGATAATGTTGGCATAGATAACTCTCCAACATAGCTGATCACCCTGAAAGATAAATAACCTCTAACAATTGCATATCAGAGTAATGAAATGGGCTGTAGGGATTTCTATAGACCTTACTTATCATCACAGAGAAGTAAGGAGATGAAGCTGAGGAAAGCACACACGCATTCCAAATGTAAAAAGTAATCTGCCAGGGAATCCAGATAAAGGGAAGTCTTTGAACGTAAACAGCCCTGCAACTGCCTATTTCTTTCACCTGGGAGAAGTAAAAGTGAAATAATCTATCTTTGTGTCTGTCTGTTTCTGTGTGTACAAGTGTGTTTGTGTAAATAATATATACTTGCGCATAACACATGCAAACTTGAAACTTTGTGTCATAAGAAATTTCTTCATGAACTAAGGAGATATCCCTCATATGCCACAAAAACTTCCTATTGAGTAATGGTAGTATGGTCAGAATTTGCCTCACAGAAAGATAAGTAATACTTTAAACTTGTCAACAAGGCATCCACAAATAGTCTCTAACTTAAAAAAAAAAAAAAAAGGAAAATAAGGAAGGCATAGCAGGAAAATATGACCTTGGACAAGATACATGATTTTGGCCTAACAGTGGAAAATGCCAACTTAAAGTAGGCACTGAAACAGACACATAAGAAAATGAGGAAGACGTTGGATACATAGATACATACAAAAACCTCCAGAACTCAAAAAGAAATAAAAAGAAGGTCTTCAGAAAATGAAGCCCCACAGAAAACATGAAAGGGAAATAGACTCTGCTCAAAAGTGAAGGGCGAGTCAGACTGGGAAAGTAGACCAAAATGGAGATAAAGTCAAAAGACAACCAGTATAATTAAAGAAATTGAGAGAACTGATTGATAAAGAAGACGCCCAGGGCAGATCCAAAATAGATATAATTGGTATCCTTGAATATAAATAACCCGATGATGATAAAACATTTGATATAATTCAATGATATTCTAGGACTGTGAAAAACTTTAATGCATAGGTTAATATGAAAACCTGTAATGTATAGATTAAATGCTTTTTCCAGCAGTCTTGTATGGATGTGAGAGCTGGACAATAAAAAGTTGAGCACCAAAGAATTGATGCTTTGGAACTGTGGTGCTAGAGAAGACTCTTGAGAGTTCCTTGGATAGCAAGGAGATCAAATCAGTCAATCCTAAAGGAAATCAACTCTGAATATTCATTGGAAGGGCTGAAGCTAAAGCTGAAGCTCCAATAATTTGGCCATATGTTGTGAAGAGGCAACTCATCGGGAAACATTGAAGGCAGGAGGAGGAGGGAATGACAAGAGGAAGAGATGGTTGGATGGCATCACTGATCCAGTGGACATGAGTTTGAGCAAGCTCCAGGAGATGGTGAAGGATAGGGAAGCCTGGCATGCTTCAGTCCATGGACTTGCAAACAATCGGACATGACTGAGCAATGACAATATATTAAATGATCTTACTCTGTCTAAGGTAAAACAGAGAGTCTAAGGTTGGAAACTTCAACCTTTGAGGAAAAAAGCTAAAGATAACTATATAGGGTAGAGAACAGAAGGCCTCACATATCCCCAGCAATTTTCAAATTCTCAGACAAAGAGGAACCTGAGTGTTTTACACTCAGTCAATATTTCATTTCTGATACACAATTTAAAAATACACAAGAACAAAAGGAATATATTCCTCATGAGCTCTGAAAAAGAAATTTATAGAAGATCAGTTGATAAGTGTAAATATAGACACTAGGGCAAAAGATTGGCAATGATTCTTGTGTTTATTTAATTGCAGGACTGAAGTTAATCCAATTGTGGAAATTGTAGCTACACACTATAAATCACAAACCATGTCAAAATAGAAAAATCATCACTATATCAAAAGTCAAGTGTATAAATATAACAGTAGGGTAACGTGTTATAATTATAATGATTTCCTCTTTTTTTATAGCTGAAGGTCAAATGATGTTTTTGAACCTGACAATTTAGTCAATAAATATATATATATATATATTAAAGTAATCTTCAAAAACTGAATTAATATAAAGAACTAAGAAAAATTGATCTGGATGACAAAATAAAATCAAACTAGATACTATATATGAAATATGTTTAAACCTAAGTGGTAGAGAAAGTAGAAACAGATGGATAAAGTTAGCAGTAAGTAGAGAAACAAAAAAAGAGATATGGCATTAACGTCAGGTAATGTTGATTCAAGGCAAATGCATTACAATAATAAAAGTTTCAATTCATAAAAATTTTATACTCACAATAATGTATGAATAAATAAAACAACAAAGTTCATAAAATAAAAACTAGAAAGAAACAAGCAACATTTTTAGCCACCTCTCCTCCAACAGTAGGTGCTAGACATGAGCAAACAAGTTGCTACTTTGATGGGATCTTTTAGTCAATCCCATCACCTTCATCTTTTTGAAAGTTATACAATTACACATTTTTTAGTGTAATTGCAACTAATTGAAAAGATAACACAAAACAACCAGAGTTTATGTCAATAGTTCAAAGAAATAAATAAAATTTACTATAATTATAGAGCAAAGCCTGTATTTATTGCTACAAAATTATTCTGATCAAAGGCCACATCCATGCCAGATAAGATTACTAAGGTATATAATTTCTAAATATGTTATATAGATAAAGGCAACTCATCTCTATATGTGTCTAGTTCACATATGTGTGTATATATATATATATATATGTTTATATATATAACATGTAAATATATTTATATGTTAATATATAATATATATCCTATGCACACATATATGTCTGTTATGGGAAAAATAAGAGAATTTGTATTAGAGTTGAGAACAAATAAGAAAATTGATTACCATCACTAGTATTTAATATTTTTGTGAGTATACAAGTTAATGGAATTTCATGAGAAATTGAAAAGTAGGATGTGAAATTAAAAATAATTTACAATGATATAGAAAACCTACAAAATTCAAAAAACCACTAAAACTGTCAAAAGCAATAAGAGATTTCAATAAGGTGGTTAGTGCAAAATCAATATATCAAAATAAATAGCATATATGTATATATATGTGCATATTTATTATAAGCATGTTTAGCTATATATCAGAAAGATTAACAGAGGAAAAATTTCATTTACAATAGCTGCATAATCATAAAATACCTGTGAATAACCTAAATAAGAAATACAGTGAATTTTTTTGAAAATGTTACTAAGGGACCCAAAGTGAAACTTGAGTTATCAGCAAGGAATGACATCCTGTTGGATAGACAGACTTAAATTTAGAAGAATTTCAACTAATCCTAAATCAATGTGCAGCTTGTGAAGCTTGCAGTCTACCAATATATTTTTCACTAGTGTTAGACAGATGATTCTAAAATTCAGGTGGTTAAATGACTGTTTAGACTTGCTATTTTGTTTAGTTGCTAAGTCATATCTGACTCTTTGTGACCCCATGAGTTGTAGCCCGCCAGGCTCCTCTGTCCATGGCACTTCCCAGGCAAGCATACTGCAGTGGGTTGCCATTTCCTTCTCCAGTGGATCTTCCCTACCTAGGGATCGAATCCATGTCTCCTGTGTTGGCAGGCAGATTCTTTACCACTGAGACTCTGGCAAAGTCCATTCAAGATTAGGTAATTTTTAAAAGATAAGAGTAATAAAGTGGATTTGAATACCTGAAAGTATTCAAGCATATTATGAACTATTGCAAATCTTAAATAATTAAAAACTGTAGCACTGATTCATAAATAGAACAATGAACAGTAGAAGAATCCAGATATAATACAAATATATGTGAGAATTTAGTACATGGTAAAAGTGACATTTTATATGATTGGAGAAAATGTAGATTAATTAGCAATGGTGTTAGGGCAATCAAATAGGCACAATAAAAATATGTATCACAACCTCATTTCTTATTATTAATTCCAAATGGAAAAAACAATTAAATTACGAAGATTAATGAAGTGGCACAGAAGGAGAAGAGGAAACTACAAAATCATTATAAAAAATAATTTTAAAATATGAAAGGCCTCTAAAAATATTAAATAAAAATTGTAAAAACTGAGGCCACCTGCATCAATACAACTAATCTTTAGGATTGAGAAATGAGACCACGTGTGTCAACATAATTTAACTGTTTGCTCCATAAAATTCTTGCCCAGGAAGATAAAACTAAAAATCAGTAAATAACTTTACTGTTTGCTTTAGGAAATTCTTGCAAATCAATTCTTGTGGGCATACAGTTTGCTCACCTGGATGAACAGTCTACTTATCAGTATAATAATTTGTTCACCAAGTATTGTTTAAGTAGCCTTGCTTTGCTGATCCTACATCGTTTCATCATGAACTTCGTGCAGTTCCAACCAATTCTTCACCTTGAAAGGCACAGCTTAAACCATTTGAGTGTAGATCCATAAACCCTCTGAATACTATTTCCTACCAACCTCCTTTTGAGATATTACTAAGATTCTCTCAAGGTAGTATTTTCTCTTCCTATATAGAAAGGTTATTAAATTAAGCTTTGTTGATCAAGAAGTTTTTCTGTTAGTCCATTGTGGAGAGTTGATGATCTATAGTCATTTGAAAACTTAATATGGAAAATGAAATACAAAATCAAATGAATATTATAAAATAGGAAAAAGTTTTGAATGTTTATCATAGACAAAATGCTATTTACCTAAATATTTTAAAATCCTTATAAATTAATAAGAAAAAAGATTACATACATGAAAAATGTTCACATCAAATTAAATGGCTTTTAAATATCAGAAAATAAGCTCAACATCAATTATATTACCACAAATACTATTAAAACTGTAAAGAAATTTTCACCTTTCAGATTGTCAAGGGTTGCAAAGTAGTATAGACATGGGAAAACATTTTTGTAGAGCTTATTTGGGTATAGCTTCCCGTGGAGTACAACATGGCAATATTTATTACAATTATAAATGCACATGTGCTTTGATCAAGGAATTTTACTTTCAAGAATTTATCCTCCAGACAGATTCCCATAAGTGTAAAAATGTAGTATATAAAGATTTTAATTTTAGCTATTTCTGGAAATAACAAAGAATTTAAAAACTTTAAAATCCATTTTTAATAAAAAATGACCTTTGGAAAGTGGCTATCATAAACAATTAGGTATGTACTAATGTCCAAGTTATATTAACATTTTAAAAAATTATTGCACAGAAATATGACTTTTACACTGTGATTTTAGTGGGAAAAATAGAGTATATCACTCAAAATACTTGTAAAAACTATTGCCACCAAAGTTAACTAAATAGTTTAGGGGAAGCTATACTTTGCACTGAAAACTCTTGCACTTTGTCTAAAAATGTGCATTGATTATCTACCAACTGTCTTCACCCCAAAAAAATTAAAAAAGGGAGCTTGTTTAATTAAAAACTCTGTAAGATATTAGAATATTGGGAAACATTGCTTTAGAATCAATGTAATAAATAAACTCAAAAGCAAATAGGGAGATCTCTCTCTCTCTTTTTTTTTTTTTTTTTCACTTCAGTTTGGTGGACAGTGGGCACAGGCATTTTGAGTTTAAAGAAAGGAATCTCCTTTTGCCCAGTTATTTGCAGCAGGGTGGCAGTACCCTACGGTGACAGCGATGGGTCAGTGGAGGCTGATGGACAGATGGAAGCATGAGCGCCAAGTCGCTTCAGTCATGTCCGACTCTTTAAGACCCTATGGACTGCACTCCTCCAGTCTTTTCAATCTGCGGGATTCTCGAGGCAAGAATCCTGGAGTGGGTTGCCACGTTCTCCTCAGGGGAACTTCCTGACTAGAGGATCAAACCTGTGTCTCTCTGTCTCCTGCATTGGCAGGCAGGTTATTGACCACTCGTGCCACCTGGGAATCCTGAAAGCATGCAGGCAGCAAAATACTTATTGATGCATATAACAAAAGACAAGTCCTAGCAGGAACATAATAAGTGAGTGCACCTTGAAGCTGTCAAGACTGCTTGTGAGCATATCTGAAACCCCTACTGTGCTATGCTTAGTCGCTCAGTCATGAACAACTCTTTGCGACCCCATAGCCTGTAGCCCTCCAGGCTCCTCTGTCCATAGGGCCTTCCAGGCAAGAATACTGGAGTGGGTTACCATGCCCTCCTCCAGGGGATCTTCCCAACCCAGGGATCGAAACCAGGTCTCCTGCATTGCAAGTGGATTCTTTACAGTCTGAGCCACTAGGGAAGCCCAAGAATTTTGGAGTGGGTAGCCTACCCCTTCTTCAGGGAATCTTCCCGATCCAGGGATTGAACCGAGGTCTCCTGCATTTTAGGTGGATTCTTTATAAGCTTATACCAGGGAAGCCCAAAGATGTGTATTAGAATTACCTAGGAGCTCATGTGTGGGGCCAAGTCATTGGATATTAATGAAGTTTTAATACAAATAATAAAAATGGCCTCCTAAGCAAAAGAAGCAACAGACAAACTTAAGGATATTCTTGCTTCCAGCCCAAACGCACAGAATTGAGGACTAAACAAGTGTTTCTAAATAACTCCCCTTTGCTGAGCAAGGAATGGCTAGCAGTGGGAGTGATAGGAAACAGGTGGCATTTGAATATTTCATCAGTTCTCCCATGCTTGTCTGCTTATTCAGCTTCATTTTACTTTCATCTTCACTGTTCTATCCACCACAGTACTCCTTGCTTCGGTCACACTGTTCTGAGTCCTTGTTCAAAGTCATTTCGCCCCACTGAGCTGCAGGGTGTGTGGCCGACAGGAGCCACCGTAGCCCTTTCTGCCAATCGAGGCACGCGCTGGAGGACTTGGCCAAGCAGCTGGAGGCATCTTTGAAAAGCGGCCCAGACCACAGGAAGCAGCACATTTCTCCACTGCTTTCACCATCCCTTCAAACCTCAAATATGTACAATGTCAAGGATTCAAACAACTCGTACCCTAGGAGGATTATTATTAGTTTGGCAAATCAAACAAGAAGCAATGTGAAATTAATTCCCTTTCATGTAGACCTTACATTAAGGTTGAAGCAAAATATAAACAATTGGATAGAGTGATGATTTCAGCTTATAGCTAATTATGTTTTTTTTACATTCCCTTAACATTTATTACTCTTGGAATTACAGACAGGAAAATGCTTTTTATTTTTTGTTGCTTTGTTTTTGTTCAGTATATATGTGTGACTATTTTGAGTGGCAGTTTTCTGCAAAAACTTGAAAACCTTTTAAATGAACAAGATTAATTTTTTTTCTATCAAAACATGTCATATTGAAAGATAGGCTTTGTCCAGGGAGTAGAAGGAAGAGAATGACACTTCTTACTGGTAAATACTGTCCTAAGCAATGTGTTATTAAGTTATCTCCATTCATCTACATTAACTGTGGCTCCATGTCCTAATTACATTTCCCCTGCACTGTGTTGACTAGCACCCCAAAAATTCACACCTATCCTGAACCTCAGAATTTGACTTTATTTGGAAATAAGATGATCATGTGAAGACACACTGGGAAAAAAGCCATGAGAGGATGGAGGTAGAGTTTAGAGTAACACATCTATAAGACAAGGAATGCCAAGGAATGCAAGCAACCACCAGATTCAAGGAGAGAGGCATGAAACTTTTTTCTGTCCCATAGTCTCCAGGAGAGATCAACTTTCCTAATACCTTGAATTCAGATTTCTATTGTCCAGAACTGTGAGGAGAAAAAAAAAGAAAAAAACAAGTTGTTTTAAGCCACTTGTTTTGTCTTATTTTGTTACAACAGCCCTAGGAAACCAATGCAGGTTTTGGTACTAGAGAGTGAGGTGCTACTATAACAAATATTAATACCCAAAACTTTGGAAGTGGCTTCAGAATTGGGCAATCAATAGAGGAACTTCATAGAAAAAGCATATATTGCCTTGTAGAGAAGAGTGATAGAAATTTGGATGTTAAAGATGATTCTGGTGAAGGTTCAGACACAAGCTGAAGAAGATGGTAGAGAAAGCTTAGGGAATACATGATGAACAGAATGTTGATTAGCATCAATATGTTGGTAGAACTGTGAATGTTATAGGTGTTTCTAGTGAATTCACAGAAGAAAAAATGAGACTCCTATAATTGGACATTTGTGTGGATCCCCTTGATATACATGGAACGCTGACAAGGTTTTTGAGAATTTCTTACCAACAGTAACCCTTACAGCCTGGATGAAAAGGGATAGAAATAGAATGAAATGAAAGGAAGGAAAAAATGACACTGTGGGTGGCTCAAAGGCTGTGGTCAGTGGGGCCCAGAGAGCAAAGCAAGATTGTTCTCTGAACTTGAAACCTAATGGAACTTACCCTGCTGAGTTATGAATTTACTTTAGACCAGTGATCTTTTAATTCCCTCTATGTGCTTCCTTTCAGAATGATTATGCCTCTTATATGCTTCCCCTACCAGTGTATTTTGGAAGCAAACAACTTGTTTTCTAGTTCAACATGCTCCAAAGGTAGAGAGGAATTTTGCCTTAGGATAGATCATACCCAGAGTCAACTGTCCTTCAGTTAGATGATTTTAAATGATGGCTTTGGAACTTTTGAGTTGATAGTTTTGGAGATAGAGTTAATGCAGGAATATGTTAAGACTTTCAGAGATACGGGGATAGGGTAATTGTTTTTCAGGTAGGATAGATGTAAATTTGGGTGGGGGGCAGAAGGCAGACTGTATGTGGTTGAAGAATGCCCTCCACCAAAATTCATGTCCACCTGGAACCTTAGAATGTGATCATCTTTGGAAATAAGGCTTGCAGATGTATTCAGCTAACATAACATGAGGTCAGAACTGGATTAGAGTGGGCCCTAAATCCAGTGACTGAAGTAATTATAAGGTCATGTGAACAGACATGAAAGAGACAGAAAGTGGGACATTTAGAAACCAAGAAACACCAAGGATTACTGATAACTACCAGAAGCTAAGAGAAAGGCAAGAGAAAGCTTCTCCTTCAAAGCCTCCAGAAGGAATAAATCTTACCAACATCTTGATTCAGACTTTTACCATCTAGAATTAGGAGAGAATAAATGTCTGATGTCTTAAGCCATCCAGTGTGTGGTATGGCACACCCTGGACAACCCTAGGGAACTCTTATATTCTCTCAAAGTATGCAATATATGCACATTTTACACTTAACTTTATTGCAGTAACAAAATGTTTTACCTCTGCTGACTAACATGTATTGAGCATTCCTGAATTTCCAGGCATTATACATTAAGAATTCTCATAAATAGTGTGGAATAGACATCATTTTCATTCCTAGTTTACAGATTAATAGAGTCTAAACTATATGGTGTGTAGGGAAAAGGGATCTTACAGTGTTAAATAAAAAAGTCAGTACTTAAATTTATTTCTATTTAACTTCAATGCTTATAGTATACTTTATTAATTTAAAATGAGAGAAAAATGGATTATTCTAAAACATAACAAGATTTTAAATTACAGTGAGCAAAGAAAAGAGCATTCACCCTTTATCAATGTGCAATCTATGTGTTTTTAATTTTCTTTTCCAACCCTGCAACATCTTTCCCAATGTGTCATCAATCAGGATGAGTTTACAAATTTATTTAGAAGTACAAGCACCTTAAAGAGTGCTATGCAGTCAATTCCTTTTTTAAATGAGAGTTCTCTCTGACACCACAAAGCTTTTGTGATTAAGTGAACCTAGTGATAAGACCATTACTTCAGGTATTGACCAAAACTTCTAAACAGAACAGCAAAAGGGAGCTTCTCCTGAAGCTGTTATTACTAAGTGGAGGTGATTCAACAAAGGCATTAGTCTCTCATTCAAGTGGAGTTTGCCCTTTGTATTAGTTCTCAAGTCTGTGAACCTAAATGATAGACTGATTTATAGCAAAGTAATTCTTATCATCTAAAAGGAGCATCTGTCATAATGATGGGCCCAACAATAGTGCTGTGGCCATTCATTAAAAGTATGAGTGTTTGAGTTGAAAAGAGAGAGTGTGTGGCGCTTCTCAAGCTTCAGCTGCATCTAAAACTGGGATTCAGGCCTCTGTATATGTAGGAAATTCAAGGGGCAGAGTACTGGGGAGGCTTTGGAGGGGGGGTCCTCCCCTATTAATAAAACTCTAGTTTGTAGAAGGGAGATGTATTGATTTGCTAAGGGTACCATAGCAAAATAAAACAGACTGAATGGCTTACACAACAGAAATTTAGTTTTTTTTCAGTTCTAGAGGCTGGAAATTTGAGATCAAGGTGCCTGAAAAGTTAATGCCTTTTAAGGCCTCTTTCTTTGGCTGGTAGATGACCATCTCCTTGTGTCGTCATGTAGTCTTCCCTCTTTACATTGTCTGTCTCCAAATGTATTTTTCTTATAAGGACTTCCATCATACTTGAATAGAGATCACTCTAGTGACCTCAGTTTAACTAATAAACCTCTTTTAAGGCTCCATTTCTAAATATAGTCACATCTGAGGGACTGGGGATTTAGAGGTTCAACATATAAGTTTTGGAAAGATACAATTCAGCTCAAAATAGGAAGGCTGATTCTAAGTACAATGTTATACTTGTAGACAAGTAGCCCCTGACCTAGATGCCCATATTCTGTCTAATTCCTCTGGAGAGTTTCAGAAATGTAAGCTATAAGACATTATAAAAACCCTGTGATAAAACAGATAAAAAGTGAGAAAAGCGTTCTTCACTTCTGCATTGAACATATGTCCATGGAGAACCCACTGGATTCAGTGTCAAAGATGCTAAAGAAATAAAAATTTCAACCTACACTAGCAAGAATTTAGCTCCCAGCTGTTCCTCACCATACCTAAAGCCAGTTGACCAGGGATTCAGTCCCGTTGTCCTTGCATCTTGTCCGATGATTAACAGAAACTCAGTTTCTTCATAGCTTTTAAGAATGTGAACAATGAAACTTCTCTGAAAAAACAACTTTGCCTGGCCATCCTCAATATTTCTTACAGAGTTTTTATGCCTCTTGCTGCTCATAAAACAGTCATGAGTTTTTACCATGTTTTCATATTTTAATAAAAGGCCTGAACTAATAGCTTTGTTCTTCTTCTACAAGATCCTTGTTGATTCTCAGATATCCATTTCAGCAGGAATGGAAGTTCCTGGCAGAGGAAGAGGAGGCAATAATGCCCCACAAAGGTGACAGCACTGGTGGCAGCAACAGAGATAAGTAAAAGTGACGCCTATGCCTGGTAGAGAAACTTCAACCATTGATTAAGCCAAACCTTCCTCCAGTTTTCAAGCAAAGTATTCTTGGCAATAGACATCCCTGTGGGAAGTTGAATCTGGAGGTGAAAGAGGGCAGAGTCCATGTGATTACAGGACCTATCCATGGATATATATAAAGTAGCCATTTGGAAATATACATATGTTGTGGAATACTTTGTTGTTGTTATTCAGTTGCTAAGTCATGTCTGATTCTTTGTGACCCCACAGACTGCAGTGCACCAGGCTTCCCTGTCCTTCACTATCTCTTGGAGTTTGCTCAAGCTCATGTCCATTGATTTGGTGATGTTTATCTAACCATTTTATCCTCTGCTGCCCTTTTCTCCATTTGCCTTCAATCTTTCGCAGCATCAAGGTCTTGTCCAATGAGCTGGCTCTTTGCATAAAGTGGACAGAGTATTAGAGCTTCAGCAACAACAATTGCTTAATAGATTAAGGAAAATAATGTTTTGTTATTAAAAATGAGATTTAACATTAGACATAAAAAAAATAGGACTACATTCCAACTCTTGATGCGTACTGAAGTTAAGTGACTTTTTACAGTGAAATAACTTTGGAAGCAAAGCCAAGTTGGGTCTTAGATTCTTGAGTCACAGGCCACAATTTTTCAATTGTACCTCACTGCCAGTTTCTATTATGTAGAATAAATAAGATCATGAGCTTAATTGTTCTTTGAAAAAGTAATAATCTGCTGAATAAATGGCTATTATATATGATCTTTAGGCAATAATCTTGAAAGTTCCAGTGTTCTGATTTAATTTGTACATTCAAAATTTACTCAGTGAATATATTATTAAAGTTATTTGGAAAATATGCTATAATTGGATTTTTTATTAAATGGGTCTTGCTAATGATCAATTAAAGATGATAATAATCTTTGGGGCTGAGATAATGAGACTGAGAACCATTTAGGCCTTGCTTCCATTCCAGTAGGACTACAGAGCTTGCCCATAAGTCTTTTCATAGCGGCTCTATTTGGTCCACTCATCTGGCTCTTTTCAGGCTATGAGTAACCAGGATCATCTCCTTCCCTCCTAGGTAAAATTATTCCTTCATTTTGCTTCCCAGAAGAGCCATATCTCTCACTGTTTCCAAGTCCAAGCTCATACTGCTCCCTGCACAACAGGCCAACAAATCAAGAGATGAGGTGCTAGTGCATGGAATGGCAGCTTTACTTGGAAAGCCACCAGACCAAGGAGATGGCAGACTAGTGTCCTAAAGAACCATCTTACTGGAGTTAGAATTGAGGCTCCTTTTATACTAAAAGGGAAGAGGAATTTGCTGGTTGTTGCAAACTTCTCTGTGCTGACCAGAACCTGGAGGAGATGTGATAATCCATTGTTCTTGTAGTTGTCCCTGTAGGTCTGGTCACAATGTTGCCCTAATCCTTCAAGGAGACAAATGTTATTCTCTGTTCTGCAATGTTTTTATCCCTATATGGGTGAAAAGTGTAATACCTTTAAAGGTCAAGCCTGGAAGGCAGATCTCATTATGTGTATTTCAGGCTGTAGGCAGCATTCCTTTACCAAGGTGCAGAACCAGTGTGATAGAAACCAAACAGAGCAGGAAAGTTAAGAGCTAAAGGAATAGATACAATATGGAGTCAGATTTGGTTTTTTTTTTTTTTTTGGTTGTTGTTACTTTACCTCTTCTAATTATTTTTTCCTTCTAAATTTTTAAAAGACACTTATGGTCTATTAATTCAGATTTGGAAACATCAAAAACCCTAAAATCTGTTCTTTTCTTCATGAAAGAAAAGCAAAGTATAACATTTAAAAATTTCTGTAGAAGCAAGAAGAAATTGTTTCATCATTTTAACACAGCAAAGAAAAGAAATGCAGTTACACTTAATAATAAAATGGTTTGAAACATTGAGGCACAATTATGCAATTTTTAAAAGTTATAAGTAATTTCTTGAGTATAAAGGGGATTTTAAGAAATGTGATGAAAGTTTAACTTTTTGAACACAAATTTATCCCTGACAGAATACTTTTATAATCAAAATGCACTCATCGGGGAGAATTTATTAGAAAAACTGGCCTTACTATAAACTTTAGTCATACTATAAAATTGGACTTAGCTAAAGCAAGTAATGGATCCTAAGTATTTAGAACAGAAAATGATCTTAAGAATTTTCAAGTCCCTCCAAAGAATTTGGCAGTACAAGAAACTATTGAAAAGTAGTGATTTTTCCATGTATTACAAAATAAATCTTTTGTTTCAAGTGCATAAAAATTATGTTAATTTTAAGTTTATTAGCTTAAGTTTTTCTAGAAATTACTTATGCAAGATATCAATTCTTAAAAGTATTTATTGCATATAATGAAGAATATTTCTGTGTTTTAGAAATTGTTTCCTCCATTATTTTTCAACCACATTTTTTTTTACCCCCTCTCTGTTTTTTTAATATTAACAAATACAAGCAGCAGAGAAGGCCAGTTGCTCTCTGCTGTTCCCTGAGGGGAATCCAGAGCACAAAGCTGTTCCTCTGGCCTTCCTCTAACCGCAGGGCCTGCTCAGCTCCGCGGTAGGCAGAGCTGTTATCCAGCCCAACTTCCCTCACCCTCACCCCGCAGTCAGGATGGGAAGAACATGGTTAACTACAGTGTTTATGAGACGCAAACACCCAAGCTCTATATGAAGGGAAAACAGGAGGAGCTAACACTCAAAACTCAAAATGGATGGAAAGAAAGTTCATAGCAGTGGATATTCATTAGGGAAAGCATATGAGGTAGAAATAAACAGAAGATATCTCTAACAGGTAATTGCATCCCTTCATCTCAGGAGGTACAGTAAAAATTACTCTTTGAATATAAAGTAAAATGTTTAACTCCAGTACTCTTGCATGGAAAACCCCATGGACAGAGGAGCCTGGTAGGGCTCCATGGGGTCTTGAAGAGTCGGACACGACTGAGCGACTTCACTTTCACTTTCCACTTTCATGCATTGGAGAAGGAAATGGCAACCCACTCCAGTGTTCTTGCCTGGAGAATCCCAGGGACGGGGGAGCCTGGTGGGCTGCCATCTATGCGGTGGCACAGAGTCGGACATGACTGAAGCGACTTAGCAGCAGCAGCAGAGGCAAAATGTTTAAGGTGAGGTGAACAAATTAAATATTTTCACTACAACAATGGCACTAAGAAGGAATTAGCTTGAAGCAGAGATTAAATGAGCTATCATATATACATGACTGAAGCAATTTAGCAAATATATATATATATATATATAACGTTTATAAGAAACAGTTTGCTGTGTAAGAGTAGAAGAAAAACAGTCTCTGCATGGAGGAGTGGGAGAAAGAACTGTATACTCTTGCCCATTATCACTGACAAAAAATGAAAGCTCAAGAAATTCAAACTCCTGCATTATAGTAAAATCTCCGGTTAGCCTGCAACATGTCTCTACACCACTGACATATGAAATTCCTGTAAAAAGGGAACCTAGAGGAATAGATGGGGGTGGGGATAGGAATTAAACAAACAAAAAATATAACAATATTTATTGTAAGATAGTATCACCACTGGACAAGCAAAACATATTACATCTAAATATTTCTGCTTGGATTATAATAATTAAACAAGAATTATTCCTATCTGGTAATAGTTATCCTATCTTCTGAGGTCTATCCTACTGAAGGCAAATAGGACACCTGGACAGAAAAAAATCAAACAAGTAAAAGTCTGTCTGAAAATACTGAAGTAACATGATAGTGAAGAAGTGGGCCATTCTGGGGAAAGTTGGTGTTCCAGGATGTGTGCACTCTATTGAGAGCCCTTTGACTCCAAAGGCACTTGTTGATTCCAGATATAGTGGCTAAAATGTTGAAGAGCACACTTTAAGAGGTTTTGTTTTTTTTTTGTTTTTTTTTTTTTTTTGTGGCTATAAACTGGACAAGGAGCCTAGGATATTTCTAGAGGATTGCCAGGTGAACAACCCTTACTTTATGCATAAACTTTCAAAGGCACTAAGCAGTAAAAATAAAGTGAAGTCAACAAGGATTACATTCTAATTTTAAATCACCTCAATCCTAGAAATTATAATAATCCTAAACTGATAGTGATGCAGGCACTTGGCAGAAAATATATCTCTAGAAAAATTTTATTTGTTCATAGGCCTCAAATTGCTCATTCAAACATTTTTGTAAGTACTACATTGAGTAGACAATAAATAAATTAGATAAGCAAGGAGATAAAACAGGAACACAGATCAGCAGAGAAAAAGAGGAAACAGTAGACTTACAAACTTAAAAAGCAAGATTAATAATTCTAGAAGAGAACTGGGAATTATTTTTAAAAAAGGAACACGATTGAAATTCTAGACTTAAAAATTATATTAAAGGAAATTAAGAATTCAATGGATAGTTTAGAAGATTAGACACAGCTCAGGGAAAAAAAGTAGTAAACTGAAAAATAAGCTAAAAAGAACATACAATGGATTACAAAGAAACAAATGATGCAACACATAGTAGAAGAGAGAGTAAAATATAAAGAGAATATAGCGAGAATTATAAAAGAAGAAAAGAAAGAATGTGACAAAGCAATATTTGAAGCTATTCAGTTGATAATTGAAATCTTTACACCAAGCCAAAACTAAGTACCTGACAAATTCCAAGTATAATAAATAAAAAGAAATTCTTTCCTATGTATTAGAGAAGGAAATGGCAACCTATTCCAGTATTCTTGCCTGGGAAATCCCATGGACAGAGGAGCCTGGCGGGCAGCAGTCCATAGGGTCACAAAGAGTAGGACACAACTTAGCAACTGAGCGTGCACTTACGTATATTATAGCAAACTCCTGAGGAAAACACTAGCAAATAAAAATAAGATAAAAATAAAATGTATATACATACAAGTTATTAAGTTTGTTACAAAAACAGAGATGGTTTTTAATATTTAAATGTTAACTGATATTATCACCTTAACAAAATATTGGAGAAAATAATCTACTCTTCATTCAGGAAAACAACAAAAGTCAATATTCATTCTCAATATAAAAAAACAGCATAAAATAAAGGGGTGAATGATAACTTTAATATTCTGATAAAATATAGCAATCTTAAATGTGAAATGTTGAAAACTTTCTTTGAGATAGGAATCAAGGCAACACTACATCCTGTCATGCTTTTATTTGTCATTTTGTGAAGAATCCTCACTGTGTAGTAAGGTAAAGAAAATAGATAATAGCTAGAGGAATTAGAAAACTTGTCACTACTTGAGATGACAAATTCTTAGGTGGGGAATAAAAGCACAGAAAATTATTAGAAATAAATTACCTTAAGTTTCTTTAATACAAAGTCAACCAAGCAAAAAGAGAAGTTTTTCTATATATCAGCTTATATAGACTGAATTCTGATGCCCTTAAATTCATATATTGAAGCCATACACTTTAATGTGACTATACTTGGAGATAAATTCAGCAGAGGGTAAATAACTATTTAGTAATAAAGTGTTGCTATTTTTTTCAAAACATGTTTCTGACCCCCCTAGATGTACCAGGATTAATCTGGTTATCAAGTATTGGTTCAGTTTGTGCTGAATACTGTACAGAGTATTGCAGACACAAAGTAGGTAAAACTTTATTCCTTCCAGAAATTCCTAGATTATAAAGTCAACCATTAAAACCATGATTAATACTGTAAGTGTTTGGTGCCTTTATGTACTGAGCTATGTGATTATGAAAGGCTGAGGACGGGAGGTTTAATTATTTATATTATTCTGGAACAACAGGAATGATTTCCAAAGAGAAACAATACTTGACATTATACTTGAAGATTGAATGAAATTTTGTACTTCCCTCACCAAAGACTCTTCCTTTCCATATGATTTTCTTATTGCTATGAAAACAAGTTTCTTATGACATCTGTTACATTTCTAATCATATATGATACTATGGTAAAACTTTTGTGAGCATTTATCTCATACAGTTATCTTTAGATATTAATTTTCATTCTATTCTCTTCTGATTCCCATAAATTGTTGTATGTTTTCTTTCTATTGCTTTAAAATGTTACCCTTATGTAGACATTGTCTGCTGTTCAAAATTTTCTCTCCAACAACTCTTAAAAAGTAACACATAGACTATTGGCTACAATATCCATTCTTCTCATATGGATATCATAAGGACCTCTCCTAAACCACACTGACTTTTTCCTTTTCTTTTATGGGGAAATAGTTGAACATATGCAAAAATGGAAATAGTATAATTCAACCTCATAAACATATTGCCATCCTCAAACCTTCAATATCTGGCTGATTCTGTCTTATACATGTACCATTCATAATCCTTCCATATTGCTTCCATCGATATCCTTCTGTATTACTCAGAATTAATCCCAGATATTGTGCAATAAAATCCAAAGATATATATTTTAGTATATATATTTTAAAAGATATGTTTTCTTTCACTAATATATTATACATAAACATTGAACATTATAATAAAATATTGTTTGTAATATAAAATATTTATTCAATATTCAAAATTCCATCTGTCTCATAATTTTTACTTTGAAAGAGCTGACTTATTCTCACATTCAAAACTTTTAAAAAATATTTTTCTATGTATCAATTTTTTCTTATGATTAAATTAAGATAGAAGAAACTATGTTTTTCTGTTGTAGTTTCCTACACGGGATTTATATTGGGAAGTATATTTCCATTGGATATAGAATTTTATGTCAAGAGATTTGATTTCCTTTAGATAGTTTCAAGATAAGTTCCACTTTTTACAACTACACTATCTACATAGTGTAAAGTTATTCCTCTGCCCTCTTTACTATCAAGCAAGAATATAAATAAACTGCATATTAATAAATGTAAGCATGTATAAATGGTTGCACTTGGTGTGAATAAATGCTAAATTACATAAATTAAAAGAATTATCCATAAGATGTTTCCTTAGTTGCTAAGATATTTTAGGACTTATTTTCATAAAAAAGTTATTTTTTGTACTTGACTTGTTTTACTTCTATAGCATCTTCTGGATTCATAAATTTTTCAAAGGCTTAATATTTTGGCAGACAGCTCTCCAGTGAGCCAAACATACTGCATCATTTTATAATTGCATTTAAGTAGAAAATTCAAAATATGAATTAAAAACACATGGCACTGAAAGATTCACATTTTTATTTGCACTTTTCTTAGAACTTTGTACAAATCTTAGAACTCTGTACAAATCTTAGAACTCAACTGTTTGGTATTTAAAGTGTATTTATATGCTAATAAGCCAGTTACAGACTCATTATTTTATTAAGCTATAATAATCTTCTATGTGTATGATTTTCAGGCACTTTTTCATGCATTATATTGAATATTGTCATTGACAGTATAGAATGTTTCCGTTCATTTACACTTAATGTAATAATCAGTGTACTTGGCACAGTGGGTTTGTAGAGCATGAAGCAGATATGTTTTGGCCAATGGGCATAGCCCCTAGTTTTGCTATAAGCATGGTAACTTCTTTATTGTTGTTGTTTAGTCACTAAGTTGTGTCCTACTCCTTGCAACCCCATGGACTGTAGCATGTCAGGCTTCCCCCTCTTTCACTATCTCCCAGACTATGCTCAAACTCATGTCCACTGAGTTGGTGATACCATCCAGTTATCTTATCCTCTGTTGTCCCCTTCTCCTCCTGCCTCAATCTTTCCCAGCATCAGGGTCTTTTCCAATGAGTTGGCTCTTCATATTAGGTGGCCAAAGTATTGGAGCTTCAGCTTCAGCATCAGTCCTCCAATGAGTATTCAGGATTGATTTTCTTTAGGATTTACTGGTTTGATCTCCTTGTTGTCCAAGGGACTCTCAAGAGTCTTCTCCAGTATCACAGCTCGAAACTATCAATTCTTCAGCACTCCATCTTTTTTATGGTCCAACTCTCACTTTCATATATGGCTACTGGAAAAATCATAGCTTTGACTATATGGATATTTGTTGGCAAAAATGAGCAAGAATTTTTTGAAATTTTAATAAATCCACAGACTTAAGAATCTATAAAACCTTTAATAAGATAAATGCAAAAAATAAGAAATTTAGAAACACTCATAATATTGCTGGAAAATCAGAGGCAAACTTTTCCATATAAGCTTTCTTAAGGTATAATTGATGAATAAAAGTTTATATTTCAGGGATACAATGTGATGTTTTGATATATGTATACATTGTGAAATGTTCCTACAATCAAGCTGATTATCACATTTATCACCTTACATAGCTTTCATTTTTAGAGCATGTAGTGGGAACACTTAAGTTCCACTCTCTAAGCAAATTTCAAGTATACGCTACAGTATTATGAATTATAGAAATTGTGATATACATTATGCAATCAGAATTTATTCATTTTATAACTAAAATCTGTACCCTCTGTGCAATATTTTTCCATTTCTCCCACCCCACCCCTAGACCCTGGCAACCATCATTCTACTCTCTATTCCTATGTGTTCAACTTTTTTAGATTCCATATAGAATGAGTTAATATAGTGTATGTTTTTCTGTATATGGTTTATGTCATTTAGTTTCTTTAGTTTAGTGTTCTTTAGTTTTCTTGATGCTGTCACGAATGTCAAGATGACTTTCTTTTATGGGTGAATAATATTCTATGTATACATTCCAATTTTTTCTGCCCATTAATGTATCAGTGAACACTTAGGTTGTTTGCTTATCTTGGCTATTGTGAATAATGCTGCAATAAACATAGGACAGGGAAGCCTGGTGTGCTGCAGTTCATGGGATCACAGACAGTCAGACATGACTTAACAACTGAACAACAAAAAAAGTATGAAAGTGCACATATCTCTTTGAAATTCAGATTTCATTTCCTTTGCATATATACTGAGAAGTCAGGTTGCTGGGTGATATGGTATTTCTAAGTTTTAAAGAACCTCTGTACTGTTTCCATAATGTCTGTACCAATTTACCTTCCCACAAATAGCACAAAAGGATTCCCATTTCTATACACTGTTTTCTATGCAATTTATCTTTTTTTTTTTTTTTTCGTTAAATAGCCATCCTACAAATGTGGTGGTATCCCATTACGGATTTGACTTGTATTTCCCTGATGATTAGTGATGCTGATAAATGATATCAGTTCAAGTTGTGGACTTCTTCCCCAGCAAGATATGTAATTTTCTGTACCCTTCTTTCACCAATTTGGAGGGCAAGCGTTCATCCTGTGGCCTCAATTCTCTGAGAGATCTAAGAAGAATTTTTGTTTGTTTGTTTTTTATTTATGTATTCAGCTTTTTTAGTGTTGTGAGTATAGGAATGTTGACTTCCCAGTTTTTCACAGGTCAAAGTGAATATTGCAAGTCTTAATCTTTATTTTTAAAGAATATCTTCATTGGGTATAGAATTCTGTATTAGGAATCATTTTTCTTAAAATTTTTAAAGATTTATATATATATATATATATATATATATATATATATATATATATATATATATAAATGTCACTCCTTGTGTTAAAGGCAATGTTTCTTCTGCTTTTAAGATTTTGCCTCTTCGACAAGATCACCAACCTTATCCAACTCTGTACCCTGACATAACCCTGTGACCCAACTCTGGGTCTGCTCAGCCATATGCCAGGGGCTGTTCTGCCTACCCAAAAACCTGGTTATAGTCAAACTCATCCTTACTCCTGAGCAAATACCACTGGGACACTTTACTATGATTAAGGAATTGCAGGCAGCTAAGTGCAAACTGGCTTGAGAATTAAAAACTCCAGAGGTCTCAGCATTTTATATGTTTTACCTCTGGAAGCCCCACCATATTTTCATTTTGAAGAATGCAGGAAACTCTTCTCAAGCATCTAACAAAGGAAGGAAGGAAACTATTTGAAATATGCCCAGGGTATTCTTTTCTTCTTTATGGTTTTGTAACAAAGAGTAGTCCTCAAGGGGAACTACTTTAACAAAGTATTATGGACTTGGGAAGGACAGCCCCATCTAGCCTTCCTGTCTTGTCTAAGGGGGATAAGAAGACTGAGAGGAATTTGTGAAAGTCATAACTAAGGGGTACAGGCACAATAAACAGTTGAGATCTACTCATAGATTTAGAGAATGGTTGCTTCTCTTAACACCACCACGTCAATAGGACATTTTTACTATAGCAGATGATTGCAACAGAAGAACTGCAAACCTTAGACCTTATTTAAGAAGAAGTCACTAGGGAAACCAAAAGATAGCAGAGGATACAAATACAAACATACCAGAAGATATCTTAGTCTGTGACATAGCTATAGAAAATAGTGTGCCTACTCAGCCCTGTCTGACTCTTTTTTATCTTTTGGATTGTAGCCTGCCAGACTCCTCTGTCCATGAAATTTTTTAGACAAAAATACTGGAGTGGGTTGCCATTTCCTCCTCCAGTGGATCTTCTTGAGCCAGAGATCAAACCCTCATCTCCTGTGCCTTCTGCATTGTAGGCAAATTATCTACCCACTGAGCCATCAAGAAAGCCCACAAATAGTAAATGCAGCCAAAGTCAAACACCAAATGAACATAAACCCTCACTTTAAAGGACTATTTACCTCACTTCTTATCACCTGGAACATCATGCCAAGCTTTAAATAAAATTTACAGGACATACTATAATCAAAAAGAAAAATATCCCCCATCCCCACAGTTTGAAGAGTTAGGGCAAGCCTCAGACTCATATATAAAGTGTATATGGAATAAAAATTGGAATTATTGTTCCAAGGAAGAGCCAGTTATGACTCCATGTTGAATCTATTTCTTTTACTATACTCTTTGCTTCCCTGCTTTCGTTCACTAAAAGTATAGTACTTTCACATGATGGCCTGTCTCAGGAAACTTTGCCCCTCTGCCTAAATATTAAACAAAAGAACCTTTTTGTTCAGGGCCCTGTCCACCTATGCATGGCTACAGGAAAGAAGAATTTAACACATCCCTTTCCCAAGGCTTACCATTGTAGAAGATATTTGAAAAATTAATGGCCTTTTTGGAGTAGGAAACAGCAAGCCACTCTGGTATTCTTGCCTGGAGAATCCCATGGACAGAGTATCCTGTCAGGCTACCGTCCATCAGGTTGCAAAGAGTCAGACACAACTGAAGCAACTTAGTATGCATGCAATGGCCTCTTTAGTTCCTCACCTCTCCCCATCCTTGTTCTATAAAAGAACCTACCATCCAGATACCACAAAGATAGTTATTTTGAGACAGTCTTCCATCTTCTTAGTCTGCTGGCTTTCCAAATAAAGTTGTATTTCTTGCCTCAACACCTCGTTTCTTGGTTAATTGACCTGTTGTGTGGCAAGCAGGATGATCTTGGACTCAGTAACATTATTAGATCTAGAATTTAAAATAACAATTATTCATATGCCAAGGTTTTTAATTTTTTAAAAAAGTAGATAATATGTAATAGATGAGTACCATAAGCAGAGATAAAAACTTTATAAAAGAGTAAAAAAGAAATTCTAGTAATTAAAAAAAACATATTTCAGAAATGAAGAATGCATATTAGCACACTAGACAGAGCCAAAGTATGTAGTAACTTAAGAAGATGTTCATAGATTATTTTCAAACTAAAACTCAAAGTAAAAAAATTTAAAACAGAGTATCAGAAAACTGAAACAAATACAAAAAATGCAGCATATAAAATGGGAACACCAAAAGGAGAAGAAAAGAAAAAATTAGCAGAAAAAAAATTTGACTCCACAATGATTGAAATCTTCCAAAATTGATAACAGATGCTAAAGCACAGATCCAGGAAGCTCATAGTAAACAATCACGATAAATATTAAAGTCTATACCTAGGCGTATCATTTAAACTAAAGAAATCCAAAAACTAAGAGAAAATTTTGAAAGAAGTCAGAAAGGAAAAAAAAAAAAAAAAAATCACCTCACCTCACCTCTAGAAGAAGAATGCAACTCTTCCTTGATAGTTCAGTCAGTCAAGAATCCTCCTGCAATGTAGAAGACCCCTGTTTGATTCTTGGGTCGGGAAGATGTGCTGGAGAAGGGACAGACTACCCACCTGAGTATTCTTCGGCTTCCCTTGTGGCTCAGCTGGTAAAGAATCCTCCTGCAATACAAGAGACCTGGGCTCAATCCCTGGTTTGGGAAGATCCCCTGGAAAGGGGAAATCTACCCACTCCAGCATTCTGGCCTGGAGAATTCCATGGACTGTATAGCCCATGGGGTTGCGAAGAGTCAGGCATGACTGAGAGACTTTCACTTTCACTTTCACAGAAGAAGTAGAAGAATTACACTGGACTAATCTTCACAAATCATTCAAGGAAGGACAAAGTAGAGTGAAATATTTGAAGTGTTGAAAGAGAAAAAAAAGCACTAACCTAGAATTCTTTAACCAGTGAAAATTACATTTATGAGAAGAAATAAAGACTAAGACAATCCAAAACTGAGGGAATTTGTCATCAGTAGATATAACTATTTAAAAGAAGTGTTTCATGAAATATTAAAATGATAAAAGTCAGAAATTCAGACCTACATAAAGAAAGGCAGAACTTGAGAAAAGAAATAAATGAAGGTAAGATAACCTTTCATTTTCCTTATTATTAATTGACTAATAGATACATATTCAAATAATAATAATAATAGCAGCAATGTATTATATATATATTGATATTATATGTTGATTATAGCTTATGTATAAGTGAAACAAATGAAAGCAAGGACATGAGAGAGGAATTAGGAATACTCTCTTTTAAGGAAAATGTACCATCCATGAAATGATAGCATGTTATATAAAGTGGACTTAGTCATAAACATGTAAAACAAACCATAGGGAAATAACTAAAAAAATTTAAAATAATTGATATGCCAAATTAAGAAAGTGGAATTACATAATATACTCAACTAAAACCTGAGAAGACAGAAAAAGAGGAAGACTGAAAAAAAAAAAAGCACAGAGAATAACGTTAATGACCAATATGAATAGATGTTAATTCAGCTATAGCAATAATCATTTTAAATTTGAATGATCTACACATCCAAATTATAATAAAAGACCTAGACTGGCAGAGCATATTAAAAAAATCCAACTAATGTTGTTTACAAGAAACTCTCTTTAAATATGAAGATACAGGTAGATACAATAATTAATGTAGACAAAGACATTATGCAGTTCACAAAATATTAATTGAAAATGGATAATAAACTTAACATGGGCTTCCCTGGTGGTTCAGATGGTAAAGAATCTGTGCGCAATGTGGGAGACCTGGGTTCAATTTCTGGATCAGAAAGATTGATTCCCTGGAGAAGGAACTGGCAACCCACTCCAGTATTCTTTCTTGGAGAATCCCATGGACAGAGGAGCCTGGCAGACCATGGAGTAGCAAGAGTTGGATGTGACTGAGCAATTAGATGATGTGATGTGATGTGATGTAACAATAAACCTAAATATAGAATGAAAAATTGTATAATTTCTGGAATATAACAGGAAAAATCTAATTGCCCTAGAGTTTGACAATTAGTTTTGAAGTACATGACCATAATAATAACTACCTCAGAAAGTTAACCAAGTGAGCAGTAAAAGAGAAAAATTGTATCAGTGTGGCTGTTGTTGCTATAAATGATGAATGTAACCAGAAAGCAATAATATGGATATTTATCTCTCTAAGACTCAATTTTGTCATTATTAAAAGAATAAGAACCCCAAGGAAGACTTACTACTGTCATTTTAAGCCATCTTTATAAATAATATTTAATTTAATTCAGTCTAATGCTGCCATGACAAATCCATTAAGAAAAGAAGCCAGTGAAATATCAATAATTATATAAAACTGTAATAAAATAACCTTTTGCAACATGTGTATGTGCTTCAAGGACTATTACCCTTAATTGCTAGTAAAATTAGTTTCTATATTCTACATAATTTAGTGGGTTCTTGAGAGGTCACCAAAATTGTCCAGTATGCCACAACTCCCACAGGATGAGAGTCTATCCTGTTGAATAGAATGTAAATTCTTCTGAGTCATAGAGTGTTCACTATATTGCAGTGCATGTAGGCTTACATCGTAATCTAGGCCCTTTTATTTATGCATAATATAGAAGACAACAGACCTTTCCTCATTTTATGCTTCATATTTTTTCTTTGATTCTTTTTAATTCTATATATTTAAAAACTAGAAGTTATATCATTTAAAATATTAGTTTATGAGCTTTTATCTTAGTTCACCTACTTATAACCAATCAATGTTCTTATGTTTGTCTTTTTTTTAATTAAATGTGAATCAGTATCAAACTATCATTCAGGTATAGAGGAGGTAGGGTATAATTTGTCTGAAATTGTATCACAAGGCAATACATGCAGTAAATAACTAGAATTTCCAATAGAGAAAACTAAAAAGAAATATCAGAGTTTTATTTAAAAAATTGAAATATTTGAGATTTTGTGCTATTCCAGAAAGTGAAAAAAGTGAAGTCGTTCAGTCGTGTCCAACTCTTAGTGACCCCATGGACTGCAGCCTACCACGCTCCTCCGTCCATGGGCTATTCCAGAGGTGATATATAAAAACAATGGTGGAAATTAAAAGATACAGATTACACTTTTCTAGTAAACATTATAGTGATAAACACCTGTGAAAAACATAATAATCTTATATTTCAAGAAAATGTCATGTGTTTCATGTATATTAGCTCATTTAATTCTCATAGAAAGTCTAGAAGCTCAGTAATTTTCGTCTCTGATTTTCAGATGAGGGCATTGGGGTACAGAAATAATTACTAATTTCCCAAGATCTCACAGCTAGGAAATGGTACAGCCAGACTGCAGACCCAGGCAATCTGATCTCACTGTCTATAAGCTTAACTTTATGCTATTTTTAAAGGAAAAATTGTATGGAAGTGAAACACTGAGAGAATACCAACAAAATTATCTTCTTGTCCAGAGATACAAGGAGAATGTGTGGATGAAAGAGCATTCTCCTCCCCTTATCTATGTTTCAAGGGGAAAAAAAAGTCAGGTCTTAGCCTTGGGCAAGGACAGAAAGGAAGAATTCTGTAAAGAGTTTCAGGGTAAAGTAAGATCTCTTTATAGTGAACAGAGGTTTCAGAGATTGCTATGGAAATGCTTTAGAGGAAGTGCTGGGCAGTCTAGATATATGAATATCAGTTGTGTAAGATTTACGAAAATGTTAGGCATGTTTCTATTAACTGGCCTTTCCATATCAAGTTAAGTGGAGATCTGCTGACACATAGCAGGTACCCCACCTGCTTAGGATTCTAAGTAGAATACTGAAGAGCTATGTTGTTTACCCTGAAAGGTCTCTCCTCTGGTTACTAGGGAATATCTCTTGGATAAATCAACAATTGTTAGTACACAGTTGTATATACCATTTGCTTGTTTATTTGATTGTATTATGTTTCTCTTTTAAAGCCTTGCCTTGTTATATTTCTTTATTGTTTAGAAAATTAAATAAAGGATACAATTAATAAACATAAGCTTACTACTCAAAAGTTTAAAAGAAATTTATATTTATTTCAGGTTATACAATCTCTGTATTTAAAGAAATAATTCACAAATGAAGCTGTATCTCTCTATGTTTTCCTTTATCTCAATTTTTTCTTCTTTCCCTACAAAAACACTTTTCTAATTTAATTTTATATGAATCTAAAGTCTATGTTTATACATTAACTCTATATAAGAATACTATATACTTCATAAAACACTAAATAGTTCATTACAATTTCTGCATATTTGTGTTTGCTTTTACTTTTAGCAGATAGAAAAATTAATGGTTTACATATTGTAATAAGTTGTGATTAAAAACTATTAAATGAAGTAAAAGAGTTCTAGGGAGAAAATTGCAAAATATCATTGAAAATCATCAAAAAAGTTCTGTATAAAGGAAGAGATATCCATATTTGTGAATATAAGGGCTCAATAATTAAAATGTTAAATTTCCCCATTAAAATATAATGATAAAATAATTCATTAAAAAATCCCAATAGCTTTTTGGAGGGAGGAATCTTGATAAATTTATTCTAAAGTTCTAACAAAATTATGAAATTTCAGATTAATATTGCCCAAGACAATTCTGAAAAAAAAAAACAAAAACAAAAACCAAGGACTTTGAAGGTGGTTGGATGTCCTCACAATAAACTGTTAAGTATGATTATTTCCCCTTTTGGTAAACATCGCCATTGTTTTCAAATAAATATATGGGAACTTGGTAAAAAAATCAGTGAGGAAATAATTACATTCAATAAATTGCATTGAAGCAATTAAGTTTTGGGGGAAAAAATAGATTTCTATCTCACATTAGGCATGAGATTAATTCCAATTGGGATAAACATGTAACATGATATACAGACACTTGCTTGTATTGAATAATGTATCTTAGGAAATTCAGGATAAGAATGATATGTGGCAAGATACAAAACAGAAATCATAAGGAAAAGATTAATATATTTGATTACATAAAATATTAAACATTTTATAACCAAAGTATACCTCTTGGCTCAGTTGTAAAGAATCCACCTGCAATACACAAAAACTCCTGCAATTCAGGAGACTAGGGTTTGATCCCTGGGTCAGGGAGATCCTCTGGAAAAAGAAATGCAACCTAGGCCAGTATTCTTGCCTTGGAAATCCCATGGACAGAGGAGCCTGGCAGGCTACAGTCAGCAGGGTCACAAGACTGAAATGACTTAGTGACTAAACCACCACCACTATTACTTTGGCAGGAAAGACTAGAATAAGCTATTTTTCACAGGTCTAATAGAGAAAATATGCATGTCAATAAGATATACAGAACATTTACAAATCAATAATAAAAATACTCAGTGAGGAAATAGTTAAAAATTTGTATAGATATTTCAAAGACGTTAGATCACAAATGTTTAATAAACATATGAACAGCTGTTTAACTCAACTAGTAATGAGTGAGATGAAAATTAAAACAGCAAGATATAATTTTACACCTAAAATGTGGGTAAAAATAAATATATAACAATATGAACTATAATATTTACAAAAATTAATATATAGAGAAGCAGGAATTTATGCACTATTGATAAAAGTATAAATCATAAGTTTGGAAAGCAACTATTTTTAATGATGTTGAAAATAAGCATGCTCAATATACTCAGACATCCTACTCCTTATATATGATCGAGAGAAATTTGTGTATAGAATAAATGTATCCTGCTTTCTCAGTATTCTATGGTCTCAATTGCTAGATTCTCAAATATCTCAAAGGTTTTGATAGATTTGAGGTTATTCCTACTCATATCTGAAATTAAAACCCAATAGACCCAGATGCATTGCCAGTCTATGTTGTGTGCATCTTTACAACTTATGGCATATGTATCATTAACAAAAGTTAAAAGCTATTGTTGCTGACTTTGAAAGCTGAATTTACAGTACTATTTTTGAATGGAAACTAAAGCAACTAAATCTCACTTAATTTTAATGAAATAAGCACTCTTTAAACTATTTATCTTTAAAACAGAACATAGCAGCTTGGCAAATAGTAAGATTTGTAACTGATAGCATTCATGAGGAGATTATAGGAAATATGATGGAAATTATTCCTTTATATGCATTAAGAATGAGATTGACTGCAAGTAGGGCTTCCCTGCTGGCTTAGACAGTAAAGAATCTACTGGCAATGAAGGAGATGCGGGTTCCATCCCTGGATGTGGAAGATCCCGTGGAGAAGGGAATGGCTACCAACTCCAGTATTCTTGCCTGGAGAATTACATGAACAGAGGAGCCTGGCGAGCTACATTTCAGGGGGTTGGAAAAAGTAGGACACGATGGAGTGACTCACACTTTCCCCTTGTGCCCTCATTACTTTTGCAGTTAATACAATAGTGGTTTAGTTGCTTGATACTTTCCCCTGGATATTTGCAAATTTATTGAAAGAGAAACTATACATTAATTATTTTTATGAATCTAGTATATATCAATAGGACACAGAGACTTAATAAATATCTTTAAATTAACCACTACATTAATCCTAAACAAATAATTCATATATCAAGTAGGTGTTCAACTGGGTAATATCTAAGTTTTATATCATCTCTAATTTTTAAAATTGTAGTAAGATTATTATATTGTTTGAAACAATAGATACTAGTAACAACTTAGCAGTTGTCCTTTCCTTGTTAAGAAAGCAACCTATTCATATTAGTGCAAGCAATTATTTCATAAAAGATCTCTTTTTAGACACGTGCACCCCAATGTTCATCGCAGCACTGTTTATTATAGCCAGGACATGGAAGCAACCTAGATCCCCATCAGCAAACGAATGGATAAGGAAGCTGTGGTACATATATACCAGGGAATATTACTCAGCCATTAAAAAGAATTCATTTGAATCAGTCCTAATGAGATGGATGAAACTGGAGCCCATTATACAGAGTGAAGTAAGCCAGAAAGATAAAGAACATTACAGCATACTAATACATATATATGGAATTTAGAAAGATGGTAACGATAACCTTATATGCAAAACAGAAAAAGAGACACAGATGTACAGAACAGACTTTTAAACTCTGTGGGAGAAGGTGAGGGTGGGATGTTTCGAAAGAACAACATGTATATTATCTATAGTGAAACAGATCACCAGCCCAGGTGGGATGCATGAGACAAGTGCTTGGGCCTGGTGCACTGGGAAGACCCAGAGGAATCGGGTGGAGAGGGAGGTGGGAGGGGGGATCGGGATGGGGAATGCATGTAAATCCATGACTGATTCATGTCAATGTATGACAAAACCCACTGAAATGTTGTGAAGTAATTAGCCTCCAACTAAAAAAAAAAAAAAAAAAAAAAAGATCTCTTTTTGTGCTAACAGCATACATCACATATAATAAGTAAAGGAAGAGGAGAGATTTTACAAATGGGGAGAGGGAGATATAATTATTTTAAAATGGCTATTCAAAAAAAAACAAAATTAGAATTCTAGTATAAAAATACAGAAACTATAAAGAAGAATAGGGGGAAATGAGAAAAGACATTAAAAGAGTCTTTTCTAAGTTTGTTAAGTTCCATGAAAATCACTACTAAATTATGATTCTACTTTCTAAGGCCAGGACATCTCTGGATAACTACAGAAATACTATCTTAATAATAAGAAAAAACTTGTTTCATTAAGGTAAGTTATTCCTTTGAATTACTTGAGTTTTTCCTCATTATGCAACCTTTCTGTGCACTGCAGATTAAATATTAAATCGTAATTTTCTATTAAATTTTTTTCTTGTAATAACAGCAAAAGAGACTTCTTTTAGATTTCCCACTGAGTTTTCTTTATGTATCCTATAGGTCCTATCAAATTCAGAGTCTATTTTTTCTGGGAAAAAGCAGGAAATATAAATCGTAATAGAGACAAAGGTAAGGAATGTGTTGATAGTTGTCTTTCAGGATTTAAGAGCTCTATAATAGTAAGAACTATTTTGTTTACTAAACTCTTTAGAGTCTTTCCTTCCTTTAATATTATCCCCATCAATTTCATAAAACAAGATTATTTTTTAATAAACCTTAGTACCATAAAGGGTTTCCCAGATGGTGCTAGTGGCAAATAACCCACTTGTCTATACAGATAGACGTAAGAAACCTGGTTTTGATCCCTGGGTGGGGAACATTCCCTGGAGGCGGGCACAGCAACCCACTCAAGTATTCTTGCCTGGAGATTCCCATGAACAGAGGAGCCTGGCAGGCTCCAGTCCATAGGATCACACAGAGTTGGACATGACTAAAACAACTTAGGAGGCACACACCATAAAGGTACCACTTTAAAAATATAGTGTAGATCCCAATGAAGCCCCAGAGCAGGCTTCATTTCCCACATTGTTTCTTTAATTCGCCCAAAGTCACTTCAAATTAAAAAACAATTGGCATAGGTATTTGACATTTTCTCATGTAAATATGAATGAAATTGTCTTTATAAAAACCTTGACATCTAATTAAGAGCAGTGAACTTACTATGCAAATGATACTTCAAGATAAGTCACCTAATTTTTTAATATAGTGACTTTCAAAGAGCGACTTCTAGACTAGCAGCATAGATAGCATCACCTGAAAACTTGTCCGAAATGTAATACTTGCCTCTCACAGACCAACTGACTTTCAGATTCCAAGTGGGGCCCAGGATTCTGTGTTTTAACAAGCCCTTCAGATGATTCCAATGAAAGTCAGAATTGGGAAAGCATTGCCTCTATTGCTGCATGTGTAGAAATTTTGGAAACCTCCCTGATATTAATAACACCACATAGAGAAATAACAAAGTTTTGTCATATAGAATTATTTTTATCCTGTATAATCAATTATCTTAAACACAGTGGAATTTGAACTTTGTCTTGTAAGTCTGAAGTAAACTAAAGCAAAAACTTCAAATATCAGGTGACAGAGGAAACATATTTTTTTTTTAAACTGTTATGATAATAAATCCCAGAGAAGGAGACATTTTGATGGCTGATAAAATGTATGGCTTTTTACTAAAAGGGATCAGGTTAAGGGTCTTGGATAATATGAGAGTTTTTCATCATAAATTTTTAATCTTATTATTTAGTATCTACCCCTTTCTGCCTAACTTGCCTCTGAATGTAGGAGAGACTAACACTTCATAGGAGCCCATACTGATTATCGGCAAATGCCTTCTGGCAGTTGAATGATTCATTTAACTTAAAAAAAAAAAAATCTATAATCTCCTTGGAATCAACTGCTTCAGAGAAGTTGATTTTAGATACATTGATAATTTGTTTTGTTTTGTAGTATGCTACTACTTTCTTTCAGAAGAATGAAAGAACTTACTGTAGCCAAAGATTTGTAAAATTATCAGTACTATAGTTATAGTCAAAGCTATGGTTTTTCCAGTAGTCATGTATGAATGTGAGAGTTGGACCATAAAGAAGGCTGAGCACTGAAGAATTGATGTTTTCGAGCTGTGGTGTTAAGGAAGACTCTTGAGAATCCCTTGGACTGCAAGGAGATCAAAGCAGTCAATCCTAAAGGAAATCAGTCCTGAATAGTCATTGTAAGGACTGATGCTGAAGCTGAAGCTCCAATACTTTGCCCACACGATGCCCAGATCCTTTATGAAATAATAGCTTTCACTAATATGAATAGTTTGCTTTCTTAAGAAGGAAAGGACAAGTGATATGTTGTTTTCATTGAAAAAGACCTTGATGCTGGGAAAGATTGAAGGCGGGAGGAGAAAGGGATGACAGAGGACAAGAGGGTTGGATGATATCACCGATTCAGTTGGACATGAGTTTGAGCAAGCTCCGGGAGATGCTGAAGGAATGGAAGCCTGGAATGCTGCAGTCCATGGGGTTCAAAAAGTTGTACACAATTGAGTGACTGAACAAAAGCAAAATAGTTGGAAAAATTTAAACTGATTTGAAACTTGCTATTTTTTTAAAATTATGTTTTGCCCTAATGTTTACATAATTAACTGAATCCTTTTATAAATCACTTGAGAATTCTAGGATTTACTGTCTTTAAACATTAGGGTTTCTAATAGATCTTTAAAGGTTTTCAATGCTATCCTTTAATTCTTAATCAGAGGAATGTTTACTGTAACCAATTCCACTGTTATCACAATAATGCCAGTTCCACTCAAAGGGACCCTTTTTAGTAAAATAAATAACTTTATGTAATAATTTCCCCATAATTAAATAAACAAATATAATTAATATTAAGTAATAAGCAACAAATATTTTACATGAAGAATATGCAATCCAGTTAAACTTCAAAAGTAAGTAATGCTGAAAGCCTAAGCTAAGAAAATAGAGTACAAAATGGATAGGATTTCAAACACTGAAACAATCTTCATATTACTAAAAATAGCCCATGGAAAACTCTTATTTTCCATTGGTGCATTAAAGACTGTTTTTAAATGTTTAGCAAGTAGAAGGGAAGTGTGAAATAGGGAGAGAAGAAAGGAAAAGAGGCGAGATGAGAAAATGAAAGAAGGGAATTGTATACCAGAATTAAACTTAGAATATGTGTATGTGTATGCATGCATTTCAGTTGTGTCCAACTCTTTGTGACCCCATGGACTGTGGCCTACCAGGCTCCTCTGTCCATGGGATTATCCAGGCAAGAATACTGGAGTGGGTTGCCATGCCCTCCTCCGGCGGATCTTCCCAACCCAGGGATCAAGCCTGCATCTCCTGAGTCTCCTATATTGCACGCAGATTCTTTACCCAATGAGCCATCTGGGAAACCCATAATTAGGATAGTTGAATATATTACCAAATGGAGAATCTGAATTATATAACTCAATCCATTTATTAATAAAAACATCCTAAACTACAGTAAAAGATTGTCAATAAATATGCACATGTCATGTGGATTGTCTGTATCCTACAAGATGTGAGAGAGGAATTGAAGGGATTACAATATAAGAATTGTCAGAATCAGAATGAATGTCCTTTGTAGTGAGTGACTTTACATCAGATGTTCTAAATTTATCTAGAAGTAGCAATGGCATTGACTGTTAGTCGTCACTGAAAAAGCATACTGTCACTAAAGGAAAAGGAAAAACTGAAAAGGACAAATATCAAATTGCTCTCAGAGAAGACAAATTGACCCGTATGATAAATGCATCAATAAGATGATGTTACAGTTATTCAAAGATTCTTGAGAGGATCATTTGTTTAGGTTTCTAACTCTAAAATAGGCTTTATGTGTATGTATGAGCTTTAAAAATATCTATGTTAAGCTTTAGAAGAATGCATGATACTTTAGAGAACGAGAACAGCAGCAAGAATTGTGTCATGATCATACCATCTAGAACAATCTTGAACAAGGAAACACTCCAATTATTTGTTGAACAAAAATTGCAAAAATTAAGAACAATACATTTTAAGGTACTTTTATATCAATAAAACATCACTAAGCAAAATATATAAATATATAAATGACTTCTAAAGAGGTCAAAAAGTCAGAAATGGAGATCCTAGCACCAAATATAGCTACTTGAGTGTGTGTGTGTGTGTGTGTATGTGTGAAAATCTTGTTAAAGGCATCTTCATAGTTTAACGAACATATGTTCCAAGAGCAATACAACTTTACAACTCAGAGTGTTGTAAAGGTGAATATAAATCAGAAAAAAAAAAAAAAATTCCCTGGTATTGAAAGGAAAAGATACTCCTTTCACTGTTCCTTTTATTTTAGAGAATTACATTAAAAACAACAAAAAAGTTACTGTTGTAAATTCTTTCTCTGTCCCTTGAAGATGTATGAAATCATTTTGAAACCTAAATAAGCCTCTTGTCAGTGTTACAAACCAGTAATGTCTTGTTTCAAGGACCTAGAATCCATTTCTGTAAAGTAATCATCTCCTATCTCTCAGTGCCTATGGAAGGGCAGAAAAGTAACTTCAGTGAGCTCTTTGCTCCAAAATTTCTGCCTGCCATAATAATATGTTTTCTTTCTTTCTTTCTTTTTTTTTTTGATAAATTACCCAGCACAAAAGATCATCTCATTTCCAGAAGAATTTAGGATCAACTATATGTAACAAGTGGTACTGTCAATTCTCCTTACTTGAAGACTAGTGATGATTTATCTTGAGAACATGTATTCAATGCTTTTCTATCTACCTGACTATATAAAAAATTGAGAATTCTCCTTTTATCAGTATCTTAGCGGATTGCTTGTGATGTGCATAGCATTGTTTCAGTGCTTATTTAAAACAAAACTGTTTTCAGTCTCTTCTTTCTGCCTTTATGGGTCATTTTTTCTGGGTTGGGAGGAAATTTTGTTTTTAATTATATTTCCCCAACAGTATGTAACAGAGGACTTGACACACAAATACTTATTAATTGGTTGAAGATATTTTAATAATACAAAAAAGCAAGTGGCCAATATTTAAAGAAAAATACTTATCCCACACAATAATTGTACTTGTGTGACTTTCTCTAAGTATTAATTATTATCTTTTATTTATCTTTTTTATCTTTTACTGTATTTAACTTAAAATTCTATTTAATCTCCAGGATGAAAAACAAAACAGCAGCAAATTGGAGGACTTCTATTCAGGATAGACTGCTTATAAATTAAGTGGGAAAATTGATGTAAACAAAAGTACCATTTAGATTGTGAAGCAATGAGGATATGCATAAAGGGTAATGGAAAAGTTGTTAAATAAGGCAGCAATGGTTTAGAGCCATTAGGTACAACAGACTATTTATGGTAGTGGAATATTTAAAACTTATTGTGGAAGAAAGGAACTCATAAATGTAAAATAAGGGCATGGAGGCCAAAAGAACAATGGGATAGTAAAATAAATAGTGCAAGTAAAAATAGGATAAAATGACTAAATTGAGCAGAAACCTTTCTGAGGGCTCTGAACTTGTGTTAAAAAATGTAAGTGTAGATGATTGCATAGCTGAAAGAATTACATATGGCATAGACTGTGTAATGGTTAAGATTAAATCAATAAAAATTGGTATTTGTTTTTTTTATCATAAATTATTACATATTCTATGCATTTTCTTATACCTATTTAATATATGATACAAGAAACAGGGAAAGCTAACTGTGAAAAGATATGAATTATAAATATTATAGCTTATTTGAACAGTTTTTCTTGAGTATTTAAAGGTGAGATGATACAGAAGAAGACAATGTAATCTCCGCTTTCAAGTATAATACTCTATATAAGTTAGGCATTAGTCAAAGAAATATTCAATAAGAATTTTTAAATTGTTTATCATAGGGAAAAAAACCTATTGTGAGTACTGGCTATCATAGTGAATTTTGGAAACATTTAATGGCAGCACAACTCTAACTTAACTTACTATTTTGTAGAGGTCATAAAAAGAATAAAGCAGACAGCATACATAACAGTGAACAAAATATTATATTTTTCATATGCAAAAAGATTTTCATACATTTTCTGAGGTTTTTCTAGAGATTATTTTGGAATTGTAATTTTATTAAGAATGACTATAAAGGAAACTCCTATTTTATTAAAACAATGTTGAATTAAAACTGACCCATGTTTATACCCAGCTAAAAACTATGCCTCATCTTTTATCTCCATGATACTATTTAACTGAAAATATAAACTTATATTTCCTACCTCTGTGAAAATACTATTAGTATAATCTCAATCCACATATTTCATGCCCATCTTGTTTGAGCACTGTGCTTCACCAAGTCAAAGGGGAATTTCTCTAGATCAAGTTGTTTTCATCTTTAGTCTCCATGAGACTCAACATATTTCTATATCTATCATACAGCATTTAGCTAAGATTTTTGTCAGTGTAAAGAAAACAATCCCAGCTGACTGAAATCTGAGTCTTCTACTTCCTTCCATATATCAAAATGTGTACTTAAGAATCTTTGTTTTCTCCTATGTTCATTTCCTTATGTTGTCCTTGCATCTCTTATAATAGTCACCTATTTTAAAACAAGTAATTTGATATAATTGAGCACCAATCTGATGGGAAGCATTTGGTGTGCCAGTTAACAGTATAATCACACAGGGTTGTTTTAAACTGAATGAAAATAAAGTCCAGACATTCAGATTTTAGTCCTCTATGTCCCTTTCCATATCTTTTTTGTACTTATTTTCATTTACAGATAGAGCCATTTAATTGCCTTTATTACAAACGTTCAAAAATATTTAACTTTACTGAATTATTCAATTTTTTTTTTCTTTGTGTTCCCTGTTTTGAAAACATGAATTTAGATGTTCTGGGGAAGATGAAAAAAAAAAAAGGTGACAAATGGTATGTTTGCTTTTCTTTCTTTTTTTAAATCTTAATGTGACCCAAGATGACTCCAATTATGAATCCTGGAGGGTAGATTAATTTTATTTTTGCATTATTTTTTTTCTTTTGAAAGAAATTGTAATTTTATTAAGAATGACTATAAAGGAAACTCCTATTTTATTAAAACAATGTTGAATTAAAACTGACCCATGTTTATACCCAGCTAAAAACTATGCCTCATCTTTTATCTCCATGATACTATTTAACTGAAAATATAAACTTATATTTCCTACCTCTGTGAAAATACTATTAGTATAATCTCAATCCACATATTTCATGCCCATCTTGTTTGAGCACTGTGCTTCACCAAGTCAAAGGGGAATTTTTTCTTTTGAAAAAAAAATAGTAACTGCAGGTCTTGCCCCTATTAGTTAAACTTTAGGACAATTGATTTTCTTTAAGCACCTTAAAGATGAAGTTTAAGTTATGTTCAAGACCAACATTTGTTTCCTTTGATTTTCCAGAGATTCGTTTCTTATGATAACACTTTGGGAAAGTAATTTTTAGTATGTTTATTAGGAACAAACTAAGAGATTGTGCATGACTTGCTATGACACAAATAATGATTCACATTGTAGAACTGTCCTGAGGCACTGAATTGTCATGCTCCTTCAACTTAAAATATCATATTTTAAAGAAACTCTGAAATAACCCATTCATATAATTATATGTGGGCTTCCCTGGTGGCTCAAATGGTAAAGAATCCACCTGCAATGCAGGATATCCAGGTTTGATCCCTGGGTCCGGAAGATCCCCTGGAGAAGAGAATGGCTATCCACTCCAGTATTCTTGCCTGGAGAATCCCATGGACAGAGGAGCCTGGAAGGCTACAGTCCACAGGGTCACAAAGAGTCTGACACAGCTTAGCGACTAATATTTCACACACATACATAATTGTATGTGATAAAATAGGTAAATTTAAAAGAGCTTAACTTGCTGTCAGTGACCCAAGATGGACTGCTATAGCTTGCCTCTTGAACTTAGCCAAGAATACTAAAAGATTTACTTGACCTCAGTTTTTTGTTTTATTTTCTTCTTTTTCCAGATACAAAATAATGGGGGTGTACTTGCTTCTTGGGTTTCCAAAATGATGGTTTGGTGTTTCTATAATCTATACTTTAAAAATTATAATTAAACAAATCAGTTTACATCTGGTGATAATCATGGCAAGATTCTTTAGCTTGAGATTGCCTAAATATTTTAACAACGATTTTTCAGATTTTTCAAGGTATTTTCTACTCAAATTAAGAATGGTTCCCTTTCTGAGCAAACAGGATTTTTTTTTTTAAATTTCTTTTTTGTTAATCACATAGAGATACATATTTCAGGAGCTGAAGAAAATGGTCAGAATTTTACATTTAAGTCCTCATACATTAAATTCTCAAATGACTCAAAGATATCCTGAGGTCCTATTAATTACATTTAGAGTTACACTTTTAAGTCCTTATGAATTAAAAGCTCAAACAACTCAAAGATATCAGACATCTTCAGACCAAAGCTGACACTGTTTGCAGCCCATTGAAGACAAATGACAGAGGTTTGCTTTTAGGACATTGGGGGATATCCACAGGAAATTTTGGGGTTATAGTTTTGTAAAGAGAAGGGGATGTTGTTCTAATCATTTTTTCCCCTAACTTTTCCTATTTTCTAGCCTGTGTGGTAAAATTTATAAAATTTATAATGTCCACTCATAATGCAATTACATTAGACCTTTGACCCTGGCAAAGACTAATTAGAGTAAGTATCAAGAGTTCTCTAGAGTAAGTCATGTAATCAAATCAGAATTGGAATTAGTTATTCATTCTAAGTGCAAACAATTAAGAAATCTTCTATTTTTAAATTAAAATTTTACACATCACAATTTGATGTGCTATAATTGAAAATGCATGCTATAATATTAATTTTTGTATTCCCTTTTGAAAGAAAAATTAGTAACTGGCTAACATCGATAAGATTTTTGGCTTTATTTCTAGGTAGTCCTGAGGATGTCCCGTCACATGTTATCACAAATAAACTGCCAAAAATGCTCTTTCCAAAGTTTAATTTTCTTGTGCCATGGCAAAGATGCTTATATTTACAGAATGCTGAGGCCAAGATTCAAAAGAGAATTTTGTAAGTATGAAAAATATGAAAGGGTTCTAAAAATCACTGGCGACAACAAGGAGTAAAAGTGAAACTAAAGAAAAGCAAACAAATTAAAGGCAAGAAATCTTGAGAGATTCAGTCAAAGAAATAAAAATGAAAAGAAGAAATATATTTGCCAGCCATGACAAAATATAGAAGTCCAGATTCAAGTAATAATAGTTCTTATAGGAGGCAGGCTCCAATATACATGAATGTACATGACAAATAATGAAATAAAAATAAGACATAAATAATAATTCAATTACTATTATTTGCTAATTAAAGTGAAATAAAAATCAGGTAAGTCCCAATCAAATCAAAGTGACATCAGGAAAAAATTTTTTAAAATCCCAGATGTCAGAAAAAAATCTTATTTAAAGATCCAAATATCAGACACAGCTGATAAAAATAAACTTATTAAACTTGGATTTAAGATTTTTTACTATTCAAATATCCTCTTTGTTTCTGACATAAACAAATATAGCTTAATAATAGAGACAAAAGTCATATAGGTGTCTAATTTTTTTAAAAAGACTAAAAACCTAAATACCAGAAAGCCAATGAAGCAATCAATAGCTATAGAAACTTTTGGTAGTAAATATTAGATTTTTAGAAGCTTATATTACATCATTTTATATTAAAGAGTAAATAAAAAAGATAATTACCTATTTAAAGTTTTAAAAATAGAAGCAGGCATAAAATATTGCTTTAAAACATAATTAAAGTTATTCAAAACTGAAGATTTCAAGTATCAAAAGCCTGGAGATAAATATTGTGGCAGAGTGTATCTTCCTAAATTAAAGTCAATATCTTACATTCTCTTCTTCCAACATATTTGCCATTTCTCCATTAAGAAGTGGAGTCTACATCCCTTCTTGACTTAAAACATCTTTGTAACTAATACAACTCTTCTGAGTTGAATTGTGCTCCCTTCCTCTGTCACCCCCCCTCAAAAAAGAAAAAAATTAAAATGTTAACCCCTAGTACCTCAGAAGGTGACGGTATTAAAAAATAGTCACTGCAGATGTAATTGGTTAAGATGAAGTCATGCAGGAGTAGGGTGGGGTGGGTCCCTAACTTGACTGGTGTCCTTGTCAGAAGATAGTCATAGGAAGGCAGAGACACATAAGGCAAACACTATGTGAAGATAGAGGATTGAAGAGATGCATCCACAAGACCAGGGTTTCTAAAAAGTGGGAGAGAACCACCAGAAGCTAAGAAGAGGCAAGGAAAGATTTCATTTGCAGAAGGAGAATGACCCTGCTGGCATGTTAATTTTTGTCTTCCAGCCTCTAGAACTGTAAGACAACAAAGTTCTGTTGTTTTAAGCTCCCAGTTTCTGATACTTTGTTATGGCAGACCTAAGAAACTAGTATAATCACCAAAAAATTATGGTAGAAGTGACACTATATGCATATTGAGGTATGACAGAAAGACTAGATTTTCCACGTGAATCTCTGCTGGGAAAAGTGCCTTGAGAACTCTGAGCGGATATGTGAAAAGTCTGAGTATCCAGAATCTAGCAGGCTAAGGAGAGCATGCTGAAAAATCATATTGAGAGAGAGAGAGCAGTGTCTCAATACAACAATAATCATTGAAAAATCAATTATTTTTTATACTGCAATGAAAAATAAATTGAAAATGAAATAACATTTACAATAGCATAAACAATTAAAAACTTAGATGGTGAAGAACCCTAAATGAATTTATCTTTTTCAAGATAAATTGCAAACTGAGGTTAAATAGAGGGATATACCATGATCATGGATTGAAAAAATTAATATTTTAAGGCATCAGCTATTTCTTTAGAAAATAAATAAATAAACAAGAACACTGTAAGCTTCTTTTAACATGCTGTCATCTGAGTGTCATTCCAAAGGAAAGCTCTGAATTGGAGAAGATAGGTGAAGTTTTATAGAGTTTAAGCAAGAAGAAATAGCTGTTTACCTACTTTGCAGAAGATCTGATTGAATTTACTTCTTGGAAGACAGAAAATTTATTCTTGTATAATACTTTAACAACAGTTGTTTGTGCAATGTGTTTTCAGCAAGATGGATGTTAATCATTAGGAGCTATCAATAAGGATTTGAACAAATAAAGGTATGTCTTAATGTCATACAAGGCTAAAAATGGAAAAAATATAGGCTTTCAAGGGGCCTCATGGTCCTGCCTCTTTTTCAGGAGGGAAATTAAATCTTACAATTTGACCACAGATTTGTTCAGAATTCTAGATTGATACCATTCATTGGCTGTGGTCCAAGGTGATGGATGCCATTATGACTTTTGTCTTTGTAATTAAATTTAAATTATCTGGCCAATGGGTGCTGCTCAGAAGCTTTTAAGACTCTGGAGAGGACAAGGAAAACAATTCCACAGGAAAAAAACATATTAATATTAGGATTAGCAGAACATCTTGAACAATGGTGTCTTAGTCAAGATCTTTGATTAAGGCAAGAAAACAGATCCCATTCCTAGTCTGAGTCTGTAGAGAAAAGCTGTATGATATCAGTAAGCTGACGTAACACTTGTCTTTCTATCTGATTTGTACATTGACTTTCCTTTCTTGTTCATCTTAGAAGTTATATATAGTACATCTCTTTGTAGGTAGTACTACTTCAGTACACTACTTTCTCTAAGTTAGCACATGCACTACCCTTTGTGCTGAATATATTTAAAACTTTTCCACATAGCACTGCAGCTTGGTGAATTTATATCAATTCTTATAGCTCTTATTTAAGTTTCCTAGGATACTAATGGCTATTTCAATCATGGCATAATAAACTGTTTTTGAACTAGGAGAGAAAACAGCAACTCAAGATTCACTGGTAGATATAGTTTGTTATGGCTTTCTTCAGGCTAAGAAAAAGTAGACATTATTCTTCTAATTCCAGCAAATTTTATTTTAAATTTATAGTCCTGTTCAATATTACATGAGGCCATAGTTATTAATTTCTTAGCACCAGAAAGAAAAAGAAGTGCAAAGTTCTTGCATAGATAAAAGGAACTTGGTCAGATTATTAGAAACCAGAAAACTGGTAGGAATGGAAATAGATACCAGTACCTTCTCAATTAGTAGAATTTTCTAGCAATCTTATGTCCCAGAGATCCAGGAATATTCAAACAATGTGGTCCAGGGTCCACAAATTTAGGTTCCAAAAAGTATTAACAAGGTAGCTTAGTTTGTATTCCTGAATGATTTCCAGGAATTAAAGCTCCAAATAAGTGTAATTTTAAAAATTCATTGCATAGAATTGAAGAGATCTGAAGCATGAAAAACATAACCCTTTGTCACAGGAACCTGAAATTCCTTATGAAACACAGAGATTTGGGTGGGACTCAGTCTGTAGGCATGATTATAATGCCATTTGCAGTAACAGGAAATTGTCATATTGAGTGAAATAAGTCAGAGAAAAAGACAAATATCATATGGTATTGCTTATATGCTGAATCTAGAAAAAATGATACAACTGAACTTATTTACAAAACTGAGACAGAATCACGGACTTAGAGAACAAACTTATGGTTACCAGAGGGGGAAGGGGGAGGGCAAGGGATAGTTAAGGAGTTTGGGATAGACATAAATACACTACCATATGCAAAATGGATAACCAATAAGGACCTACTGTATAGCATAGGGAACTCTACTTGATACTCTGTAATGACCTATATGGGAAAAGCATCTAAAAAAGAATGGATATCTGTGTGTGTGTGTATATATATACATATATATATATATATACACATATATAATTGATTCTTTTTACTGACAGTAGAAATTAACCCAGCATCATAAATCAACTATACTCGAATAAAAATTAATTTTAAAAAGATTTGTCTCCTAAGCTTGAAATGGCCATAACAATGGAGAGAGACAGCAATAAGACTATCTTTTTGGTAAATAGGAATTCAGCTTTATAAAATTATAGAAGAAAGTGAATATTCCAATTTGGTATAGAAGTTAGGAGAAAGAAGTTCTTTTTTGATCTCTTTACAAAGTCTGTGGCTTCTTATATACCTGAAATTATTAGACACAATTAACATGTGACATATTGTGTGGGGAATGACATTCTAGACTGTTTCTATTTTAATTTTTCTTTATATCAATCATCCTAAAGCCCTGTTATGAATTAATAGTGAAAGAGAATTTATATAATTGTCTGGTAGAAAGATTTAGTCTTCCAGGGAAAATGTTACAAATCCAGCGATCTGATTATAACTCTTTCTCTGGAAAATGAGTTCATGGATGCCAACTATAATCTAAATGTCAAGATTTAACCTCTGGTGCTCAGAGTAACAAGACTGAGGAGGAAACTTTTGGAAACTCATATTAGCAATCAAAATGCCTAAACCAACAGAGACATAGAGAGAAAACAAATCCATTAAAATTGGAAGAGAAAGAGAAAAAGCTGTGGTAGTTTTTACTCCTTGCATTCAAGTCTCACTCTGAAGGATCTGGGTATAGTCTCGGCCTGAAAGTGAAAATGATCTTTCCTGGTGGCTAAGACATTAAAGAATCTGCCTACAATGCAGGAGACCAAAATTTGATCCCTGGATCAAGGAAGATCCCCTGTAGAAGTAATGGCTACCCACTCCAGTATTCTTCTAAACAGCGTATTAAAAAGCAGAGACATTACTTTGCCAATAAAGGTCCATATAGTCAAAGCTATGGTTTTTCCAATAGTCATGTATGGATGTGAGAGTTGGACCATAAAGAAGTCTGAGCACCAAAGAATTAACACTTTAGAACTGTGGTGTTAGAGAAGAGTCTTGCGAGTCCCTTGGACTGCAAAGAGATCAAACCAGTTAATCCTAAGGGAAATTAATCCTGAATATTCGTGGAAGGACTGATACTGAAGCTAAACCTCCAACACTTTGACCACCTGATGCGAACAGCCAACTTATTAGAAAAGAGCTTGATGCTGGGAAAGATTGAAGGCAGGAGGAGAAGGGGATGACAGAGGACTAGATGGTTGGATGGCATCACCGACCCAACGGACATGAGTTTGAATGAGCTCCAGGAGATGGTGAAAGACAGGGAAGCCTGGCATGCTGCAGTCCATTGGGTCACAAAGAGTAGGACATGACTGAGTCATTAACACATATCACTTTCTAATAGATATGTGATGTCTTTTTAACTGGGAAACATGAATCCAATGGTCAGTTACCGGAAAGTTTACTGAAGTGTTTATAATTGACAATGCCTAATAAGGTTCCTTCTAATAAGGTGCAAGTGTAATCATAAACTGGTATCATTTCAAGTAAATAAACTGAAGCAGTGGACTAAAATTTGTGTTAAACCTTTACAAAATGTGTCCACATCAGCCTACTATAAAAGAGAAGAGTCAATGTAGGCGTGGAATTACAAGATGTACAGGCAGTCAGTAAGAAGCTTCTGTGAGGATAGTCTTTGATTTCCTTTTGGATGGAGTCAACAGCCATGAGAGTTTAGGGCAAACCTCTGGCCACAGCACTGAAGTTATTCCAATAGTTTTGCAAGTTTTAATTTTAGTGTGCAATTTTCTTATTCCACTTTCTCTGAGAAGTGTGAAAAAGAAACTTCTAAACAACAGGCAGAGGCTTACCAAGTCTCTTAATTAATTTTCTGATGAAATGAGACCCTTAATACCAGACAAACAGTAGTTTTCCAATAAGACAAAAGCAAAGCATAGAAATTACTTTGCAATGACCAGTTCAGTTCAGTTCAGTCGCTCAGTCATATCCGACTCTTTGAGATCCCATGAACCACAGCATGCCAGGCCGCCCTGTCAATCACCAACTCCCGGAGTTCACCCAAACCCATGTTCATTGAATCGGTGATGCCATCCAACCATCTCATCCTCTGTGGTCCCCTTCTCCTCCACCCTCAATCTTTCCCAGCATCAGGGTCTTTTCAAATGAGTCAGCTCTTCGCATCAGGTGGCCAAAGTATTGGAGTTTTAGCTTCAACATCAGTCCTTCCAATGAATATTCAGGACTGATCTCCTTTAGGATGGACTGGTTTGATCTCCTTGCAGTCCAAGGGACTCTCAAGAGTCTTCTCCAGACCCACAGTTCAAAAGCATCAGTTTTTCGGTGCTCAGCTTTCTTTATAGTTCAACTCTCACATCCATACATGACCACTGGAAAAACCACAGTCTTGACTAGAAAGACCTTTGTTGACAAAGTAATGTCTCTGCTTTTCAATATGCTGTCTAGGTTGGTCATAACTTTCCTTCCTAGGAGTAAGTGTCTTTTAATTTCATGGCTGCAATCACCATCTGCAGTGATTTTGGAGCCCAGAAAAATAGTCATCCACTGTTTCCACTGTTTCCCCATCTATTTGCCATGAAGTGATGGGACCAGATGCCATGATCTTAGTTTTCTGAATGTTGAGCTTTAAGCCAAACTTTTCATTCTCCTCTTTCACCTTCATCAAGAGGTTCTTTAGTTCTTCTTCACTTTCTGCCTTAAGGGAGGTGTCATCTGCATACCTGAGGTTATTGATATTTCTCCTGGCAATCTCGATTCCAGCCTGTGCTTCATCCAGCGCAGCATTTCTCATGATGTACTCTGCATATAAGTTAAATAAGCAGGGTGACAATATACAGCCTTGACGTACTCCTTTTCCTATTTGGAACCAGTCTGTTGTTCCATGTCCAATTCTAACTGTTGCTTCCTGACCTGCATGCAGGTTACTCAAGAGGCAGGTCAGGTGGTCTGGTATTCCCATCTCTTTCAGAATTTTCCACAATTTACTGTGATCTGCACAGTCAAAGGCTTTGGCCAGAGCAGCTGCTTGAAGGCAAGAAAAGGCTCTAACAAGAAAACATGCAAAAAATAGTAAGAATATATTTATAGCCATATGAGGCTTAATTAAATTAAGTCCATTTTCAGGTGTTCAAAGAAGCCTAAAGAAGTGGGTTTATGTTCATGATTCCCTTTTACAGTTTTCTCAGAATTGTAGCCTTCCTAGACAGAATGGGCCCTAGAAACATCCTCAGAGACCTTGCTGAAGTTGTCTAACTAAGGCCTATTTAAGACGGATTTTAGTTTTTTTTACATGATGGGTTAAATTTTTTGAGAGAACCCATCTCAGTGTTTCAAGAGAATCCATAGAGATCTGAACAGAGACCATCTGGGTGCCAAAACCAATTTAATCCATTTCAGTATGTATAGATGTGTGTTACTGCTGTTGTTCTGTTCTGCTTGTTTGTTTTTCCTGAACTAGGTGCTTGGCACTGAGGTTGTCACAAGACCTGCATAGAATTCTCCACAGGATTAGTTAACTGCACCATTGCTGCCACTGTGCATAAAGAAGTGTGAACTTTTCCTATAAAGTTGAGTGAAAAAATTATAATAAATGATGATTCCTGACATTTATTGTCCTGTTTGGTTAGGATCCATAGAGCTTATCCAAAATTTTCATGTGCACATAGAAATAAAGTTTTATGTTTATTGGGTAGTTAAAGGTAAGGGATTTTGAAGGAAATACTTAATGTTACTGGAGACAGTCTCTAGTGATTCTGTCTAAGCCCATGTCTGTCAGCTTCCCTGAAGTGTATAAGGTGTTCAGTTCTAGAAATTTAGAAATCTAATATAGAGTATCGTTTGGGAACTAGCACTCCTCCAAGTTTTCTACTAATAACTGATCAAGGAAAAAGACAAATAGCTTCCAAGTTTTGAGGAAACAGTTACCAATTTGTATGTTGTTATGGCCTAGAAAATGCACTTTTCTGAAAAAAAAAAAAAAGTGGAATTTTTCTTTAAAATCTTTGTCAGCAAACAGGAAATTGATTCTGGAAGATTTTCAATCTGGAGAACACAGTAAGAGATCAACCATATATTAGAGTCGAGTTCTGGTTGGGTATTTGCAAAAAGGAAGAGGATGCTTCCCATCAGTGAAAGACAATAATCACATGTAATGTTTATTCCCTTAAATAAATGCAAAAAAAGATACTATGAGTTTTGTTGGAAAGATATGCTTTTAAAAAATGCTGAATATAGATCTACCACTGCAAAATTAGCTTTCTTAAGAATTTAGAATAGAATAGTATTATGGTTGGAAACTGGGATTCTCAGGTCGTGCAATGGTAAAGAATCTACCTGCCAATGCAGAAGACATGGGTTTGATCCCTGGGTTGGGAAGACCCCCTGGAGGAGGAAATGGCAACACACACCAGTATTCTTGCCTGGGAAATCCCATGGTCAGAGGACCCTGGCTGGCTACAGTCCAATGGGGTTGTAAAGAGTGATTGAGTGACTGAACACACACACACACGGTTGAAGACTACAGGGAAGCGATATATGAATGTGCTAATGATCCATAAATCTTGTAAGAACATGGTAACCAGATCCATTTGCTGTTTTGATAAGCAGAGGAGCTATGGCAGTACAGGAAATTTTTTGAGTCCTTTTATGAAGGCATGTGATAGAGTGGGCCCAAACCTTCAATAATCTTTTCAGTAATAGATATTGGGCCGGTTTCAGTAGATAGATTGATAAAGAACTTCAGGCTCATTCATAAGTTCTAGATATGAAGTAACTTTAGACAAAAGGCTACTGGGAATAAATCTAAGATCTGAGATGTTGATAGTGTAGGTACCAGAGTGAGGAATAAAACTACGCTATCATAAAATCAAGGATTAATTTCCTTTCAGAGATTTCCCCCAAAGATCATCTGGTTCATTGTTCATAACATTGTTTCTAAATAGGTCTTCCAAATAAGCCCACAAAATTCACTGGAATGAAAACACTAGGCAGACAACTATATTGATGAGTTTCAGAGAGACAGAAAATTAGTGAGACAAAAAAAGAGTCTATGGGGTATTCAAGATTCCACCAATGAAGCTTCTGTTACTCTGAAAAAGAAAAGATGGAAAGACGGTTCAGTTTACAGTATAGAATATAATCCCGGAATCAATAATAGAATGTGCTTTTTGTAAAACTTCTTTGGAAAAATACCTGATCCTTTCCCTTTTTTAATCAGGTTATTTGTGTTTTTATGGCTGAATTGTAAATGTTCTTTATATATTCTGAATGCTAATTTCTTATTATATCAATAATTTGCAAATATTTTCTCCAATTGCATGGATTATCTTTTCATTCTATTGACTGCTTTCTTTGTTGTACAGAAGAATTTTAGTTTGATGTCCTGCCACTGCTATTAAGTCATTTCAGTTGTGTCCGACTCTTTGTGACGTTATGGACTATAGCCCTCCAGGCTCCTCTGCCCATGGGACTTTCCTGGCAAGAATACTGGAGTGAGTTGTTGTGCCCTCCTCCAGGGGATCTTCCTGACCCAGAGATCGAATCTGTGTCTCCTCCAACTCCTGAATTGCAGCTGGATTCTTTAATGCTGACCACCAGGGAAGTCCTTGATGTAGCCCTACTTGTCTATTTTTGCTTGCGTTTCTTATGATTTCTGTGTCACATTCAAAAAAATCATTGCTAAGACCAATGTCAAGAAGTTTTTCCCTCTGTTTTCTTCTAGTAGTTTTACCATTTCAGTCCTTGCAGTTAAGTCTTTAATCCATCTTGTGTTGATGTTTGTAATGCTGTAGGATAAGGGTTCAATTTCATTCTTTGGCATGTGAATATCCCTTTTCCCAAACACTGTTTATTAAAGAAACTGTAATTTATTTGTATATTTGGGGGACTCTGTCAATGATCAGTTGACTGTATGTGTAGGTTAATTTCTGAGCTCTCATTTCTGTTCCATTGGTCAAAACATACACATAGCCAACAGATATGTGAAAAGGTTCTCAAATAACTGGTCATCAATGAAATGCAAATAGAAACTACAATGAGCTATCATCTCATACTTGTTAGAATGATGATTATCAGAAAAACCAAAGGACAAGTATTGGTATTCAGCATCATATAACTTATGCATTTGTTTTTAAAAAATGGTCAGACCAATAGAAAAAATAAATCTGCAAACGTCTTGAACATGTGCTTCACAAATAAAGATATCCAAATATCCATTCAACATAAAATAAAGCACTTCACTTAATTTAAAAAAAAAAGTGTAAAAGAAAACCTAAGATAAAACTTCATACCTATTAGAAGTGCTATTATTTGAGGCAGAAAATATGAAGCATTGTATAGCAACTGTCACACACACTTTTGATAGGAGAATAAATTGGCACAACTGCGCAACCACTATGGAAGCTAACATATGTTCTAAAACATATTCTTTGATCTAGTAATTCTACCTATATGCATTTATTTAACAAACTTGCATGTGGTTGCCATAGGTCGTTCAAGAATGTTTATAACAACAAATAAAATAAGAGAATTAAGTCAAAAGTCAATCAACAGTAGATTAACAATTTTTAGTATATTCAACTGAATCCTGTAGGTAGTAGTTCTCATTTAGAGGCGGTTTTACCCTCGGGATATTTGACAATGTCTGGAGACATTTTCAGTTGTTACAGCTAAGGGAGTGCTGTTGACTTCTAGTGGATAGATGTCAGGGATGCTACAAAATATTCATGCATACGACAGTCTTCATTAACAAATAATTATCTGGCCCAAAATGGAAACAGTGCAAGATTAAGAAATCTTGCTTTAGGATCATGAAGTAAGCTACGCATGGGCACATGACCAAAAAAAAAAAAACAAAAAAAACAGACAGGTGTTTTATACTGAACAATTCCATTTACAAACGTTTCCATACCAAGTTAATCAAATCCTCTGTGATGCTAGAAGTTTGCTTAATGTTATCTTTGATAGGGAACAGTGATTAGAAGGGCTAGGAAATGGATTGTTCATAATGGTAGTGACTTAATCTGCATGGGTACTCATCACATTTCCCTTTTAAAAGTGTATTTACCTGTATTCATTTTTTAATTTCTACACATTTTTATTTCTGTATTTCTCAGTGAAAAAAATTTAAAAGTTCATTAGCTCTTCCTCCTCTTAAAGCCCTTCTGATTACTACTCTATCAATGATAAAGCCATTCCATATTCTATGGATCTTATTTCTGGAAACTGTAAAGAATATACATTCTTTTTACTTTATTCTGCAGAGTGATGCAGCTCTGTCTAATCACTACTCAAATTCAGCTAAAGATCAGCTTTTCATGTAAAATTGGAAGCTAATCTCTTCTTTCAGCCTCATAAAAGACTATACATTGAGATTTTTAAAAGAATACTCATTTTATTATTATAAAGCAATTTGAGATGATAATCTGCTTTCTTTGTGTTAAATTGATATATAAAATCAAGAATCATTAACTTTCAAATATGTGTAACATTTTCTTTTTAACTTTGCTAAACAAACCTAGCCTAAACAAAGTGCAATGATTTCAGGGAATTTATTTAAAGGAATTAGGAGACCTTTAAATAGTTACTATTTTATCCTTGAACATAGATACAGATTTAACCATTTGATGAGGTAGAAATTGGAGGCAAAAAAATGTAAGTGCATGTTTATATATTCAAAAGTTTCTTTTATTTCAATCACAGCATAAAACATATATATGCTATATATATTGATATAATATGCTAAAGAAAAATAATCACACATTTATAAAAACTTTTTTATAAGTAATCATTAATCACTGATTAATTCAAAGCATTAATTAGCTTTTTATATGATTTAGGGCAAAATGAAAGCACATTGTGATGTTTTATATGACTTAGGAAGATCAAGAGAACAAAGAAGATATTTTACAGTAAATTTGGCTATTATTTACAAAACTAATGCTGTCATGTACAATGACATAACATTTTTATTATTTTATCAGACAAAACACATCTCTAATTTTTTATGTTCATCTTAATCCCACTGGCCAATATCTTCAGCGCTATTGTTGTTCTGAAGCAGCACCTGGAAAATCTCCAACATCAAATCAATCCAACTTACTAATAAACCAATAACCAGGTTACCTTCACTTCAAAGTAAAAAAAAAAAAAAAAGAAAAACACTAATCAGCTGAGTAGATTTGTTAAGGGAAGCACTGACTGAACCCACCCACCGTGGCCAGGCACCATAGTTATCATTTGCATGAGTTGTTTACAACAGGAGGCCCTGGTAAGGAACAGGGAACTAGAAGCCAGAACAAGCCACCAACAACTGGAAGAGTTTGAGAAAGGTCAGAAGGAGACACCACCTGTCCACCCACCTCCCAGAATACTTCTCACTGGCATCCATTTTAGCTGAGCAATGCATGTGCCGCCAGGAAGGGCTCTGAGTCAGAATGATTGGCCAAAGACAACCCAGAAACTAATCCCATCACCATAAAACCTCAGACATGGCAGAGCAGTTCTGCGTTCCTTATCTTACTGCTCTCTGCCCAGGCACCACTTACCAATAAAATCTCTTGCTTTGTTAGCACATGTGTCTCCTCAGACAATTCGTTTCTGAGTGTTAGACAACTAAGTTGCACACATTTTCAGTTATATTAAGAAGTTTGGGATTACCTCTAATACTAGTCGAAAACTACTTGTAATTGTCAAGCTAGGGAATGCCATGACATATATAATGTACTGGAGAAAATACTCTCAGCCAATACAAAGAAAAAGGAGGCCTGGACATATAGAAAAATGACAGTTAAGAGAACTTTTGAGTTGTCTGTAGGAAACAAAATATTTTTATTTTAATTAGGAATGTGACAGAGGACATGAAGATAAGTGGAAGTTTTTAAAATATAATTTTGAAATAGAATCAATAGACATTCAGGAATTTAAGGTCTGCTGATTGTTCAAAGTGAGGGAAAGAAGGATCCAAAAAATGATCCTGGATTTTAGGCATTGAGAGTGTAGTAGATGATAGTGCTGTTCTTTGAGACAGGAGAGAAACAAGGAGAAGCAAGAGACAAACTGTTGTCAGTTTTAATGATGTTGGTCTTAACTGTCATGTTTGGTATTTTGTTGGACAAATGAATCTGAAGGTCATTAAAGTGGTGTTGGGCTATCCAGATGAGGAATCATCAGAATTAATGTGAACTGAATCATGAAAGGATAAATAAGAGCTCTGACTATATTAAGAGATGAGAAATAGAGAGCAATGTTTGAGTAGTTAGGCAAAAAAGTATAAGAAATAGCTCATTTCTGTTCCCAGTTCATGAGAGGTAGAGATAAACCCTCCCGACATGGAAAATATATTTTCTAAGAGGAAAGACATTCATTATTTTTAATGAGATTACATGTATTCACTCATTCAATTGGTAAAATCAATAGATTATAGTTATTTTTGACTTTTGCTCTTGCATTCTTCTAGTCCATCAGCAAAGCTGGTCAGTTTTAATTTTAAACAGATTATAAACCTGCTTATTCCTTTTTTTACCACAAATATGCTGTATCAAGTTATTCTGATCTCACTTCATTATGTATGTGAAATTTTCTTGAAAAATTGAAAATTATGTGCGCATGTATTCATGGAAAGCTAATGTGAAGATGCTTGTATTTTATTTTAGTTGAAAAATAATTTAAAATGGTATGTGCTTTACTTCATGAATTTACTTCAGCACTGTCTTAACTGTATACTCTTTCCTCTCAATAACTCTTCTCTTTATGTACATAGAAATTTTGCTAATCCTCTGTGGTTAATTTGAATTCCTCTCTTCTATAGGAATTTTTTCTCCTTTTTTCAAAGAAATGGTATTTATCCCTCCCCTGAATCTCCATGTGTACATTCCAGCTCTATCTCTCTATGGAGTTTAAAATATTTTTTCCTGACATTTGAATTATTGTTCTGTATATGTTTCCTTCCCATCAGATTATAACCTCCTTGAGGACATCTCCTTTTAAATATTAAGACATAGCAGGCTAAACTATTGTTACATTAGAATCACCTCCTCCACTAGTGAATTAATGTCTGATTTTTAACAAAATAATAACACACATATGTATCAAATATATATCATGTATCTTATTTGAATCCCCATGTAGTTTTAATTGATAAGAATTTTATATAAGTGAATGAAAGAATAAACATATAAATGAAAAAATTAAAAATTCAATGAAGAGTAAAATATTTCTAGTTGGGTGGGCTATAAAAGTGTAAAATAATATCATTTACATTTATGGTGATGCATTTTAAAGTCTCATAGATGTATAAACAGGAAATGGAAGATTAAGCTTCATATACTAATACTGATAATAATTAATTACCTGTACCTGCTATAATTGGCTTATTTAAAGAAACCATATTATAGTCCTATTAACTCACTTCAGGGTGTTTAATGTTACAATACCATATCCTGCTCTGTCTTATTACTTAAATGGAGTCTCAGTTTAGTTTTCCTGCTGACTATTCAATTGTATTTCCCAAATAAAGACAGATAGTAACTTACATCAAATTATTCTTGTTTATCTAAGGAGAACATTGATCAATACCACATGATCTGAAGTCAACTACCTCTTTCCCCTAATCATACTCCATTGAACAAGAGCAAAGCTATCTGGTACTTTCAAATATTGGCTCAATTTAATTTAGCACATATCAGACATTTCTGATTTGTTGTACTATGCTATTACATGCCCTTCTGAATATACGAGCATAATATTCGCCTGTGTGCTAAGTTGCTTCAGTTGTGTCTGACTCTTTGCAACCCAAAGGGCTGTAGCCTGCTAGGCTCCTCTGTCCATGGGATTCTCCAGACAAGAATTCTGGAGTGGGTTGATATTTCCTCCTCCAGGGGATCTTCCAGACCCAGGAATCAAATGTGCATCTCTTAGTCTCCTGCATTGGCAGGAAGATTCTTTACTATTAGTTCCACCTGGGAAGATTTTCCTACAACTTTGCATATTAGTTAAGACATCACATTCATTATTGCATTTAATTCTCAAGAGAAAGAATATCATTAGTAAAACAACTAGTTAAATAGTGAGGACAGAGAGCATTAAACACAATTTATAGTTTTAGACATTTAATTCCAGAAGTTCAGGACTCCAACAGTGGTGTCTCAACAATTAACAGTGCATTTTGCACTATAGAATATTATGCGCCAAAATTACAACATTATGTCCAACCTCCTGGTCATTTCAATGTCTCAATCAAATTTTACATGTGAATAAAGTGCCCATCATCCTACCCTAACCTTATAATTTCTTGACTATAAATTAATGCCCTACACTTAACCTCACCATCTCTCTGAATGCAGAATCCATGATAGTCAAAAGTTCAGTAGTTTAATATATACAACTTTTTGCCTTATTGGTCTTTTATACCATTAGTTCTACTCTGGCTGATCCAGCTCTTAACACTATATTCTCCCTATCTTTCAGTACTTTCTTAGCTTCTCTTATTTCCTTACAAGATGATGCCATGCAAAAGCTCACATTAATCACTCCATGGCCAAAAGTACAAATCCTTTTCCTCTCACAGAGTTGTGCCACCATCTTCCAAAACCTTTCTCCACAACAGCACCAGACCTGCTCAGTAGGTGAGGAAGCATGTGAATCAATTGCTTCAGATTTCTGTTCTGTGCCCTCATTGGTCCTCACTGTTGCCATACACACTTCATCATAAAGCTGGGGACATCTCTCTTACTCTCCTCAGTGTTTATTCCCAACTTGCCTGTATTCCTAGTTTCCCTCTTCTTCCCTTTCTCCCCTTCTAGAGATGACTCAGTGATTCTAACTCAGAGAAAAGGGAGGTCAGGTGACACTTGAGATCCTACTTCCCCACCCCCATGCCTGTAGATTTATTTGCATTTCAAATCAGTCTTATCACTAGTTTTATTCTTTTTTCACTTAAGTAACTCTTTTCTCTCTACATTTATGAAAATATTTGACCTGTACTGGGGATTCCATTCTTTTTTGTTTTCTAGAAAATCTTGCCTCATGTATTATCTCTTCTTAAGTACATCTTCAAAGGCATCTTCTGTAATGACATACTCTCTGTCTCTGTCTCTCTCTCCACATGCATACAAAATGCATACATATGCATGTCTCTCTATGTATACATATACATACATATATACATATATATATATATATATATGCATGTCAGCATACTCTCAAAGACTTATTTATTTTAAATTTATTTTTCAAGTTTCTTTTTTATGGACATTTGGTTCTTCTTCTTATTTTTTTTTAACTTCTTTGCAGTGCTGTGTAGTATGTAGAATCTTAGTTACCTAACCTGAGATCAAATCCATACCCCCTGCTTAAGCAGGGGCATCTTAACCACTGGACCACCAGGGAAGTCCCACTCAAGGACTTTAGATGTTAAAAGAAAGAAAAAATCTACTTCAACCTTCAACCTGTGTTTTCTTTCATCCTCTCTTATTCTCCTTCTAGCCTCTCCTCTTCTTTCCTTCTCCTTTCCACTCCACTTGGACACACTAGTTATCTAATAATGTTGCTATAAAAACCTGCAATTCTATTTTATCTCCCAATTCCTTGTGGTTGTAATTAGTGCTACTCACTGACTATTGTCAGTACCTCCTCCTGATAACACAGTAGGATTACACTTCCCAGCCTCCTAAAGCTTAGGTGTTTTGTGCCTTGTCATTGACATGCATACCAGAACTGTCAGTACCTTCCTATCCCCTGGGAGCCCTTTGCAATTTCATGCACAAAGACGCCTGTGTTTTCACTGCTAATATCCAGATCTGTGACACTATTTAGTGTCACTGGAGTCCCCAAAGCCTGGAATTTTATATCACCACTGTGGAAACCCTGAGAAAGTAGCTGACAAGTAACAAGGAATAATAATGCAGGTTCTATGCCCCGCCTGGTTAGGACATTTCAGGCTTCATTTGACCAGTCTCCAGAGCTACCTTGAAGATGGAGCCAAAATTTTAGGGTGCTTTGCTTGATGTTGCAACATCTCTTGGCTTCCTTTTGTTTCATTCCCATTTCCCCACCCTCCTGCTGGCTTAGCTGTAAACACTATTTATATTACTAATCATCAGCTCAGGAGCTACTTGTAGGGAACCTAAACTAAAAGAAAATATATGTGGAATGGACATGTGTCATATTGAGGCTTAAAGAGCCTGTGTGGATTTGCCACATACTTTTTTTTTCCCTCTACCCCAGCAACTGGCGACATTCCAGATAGTGACTACTGTGTTGGCCTGGAGCCTAGAGTGAGGAAATTGTGGAGCAGAGCCCACAGTTAACTCATGATGGACATGTGGCCTGAAAGAAAAATGAAATTTTGTTGTTTAAAGCTGCTGAGATATTCCATTATTCATTACTACACCTTATGCTATTCACACCCTTCTTGTATCAACTTACATAATGTCAGGCTGGGTTCTGATGTGCTGTGGAGATAAATTCCAATATCACAGGGGCTTGTAATGAGAAAGATTCACTTACTCTTATGCAGGTCTCCTCACTTCTGGACCCATCCAAATAAGGGCACAAACCCTGAGAACTTACTGGCTGCTGTGGTGGGGGAAACAACTCTGAATGTAACAATGAAACCTTCAAACCTAAAGGGATGTAGGCAACTCTCCCTCACAACTCATTGGCTGAAACTAGTCAAATGCTGACCACAGTGGGGCCAGGAAGTACAATCTCAACATGATTCTGGAGACAGAGGTGGAAACATAGAGAGAATAACACTAACAACCAGTACAGTTTTCAACTCATCAACTTCCGGTTTCTGTCAAACTACTTCCTGGATTTGTAATCACCAGTGACAAATAAGTGAAACATTTCTACTTTACACTTCTTACTGTAGCACTTTAAATTGTTGAATAGCATATCTTTTATTAAATTCTATGTGTTTTACCTCTTGTTTTCATTAAGGATACTTTGTAGTACAAGTAATAGAAAAAAAATAGCAGAGAGTAGCTTAAAAATTAACATGGTCTGTTTCTGGTCCAGAGCAAAAAAAAAAAAAAAGAGAGAGAGAAAGAGAGAGAGAGAAAACTACTACCAAATGCTTAGAACTACTAGATGTAATCAACACAATAAAACAATAACTTTTTTTTTTTCAGTTGAATATTTTAGTGACCAAGAGGGAAGTAAAAATATATTTTTATGAATTTAAGGTGGAAATATTTCCTTAAACAAGTTACAAAAACCATAAATCATAAAAGAAATATTTAAATAAATTGTTGCTAAAATTTAAGTCTTTCATAAGAATTAATATGTTAAAAATTAAAAACAAGTAGTCACATACTGGAAGGAAATATTGTTGCCAATATGTTAGATAAAGGGTTTCTATCAGGAATGTATAGAAAGCTCCAATGATTAAGTTTAAAACAAGCACACACACACAAACATACAGAGAACTAATTGAAAAGGGACAAAGTATATAAACAACAAGCCTTTGAGAAGGGAATCTTAGTGCCAAAATTCACATATAAAAGTGAGCTGAATTTTCACAACCTCGAGAGGAATCAGGGAGATCAAATTAAAACCATAATAAAATGAGATTTTATAGCCACAAAATGGAAAACTGTAGTTACATTCAATAAATTCAAGTGCCAGTGAAGCAAGAACTCCTACACTTTGCTGGCAAAACCACAAATTAATGTAGCTTTTGAAAAGGAACTTTGCAAAATCTAATAATAAATGTGAAGTTTTATATTCTTTACATCCCAGTAATCCTAGGTCTAGGGAAACTCTCCTATATATGCACAGAGACCATTTAGAAAAGCATGTTTCACAACACTCTTTGTAATAGAATCAGGCTTCCCTGAGAGCTCAGTTGGTAAAGAATCGTCCTGCAGTGCAGGAGACCCGGGTTCCATTCCTAGAATGGGAAGATCTGCTGGAAAAGGGATAAGTTACCCAGTCTGGCATTCTTGGGCTTCCCTTGTGGCTCAGTTGGTAAAGTATCCACATGCAATGCAAGAGACCTGGGTTTGATCCCTGGGTTGGGAAGATCCCCTGGAGAAGGGAAAGGCTACCCACTCCAGTATTCTGGCCTGAAGAATCCCATGGACTGCATAAGGTTGCAAAGAGTCAAACTGAGCAACTTTCTCTTTTACTTTGTAATAGAATAAATGTGAAAAAGCAACCCTAATTATTTCTTGGTAGGTAATTGCATAAATTAACTGTAACTTAGTAATACAATGAAATATTGTATAGCAAGTAAATTATATGAACTAGATTATTCAGTATGAACATCAGTATATGTTGATGGTGGAAAGCAAATGGATATATACATTTTATATTTAAATACTACAAAGGTATTATAGATCTTTAAGAAATAATATTTATTATTATGAATTCATCAACTTAGGTAAAAATATAAATACTTGCCTATAAATAACATTTGCCAATTTCAGGGTAGTGGTTACCTCTGAGATTGGATGAAATGCATAAAGAAGCATAGAAGGCAGTATATAAAATGGTGTCTCATGATTCACACTTTCTAATACTCATGGTCTTATTTAAATATTGTCCTTCAGTGTGGGCTTGACCTAGTGACTCACTTTGAGTCAAATATGGCAAAAGTAATAGGCTATCACTTCAGTGATTAGGTTATAAAAAGATGGTGGCTTCTATCTTGAGTTTTCTCTCTTGTGTGAGGAAATCAGCTGCCATATTGTGAGCTGCCCTTTGGATGGGCTCATGTGGCAAGGAACTCAGGGAGGCTTCTAGCTAACAGCCAGTGAGGAACTGACACTCTTGTCCAGTAACCTGTGAGAAACTGAATCCTGATGACACCATATGCATGATCTTGGAAGTGGATCATCTCCCAGTCAAGCCACAGACCAGCTCACCCCATAATTACACAGACTTGTCAGAAACCTTGAGGCAAAGGCACCTAGCTAAGGCATATCTAGTTTCCTCCCTCACAGAATAACTCACAAAATAATAACTCCCTATTGTTTTAACCAATAAAACAATACATGTTTGGGGTAATTTGTTAAGTAGCAATTGATAGCTAATATAAGAAATATGGAGAAATAACTGAAAATGTCTGGTAGTCTGGCAAAATCAGCATGTTTCCACCAAGGCTCTTGTTCAATATATCTACCATCAGCTTAGTTTTCCCCTTCACTGTGATTTTTATCCTCATGCTGGTAGCAAGAGGGCTATGGCAGCTGCATGCTTTATTTTCACTCACATCTAGTCAGAGCAGCCCAGAAAATATAATGGAAACAACATTTGTAATTAAAAATTTCTAGAAACTATGTTTAGAAAAGTAAATAGAGTCAGGTGAAATCATTTAAATTATATATCTTATTTAACCCCTATAATAAAAATAGCCTTATCCCAGCACTTTGCAGAAACATATTTTTGAGATTTTTAAGAAAATTTTTGAGATATTTTATTTCCTTTTCATTTCAGACCTTGGGAATCTGATTTGTATTGAATGTCTTAATTTGGACATAAAATTTTAATCAGAAGCATTTGATGTATATTTAATGAAACATACAATTAAAAATATAGATTCATATATCCCAAGTTTTTTTTAATATACTTAAAACTTTTCCAATCATGAATGTATGTGTTTTTAAATCAAAATAAAAATTAATTAAAATTAAATAAAATTTGAACATTGATTTCTTAGTTGTACTAGCCACATTTTAAGTACTCAGGAACCTCATGTGATCAGTGGCTACTACGTTGGACAGCCTGATTCTAGAGCTACTTCTTCTGAGACAGGAGAAATATTTCTATTATTTTCCCTCACCTACTGGTAATTTCTCTTTGTAATTTTCAGGCTAGCTTGTATCGTATATTCTTTTCTAAGCCAGTTCCTACAAAGGTGATGACATGCAGCTTTAGAGAATTAGTTCTCAACTCTCTTTGTAGATTAGATTCATCCAGATAATTTTATTTTTTAATGCTTATATCCTATTCTTACATTCAGAATTCCTGATGGATTTAGTTGATGTTGGGTCTCAAACTGGTATTTTTAAATCTTTCTCCAAGGGAAAAGGAGTTAAAGATATAGGAGTTCTGTGTTCCTACCAACAGTTGAAATATAATCTCTGGGATAGACCCTGGGCATTGCTGTGATTCTAATGCCAAGTCAAGGAAGAGAATAAATCATTGTTAAAAATCAAGACTCAGTCCTGAAACTTGTGTTTGGAATAGATTGCCTTGACAATACAAGAGCTTCACAAGGTGAAAAGATGATTATCAAGAACAGAAGGTTCAATTCTGCTAAAAAGGAAAAATGCATTTTATCTAGATTACCAACCATGTCCACTACATTTTCTGGATTTTCTTTCCAATTCTAAAATTTATTTTTGGTCTCCATTACGGCTTTTATGCTGTTGACCCTTTAAATGTTGATGTTCTCCTAGGTTCTGTTTGCTATCAGTTTCTTTTAAAAATAACCGTATATTGCTTTGTTTCTCTCTTCCCTGTCTTGGGTTTTGACTACCTTCTATAATCTGATGTTTCCTGGCTCCACTTCTTTGCCTCCTAAATTTCAAGTGATCACTTGGAAATGCTCCTAATTCTTTGTACCTTAACTGCCAGACTTGTTTTTTCACATGAACTTTTGATACTCAGTATAAATCAGAAATCTGTATTGCTTTTGTGTTATAGCAGTTAGTATATGTTGTAAGAGTATAATTTATATCTAAAAGTATTATTACACGTTTCAGCTATGCAAAGAATTTTTTTTTTTTTTTTGGTTTGTCTTCTTGAAGTTCAGAGCTACCAAATTTACCTCTGACTCCAATTTGCAATTTTAATGTGCTTAAGATGATAAATATAGTATGACAATGCCTGAAAAATCTATAAAAGTCTTAGGAAAAGTGTAATTTTTTTTTTAATGTGCTGGAATCCAGTTTTGATATTGTTTTTCCAGGATCACTAGTAAAAATATTAATGCCAAAAGCACAAATTTGCCATATTTATTTGCCTTTCCTCAAGCCTCTCTTTAGTAGTTTCTAGCAGGGTGAAGTAGCAGGGTCTTCCCTGGTGGCTCAGAAGGTAAAGAGTCTGCCTGCAATGCCGGAGACTGGGGTTCAATCCCTGAGTCAGGAAGATCCCCTAGAGAAGGAAATGGTAGCCCACTCCAGTATTCTTGTCTGGAAAATCCCATGGATGGAATCGCCCAGTGGGCTACTGTCCATGGGGTCACAAAGAGTCAGACATGACTGAGTGACTTTCACATACATACATAGCAGGGTGAAAAGGCTTTCAAGGAATGTGTTAGACAAAGAAACTTATCTGTTATATGGGAGGAATAGACAAAATCTACACATAATTATGTTAGAATGATTTGAAAGTATGACCAATATACATTTTCCAGAATGGGAACAGCAAGGAGATCAAACCAATAAATCCTAGGGAAAATCAACCCTGAATATTCATTAGAAGGACTGATGCTGAAGCTGAAACTCCAATACTTTGGTCACCTGATGCAAAGAGCCAGCTCATTGGAAAAGACCTTGATGCTCTTAAAAATCTAAGGCAAAAGGAGAATAGGGTGACAAAGGATGAGATGGTTGAATAGCATCACTATCAATGGACACGAAATTGGGTAAATTCCTGGAGATGGTGGAGGCCGGGGAGGCCTGGCATGCTGTAGCCCATGGGGTTGCAAAGAGTCAGGTGTGACTTAGCACCTGAACAAGATGAATAGAGTCTGAGGCTACAATATAAATGTGGTGACTCTAGTTGAAAACATTGTATTGTTTACTTGAGATTTGTTAAGGGGATAAACCTTAAATAGTCTTGCAAAAAAGATAACTATGTGAGGTGATGGGTATGAAAATTATTTAGACAAAGGCAGGAAACCCTTTTACAATATTTATATGGGTTAAATCATCTTGATATACACTTTAAATATCTTAAAGTTTATATGTTAATTATATCTCAATAAAGCTGATTTTTTTAATGTAATAAAGTACTTAACAAAAAGGGGAGGATGAGAATCCAGTCACTAGAACTGACTCCAGACACACTATTGAAAAGAATATTCACCCATTCTTCTCCTTTTGTTTGCCTTGATGCCACATTTGGACAGATGTGCTAGAAAGATTATCAACACATTTGATGTACTTTTTCATATACTTCCTTACTCTCTATAATTCATTGCCTTCATAATTCAAAAACATTAATGGATTCTTTATTATACAAAATCAGCTTCCCAAGGTGGTACAGTGGTAAAGAATCCCCCTGCCAATGCAGGAGCCTCAGGTTTGATCCCTGGGTTGGGAAGATACCCTGGAGTAGGAAATGCCAACCTACTCCAGTGTTCTTGCCTGAGAAATCCCATGGACAAAGGAGCCTGTAGTCCATGGGGTCACAAAGAGTTGGACATGAGTGAGCATGCACAGCAACCAGAATTATATTAAATCCCTGTACATATGTGTTAGGATTACAGAATTGGGGAAATAAACAATTTTATTAAAAATAAGTAGTGTAATAATTGTAACGACTACCATTTATTGAATTCAGATACATGTCTTAGAAAGATTATCTAAATTAACCTAAACTATCTCACTTTTGAGAAAACAAAAACACAGAGAAATTAAAAAATAAGAATGAACGTAAGTGTTGTCAAAGGCATGAGCTACTATTTTCATTCACTGACAGCAGATATGCAAAATGGTAAAGTCCATTTAGAAAACAAGTTGGCAGTTGGTTTAGAAGTGAAAACATACAGCTATCAATGTTTCATTCATTCAATATCTATGTATTTATAATGGAAAAGAAAATATAAAGACTTATACAAATGTTCATAATAGCTTCATTTATAATAGCCCTCAACTGTACTACCAAAAATAAAAGATCATCATGAAACATGTAGAAGATGAATTAGATAAAATACTAAATATTTTTGAAGAATTTTAAACAGGGGAAATATTTGTTATATTAAGTGAAAAGATTTTTGATAATACTTTGCAAAGATTAGGTAAACCCTGCTTGATTGGTTCTAAAACTTCAGTTTGAAGAAGGATTCAAAGAAGTTGAGACTCATCCAGAATCTCCACCAGAATTCCTGATCATTATTTTGTGGAAAGAGACAAGGAGAAAAAGGAAAATGTAGGCCTGGGAAAAGGAGGTAAATATGCTTCTTCTGGCTGCCTCTGCTAAAGAGTTCCTATTTTGTTTTTGAATCACCTTTTTATGCTTGTGCAATGCATGGAATGGAACCAACAGTTATAGTATGAACACACAAAAAATACCAAAAATGCAGTGCAAAATGAATGGTAATGGCCTGTATTTCAGGAGATAGGTATAGATAGATACATAGATAGATGATAGGTTTTCTTTCAGAAATGTTAACAGAAGAGAGAAGCTGTGATTACCTAGAGGAGTGGGGTGGAGGGTGAGAGAGACACCCAAGAGGGAGGGGATATATGTATACACATAGCTTATTCACATTGATATACAGCAGAAACTAATACAACAGGGTAAAGGAATTATACTCTAATTTAAAAAAAAATTAAAAAGAAGAGAGAAGGAAACTAGTACATCAGATTTTCAGATTTGATGAAGACATATATGGGTTTCCACATCTATTGGCTGGTTCTTCTTGAAGTAGCTGTTAGCATTAAGACTGAAAAGATAGGTAGTGCCACACTGAGGGAAGTGCTGAATTTAAACATAGAAATACAGAGATATCATTGAAAGATCTGCAGTATTGAAACAGTGTGTAATGAATATGTGCCTATATATTTGCATTAGGATGTTAGAATGGAGTCTTCTTTTAGTACTGACAATGAAGTAAAAGGGCTAAAGTCAGTAGAATTAGTCAATTAATTGTTAGAGAAGGCTTAAAAGCAAAGAGAAGAATCAAGTCAACAAGATCTTCTCTTTGTGTGACTCCTATTTTCAGAAGGCATAAACTCAGGAAAAAGTAGTTTTGGAGCAAAAGGCTGACATGCAATTACTAAGTTAATCAAGAGTTTTCATTGGACTTTTGTTGTTTCTGAAGTTTGTAAGTTCTTGGACAGCAAAACAAGGGGAAAAAATCATCTTAGTAACGGTAATTTTTAAAGGGAGCTCTGATCATTTCAATTTTAGCATTTTTAGAACAATATATACAATCTAATTTGAATACATTTATATTTACTTGCTTATTTTGAAATCTGGGGTGAATATTAATATTCTTATATTTATAATTTTCAAAATTATGTAAAAAGTATTATTTTTGAGAAATGAAAATGCTGCAAAAGAACTATTTGAAGTAAAATTGCAAATTTGTTCTTAAAAACCAATATATATTTATAAATATGTTTAATAACTTTTGATAAAGACAAAATATTTTCAAATTGGAATTTTACATAAGTAACAACTGAAGTTGTATATATATGTGTGTGCATATATATATAATATTTAGATTATACAGAGCTCAACTGTAGTTTTAAAGATGATTTTTTTTCTCATGCTTCTAAGTTTTGAGGTACCTGTAGATTTAATACTTCTAACTATAATAGAAATGTAGCAATGATCTTTTAATTGTGTTAGTTTTTCTTAATTCATTATCAAATATGCACTGAAAACCCTTAAGAGCCAGCCCAGTTAAGAAAGGGATGATATGAAGCAGGACCACAGAAATTCTATATTCTCTCATGTGAAGAGTTTCACTTGATTCTGTTCCTCCATGAAGTAGAATTCAGGCGATTCTCAAAGGTTTTAAAGTATTAAACTTGAGAAAATATGATTTTGTTCTTGAGTGAGAGGTTAAGAAACCAGTTTATATTAAAATAAGTGCTTTGTTTTTATTATATTTATTTTTTATTTATAATAATATATTTCAATTAAATAGAATCACTCTATTTTAGATCTCTTGGAGTTATACACTAATTTGTTCATATATATACTTATGCATTGTTTTATATGTCTTCATGACTAAAGATTTTCTACTTCCAATGAGCCAAAATGTCAGAAGCATGTTTTAATTTTTTGCAGGAAAAAGAAATAACACAAAACAAACTCTCAGAAAGATAGAAAGCAAATCCTAGTCTTTATATATCTATCATTATTATGCTTGTTCACCTCCTTTTCTTCCCCTTATTCATTCTTAAAGTTTTTTTCAACACTCCTTAATCTCCCTTTCAGGGTCTGTGTAGTCTGCAGAGCCATAAACTGTGCAGTTCACCAAGTTAATTATTTCCATACTTCAATTCATCCTCTATCTCATTGTTGATTGTCCTAAAGTAACATGAAGTGCCCATTTGATGTTCACTTTTAAGAGTGAAATGCTTATAATCTATTTCCCTTTTATAACGTTATAAGAAACATCTTTCTTAATTATATTTGAACAAAACAGTGAAAAAAGGATTGGAACAATATGTGGAAATATTTGAATGAAAATCCTAGAAATAGCATGTGGCAATTTCTAATACTTATTTAACAACAGATAGGGCTCCCTATGGGGCTTGCCTAGCAGCTCAGACAGTAAAGAATCCACCTGCAATGCGGGAGACCTGGGTTCCATCCCTGGGTGGGGAAGATCCCCTGGAGCAGGGCATGGCAACCCTCTCCAGTATTCTTGCCTGGAGAATCCCTATGGACAGGGCAGCCTGGTGGGCTACAGTTCATGGGGTCCCAAAGAGCTGGACAGAACTGAATGACTAAGCACAACACAGAGCTAACTCTGAACAATAAGTACATTCTTGATACCTTTCGGGTATTAAATACTTACAGTGATCTTTTAGAGTAGATGCTGAAACCACCCACATTTTACAGACGAAATTGAGATACTGAGAAATTAAGCAATTTTTTCAGGGTCTCACAGCCAGTATGTGGCCATGCCAAGATTTAACTCCAGACAGTCTGAGTCCAGTTTCCCTATGTTGTGCCGCCTCTCCAGTGAAGTGGCTTCCATTCTTCTTCATCTTGCATTTCCATAAAAAAATTAACAGGTGATTGTTAAGGAAAAATTGTGCTTCTCCTATATTAGTCATACAAAATAGTTCTGTGACCAGATGGATGATTTTTACACACTTCAAGTAATTTTGTAACAGGAGCTGTGTTTTCTACCCACTTGCATGCGTGCACAGTCACTTCAGCTGCCCCTGACTCTTTGCAACCCTGTAGACTGTAGCCTGCCACGTTCCTCTGTCCATGGGATTTTCCTGACAAGAATAACAGTAGTGGTTGTCATTTCCTACACCAAGGCATCTTCCTGGCCCAGGGACCAAACCCAAGCCTCCTGAATCTCCTGCATGGTAAGGGGATCCTTACCTTATCTGCTGGTGTTGAAATCTTTCTGCTTTTGTATTTATAAAATTGTTTTTGCTCTTACTTTTATTTTTTTCCATTTATTTTTATTAGTTGGAGGCTAATTACTTTACAATATTGTTGTAGTTTTTGCCATACATTGACATGAATCAGCCATGGATTTACATATATTCCCCATCCCGATCCCCCCTCCCACCTCCCTCTCCACCCGATCCCTCTGGGTCTTCCCAGTGCACCAGGCCCGAGCACTTGTCTCATGCATCCAACCTGGGCTGGTGATCTGTTTTACCCTAGATAAAATACATGTTTCGATGCTGTTCTCTCGAAACATCCCACCCTCGCCTTCTTCCACAGAGTTCAAAAGTCTGTTCTGTACATCTGTGTCTCTTTTTCTGTTTTGCATATAGGGTTATCGTTACCATCTTTCTAAATTCCATATATATGCGTTAGTATACTGTATTTGTCTTTATCTTTCTGGCTTACTTCACTCTGTATAATGGGCTCCAGTTTCATCCACCTCATTCGAACTGATTCAAATGCATTCTTTTTAATGGCTGAGTAATATTCCATGGTGTATATGTACTGCAGCTTCCTTATCCATTCGTCTGCTGATGGGCATCTAGGTTGCTTCCATGTCCTGGCTACTATAAACAGTGCTGCGATGAACATTGGGGTGCACGTGTCTCTTTCAGATCTGGTTTCCTCGGTGTGTATGCCCAGAAGTGGTATTGCTGGGTCATATGACAGTTCTATTTCCAGTTTTTTAAGAAATCTCCACACTGTTCTCCATAGCAGCTGTACTAGTTTGCATTCCCACCAACAGTGTAAGAGGGTTCCCTTTTCTCCACACCCTCTCCAGCATTTATTGCTTGTAGACTTTTGGATAGCAGCCATCCTGACTGACGTGTAATGGTACCTCATTGTGGTTTTGATTTACATTTCTTTGATAATGAGTGATGTTGAGCATCTTTTCATGTGTTTGTTAGCCATCTGTATGTCTTCTTTGGAGAAATGTCTGTTTAGTTCTTTGGCCCATTTTTTGATTGGGTCATTTATTTTTCTGGAATTGAGCTGCAGGAGTTTCTTGTATATTTTTGAGATTAATCATTTTGCTCTTACTTTTAAAAGGTATGTTGCTGGGTATAGTGTATTCTGTCTTAAAAGAATACTTATTTTCTTTAATAACTTTAATTCTGATAAGAAACCTGTTGTCATCTTGTTCCTTTTCTGCATTGAATCTTTTTTCCCTGATTCTTTCAAGACTTTTCTTTTATCACTGATTTTGAGAAATTTGATGATTATGTACCTTAGTGTAGTTTTCTTCTGGTTTCTTATACTTAAGTATTTGAGTTTTCATCATATTTGAAAAAAAAAAATTGACTATTATTTTTTCAGTCCTCCATTTTCTTCTCCCTTGAGAATTTCCATCACACATATGTTTAGTTTCTTGATGTTATCTCAAAGTATACTGAGGTCCTGTGTTTTGTTGTTGCTTGTTTTGGATGTTTTTCTCTGTTTCATCTTGGATATTTTCTATAGCTAGGTCCACAAATTCACTAATATTTTCTTCTTCATTTTCTAATCTACTAATTCCTCTAAGCATATATCTTAGATATAGCAGTTTTCATATCTAGAAGTTCCATTTTAAAAAATATATATCTTTCATGTCTCCACTTAACATATTCAGTCTTTAGTTTCTTGAACATATGGAATACTATTAAAATAATGATTGAAATTTTATGTGCTAATTTTTATCATCTTTCTAATTTTGGGGTCGCTATGATCTAATTTTCTCTTTGTTATGTGTCACGGGAGTTTGTAATTTCCTCAGTTCTGTCTCGCTGCAGCAAATATTGAAGCAACAGAGGGACCAGTGTTACATCTCAGTTTTATTTGGCAAGCAAATACATCCTCAAGGCATGAAAGTGAAAGTGAAGTTGCTCAGTTGTGTTTGACTCTTTCCGACTCCATGGACTGTAGCCCACAAGGCTTCTGCATCCATGTAGTTTTCCAGGCAAGAATAATGGAGTGGGTTGTCATTTCCCTCTCCAGGGGATCTTCCCCACACAGGGATGGAATCCAGGTCTCCTGCATTGCAAGCAGATGCTTTACCCTCTGAGCCACCAGGGAAGCTCGAGGCATGAGGGCCAACCCAAAAGATAAGAGAAGAGAGGCCCACCGCTCAATTTTGGCTCCTCTTTGTATGTCTTTTCTCCTCCCCCTGAGCCTGCCCTATGTAAACTGGGATAGCCAGGAGGGCTGTTTGTTTCACCTGAGGTTCTCACTCCAATCCTCGGACATTCCTTTGTTCTATTTTCATGCGCTTACCCCTTCTTTGTCTTCTTCTTCGCTGCCATTCTAGACTCCTTTTTTCCTATTCTAACTACCTAACATTTAGATGCTATTTTCTACTTTTTAAAATTCTCAATGATTTTTTATTGGATGTCAGACTTTTTTTTTTCAAACTTTTTTTTTTTAATTTTGTATTGGGTTATAGCCAGTTAACAATGTTGTGATAGTACTGGTGAATAGTGAAGGGAGTCATATATGTATATATGTAACCATTCTCTTCCAAATTCTGCTTCCATCCAAGCTCCCACATAGCTCTGAACAGAGTTCTATGCACTTGTGCTATACAGCGGATTCTTGTTGGTTATCCATTTTAATATAGCAGAGTATACATGACCTTCCCAAACTCCCTAACTATCCCTTCCCCCATCCCTCCCACCAGCAACCCCATAAATTCATTCTCTAAGTCTGTGAGTCTCTCTCTCTTTTTTGTAAGTAAGTTCATCTGTATCATTTCTTTTTAGAGTCCACATGTAAGGGATGTCATATTATATTTCTTTTTTGTCTGACTTCTCTCATTAAGAGAATCTCTAAGTTCATTGATGTTGCTGCAAATGTAGATACCAGTCATTTTGAACTGGATCTAAAGAGTTGAATATTTTAACATATCTATAAATGTTTTTGTATTTTTTTTCTTTTTTCAGTTTTGTGGTTGGATAAGGTTAAATTTCTTAGAAAGTTTTTTTATCCTTCATGCCTTGCTTTTAAACTTTGTTAGTTAGAAACAGTGCAGCATTTACTATAGGGCTAATACTGCCCACTTCCATGGCAAAACATTTCTGAGTACTCTAAATGATGGTCATGAATTTTTAGATGTAGAACGGGGTCTATACCCAGATATGTCTAAACTCCATGGCTGTTTTCACTGAATCTTTCAGGGTTTTTCTTTACTGACATTGAATAGTAACCTCAACTCATGCAGAGCTAATCAGTACTCAGCTAAATATCATAAAGGCCCCCTGCAGGTCTCTGGAGTTCTTTCGGTGACAGCTCTTTACTTTCTGGTATTCTTCCCTGGAAAGGAACCACTTTGGTCTTCTTGGACTCCTGGCTCCATCTTCTAAATTCAGAGAGACTACCAAGTTCTGACAAACTATGATAAACTTAGACAGCATATTAAAGAGCAGAGACATTACTTTGCCAACAAAGGTCTGTCTAGTCAAAGGTATATTTTTTTTTCAGTAGTCATGTATGGATGTGAGAATTGAGCCATAAAGAGGGATGAGTGTCAAAGAATTCATGCTTTTGAATTGTGGTTTTGGAGAAGACTCTTGAGAGTCTTGGACTGAAAGGAGATCAAACCAGTCAATCCTAAAGGAAATCAGTCCTGAATATTCACTGGAAGGACTGATGTTGAGGCTGAAGCTCAATACTTTGGCCACCTGATGCGAAGAACTGACACATTAGAAAAGATCTTGATGCTGGGGAAGATTGAAGGCAGGAGGAGAAGGGGATGACAGAGGATGAGATGTTTGGATGGCATCATTGACTCAATGGATGTAAGTTTGCACAAAACTTACTCTGAAAGTTGATGGTGGACAGGGAAACCTGGCATGCTGCAGGCTATGGAGTTGCAAAGAATCAGACATGACTGAGCAGCTGAACTGAATTGAACTGAATCAAGCTCTCTCTGGTTTATGCCTGCTTCCATCCCATGGGGAAAGTCTCCCAGGGCAGTGAGCACTGGGGCATTTATTGATTTCATTTTGTTTGTTTCTTATCTCAGTAGACGTCTGATGCCCCTATGTCCAGTGTCCTAAAAACCATTGTCTTACATATTTTCTCTGCATGTATGATTATATTTTTAAAGTTTGTTTCAGGCAGGAGCATACGTTCAGTCCTTATTATTCCATCTTGGCCAAGAGGAGAAGTCTCTCAATGTAGTCTTCATCCATCAAAATACAGAGAACAAAACAAAAGCAGAAGACTATGTGCATTATTAAGAGGCTTAAGAGTAGCAATCTTGAATTATTTAAATAAATTATGTCAATCTACTGTACATCCTTTTATATCACCATGAATTTAGTTCAGAGAAGCACTTATCCTCAAAGAAATAATGTAAAGTTTATCATAAAGCTTTGATTATAACCAGTAATGTCTTACCGTTTAACCTTCAGCAGTTGTGACTTCTGGTCTCATTCTTTCCATTATTACATTGATTTCTGGCCATTGATTTTTGTGTGAATTGCATTCCAATACTTCTTTCCAACACAAAGCATACTGTTTTGTGTACACTTACTTTTTCTCTCTCCTAGTTGATGACCTCTTGTTTACTTTTATATTTCTCTAGGTCTTTCCTCTATTATCTTCTCAAACTTCTTGTTTTGAAAACATATTTTTGTTTAGTCCTGTCACTGACTCAACAGGGAGACTAAAAAAAAAATCAATATTTCTATCTGGAAATGTTGACCAATCATCTACTTTCAGAACAAAAACTAAAGAGCAATGAGGATGAGAATACCTGCCTAGTTAGCTGAATCAATCTGATGAGCCCAGCAACCACAAGGAAGGAGACAATTATGCCAAGTTGCCTTCATTTTCTGGTTGGTGATAGTTCATGTGAATAAAGGCAGATTATTTCTGAGATATCTAATTTATACATAGGGTAGCTTAAGAATTGTATAAATTTGGAGAGTGTTTTGTTTGACTTAATATTTGGTTAGATTTTTCAAGTTTCCCTTTAAGGATAAAAATAGACCATGCCAAAAAAAAAAGAGAGAGAGAGAGAGAGAGAAAGAGAGAGAACAGTTATTGCTCAGAACTGGCATAAAACAAATTAAATAAGAATTTGCATAACTAATATTAGCAACCAGAAGTGATATTTATCATTAATTCAAATGAATGAAGATAAAACTAGAAATGGGTTTGAAAATTAAGTAGTTAAAAGTCATATCAATCCAAAAACAAAGTGCTTTTACACATTAAAAGTAAGATGGTATAAATGAGTAGAGCAACTCATGATAATCTTTATTGTGTTTGTGTGTGAGACACCATAACTCGTTTGATTAGGTGTGACCTGGTGGTGCTTCAGTGGGATGACTGGAATTAAAAGCAAAAATCTTTCTATAAAATCTGATAGAATATATTAAAAAAAAGTCATAACCACTAAATCAGATTAGTAAGATTATAGGCTATCAGATTAATATAAAAATTAACTGCAGATCTATATACTAACAATGAGCAATCAGAAATTGAAATTTAAAAAGCAATGCCATTTTAATAGCATCCAAAAATGAACTATTTAAGATAAACCTGATGAAAGATTCACAAAACCTGCACAATGAAAACTATAATACACAGTGTATATAAATTAGAGAAAATCCAATTAATGGAATAGATGACTATAGTTAGATTGCCAATTCTTTTCAAATTGATCTATATATTCATTGCAATATCAATCAAAATCTTAGAGAAACTTTCTTGTTGAAATCAACAAATTGATTCTAAAATTTGACTGGAAAAACAAAGGCCCTAGGAGAGTCAAACAACTTTGATTTACAAAAAGAACAAAGATGGAAGATCAATACTACTTTATTTTAAGAATTATTATAAAGCTACTGCAACCAAAACAGTGTGGTTTTGGCATCAAGATAGTAAAATAGACCAATGGAACAGAGAAGATTCCAGAAACATTCTCACATGTGTGGACAAGTAATTTCAAAAAAAGGTGAATAGGAAATTCTTTGGAGAAACTACCGTCTTTCCAAAATATGGTGCTGGAACAAATAGGTATTCTTATGTAATAAATACACTTCAATCAATCCATATCTCACACTATATGTAAATATACCTAGATTATAATATTAAATGTAAGAAGCAAAACTGTGAAACGTCTAGAAGTAAACATAAGAAAAAAATCTATGTGACCATGAATTAGGCAAAGATTGCTTAGATGTGACACCAAGAACATGATCTACAGAAAAAAATGATACTCAGACTTTAGTGAAGGTTAAAATCTTCTGCTTTTTGAAAGACATTATTAAGAGAATAAAAAAACAACCCACAGGCTAGAAGAAACTATTTACAAAGTATATATCTGCTAAAAGAATAATACTTAGATCATGTGCATATATATTCATAATGCCCATATGAATAACATAAGCCATTATACATATATATGATCTGAATACTACTCTTTATATATCTTAACACTGTACCCTAAGATAACAAGCTAATTAAGAAAAAGGCAAAAATTTGAACAAACATTTAACCAAAGTTTTATGAATGTCAGTTATGCATATGGAAAGATGCTGGGCATCATTCAATTCAGTTCAGTTCAGTAGCTCAGTCATGTCCAACTCTTTGCAACCCCATGGACTGCAGTACAGCAGGCTTCCCTGTGCCATCACCACCTCCTGGAGTTTACTCAAACTCATGCCCATTGAATTGGTGATGTTATCCAACCAGCTCATCCTCTGTCGTCCCCTCCTCCTCCCGCCTTCAAACTTTCCCAGGATCAGGGTCTTTCAAATGAGTCAGCTCTTCGCATCAGGTGACCAAAGTATTGGAGTTTCAGATTCAATATCAGTCCTTCCAATGAATAGTCAGGACTAATTTCCTTTAGGATGGACTGGTTGGATTGCCTTGCAGTCCAAGGGACTCTCAAGAGTCTTCGCCAACACCAGAGTTCAAAAGCATCAATTTTTCGGCACTTACCTCTCTTTATAGTCCAACTCTCACATCCATACATGACTACTGGAAAAACCATAGCCTTGACTAGATGGACCTTTGTTGACAAAGTAATGTCTCTGTTTTTTAATATGCTGTCTAGGTTGGTCATAACTTTTCTTCCAAGGAACAAGTGTCTTTCAATTTCATGCCTGCAGTCACCATCTGCAGTGACTTTGGAGCCCCCAAAATAATCTCTCACTGTTTCCCCATCTATTTGCCATGAAGTGATGGGACCAGATGCCATGATCTTAGTTTTCTGAATGTTGAACTTTAAGCCAACTTTTTCACTCTCCTCTTTCAATTTCTTCAAGAGGCTCTTTAGTTCTTCTTCACTCTTTGCCACAAGGGTGATGTCATCTGCATATCTGAGGTTATTGATATTTCTCCTCACAATCTTGATTCCAGCTTGTGCTTCCTCCAGCCCAGCGTTTCTCATGATGTTCTCTTCATATAAGTTAAATAAACATGGGTTTCAATATACAGCCTTGACGTACTCCTTTTCCTATTTGAAACCAGTGTGCTGTTGCATGTCCAGTTCTAACTGTTGCTTCCTTACCTGCATATAGATTTCTCAAGAGGCAGGTCAAGTGGTCTGGTATTCCCATCTCTTTCAGAATTTTCCAGTTTATTGTGATCTATATAGTCAAAGGCTTTGGCATAGTCATTAAAGCAGTAGATGTTTTTCTGGAACTCTTTTATTTTTTTGATGGATGCTGGTAATTTGATCTTTGGTTCCTCTCCCTTTTCTAAAACCAGCTTGAACATATGAAAGTTCATGGCATCATTATTCATTGATATAATTAAAGCATAACTATTTAATATTTATTATTACCACTTTATAGATGACTAAAGTTAAAAACACTGATCATCTCAACTATTCACAAAGATATAGAAAACTGAAGTTTCATACACAGTGGTAAAACACAAAACAGTATAGCTACTTTGGAAAACAGTTTGACACTTTCTTAATGGTTCATCCTAGACCTACCATATGTCCCAGTCATTGTGCTTCAAATTCATCACCCAAGAGGAATAAAAATATATCTATATAGAGACCTGTGCATGGATATTCATAGTAGTTTGACTTGTAATAGTCCAAAATTGGAAGAAATTCAGATGATCACCAATAAATAAACAAATATACCCATAGAGAGGAGTACTATTCAGGAATAAAAGAAAGCAATTATTACAGTATGAATCTCAAAATAAGCATGCTGGGTGAAAGATACAATATAAAATATATACTGTAAGATCCCATTTATATAAAATCTTAGAAAAACGCATAATAACAGAAAGCAAATAATTAACTAGGCATATTAGGGGATCAAGTCAGAGAGAAAATGAAGACAAATGTTGTATGTCCAGTCTTAATCATGGTCATAGTTTTACAAGAATATACATGAGTTAAAATCTATCAAATCAAATACTTCAGATATAAGCAGTTAATTATGCATCAGTTGTATCTCAATAAGATTTTAAAGTACATATCTTTAAATCTTGTGATTAAACTGATGGGATTTGGAAGAGTTTATTTTACAATTCTGTGGGATTTGACAAGACATAACTATGTGATTAGGCCAAAGGTAAGTTAAATGAAGAAAATCTTTACCATAAGTCTGTATTATTTCTGAAAGTGACCATAGCTAAAGGTAAGAGGTGAACAAAATCAGTTAAAAGATCCATAATGCCTATATGATGAACATAAGTTAGTTGTTTAAGACAAATCCAGTTTTTCCTGTTTGTTGTAAAAGATTCATAATGCCTATATGATGAACATAAGTTAGTTGTTTAAGACAAATCCAGTTTTTCCTGTTTGTTGTAGTTGTTTTGTTTAAGAGATTTGTTTCCTATAGTTTGTCAAAAATGATTCCCTGGAGAAGGGTGTGGCAACCCACTCCAGTATTCTTGCCTGGAGAAATCCAGGGGAGCCTGGAGGGTTACAGCTCATGGGTCACAAAGAGTCTGGCACAGCTGAGCAACTGACACTTTCACTTTAAATGTCCTATGGGCTTCTAGGTGCTCAAACTGTAAAGGATCTGCCTGTAGCACAGAGACCTGGGTTTGACCCCTGGGTCGGGGAGGTCCCCTGGAGATGGGAATGGCAACCCACTGTACTATTGTTATCTGAAAAATTCTATGGACAGAGAATGGACTGAAGGCTACAGTCCATGTTTGTGAACAGTCAGACATGACTGAGTGACCGACACACACAGGCTTCCAGGTGACACTAGCAGTAAAGGAGCCTGGCAGGCTACCATCCACAGGGTCTCGAAGAGTCAAACATGACTGAAGTGACTTAGCATATCACGGCACAAATGCCTTATGTTAGTTAACTTGTTTCCCTCTGGGGACACATGTAAGAGTTGAGTATGAAGTTGTTTAACTTAAAATGCTATTTCTACATCAAATTTCAGATTTAATTCCAAATGCCATTTATTTAAAATGGAGGAATTGTCATTTATTCATTTTAAATAGATCAAATTAGAAAGTTTATCTATTCACTGCTTCATTTTGTTTCAAACTCCTTAAACATTTTTTAATTGCACTATTAGATTGTTTGTGAGCAAATTCACCACCAGTACTGCCTGCAGATAATGAGTTAATATACAAATGAAAGTCCCACTGTGCTGGGATACTGTGGCATTTTAATGTCAACCAAAATATATTGGTTCTCTGACCTTCAGGGATTTTGCAGTGTATGAGAAGCTTGCAAATTTCCAGCATCATACCTAAACTCCTAAAGACAAATTCAAATAAAACAGAGAGGCCAGTCCATTTTCTGATTTGTATGAATTTTCTTATTCATGGCAAATTTGACCAGAACTTACAATACTATTGACTTTTAACTAACATTGAAAAAGGATTTCCGGGAAGAAAAATTTAAAAACAGGAAAAGTAAAAAGAGGAACATAAAGATATGCTATTCTCAAAAGTAAAAAACAAACAACAACAAAAAATCACAGCCTATAAATTCATTAATTTACCTATGATATCTAGACTGAGAAGTTGTTTTATTCCTTTATTTCCACAGGAGAAAAAAAACATATTGAACATTTTTAGCTCATATTTTAGAGCATGATCGCATGGTCTAAATTATTTCTTTTAGTCATGGAATTAAAATTTGCTATTGAATGGTTACCAAATATGTGAGCTGTTATATTTTAAGACATTCTATTCATGAATTGGTTTGTATAGACATTTTGTGTCCTTAACTTGATTATAAATTTCCCATGGAAAAACATTCACATCTCTTATTTTTAATCCCATCCCATGTCTGCCTCCCTGATTGAAGCATAAAAGTCTTCTAATTGTCCCCATGTGTAGTCTTCTTCTACCAATTTACATCAAAACAGTCTTCCTAAAGTTGATTCTCTGGTCTGTTTACTTCCTTATTCTGGCTGATATGGGGAAGTCACAAGTGTCCACATCTAACTCAGAATACTGTTTAAGGTCTATGCTGTTTCGCCAGAGATAAACTGTAGGCAAGGGATCAATACAAGTGAAACGAGTCCCTGACAAGCCTGGCACTAGCTTGAAGTGACCAGGCAGAGAATTAGTCACACATAAGGAATTAGTTTGGCAGGTATTTCAAAAAGCCTATATAAGTAATTTTGGATTCTGAGAATTTTAGAGTATGTTACCCTCAGTTGTGTCCAGATGTATTAGTTTCTGAAAGATCACATTAAGGCAAGCATTGGATTTGTCCAAAGCTGGAAGATTTTTGTAACTGATTTCTCTGTGGCTATGTAGCGGGGTTTATCAGGGAGCGTGGAGAAATCTGCCAAAAAGGAGAAAACATAAGCAGCTACAACGAACTGAGATTTTATGCTTTATAGGAGCTCATGACTTCTTCCTCAAAAAAATTCAAAATACACATAACTACTTATGGACAATGACTAGATTTTTTCACCTGCTTTAAAACTGTTGTATACCTTTCATCCTAGCTCTAAATATATGTTGTGATTTTGTCAGAATGAAAGGATAGTGTTCCTGATATAGTCTCTGATATTAACTCTCTTCACCTATCCAATACACATATAGTTACCTATATGAGCTATACAACTCTTGGAGTGCAGTACATGTTCTACTTGTTCATGTTTCTAACCAGCCCTTCTCAACCAGAGTTCTGAGAAAATTAAGTGTTATTCTCTTTTGTTTTCAATTCTCCCAAGGAAGAGAAAGTTTAGAAAGTTTTTCTATTCCCTGCTTCATTTTGTCGCAAACTCTTAAAACAGTTTTTAATTACACTATTAGATTGTTTGTCATCTAGCATCATCTAGATGCATAAAAGATGAGTTAATTTATTATACACAATGAATGCTCCAAGCATTAGGGAAATTTTATCATGGAAACTCAGTTGAGAAGGTCTGCTTTGAAATTAAATTAAATCCAACTTGATAGCCAATTTTCCAAAAAAGAAGAGAAATCCAGTGTCAGTTATTTTGATCCCTCTTTATGTCTATACAGGCAGACTCTTTGGAGATACTAAGGGTTTGTTTATCAGTTGTTCTCACTGCAGCTGCATTTTTCCCTGTGGTCCTGCACACAGCCATCAAAAATCCTGATGCTAATGCTCTCTCTGAAGTATTATTATTATTTGTGATAAGAACATAACATGAGGTCTATTTTCTTAACAAAATTTTAAATGTACAATACTATGGGCATGCATGCATGCTAAGTCACTTCAGTTGTGTCTGACTCTGTGCAACCCCATGGGCTGTAACCCACCAGTCTCCTCTGTCCATAGAATTCTCCAGGCAAAATTACTGGAGTGGGTTTCCATGCCCTTCTCCAGAGGATCATCCTGACCCAAAGACTGAACCTGGGTCTCTTACGTCCCCTGCACTGGCAGGCAGATTCTTTATCACTAAGGGATCTGGGAAGCACATGTTGTTAAATACAGGAGCAATGTTTGGAGCTGATCCCCAAAACTTATTCATCTTGTGTAAATGAAATTTTATAACCATAGAGTAGCAACTCTACATTTCTCCTTCCCATAGCCCCTGGCAACCATTATTCTATTCTCTGTTTCTGGGGGTTTGCCTACTTTAGGTATTTCCTGTAAGTCGAATCATGCAGCATTCATTTCTGTGACAAAAAACCCAATTTAAAAAATGGCAATGAACTTCAACAGACATTTCTCCAAAGAATACATACAAATGACCAACACGCATAAGAAAAGACACTCAACATCACTGCTAATCAGGGAAATGCAAATCAAAATCACAGTAAAATAATACCTCACACCCATTAGGATTGCTATTGTCAAAAAAATGAGATAACAAGTGTTTGTGAGGATATGGAGAAATTAAAATCATTGTGTACTATTGGTGGGGATGTAAAATTTTGCAACTTTTAAGGAAAGCATTATGAAGTTTCCTCAAGAATTTAAAAGTAAGACTACCATGTAACCCAGCAATCCCACTTCTGGTACATACGTAAAATGATTGAAATGAGGATCTTAAAAAGATATCCATACTCCCATATTCATTTCAGTGTTGCCCACAATAGCCAAGATAGAGAAACAAGCTAAATATTCATTGGTAGATGAATGGATAAAAATTGTGGCATGTATATTTGTATATATACCTCCATTGGGCCATTAGTCAGCCTAAAAAAAAGGAAGAAAATCTTGCCATACATATGTCACAATATGGATTTACCAGGAGGACATTATGCTAAGAAAATAAGCCAGTCAGTGAAGTGTTTTTAATTGTCAATCTTTCAGTCCTAACCGGTGGGTTATGCTGGCTTCTCTGCTGTCCCTTGCTAAATTGAACTACAGTGACTTTTTTAAGGCCATGGATATTGCTGACTATTCATGGAAGAAACACTCCCTCCATTTCCTTAAAGACAGTCCTTAGAGGGAAATTTTCTGGCAGTTCAGTGATTAGGATTCAGACCTTCTGCTGCCACATGAAATAGCCAAAAAAAAAAAAAAGTCTTCTTAAATGTGCTCCATTCCATGAACCTTGAGTTGAAATTTTTGCCCCATAGGATTACTAGCAAAAAATCAAGTTTCTTTCTCTTGATCATCAAATAGTTTCATTTTCTTTCTCATTGCCAACTACTTGGTTGTTTTATTCCCTCCATGAACCTAGACTCTAAAATCAGTTGGGCTTATTTAGGAGCTGCCTTCAGGATGATTTACTAGATCTTCACAGTTTTATCCCTTCTGGCTTTGAATAAAAAACATTGCTTACTCCCATTGTGAGTAGATAAATCTTTTCAACTTGAGTAAATGCATCTTAAGGGATAGGCTTTCTCTTTTATTCATAACACCAAAAAATGCACAAAAATTTTGAGTTGAACAAATACATAAGAAATTATAAAATACTCTATGATATCTGAAATAAAGTTCAGAGCTGAACTATTACTTTAATCCACCATGCCAGCCCCAGGGCCATGTTGGGGATTGCCACATTTAAAGCAGCTTGTTTTTCACTTAATTTCAGAAATGCTTCCTGACCCTTCTTTGAGTCTGACTTCATCAGCTAACATGAAACATCCTGCTCATTATTTAGCTTTTGTTTTCACTTCACTCTGTATTTATAACACTTGGTTACACTTTCCAGGCCATTATTTATGAAAGTTTAGAAAACACTTCTTGTATCCTAGGTTTCCTTAAGTAAGCATCCTTCCTAATTTGATTAATTCTTGGGACTGTTTTGGCATTCATTCTTAAGCAGCTCTATCCCCAGATTTATTCTCAATCTTAAAGTATTAAAATTCAGTTGTAGAGACTCTATTTATTCACTCCTAGATTATCAGTGTCCAGTTTAGTACCCAGTGCAAATATATTTAGCTTGTATTTGATGGTAACAAGATATTCCCCCATCTCCAAAAGCCATTATTTAAATTTTTAGTTTTAATTGCTTTGTATCACTTAAATTACCAAATCAACGTAACATTAAGAAAAAGTAAATAATCTGACAAATTTATTAGTTTAAGTACAGAACAATTTCAACCTTGGCAGTGTCAGGAATGACACATGATTTGGGAAAACTTCTTTTAATCAGAGACACAACTAATATATGGAGAAAACAGGAGCATCTAAGAAATAAAAATATATCAATAATATAGACATTGAATAAGGTAAAAGCTAAGTTGGGCAGAAGGTGTACATTGAAACCATCAAACAGAGAAAATCATTTTGTAAGCTATCATCGTTATGAAATTACAGCTGGTATTCATTCTACAATGGTATTTTGTTCCATAGTACATATGTAGAAATCTGAAATTTGTCTTTTTGTGTTAGCACCTTAATTGGGCAAACTTTATGCTCCAAAATAATGGTTTATGTATTGATGATATCAAATGCTGGTAAAGATATGAAGCAACAGGAACTCTCATTCATTGTTGGTTGGAATGCTAAATAATGTAGTCACTATGAAAGACAGTTTTCTGGTATATCTTACAAAGCTAATTTGATGAAGAGTAAATCATGGTGATGAAATAAATATTCTAAACAGACTGAATATTAGTAAAGATATTGAATCAGTAATTAAAACAAAGCAAAAAGTCCAGGACCAGATGAATTCACTGGTGAATTCTACCAAACGTTCAGAAAATAATTAATACATAAACATTTCAAACCTTTCAGAACAAAAAATCAGAAAAGGAGAGAACTCTTCCAAACTCACTTTAGGAGGCCTGTATTATCCCGATATCAAAACCAGACAAAATTGCCACATGAAAAGAAAATTACAAGCCAATATTCTTGATGAATATACAAGTAAACATTCTCAAAAATTATTAACAAATGCAATTCAGCAGTACATTTAAAGGATAGAGGGGATAAAAGCCCACCATGATAAAGTGGTTTTTATTCCAGAAATGCAAGGCTGATTCAACATTGGAAAATCAGTCAATATGATACACCACATTAACAAAATGATGGATTAAAATCATAAGATCATCTTAATAGACGCAAAAAAGCATTTGACAAAATGCAGCATATTGTTTGAAAAAATTCTCAGTGAAACAAGTATAGAGGGAATGTACCTCATTTAAGACAAGCCCTCAGCTAACTAAATGGTGCAAAGCTGAATGCTTTTCCTCTAAGATCAGGAACAAGATGAGGGTGTCACTTTTATTTAATACTGGAAGTCCTAGCCATAGCAATTAGTCAAGAAAAGAAAAGGAAAAAAGGAACTAAAGGGCCTCTTGATGAAGGTGAAAGAGGAGAGTGAAAAAGATGGCTTAAAACTCAAAATTAAAATAAAATTAAGATCATGGCATCCAGTCCCATCACTTCATGGCAAATAGGTGGGGTGAAAGTGGAAACTAGCAAATTTTATTTTTTTTGGCTCCAAAATCACTGTAGACAGTGACAATAGCCACGAAATTAAAAGATGCTTGCTCCTTGGAAGAAAAGCTATGACAAATCTAAACCTATGAAAAACCATATTAAAGCAGAGACATCACTTTGCTGACAAAGGTCTGTCTAGTCAAAGCGATGTTTTTTTGTTCCAGTTTTCATGTACAGATGTGAGAGTTGAACTATAAAGAATGCTGAGCACTGAAGAAAGAGCTTCAAAACGTGGTGCTGGAGAAGACTCTTGAGCATCTCTTGGATAGCAGGGAGATCAAACCAGTCAGTCCTAAAGGAAATCAACCCTGAATATTCATTGGAAGGACTGATGCTGAAGCTCCAATGCTCTGGCCACATGATGTGAAGAGAGGACTCACTGAAAAAAAAAAAAAAAAAAAGAACTTTGTGACCTCAGTAGTACAGCTTTCACCAGCTGAGAACACCCAAAAGGGACGAAGGGTTCAAAGTTGTCTTCCTGAAGCATTCTCAGGAGCTGGCATGTTAAATCCTTTATTCCTGTAGAGGGATCTCAGCAATTCATTTCAGTGCCCCCTCACAACTATGCATAGAACTTTATGTTAACAGTTCTTTTCTATTATTACTTAGAACTATGTGATGGATTTTTTGGTTTGTTTGGAATTACAGAACAATGATTCCATTGTCTTCTGGCTTCTATTGTTGCAGTTGAGAAAAGAGAAATCCATCTAATTGTTTTATTCTAGTTGACTTACTGTTTGTTTCTGGCAACTTTTAATTTTCTCTCTCTCTCTCAGTCTCTCAAGCAACACACACACCACACACAGAGAGAAAACCTTTATTTTTTTTATGTGTCTTCTATAGTTCAACTATGATGTTGCTGGGTGGGAAATATTTTCATTTACCTTGCAAGAAATTTGGGAGGCTTTCTAGATACAAGGTTTTGTGAGATTTTTTCCTGTTTCTCAATGATAGGAACATTTAAGCAATTATCTGAATTTTTTACCTGATGTTTCATGTTTTCTCTCTGTTATAGTCTTCTGCAAATATATGTGGTAAAAAAGACTCTATATTAGTATTTTTACAATGCCTTTATTTTCCTTAGCTGTCTTTTTGGAGTTCATTCTGCATAATCAATTTTGCTCTATCTTCTTTTCATTAATTATTTTTTAACTCTGTTTATTTATCATTTACTACACCTATAGAATTTTAAATTTAAATTATTATTTCCATAAGTTCTATTTTACTTGGCAAAGCTGAGGTGTTTCCTCTTGTTCCATATCATTTTTTTTTTTCTTCTAGTTCTCAAAATAATATGCATGGTTACTTTGTATTCTGTGTCTGGTAAATCTTACATCAGATTTTGACATGAACTTATGAACTTTTCTTTACTCTATCTTTTAGCTTTGATACATGGGGCATCATTCCATGAGATGTTTGAAAGATTAATTGTGAGCTGCCTCACTGTATTCTTTAGAAATTTTCAGAATTTTTTTAAAGAGTAGATCACCCCAATGTTCATCGCAGCACTGTTTATAATAGCCAGGACATGGAAGCAACCTAGATGCCCATCAGCAGACGAATGGATAAGGGAGCTATGGTACATATACACAATGGAATATTACTCAGTCATTAAAAAGAATTCATTTGAATCAGTTCTAATGAGATGGATGAAACTGGAGCCCATTATACAGAATGAAGTAAGCCAGAAAGATGAAATATAGTTTTTTTAGTGAGCACCTGCCTTGTTACTGCTAGTCATCTAAGTGGCATGGTAAATTAATATCTGTGCTGTTTTTCAGACTACATAGCTTCTATAAGTTTGGATTTAAAACCCTGAAGATGATGACTCTGTGGCTGCAAGTTCCTCAGGAAGATCTTTCCCCATCAACTCAACACAAGGTTCATGAAGGATAATTGTCCTTCAAAGTGAGATTTATTTCTCATTCATCTTTACATTTAGTCTCAACTTTTTGCCCCATTTCAGCTTTAATATTGGAGTATTTTATTTTATTACTAGTATTGGGAATGGGCTGTAGATCCTCTTCTTAGTATCCTGTGCAGTACCCAGATTAAATGCTTACAGCTTTCAGGTCTTGATAAAATTATGGTTTTGGCTCCTAAGTGCTTTTTAAATTTCTCATATTCACTCTGTTTCTGAGCTCTATGGATTCATTGTTTTGTGTTTAGCAATACATTTCAAAAATGTACACACTCACATTCACATCTATCTATCTACATATACTAGTTATTTTAGATATTTTGATAAGAATGATAATTCAGATATCTATTCAATTATATTTCTGCAAATTTTAAGTTACATATATCAGTATAAATGTTTTAAATGTTCTCAAAATTTTCTTTTTTAAATGGATGAAGCATAATGTTTGCTTACTTTGTCAAATAAGATGACCTTCATCAGATTTTCCAAATATAAATTCAAGTATCTCCTTATATACCTCACTGAGAATCATTGATTTTTAGCTTACCTGTTTAAAATTTTCTAAATTCTATAAAACATCAAGTATTAATATCAATTCTGACTAATGATACATGCCATAAATTATTAATAAGCATGAAGTTTTTACAAAATAAACTTCAGGAATTAGCTTTAAAATGATTGTGGAAGTATGATAAATTTGACATAGAAATCCTAAATATTTAGAATATCAATCTTTCCTTCTAGCTCTATATATTTGCCATAAGATGAAAATAAAATAGATTTTTCACTAAGTCATGCAATAAAAACATAAGTAATTATTTCAGACTTCTGAAAATCATGTGGAATTTGTAAAATATATGACTATAGTTAGGGTGATGTTTATATTTAAAAATATTAATGGGGAAAAGAGCTTCCTTGGTGGTTCAGCAACAAAGAATTCACCTGCCAATGCAGAAAATGTGGGTTGGATCCCTGGGTCAGGAATATCCCCTGGAGAAGGACATGGTAACTCTCTTCAGTATTCTTGCCTGAGAAAACCCATAGACAGAGGGGCTTGGTGGGTTGCAGTCCATGGGGTTGCAAAGTGTTGGACATGACATAGTGACTAAACAGCAACAGCAAAATAGGGGGAAAGTTCAAAATAATAGCAATGTTCTTATTTCAATATTCTCACTTATAAATCAAATGTAACTCTAAGTAATTGAAAGAATAGAGTAGAAAGAAATAAGAACATTTAGGTATACCGTGCTACAATGTCCTATACTATGAGAAACTCTAGATTGAACTCTAGGAAGTCAAGAAATTTCTGATCTCCATCTTCTTCAGCTAGATATTTAGATTATGATATATCTGCTTTATCCAGTGACAGTGTTTTGTTTTATCCTTTGTGAGTCATCTCCAAAATGGCAGAGCTGCTTAACACTTTCACTAGATAACTATAACCTTTGAAAATCACTTGTCTCGTAAAGATATATAAAAATGCAAACAGCAGACAGATTTCAGAAATTCTTGTAAGAGAATATTGGAAACAAGTGATTTGAAATTGAAAACACTGTTGTATAGAGTTTGGCTGCACTCAAAGCTGAAAGAGACTGTTGTAAATGCTTAAGGAATGCTGGTAGCACATGCAAGCAGAAAGCAAGAGCTGCAGCCTGCAAAGCGCCTCCTCTGAAAGGCAGCTGTGCATATGGTAGATGTATGTTGTAAAGTAACAACATTAAGTCAGAGGAAAGAAAGAAAGTGAAAGTGATAGTTGCTCAGTTGCATCTGACTCTTTGCAACCCCATGGACTCTACAATCCATGCAATTCTCCAGGCCAGAATACTGGAATGGGTAGCCGTTCCCTTCTCCAGGAGATCTTCTCAACCCAGGTCTCTTGCATTGCAGGTGGATTCTCTACCAGCTGAACCACTAGGGAGGCCCAAGTTAGAGGAGGGATATCCCAACTGGCAGGCTATCCAGGTGGCGCTAGTAGTAAAGAAACTGCCTGCCAATGCAAGAGATGTTAGAGACACAAATTTGATCCCAGGGTGGGGAAAATGCCCTGGAGGAGAGCATGGCAGACTACTCCAGTTTTCTTGCCTGGAGAATCCTATGGACAGAGGAGACTTGTGGGCTACAGTCCATGAGGTCACAAAGAGATGGACACAACTGAAGAGACTTAGCACATATGCATCCCATGTGGTATATGGAGGGTAACTCTGGGTAATTTAAAGGCAGGAAATTTTTAAAGCTTGAAGAAACATGCATGCAGATGGTAGTATTAAGAATTTATCTTAACATATAATTGGAATTCAGGGAAAGGGTCCTTTCTGTGGAGGCGAAGGTCGAATTAGCAATAATAAGGCCTACAATGTATTTGCATATAGCAGATTACCATGGTAGAAATTTAGGGTCAAAAGTATAAAACAGTACCCAATAAACCAGAGTGTAAGGTGGGAATGAGATTACAGGAATAGAACAGAAACCCAAAAAATAAGAATTGAGGCATACTCAGCAAAATTTTATTAGCATAAAGCTTGCTGATTTTTAGCAATAGTCTCCATTGAGTTTGAGCAAGATACAAAAATGGAGGCCCACAGAACCAAAAGCAATATATTTGAGGGAAATGGTCAAATACAAGACAATAGGACATGATGGGAACTGAATGAACCCCAGAGTTCATGCCTCATGGGAAGGGCAGCATGTAGGCCCCATTGACAGATCCTTTTTTTTCACCCCCTAGGAAAAACACCTATGTTGGTTTTTTCATACATCTATGACAATTTAATTTTGACTGTTAAATTACTTTTTCAGGCTAAATTTTCTTCTACTCAGTTTCTACTTTGTAAGCTAAAGATTTTTCATCTTGCTCATTTCAGGGTCAGGAATGCTTCACTGATGGCAGAGACTAGAAAGAGACTCATTCTAGAGCTGGGAAGCAAGTGAACTTGAATGTTGAGAAACAGCATTCAGAGGCTGTAAATGTAATCATGTATGACAAAAAGAGCTTTTGCCTATTGGATATTTAAATTTGGAAATTCAGTTACAAGTAATTTAATCATCTTTAAGTCCTTTCATGGTAGATAGTGTTCTTACCATTTTTAGCAAACAAGAAATTCGAGATTTAGAAGGTGAAGTGACTGATTCAAATCTTATAGGCAGCAAATGAAAGGCTGGACTCAGCTCATTGTTTCCAAATACTGCCTAGACTTCTGTGTGCTCCAACACACTGACCTCTCAGAGGCAGGCAAAAGAAGATTTACCCTATAGTATCCTGAATCACAATGATTTCTCCTTGTGAGTAGCAGAATGTCCTCTCCAGTTGGCCTAAATCATAGGACTTTTATTGGGTCACATAATTATAACTCTGTTTCCATTTCTTTGGGATTCTATTGACTCTAGCTTCCTTTCTGTGTTGGCTTTACTATCAGGTAACTTCCTTTATGATTGCAGGGTTGTAACTGAGTAACCCAGGAAATACACTCCCACATTCACCTTTAGGAGGAGAGATAAACTGTAATGATCACAAGTTACCATGGCTCCATTGGCAAAGTTCTCTTTACATTTTATGGACTGAAAATGGCTGAAATCATCAGACATCTGAGCCAAATGCAAACAAGAGGAATGAATAGACTAATCAAATCACACTACCAGATAGAACAGAGTTGAATCCCAAAATTTCATTGCTACTACATAATGCAGAATGTGTGAAATGGGGCTTGGAATGTCCATTTCAATGGGCACAATGGGTTCCTATAGCATGAAGCAGGTACTTTTTGGCTTATGTTCATATCCCCTGGTTTCGCATTAAGCGTGGTAACTACTTGGTGGCTGTTGTTCAGTCACTAAGTTGGGTCCTACTCCTTGCAAACCCATGGACTGTAGCACACCAGGTTTCCCTGTCCTTCACTATCACCCTGAGTTTGCTCAAACTCATTCATGTCCATTGAGTTGGTGATGCCTTCCAACCATCTCATCTCCTGTTTCCCCCTTCTCCTCCTGCCCTCAATCTTTCCCAGCCATCAGGCATCAGGGTCTTTTCTAATAAGTCGACTCTTGGCATCAGGTGGCCAAGGTATTGGAGCTTCAGCTTCATCAACAGTCCTTCCAATGAATATTCAGGGTTGATTTCCTTTAGGATTGACTGTTTTTCATTTTCTGTATTTCAGAAGTCTTTTAACTTTGAAGTTATCCCAGAATTCAGGGAAGATTCCCAGGTGGCTCAGACAGTAAAGAATCTACTGTCAATGTGGGAGATCTGGGTTTGATCCCTGGGTTGGGAAGATCCCCTGGAGAAGGGAACAGCTACCTACTCCAGTATTCTGGCCTGGAGAATTCCATGGACTGAGGAGTTTGGCAGGCTATAGTTCATGGGATGGCGAAGAGTCAGACATGGCTGAGTAACTTTCTTTTTTCTTTCCTTCTTTTGACTTAGTGTCACATTTAACTTAGGATTCATTAAATATTTTTCAATCAGACTCATTGAAAAGCCATCAGCTATTCTGGACTCATATTAACGACTGTAAGAATTGCTCCCCTTTCCTATTTATAAAGAAATAGATCTCACTTTCCATACTAAGATTAAATCAATTTAGGAAGATATCCATGCAATTAAATTCAACAAATATTTGCCAAATAACTTCTAAAGCACCTTGCTTCACATAGTAATTACTCAGTCCTTTTGTGCTATATTAATATATTTATTTGCATTTGTTGTTGTACTTGTTGATTGCATGATCAGTAAGTTTATATTTTAATGATGCTAGGAAATATATTTATTCATTTTTTGATATATATATATATATAAAATCTATGTACATATATGCTGTACCATGCAGGATAGGGTATCTCTGTTCCCTGACCAAGGATTGAACCTCCATTGGAAGTGTGGAGTCTCAACCACTGGACCACCAGGGAAGTCTCAGTAAATAACTTTTGTTTGTTTGTTGATCTGCTGTACTTGTATTTATAGATTTTTATCTTTCAACCTAGATTTAACCAGGCTTAGAAAACATTTTTCCTCCTCACCAATATCCTAAATATAGTACTCTTTCTTTGACAATAAAAAGCAGAAATCTTATTAAATATACAAAAATGTAGCATTAGAGTGATTGGAGGCATGTTCAAGAAATAGGTTTCAGGGTGACAATCTTGTCCTTCACTTATCTCTTGTCAAAGCTTTAACATTTCTGCACATGCACTCAGGCTTGATCCAAGGTCCTTGTGTGTCAATATCAGTAATATTTCCTTGAAAAATAACCTTGACCTTTCCTTCTTACTTCCCAATGTGGATGAGACAGTGCATTTTTGCATACTAACAATGCAAGAATCTTTGCTGCCTTTTTCTCTGCCATTTAGCCCCTGTTCACCTTAGTTCTTTGAGAAGCAGGATTTTAGTTAGAATTCTTCAGTTTCATCATTAATAGTAGAGATATATAAACCTTCGGAAAGTGAATGTGTAAATCTAACATTTTTTTGTTTTGTTGGGAGAGGAGGTTATAATATTTTTTATTTCACTCAAATGTTCCTGAACATTGTCCAGTGTGTTAAAACAATAAATAAGCAAAATTGCCCTCAAATCAATTAAAGGCTAAGAAGCTACATATACAGTTTGCAGTTTTACTCAGAGGCTCTGGAAAGCATAAAAACAATATTTATTGGACCAAGAAATAAACTAAACTAAACACTTTACAATCTTGAAATATTTTCCATGGTTTAAAAGCAGAGAATTTCTCACTATTTTCTAAGTCAACTTATATTGCATAGCTTTTCTCAAGAGAAGAAAGTTGAAACACTAATGAAGAATTTAAAAGTCCAGGAGAATAATATGTTTTATCAGTCTGGAGTCACCCCTCTATGATTTTAAAGAAGTTATTTTTCTGGCTTACTTCACTCTGTATAAGGGGCTCCAGCTTCATCCATCTCATTAGGACTGGTTCAAATGAATTCTTTTTAATGGCTGAGTAATATTCCATGGTGTATATGTACCACAGCTTCCTTATCCATTCATCTGCTGATGGGCATCTAGGTTGCTTCCATGTCCTGGCTATTATAAACAGTGCTGCGATGATAAAGAACATTACAGCATACTGACACATGTATATGGAATTTAGAAAGGTGATAACGATAACCCTATATGCAGAACAGAAAAAGAGACACAGAAATACAGAACAGACTTTTGAACTTTGTGGGAGAATGTGAGGGTGGGATATTTCAAAAGAACAGCATGTATACTATCTATGGTGAAACAGATCACCAGCCCAAGTGGGATGCACGAGACAAGTGCTCCGGCCTGGTGCACTGGGAAGACCCAGAGGAATCGGGTGGAGAGGGAGGTGGGAGGGGGGATCGGGATTGGGAATACATGTAAATCCATGGCTGATTCATATCAATGTATGACAAAACCCACTGGAAAAAAAAAATAATAATAATAATAAAAAAAAAAAGAAGTTATTTTTTCACTTTGCCTTCAGTTACATAAAATTTGATTTGGCATTTAAACTTTAAAGTAACTAACTTTACAAATTAGAAATACATTTTAATAAATAGAATTTTTAAATGTCAGATCCATCATAATATTAAATAATATCCTGAGAAATATGAAATAGATACTTATAGCACAAATGAGAGTAACTAGTAAGAATTACTAGGATACATTTTTTACCTATTATGAGCAAGATATTGTAGTAAGTTGTGTGTGTGTGTGTGTTTAATAGAAACTACTTAGTTGAAACCTCTCCACAACCTCATGGGCGCAAACATAATTATTCCTATGTAGCACTGATTCAGTTCAGTTCAGTCGCTTAGTCATGTCCAACTCTTTGAGACCCCCATGGACTGTGGCAAGCCAGGCTTTCGTGTCTATCACCAACTCCCAGAGCTTGCTCAAACTCATGCCCACAGAGCATTATTTAGGTATATTTAAATTTGTAAGGGACACAATCTCCCTTTCTGGAGACACACATTTGTTTTTTAGTTTTTTTTTTTTTAATTAATAAAATGGTTAGTCACTAGTGGTGTGGTAGCAAATAAGATCCTTTCCCATTACCATGTGTGAGGATAACAAATTTTCAGTACAATCATCATTGTACCTCTGGGCTTCTATTTGACCAATTAGGTTTTGGAATGAAGGGTAAGAACTAATTTTTAATAATCATTTCATAGGATTATTACATAGTACAGGGAAGAGACAATGACATGCAGACAAAAGATCTTAGGGAAGAAGGAGGAAATTATGAAATAGTAATTTGACTAAGTGTGTAATTTATTCTCTGTAGCTTTTTCTGTATCATGGGTCACATGAAACCTGGTCACATATCCCCACAGTATGTTCAGTAAACTATGCAACCTCATTATCATATGATGGAGTTGTATCCATTTTGTGGGTAGATTGCTAACAGTTGATATTTAGTGAATTCTTATTCTGAGCCAAATATATGATCACATTTTCCCCAAAATACAATGTTTTTAAAGGTTAGATGGAAAAACTGGTTCTTTCAGAGGTTTCATCATTTGTCCAAGTTTACAACTTGGTGAATGGTAAAGTGGGGATTTAAACCAAGGCTCTGTGACTACTGACATGACATTCTTAATTATTAGACAATGCTTCCATGCTGTGACTTGTGGCTGAAAATAGGAACTGCCCACTTGATCCTGTCCAGACTGGTAGATGAATTATTATTGTTGTTTTTTATTTTTTACAGATGATGAAACTGAAACTTAAAGAGATCAAATAACTAGCACAAGATGATTTAGCTAATGTAGGGAAGGATCAGAATTCAATTCATATTCTAAAGCTCCTGAATTTTCCATTCACCACTTTCATATATGTTCAGTCTTTTTTTAACAAGGCAACAGTCCTCCTCCCTTAAAAACTATTCATGGTTGATTTGGTCTGGGTTAATTTATAATAATTCCTTTAATAACAAGTCTAACTCCAATTTTGGTGTTTGACTGCTAACAGCATAAAGCCTCACCATTCCCTTCCTACTTTTCTCCCATGTTTAGGTAAGGGTAGCTCCGATGTAAATATTGGATGCTACCTCCTTTGTCACCTGAAAGGTCAACTCAAGCAACTGAGATCACAGAAGACTTGAGAACCTTCATCAAGCTAACCATGCCTTATCACCATAAAACTCAAGTCAGTCTTCCCTTGATTTTGAAAGCCTTTTTTTTTTTTTTTTTTTTAATCAGTTTGGATACCAGAGCTTCTCTCCTCAGCCAGACTCTTAATGGTTAAATAAATCTTTTCACATCTTCTTGGTGAGTGTGCATTTGTGGTGTCATCAGTTTTGACTTTAGAATCAAATTTTAGATGGGGGTCCATCTTGTCTCAACAGAATAACTGCAACATTTTCCAACATATTTTTCTTTTTTAAAAGTCAAGCAGAAAAAGAAAATTGCTGGAAGGAAATGTGATAGCTTAAAATATTAACAGAAGGCTGGAAAGCCAGACTCAGAAGTTGGCCAACTACCAAGCACATCTAGGTAGCAGGAAAGAAAGCCAGTATCATGCCTCAGGGACAATCTAGTTAGGACTTTGCTGCTGGCTCTAGTACAACTAAGTACTTATCACTGTCTCTATTCCAGAGTTCTCACAGCAATGATTGCCAGCGCTGCATGGAAAAATCTGCATATACCCATATTGGTTGGTCATTTTTCAAGATTCAAGCTGGGAGGTGTGACCATTTACTTATCAGAGCCCTAATTTCCACACTCTAGTCAGCTACAAAGCAGGGAGAAGGTTTAGCTTCTGTTTCTGATATAATAATGTTTTCTTGCCTCAAAGTAGAAATGCTGTTCTGATTTCAGGTAACATAGAACTATGTAAAACACTCCATCATATCTATTATACAGTATTCTTTGACACAGTAGCGCTATTCCTAAGTGATTAACATTTCTTCCCTGAAATTCTTTTTTTTTTTTAATTTATATTTATGAGACTACTCCTTGTTAACTACTTTTTAACTTTTATTTCTTCCTTTCTTTTTTAGTTTTCATTGATTTTCCACTTCTTTATATCTCCTTAAAAATACATTTCTCAAGTTCTTATCTTTCCCTGCCTTTTGCCTCTCCAGTAAAGACAGTCTTCATCTTCTAAGCCTCAACTGTTTTCAAAGCTGAAGCTCCAATACTTTGGCCACCTGATGTGAGAAGCCAACTCACTGGAAAAGACTCTGATGCTGGAAAAGATTGAGGGCAGGAGAAGAGGACAACAGAAATGAGATGGTTGCATGGCATCACAGACTCAATGGATATGAGACTGAGCAAATTCCAGGAGATAGGGACAGGGAAACATGGCACGCTGCAGTCCATGGGGTCTCTCACTTGGCAATCAAACCAGAAAAACAACAAATTAGACATATGGATGGTAACAAGTCTATATCTCTAACCCAAATATCTCTCGGTAGATTCAGCCTTTCATTTTTATTTCTCTTTGGGACATTTAATCCAGATTCTCTCCTGCAAGTTCAAAGAAAAAATGCCAGAGACTGTCATCTTCTCCCAAAGCCACCTCTTTTCTAAGATTCACCTATTTCTGTAGGCTACCTTGTCTTCTAACCATCTCACTATCACCATGGAGTTTGTTTGCTTCCTTATGGCCTGTGTCACCAAAGAATGTCTATTCCTCCACAACCTTTTTATATATAAAATTGTTGTATGATTATTGTAATCAGATTGATGCATGTCAGATCACTTAAAATAAATTATTATAATCAGATTGATGCATATCAGAACACACAAACCAAATTAGACTTTACCAGATTTGGCTAAAGATAATTTTGACTAAGGGCTTTATTTAATTCATGTGTTTGTATCTTCAAAATTTTTGATGAAATAGATTATTTGAGGAGAAATATACAATCCCGATTGGGAAGATAAATAAGTCCATGAAAATTTTAGGGGGTGTTGTTAGAAATATAACCAAGAAGAGGTAAGCCTCACAGCTTTTCCCAAATTGGAAATAACTATAACATTTTGGCTTCCTTTTAAATGATTAGTTTGCTTAGATACTGTATCATATACCTCTTCTATGCTACTTTCCACCCATTCTGTATCACTTGTTTCTGGTGTTTTTGTCACTGTTCCCAGCATTGCCATTGTTCATTAACTGACTCTGAGTGGTCTCCAAAATGTGTCACACACAAAATATATTCCACTCCCTGTTCACAACACAAACCTTTTATTCCCTGTCTTGGGGCTTTCTTAGTGATGCTGAAGTGTGACATATTAGGGGACATGCTCAGTGCCTATAACCTAGAAGTGAGGGGAAATTAATGTCCCACAGATAAATTTTTGACAATAGAATACCAAACTGGAGAACAAATTATTCTCACTTCCCTCCCAATTTACTATTTAAGTAGAGGTCTTTCTATTTTTTTAGAAAATAGTCCCATGAGGCCAAGCAAGCAGTTGTGCATATAGTAAGTGCATGTAATTTTGCAGTCCTCTTGTAGTGGATCTCCTTCCTCTCCCGCTTCACTCCTTTTGTCTCTAACTTGCTTCTCTAAGTTTATAACTCACTTCCCTAATAATGTGGACACCCATGCTTTGGGCTTTGCTTTCTGGGCAACCCAGGGTAATACAATTGTCCTGTCTCTTCCACAGATAGATTGAAATTATTTAGGAGGAACTAGCCTTAGAGATCAAAATTGTCTGAAGACTACTATGGCCAAGATGGGGACGAGAGGTAAGGTGGTAGGAAAAATTTCTTTCAGGAAGCAAGAGTTTGAAAGCATGCAGTTTATGATAGAAACTATGTACCTGTGTTGATTTTACTGTTGTTGTTTAGTTGCTAAGTCATGCAGACTCTTTTGCAATCCCATGGAACTACAGTTAAAAAGGAATGAATCTATTGGAGAGGCTAAAGTAGGAAATATTTATAGAAGCTTTGTTTCCTAAGCACCAAATTGCTCATATTTGCATTACCTTATACAGAGACATCAAATTTGATACTTCCAGTGACTAGAAATAAGGGCAAAGTCCAGAATTAATGCCATATTTCCTTTTAGAATGAATTTTGTATCTTCAAACTGTCAATCACCTGTGTGAACATAAATCAACCAAATAGAATAGGGACTTTCAAGTAACAAAACAATTTCCACTTCATATTGTCAGTGAGCATGCAGAAATTGTTATCTAAGTTTGCATATTATGATTTATCTTTGATTTATTTGCTTGAGATCTGTAATGTTATTGAGATCTTAGACACATCTATCCTTTTACTACAATCTTTTTGAAACGTTCTGGGAATACTTATTTGTACCAGTTAGCAGCAAAATGCAATTAAATGAACCATAATGAAAAATAATTCAAGGTTTGAAACCTTAGGTTTTTTTTTTTTCTTCTATTACAGTTTAAACATTTATCATGTAAAATTTTAATATTTATAAATTTGTGCTTGTATAGAAAATTACTTTTCTCATTTTCCCAGTTGCTAAAATTTTATATGGCAAACTCTTTAAAACTTTCACATAAGAAATACTTCTTATTTTCCACTGATCAATATATTTATAAGTATTTCTGTGCATTTTACTGTATGTTTAAGCAGAATATGTACTGTGTTGTCTGTGAGTCCATGAAAAAAATACACATCAAATTATAAGACACTGTGGCAAAGATGGCTAGTATCCTACCCAAATATCAATGCTTCTCCTTAGGAAGTTAAAAAATATGTACTTAAGAAAGCAAAATATAATGCAGATAATAATTATGTTTCTCAACATCCCATAAATTAAGGTCTATTAAGTTTTGACCAATAACTGGTAAGAACATTTCTTATGGAATTTCTGGTTATGATCAGGAATGATCAGTTCATTTTTTACTTTTTTCCTCATTTAGGATTTATACATGATGGCCAATTTTGAGAAAATCATCTTAGAATATCAAGCTAGAATGAACCTAAGTTCTGGAAAAGAAGGCCTGGATGGAAATGTCTGGAGAGATAAGCAGTTGTTCATCAATAACATTGTGTTTGGTTTCAATTTAGTTTTGCTTTGTCACACATTGCTGAACCTAACACTAACTGATACAGGTCCAGTAGAATACCACAGCAAATGTATATATATATATATATATATATATATATATATATATATATATATATATATTATAAATTTCTAGAAATGCGTATGTTTAGAAAAAATTCTGACAGTACTAAAAGGTGTAAAACAAAAATTAAAACTATTCACTCTCCATTTTCTCTCCCCCAAATAATGTCTGTTGAAAGTTTGTTTCTTCCTCCAAATAAATACTCTTTTGTCCATATGATAAAAAGGTAAGGGTACAGATGGTAACTTCAGGTGGGCTAGTGGTAAAGAACCAGCCTGCCAATGCAGGAGACTCAAGAGATGCTTGTTCGATCCCTGGGTCAGGAAGATCCCCTGGAGAAGGGCATGGCAACTCAGTCCAGTATTCTTGTCTGGGGAATTCCATGAACAGAGGAGCCTGGTGGGTTACAGTCTATAGGGTTGCAAAGTGTCAAATATGACCCAAGTGACTTAGCACACACACAGATGGCAACTAGCTATATAAGTATATTTTGACTGTCAGCTATTTTATTAGTTATTTTTATCTATGGCATATGGTATATAGATATCGATGTAGATATAGATACATACATATGCATGGTTTCCTGAATTTAGCAACACTATATAATATCTATTTATATGTTTTGACAGCAGAGAAGAGTAGCTAATTTTCACTTTCTTCTATTCTCCCTCTCTTCTTAACTTCTTTGATTTCATTACGCTATATTTTTTCTAACATTCTTTATATAACAGTATATGACTATGTCCATTTGTATTTCTTGATTTTTTTCAAGTTTATTTAATACCCCTAATTCTCCTGAGAAATCTGTATTCAGGTCAAGAAGTAACATTTAGAACCGGACATGGAACAACAGACTGGTTCCAAATCTGGAAAGGAGCATGTCAAGGCTGTATATTGTCACCCTGCTTATTTAACTTATATGCAGAGTACATCATGTGAAATGCTGGACTGGATGAATCACAAGCTGGAATCAAGATTGCTGGGAGAAATATCAGTACCCTTAGATATGCAGATGACACCACCCTTATGGCAGAAAGTGAAGAAGAATTAAAGAGCCTCTGGATGAAAGTGAAAGAGAAGAGTGAAAATGTTGGCTTAAAACTCAACATTCAGAAAACTAAGATCATGGCATCTTGTCCCATCACATCATGGTAAATAGATGGGGAAACAGTGGAAACAGTGGCAGACTTTATATTTGGGGGTTCCAAAATCACTGCAGATGGTGACTGCAGCCATGAAATTAAAAGATGCTTGCTCCTTGGAAGAAAAGTTATGACCATCCTAGACAGCATATTAAAAAGCAGAGACATTACTTTGCCCACAAAGGTCAAAACTTTGGTTTTTCCAGAAGTCATGTGTGGATGTGAGAGTTGGATTATAAAGAAAACTGAGGGCCAAAGAATTTATGTTTTTGAATTGTGGTGTTGGAGAAGACTCCTGAGACTCTCTTGGACAGTAAGAATATCCAACCAGTCCATCCTAAAGGAAATAAGTCCTGAATATTCTTTGGAAGGACTGATGCTGAAAGTGAAACTCCAATACTTTGGCTACCTGATGCGAAGAACTGACATGGCAGATTCATGTCAATATATGGCAAAATCAAAACAATATTATAAAGTAATTAGCCTCCAATTAAAATAAATAAATTTATATTAAAAAAAAAAAGACATGCTGGGAATGACTGAAGGCGAGAGGAGAAGGGGATGACAGAGGATGAGATAGTTGGATGGCATCACCGACTCAATAGACATGGGTTTGGGTATACTCCAGGAGTTGGTGATGGACAGGGAGGCCTGGGTTTCTGTGGTTCATGGGGTCGCAAAGAGTCATACACGACTGAGTGACTGAACTGAACTGAATTCTCCACCAAGTTGAGAAAATTAATAAAATTCTATTAAATACTATATTCTCCTTTGCCTCCCAATATTTTTTTCTTGTTATTGTGACATATATATATATATATGTTATTATGACATATATATAACACGTAGTGTATAACATAATATCTATAATTACATTTTATATAGTTTTATATATGAATAATCCCAATACTAATCATTTTTCTTTCATCATGACTTCTCATTTTGTTTTCAGTTGCCTGGAATTTCCTACCTACAAAGGCTTTTTTGTTTTAGAAATGTCTTTCTGCTTCCTCTATACTTGAACATGGTTGGATCGGCACAGCTTTCTTGGCCCTTTGTAATTTCACAGTCATAGCTCCATTGTCACCAGGGATTTACTCTATAGATCATCACGACTCTGGAAAACCCTGAGGTATGACTTCTCTTATTTGTCTTTCTAAATGCTTGAGAAGTTCTTTATCCTTGAGATTCAATATTGACTCAGTACAGATGATTTTGAAATCAGTTTTCCGTAAACGAGGATGGGTGCTTTCAGACTCAAAAAATTCAATTCATTCTTAATTTCAGGGAAAATTGGTACACATTTTTTTGCCATATTTTGCCCACATTGTTTATATTATATATGTAAAGGGCATTATTTTCTTTAACTTAGGGCCTATTTTAAAAATAATTTGATATTTCAAAAATATAAAATGAATCTTGATTGTTGGTTTATGCTCACAGGTAAAGGAGCAGTTTTGCTTTATATTAGCAATTTTTCTTTATTTCCTTCCAGAGTTTAAAAAAGCGATTAGGTAAACAGAACTTAAACCTAAACAATTTATATTCAGAAATTTTTCTCAGGGTCTGAGGAAAGTGACAGGTAATTTGAGAGGGAAGGGAAGTGTTTCCTTAATTAACATGTCCTTATTCTACATTTTCATCTGATAGATAATTTGACTGGGTATATAATTCGGAGTGGAAGTTATTTCCCCCCCAGAATTTGAAGGCTGTACTTAATTTTCTTTAATTTCTAGTGTTGTTGTTGAAAAGTCTCACGTATCTCTGTCCATAGATTCTTCATACTAATAATTACTGCTACTATTTCTCTCTGAAAGCTTTTGGAATAATTTATTTAGTCTTTGTTTTCTAAAATTTTGGGATGATAATATTGATCTTTCTCACTTATTTTGCTCAGCAGTTAGTGATCCTTCACAATTTGGAAATTCATGTCTCTCTGTTCTTTTGACATTTTAGCCTTACTTGTTTCATAATTTTCTCTTCTCTTAGTTTATCTTTCTGAAATTCCTGTTATTTCTATTTGGAATATCTGAAATAGTTCTTTGACATTTTTATCCTTAGTTTCCTAATTTTCAATTTTCTTTCTTTCTTTTCCGTTAACTAAGTTTTGGTTACAGAATTGCTTCTATTTTATGTTTTGGTCTTTTGGCCCTGAGTGTTATGGGATCTTTGCTCCCTGACCAAGGATCAAACCCACATGCCCTGCACTGGGAAGTGAAGTTTAAAACACTAGACTGCCAGGGAAGCCCCTTAATATCTTGAATCTCTTTTCTAGAAGACTCTTCAACTTCATTTTTTTTTCCTTCATTTATATGTTAAAGTATTGTGAGCTTTTTTGCTGTTATCTGTGCTGTTTTATCTGGCATTTTGTTCTTTTTTTATTAGATGCAATACTTTTATTGATGGAAACTGTTTGATCCTCTGTAGAGGATAAAACTCCAGATTTCTGAGACCACAATGAAAGATAAATTACCTGGCAGTGTAGATTGGGAGAAAGTCTTTAGGGGTCTAACCACTTCTTATAAAATCTTTCAAACTATCCTGATTTAGTCTAGCCTCCCCCTACCCCCTTGCACCCTAGCCTCTCCTCTCTGAGAGATACCAGATGCCAAAAATCCTTGAGATTTTAGAGCTCTGCATTGTAAACTGGGTTGCTTTATTGTTATGGCCATGGTTTTAGATTCGAATTTGACTTCCTTGGGAATGTTAAGTTACCATTCATAAATCTCTCTACACTTCTCAAAATTGTTTTGATGTTTCCTCTCCCTTTATCTATGTCCTTTTAGGTGCTTTGTGACTTAAAATAGATTTTAATAGCTGTGAGCATGGAACAAATATAAATATGTGCCTTCATTCTATCTTCTTTATCCATTCCCATTTAATCAATTTTGAGATGAAAATGATTTGGCTATTTTTCTTTAAAAAAATGGTATTTATGTGTTGCTTTTATGGGTAAAATGTAAACAAAATTTTAAAAGAGATAAAATGTCAAGTATAAACAAGCTGCCAAGATAATAAAAGGAAATGAGAAAGAAAACATGAAGATATGGAAGTTTTCTCATCATGAAGGTGAGGATTATATGAGGGTTAGTAATAGTCATAGTAAGATAAACTAAATCCTTCATGATCTTATTTAAACTTTAATATAAATATTTAATCATCCCAGTTGAATTAAGCTCAAAGAAGTAGTCTAAACTGTTCTAATCTAAATTAAGAAAAGTCTTCATAATCTTTAAAAGTTCCAAATGATGCAGTAATACTTCATGGGGATGAAAATAACCATGTTATTAGTTCTTTTGTCTACCCAATGTTTATGAAAACCTCAAGAACAAATGCTATGAGTTTATCACAATCTGTTTTATTTTTCTCTTCCCTTCACTTCCCCCCACTCCTTCTTCCCCTTTCCCTCTCTCCTCTCCTTCTCTCAGTCTCTCTGAGGCTTTTTGTTTCTGTGACATGTATTTTGGCATCTGAGTGTGAGTGCAAAGAGAATGAAAAATGCGAAGAAGAAACTGAATGTTATGGATTAGAACTTCTTGACAAAACACAGCTGCTCATGTTGGAGGGCACTTTATTGAAAACATAAATTCCCACAAGCAGCACCTGGAGGCCAATAGTTTTCAAGCTGCCAAGACTGTGCTGTGAATATTCTAACTGAATATATAACAACTGTGGTAAATATCAATTATGTAAATGGTAAAATGGTATACTTTAGATTTATGTAGCACAAACTAAATTCATAGTGGGAAAATTTCAGATTAGTAATTACTTGAGGAATTTTTGATTTCTTATATGCAACGTTCTAAAAAACTCAATAAATATGAGTGTGAACCACTATTTCCATTGGAGAATAATAAATACAGATAGAATAAAAACAGTATGATGCTGAAGAAGCTAATGATAGAAATTGTAATTTTCTTACCCCAAAATGATATTGTGTATATGACACCAATTTATACCTGTAACTACCTGCTCAACCTTTACCACACCAACCCCCTCCCCAAACTGAAAGGAGCTGACAATATGTGCTTTATGATGCTAATTATCAATGTTTACATATATTTGGGTGCATTTTGTTAAGTGCACCAAACCCATAATTCTTTATGTAATTTTATTTATTTGGTTAGTTTTTTTTTTTTTTTTTTTGGCTGTGTTGGGTCTTTGTTGCAGCACTCAGGCTTTCCCTGGCTGCAGTGAGCAGGGGCTACTCTCTAGACGGGTTTCTCATTTCAGCCCCTTCTCTTGTTGCAGAGCATGAGCTCAGTAGGCTGTGGCACAGGGGCTTAGTCACTCTGGGACACGTGGAATTTTACAGGACCAGATATCGAACCTATGTCCCCCACATTGGCAGGCTGATTCTTAACCACTGGACCACCAGGGAAATCCCCAAGTCCATAACTTTTAACTTTCTCTTAAAGATTTTAATTTCCCTCTGGGCATTGTTCTAAAACATCTCATTATTTTATTCAAAAGTTAATTATTCAACTGTTTTGTTTTGCTTAACAAATATATACACGTGGTCCAGACTCCTAATTTAGCCTCAGTATTAATCATATTTCATTAAGGTCCATATTCATAATGGATATGACTAAGAGTGTTCTCTAAGAATATATTGAGGATTTTTTCAAACTACAAATTCACCAGGTCCCCTGAGATTGATAAATGCCTAGAAGCATGTAGTTCTCATTTCTCAGTCTCCTAACCTTAAAAATCAATTGTGCACTGGAAAAGTAGCCTATGTCACAAACAAAGTTATATATTACTGTCTTAAGGTTAACTTCAATCCTGTGTATGTTATGAGGCATGTAACATGATGGTTATGTTCAAAACATCATTGGATTGTTGAGACACAATTATTGATTGCCAGAAATGGAGGGTCAGTGTATGTAAATATCACATATTTTCAACTTTTAACAGTACAAAACCAATTTTGAGTAATTGTATTTTTAAGTCAAAAAGCAAAGAATTTTAGGCTTTGAGTATTTATGTAACAGATTGTTTCTTTAAAAAGATATAAAGCCTAAAGATGATGAAACAGAATGAAAGAAATCTAAAATTGCAGAAGAAATGAAATAAAGTCGAGATAAAATTTCTTCATAGAACCATTCAACTTCCGCTTCTACGAAAGTGAAAGTGAAAGTTGCTCAGTCGTGTCTAACTTTTTGTGACCCCATGGGCTGTCCATGGAATTCTCTAGGCCAGAATACTGGAGTGGGTAGCCTTTCCCTTTTCCAGGAGATAATTCCCAACCCAGGGATCAAATCCAGGTCTCCCACATTACAGGTGGATTCTTTACCAACTGAGCTATCAGGGAAGCCCTTGAAAAGAAGGGTCTTCTTTTGGAAAAGACCCTGATGTTGGGAAAGATTGAAGGTAGGAGGAGAAGGGGATGACAGAGGATGAGATGGTTGGATGGCATCCCCGACTGGATGAACATGAGTCTGAGCAAGTTCTGGGAGTTGGTGATGGACAGGGAAGCCTGGTGTGCTGCAGTCCATGGGGTCTCAAAGAGTCAGACATGACTGAGCAACTGAACTGAACTGAAGATAAAATTAATCATTAGTGTACACAACAGAAGTAGCTTAAATTTATTGAGTGTTATTATATACCAGACACTGTTTTAAGTGTTTTATGTGAATTAACTAGTTTGTTTCTCAAAGCAATCCTTTGATAATTTACTTCTTGAAGCAGGCTTTTGGAAATTACTATTTTTTTTTTTTTTATATTAGTAGTGAATTATATGGCTATGTTAAGGCAAAGGATGCGGGGTTAGGAGAGCTTGTTTCCAATTGTGGCCTTGCTTTTGATTGAATCACAATGGTCAGTTGCTTCTAAAATGTGATCCTCTGTCAAGGAGACTAGAATTTTTCTTTCACTATTTATCTTAATGGATTGATTGAAAAATAAGTTATCTAACTTAGGTAATTTCTTCTTCTTGATTTAGACTTTATAGCCTATACCCCAGTTTTTTCAAATAGCTAAGACAGTGATAGTAATAATATCTTTCTCAGAGGTTAAGTGGGAAAGGTAATGAGTTATAATGAGTTAGTGCAGGTAAATATTTGGTCTATAGCAAGTATCTAACAAATTTGAACTAAAATTGTTTTTGACTAAATTCAGAATTTAAAGGTTGTTTTCATTATTCTGTAAAAGCTATTATACTGCATATTTTCTAGCAAGTCCAATCATTGCTTTATAGTAACATAACTTAGCTATTAACAATAATAGTGAACAACTGTTAATTATAGGTTGTCAATACAGTCTTAACATCTTAGTATTATGATGTTATTCATCACTCTCATTCAATAATATTGCATTGTTTACTTTTTATTTCACCTAGTACTTAAACTATTGTTTGCTCCAAATATCATATCTTTACTCAAAAGTGATTTACTTCTTTTTTTTCTTCTCAATATTCCTTTTAGAATTTAGAATATTCTCAGACAATTTATTTGCAATTAACCTAAAATTATCTGCTTGATTTTCAAACTTCCCACAGTCTCATCTCACAATATTTTTATGCTGTTTTTATACATTATTCTTAGTGCCTGCTTTCCCTAACCTTTCACAGCTGGATAGCTCACCAAAAAAAAAAAAAAAAAAAAAAATTCAATCCTACTAATGTTCTAATTCACTTTTGGCCAGATCAGAAAATACTATATATAAACACCTCAGTCTTCTGTGTGACAAGACTAGGCATCTAAATAATCTTTAACTACCTTATCAAGGATGAAATTTGTTATCAATGAAAATTTCAAAACTCAATTTTTTTCCAGAAAAGTAATCTTCTAGTAAAGTTCCCTCTATACTTCCAAAAGATTTTTTTTGAAAAGTTATATACATCCTTCAGTTCAGTTCAGTTCAGTCGCTCAGTCGTGTCCGACTCTTTGTGACCCCCTGAATCGCAGCACGCCAGGCCTCCCTGTCCATCACAAACTCCTGGAGTTTGCTCAAACTCATGCCCATTGAGTTGATGATGCCATCCAGCCATCTCATCCTCTGTCGCCCCCTTCTCCTCCTGCCCCCAGTCCCTCCCAGCATCAGGGTCTTTTCCAATGAGTCAACTCTTCGCATGACGTGGCCAAAGTATTGGATTTTCAGCTTCAGCATCAGTCCTTCCAATGAACACCCAGGACTGATCTCCTTTAGGATGGCCTGTTTGGATCTCCTTGCAGTCCAAGGGACTCTCAAGAGTCTTCTCCAACACCATAGTTCAAAAACATCAGTACATCGGTGCTCAGCTTTCTTTATAGTCCAACTCTCACATCCATACATGACCACTGGAAAAACCATAGCCTTGACCAGACGGACCTTTGTGGGCAAAGTAATGTCTCTGCTTTTTAATATGCTATCTAGGTTGGTCATAACTTTCCTTCCAAGGAGTAAGCATCTTTTAGTTTCATGGCTAAAATCACCATCTGCAGTGATTTTGCAGCCCCCCAAAATAAAGTCTGGCACTGTATCCACTGTCTCCCCATCTATTTCCCATGAAGTGATGGGACCAGATGCCATGATCTTAGTTTTCTGAATGCTGAGCTTTTATCCTTATGTATTTGTAAATTCAGCAAAACTTCAAATTTTATGTGAGATGTAATGTCCAACATTATGTAAATCTTGCCATTTAAAACTAAAACTTCTAGGTAATTCCTATAAATATGTCCATTAGAATTTGAAATACTGTATCAATCTGATATCTACTATCATTAATAATCAAGAATATGAACTTATCATTGTTTCCTTTTCTCCTTAAACTCACATTTCCATTCCATTTCTTGCATTCAGAATTCTCCCATTGTATAGTATGGTTATTCTTGAAAGCATTTTACTGATAACCCTATCATACTTCTCTGCATCAAGTATACATATATTATTTAAATTTATTTTTCTAAAATTATTTTATTACAAGCTTTTATACTAACATATGTTTTAAAAATATTTTTACTAAAACATTGTATCTCCTGATTTTTTACTATCTTGCAGCTTCAACGGTAGAGGCGTTTCTCTTTTACAAATAACCTGTAACATCAGACTAAGTTTTTAACCAAGAAAAATATTACTTTAGGCATCAATAAAAATAAATTTCTGAGATTATCATTTGACTTACAAACTTTAATTCTAAAATGGATAAAGAATGGCTAGCTTAATAAAAACATGGAGTCTTACCATGAATTTGTTGCCTGGATGCAAAGAAACGATGCTTTTATTTCTTATCAGTGCTTCACTTTGATTTCACGAATCTCTTCTCAGAAACAAAATAACTGTTTCAAAAATAACTGAAGAATGGCAGCATGGAGTAAGGAGGCAATATAGATGACATTTTTCATGTTCCTTAAGTTCTAATCTATAAAATATTTAAATTTGGAAAACTTGATCATTATTCAAAAGACACCATTCTTAAAGTCATGTTTCATGTTAGTATGCTAGATAAAGATAAGAAGCTCTAGATATGGTTTTCTTACTTTGTCTATAAAAAGCACTGGTGATACCAGTTCTTTAAATTTTCCATATAGTTAGTTGACTTACAGGCTTTGACACACTGGGGTATTGCAACATGCTAAGATTGACAGTTGTGAAAGAAAAGTTTGCTAAGAAAAACAGGTTAATTACCTCTACTAGATGTCTTCTCAGGAAGACAAATTTTAAGAGCATTTGAGTGTTCAAGGTTTGAAATTTGATTCTCTTAAAATCATTTATGCCCAGATACACATTAGAAAATCTTTCTGATCTGTGCAGCTTGTACCTCTCAGCTTGAAGACTACTGTTTTGAACCAGAGATCCCAAGTCCTGGTGAACATGAGTCAGGCAGGTCAAGTAACTGCATTAAGTCATCATGATCTTAATCAGATATTAAACAGATGAAATAAGGACTTGGGTAAATTCGAGAGAAGATGCAATAGGACAATGCATACTCTTCTTCTTTCAGTAACAACCCAATTTTGCAACTGGGTTTCTCAAAGTAAGAGTATTCCATAATGTTCTTCTAATATTAAATATTCTAATTTCTAAATGTTGGGAACTAATCCAATATAGAGGGTTTCCCAGGTGGCACTAGCGTATAGAACTCCTCTGCCAATGCAGGAGACTTAAGAGATGCAGGTTCGAACCCTGGGTTGGGAAGATCAGCTGCAGAAGGGCATGGCAACCCTCTCCAGTATTCTCACCTGGAGAATCTTATGGACAGAGAAGCCCGGTAGGCTACAAGCCATAGGATTGCAAAGTCAGACACAACTGAAGCGACTTGGCATGGCGTCCAATATTTATTAAAACCCTGAGTAGGTTAAATGAAACACATTTACAAGCAAAATCTATCTCTGAGTTACCTATTTGTTTGTCCAAACCTTTCTCTTCATGTTCTCTGCCATTTACTTGAGTTATACTCTGATTTTTCTTATTAACATTCTCATACATTCCTGATATTAGAGACTGGTCTTGCTAGTGCATATGCACCTGTTTTGTTCCTGACATTGCTCTTTAAAGTTGGGCTAGATTCTACTTTTCCTCATACCCAACTTGGAGTCTATACACAAAGGGACACATCACTTGTGAAAATGCATTTCTAGTTATTTGTGTTAAAGATAACAGCTTGTGTGAGATCCTCTGCTACTTCCTAACACACATTAAGTTGGAATATTTGTTTCTCTTTAATGCCACACAGACTTTCAAAAATAATTTCTGAAGGTGTTTTGCTTTTGCAAATGCTATGCTTTCAACCATCCAGTGGCTTGAAAATGGTTTAGCCACTATACACTTCAGTATTCCATCAGTAATCTCCCCCCACTTTTTTTTTCCCCTGTGTTTCCAGTTGGCCCTGTTACTGTGAACACCAAAATCTATCTCCTACATCACCACCCACTTAGAGAGACCAGTTTGTTCAGATTTTTATTCCCTGTATCCTATGCAGGTGATCTACGTATAGCCAACTGTGCACTTTGTCATTAACCATTTTGGAGTGCTCTCTTCCTGGAAATTCTTCCTGCATCCTTAACACTTATCAACATTGTACTAATTTTTTAGTACTTAATTCTAGGTAAATACACTCTGGTTATTCTGTATCTTTTTTTTCCTTCTCTTTCTTTCTTTTCTTTTTCTTTTTTTTTTTAACTTCAGACGTTCATTCCAAGTCAAGGTCTCTCTTTTCTGAAAGTCTATTAAATTGCTAAGTTCATACTACAAAATCAAGTACATTATCTTGAAGCATTACTACTTATATTGTTATGTATTTTCACCAGTCATATGTTAGACTTCTCAAAAGCCAATCATGTGATTGGACTCAACAAATTGCTTTAGAAATTATTAGAGTCTGGCTTAAGTTATTTTCTTGTCTTTGCAGTTAGTGTTTTCTTCCTACTTTACTCTTAATTGTTGGATTATACATTCCTTTTTAATCACAGCATTAGATACTTTAAATGACATCTTAATGCCATTTAGCAAGTTACAAGAAATGAAAAAAGCAAACTCACATCTCAAGGGAGAAAAGAGCTATGAAATGGTCAAATAAGAAAAAGAAAATAGTAATCTTTAAATCTCTAATATTTATCAATTCTATACAAGACTCTTCTCAGAAAGGAAGCTAACACAAAAAGTGTTATCAGAAAAGTAAACTTTGGTTCCTTCAATGTTAGTAGAGATAAGTTTCAGTATGTTTTGGAATAAATTCAATCTAATCTCTGTTCCTTTTACACTTCTTTATTTTTTTGTGACTATCAAATATTTCTCCAAGTTCTCACTAGTCTGTTACTCTCATTCCTATAATATTGCTGAGATTTTTCTGACTTGTGTTCTTCTCATTGGAAAGTTACAGGAAAGAGGCATGCATACTGAGGGAACAGTGATGACTGACATCATCTTTAAACTTTTTTTTCATTTAATCTACATTTACAAACAAACCCTTTGCTTCATCTAAGTTTAGTGTCCATTCAACTTTATAGCCACAAAGAGCCCTCTGAGGTGACACACAGAAATTAATCTACTTGCACATTTGTGCTATGGTTAAATTCATGATTATGTAGAGTAATTTTCAAGTTTGATGGAGAAAACTCTTTTAATGCATAAAATCTTGTGAAGGTAATTAGAACTGAAACTTCTTTGAGCTGCAGGAGAGATGGCCCAGGGATATATTTGCCTTTACAAATGCTAAACAAAATTACAATAAATTTGTCAAGTACATTGGCACTCCTACCCTCTATGGACCCTTCTAGAATGGCAGACTCAACATCTATGTTCTTACAACCTGGGATCAATGCTCCTGACATACTTAATTTCATGCATAAGTACTCTTTGTTAAGTGAATATAGCATTAACTATAAAATAGATTTCACTATTAGTATCAGATTTTTTTTTCACTTTTTGGAATTGCATTTTCTTCAGCTCAAAGTGTTCTCTCCTGTACACTTACACTTTATATGGTAAACTGTTAATGACTAAGATTCTGATCAATTGATTTGTGGATGTCAACATTTTCACTTTCCTTTAATGGAGCAAGTTTTATGTTGCAGAAAAATCTTTCCCATGTGAAGGCTTACTCAAGCATATTCTGCATCTGTACATCAATAGCTCCTCTGATTTAAACTGAAAGCACAGATTTTTTTTGAAAATGAAACACAAGCTTATGCCATAGAGAAGTTGAATAGCTGGGCCATAATAGCTCAGTAATGAGCCATTAGTGACTAAGGTGAAGGAAAAATTGCTGTAAATTAATAAATGACTTTGCAGCACATTCAACATTCGGCAAGAATCAAATGTCAATAGGAATCCAGGTGCCAAGGCTTCCTGTGAGTTTACAAACTATTAAGAAGAACACAAACAATTTATACCTTATAGTAGAAAATAAAACTGAATTCTTAAGTTCCCAATTCTCATTAAGTCCTAAGTCACCAAGTGGTAGAGAGAGCAGTGTAAACAGTTAAGAAAATTGTGTAGCATACTGATTACCCTCAGCTCTTTCTAAAGTCAGACACATAATCATATTCTAAAACAGTTTCCGGGAGTGCTCCTTATTTCTTTGCAACTGATTCTCTTTTCTGAAAGGTTAAGCAGAGACCTTAAATTCTCTGACAGGGCCATGTATGTCTCATTTTGAGAGGCACTTAGTATGCTCAAGAAATATCTGTTAAAAGCAAGAGTATTTTAAAAACTAATTTACAACCAGGGTTGCAAGAACTCTGTTTAGCTAGAAACTATATAAGCTGTGGAATTACAGCAGGATTCTGGAGGGTCCTGCTGGGCCAGGCATTACATTTGACTTTCTGGACAGTAGGGAGGTCTAAGGCATAAGAAGAGAAGGTAGAAGAGACAGCCTGGGAAACCAAGAGGCACTCAGAATGCAAAGAAACAACTATTTGCTCTCTAAGAACTATTTTCACGTTTTCATCACCAGTATTAGTTGATTATGGTATAATGGCTGAATATCAGTCTTGATTGAATGAATGATATTCTTAGCCAGACTATCAACATTTGCCCAACAAAGAATTGGCTAATGCTGATGTTACCAGATAGCACAGTCACCAGACTTCTTTCATGAGTCTGTCTTCTTTCATTTTCAATACACATTTCTTTTTTCCATTCACAGATTAAAACGTAAGGACTCAGTCAAATTATATGACCATTTACAGAGCTAGCAAGTGACAACATGGAACTTCAGCACGTAAAATATTGTACCTGACCCAGTACTTATTAAACCATCTCTGTTGGAGAAGAAAAGTCCTCCTAACTGAAATGGATAAGGATCTCACAGTACAAGTTGAAACCTTGGGAAGAAGTGAAGGACTGCTCACATTTGGGGTGGGGAGGATGAAAAGAATATCTTTTAAAGCCCTTGAAACACTTGGTTCTCTATAAGTCTAAAAAATAAGACTTCAAATATATTATCCAATCAGATGGTAAAGAATCCTCCAGCAATGCAAAGACCTGGGATCGACCCCAGTGTTGGGAAGATCCCTTGGAGAAGGACATAGCAACTCACTCCAGTGTTCTTCTCTGGAGGATCCCATGGACAGAGGAGTCTGGCAGGCTACAGTCCACAGGGTAGCAAAGAGTTGGACACGACTGAGCGGCTAACACAAGCACACAAAATACACTATATGAAATATATTTAAATAAGGCTTTGTTTAAATAAGACTGGTTGTTCAGAGCACACAGGTGCTCTGGATGGTGAGTGAAGGTGAGCCCTGACTGAGTTCACCAGGGCGCTCTGTGCAGTCAGCTGAGGAACCAGCCTGCTCCAGAGTGAGTCCTGACTGCAGCTTTCCCCAGATGTGGGATGCAGGGCTTGAGGCTCTTCTCCCTGAGCCTCAGTTCCCTCATTTTAATTTAGAAATATTTCTCTTCATTCCATTGCTGTGTAAACATTGTGAGATGATTTATATTTGGAGCTTGAGACTGGTAAAAGAAAAAAAAAAAAACACGTACTAAATAAATGTTAGTCCTAATTATAGCTATTTTTACATAAGCAAAAGGAAAAGATAAAATTTGACCTTCAAAGTCTTAGCAGCTGCTATAGAACTACTTGAAAAGTGGGTATTTCAAAACTTTTGTTGAATTATTGACCCAAGAGTGATATCATGAAAGTAATTTTTTTGACTTTTTTTCTGATTCTCTGAGTGTGATTTTCCACTCATACAAAATTATTCACTAGAGTTAGGATCACATAACTTTAAATTTTTTTTTCTATAGGTGTATATTTCTAGAGTCCTTTACATAGTAATGTGGAAGACAATAGACTTCAAGGCTGTGGTAGACCATAAATTATAAAAATAAGTGGTAAATTCTAAATTTGCTTCACTTTCATAGATGTCCCTATAAAGCATATAAACCAAGACATAATGTAGTGTAACATGTAGTATAACAGAGTGAAAACAAATTACAGACAATTAAATCATAGCATGAAGAAATATTTAGTATTTGTTATATGCTATACAAATTAAGTCCTGTGTTGTGTGTGTGTGTGTGTGTGTGTATGTGTGTGTGTGTGTCTATGCTCAATTGTTCAGTTATGTTGACTTTACAGCCCAATGAACTGTAGCCAGCCAGGCTCCTCTGTCCATGGAATTTTCCAGGCAATAATACCGGAGTGGGTTGCCATTTCTTTCTCATATGTGATACCAGGAAATATGTAATAAGAAATATAATATAATAAGACATGATGTAAGCCCTTAAGAGTACCATTCTTAATTTACTAGTTAAGACATTCTTGCTTCTTTACTCATTTATGTATGCATTCATTCAGCTAATCTGCAAATGTTTACTGGACATTTTGAATGCACATTCTAAGCACTGATATGCTGAAACTACAATAATAGCAAAACAATGTTCTTACTATCAAAATACTCCCAGTCTTATGGAGGAGATAAATGTGTAAATAACTAATTGAAATGAAACATGGTAAGTATTATGAGTAGATGGAAAAACATGAAACAGAATGTGAAAGATTTTTAGAGCAAATTGAATGTAACTGGGAATGAGTTTGATAGGAGTTCACAGAGAATAAAGTATAAGTCTCTAAAACATGTTTCTGGGCTCTAACCAATACATTACAGTAAATGATGTTAAGATAGTTGCAGGTCAGCTGAACACAAAAATCATCCTGGAGGAAATGGGTCTAAAACAGACCTTAAAGAATGATATTATTTATAGTAGAAAGGAAGGAACAGACCATTTAATACACTAATCCAGTTTTTTTTATTTTCAACTGTCCGTTTTGACCACCTACATGCCATTATAAGCACCTGAGTGCTATAGATGATGGGGTTGCAAAGATTCAGACATGACTTAGTGACTGAATAATAACAGCCAAGTGAGCTATGCAGGCCTCTCACTTTGTGTCATGAGTCATAGAATCTTCATGGGAAGGGCTTTCAATGTTATGTCAAAGAACTTTTGGTTATTCATTGTCTAGAAGGTGTGCTTGGCATTTGGTCCCTAACACGGCTCTTCTTCCTTCTATCTGAATGCTCCAGGGATAGGGCTACTTACTTTCTTCCTCTTTATGTTTATATTTAGAAATGTCTCTCCTGTAGACCCACTCATTTCTCCTAGTCTTCTCTACATTTTCACAGACTCTTTGATACAGTTTTTCCTAGACATTCCTTCTAAAATTTTAAATACCATTATTATATTCACAAACTCCTCTTTTAAAATCAAACATCAACAGTTTCTTCAACTATATCCACCTGGTGCAAGTTTTCGATCTTTGACCACTTGGGAAAGATAAACAAAGGTACTAATAAGGTTTTCTTGTAGTAGCAAGGATAGATTTGGGACTCTTAATAAGACCTGGTCATGTTTGCTGATGGCTCTCTTTAGAATAAGGTGCATATATTGCCTTTTGTTCCCTATTGTTTTCTTTATGCCCATCATTTTTCAAATTCTCCATTTCTAGTTATGATTACTTAGCTTGTTTAGGTAAAATGTTGATCTTTTCTTATTATGGTTATGTCGATTTTATTTTTTGACTATAGTAGTTGGCTTGTTAGGAAGAAAGGGGGTTCAACTCATTTTAACTCTCCAGATCTCTAATTCCTCCTCTGTAAAATGAGGAGTCTTGATTAGATAAATTCTCAAGTCTGCCATAGTTGTAAAATTCTGATTGTATGTCTATTATCCCATTGGAACAACTGATAACATAGAGGTAACTAATAGAGGTAACTATTCTCTTTGTTAACTTCACAATAACTTCTAAAATTGTAAATAAAAATAATATCAATATTACATAACAGCAATAGAGAAAGAACAACAACAATAAAGGTAACTCCCAGCTGAAGCATCTATCTTGATCTTTGTTCCTGGCTAGAATTCAACAAGGTGTGTGTAATTTAAAGCAGCAGAAAAAAAAAAAAAAAAAACCAGTAGGGAGAGCAGGATGGCCAACTTAACCTTGTAATGGGAGCACAGCAATTGTTCTTCTAACATGAAAGGGGAAAATAACGACTGATAAACACCACTTTATAGAGTAATAGACACCAAAGAAAGGAAAGAAGGACCACCTGTAAATAACGGGCAATGCTACTACCTCTTGCCATTGTTTATTCTGTTCGTGACATGAAGGTAGCCTCATAAATTACTTTCTAAAGCTGCAAGTGTTTTTCTTTGAAGAGAGATTCATCATCTATGATTCCGATTCCCTTTACTGAAATGAATAGAATCAATTGCATACCCTGTAATAATGTTGAATAAAAATTACCTTTTTGAGACCATAACCTTTTCCAAATAGCATCGTAATTGAAATGTTATCCTGCCACATGACAATTGCCAGAATCTCACTTTCCCTTCTATTCCATACAAGACCTCAAAATCTCTTACTGATACAAGGAATAAATAAGCTTAATATCTGCAGCTTCATCTTTCCTCCCCCAAGTGGGCTGAGGTATCTCAATTGTTCAAATCTTCAGGAGTAACATGCTGTAATATCATCTGGTAATTTAAAAAAAAATCTTAATTATGCATTTCTTCCAATAATGTTTACATGACAGGTTAAAATATATTAAAGATTGTAAGTACAAGCATATAGTGCATAAATATGTGATACATACATTTATATGCATTATACACACACACACACACTCATACTAAGATTAAGTTTATAGAGTATTCAGTGCTTTTCTAAGTACTTTATACAGTAACTCATTTAATCTTCACAATTCACAATAAACCTATGGAGTAATTTTTTATTGTTATTTTATAGATGAAAAATATGAAGTACCAAGAAATAAAGTCATTTGACCCATGTCACACAGTAAATTGAAGGAGGAAGCAGTTTGACCCCAGAGACATTTGCGCTTATGTCATTGCTTATTTCCATGTAGCCATATAGATTTATTCTATAAATTGATGTAGTGAATATCTATCTCCTATCTAGAATGCATCTATGAGATTTATAAAGTTAAACAAACCTATTGTGTCTTAGTAATGTAACACTAAATCATTTGATGTTAGATAGCAGGAAGGTGAAGAAAATGGTGGAAGAAACTCATACCTCAAAACTGAAAATTTGAAAACTAACATTTAACTATACCTTTTAATTTTCATATCATCATTCTTTTGCTATGCCTTAATGTGGATAAGAGGAAACAATAATCTGTTACAAAGAAGTTTTACTATTTATTTATAAGACATATCTGAGGAGTCCAGGAGAAGATAAAACATAATTCCTAAATCTCCTCAGAGGTTGTAATTAATCTTATTTCATTTTCCTTAGAAAGATGTGAGTAGAAGGCAAGAGGAAGCATCATTCAAAACCTAGGGTAGAGAGGAAGGTGATAAAAAAGTGACCTCGCAAATCTATCCCCAGAGTCATCTCAAATGGAATTAGCAAGCTAGATCCTTTCTCTATTAAGATATAAGTAGGTGGGGGGCGGTCTTAAGATGGTGAAGGAATAGGACGAGGAGACCACTTTCTCCCCCACAAATTCATCAAAGATCATTTGAACGCTGAGCAAATTCCACAAAACAACATTTGAACACTGACAGAGGACACCAGGCAACCAGAAAGGCAGCCCATTGTCTTCAAAAAGAGGTAGGGCAAAATATAAAAGACAAAAAGAGAGAAGAAAGAGTTAGGGATGGAGACCCGTCCTGGGGAGGGAGTCGTGAAAGAGAAGCTTCCAAACACCAGGAAACCCTCTCACCAGCAGGTCTGTGGGGAGTTCTGTAATCTCAGAGGGCAGCATAACCAGGAGGGGAAAAATTAAATAAATAAGACCCACAGATTATGTGCCTAACTGCAACTCCCAGTGGAGAAGTAGCCCAGATGCTCAGATCTGCCATCAGCAAGTGGGGGCCGACAGGGAGGCACGTGCTGCATGCTTAGGGTAAGGACCACCCTGTCTGAATGCCCTGAGGACTATCTGAGGGGGGGAGTGTGAGGTAGCAACCCAAACTGTGGGAGAGCCAGAGTGAGAGAAGAAAGAGAGAGAGAGAGAACTTTCCCACGAAACGCTCTAACCTGAGGCACTGCCGGCCGCTCACAGAACAAAGTGCTGAGCGAATACCAGAGGAGAGCTAGCTGGCTGTGGACCAGCCCATCCCCCGCTGGAGGCAGAGAGGCAGGCGGGCGACAGCCAGAGCAAGAAAGGGGCAATCTTGGCCCCAGAGATGGCATCCTCCACCAAACTGCGAGCAGCCTCCCCGTCGCTAACCAAGTCTTCCTGAGATCCTGGATGGCTGACATTCATCTGGAGGGCCAGAGATCAGCTCCCCAGAGGAGACACGCGGCACACCTGAGATGATGCTCCAGCTGCACACCCAGGAAACCGAGCAGCTGGGACCCAGGAGGTGATAAGACCCACTGTACACCTGGGGAGAGTGAGCTCACCAAGCACATGGTCTCCTGAGCTGCTCGGACCTGGGAAGGGCACAAAACGCAGGCCCAACCGAGTGTGTGCCTTTGTGGAGTACCCGAGAAATTTAACCTGAGCAGCTTAGACCTGGGAAGTGCATGCAACCCTGGGCCCAGTTTAGACAGTTCCCCTGCAGAGCAACCTGGAGCCTGAGCAGTGTAGACTGGGAAAGCACACACGCTGTGAGTGGGGGGAAACCCAGTGTGGCCCAGACACTGCAGGCATTCCCCACAAACACCAGTGATATTTGCTTGCAGTGTTCCCCCCTCCCCACAGCACAACTGAACAAGTGAGCCTAAATAAGTGATCACCTTCGCCCCCTTGTGTCAGGGTGGAAATTAGACACTGAAGAGACTTGCAAACAGAAGAAGCCAAAATAAACAGAGGGAACCGCTTTGGAAGTGACAGGTGTTCAGATTAAAACCCTCTAGTTAGCACTGACTACGTTGGAAGGGGCCTATAGACCTTGAGAAGAAGTATAAGCTGGACAAGATACTATCTGAAACTGAACTGACCCCACACTGCCCACAACAGTGTCAGAAAAATTCCTAGATGTATTTTACTATTATCATTTTTTTTTAATTTTTAAAATTTTAAGCCCTTTATTACTCCTTTAATTTTAATTTTTATAACCTACTATTACCTTGCAGAAAAAAAGACCCTGTTTTTAAAGCAAATTTCTTATAATTTTTATGATTTTGCTTTGTTGCTTTGTTTTTTTTTTTTTTTTTTAATATTGCATTTTTGAGAGTCTAACCTCTACTCTAGATTTTTAATCTATGCTTTTTGGTATTTGTTACCAATTTTGTACCTTTAAGAATCCAAAAAAAAAAAAAAAAAAAGAATCCAATCTTTAGTACCCATTTTTACTTAAGAATGTGATTACTGGCTTGATTACCCTCTCCCCCTTTTGATTCTCCTTTTTTAATCCCCCAGGTCACCTCTATCTCCTCCCTCTCCATTCTCTTCTCTATCCAACTCTGTGAATCTCTTTGGGTATTCTGGGATGTGGAGGACACTTAAGGAACTGATTATTGGCTAGATCTGTCTCTCTCTCCTTTTGACGACCCCTCTTCTCCTGGTCACCTCTATCTCCTTCCTCCCCCGTCTCTTCTCAATGTAACTCCATGAACCTCTCTGAGTGTTCCAGGCTGTGGAGGGCACATAAGGATTTGATTACTGGCTAGATTGTTCTCTCTCCTTTTGGTTCCCCCTTTTCTCCTCCTGGTCACCTCTATCTCCCCCCTCCCTCTTCTCTTCTCCACGTAACTCTGTGAACCTCTCTGGGTGTCCCTCACTGTGGAGAATCTTTTCTCCATTAACCTAGGTGTTTTATCATCAGTGCTATATGGATGGAGAAGTCTTGAGGCTACTGTAAGAATAAGACTGAAAACCAGAGGCAGGAGGCTTAAATCCAAAACCTGAGAACACCAGAAAACTCCTGACTCCAGGGAACATTAACCGACAAGGGCTCATCCAAAAGCCTCCATACCTACACTGAAACCAAGCTCCACCCAATAGCCAACAAGTCCCAGAGCAAGACATGCCAAGCTAATCCTCCAGCAGTGCAGGAACACAGCCCTGAGCATTAATATACAGGCTGCCCAAAGTCACACCAAACCCATAGACACCCCAAAACTCACTACTGGACACTTCATTGCACTCCAGAGAGAAGAGATCCAGCTCTACCCACCAGAACACCGACACAAGCTTCCCGAACCAGGAAACCTTGACAAGCCACTCGTCCAACCCCACCCACAGGGAGGAACATCCACAATAAAGAGGAACCACAAACAGCATACAGAAAGGCTACCCTAAACACAGCAATCTAAAAAGAAGATGAAAATGCAGAGAGATATTGGAACATGATAAATGCCCACCAAACCAAACAAAAGAAGAGGAGGTAGGGCATCTACCTGAAAAAAGAATTCAGAATAATGATAGTAAAAATGATTCAAAATCTTGAAAACAAAATGGAGTTATAGATAAATAGTTGGGAGACAAGGATTGAGAAGATGCAAGAAATTTTTAACAAGGACCTAGAAGAAATAAGAAAGAGTCAATCAATAATAAATAATATGATAACTGAGATCAAAAACACTCTGGAGGGAGCCAACAGTAGAATAACTGAGTCAGAAGATAGAATAACTGAGGTGGAAAATAGAATGGTGGAAATAAATGAAGCAGAGAGGAAAAAAGAGGAAAAAAAATCATTAAAAGAAATGAGGACAATCTCAAAGACCTCTGGGACAATGTTAAATGCCTCAACATTCAAATCATAGGAGTCTCAGAAGAGAAGACCAAAAGAAAGGACATGAGAAAGTATTTGAGGAGATAATAGTTGAAAACTTAGCTAAAATGGGGAAGGAAATAGCCACCCAAGTCCAAGAAACCCAAAGAGTTCCAAACATGATAAACCCAAGGAAAAACACCCCAAGACACATATTAATCAAATTAACAAAGATCAAACACAAAGAACAAATATTAAAAGCAGTAAGGGAAAAACAACAAATAACACACAAGGGGATTGCCATAAGGATAACAACTGATCTTTCAATAGAAACTCTTCAGGCCAGAAGGGAATGGCAGGGCATACTTAAAGTGATGAGAGAGAAAAACATACAACCCAGATTACTGAACCCAGCAAGAATCTCATTCAATTATGAAGGAGAAATCAAAAGCTTTACAGACAAGAAAAACCTGAGAGAATTCAGCTCCACCAAACAAGCTCTTCAACAAACGCTAAAGGATCTCTCTAGACAGGAAATACAGAAAAGGTGTATAAACTCTAACCCAAAACAACAAAATAAATGACAATGGGATCATACTTATCAATAATTACCTTAAATGTAAATGGGTTGAATGCCCCAACCAAAAGACAAAGACTGGCTGAATGGATACAAAAACAAGACCCCTATATTTGCTTTTTACAAGAGACCCATCTCAAGACAAGGGACACATGCAGACTAAAAGTGAAGGGCTGGAAAAAGATATTTCAGGCAAATGGAGATCAAAAGAAAGCAGGAGTAGCAATACTCATATCAGATAAAATAGACTTTGGAATAAAGGTTGTGAAAAGAGACAAAGAAGGACACTACATAATGATCAAAAGATCAATCCAAAAAGTAGATATAACAACTATAAATATATATGCACCCAACATAGGAGCACTGCAATATATAAGGCAAATGCTAACAAGTGTGAAAGGGGAAATTAACAGTAACACAATAATATTGTGAGACTTTAATACCACACTCACACCTATGGATAGATCAACTAAACAGAAAATTAGCAAGGAAACACAAACTTTAAGTGATACAATGGACCAGTTAGGCCCAATTGATATCTATAGGACATTTCACCCCAAAACAATGAATTTCACCTTTCTCACAAGTGCACACGGAACCTTCTCCAGGATAGATCACATCCCGGGCCATAGATCTAGCCTTGGTAAATTAAAAAAACTGGAATCCTTCCAAGAAACTTTTCTGGTCACAATGCGTTAAGATTAGATGTCAACTACAGGGGAAAAAAAACAAACAACTATTAACATTAATAATATTAGCTATTAAAAATACAAACATATGGAGGCTAAACAACACATTTCTGAATAACCAATAAATCACAGAAGAAATAAAAAAAATCAAAATATGCATAGAAACACATTAAAATGAAATCACAACAATCCAAAACCTATGGGATTCAGTAAATCAGTGCTAAGGGGAAGGTTCATAGCAGTACAAGCCACCTCAAGAAACAAGGGAAAAATCAAATAAATAACCTAACTGTACACCTAAAGCAACTAGAAAAGGAAGAAATTAAGAACCCCAGGGTTAGTAGAAGGAAATAAATCATAAAAACTAGGGCAGAAATAAATGAAAAAGAAACAAAGGAGACCATAGCCAAAATCAACAAAACTAAAAGCTGGTTCTTTGAGAAGATAAATAAAATAGAAAAACCATTAGCCAGACTCATAAAGAAAAAAAGGGAGAAGAATCAAATCAACACAATTAGAAATGAAAATGGAAAAATCATAGCAGAAAACAGAAATATGAAGGATCATAAGAGATTATTGTCAGCAACTATATGTCAATAAAATGGACAACTTGGAAGAAATGGACAAATTTTTAGAAAAGTATAACATTCCAAATCTGAACCAGGAAGAAATAGAAAATCTTGACAGACCCATCACAAGCATGGAAATCAAAACTGTAATCAGAAATCTTCCAACAAACAAAAGCCCAGGACCAGATGGTTTCACAGCTGCATTCTACCAAAAATTGAGAGAGGAGCTAATACCTATCCTACTCAAACTCTTCCAGGAAATTGCAGAAGAAGGTAAACTTACAAACTCATTCTATGAGGCCATCATCACCCTAATACCAAAACCAGACAAAGATGCCACCAAAAAAGAAAACTACAAGCCAATATCACTGATGAACAGAGATGCAAAAATCCTTAACAAAATTCTAGCAAATAGAATCCAACAAGATATTAAAGAGATCATATATCATGAACAAGTGGGCTTTATCCCAGGGATGCAAGGGTTCTTCAATATTTGCAAATCAATCAATGTGATACACCACATTAACAAATTGAAAGATAAAAGCCATATGATTATCTCAATAGATGCAGAAAAAGTTTTTGACAAAATTCAACATCCATTTATGATAAAAACCCTCCAGAAAACAGGAATAGAAGGAACATACCTCAACATGATAAAAGTCGTATATGATAAACCCACAGCAAACATTATCCTCAATGGTGAAAAATTGAAAGCATTTCCCCTAAAGTCAGGAACAAGACAAGGGTGCCCACTCTCACCACTACTATTCTACATAGTTTTGGAAGTTTTAGCCACAGCAATCAGATAAGAAAAAGAAATAGAAGGAATCCAGATTGGAAAAGAAGTAAAACTCTCACTGTTTGCAGATGACATGATCTTCTACATAAAATACCCTAAAGACTCTACCAGAAAATTACTAGAGCTAATCAATGAATATAGTAAAGTTGCAGGATATAAAATTAACAGACAGAAATCCCTTGCATTCCTATACACTGAGAAAAATAAAGAGAAATTAAGGAAACAATTCCATTCACCATTGCAATGAAAAGAATAAAATACTTAGGAATAAATCTACCTACAGAAGCAAAAGACCTATATATAGAAAACTATAAAACACTGATGAAAGAAATCAAAGAGGACACAAATAGATGGAGAAATATACCATAATCATGGATTGGAAGAATCAATATAGTGAAAATGAGTATACGACTCAAAGCAATCTATAGATTCAATGCAATCCCTATCAAGCTACCAACGGTATTTTTCACAGAACTGGAACAAATACTTTCAAAATTTGTATGAACATTAAAACAAACAACAACAACAAAAAAAAAAACGTTGAGTAACCAAAGCAATCTTGAGAAAGAAGAATGGAACTGGAGGAATCAACCTGCCTGACTTCAGACTACACTACTGGCACAAAGACAGAAATATAGACCAATGGAACAAAATAGAAAGCCCAGAGATAAATCCATGCACCTATGGACACCTTATCTTTGACAAAGGAGGCAAGAATATACAATGGAGAAAAGACAATCTCTTTAACAAATGGTGCTGGGGAAACTGGTCAACCACTTGTACAAGAATGAAACTAGAACACTTTCTAACACCATACAGAAAAATAAATTCAAAATGGATTAAAGCTCTAAAAGTAAGACCAGAAACTATAAAACTCCTAGAAGAAGACATAGGCAAAGCACTCTCTGACATAAATCACAGCAGGACCCTCTATGACCCACCTCCTAGAGTTTAGGAAATAAAAGCAAAAATAAATAAGTGGGACCTAATTAAACTTAAAAGCTTTTGCACAATGAAGAAAACTATAAGCAAGGTGAAAAGATGGCCTTCAGAGTGGGAGAAAATAATAGAAAATGAAGCAACTGACAAAGAATTAATCTCAAAGATATTCAAGCAGTTCCTGCAGCTCAATTCCAGAAAAATAAATGACCCAATCAAAAAATGGGCCAAAGAACTAAACAGACATTTCTTAAAGAAGACATACAGAAGGCTAAAAAACACATGAAAAGATGCTCAACATCACTCATTATCAGAGAAATGCAAATCAAAACCACAATGAGGTACCATCTCATGCTGGTCAGAATGGCTGCTCTCAAAAAGTCTACAAACAGTAAATGCTGGAGAGGGTGTGGAGAAAAGGGAACCCTCTTATACTGTTGGTGGGAATGCAAACTAGTACAACCACTATGGTAAACAGTGTGGAGATTCCTTGAAAAACTGGAAATAGAACTGTCATATGACCCAGCAATCCCACTGCTGGGCATACCCACCAAGGAAACCAGAATTGAAAGAGGTACACGTACTCCAATGTTCATTGCAGCACTGTTTACAATAGCTGGGACATGTAAGCAAACTAGATGTACATCAGCAGACGAATGGATAAGAAAGCTGTGGTACATACACACAATGGAATATTATTCAGCTATTAAAAAGAATGCATTTGAATCAGTTCTAATGAGGTAGATGAAACTGGAGACTGTTATACAGAGTGAAGTAAGTCAGAAAGAAAAACACCAATATAGTATATTAACACATATATATGGGATTTAGAAAGATGGTAACGATGACCCTATATGTGAGACAACAAAAGAGACACAGATGTATGGAACAGTCTTTTGGACTCTGTGGGAGAAGGCGAGGGTGGGGTGATTTGAGAGAATAGTATTAAAACACATATATTATCATATATGAAACAGATCGCCAGTCCAGGTTTGATACATGAGACAGGGTACTCAGTGCTGGTGCCCTGGGATGACCCTGAGGGATGGGATGGGGAGGGAGGTGGGAGGGGTTTCAGGATGGGGAACCCATGTACACCCATGGCTGATTTGTGTCAATGTATGGCAAAAGCCACTACAATATTGTAACGTAATTAGCCTCCAATTAAAATAAATAAATTAACACTTTTTAAAAAAAATACAAGTAGGTGCTGCTGAAATTCTAATGTGTTATCCTACAAAAAGTGAAAGTGAAAGTCACTCAGCCATTTCTGACTCTTTGTGACCCCATGGACTATACAGTCCATGGAATACTCCAGGCCAGAATAGTGGAGTGGGCAGCTGTTCCCTTCTGAGGGGATTGTCCGAACTCAGGGATCAAACCTAGGTCTCCTGCATTGCAGGCAGATTCTTTACCAGCTGAGCCACAGGCGAAGTTCAAGAATGCTGGAGTGGGTAGCCTATCCCTTCTCTAGAGTATCTTCCCAACCCAGGAATCATACCAGGGTCTCCTGCATTGCAGGCAGATTTTTTACCAGCTGATGTATCAGGGAAGCCCCCATCCTACAAAAATGACTCAATATTATATGCCTTAGTAATTATTATCTTAACTTTTCATGCTCCAGGACCTAATTGCTAATGAAAATCCTCAAGTGTTCAGGAGTACCCTGCTGTGAAGGACTTCACAGGTGGCTCAGTGGTAAAGAATCTGCCTGCCAATGCAGGAGACATAAGTTTGATCCCTGGTTTGAGAAGATCCCCTGGAGGAGAAAATGGCAACCCACTCCAGTGTTCTTGCCAGGAAAATTCCATGGACAGGGGAGCCTGGCAGGCTACAGTCCATCAGGTTGCAAAAAGTCGGACATGACTGAGCAACTAAGCATGCACATACCCTGGTATGAACCCATCTCAGTGCCATTCTAGTTCAGCAAACACCAGGAACATAGCTCACACCAATTAAAAATAAAATATCTGCAATGAGACCCCAAAATGGGATTTTTATTTTCTCTAGGTGATTGCAATTTGTGTTCAGAGCATTCTGTGCATTCCCAATTTAGTTAGATGTTGTAACCCCCCTTTAGTAGCTAGAATGCAAAGGCAAGAAACTTGGGTTTACTATTGGGAGGAAACAGAAGACTTTGAAGGAAATGGTGACCATTTGCTACCTGGTGGTCCATACAATGCAGCAGAACTTCAACCCTGCTGTCTCTTTAATTACATTTCATGCTCTTCTGCTCCTGTACTATTGTCCAACCATTTTCATTCTCAGTTCAAACATTTTAATGTCTCAGGGATTTCACATATATAGCCCCAATGCATCTTTTTCCACTCCTCACCAGACTAGCAAAGTAGACTATGTCAACTGCGTTAAATGGAAATCATATTTCCCTGAATTCTCTTCCCTAAATAGTTCCAAATTAGAAGCAAACAAAGGATATTTGGCATGAAATTTGAAAGGCAGAGGAGCCACAGATAGATTCTGTTCACACTCAGTTGATACAAAAAAAACTGTGCCAGTGCTGTCGTAGTTCACACAGGTGTTTGCTTCTCGGCTGACTCATCTTGATAGCACCGAGCAGCACTAGGGCCTCTATCTCCTTCACAAACTATGAGTTCCTCCTTTGGCTTCCTCTGCTCCTGTACTAGGTGTATGTTTAGCTCCATGACAAGGGTTGCAACTTTTCTAGAAAGTCACTTGAACCATTAAGATTGGTAGTTTGAAGGTGGTAAGAAACTGATGCAGGCTCCAGTTCATCCTCACCTGTTCTACTGTGTCCTCACTCTTCCCACTTCACATCATCTTCCAGACTTTCTGCCTACCATCTTCAGTTTCCAGCCCCACATGCAAAGACAGAAGTCTTACATAGGCTTAATCACATCCTGTGAGCTCAAATCCCTATAAGAAATTCCTTACATACCACTCCCAGTGGTTCAGTTCCTTCAAACAAAGCTCGCTGATAATGCTAGCTTCTGTTCTCCCTTCAGGCTTCAACTTAAATATCACTCTTTGTGAGGTCTTCCCAGACACGGTTATCCAGAATGTTACTCTTCTCATTCCTCTAGTTATACACCATTTCCTCATCTTGCTTATTGCTTTCCAAGCACTTATTTATACTTGTTTTATTAAACTTTTGTGCTATTTGTTTCCTTCATTACTAAATATACTCTATAGGAGAAGGAGTGATGTTAGTCCTCTTGCTCACTTCATCTCTAAGGTCTGTTACAACTCCTGAAATACAGCAAATGTTCATGAAGTATTTTTTTACACATGAATGAACAAAACTTGAATGAGTGGATACTTTTTAGAAAGGTAACTCTGAAGACCATGTGAACAAAGAATTAAAGAAGAGATTGGTGACTGGCTGACCAGATAGGGGATTATTGAAATAGTAAAGATCTGAAAGAGAACAGGATGAAAAATGAAAGAGAAAGATAGGAGACCCTGAAAAAAAAGAAGACTAGATTGGTTAATTCATCTCCTCTGTGGAGAAGGAGATGGTGAAAGAAGGTAGAACCAAGATGTGAGATCTCTCATTCATTGTAAAAACAAGATCACTAGGAGGAATATATAAGGAATTTCTCCAAATACTTGAATTCACACAATGTAGGAGCTGATTAAGCCCATGCAAGTCTTCCATCTTTGCCTGTGGAACTGGAGGTTGAAGTCACAAGTACAGGAAGTTTTAGGGAAATCCATGTGAAGCTGGGAAAGTGAAGACAAACTGGAACAGTTGAGGATGGACTGGAGCCTGAAACAGTTTTTCATTCCTCATTTCTCATGGGGATGATGATACTTCAACAGATTAAAGATGACGGATAGGCTTAGGGGAGTCAGATGTTGAGTTTGACTTTTTCAACTCCAATGAAAATTTCTGGATAAAAGTCAGGATTGATGACACTAATTTAAATGTATCAGGTAGTGGTCTTATTTGAACCCATGATAGTAGTAGAGATTATCCAGGTAGACTGTAGAAATGAGTTAGAAAGAGGTCAAAGAAGTTCTTAAATATTTGGAATGTGAGAGAGTGAGTAAAAATATAAAGCTTAAGAAATCAAAAAAAGATTTTCCATGCTCTGAGTAATCAAGTGAAATAGATCCAGGTAAGCAAGCTGGGCAAACATTATGAGCAAAGAATCACATACTTAATTCTTCTGAACCAGCAGCCTTAGAACTAGGCTACCAACACTATGAGTATTTAACCTTCTCTATCTTCTTTTTTCCTCAGCCCTTCTGCCCAAATACATACCTTACTGTAACATTCTGAAGTACCTTCAGAAGTTCAAATCTGAATTGAAAACTACTACCTGTAGATGTCAAATGAGAGCAAATTTACCCCTGAGAGTACATTTGGCAATGTTGGGAGATATTTTTTATTAATATTGGCATCTGGTGGGTAGAACCTGGGAAGCAGCTAAGTATTAGATAATCACCGGACAGCAGGCCCTGTCCCCAGCCAAGGACTATTCATCCCCAAATGTACCCAGTGCTGAGGCTGAGAATCACTGGTCTAGAGAAACATTTTGCAAGTAGCTGTTTTAGAACACAATTGGCACTAGTTCCAGAGAATATCAATAGATTTTGTACATATACATATTTATACATGTACATACACATAGACAGCTATGTGGTCCATTTAGTTGATAAATTTAAGTAGGTTATTTGCTTCAGTATTCCTCAGACTCTTGAATATATTAATGGACAGTTTACACCTCTTAAGTGGCATTTTGCATGCCCTGTTTCCCAAACTTAATTGACCTTGGAGACTATTTCTAATGAAACATGTTGAGAAGCTAATGTTTTGCAGTAAAACTTGGGGAAGCACTATTTTGGAGTCTGGGAACATATTCTTGGGATATAAGGGGCACAGTAATGTGAGGATCACCTTCTAAAAAGTTTACTAGATAATAAGCATTTAGACTTACCATTTAATTTCAAGTCTGTGTGGCCTATTAATCCAAGGCTGAGAATTATGTAGGACTTTATCTTGGGGCCTAGTTATTTACAAAAGTTTGATTCTGAGAAATAAAACAGCATGTAATTTTAAGAATGCATTAAAAATTCAAAACTTACTATCTATGCTATACATTTATACAGAAAATTAAAATAAGAAATATTTAACATAAAACCATAAATCAGACTAAGGAATTCAAATCAAGAATAGTAATTATTTCAAAAAAATAAGTAAACTAAGTTTATTTAAAGTAAAAAAGATTAAGATTACACTAAATATAATATTCAAGCTATGTAGAATAAAAATCATACTTAAAATTGAGTATCTTGCATTTTTTTTTTTTACTTTAAATATATATGTGTTTATTTGGTCAAGTAGAATCTTAGTTGCTGCACACGGAATCTTTCTTGTGTCACTTGGTGTCTAGACTGTGTGTGTGTGTGTGTGTGTGTGTGTGTGCACACAAGGCACTTCAGTTGTGTCTGATTCTGTGCAACTCATGGGCTATAACCTGCCAGGCTCCTCTATCCATGAGATTTTCCAGGCAAGAATATTGGAGAGGGTTGCCATGTTCTTCTCCAGGGGATCTTCCCAACCCAGGGATCAAACTCACGTCTCTTAAGACTCCTGTATTGGCAGGTGGGTTCTTTACCATTACTGCCACCTGGGAAGACTAGAGTGTGGGAACTCAGTAATTGAGGTGTGCAGGCTTAGTTGCTCCATGGCATTTGGGATCCTAGTTCCCTTACCTGGGATCACCAGGGATTGAACTTTCATCCCCTGTATTGGAGGGTGGGTTATTAACTGCAAGACCATCAGGGAAGTCCCTAGTATTTTGCAGTTACTTGGCATCTCTATAAACACATGTCAAATTTAATAAATGGGCCAAATCACCAAAGAGATTTCAATACTTTGAATTCACTTTGATATCAGTGGGAAAACATAAAGATATTCAAATGCACTGTAATACTGTGATCACAGCACCTTGTTATAGGCACTACTTTTTGAAAGCAAGGCCTCTTATTTGTGAAGTGATACTATTTCTTGGGCCTTATTTCTACTTGGAAAAATAGTGTTGGTCCATTGAGCGGCAAGTAAACATGGATTTTGTGTGTATGTATGTGTGTGTGTGTGTATCAAGTTTAAATTATTCTGAGAATTTGATAGTATAAATTTTAAAGAAAAGAAAGCTCTGGAAAGAAACCAGCGATCCACCATGAGTGATGGTAATACTAAATGGTCTGGAAAATAAGATATACAAAGAAGGCTAAAAGAGATGGTTGGCTTAGAAAAGCGAATCCTGAACATTGAGTTACTGAAAATTCTATTTGAACCAAAAACAGAACATGTAAAAATGTACTTAAAGTGTACCAAGAAAAAAGGTTAAACATAAAGATGAACTGTGATGTTATACACTTGAATCATTTCTGAGGTTGGTTCTTTTATAGCATTTTGAGGGTAAGAAACCAAACTCCTAAGCTCAGTTGAATTATATTTAGTTCTGCTTGGATAAAAAGAAAATGTTATTTATTTTTATCTTTATACATCCTTCTATGACTTTAACAAATGTTTTTCTAAATGTATATAGTGAAAAAATATTAAATGAAAAATGCATGCAGCAATGGTAGAGTGAAAGTATATAAAAAGATTTTATCAGGATGGAGGTGAGCCTCTGTGTATACAAGGTCAGGTACTATTGATAAAGGAACTCAGTATTTTAGGCTCTAAAACTTTATATTTCATATAGGAGAAACACTTATCTCTTTGAAAGACTAAAACTAACCAAAATAAGAAAACTGATGCATAAAAATCTACTACTAGCATATTGAACTGACAAGAAGTCATGTACCTGTCACATTTACAAGAATCTTCAAGGCCTGATCAAAACATTACATTGATATAATTATTATTATTAAATTAATTACTTAAATAATTATGTGTGGAGCAAAACTATATTTTTTATTTGGTGAATATGAAATTATAATAATGTAAATTAGCACACTAGGCAGATAGGCCAGTGTACACTGTGGTATAGGTTTCTCCTACTATATAAAACGTTTCAAATCTGAAATGACATAAAATAAAGACGCAATCACCTTAGGACGTGTCTAACTAGAACACACAAACAAAAAAAAATCCTGATAGATCACAGATGGTCACAGACGTAGTTCAATGGCAAGGCGCCTTGGTGCTGAGGTGTTCAGTGCAGTTCCCCAAGAAGGGGCTGGGTGGCGCCACTCTCACAGCTCAGGGCGCATACTCCATCTTCAAAGACGCTACAGAACACATGAAAAACGCTATTTTTTACTTTTTCTATAAAAGCCAAAATCCTCTTCGTATTGTTTTAGGATAGTGAAAGTAGGTACTAATGTAGGTCTTTTGCAAAAGCAAAGTGGCCTGGAGCAAAATTTATAAAATTTGGGACCTGTCACATAAAACCCCTGAAACTTCAGTGACACTTCAACTAGGGTTCATTTCTTTCTAGGAGAGGTGGAGGAATATACATCCAATGTTAAAAATACAGTTGAAAGTGACACACATCACTCTGGTCACAAACAACTGGCCCAGAATAAATCACATTGCCTAGTTGGAAGAGGGCTGAGAAATGTTGAAATGTGTGCAAAGATTTGGTGAGTTGTGATGAACTTGTCCTGCTCAGACTCTCTCATTATTTAAGGGAGGTTAAAATAGGTTGCTAAAACCATCACTGTGGTTGTGTGGAACTTGTTCATGATCTAAACAGCTTGAATAAGAGGACAAATTCTCCTTTTTCTAAGAATCTCTGGAGTGGACATTGTTTACTTTTTACCCTGAAATTCTAAATGCTTTTTCTATGATCCTATATCTGACCATCTCATTTTTAACTGGCATAGTCCATTTAACAGGTTTATATTTTAAAGCAATTTAACATTAAAAAGTCAGCTAGCTCCATAGCCATTCTGATTCTTTACAGTGACTTAATATATCTATAAGACTTCCCTGGTGGCTCAGACGGTAAAGCGTCTGAGTACAAGGCGGAAGACCCGGGTTCTATCCCTGGGTAGGGAAGATCCTCTGGAGAAGGAAATGGCAACCCACTTCAGTACTCTTGCCTGGAAAATCCCACGGGAGGAGCCTGGTAGGCTACGGTCTATGGAGTCGCAAAGAGTCGGACACGACTGAGCAACTTCACTTCTTCAACTTCAATATACCTATGATTTTAATCATTATATGTTGATTTTATTTTGGAACTGGATGGGTGAATGGGGTTGTAGACAGATTGAAAAAAATCATATGTTCATTAAATAATTTAATTAAGCTTTCAGTTAATCTATTATTTTATTATTAAGAAAAAGTATAGAATTTAAGTTGAAATGTTTATATATATATGGTCTTTAATAACAGTCGTTTTAATAGAAGTAATTAATTTAATGTTAAAAATATTGAAAACTGCTAAATTGGTCAACTGAAATTATTCTTTCATTGTTTAAACTTACAGCTTATAAATCTATTTTCTAAATAATATGATATCTATTTTATTAAAGAAACACAAACTTTCACAAAATATTGTCATATTGAAAAGATGTCAACAGATGATTTTGTTAATAAAAAGAGAAAATACACATAGACATCATTTCTATCAAGCATAAAAGTATTTTGAAAAAAATCTATATTGTAGCTCTATTTTGAAAGCTATTTTTGACAGAGCAGAAAAAATTTTCTTCATATTTACAGGACTGTGCATTTTTCAGCCAAAGAGTAATTATATTTCCTAATATCACTAAGCACATTATAATACTGAAAAGAAATATTGATGAAAATTGTAATTTAAATTACAGTGAAAAACTCTGAAAAGTCAGCATTATTAAAAACTGCTGAAAGATCAAAATCTAAGTAGTTGACTTAACACCTGGCCTAGATGAATAGAATAGTGGGCTAAATAAAGAGGACACTGAGTGTTAAGAATTTAATTCTTGAAAGTAGAGACTGAAATTATCCCAAACATTTTCAGAGAAGTAAAAATAAATTGGTGTCTACTAGGAGGGAAATACCATATCCAGATATACTAAAGAGTAACTTAGCTCCCATTGGACAAACTGGTTTGTGTCTATTCTGTCAGTGTTCGTGTTCTCTGCTCATTAAAATTTTTAACTATGATACCCAATGTTATCTATTCATTTATATTTAATTGGAGGAGGTTAACTTGTGCATTTCTTTGTTTTCTCTTACATATATTTTCTTAAGATTTTTTTTTTAATGTGGACCATTTTTAAAGACTTTATTGAATTTGTTACAATATTACTTCTGTTTTCTGTTCTTTCCATTTTTCGAGTCCCAAGGTGTGTAGAGTTTTAGCTCTCCCAGCAGGAATTGGACCTCATCCCCTGCATAGGAAGGAAAAATCTTAACTACTAGACTGCCAGGGAAGTCACTATTTTCTCTTATATATTAGATTAAAATTTTTCTTATATGTTTCTTCACCCTTTATGATTAAACACTCAGGCAATATCACCATTTCTTTTTTTTTAACTGAGCTATGTTGGTGTACAATATTACATGTTTCATGTATGCAGCAGAGTAATTCAAATTTTTTAAGGAAATATTCCATTTATAGTTATATTAAAGTATTGATAACATTCCCTGTATTGTACAATATATCCTTTTAGCTTATTTATTTTATCATAATAATTCATGTCTCTTAATCTCCTGTATCTATTTTATATACAGTAGCTTGTATCTGTTAACCCCATACCTCTATATTATCATTTCTTTACACCCAAAAAAGATGTCCTTTTCATTAGAGGGGACTGGGATGCAAAAGTAGGAAGTCAAGAAACACCTGGAGTAACAGACAAATTTGGCCTTGGAGTACAGAATGAAGCAGGGCAAAGGCTAATAGAGTTCTGACAAGAGAACGCACTGGTCATAGCAAACACCTTCTTCCAACAACACAAGAGAAGACTCTATCCATGGACATCACCAGATGGTCGACACCAAAATCAGATTGATTATATTCTTTGCAGCCAAAGATGGAGAAGCTCTATACAGTCAGCAAAAACAAAACCGGGAGCTGACTAACTGTACCTTGGATCATGAACTCCTTACTGCCAAATTCAGACTCAAATTGAAGAAAGGGGAGAAAACCACAAGACCATTCAGGTATGACCTAAATCAAATCCCTTACGACTATACAGTGGAAGTGAGAAAGAGATTCAAGGGACTAGATCTGATAGACAGAGTGCCTGATGACTTACGGATGGAGGTTTGTGACATTGTACAGGAGACAGGGATCAAGACTATCCCCGAGAAAAATAAATGCAAAAAAGCAAAATGTCTGTCTGAGGAGGCCTTCCAAATAGCTGTGAAAGAAGAGAAGTTAAAAGCAAATGAGAAAAGGAAAGATATACACATTTCAATGCAGAGTTCCAAAGAATAGCAAGAAGAGATAAGAAAGCCTTCCTCAGAGATCAATGTAAAGAAATAGAAGAAAACAATAGAATGGGAAAGACTAGAGACCTCTTCAAGAAAATTAGAGATACCAACGGAACATTTCATGCAAAGATAGGCTCAATAAAATACAGAAATGGTAGGGACCTAATAGAAGCAGAAGATATTAAGAAGAGGTGGCAAGAACACACAGAAGAACTGTAAAGAAAAGATCTTCATGACCCAGATAATGCCAATGGTATGATGGTATGTGAAGTCAAGCAGGCCTTAGGAAGCATCACTATGAACAAAGCTAGTGGATGTGATGGAATTCCAGTTGAGCTATTTCAAATCCTGAAAGATGATGCTGTGAAAGTGCTGCACTCAATATGCCAGCAAATTTGGAAAAGTCACCAGTGGCCACAGGACTGGAAAAGGTCAGTTTTCATTCCAATCCCTAAGGAAGGCAATCCCAAAGAATGCTCAAACTACCGCACAATTACACTCATCTCACAAGCTAGTAAAGTAATGCTTAAAATTTTCCAAGCCAGGCTTCAGCAATAGGTGAACCGTGAACTACCAGATATTCAACCTGGTTTTCGAAAAGGCAGAGGAATCAGAGATCAAATTGCCATCATCCGCTGGATCATTGAAAAAGCAAGAGAGTTCCAGAAAAACATCTATTTCTGCTTTATTGACTATGTCAAAGCCTTTGATTGTGGATCACAATAAACTGTGGAAAATTCTGAAATTAGATGGGAATACCAGACCACCTGACCTGCCTCTTGAGAAACCTGTATACAGGTCAGGAAGAAACAGTTAGAAATGGACATGGAACAACAGACTGGTTCCAAATTGAAAAAGGAGTATGTCAAGGCTGTATATTGTTACCCTGCTTATTTAACTTATATGCAGAGTATATAAGAGAAATGCTGGGCTGGAGGAAGCACAAGCTGGAATCAAGATTGCCGGGAGAAATATCAATAACCTCAGATATGCAGATGACACCACCCTTAAGGCAGAAAGTGAAGAAAAACTAAAGAGCCTCTTGATGAAAGTGAAAGAGGAGAGTGAAAAAGTTGTCTTAAAGCTCAACATTCAGAAAACTAAAACCGTGGCATCCAGTACCATCACTTCATGGCAAATAGATGGGGAAACAGTGGCTAACTTTATTTTTCTGGGCTCCAAATTCACTGCAGATGGTGATTGCAGCCATGAAATTCAAAGACGCTTACTCCCTGGAAGGAAAGTTATGACCAACCTAGACAGCATATTAAAAAGCGGAGACATTACTTTGCCAACAAAGGTCCATCTAGTTAAGGCTATGGTTTTTCCACTGGTCATGTATGAATGTTAGAGTTGGACTATGAAGAAATCTGAGTGCCAAAGAATTGATGCTTTTGAACTATGGTGTTGGAGAACTTTTGAGAGTCCCTTGGACTGCAAGGAGATCCAACCAGTCCATCCTAAAGGAGATCAGTCCTGGGTATTAATTGGAAGGACTAATGTTGAAGCTGAAACTCCAATCCTTTGGCCATCTGATGCAAAGAGCTGACTCATTTGAAAAGACCCTGATGCTGGGAAAGATTGAGTGCAGAAGGAGAAGGGGATGAAAGTAGGTGAGATGGTTGGATGGCATCACTGACTCGATGGACATAGGTTTGGGTGTACTCCAGGAGTTGGACAGGTGGACAGGGAGGCCTGGCGTGCTGCAGTTCATGGGGTCTCAGAGAGTCGGACACAACTGAACGACTGAACTGAAACTGAAACTGAACTAATTTTTTTCTCTATTAATATTCCAATGGCCTATTTAAAAAGTTTTATATAATTTAGAAGTTACCTTCCATGTACAATTATTGCAAAATATTGGCAATGTTCCTTGTGTTGTACATTTTTGAGCCTGTCTTATTCATAATAGTTTGTCCCTCTCACCTCCACCCCTACATTGACCCTCCCCCACCACTGGTAATCGCTCATTTGTTTTCTATATCTTTGAGTCTTCATTTTAGTTATATTCACTAGTTTATTGTACTTTTTAGATTCCATGTATGAGTGATATGATGCAAAGTTTGTCTCTCTCTCTGGCTTATTTTGCTTAGCATAATGCCTTCCAAGCTCATTCATTTTTGTCAACCCAATACATTATAATCAAAGCTTCCTTACTTTCAGATAACTCAAAGCCTCATTAAGACCAGTAAGAATCTGACCAATAAACATTTGCTAAATGTAGGGACAATTCAGCCTCCCAAATCCCATTGGTTCATTATATTTCATTCCCATTTCCCATATCTCTGAACAGTTTTATAATGACTTTCCTAGTACTGATTCTGCTTAATATACAACAATGTGTGTGTAAATGAAAGCTTAGAATTCAACTCTTCTTTGCTTCAAATCTGTTTTTTTTTTTCCTTAAGTCATTTCCTACCCTAAAACTTTCACTCAAATATCCATTATAATGCCTTTCCTTTATTTTTACTTTATTTTAACAATTTTTACCCAATGTACGAACCCAATCTTTATCTAGCATACGTTTATGTCTAAAATGTATTCACTCACTACAAAAAATTATTAATCATCTATTAGCTTAAAAACAGGCCTGTGCTGGTGTCAGCGGGATGCAAAATGTATAGAATACAATCCCTGTTCTTTGTAGATCATAGAAACTTCACCAAAGAAGGCAAATAATAGACTGACCATTACCAAGTATAAGTACTACAGAGAGTATAAGTACTCCAAGAGAACAGTGAAATACTGTCTCTGTTAATTCTATCTGGTGACACTGGAGACACCCTCCCAGAGAAGGGAAAATGTACACTGAATTATAAAAGAGGAGTAAGAAATTTCCAGCTAGAAGCGGAGTAAAATTGAGAAGGTCATTCTGAGTAGTGGCTCTAGTAAGCAATTGCCGCTTAGTTTGTTTGGTTAACTGCCCCTCTGTGGATCTTCATTTCATGGGGCCCCAACGCAGACTTGGTGTAGAAGCCTGCTTTCTCGTGGGTCCCATGCCCTCTCCTCCTGTAAACTGGAGTGTGTGCTTGCTACACTCTGCATTTATTCTCATAATTCCTCTGTCACTTACATTTGTATTATAATTTTATTATTAATATAATATTACACAAATAGATGAAGCACATCAAAATAAAAGGCACTGGTATAAAAGCTTATTTGAATGTTTTGGAAAGGATTAAGGTGAGTCTATGAATATACTGCTGTCAATTTACATATGCCCACAAGATATGGTAGACATTTACATTTGTATCTGCTATAAGGATTTTTACTCATATTTCTCTTCATTAAATTCCTATTCTACTTCAAATATCTGCAATACAACTGCATGTGGATGTGGATATTATGGGGGCTTCCCCCAGGGTTCAGTGGTAAGAATCCATCTGCAATGCAGGAGCTGCTGGAGACACGGGTTCCTTTTCTGGGTCAGTAAGATCCCCTGGAGGAGGACATAGCAACCCACTCCATGGGCCGCAGGCTACAGTCTCTGGCATTACTAAGAGTCAGACATGACCGAAGCAACTTAGCACCCACACATGTGGGTATTGTAAGTCATTAAATTCTAGTCCTGGGCCCGCAGTAAAGAAATACACTTAACTCTGCATCTGTTTTAATTTATAGCACATTGCTTAAAGTATGATTGCATTTTGTTAGTTATCCCTCACTTGTCAGATGTTTTTAAATGAAATGACCACTGGAAAGTTTTATCTTTTTTCAGAAAAGAAAGTTTCTAAAAATCAGAAAAAGAAAAAAAAGTAAAACTATGGCTTAAAAAGTCATTGTTACAGAAAAAAATGAATATTATAGTGTTTTCTTACTCTTCTTAATAATTAATTTGCATTGTCATTAGAATGTAAAAAAAAATTTTAAAGGCTGCTTGAAGTAAACATTTATTGCCATGAAGGAAAAAAAGGAATACCAAGAGAAGTAAGTTTTATCGTTTGTTTTTGTTTTTTTTTTCAAAGAGACACACCAGCAACATCTCAGTGGTCACAAAAATTACTCCAAATGAAACAGTAATAAAAATTTTGCCACTATGTGTAAAAGGTCATTCCTAGTTAATAGACTGTTAGAAGATAATTTATTCTTTCATTCTGTCAATTTATATGCCAAGCATTGTGCAGTTTACTCAGGCTATTTATTCAAGAAGTGTTTCTCTCTTCTGGGAGGTAAAATCTGGTGGAAGACATAACAAGCAGAAAATTATAATTCTGTGCTATAAATAAGTTCTACAGTTAAAAATGCTACACCAGTATATTAATTTTCTACTGCTGCTATAAAAATTACCACAGACTTGGTAGCTTGAAACAATACAAATTTATTATCTTTCCATCCTGAAGTTCAGAAGTTCAAAATGCTTACTATAAAGAACCCTTCTACCAACCACTGATATAGATCAATCCATTAAATAACAAATATTTATTAAGGACTTTATATTTCAAGACTCAATATATGACACTATCTCTGTTCTTGTGGAGTTTGCAGTTCTTTAGTTGATGAGGCAGACATTAATAAAATGATCACAGACATGTAACATTACAATTACAATAGAATAAGATCTGTGAAGATAAATCACACAGTACCATGGAGTAGGGGAAAGACCTACCACTGGGGACCAGGACAGAGGAAATTAAATTGTGATATCAAGAAATAATAGGAAATGAACACATAGAGAAGGGGAAAGTGCATTTAAGACAGAGGAAGGAACATGTAAGAGGCCCAGTGATGAAGGCTGAGGTTCAGTTCATCAAGGAAAGACCACTGTGTAAGACATAGAAACTAAGACTAACATAAGATCATGCCAAGTTGTATTAAGATTTTTGTTAAAAATTTGTAGCATTTTGAGTAAGGATCTTGAGTTGATTAGATTTGCTTTGTGAACTGTTTGCCTTAGTAACAATGGGCAAGAGTGGAGGCAGAGGGATGCATTCATAGGACTGCATTGTGATGCCTCCGGTAGGAGATTGTAGTAGCTTGTTCTAGGGAGAAGAGTGTGGAGAACACGAGATGAATTCTAGAGATCCGTAAGAGGTAAGATCACAAGGATTGCTGATGGAAATGGAAGATGAGAGGATATGAAGTGTAAACAATGACTTCTAGTAGTCTATCTGGAGGAAGAAAACATATGCTAATAGTATTCAGAGTTAAGTAACACATAAAGAGAATGAGTTTGCTGGGAGAGGTTAAGGAGTTACTTTTGAGATGTGTAGAGAAGAAAAATCAATTTTCTCTGAATTATCAAGTATTTCTGGTTTTTGTGGTGAGATGGTGGTAGTACTCAAGTAAGAGGTGATAGGAGAGTGGTAACAACAGATCAGAGTATTTGAAATGCCCATTCTTTTAGCACCATGTGGAATTTTACTGGGGATGAATTGAAGGATGAGGGCGAACATTTCACTTGGGAATCATGGACTTACTATATACAGCAACAAACAGAGAGGTATAAGGCTTTTTCTATTTTCTGATCTAATAGCAGACATTTGCAAGAGTAAAAGAAAGATAAATTATTGTGACAACTAAATATTAGGAAACTTTGGTCTGAAAGTGGAATACTAGATTTAAATGTGCCGAGTGAAGGATATTAGGGTAATTAAATGTGCCGAGTGAAGGATATTAGGGTAATGTCAAGGTATAAGTGGCTGGACATGGATGTAAGTGAATTGTATTGGTTATTTTACACTGGCTCTTTTTCCAGTTGTGTGACTTCAGATTAGTGACAGAAATTCTTGGCACTTACATTTCCTACCTATAAAATGGGATAACAAAAATAGCTGTTTCATAGGATTGTTGTGAGTTTTAAATTAATTAATATGCAAACGTGTAACAAATACTTAGATCACAGTCTATTCTCTATAAATGTTACTTTTATTATATAAAAGACACAGATTTCTTTTACTCCATATTTATGCCCTCAGTTAAAAATATACCCTCATAATATACCCTCAGTTAAAAAAATGTTTACCTTTGTATTTTGCAGAATAGAATAAAACAACGAATCTTAATACATATTTCTTTTGTAAATCTTCCCCCAAAGGAAAAGACAGTAGTACTACTGACCTTGATAACAACATAGCAGTTTCTTAATTAGCGTGCATGTGTGCTAAGTTTCTCAGTAATGTCTGACTGTTTGCAACACAATGGACTGTAGCCTGCCAGCCTCCTCTATTCATGGGATTTTCCTGGCAAAAATACAGGAGTGGGTTGCCATTTCCTCCTCCAGTTTGTCTTCCTGGAATAGGGATCAAACTTGTGTCTGCTGTGGCTCCTGCATTGGCAGGCAGATTATTCACCACTGAGCCACCTGGGAAGCCAGTTTCTTACTTAGATAGAAATTCTAATGTCTATGAATAACAAAATGGTTGTCTATCTGTTACAGATACTTATTTAATATATTTTTATATGTACTCATTGAGTGAAAATTCTGCAATTTTCTTCTCCTTATAGTTATAGTAACTAGAACAAGTTAGGTTCTCATATTGTTGAAGCTTCACTTGGAGAATTTTGAGCATTACTTTACTAGTGTTTGAGATGAGTATAATTATGTGGTAGTTTGAACATTCTTTGGCATTGTCTTTCTTTGGGATTGGAATGAAAACTGACTTTTTCTAGTCCTGTGGCCACTGCTGAGTTTTCCAAATTTGCTGGCATATTGAGTGCAGCATTTCCACAGCATCGTCTTTCAGGATTTGAAATAGCTCAACTGGAATTCCATTACCTCCACTAGCTTTGTTCATTGTGATGCTTCCTAAGGCCCACTTGATTTTGCATCCCAGGGTGTCTGGCTCTAGGTGAGTGATCATGCCATCATGGTTATCTGGATCATGAAGATCCTTTTTGTATAGTTCTTCTGTGTATTCTTGCTACCTCTTCCTAACATCCTCTGCTTCTGTTAGGTCCATACCATTTCTGTCCTTTACTGTGCCCATCTTTACATGAAATATTCCCTTGGTATCTCTGATTTTCCTGAAGAGATCTGGAGTCTTTCCCATTTTGTTGTTATCCTCTATTTCTTTGCACTGATCACTGAGGAAGGCTTTCTTCCTCGGTGAACTGAGAAATTCCACATGTTCAAGCTGAATTTAGAAAAGGCAGAGGAACCAGAGATCAAATTTCCAACATCTGTTGATTCATAAAAAAACCAAGAGAGTTCCAGAAAAACATCTACTTCTGCTTTATTGACTACACCAAAGTCTTTTACTGTGTGGATCACAACAAACTGTGGAAAATTCTTGAAGAGATGGAATACAAAATCAATTTACCCACCTCCTGAGGAATCTTATGCAGGCTAAGAAGCAACAGCTAGAACCAGACATGGAAAAACAGACTGGTTACAAATTGGGAAAGAGTACATCAAGACTGTATATTGTCACCTTACTTATTCAACTTCTACGTAGAGTACATTATGTGGAATGCTGGTCTGGTGAATCACAAGCTGAAATCAAGATTGCTGGGAGAAATATCAATAACCAAAGATATTCAGATAACACCACCCTTATGATAGAAAATGAAGATAAAGAGCCTCTCGATGAAAATGAAAGAGGAGACTGAAAAAGCTGGCTTAAAAGTCAACATTCAAAAAACTAAAATCATAATATCCAGTCCCAGAACCTCATGACAAATAAATGAGGAAACAATAGAAACAGTGACAGACTTTATTTTTGAGGGCTCCAAAATCACTGCAGATGATGACTGCAGGCATGAAATCAAAAGACGCTTACTCCTTAGAAGAAAAGCTGTAACCAACCTAGACAGCATATTAAAAAGAAGAGACATCACTTTGTTAACTAGATCTGTGTAGTCAAAGCTATGGTTTTTCCAGTAGTCATGTATGAAAGTAAGAGTTGAACCATAAAGAAAGCTGAGAGCTGAAGAATCAATGCTTTTGAACTGTGATGTTGGAGAAGACTCTTGAGAGTCCCTTGGACTGCAAGGAGGTCAAACCAGTCAATTCTAAAGGAAATCAGTCCTGAATATTCTTTGGAAGGACCGAAGCTGAAGCTGAAGCTCCAATACTTTGGCCACCTGCTGTGAAGAACTGACTCAGTGGAAAAGACCCTGATGCTGGGAAGCTTGAAGTCAGGAGTAGAAGGGGACACAAAGGATGAGATGGTTGGATGGCATCACCGACTCAATGGAGATGATTTTAAGCAAGCTCCAGAAGTTGATGATGGACAGGGAAGCTTGGTGTTCTGCAGTCCATGGGGTTGCAAAGAGTTGGACATGACTGTGTTACTGAACTAACTGATGAGTTAAGTGCCTGCCACTGGACGTTTTCAGTAGTAAAAAGTTCTTTCTAAAGCAAGGTCACAAAAAAGATGGCATTAGGAACTTCTTTTTATATGAAAAGAGCTCTCTGTAAGTAAAAATAGAAAGAATAAATACCATTATGGAACAATTAACCACTTTTAAATAATCTGCTATTTGTTATCTCATTCAATTATCATAAGCTACCTTTAAGCAAGTCATTAAGCTAAGAAAACAAATGGCTGGAGATATAAAGCATTGTCTGCTATCACATGACTACAGAGGAGTGAACACAGCTTTTAAACCCAGGGGTCTATCTGCTTTCAATCTTTGATTTAATTCTTACTAGACTTGTCTTTATTCTAAAGAGAATTTGACCTATGAGTACCTGAGGTTAGGTGTAATTGACACAAAAGAAAATTTATTTCATCTTAAGAAAGATCTTCCAATAGGTTCAGGTATCATTAAATGTTCTGCAGGGAAATTAAACGCTCTATGTCGGAAACACATGGCATACGCATCCATAGACTTCATAACAAGTGCAGCAGAAATAAGGGACATTGCAAATGATATTTTTAGAAATGCACTTGTGACAGATCAGATTTCTGAAGACTAGATAATGGTTGTCATAACACACTTATCAAAAAAGGCATTAAGCAATGACAAGTATAGGAACAGAAAATTGGTTGGCTTAACATAAATTATGGGAGAAAACCAAGAATAGAAAATAAATGCTTACAAAGAAATGCCACATTTAAAACAAAAAATAAAATTGCTTCAGTAGTGCTTCAATAGCTTATTTCATCATTTTAAAACACTACTTTCAATCACATGTGGGATATACACTGACAGTTATACTTGTACTATTTCCTACATAAAACTATGCATGTGTACTTTCCAACACAGCAAATGTGGTAAAGGCTCAAAATAAAGAAGCGCATATAGATATCAGTAGTGATCTTCAAATTAAATGCAGTAGTGTGACATTGTGCTTGGCCTTTTCACAAATATGTTTGGCTATCCAGTTATATAATAAGGAAATGTTAGATGTGTACATTAATTATCACTATGTATCTAACAACTCAATGGCTTAAAAAAAAAAAAAAAAAAACTTATTCTCACACTTCTGTGGATTTCCAGAATTTGATAATATAGGCTATCCTTTGTTTCAGACCTGGTTAGGCCTGATTTGGACAAGTCTGTTTTAATAATTTTCATTGGGGTCCAGGCTGTGGAGGTACTAGTGACCTAGCTATGTTTGTTAATTTTAGGTGTCAAATGGACTGGGCTTGGGGGTGCCAGATATTTGGTTAATTCTGAGTGTGTCTGTGAGGATATTTTCAGACAAGATTAACATTTGAATCAATAGACTGGATAAGCAGATTCCCTTCTCCAATGTGAATGACCTTCATTTAAGCAGCTGGAGTTCTGCTACTACTGCTAAGTCACTTCAGTCGTGTGCGACTCTGTGCGACCCCATAGACAGCAGCCCACCAGCCTCCTCCGTCCCTGGGATTCCCCAGGCAAGAACACTGGAGTGGGTTGCCATTTCCTTCTCCAATGCATGAAAGTGGAAAGTGAAAGTGAAGTCGCTCAGTCGTGTCCGACTCTTTGCATTCCCATGGACTGCAGCCTACCAGGCTCCTCTGTCCATGGGATTTTCCAGGCAAGAGTACTGGAGTGGGGTGCCATTTCCTTCTCCACAGCTGGAGTTCCGAGTAGAGCAGAAAGGCTCACTGGAAGGTGAGCAGGAGCTCTTCACCAGGACTATCATGAGCAGGGGCATGGTCCTTTCCTGCCTTTGGACTCCAATTGAAACATAGATTCTTTGTGAGTCTTGAAACTATTGGCTTGTATATTGCAGCTGTTAGGAATTTTCAGCCTTCATAATCATATGAACTGGTTCCTCTCTATATATTATATATCAAATACAGTATACCCAGGTTTGATCCCTGGGTTGGGAAGATCCTCTGGAGAAGGGAATGGCAATCCACTGCAGTATTCTTGCCTATAGAATCTCATGGACCAAGGAGCCTAACGGACTACAATCCATGGGATAGCAAAGAGTTGGACATGACTGAGTGACTAACACTACTACTTATTATATATTCAGTTCAGTTCAGTTCAGTTCAGTCACTCAGTCGAGTCCGACTCTTTGTGACCCAATGAATCGCAACATGCCAGGCCTCCCTGTCCATCACAAACTACCAGGGTTTACTCAAACTCATGCCCATTGAGTCAGTGATGTCATCCAGCCATCTCGTCCTCTGTCGTCCCCTTCTCCTCCTGCCCCCAATCCCTCCCAGCATCAGGGACTTTTCCAATGAGTTAACTCTTCACATGAGGTGGCCAAAGTATTGGAGTTTCAGCTTCAGCATCAGTCCTTCCAATGAACACCCAGGACTTATCTCCTTCAGGATGGACTGGTTGGATCTCCTTGCAGTCCAACCGATTCTCAAGAGTCTTCTCCAACACCACAGTTCAAAAGCATCGGTTTTTCGGTGCTCAGCTTTCTTCACAGTCCAACTCTCACATCCATACATGACCACTGGAAAAACCATAGCCTTGACCAGATGGACTTTTGTTGGCAAAGTAATGTCTCTGCTTTTTAATATGCTATCTAGGTTGGTCAAAACTTTCCTTCCAAGGAGTAAGTGTCTTTTAATTTCATGGATGCAATCACCATCTGCAGTGATTTTGGAGCCCAAAAAATAAAGTCTGATGCTGTTTCCTCTGTCTCCCCATCTATCTGCCATGAAGTGATGGGACCAGATGCCATGATCTTAGTTTTCTGAATGCTGAGCTTTAAGCCAACTTTTTTACTCTCCTCTTTCACTTTCATCAAGAGGCTTTTAAGTTCCTCTTCACTTTCTGCCATAAGGGTGGTGTCATCTGCATATCTGAGGTTATTGATATTTCTCCCAGCAATCTTGATTCTAGCTTGTGCTTCTTCCAGCCCAGCGTTTCTCATGATGTACTCTGCATATAAGTTAAATAAGCAGGGTGACAATATACAGCCTTGATGTACTCCTTTTCCTATTTGGAATCAGTCTGTTGTTCCATGTCCAGTTCTGACTGTTGCTTCCTGACCTGTATACAGGTTTCTCAAGAGGCAGGTCAGGTGGTCTGGTATTCCCATCTCTTGAAGAATTTTCCACAGTTTGTTGTGACCCACACAGTCGAAGTCTTTGGCGTAGTCAATAAAGCAGAAATAGATGTTTTTCTGGAACTCTCTTGCTTTTTTGATGATCCAGCAGATGATGGCAATTCGTTCTCTGGTTCCTCTGCCTTTTCGAAAACCAGGTTGAACATCTGGAAGTTCTCTGTTCACGTATTACTGAAGCCTGGCTTGGAGAATTTTGAGCATTACTTTACTAGCGTGTGAGATGAGTGCAATTGTGTGGTAGTTTGAGCATTCTTTGGGATTGCTTTTCTCAGGGATTGGAAAGAAAACGGACCTTTTCCAGTCCTGTGGCCACTGCTGAGTTTTCCAAATTTGTTGGCATATTGAGTGCAGCACTTTCACAGCATCATCTTTCAGGATTAGAAATGGCTCAACTGCAATTCCATCACATCCACTAGCTTTGTTCATAGTGATGCTTTCTAAGGCCCACTTGACTTCACATTCCATGATGTCTGGCTCTAGGTGAGTGCTCACACCATTGTGATTATCTGGGTCATGGAGACCGTTTTTGTACAGTTCTTCTGTGTATTGTTGCCACCTCTTCTTAATATCTTCTGCTTCTCTTAAGTCCATACCATTTCTGTCCTTTATTGAGCCCATTTTTGCATGAAATTTTCTTGAAGGGATCTCTAGTCTTTCCCATTTTGTTGTTTTCCTCTATTTCTTTGCATTGATCGCTGAGGGAGGCTTTCTTATCTCTCCTGGCTATTCTTTGGAACTCTGCATTCAAATGGGAATACCTTTCCTTTTCTCCTTTGTTTTTTGTTTCTCTTCTTTTCACAGCTATTTGTAAGGCCTCCTCAGACAGCCATTTTGCCTTTTTGCATTTCTTTTCCATGGGAATGGTCTTGATCCCTGTCTCCTATACAATGTCACGAACCTCCATCCATAGTTCATCAGGCTCTCTGTCTATCAGATCTTGTCCCTTAAATCTATTTCTCACTTCCACTGTATATTCATAAGGGATTTGATTTAGGTCATACCTGAATGGTCTTGTGGTTATCCCTACTCTCTTCCATTTAAGTCTGAATTTGGCAATAAGGAGTTCATGATCTGAGCCACAGTCAGCTCCAGGTCTTGTTTTGCTGACTGTATAGAGCTTCTCCATCTTTGGCTGCAAAGAATATCTGATTTCAGTGTTGGCCAGTTGGCGATGTCCATGTGTAGAGTCTTCTCTTGTGTTGTTGGAAGAGGGTGCTTGCTATGACCAGTGCGTTCTCTTGTCAGAACTCTATTAGCCTTTGCCCTGCTTCATTCCGTACTCCAAGGCCAAATTTGCCTGTTACTCCAGGTGTTTCTTGACTTCCTACTTTTGCATCCCAGTCCCCTCTAATGAAAAGGGCATCTTTTTGGGGTGTTATAATAAATATATATAATAATTCTATATACAATATAAATTAAATATACATATAAATAATATGCATACATCTTACTGATTCTGTTTCTCTGAGAGCCCTGACTAATATATATCCAAGGGATCTCTTTTGAAGAAAACAAGAATTTTCTTAAGTCTAAGTTCAGAATTGACTTATAGATACTTTTAACTGTATTCTATTAGCCAGAAAAATCACATGTACAAAAATCATTTCACGAAGTCAGAAAAGAAGAGACGAACACCATGCTCACTATGTGGCCATGGCAAGGGTGAAGATTTGGGGTGTTTATTCATTGCACTTCAATAGAGCCAAAAACTTAACATGAGGATCCATGAGCAGTGATATGCCTCTTTTTTGGTCTTTGCTAATCAAGATAATAAAACTGATCACCTATGGAATATACTTTCTGTACATAGAATACTAAGGACCAGACATACATTTTAGAAAATTGTGTTGTAAATGCATTTCTCTCCAATATTTAGAAACTACTCTAGTAAGGAAAATGACAAAATATAGCAATAAAATGAAGAGATATTAACTACTTTAGAGGATTAAAATAGCCTACATTTGGTTTTGGTTTGACTAGATTTGGTCATTAGACCTGAACATTTTTTTCCCATAAGTTTATTTTTTCTAGTTTTATTGAAGGATAATTGCTTTACAATATTGTGTCGGTTTCTGCCATACATTAACATGAATCAGCCATAGGTACACACATGTGGAAATTTTAATTTTGTGTTCATTTTCTCTCTTAAAACTTTAGAATATACTTGAAGGAAGTACTCCAGTTGAAAGAAACAGACAATGAGAAAGAGAAAGGGAGAAAGGGAGGAATAGAAAAAGAGAGATATTGAGAAAGCAGATAATTATTAAAAGTTTTTATTTTAATAGTTTGTGTTCTTAAGAAGAACAAATAATGCATAAGAAAAAAGGGTTATAGCATCATAATAAATGACAGTAAATAAATAAAAAGTAATAAATAAAAGCATTTAGAGAGCAAGAAAGATCTTCAGAGTTTACAATATTATGGCACAAATATAAAATTCAGTAGACTGAGAAAATATTTGAACAAAGTTTCTGTAAAATAGAAGAGCAACAAAAAAGAGACAGAAAGTAGAATATCAGAAAAATTAAAGCATTGACCCAGGATGTTCGATATCCAATATCAATCTACTAAAATTTTCAGGAAGCAGGAACATAAAAAAGCAGAAGCAAAGTCATCATTTAATAAATAATACAAGAACACTGCTGCTACTCTCCCCAAATCCTTGGAACCAAAAAAAGAGAATTTTATCAAACTTTTAAAATAAGAACATGAACATGCTATTTAAAATGTTCCACAACACAGAAAAATAAGGAGATATTTTTAACCACTTTTTTTATATGAAAAATAACCACTATACCTAATAATGATTAAAAAAAAAGAAAAGAAGGAAAACTGATTTACAAATGGAATGATTATTATGAGTTAATTGGGCTGAAGTATGTGTGGAAGAATAAAATATTTAAAGCCTCTGAGGTGAAAATAAGCATGTATCACTATATATTAAAAAAAAAAAAAAAGACAGTGTTAATTTTTACTGTTAGCAAAGACAGGAAGGATGAATAACTGATATGAGAAAAGGTTGAAGAAATAGGCAAAGTATAAAATACAAAATCTTCTGAGATTTTGAGAAAGTTGTCATTAAATACAATAAGATGGCATGAGGGTGTTTCGAACAGTAAAAATAACTGCTCAGATGTATCTAATTATGAAATCAGTTCACTTCAGTTCAGTCTTTCAGTCATGTCTGACTCTTCGCAACCCCATGGACTGCAGCACACCAGGCCTCCCTGTCCATCACCAACTCCCGGAGTTTACTCAAACTCATGTCCATTAACTCAGTGATGCCATCCAACCATCTCCTCCTCTGTTATCCCCTTCTCCTCCCATCTTCAATCTTTCCCAGCATCAGGGTCTTTTCAAATGAGTCAGTTCTTCACATCAGGTGGCCAAAGTGTTGGAGTTTCAGCTTCAACATCAGTTCTTCCAATGAATATTCAGGACTGATTCCCTTTAGGGTTGAGTGGTTGGATCTCCTTGCAGTCCAAGCAAATCTCAAGAGTCTTCTCCAACACCATAGTTCAAAAGCATCAATTCTTCAGCACTCAGCTTTCTTTATAGTCCAGCTCACGTCCATACATGACTACTGGAAAACCATAGCCCCGACTAGATGGGCATTTGTTGGCAAAGTAATGTCTCCGCTTTTTAATATGCTGTCTGGGTTGGTCATAACTTTTCTCCCAAGGAGTAAACGTCTTTTAATTTCATGGCTGCAATCACCATCTGCAGTCATAGTTTCAATTATACTACTTTCACCAATTTTACATTTTAAAGAATCTTCTTGGTGTCTGATCATGGGTCACAGAAAAAATGTATACTTGTTCATGATAATGAATCTGATAAAGGACCATGAGATTTAAGTTTCATATTGACAAAATGGGTGATTACCTATGCTGCACAATTTCATAGACAAATAGAAACTTACCAAAAATACTTAACTTTATCTATTTAACAATACCTATAATGTATTCGACCATGTGGTGCTTTCCTGGTGGCTCAGAGGTAAAGAATCCACCTGCCAATGTAGGGGACATGTGTTTGATTTCTAGGTCAGGAAGATCCCAGGGAGAAGGAAATGGCAACGTAATTCAATATTCTTGCCTGTGGAATTCCATGAACAGAGGAGCCTGGTAGGCTACAGTCAATGGGGTCGCAAAAAGTCGACTAAACAACAGCATCATTCGACAGGGTACACATATCAATAACACTTCCTTATTCTTCCAATCTCCTGACCCTAATATGACTTAGAAGAGTTAATGCTTGTTTTCAATTTACACAAAGAGAAAAAGACCATAAAAAACCTTTAAATTGTTTGATCAAGGTCCTGTTTTTGAATCAGTTTTTCAAAGCTTTCTTTCAAAGATCTGGTTCTTGCTTACTTTTCTAGGATTGTCTTTTGCCCTTTTATCTTCATACACCATGATCTCTTGCTACAGCAATACTGTATTTTTCACTTTCATGGGAATTTTTATGGAAATTACTCTTTATATATGGAGAGTTCTTTGGGATGAGAGATAGTAGCTTTTATTTTATGTTTATTTATGAGATGTATATCCAGCATATTTCTTTGTCAGATATCATTACCCACAAGGGAAAGAATGATATTAAGATAGAATTTTGTCTAGTAGTACTATTCTTTGTGTGTGTGCTCAGTCACTCAGATATGTCCAACACTTTTGCAATTCCACGGACTGTAGACCCCAAAGCTACAAGGCTCCTCTATCCTTGCAATTTTCCAGGCAAAAACACTGGAGTGGGTTGCCATTTCCTACTCCAGGGGATCTTCCCGACCCAGGGATCGAACCCACATCTCCATGTCTTCTGCATTGACAGGCAGATTCTTTACCACTGCACCACCTGGGGAGCCTTAGTACTGTTCAATACCAAGTGCTAAATATATATTTCTTGACTGAGCTATTAAGCACCAAATAAATACTTTTGGAATGAATTTTAATCTCAATTTGCTTTTTAACATTTAAAGCTTAAAACTGAATAGATAAAGCTGTATATTCACAGAGAAATTTATTTGATAGCTCTTTCTTCTCAGGAAGTATCTCTGTGTTAGGCAGAATCTTGTCCCTATGACCTTTGTCCCTGGTGTTATGTCAATGAATACGTTACATCAGGTGGAGAAAAGACTATGGAGCTGTAATTAAGGTTAATAATCAGTTGACTTTAAGATCGAAAGATTATCTGGGATTATCCAGGTAGGCAGAAAGCAATCACATGAGCTCTTAAAAGCAGTAAAGGAAGTCAGAGGGGTGTGGATAAAGGGTAAATCAGAGAGATTTGAAGGATGTGAAAAGTTCAACATACTATTGTTGGCTTGAATATGGGAGGAACCACATGGTAAACATGAGAAGGAAATAAATTCTGCCAAAGTTAGTAATCATGAAAAAGGACCCCAAGTCCTAGATTGAATTGTAACTCTGCTGAAACATTGATCTTGGCTTGTAATACACTGAATTGAGATTTCACCTGTCTTGCCAGATTTTTGACCTACCAAAACTGGGAGATGAGCAAAGAATGCAATTATAAGCTGCTATATTTGCAACTGATTATGCAACAATAGAAATCTAATTTACTATCTAAAACAGTGTTCATTAGTACTATGGTTCCTTAGTTCTTGTGACAACACTTCAATGTTAAAGAGATTTACTCACAGAGAAAAACCAATACATGAAATTAAATTTAATTGTATATCTAATTTAATGATATAAATATGATACCATTTGTACTTTTAGTGAATGTATAATCAATATATGGGCAGTATTCAGATTTGCAGCTGTTTCCAAAGACTTTTTCTGTCATATTAGAAAAAACTCTGGAAGACCAACCAAAATACCTGATTTCAAGTCCAATACCAGGCACTTGAGCCTTAGGGAAATCTCTTTTGCTTGTAAGTTATATTTGCCATATTGAAAATGGGAATCATGTCAGTTTTCTCCCCCCCACCATGCACATGGTTATGAAATTTTAATGAAATGATATGAATAAATACATTCATAAAACATAATGTTAATGAGATTTGTGATTACTATTAGACTACTGCTAAGTGGAATATTCATGGTTATGTTTTCTTAGTTAATTTGGAATAGTTTCCACAATTGCACAGTAATTAGGTATTATAATCAATGTAGTTTTCTCAAAAAATGTAAATGGATCAATGAATGGGTAGGTGAATAGATAGTGGAAGGCATACATATTTAGATTTTTTAAAAAATTATTGTGCTGTAAGGAAGACTTAAAATGAATTTAGAAAACTCCTCTTTTGTATAAGTGATTTTAGAGGGTTAATATCATTGGAAAAGTCTCAACTCATTAAATGCCACTGTGTAATTTATATAATTTTTAAAATCAATATTGCTCAAGGAGCAAATTCAAAGAGCAAGACTCTTTATTTCATATATGTGGCATTATTAATTTTGCAGCAACTCCAGGAGATGCTAAAATAGTTCAGTTCAGTTCAGTCACTGAGTCATGTCTAACTCTCTGTGACCCCATAGACTGCAGCACACCAAGCTTCCCTGTGCTATCACCAACTCCTGGAGCCTATTCAAACTCATATCCATTGAGTCAGTGATGCCATCCAACCATCTCATCCTCTGTCATCCCCTTCTCCTCTTGCCTTCAATCATTCTCAGCATCAGGGTCTTTTCAAATGAGTCAGTTCTTCACATCAGGTGGCCAAAGTATTGGAGTTTCAGCTTCAGCATCATCCTTCCAATGTATATTAAGGACTGATTTCCTTTAGGATGGACTGGTTGGATCTCCTTGCTGTCCAAGGGACTCTCAAAATTCTTCTCCAACATCACAATTAAAAATGATCAATTCTTCAGCACTCAGCTTTCTTTACAGTCCAACTCTCATATCCATACATGACTACTGGAAAAACCATAGTTTGACAAGATGGACTTTGGTGGTAAAGTAATGTCTCTGCTATTTAACATGCTGTCTAGGTTTAACATGCTGTCATAAGTTTTCTTCCAAGGAATGAGTGTCTTAATTTCATGGCTACAGTCACCATCTGCAGTGATTTTGGAGCCCCCAGAAATAAAGTCTGTCACTGTTTCCATTGTTTCCCTATCTATTTGCCATGATGTGATGGGACCAGATGCCGTGATCTTAATTTTCTGAATGTTGAGTTTTAAGCCAACTTTTTCACTTTCCTCTTTCACTTTCATCAAGAGGCTCTTTAGTTTTTCTTCACTTTCTGCATAATGGTGGTGTCATCTGCATATCTGAGATTATTGATTTCTCCCATCAATCTTGATTACAGTTTGTGCTTCATCCAGCCTGGCATTTCACATGATGTACTCTGCATATAAGTTAAATAAGTTGGGTGACAATATACAGCCTTGACTTACTCCTTTCCCTATTTGGAACCAGTCTGTTGTTCCATGTCCAGTTCGAACTGTTGCTTCTTGCCCTGCAGATAGATTTTTCAGGAGGCAGATCAGGTGGTCTGGTATTTCCACCTCTTTAAGAATTTTCCACAGTTTATTGTGATCCACACAGTCAAAGGATTTAGCATAGTCAAGAAAACAGAAATAGATCTTTTTCTGTAACTCTCTTGCTTTTTTGATGATCCAGTAGATGTTGGCAATTTGATCTCTGGCTCCTCTACCTTTTCTAAATCCAGCTTGAATGTCTGCAAGTTCACGGTTCAAGAGCTGTTGAAGCCTCACTTAGAGAATTTTGAGCATTTCTTTACTAGCATGTGAGATGAGTGCAATTGTGGGGTAGTGTGAACATTCTTTGGCTTTGCCTTTCTTTGGGATTGTAATGAAAACTGACATTTTCCAATCCTGTGGCCACTGCTGATGTTTCCAAATTTGCTGGCATAATGAGTGCAACACCTTCACAACATCATCTTTTAGGATTTGAAACAGTTCAACTGGAATTCCATCACCTCCACTAGCTTTGTTCATAGTGATGTTTCCTAAGGCCCACTTGGCATTGTGTTCCAGGATGTCTGGCTCTAGGTGAGTGATCACACCATCCTGATTATCTGGGTCATGGAGACCGTTTTTGTATAGTTCTTCTGTGTATTGTTGCCACCTCTTAATATCTTCTGTTTCTGTTAGGTCCGTACCATTTCTGTTCTTTATAGTGCCCATCTTTGCATAAAATGTTCCCTTGGTATCCCTAATTTTCTTGAAGAGATCTGTAGTCTTTCCCATTCTATTGTTTTCCTCTACTTTTTTGCATTTATCACTATGGAAGGCTAAATGACTTGCTAAATGACATGTTAAAAAGAGTACATCATTAAATCATAGATGTACATGGAATTTTCTCAGTTCTAGCTCCTCACAAAACTAAACTCACAAAGAAAATATGAAGGCATTAAAGATACATTAATTTAAATAATAGAGTGAAGAAAACAGATATTGCCTTAGGGTGGACAAATATTGGTCAGTTACTCCTTATTAACTGTCTACATTATCATTTATTTATTTTAGCACTTACTTCTTATCCTTTGGTCTGGTAATTACTTTCTACACTCTGGACCCTTGTGTTATTTTCTGGCAAGCAAACTGATCTAGTAAACATTCAACATCGTTCATTCACACTTAAAGGTTTTCACTAAATCTTTATTAATACTGAATTTTAAAGTTTAAAACAATTTTTCAGTGGTTTTCAAAATATGACTCTGATGTGCTTTTCCTTTATATTTATGCTGATTGAGTTCATTGAACTCCTTTTATCTTTAGATTCACATAATTCAAATTAGAATATTTCTTGATCATTATTTCTTCAAATATTTTTTTCTTCCACCTTCAGGTCTGATTCCCTCTGTTCTTCATTCTATTACTATGTCTTCAAGTGCACTGATCTTTCTTTTGTGGCATCTAATCTGCTGTTCACATCATCCACTGTACTGTTTATTTCAAAGATGGTTTAGCACCTCTAAAAGTTTTACAGTCTTCTTTTTAAAAGCTTTGCTCTTTTTTTGCTATCTTCTAGTTCTCTCCTCCTTATGTTCATAGTTTTGTTTTTATTCTGAGCATTTGGGACATATACATTAGCTATTTTAATACAGTGTCATCTTTTCCATTTCTGCATCTCTTTCTTTTGATTCATTTTCCTGCTGGTTGTACATCATATTTTTCCTGCTTATTTGCATACCTAGTAATTTTGTATTGAATCTTAGAAATTATGATTTTTATGTTGGGTGAATAGATTTTATTTCTTTAATGAGCTTGGAGTTTTCTCTAGCATGTAGGTAAGCTGCTTAAAGGAGATTTGATCCTTTGGGGATGGCTATTAATCCTTGTGAAGAGAAGTTCAGAGAAATCTTTAGTCTATAGTTGATTTGACTCAACTTCTAAAGTTGTGAACTATCCCTAAGGCCTCATAAAGTATTTAACTTTGTATTTCTGCTTTTGGTATTTTTGAGCTCTAGGATTTGTTTAGACTGGTGTTACCCCAAGCACTTCATGGAATGCTTCCCTATTCATGTATAGAGAATTAATAAGGTAAGTATTCAAGAAGACCTCACTATAGTTCTCTGAACCTCTGTCTCTGTGCTGTCTTCTCCCCAGTATTTTTTCCAACACATTGATCCTTCTCTACCTCCTTCCACCTGACTTCTGGCTCTTCAGCTGGTTCAGATTGCTCAGCTTTGGTTTCTCTTTGCCTGCACCGTAAGCCCAGAAAGCTGACTTCAGAGAGTAACGTACATCAAGCATAAGTCTGACTTATTTGTCTTCTTTCTCTCAAGAATCACAGTCCTATTCTGGCTGTTTTCTAATGTCTGACACCTGTTGAGGTATATATAGTTTTTTAGTTGTTTATAGCAGCAGAGTCATTCTAAGAGCAGTGCTCTATGGCCAGAAGTAGAAATATTCTTGAAGTCATTAATTTTTTTTCTATTTCTTTCCCTGAAAGGGCCCAGAAAGAACAATGCATCATCAATACAAGTATATCCAGATCTTTGTTTTAAAATACTATTAGTAACTGAGATGAAACAAAACTCCTTATGGCTGATTTCCAATTTCCCATTGACTGATTCTAGAAGTGGTACAGGGAAAGGAAGAGATGAGCCTGGAAATTCTTGTTACACTAGAAAGTAAAAGCAAACCAAAAAAAAAAAAAAGAAAAAAAAAGATGAATGTATATCAAAATTTTAAAAGTGTCTGAACAGCTCATATATCAAGCAATTCAAGAATTTCAGTGAAACACAGACGGGCCAATGTTTTAGAAGTAAAAGCCTTTCTCAAAATACGGAGCTACGTTTGTATAGGAAAAATGGAGTAAATGTAGATCCACCCTGCATGTGTGCATGCTATGTCACTTCTCACGTCCAACTCTTTGCAACCCTGTGGACTGTAGCCTGCCAGGCTCCTCTCTTTATGGGGTTCTCCTGACAAGAATGCTGGAGGAGGTTATCATGCCCTCTTCCAGGGGATCTTCCAGACCCAGGGATCAAACACGTGTCTCTTATGTCTATTGCATTTGCTGGTGGGTTTTTTACCACTAGCGCTACCTGGGAAGCCCATAGATTCACCCTAATAAAGCCTAAAATGAGAACCTTCACAAGATAAAGAGATTCACCAAAAATGTAACTGCCAGGTAGAGAAAATTCAATACTCTTCTGATGAAGGTAACAAAATCAAGATTTTCTTCAATATATCATCAATAATGTTTTACATAGAGTTAAAACTTTTTTGACATATGAAGAGGCAGGAAAATTAAATTTATAATCAAAGTAGAAAGCAAGTGGATAGAAAAAGATACTCAGACGGTACATTTGTTTGAATTAGCAGCCAAATACATCAAAATTACTGTTGGAAATATGTTAAACAATTTATAGCCAAAGATGAGTAGAATGTTAAAGAGATAAGGAGTTTCAGAACAGACTGAAATTTCTCTTAAAAGTACCAGATATGAATCTTAGAACTAAAAATGTACAATATTTGAAATAAAATTATTGGAGGGAAATGACAACAATATAGAGAAAGAATATGTACTTGAAGGCCAGTAAATAGAAACTAATCTAATCTGAAGCACAGATATAAAAAGGAAAGCTTGAAAAAATAAACAGAGCCACAGAAACCTAGGTGGTGATAATAGCAAACAGTCTAAATACAAACCTCAACATATGAACCTTCTTGAAGTTGTGAACATGCATCTTGTTCCAGCAAGGAACCAGAACCTGTGCTATCAGTGTCAGGCATAAGTGAAATTGCAGATTGTCCTCCATTCCCTATTGCTAACAATCCTTCCATTCCACCTTAGCACACCATCTCTCCCTCTTGCAGTCAGTAACTCTTCTTGCCTATCCACTGGATGCCAGCTCTTGCACTACACTACCGTGCTTTTCAAGGTACCATAGTGTAAAATTAAAAATGATTTCTTAAAAAAAAAATAGCTTTCTTTATTTTTTTATGTTTATTTTTGTGTATTATTTTTGTGAAAAGTATTATAAACCCTATTACAGTGCAATATTATAGCCAATAGTTGGGTACCTAGATTAATTTTGTTGGACTTAACCAACAAATTGGACTTACAAATGTCCTCTTGGAACAGAACTGCTTCTATGCAGGGAACCTACTATGCATGTAATTGGTGTCCCAAGAGAAGAAGCAAAAATGGGAAAGAAAAAGTATTAACCCCAAATAAAATTTTTAAGCTTTTAAAAACAACAGTCTACAGAGCCAAGAAGAAAGAAATCCCAAGCAGGATAAATAGAATAAAAACTACACAAGGTCTCAGCCTGGTGAAACTACTACTAATGACATATAAAGAAAATATCTCAAAAGCATCCAGTAAGAAAGAAAGGAGGGAGGTAGGAAAAAGGGAAAAAGGGAGAGAACAAGCAATGTATACAGCAGAAGATGAACAGGACAGCTAGTGGAAGAGAGACAGTGATGAAATGATATCTTTAAAGTGCTTTAAAAAATGAAATTACATTTGCCAGGAATGCTATATACAGTGAAGATATTCTTCAAAAAAGAAGGTAAAATAAAGAAACTTTCAGGAAAATAAAACTCAAGAGAATCGGGAACTAACAGAGCGGAGTTGCAAGGGTCATCACAGGAAGTGGATCCAACTAAAGAAAATGAGAATGAAAATAATTCTTGCCTTGTGTGCATTAATTAGATATTCATTCCAGGGAGAAGAAAAGTTAAGGAAGCATACTGTAATCTCTAAAATAGCCACTAGAAAACTAATTGAAACAGTGAATAGCAAAATTCTGCATAGGAGGTAAAGTGGAATAGTAAAAACAATCTATTACTATATTTTCATTATTTTAACAGAAAGTAAGGGAGAGAGATGGAAACTAGGGGCTTGAGGGTTCCTGGCCCCATCTTCTTCCTCCTTGACCCTGTTGGCCTCTTGCCAGGAAACTACGAAAGAAATAAATGGCATTCTAAGCAAATTGAGGCAGAAGATCAAAATCTGAGTAATAAGTGGGTTGACTTTTGATAAAGTGCAGAAGCTGGAAAATGATGTGGTTAAAAAGATATGATTATGTGTTTCCAGGAAATGGCTTGGTGGCATACAAAGATAGGTAATTCTTGTACAAACAGAATATTCAAGGTCACCTGGGCGAGGCCCTAATCCAAGATTTAATCGATTGTCTGAGCTACATTGCAGAAATGAAACTCCTAAAGAAAAGGGGTATTTTTGAATGAAATTCTAAATGAGATGTGAATGTGTCCTCTATTGAAAGAAGCTGCAGCCCCAAAGAACACACGGAATTCTATACACACTACTAACAAAAAAAGTTAAGACAAAAAATGTGTAGCAGATCTGGACAAAGAGTTTGCAAATAAAAACTTCATGTTTTCTTTTAGGAGGCCAGGTCAGCTTTCATGTCTTTCCTGATAGCTGGAACAAGAGATGTTTCCTGGGACATGTGGAAAATCATGATTATAAGACTGTTTCTCTCTTTGGAGGCATAACCATGGCAAGTAGGAAAGACCATGAGATACTCACAGATCTGAGAACCACAGGCTGCACCACGTCTGTGCCTGAGGACACATGCAAGATCCTTCAAGAGTTTTTGTCCTGATGATCCTTTTCCCCTTGGGAAGAAAAGGGAGCTGACAGGGTCATTCAGAGGCTACACCTGAGGTTTCCTCATGCTTATGTGCCCCAGTCCAGGCCAGGCTCTCCACAGGGTCAATCATCCCATGAGTCCTTACAGTGGTATCCCCACTTAGCCAGGAGAACACTCTCTACCCTGAAACACACGATGCCCTCCATCTCCAAGGAGAGACAAGAGAAGAAAAGACTTGTCAAGAATGGAGCAAAGGAATAACCCCACCCATAGACTTTATCACCCACTTCCATATTTTCAGTCACAGTATACATGGGTTTGGGAGAAACTTCCTATCCTTCTAGAGGGAGAAAGGAAATGTGCCTGGACCCTCCCTCTTCACAGGCCATTCGATATACACAGCAGATGTTTATGTTTGGACATTATACATCAATAACAGAAAGGGGGCCTGGAGATGAGAAAGAAAGGACAGGACACGTAAAACAATCCAAGCCTTGGACAAAAGTGTAAAAGCACTTTTTAAAATGGAACATCCTCCTGAGTGTCAGCTAGATGAGGCTTTGAAACTGAGACCACTCTGATCACAGGGGTAGTATTAAGCTCAAGACTGCCTGCAGTCTTTGTTTTTTGATCCTGTGCCCTGCCTGTGAGATATAGACCTCAGCATGGACTGCAGACAGAGGACCCAAGTGACCACTGACCCCAACTAGTCTGCACTCAGCTCTCCTAGAAGGTGGATCAGTTCTATATTCACCACATTTTGAATAGCCTGTCTGGTTCTCGGTAACCATGGAGATGGGAGGAAATCCAAACCAACAACCTCTGCTAGAGAACTGGCACTAGCAGAATGGTCCTTCCCTTGGATGTACATTCTGATCCCAGTTCTGGAGAAACTACCTTGGGGTGTTAAATTTCACCAAAAGTATCTTCTTATTGGACCTGGCTGGCTTCCCAAAATCATTATTCACCTCTGGTTTCTCAGAGGAGTCTGGATAATCCACAGCAATAGGAACTGCAATTTACCTCACTGCAGATTTTTTAATGAAAGGTGTTCATCCAGGCCCTTGCTGTTGTTGTTGTTCAGTTACTAAGCCATATCTGACTCTTTGCAACCCTGTGGATTGCAACACACCAGGCATCCCTGTCCTTTACTATCTCCTGGAGTTTGCTCAAACTCAAGTTCATTGAGTTCACTGATGGTATCCAACCATCTCATCCTCTGTGTCCCCCTTCTCCTCTTGCCCTCAACCTTTCCCAGCATCGGGGTCTTTTCCAGTGAGTTGGTTCTTCACATCAGGTGGCCAAAGTGTTGGAGCTTCAGCTTCAGCAGGCCCTCACTAGATCTTGCCTTAAGGGTTGAGAGCTGCTGTGATTGGGACCCTCTCTCTTCCCTTCCACATTCTACAAGTTCTTTGTGAAACCGGAAGGCAGTACAAGGTCCCAGTCTAGAACACAGATGAAGAGAACACCCAAGGTCATTGTTCACACATCACTTTTCAGTATTTGGAACGACTGAGATCCACCAACCATCTACAAATAGGTACTGAGGGCCAGCCTCAGTCCTCAGAGAGGACTCTCCTGGGGATCACCTACCTGAATCCTGGTCTGGGGAAGCCTGTGCTCTGCAAATTCTGCCTCCCAGGCCCCAGCCAGTTGCTTTATCATGGATTAAACTGGTTCCCTCCAAACCTTCTGGCCACTCAGTCTTTGCTTAGCTTGGATTGGGTTGGGGGAAAGAAAGAAGACACAGTGGCCTGTGAAGTCTGCCTGGCTCAACCACACTGTTAACGCTACATGGGATTGTGGTTTCTCAGTGATTCCTAGGTACAACCATCCAGGGGCAACTTTTCTCATAGAATTTAGTAAATGATACTGTGATGGCCCTTCAAAATGAAAAAAGTGAAATGAAAAGCAGCAAACTAAAGGGATTTTTATTGTTTCCTAAAAACCAAAACAAACAAACAAAAAAAGGCAGTGATGGCTAAACAGTGGACAAAGGACAGATGACAAAAAATAGGACAAATAGTAAAAAGGTACAATTGAACCCCAAAATATCACTAATTATACTAAATATAAGTGGACTTAGTGCTCTTATTAAGAGTCAAAGATTGTCAAATTAGATAAATAAGTAAAATTCTGTCTATATATAGTATGTGTGCCTGTGTACTCAGTCACGTCTGACTGTTTATGGACTGTAGCCCACCAGGTTCTTCTGTCTGTGGAATTTTCCAGGCAAGAATACTGGAGTGGGTTGCCATTTTCTCCTCCAGGGGGATCTTCCCAAACCAGGGATTGAAAGCAGGTCTCCTGCATTGGCAGGCAGATTTTCTACCACTGAGCCACCTGGGAAGACTTCATATGCAGTGTACATGAGATGAATTTTTAACATAGGAAAGTTGAAAGTGAAAATATCAGAAAAGATACACTATGTAAACACAGTAAAATAAAACTGATATGACCGTACTTATATCAGATAAAGTAGATGTCAGGACACAGGGTATTTCCAGGTATAATGAATATTTATAATTGTAAGAGAATCAATTTAACAAAAGGATCTAAAAATATTAAATTGCTTGCACCTAATAACAGAGCTCAACAAATCATAAGTAATAAATGTTGGAACTAAAGAGAGAAGTAGACAAATCCATCATTATTGTTGGGCATACAGTAGGATTTTATTTACATACACTAAACACTAATTTAATTTGAGGCAAATCTCAGTAATGGTCGATCTTGGTGAACGTTTGATTGTAAAGGGGCAAATTATATTTTCTCAGGGTGATGAGATACCTTTCTATCGCTGACTGGGATGGTGGTTTCACAGCAGTATGCATTTGTCAAACTTCTCAAACTGTACACCTGTGCTTTTTACTGCATGCAAATTCTTTTTCAAAATCCTCAAGTCAGGGCCCAGTATTTTCCATAATACCCCCTTTTCACTTACCACATTTAATATTGGATTTTCTATACATTTAAATGTATTATTTCTCCTTTTGGAAATAATATATATATAGAATCCTGCTTGAGTTATTTTGGGGGCTTCCCTGGTAGCTAAGCTGGTGAAGAATCCACCAGCAATGCAGGAGACCCTGGTTTTATTACTGGGTTGGGAAGATCCCCTGGAGAAGGGAACGGCTACCCAATCCAGTATTCTGGCCTGGAGAATTCCATGGATGGAGAAGCCTGGCAGGTCACAAAGAGTTGGACACAGCTGAGCTTTCACTCTCACTTGTGTTATTTATTTATCTTTACAACTTTGCAGCACTTTTCCCAACTTGAATAATCAATAAATACCAAATGAGCAAATAAAAATGAACTCTGAATACTGAATCCAACATTGTAGATAGCATTAAGTTTATTCTCTATTGTAGAGCAAGGAATGCCAAGTGATGCTAAATTTGGCACACTGCTTATTTTTGTATGGCCCTCAAGCTAGGAATGGGTTTTCCATTGTAACTGGATCAAAAGAAGAAAACATAAGTGAAAAAATGATATGAAATTCAAATGTCAGGAAGCAAAAATGAAGTTTTATTTTAACAGGGAAAGGTAAAAAGATGAGAAAAGACATACCATGAAAACCCTGAGTGTGATATGGTTTTACTAGCATCATGTAAAGGAGCCTGTGAGGGTACAGGGGTTTCCAAATGTAACTGAGGCAAATTCATGAAGATGAAATAGAAATTTTTAACTGGGCTGATCTAGAACTCAGGAATCTGAATTGTCTTCCCTGACGGCTCAGCTGTAAAGAATCTGCCTGCTAATGCTGTTTGATCTCTGGGTTGGGAAGATCCCCTGGAGAAGGGGATGGCAACCTGCTCCAGTATTCTTGCCTGGAAAATCCCATGGACAGAGAAGCCTGGAAGGCTACAGTCCTTGAGGTCACAAAGAGTTGTCCACAATATAGTGACTAAATATCAACAACGACAACAACAAATCTGAAACTGCACCACACCCTCTGTAAAAAAAAAAAAACCTGCTGTAGAGTAATTGGAATGACAAAACAATTCTTAGTCATAAGCCATGCAAATAATTAGCTGTTTCACAAGATACAAAGTAACAGATGGGGGTCACACATATTTAGTGAGAGAACTGCAAGTGATTATGTAGGCTACAGAAGATACAATTTGGAAGGCTATGGGATAAGGAGATAACTGGTTTCTGCCTACACAGTTTCAGCAGCTTTGCAAAGATGAGATTTATAAATACTTTATAAATTAAAGAAATTAACTACAGCACCACTAAACTGAAAGTACCACCTACACTACTTGCACAGTTTTCTATTAATAGTGACTGAAGCATTAGCTGCCAAGGCCTTGGAATAAATTATTATGAAATTAGAGCTTGCAGAGATGAGTTATCGCCTCTCATATGCACATTACTTGTAGCAAGAAAATACCATATTTGGAGTCAATCTCGTGGCGTGTCCAAAAGCTACACTTAGTTACAATGACATAAGAGCTCAGACATACGGCCTTATTAATGTTTTATAGAAATGGGGTGGAGAAGATAAAACGGATAGTAATTTAAATGAAGATGAGATGGTTCTTTAATACTTCTCAATTCTTTTGCTCTCTCAGATACTTCTAAGGGTACAAGAAGGAATTTCTTGTTTTAAAAGAAACTCATCATTCTATGGAGTCATTTATTAAGGAGGCAGTAAATTCAGTATTAATTACATGTAAGGTTATAGTTAGAAACGTTGAGTTCCACATTTAATAAATTGTCATATAACTGCATGTGGGTGTAAAGGAGTTTCCTGATCAAAATTGTCTACCTATAGTTAATATGATAATTATACCTCTTACTGGCAAATGACAGCTTGTTGGGAATTGTTTAATCAAAAAGAAAAAATTATTTACAGAATAGAATATAAGGGTAACTTACAGGTCACAAGGGCCTCGTGTGTCCAAACCTCAGAAAAAGAACTGGAACCATGAAAATGACTGTCATTAGAGCTTTCTCGTCGTTAGTCACTTGGACCGTTTCCTGGTTCAGTCTTGCTGCTGAACAACCTCCTCTCATTGCTGAAAACGGCTGCTACTAGCTTCCATTTTAGAATTCTTGTGGTGGAGATGTGCCATCATAAAGACTAACCGTTTGGATGCCTCATTAAAGAGCTGCTTGTTGTTAGCTGGTGTCAGTAAGTACTTCTCCTAGTCTAACCACAATGGGTCCTGCTACTGTGTCCAGAGGAAGTGATCTCACTGTTCCAATATGACAAGTACTCACTAATCAAATCAGAAAATATAGTAATAGGGCCAAGGTGACAAAATATCATTTATCTAAAAAATTCCCTCTTCCATTAAAACAATGATTTTCATTTATTGCCCTCAACCCACCAATTTGGGAAGATATTGAGAAAATAACAAGAAGAAGAGCTTATTATGAGCCCACACCCTTTTAAAATTAATAATTAGATGCATTTGTCAAAATTGAAAGACTACTAAGGGTTTATGAATTCAACTGTATATAAATATATACCTCAACAACAATAACAAAAAAGCATTGTAAATAAATATTGAACTCTGGTTAATAATGTGCATGTTAAGGTTTTTGTGAGGCTGTACTATGTCTGTAACTTTGCTTGAAATGCATCAAAAAATAATATACATGAATCGATGGTTAGAGGGATGTGTAGATGAATATAGACAAACAGATATATGATAAAGCAAATAGAGTGAAATGTTAATTTCTGCACTGATACAGTACATATATGCATTTTTACAGAAAAATTCTTTCAACTTTATTGTGTGTTTGAAAATTATCCCTATGAAACATTGGGAAAAAACTAAAAACCAAATGAAACAGAATTTCCTTACATAAAGAATGCATACTCAGTTAGTATTTCTATGCACTTGAGAGTCTAGAAGAATCTCTATTCCTAGTATACTTCAGATAGTATTTTACATTGCTTTAAATTCACTTACCTTTCAATTCTAAGTTCACTGTGTACCTTTCTCACTGATTAAAATGGGTCACCTCAAACATTTCTTTTGAGTTTTTAATTTCATAATGAATAGCTATCCATTTTTAAATACAAACAGCAAAATCTGAAAATATTAATTATCTATATCCTTACTACTCAGAGATATTTGATGTGTGTTTTTTAGAATTCACTTTAATAAATGCCCTTTTAAAAGTGAGAGTGAGTAAAGCAAATAGATGGGAAGCATGTATTATCTTTGTCATCTAACAGATTTGGCCAAAAAACCCTGCTTCTTAAAATTCAAATTTATCATTTCCCACCTGAACCTTATCATGACAAATATTGTTTTTATCCTTCGGATTTCTCATTGACCTATCCCATGGGTATTTTATGTTCTATGGATTTTCTCAGCTAGTACAGTCTTCTACATGTATTTCATAATACAGTATTATCGGATTGTACTGTCTCAATAGCTTAGGGACTGAGATGTTTATCAAGTACTGTGTAATAGGCACCACTATGAATTGTGACACAAAATAATATAAAGGAAGTAAAACTTATTTTAGAGAATATTAAACAGGTTATTTTGTTGAATGGTTAAGACAGGTAACTACTCTGAGCCCCAGTTATAGAACTTTAACAGCTTCAAGAGAAGCAAAATAAGATGCTTGTAGCACTTCATCTAGTGCACATCACATGCTTAGTGTATATAAGTGTGAACTGATATTAGTATGTAACTTTAAATTTGCATATTACTTGCATATTCACAGACTAAAATATGCTAAACATGTCTGTACTTAAGAGGTTTCAATATTTTTCCATAGATATTTTTTGCATTACTGATATTTTTATAAGACTGTTTCCACAATGCAGCCCAACTTCAGCTTAGACAAGATCTACTATCACAAAGTCTGAATTTTTTGCGTCTCGGCCATTGAGATTTTGTCATTTAAGAATCTAAGATAATGAACCTCACTAAAAGTTTTAGATTCTTTGGGAAGCCATCCTTTTATCTCTATGCTGGACTGTGACTCTGATACTTCATCTGTGTGTTTTGTTGTTGTTGTTCTTTAGTCACCAAGTCGTGTCCCGCTGTTTGAGACCCCATGGACTATAGCGTGCCAAACTCCTCTGTCCATGAGAATTCCCAGGCAAGAATACTGGAGTGAGTTGCTATTTCCTCCCCTAGGAGATCTTCCTGATTTAGGGATGGAACACCCATCTCCTGCATTGGCAGGCTGATTCTTTGCCACGGAGCCACCTGCGAAGTCCTCATTAGTGTGTCTGCGTTAGTCACTCAGTTGTATTCAACTGTTTTGTGACCCCGTGGACTGGGGCCTGCCAGGCTCCTCTGTCCATGGATCTCTCCAGCAAGAATACTGGAGTGGGCTGCCATTCCCTTCCCCAGGGGCTCCTCCTGACCCAGGGAGTGAACACGGGTCTCCTGCATTGCAGGTGGATTCTCCACCATCTGTGTCAGCAGGTGTGCGATGTGAGGTACCTAACACATAAATAAAAGCTTTGTTCCTCAAATGATACAATATTATTTATTTTTGCCTTTCAAATTGAAGTTTTTCCATTTGCCCCGAAATAGCCATTACTAATTGGAGAAGGAAATGGCAACCCACTCCAGTGTTCTTGCCTGGAGAATCCCAGGGACGGGGGAGCCTGGTGGGCTGCCATCTATGGGGTCGCACAGAGTCAGACACGACTGAAGTGACTTAGCAGCAGCAGCAGTAGTAGCCATTACTAATCTCTTCCAACCATTTATATAATTCTCACTTTCCATCAGTGTTCACTATATTTTTTCAATCAAAAAGAATAAATGATCTATTAATTTTGCTGTCCTCTATGTCTAATGGAATTTCCCTTCCAACTCGCCTCATATGAGTCAACTGACATGTGGCAAATGACCATCCTCACAGATGGATTGGTAATGGCAATCACACAATTGCTGAGTTTTGCAACACAGGTGCTTGGACTGGCTCTGCTTGCCCGCCAGCAATCTACAGATTTTTGGCAGTGCCCCCACAATTGTAAAAAGCAGCAGAGGGACAGCACATACTCATTCAGCTGGCACTCATCCTTTTCTGCACTGGGGCCCAAAGTTGGGCCAGACTCACTGCTTTCATTGCCTCTCAGCCCCTGAATCACTGTCAGATTCTTGACCCAAATCTGTGACTTGCAAGGAACCCATTTTGGGTTAATTACAAATGCACAAATTTAATATGAAAATAATGTGTTCCTTCATGTAATATTTACTACCAATGAAGGAGTGGGAACTGAGAAACTTGAAAATAGTATTTTTTCTTCCTAGTACAGAATAGAATGTTTCTGCAATAAAAATAAAACTGTTTAAGATGAGGTTTTCTTTAATAAAAAAAAGATCTTATATCTGCTATTAGTTTCTAAGTTAAACCTTTGATGTTCCAAACATACTTACACACTTGAAGATGTATGTAGAGAGAGGGATTTCTATTTAGATATGTGCTGTGCCTCGTTGGTTAGTTGTGTCTGACTATTTGAGATCTCATGGACAGTAGCCCACCGGGCCCCTCTGTCCATGGGGATTCTCCAGGCAAGAATACTGGAGTGGGTTGCCATGCCCTCCTCCAGGGGATCTTCCCAACCCAGGGATTGAACTCAGGTCTCCCACATTGCAGGCAGATGCTTTACAGTCTGAGCCACCACAGAAGTCCAAGAAGACTAAAGTTAGATATGTGGGTGGGTCCAAAATATTGTGAGCTATTTTTCAGCATAAAGTGTGTAAGAAAATCTGTCTGGAGTAAGAATTTATGCACTGGGCAAGTTTCCAGGAATCTTAATATGAATTAGAGATAGATTTACCATTGAGGAACTCATAGTAGAGTTGATGGAAATGTCAATGTGATCCCTTCTCTTAAAAGGTACAAATAAAATGAAGTGATAGTATTGGAGGGGGGAGGCAGTGTGCCTGATGAGGATCAAGGAAAACAATAGAAAGAAATTGACATACACTTGAGATTTATAGGATGTGTAATATTTCATTAGGAAAGTATCTGGACATAGGTAGTTTGGACAAAGATATATGGAAGAGTACGTTTGTTTTGGAAAGTGGAATTTACATATGTTTGCTAGGGTCAACTAGAGATGTGGTTGGAGAGATCGTTTTGGATCAGAAATGAAGCTTTGCTACAAGTATTTTCTTCTTTTCCTTGTTACGGCTTCTTATATCCACCCATCATTTAAAAGTGGACATTTAATTTCCAAATACATGGGGTTTTTAAAATATGTTTGATGTTGATCTCTCATTTTGATATAAATTTTTCATTTAAATGCTTTCTTCTCTGCAATCACCCTCTGTGTTTTTTCAGTCTTTTAACTTTATTGAGGCTTTAAAAAGCTAAATCAAGGACCTCTCTTGGTAAATGTCACATTGAGTTTGAAAATATGTGGGTTATTTTCAAATATCTTTGGATATTGATTTCTAATGTAATTCCACGGTGATAAGAGAACAGACTCTGCATGATTTTGGTTCTTTTAAATCATGAAAAATTTGCACCTTGTCTTATATCCCTGGATATGTTTCAGGGTCTCCTAGTTTAACGTCTATAGGAACTTAAATAGAATTTATATTCTACGGTTGTGTGAAAATTGTATAAAGCTTAATTATGTTGAATTGGTTCATAGTGCTTTTCAGGTCTACTATATCCTTCTACTTTTCTATTTATGTTATTAATTTTTGAGAGTTTGATATTGAAACTCCAATGAAAAATCTTAATTTATATACTTAAAAGTATTTGTAATATATAGTGTAACTATATGTAACTTTGTTCTGTATTTTTCAAGTCTCCTGTAAATATGTTACCATACCTTCCCCTAATTTAAAAAATGAAAAGAAAAAAATTTTTTAAATGAAGATATAATAATTTTTCCTAAGGAGTATTGGATTTACTAAGCATAGGCAATGTGAATTTTGTGTCTTATTTGAAGGAATACTTGATTTACACCTTCAGCTAATGAACTTGTTCCATTTCCTGAGTTTCCTGATCTCAGCTACCCCACCTCACTGCACCACAACACACCGAGTTAATCAAAACAAAAATTTTGGAGTCACTCTCAAGTCTTTCTTTCCTTCACACCCCTTTACTCAATCCATTAAAAAGCTCTGATGATTTCACCTTCAAAGCATATTCCACCTCTTCCATATTCCAAATTCAAACCTTTCAAGCCTTTATCTGCACTATTTTAATAGCTTCCTTATTGATCTCCCTGCTTTTGCTTGGACCACCTATCCTAAGAATCTTTGCCACAGAGATGTCAGAGTGACCTTCCAATATCTAAATTGGATCATGTCATTCCTTTGCTTATTAACCTTCTAATAACTCTCCATTGAATTTATAATAAAATGCAAAATCCTAAAGCTCTTATGATTCAACTTTATTTCCTATGGCTCATGCTATTTTTTTCTAAATTCTAGTCTAATCCTCAAAAACACACAAAGCTTATTTTCACGTTGGGGTCTTTGCACTAATACAGAATGCTTTTCCTCAGACATCTATGTAATGTTCTCATTCTTGTTATTTTCACCTCAGATTTACAACATGGACTTGGGGGACCATTTGCGACCATATCCCAGGCATATGCTATCACCGTTCTTAAATAAGACCTTCTGAGTTGTTGGAAATGTAAATAAAGAACTTGCAACAGAATGTAAATTAATGCACTGCTTTCTTTACTTGAGAAACTTTTGCTATGTAGCAAAAAAAAAAAAAAGTCAACTATAGTATTTTATGTGTAAGCATCATAATTGCTTTTTTCAGAAACTACAGAAACCAGTATGGTGAACAGTCTAAGGAAAATTGCCTTTATCTTGATCAGAAAACAGACATGATATATGACAAAGAACCTATGTGGGCATGGAATTATGACTTTCTGCCTTTTGTTAACCTCCTCTTTGATCTTAACAACAGACAAAGAGACAAAGGGAATGAGTATGGGTAACATGGAGATCCAAAGAAATTCTGTGTGGATGTAGTTGATACTCATATCTAAGGGCTTATTCCCCTTTATTGTATAAGAACACAAAATGGCCTGGGTTTGGGGCAAGTCCTCATATCCATTTCATCTGTTCAAAAAACCCAGGCTATATTAATAGATACATTTTATACTGATTGAAGCAAACAGTAAGTACTCATTTTAATAGTTAATTGTGGAAATTAAGGATTGTAAATTGTATTTTTGTTTAAAGAGTTCTATTGACTTTTTTTTTTTTCCTGTAAAAGAATCAATGCCTTGGTTGAGATCCCAGAGTTCCATACCACGGAGGGTGGGAGAGGCATTTTGTCCTGGAAATGTTAAGGGCAGGTGTTCCCAGTTATCCATAGACATTGAAGGACTTTAGGAAATCTCCTGCCAAATGTATAATTTTGAATAGCACTGCCTTCATGGATCTTCCAGGATGAACTGGCAGCAAAATACCACTCTAAGTAGTTGAAAGTATTCACGTTGGATGAAATTATTTAGCATCATCTATTGTATTGTAGACCAATGCTTGTCAAAAACAATAGTATGAGCATTCAGTTCTTATTGTTGTTGTTATATAATTTTTCCTTGCAAATAATTAAACAGTTTTGCCTGCCTTTTTACATGTTATTATTTGTTTTGAAAAGGTAATATATGTCCATGCTACAGAGTATAAAAGGCACTCAAAGACAGAACATGAGCAATAACTTTTAGTCTGTCATTTCTATCACAGGCCATCTAGTTCCTTCCCCAGAGGTATTCACTGCTATAGTTTTAAAACGTAAGTTTTCAGAGAGCATCTACATACATTAAAGCATAGGTACCAAACATAATCTTTTTTAAGTAGAAATCATAGCACATATTTAATATTATTCACATTATTTTCTTTCAAATTTGGTGGGAAAAAAAATCATGGTGATCTTTCCATATCAGCTCATAAGGAGTTAGTGACCTCACGCAGTAGCTACAGGGTATTCCCTCTTCTGAATAAACCAAATTAGCTTTGACACCTCCCTATTAGTGGACACTTATGTATCTTTCTAGCAAAGAATTTTTTAAAAGTCTTGGAGAAGTCCTAAGATTTTGTACTACTCTAACATATTTTCCACCCTGAGAAATAGTGCCGTTTTTCAATTTACAGAAGAAAAGTTGTGTTTAACATGTTTTTTTCCCCTGAGTTAAACCATCAACTCTTTTTTGATCTCCTACTTCAGTTTTCACTCTTAGCAAGCTGATTGTATTGTATTTCCTTTTGCAATCTCTTCTATTCTCCTTTTACTCTTGCTTTTATTTTATCTTATTTTATTTATTTTTCAATCCTGTCATATCATCAATGTCTTCTCAAACAGGATCATTCTCTTTTATGATATTCTTAGTGTAAGCATCATACCTGAGAGTTTATCTTTTTTCTTCCTTCTGTTTTGTCCTTTGCTGACTCATGTATTGTATCTCTGTTACCTACCATTTCTTTCCTGAATTCTTTTATCTCTGCTTTGAATTATTGATTATATGTTTTTTTATTTAATAGCAATATATTTGCTTACAATTTTTATCTGCTCCATTAATTTTTTTCCTAATTAGGTCATTATTTTCTTAGTACATTATTGACAAATATTATTATACTTAAAATACATTTTGATATTTAATTATGGCATCTACAATCTCTTAGCTTAGTGGTCTCCACTTGTTCATCTTGAGTGCTATGTTAAAGCAATAAAAGGAGGAAGCATTTGGTGAATTTACTATACCTGAGTCCTGAGTTGATTTATTCCAACTCTGAGTTAGCAGTACCATGCCTCTTGACTCTTAATTGAAAATATCTCAGTGAAAAATGAAACGAGTCTTCAAATGCCGCTGCATATTATAGAGGGTATATCTGACAGTTTTTGAGCTTCTATTACAAGCAAATAAAATTATTGGTGGAAGTGCTACTCAAAAAAACTGTAGCACTCTGATCCAGTAAAAATAATTTTATAGTTCTTGTGACTATTATTTGATACATTTTCAGTTGTCTTTTGTACAGAACAATTAATACCCAATATTGTGGTCATCAGTTGATATCACTATAGCAGAGTTACTTGTTCTTGAGTAATATATCTCTTTGAGTTTCTAATGAAAGATTTCTGACATACTGATTTACCTACAGATTTTAAAGATATAGTTTTCTTCTTCTTCTTCTTTTTCTAGCATACAAATTTCTACACAGATGTCACTCATAATTTCAGCCTATACCCTTTTACGGGCTTCCCTAGTGGCTCAAATGGTAAAGGATCTCTGCCAGCAATTCAGGAGATCTAGGTTCATTCCCTGCTTTGGGAAGATCCCCTGGAGAAGGGAATGGCTGTCCTCTCCAGTATTCTTGGCTGGAGAATCCCATGCATAGAGGAGCATGGTAAGCTACAGTTCATGGGGTCACAAAGAGTTGGACATGACCGAGCACGACTAACACACACGATACACCTTTACTCTTTTAGGATCTTAAAAAACTTTAAAAATACAAGTCAGTAGGATTTAGACTCTTAACATTTTAATTAATCACATTTGACCAAACGGACCTCAGAAGGTGAATTCTGGTGTTTCCCATTACCAAGCAAAGCTGAAAAAAATGTGAAATAAAGCCAACAAGAAAAATGAAGAGATAGGACACTGTTAAGTTTCTCCCACACTTATCTTGGAGTAGCACCCAAGAAATATTCCTTCTGTGGCATGGCCATCCACTAGAATTACCTCTTAGATGGTGTCAGATATTGGATTTCCTCACTGATAAATGAAAATAATATTAACTATAATGTCTCCTTTTCCTTGGCCTGTATCTGAAGGACTAGACCAGGAATCCCCCACCTACTTCTGTCAAAATTCATTTCAATATTTATAGCACATAGTACTATATTAGACCTATGGAAAGATGATTCATTTGAAAGGAATAACTTTATCTAAATCTATTCTGCTTTTGAAATTCTGCTAGTGAAAAAATAAAGGAAATTTTTAGAATATTTATGAATATATAAAATTATTTTTGAAAGATTAAAGGAATTTTTACACTTATGAAATCATAACAATGAATGATGAGAGAATAAGTTTAAATAAGTAAAAATCTATGAGATGCAAAAAATTGTAACATTTAATAATAATAATTGTGGTAATAAAAATAATGGATCAGTTATAGAAGACGAATCTGGGAGGAGGAGCAAACACTTGGAAATTTTCCCAAATTATAGTATTTCTAAGGAAAAGAATAAAGTAAAACTAAAATGAAGCTAAAGTGAGACAGATTCAGGTAATATGACTTGTGTATGGTAGGACTACAGGTGGTGAAAAGCAGCAGACAGAGGAGAAATAACGGATACACAGGAGAACTTTCACCAAATTAAGATACATATTAACTTGCAGCTTGAAAATATCTTTGAAAATCTAGGGAAAGTTATGTTAGATAAACAATACTTAGGTTCATCTTGGTGAAATTTTATCTGATGTATTAGTTTCTTATGGCTGCCATAATACACTAACACAAACTTGATGGTTTAAATTATAGATATTAATTTTTCACAGTTCTGGAGGTTAGAAATTTGATATTGGTTTCATTGTGTCAAAACCAAGTAGTTGGCAGAGCCACACTTCCCTCCATTGGTATGAAGGAAGAATTTGTTCTTTCTCTTCTACTTCCGGTGGTGGCTGGCATTCATTCATTGGCTTGTGACTGTGTCACTCAGGACTCTGCCTCTGTGGTCACATTGCCTTCTCTTCTGCCTGTCAAGTCTCCCTCGGCATCTCTCTTGTAAGAATACGTGTGATTGCATTTAGTGCTTACCTAGATAATACAATATCTGCCCCTCTCAAGGTCTTCAACTTAATCACTTCTACAAAATTATTTTATGAAATATAAGGCAACCTTTACAAATGCCAGGAATTAGGAAGTGGCTGTCATTTGGGGATGTCCATTATTTAGCCTATGAATTAGATGTATGCTTGCATGCACATGCAAGTTTTGCAAAATACACAAACAGAAGATACAGATTATAAGCATTAAAATAAGAATCTAGTTGCTCGTAGACTTTCATTTTGTAGAGAATTCTATGGAGTTGAAGAAAATATATTTAAGTGGTGATATTATAAATTAAACCAAATATTCATTTAATTTTGAGGACACCAAAAGATTTTCTTATCTATAAAAAGGCTTGATTTACTTCTCTTGAAGAAGAAATTTTGTTGAACTACAGATGAATGGGAGATGAATCAAGGTTAGAAACTTAAGGATAGGGAAAGGTCTGGTAATAAGCAGAGAACTTTATAAAATTGACAGGTTTGAACATCAAATTAAGTTTCAGTGCTGGAGTGCTGACTTGGCTCAGTTCATATTTGCACTCAATTTCTAGGTAATCTTGAGTTCCATTGCTTTATATACCATCTTTATGCTGGAAACAACTTTATTCACATCTCTAACCTAGACATCTCCCCTCTACTCTCCTTCAACAAAGTATTTTCTCTCTTTCTTTCTTAGATACATCATAAGCATCTGAAAGCCAGCATGCCCTAAAACGAACTGTTGTTTCTCTATTTAGACCTGCAGGATCTACAGCTTTCCCTGTCTCAGAATATGATAAATTCATTCTACCAGTTACTTAAGCAGAAAATCTTATATTTATTGTTTACTCCTCTATGTCTTTTAGTGAATCCTGTTGGCTATTGCTTACAAATATTATAAATATAATACCTCTTACTTCTCAGTAGCTACTAACTAACTACACACCATTCTTTTCTCTTACCTGGATAATTAAACAGCTTCCTTTATGCCCACTCTTGCCTTTTTATAGTTTAGCCTGCAAAGAATTAGAGTGCTCCTTCTAAAAAAAAAAAAAAAAAAAAAGCATGATCATTATTGTGTTAATCTGCTCAATGCCCTGTGATGACTTGCCATCTGCCTTTCTCATCAGTTTCCACCTCATTTCCTATCACCCTCCCTTATTTCTTCCAGCCGCTTAGACCTCTTGCTGCTGCTAAGTCGCTTCAGTCGTGTCCGACTCTGTGCGACCCCAGAGACTGCAGCCCACCAGGCTGCCGCGTCCCTGGGATTCCCCAGGCAAGGACACTGGAGTGGGTTGCCATTTCCTTCTCCAATGCATGAAAGTGAAAAGGGAAAGTGAAATCGTTCAGTTGTGTCCGACTCGTAGCGACCCCATGGACTGTAGCCTACCAGGCTCCTCCATCCATGGGATTTTCCAAGCAAGAGTACTGGAGTGGGGTGCCATTGCTGTCTCCTGTTCCCTAAACAGAGTAAGTGAGGAAATCTCCATAGGACTTTCTCATTTGTTCCCTCTGCCTGAACTTCAATGGGACAGTGTCCCCAAATATTCTATTACTCCATTTCTTTAGATGTGACCCAAGACAGACTTTACTGAAATTGACATGCCTTGGAGTGATAATGTAATATGATAAATAAAATATTTTTCATTAAGATATTAGCATATAATAGTTGGAATATTTATTCTTCCAAGGGATAGTGATAATCAAAAAGAGGTTGAAAAGATGATTGAAAGACATCCTAGAAAAAGTTTTTTCAGGCATTGAAAAATATGCATTAAAGAGTAGAATTCTGTACAGCAGTGTCAACCATTGATCAAGAACCATAGGTGCTCTGGAATTTAAGGTATTTTTTGTAGACTTCAATCTACTCTAAGTAAATTGCTGCCTCTCAGAACTGACTGTAACTCCAGGTGAGCTGAGAGGAAGGACATCTCTATCTTTGAAAAGTTCAATAATCTTATAAGAAAGAACTAGTGTTCTGTTCTTCTTCTCACTTAATATTTTGCACATGACTTCAAAGAGAAAACTCCAAGGGAGATTATTAAAATTTTATCTTTCATGGTTATGTGAAAATGTTAATTCACTTACCAAAGAGAATATTATACACACATTTGGTTTAAAATTGAAATGCCACAGCAGATGTTAGCATTTGAGTTTTTACTCACTTATTACCTTGCACAAAGATAGTAACTTCAAAATTAGCATATTACAATGTTGTAAAACAATGATAGCACATTTCAACTAAAGAAAATTGGTGGAATGTCTTTAAAGGCAGTGGAGGGAGGCAGAGTCCTCTTGGACTAAAAATCTTTTGTGCCTGAGGCTATAGACTAAAGATGCATTTCCACTGATGCACTGAAAAACAGAAACTAAACTAATTTTGCTCTTCCTGAAACTCCTGCCCTTCTGGAAAGTCTTTAGCAAAAATATAATTACACACAGTGCCTTCCAAGGGGTCCTTGCAGTATGATTCTTGAAGTTTGTTATTCTTCATGATACCTTTTTTCTTAGAAAATGTTATTTTTTCATCTCAAAGGCCTAACAGTATAATAGTGAAAATTTGCATTAAAAATATATACACAGTCCTTTATATCACCTGTGATTCCTAGACCACAACACAAGAATCTGTATCTATTTTCTGCATTCATGGAAAAGAAAAAAAAAAGATGAGAGGAAAGAAGAAAAAAGAAAGCCCGCATGCAAAATGAGTGAATCCATTTGTCCTCAGCCTTTCTATGAGAAGAATATAACCAAGAAAACTTAAATTTGATGTCAAGTAGAAAAAAGAATCTATCATGAAATATTATGAAATGCTAAAAACAAAAAATGCCAAAATATCAAGATTAACATGAGAATGAAAATTATCACATGTGACTAAGGTCTAAAAGATATCAGAAAAAATTTACTAAAAAGTAGATAGTCAAAACCTCATAAATTCAAATTTTACTCCCCTCTTCATTAGGGAATCACCCTTTCTGAAGAATATCTGCTGCAAGAAAATACTTGTATTATCTAATATGGTCCAGTCCAGTTCCAGTTCAGTTGCTCAGTCATGTCCGACTCTTTGCAACCCCATGAATCGCAGCACACCAGGCCTCCCTGTCCATCACCAACTCCCAGAGTTTACTCAAACTCATGTCCATCGAGTCGGTGATGCCATCCAGCCATCTCATCCTCTGTCGTCCCCTATACGGTAGTAGAATATTAATATAGATGTGAATGTGCCCTAGGCACTTTAAGAAGTGTTGAATTTTGGTTTAGGCTGTGAAAGTAAACTGCACTGAACAAAGTTTAACAGTCAACAAAGACTTCATTCAGGGTTATTGCAATTGGGGAATTAAGATTACTGGGAGAAATATCAATAACCTCAGATATGGAGATGACAACACCCTTATGGCTGAAAGTGAAGAAGAACTAAAGAGCGTTTTGATGAAGGTGAAAGAAGAGAGTGGAAAAGCTGGCCTAAAACTCAATGTTCAAAAAACAAAGATCATGACATCTTGTCCCATCACTTCAGACAAACAGATGGGGAAAGAATGGATACAGTGACAGATTTCATTTTCTTGGACTTCAAAATCACTGTGGACGATGACTGCAGCCTTGAAATTAAAAGATGATTGTTCCTTGGAAGAAAAGCTATAACTAACCTAGACAGCATATTAAAAAGCAGAGACATCATTTTGTCAACAAAGGTCTATATAAGCAAAGTTATGGTTTTTCCAGTATTCATGTATGGATGTGAGAGTTGGACTATACAGAAAGCTGAGCACTGAAGAATTAATGCATTTGAACTGAGGTGTTAGAGAAGACTCTTGAGAGTCCCTTGGACTGCAAGGAGATCCAACCAGTCCATCCTAAAGGAAATCAGTCCTGAATGTTCATTGGAAGGACTGGTGCTGAAGCTGAAGCTTCAACACTTTGGCTACCTGATGCGAAGAGATGAACCACGGGAAAAGACCCTGATGCTGGGAATGATTGAAGGTAAGAAAATGGGGCAACAGCGGATGAGATGGTTGGATGGCATCATCAGCTCAAAGGATGTGAGCTTGGGCAAACTTCAGGAGATGGTGATGGAGAAGGAAGTCTGGCATGCTGCAGTCTATGGTGTTGCAAAGACTCAGACATGACTGAGCAACTGAACAACAATAACAACAGTTGCAAATGGGGAGAGAGACTGAACTCAACTTCTCTGAAATAAAAGATGTGAAGGTTTTTATGTGTTGAGGTGAGCTAGTAGAAAAGTACTGGCAGACTTTGGGGGAGGGCTGACCAATGGGATATGTTGAGCACATAGAGTTATTCTTGAGTTTGCAATGTTTTCTTCTGGGATTAAGCCATCAGTGTTTGGTAATTGGCTCCCAAAGAAGTTAGGCTCCTATCTTCCCATCGAGACTGAGTGATGGAGGCACTATCTCTTTTAATGTTTAATTTCAAAGTAATAGTTCCCAGGTCCTTGAGAAAGACATTTCATGGGTAGTAAAACTGACAAGAGGCTGAGAGATTTATACACATTTCAAAGGGGCAGAGAAAGAATTTACAATGGCAACATTTCTGAAGCAAATTCTCTAAGAAACTGGAAGTCAGAGGCCCATAGCCAGGAGGAAATCTGTCTAAAACTTAGTCAAGCTGAGGGGAACAGTAAGGCTATCTTGGTCAAGGCAATGACTTCGAATTTATATTCCAGGTTGTATTATGTATAATAGTAGCATTCCTCTGGCTTTTATCCCTCCCTTTGACTAAAATTGGGAGCAGTTATCGTTAATAGATGATAGATAGATAAAAGGTAGATTGATAGATCATTCTATCTCTCTTATTTTTAGATCATTCTCTTGATATAGTTACTTCAAGGATTTTAGAATGGTGTTTAACACTGTTAAATACATTTTTATAGTTTATTATCCAGAGGCTTCTTTGATAAATCCTCTCTGCTCCTGTTTTTTCTCCCCTAACCACTGAAGGAAATCAAAAATAATTAGAACAGAATGCCTAACTCAGAAAAACAAGGTAATATAGTAATCGCCTCAAGCAAAAGACTTCTGCAAATGCTTCTGAGGAGAAAAGCAAGTTGCTGTATTCACCTACCTAGTTTAATGATCATTATGTAATTAATCCTAGTAGCATCTCTTTCTGAGCCTGGCAAGAATGATTACTTGTCCATATTTTTGAGAGTTCACAAATAGTCAATATTTTTAAAATGAAAAGTGTGATGGGAAACAGAAATTAAAAGTCTGATTAGTCATCTTGCATCTGAATTACCATTATTACTTAGTGTCAAATAAGCAAATTCTGTTTGCTGTGTTAGTCACTCAGTCATGTCTTTAATCTATACTGAGCACTAGTTTTCAGTGCTTAATTAGCATAATCAACAATACTGCCCTGGGCTTCTCTGGTAGTTCAGTGGTAAAGAATCCACCTGCCAAGGCAGGAGACACGGGTCTGATAAGGGAATATCTCACATGCCTAAGAACAACTAAGTCTGTGCACGCTGACTCCTGAGCCTGTGCCCCAGAGCCTGGGAACCACAACTGCGGAGGCCATGTGCCACAACTACCGAAGGGCATGTGCCCTAGAGCCTGTCTCCACACAAGAAGCCACCGCAGCGAGAAGCCTGTGCACTGCAAAGAATAGTAGCTCTCATTTGCCACAACTAGAGGAAAGCCCACACAACGAAGACCCAACACAGCCTGAAAAAATCAATAAAACTGTTTAAAAAAAGAAAAAAAGAGGTGATGGCCATTTAAGACAAAGCAAAACAGCAAAACAAAACAAAAACAGTGCTGCTCTCTCCTGGGATTTAAAATCTCCTGACATCGTCCCTTTAATGGAAGACAGTGAATTTATTCATGGGATGTGTTCCCTTGTCATGAAAGTTAGTAAATGCAGATTTGTAATTTTTAAAATTATTAAAACAATATACTTTTCCTGAGGAAAATATAATCATTTCTTTTTTGAAACGGAACAATTTCTTTACTAAAATCCTGATATATGTGGGTGCAGTCAAGGGATATTTCAGATAGTACATACTTTTTGCATTACAGGAAGAGTAATTTACATGTGGACATGTTTGGGGAGAGTTGAGGAGTGAGGATGTGAGAAAGAAAAAAGTTGAAAGAACAGGAATATAATTTGAGGACTATAAGCATACACATCTTTAAAAAATTCAAAATATAAGTAATTATATTCTTTTACATTTTGTCTTTTGGTTGTGACATTTTGTTTCTATCATTAGATGATTCCAAGTGATCAAGCCTCTTATTTTAAGATTCTCTTAAATAAATTTTCTTGCCTTCATATAAAAGAAAAACCAAAGCAGCCAATTACTTTGTTTGTTTTAATGTATCATGTTAACATTAAATGCATAAATTAGTTAAAAGGAAATAATATTGTAAATCACAGTATGTAATGTTTCAAGACCTCCCATCCATTTTTTAAAAATATATTTTATCAGTGGTAATAAAAATAAATTAGAGATTGGAAACAGAACTCAGATATGTTTTAGGGAAAAATTTTCTTAAAGTTATTCAGGAAAGAGAGAGTTTGAAGCTGCAGATTGTTTTAATATGCATATAATTAATTGTCATACTTTATAATGTGAAATTTAATTAAACTAGTTCTAGCCGTTTGGGTTTTGAAATGCTAGGTACGATACTAAGTGAAAGAAGAGAGGAATTGATTTTATCCTTTTGGCATTTTTGTTTCATACATAATAGCTTTCTTACCAGGAGTGTAAGAGAGCCAATGATAGTTTTGCCTTGATCTACAGGAAAATGAACATTCCATAAAAGGTAAATCTATTAATTAGAGACCTGCACAGCTTTCTTTCTTGCTAGTATAATCATTAAATTGATTTTTCCAATCCATCATGTAATTGTTCCAGCGATGGAATCCTGCTTTCCATTCTCGTTCTGCTTCATCAATATTTCCTGTAAAACACGGAGTGAGTTGCATTAATCTACATTTCAATCTCTGTTTATGTTAATTAAAAATAATTTTGATTTCAGATGCCATTTTCTCCTAGCACACTGCACAGTGATCTTTTAATTTATTATTTATTATAAACTTCTTTCACTACATGAAAAAACTAATAAATTTTTAAATATACTATATGAAAATGAAAATAATATATACATACAAGATGTATTCAACATAAAATGTAACACACATGAGCTTGTATATTATGTCAAATTATATTACATATTTTTGCTTTAGTTTCTGAGAAGATATATAAATATTATTTTCTAGAATCCCCTAAGTATAGTAAAAATCTCATTTAATGCATCTATTTTACATATATAATTATATAGCAGAGTATTATTATTTCTGATGAAAATGCTCATATATAAATATTTATTATTAATGCATTAGGAGAACTTTATAATTGGCATTCTACATAGATTTTACATTCATTCTGTATTAATATATTTTCATTACACACAAAGCCTGGTCATTGAAAAGAGTTTATTAAACATAGTGCAAGATAGAAGTTTATTAACTGCTTTGAAAATTAGAATGATGACCAAGAAAATCTCTGTTTTTCAGCAGTTTGCAAAGTGTATGTATGTGTCAGGGGAGAGGACTGTTTCTGCCAGAAATAATATGAGACAATGAACCAAAAATGATTTTGTAATACAAAAAACTTGAAATCTTGATTTATTTGAAAAGTGTATTATATTAAAGAATAAAGATTGTAAACAATAGAAGCTCTTAAATTATAAGCTTTTAAAATCATATATTTAAGTTCCTAATATAAATAGATGTAATAAAGCAAGAAGATGGTTTATTCAAATCTATAGGTATTTAATATATTTGTAGTACTCTTATGTTTTAAGTTTTTAGGAGATTTTGCCAAGAGATAGCACTGGTCACAGCAAACAACCTCTTCCAACAACAAATGGACTACAAATGGACATGTCTACAAATGGACTTCACCAGACGGTCAATACCAAAATCAGATTGATTATTTTCTTTGCAGCCATAAATGGAGAGGCTCCATACAATCAGCAAAAACAAGACTGTGAGCTGACTGGGGCTTGGACCATGAACTCCTTATTACCAAATTCAGACTTAACTTGAAGAAAGTAGGGGAAACCACTAAACCATTCAGGTATGACTTAAATCAAATATCTTATGATTATACAGTGGAAGTGACAAATAGATTCAAGGGATTAGATCTGATAGGCAGAGTGCCTGAAGAACTATGGATGGAGGTTCGTGACACTGTACAGGAGGCAGGGATCAAGAACATCCCCAAGAAAAAGAAATGCAAAAGGCAAAATGGTTGTCTGAGGAGGGCTTATAACTAGGTGAGAAAAGAAGAGAAGTGAAAAGCAAAAGAGAAAAGGAAAGGTACACCCATTTGAACGCAGAGTTCCAAAGAATAGCAAGGAGAGACAAGGAAGCCTTCCTCAGTGATCAATGCAAAAAAACAGGAACACAATAGAATGGGAAAGACTGGAGATCTTTTCAAGAAAATGAGAGATACCAATAGAATATTTCATGCAAAGATGGGCACAAAAAAAGGACAGAAATGGTAGTTACCTAACAGAAGCAGAACATATTAAGAAAGGGTGGCAAGAATACACAGAAGAACTATACAAAACAGATCTTCATAACTCAGATAACCATGATGGTATGATCACTCACCTAGAGCCAGACATCCTGGAATGTGAAGTCAAGTGGGCTTTAGGAAGCATCATTACGAGCAAAGCTAGTGAAGGTGATGGAATTCCAGTTGAACTATTTCAAATCCTAAAAGATGATGCTGTGAAAGGGCTGCACTAAGTATGTCAACAAATTGGAAAACTCAGCAGTAGTCACAGGACTAGAAAAGGTCAGGTTTCATTCCAATCCCAAAGTAGGCAATGCAAAAGAATGCTCTAACTACTGCACAATTGCACTCATCTCACACACTAGCAAAGTGATGCTCAAAGTTCTCCAAGCCAGGCTACAACTGTAAGTGAACTGAGATATTCCAGATTTTCTTGCTGAATTTAGCAAAGGCAGAGAAACCAATATCAAATTGCCAACATCTGTCAGATCATTGAAAAAGCAAGAGAGTTCCAGAAAAACATCAACTTCTGTTTTACTGAATACAATAAAGCCTTTGACTGTGTGGATCACAACAAACTGTGGAAAATTCTTAGAGAAGGGAATACCAGAACACCTGACCTGCCTCCTGAGATATGTGTATGCATGCCAAGAAGCAACAGTTAGAACTGGACATGGAGCAACAGACTGGTTCCAAATAGGGAAAGGAGTACGTCAAGGCTGTATATTGTCACCCTGCCTATTTAACTTATATGCACATCATGGGAAATGCCAGGCTGGATGAAGCACTAATTGGAATCAAGACTGCCAGGAGAAATATCAATAACCTCAGAAATGCAGATAACACTACCCTTATAGCAGAAAATGAACAGTGACTAAAGAGCCTCTTGATGAAAGTGAAAGAGGAGAATGAAGAAGTTGGCTTAAAATGCAACATTCAGAAAACTAAGATCATGACATCTGGATCTATGGCAAATAGATGGAGAAACAATGCAAACAGTGACAGACTTTATTTTCTTGGGCTCCAAAATCACTGCAGATCGTGACTGTAGCCATGAAAGTAAAAGACACTTACTCCTTAGAAGAAAAGCTGTGACCAACCTAGACAGCATGTTAAAAAGAGGAGACATTATTTTGCTGACAAAGGTCCATCCAGTCAAAGCTATGGTTTTTCCAGTAGTCATGTATGGATGTGAGAATTGGACTATATAGAAAGCTGAGTGCTAAAGAATTGATGCTTTTGAACTGTGGTGTTGGAGAAGACTCTTGAGAGTTCCTTGGACTGCAAGGAGATCCAACCAGTCCATCCTAAAGGAGATCAGTCCTGGGTGTTCATTGGAAGGGCTGATGCTGAAACTTAAACTCCAATACTTTGGCCACCTGATAAAAAGAATTGACTCATTGGAAAAGACCCTGAGGCTGGGAAAGATTGAAGGCAGGAGGAGAAGGGGACGGCAGAGGATGAGATGGCTGGATGGCATCACCGACTTGATGGACATGAGTTTGAGCAAGCTCTAGCAGTTGGTGATGGACAGAGAAGCCTCGCGTGCTGCAGTTCAAGGGTTCACAAAGAGTCAGACATGACTGAGCGACTGAACTGAACTGAACTTAATAAAGCTAGAAGATGGTTTATTTAAATCTATAGGTATTTTATATATTTGTAGTTCTCTCATTTTTAAGTCTTTAGAATGCTAAGCTACAGTCATTAAATTAAAAACAAAAGTTTGTTATTTCAACTATTATGAAAATAAAAACTGACAATTTTTATTATATACTTTTCAGTTAGGAATTTTGAAATTAATTATAACTTTGTAAGGTGTTAGTTAGGAGAATGTTCATGTGATCTCATACTACAATATAATGTATACATAAAAATGTCTTCATATTATTAACAACAGAGCACATTCAGTGATTTGTTTTTTGTTAAATGACAGTGAAAATATTTAATGCCATTAAGAGATCCCCTGTAATTTAAGATATAGTTAGGTTTGAAATGTTCACAGTGCTTGGACATTGGACAAATTTTTGTGAGTTTATATTTGAGTTTATAGGAAAAAATGTCCTATTTCTATGTAAAATGCCTTTGTAAAGGTCAATGGCTATACTTTTTTTGTGAATAGAAGAACTTTTCTAAAGAGTCAAAAAACAGTAGATGTGGAAGAAAGATACTAAACATCCTACCAAATGATACACTCTTCTGTTCTTTTTTATGATAATTAAATGCTGTTTTAAATTTATTTACACAAAATAAGAACTCTAAAGTTTAGAAACAACAAAACTTTTGGTATAACAAATAAGTGATTGGTAATTTAGCATTTAGATGATGAATTTTAATATTTAGAGAAAAGGTCTTATATCTGATTTTCTTTTCTTCATGGAATTATATAAAATCCATTGATTCATGTAAACATAAATTTATTTCTTTTTGGGTCATAATCAAATATCTATACAATTTACTTACTAAAAGTTTACTTTCTAATGTCAAAATGCTCTGTAAATCTGATTACATTTTCCCTTTAGAATTACTGAATATTGATTGAGACAATACAGTACAAAACATTTAATTATTTTCTAACAGAATCTAAAGGAACTGGATACACTGTAATGAAAAGACAATAAAAAAAAAAAACCTTAGTCCTATGTCATAAATCATAACCAAAATTAGAATTTTTTTCTCCTCCTCTACTTCTTTTTCATCCCAAACTAGAATACTGTTATACTTAAGTGGCTATAGATTTATCATCATCAGTGAGATGTAGCTCTATTTGTTTTATAGTTAACAGGGTGCTGCACTGTGGAATAAAGAAAAGAACATCAATATAAGCTTTGGAGTGACATGGGTTGAAATTCCAGCTTGACCAATTATGATATTAGTATAAAAAATTAACTTTTCAAATTAATTTTCCAACTGTAAATGGAGTTGGTAATCCCTATTTTGCAGTGTTGCCATGAGGGATAATTGAGATGGTGTGTACATTTAATTAAACTATATGCATCTATGGGGAGCTCTGGAAATGAACTTACTGCCTTTGTAACAAAAATTCATTCCTAAATTTGTTCTTTATCGAACCAGTGTAGACCTAGATCAATATCAGTAATTTAAAAACACACTGATACAACTTTTTCAGGACTTGGATGATCTTTGTTTTGCCCACATTGTGTTTCATTTGGGAGAAAGTCAGCAGTCTTCACTACACAAAGAAGGATATAATTAAACTATTTTTTTTTTTTTTTTTTTTTGGTCTTGTCAGTTAAAAAAGGGTGAGCAATATTTTACCAGAACTAAGTCTAACTAGCCAAGTCTGAGGAGTTAGGACAGAACATAAGAGAAGTTATTGTTATTGTTAATCAAGATGAAAGTAGAAGACATTAACTACATTGATACTGAATGGTACTGAATATTACAATAAAAAGTAACATTTCCTGTGTTTTGAGAGATCATAAAAATATCATCTGTCCCCTTTACTTGCTTATATTCCTGTTTTTCAACCAGTTATTAAAATTGCAAAGGGATTCATAATTCTTTATAAAGCAAATCATAAACTTACTAATTGCCCTGTTATAATTTGAGGTGTGTGATGAGATGGTGTGAACTACGATAAACTTGTCAGGAAGATCTGCTGGAGAAGTGATAGGTTACCCACTCCAGTATTTTTGGACATCCCTCGTGGCTCAGCTGGTAAAGAATCTGTCTGCAGTGGGGGAGACCTGGGTTCGATCCATGGGTTGGGAAAGCTATTCTGGCCTGGAGAGTTCCATGTGGATTGTATAGTCCTTGGAGTCACTAAGAGTCAGACATACTGAGCAACTTTCACTTTCATGATTACTCAGACTGGGCTTTGTGAAGACATCGTATGTTTTACAGTGAAATAAATAAATCAGTTACTTTGATCCAAGTAACTCAAAGTCTTTTGTTTATTTGTTTGCTTTGTTTTGCTTTTAACAACTCATGGAAAAGTCAAATATGAAAAACTGCTTGATATTTTTCCTTCAAACTACCTTTTCACTATACCATTTTTGTTTGCATTCTTGATGCCTAATTAGCAAATAGCAGAATATGAGATTCCAAAGTGATCAATCAGAATAATATGTCAACTCTTAAATTTACATTAGTCTTCTTTAGTTGTATCAACCAGTATTTCATGATTTATTCAAAGGCCAAAGGAGGAACAATTGGATCTGATATTTTTGTAATCTGAGAAGATGTGTAGGTCAATTTTTTCCGTTTATATGAATTTACTTCCTCAATTTTAATGAAAAATATTGATATTTCATCAACATTGAATGGGTCATTTCTCTACTTCCATTTCTTGTGATTATGAAATATTGTAGTTATATTCTTAGCAAAAAATCTGAATTTGTTAACAGTTGAAACAGTGTATTTTATTTCTTGCAGGTGCTTGCAATAAGAGCACAGGTGTGTGCTGAAATATAGTCTGAAGTTAAGAGTTAGAATTTGAGTGTTAGACAAATCTTAAGGATCATTTTTTTGAGCATATTTACTACTCAGATGGAAATAACTGCTCAGAAGGTACTTATGCTTATTGTACTTCCATTGTGAGTGAGGTAAACATTTCTCCTTTTAAGAAGTCCTGTTCAGTATTTATTTTTTGAAATTTTCCTTTGCTTGTGAAGTTACCTTGCTTTTAAAAAAACCAAAAGGAGTATTTCCATAAAATCTTCAGCCCAGGTCATCTGAACCAAATTTTCAGAATATCGAAGAGTAAAATGTTGAAAGTTTTATGACTTGATAAATATAAGGTATGTTAATAACATATCTTCTTAATATTTAAATCCCTCTACATTATTTCTTTATAAAACCTAAAGACATGACATTTCAAACTAATTGTTTATTTAAGTGTAAATATTATTATTACTAATGAATACATTGTTGATATTATAACAATTATGTCATACATTTACTTTAAAATTTACTAAATATATTTCATAAAACTACTTTGGGGTAATTATCTGAAAAAATAGTGATAAATATAAAATATGTTTTCAAGACACATTGGGAGTATCCCAGAGTGACATATATGTTTCCATCCAGCACAGTGTTCTTGACATTAGGAAGTTGTTCAGCCCTGGGTAGGAGAGGGCAGCATCTAGCCAAAAACATAGGAGTTGGTTTATTCAACTGCTTTACAGAAGTTGGATATTTAGAGATAGAGATTTTGAAGTACATCTTCAAAACCTGTTGATATTGAAATTTTATTTTATCCTCAAATACACTACAGTAGGGGCTTCCCAGGTGATGCTAGTGGTAAAAAGCCCACCAGCCAACGGATGCTGGAGATTTAAGAGACACAGGTCTCATACGTATGTTGGGAAGATCCCCTGGTGGAGGACATGGCAACCCACTCCAGTATTCTTGCCTGGAGAATCCCATGGACAGAGGAGCTTGGCAAGCTACAGTCCATAGGGCTGCATAGAGTTGGACACAACTGAGACGACTTAGCATGCACACACACACACACTGCAATAGACCACATGTGCTTCAACCAGAACGACTAAGTTGATTTTATAATAAATTAGTCATTTAAACATTTCCCGTACTCTCAGCATATTTTGCTTCAAATTATGATCCTCCCATTTCAAAATATGAGGTTATTGATATTTCTCCCAGCAATCTTGACTCCAGCTTGTGCTTCTTCCAGCCCAGCATTTCTCATGATGTACTCTGCGTATAAGTTAAATAAACAAGGCGACAATATACAGCCTTGACATACTCCTTTCCCTATTTGGAACCAGTCTGTTGTTCCATGTCCAGTTCTGAATGTTGCTTCCTGACCTGTATATAGGTTTCTCAAGAGGCAGGTCAGGTGGTCTGGTATTCCCATCTCTTTCAGAATTTTCCACAGTTTATTGTGATCCATAGAGTCAAAGGCTTCGGAATAGTCAATAAAGCAGAAATAGATGTTTTTCTGGAACTCTCTTGCTTTTTTGATGATCCAGCAGATGATGGCAATTTGATCTCTGGTTCCTCTGCCTTTTCTAAAACCAGCTTGAACATCTGGAAGTTCATGGTTCACATATTGCTGAAGCCTGGCTTGGAGAATTTTGAGCATTACTTTACTAGCATGTGAGATGAGTGCAATTGTGCGGTAGTTTGAGCATTCTTTGGCATTACCTTTCTTTGGGATTGGAATGAAAACTGACCTTTTCCTGTGGCCACTGCTGAGTTTTCCAATTTGCTGACATATTGAGTGCAGCACTTTCACAGTATCATCATTTAGAATTTGATATAGCTCAACTAGAATGCCATCGCCTCCACTAGCTTTGCTCATAGTGATGCTTCCTAAGGCCCACTTGACTTCACATTCCAGGATGTCTGGCTTTAGGTGAGTGGGAGTGGTCACACCTTCATGATTATCTGGGTTGTGAAGATCTTTTTTGTATAGTTCTGTGTATTCTTGCCACTTCTTTTTAATATCTTCTGCTTCTGATAGGTCCATACCATTTCTGTCCTTTATTGAGCCCATCTTTTCATGAAATGTTCCCTTGGTATCTCTAATTTTCTTGAACTAAAGAGCCTCTTGATGAAAGTGAAAGAAGAGAGTGAAAAATTTGGCTTAAACCTCAACATTCAGAAAACTAAGATCATGGCATCTGGTCCCATCACTTCATGGGAAATAGATGGGGAAACAGTGGAAACCATGGATGACTTTATTTTTCTTGGCTCCAAAATCACTGCAGATGGTGATTGCAGCCATGAAATTAAAAGACACTTGCTCCTTGGAAGGAAAGTTATGACCAACCTAGACAGCATATTAAAAAACAGAGACATTACTTTGCCAACAAAGGTCTGTCTAGTCAAGGCTATGGTTTTTCCAGTAGTCATGTATGGATGTGAGAGTTGGACTATAAAGTAAGCTCAGTACAGAAGAATTGATGCTTTTGAACTGTGGTGTTGGAGAAGACTCTTGAGAGTCCCTTGGACAGCAAGGAGATCCAACCAGTCCATCCTAAAGGAGATCAGTCCTGGGTGTTCATTGGAGGGACTGATGTTGAAGCTGAAACTCCAATACTTTGGCCACCTGTTGTGGAGAGCTGACTCATTTGAAAAAACCCTGATGCTGAGAAAGACTGAGGGCAGGAGGAGAAGGGAACAACAGGGGATGAGATGGTTGGATGGCATCACTGACACAATGGATATATATTTGTGTGGACTCCGGGAGTTAGTGATGGACAGGGAGGCCTGGCATGCTGCGGTTCATGGGGTCGCAACGAGTTGGACATGACTGAGCAACTGAACTGAGCTGAACTGAACAGAACATTTCAAAATACTGATAATTTATGTAAAGATTGAGAATATATAGTCTGTTATATGTTAAATGGTACCTCTTCTAGTTTCCTGGCATATTATGCATGTTACCTCATTGCTATTCACACTCAGAGGACACAAGGGTAGCTCTGTAGCTCTGCCAAGGGATGCAGAAGCCCATCTCTGCTGTATATTGTGTCACAGAACATTTGGGAGTACACAGAGCACTGGTCTATAAGTAATGTTTCCCAAACAGGTGGAGTCCATAATTATAATTTTGGTGAGAAAGTAAATAAAAAAGCATATCAAAAAGTAAATCAAAGAGCATATTAAACAATCAAGTACAACTCTGAAGTGTCCTTATTTGCCTGAAACTAACCCTTAACCTCTCTAAAGAAGAAACTAAAACAACTACTATATAGTGATATCTAAAATATAGCTTGAAAATTGTGGAATATTATGAGAAACAGAAGGGTAAAGTCTAAAGGAACTGGTTAGCAGTATGCCCAGAGGTTGAAAGTAAATTACTTTTATTTGAAAAATATACCAAATAGACTTGAGGAGCTACATCAGTTATAAAGAGCTGGGCATTTAAAAAAAAAAGACAAAACAAACAAAAAAAAAACAGGCAATGAATCATATATGTATGTCATTTTTCTCAGAGAATATGCAATCACTCAAGTTGATTGTTCAAGCTTAGTTAAATATTCTCATACTAGTGAATTTTGAAATAATACAATGATCTGAACCATTTTCCTAATATTTCCTTATGTAAATCTAAGTAATCACTTTCTGAAGCATAGCTAACTAAACTACTACTTGTTTATTATGTATGTCTCTGGCCTTAAATATTTCCAAGCTCAGAATATTTAGAAATATTTGGATAATGTTTTTAAATATATAAATTTTAAAGATTTTTTCCCCCTTAAAAATCAATCAATTTATCACTAAATTTGTTTTTGCCTTTTTTGGATTATCAATTGTGTTTAGACTTACATCAGTTTAATTTTTTAGTTCTATAAGTTGTTTATTTTATATATTTACTTTTTCAATTTGCATTAAATAATTCCACAAAAATTTGCTGAATAGCAAGATCACCCTATCTTAGTTCCACTATTAGGTTCTATTTTCTTCTAGAGAAAATGTCTGGTTTTACTTTCTTTAAATAATGTACACAGTGGAATCAATTAATTATAAAGTTGCAAATGAACATTATCATCCTTCCCTGGATAGTGTAACATTTTCCTCTTTTACATAGCCCACAACCAATTATTTAACCAAATACTAACAGAACACAAAAGTAACACATACCTGTAATTTCCAAAACTTTGGGAAAAAATAGTGTCCAGAATCGGCATTGTTGAGCACGTAGTTTGGTATTTACTTTTGGTGACTCGGTATTTAAGGAGAAATATTTTTGTTCATTGCTTTTGAAAACAGGCCATCTTGTACTATTGTTCTGGGTCCCATTCGGATTTCTAAAAAAATTGAGAGGCATTATAGTTCTATTGAAGTCACTGATAAATTTATATATATATATATATATATATGTTCTCAGAAATCAATAAGAGCTTAAAAAAAGTCAGAAAAATGTTGATTTGTTTGATAATCAAGCATAAAAGAACTAGTTGAATGTTTTCAGTACCTTGAAGCACTATGTTAGTTAAAATCGTAGGAATTAAAATTTAAAGAAGAAATTTTTACACATATTTTTGCTTAACATATAGGAAGAAAAATATATTCTATTTTAAAATGCTAATATTTTCTTTACACTTGAACATATATATCTAATTTTGGGGATGATTGCTCATCTCCTTAGTATGTAATAACTGTATTACTCTAGGTCTAACTTTTAAGTTGTTCTTTCATTCATATAAATTTGTTCACTGTTTAAAAATCCTTCAGTAATTCCCATGTGAGATCAGATAAAGATTAGTGAACATGCCACCCACATTTCCAAGCTTACTTTCAGGTATTCTCTTTGCAGGCCAGCCAACAGGAATTCGGGATACTTTCTTAGTCATTTCTTTATTTCACCTCCTGTCTTTGCCTAGCTATTACTTCTGCCTGGAATTGCTTCATTTCCTAACATCAGGTGTCAAAATCAATTCAGAACCTTCAGTTACTGTTTTCATGCTGATGCTTCCCATATTTTCAATTGTGATTTTTATATCAAGAGTGCTTGACTCAGTCTTTCAGATATTTATAATTTTTGGTTCACTTGCCCCTTATAGGATTCAATAATATATTATTGCCTAGGTCACACAAAGAGAAACTCAAAGAATAAACATTATGGAAGTGACTATCTGGATAGTTACTGGTGATTCTGAAGATTTCCCTTTAATATATTTGTATGCTGCTTTTATGAGTCTGACACTTGTCTAGGCTTTAGAAATACAAATACATATGGGAATGTAGTTTTCCTCAGAGAATTACAAGAAAGGACATCCATGAAAACAAAAAACCAACAATATACAGGAAACTAAATCAAGCATAAACACGAATTGTCAGAAGAGGGAATTAGCTAAAGAAATGCAATTTTACCTGAAGTAAGGAGAAAAAAATAAGAAATTGAACCAGAAAGAAAATTTTGGAAAACTAAAGAAAGGGAACAAAATTAAAATAGGTACAAAATTGTGTTCCTCCTAGTTCAAATAGCAATAAAAAAAAAAAAAAAAAAAGTAGTTTTCTTGGACTCTAAGAGGAGATTCTATTAGAATTATAGCTTTAGGATTTTAGTGGTATAGCAATAAGATCTGAAAATCTAGTAAAATGGTTTAGACTTTAGTTTGTAGGCCTTTACGATTCTTGAAGGATTCTTGGCCTGATGGTTTACTGTAAACATAATAGTTTAGAACTATTAACCTAGAGCTGGTATCTAGAATAACCAAGAAACCTAGAAAGTAGTCACTGAGACTTGTATAAAAAAAAAAAAAAAAGATTAAAGTGATAGGCAAATGCAATTTATCCCTTTCTAACTTAAGCAAAACCACATAAGAAAATCTCCAGTTGAACTTTTCTAAAAGTATACCTCACAAAATTCTTCATCATTTATAATATACCTTCTATATATTATTGACAGAAACTTGGGAGAACTGATGGAACACACACTTTATTTTTCTTGCCAAAAGCCTGTGAACCCCTAGGATTTGGAAAGAGAAGCAGGCATTCATCAGCATGGTTATCTGAGGCAGATTTTGCCAGCAAGAACTTGTATTGAACAAGTACCGTAAGTTCCTATTTTATCACAGATGCAGACATATTCAACCATGATTCAAGAGCTATAGAGATAAATAGCTTCGTGATGAACTGGTTGATTTTATGTAGGAACTGGATGATTTAATAAGAATTATTAAAAAGCAGAGCTATTCAAGCTAAACCAATATCATAACAGGATTGAACCCTCTTGCTTTAGGGTATTATTTGAAAGAGGTCAGGAAGAAAATTTCTCCAGATCACAGATGGCACACTTGTCTAGGTGAATTATGTAGTCTTTTTCTTTTATTTTAGAGCTTTAGAAACTAACAAGTACAGCTGCTGGAGGCTGGATATTAAACCAGGAGAACCATTGGTCTGATTCGGTACAGCAATTCTTATGTTCCTAAATTGCCCACTTTCCTTCTAATTCCATTCTAATTAACTTATGGCACCATTTTAACTGCACATTCGTTTCTGGCTTCTGCAAATGGTGACTTAAACAGAGTTGACTTGTACTTGAGTTCAAGAGCGAAGCACTAATGGCACTGCCAGTGTTCATTTAACAAACTTTGTCCTATGAAATAACTCATGACATTCCAAATTGTAGTTCAGAGATAATAAAACTCCTTTGCCTATGGATGCAGATATTGTTTTCAAAAAGTGATTGAAATAGCTATTGAAGTGAGGAAGCATTTTATTTTATAATTTGAAAAAACCTCCAAAGACTAAAACTTAACCAGAGACATAATTCTCTTCTTATTTGTATCAGTTAAAAACTTTGTAAAATGCAATACATTTTCCAGATACAAAATTCTGAAACACTGTGTTGTTGTGCGTGTTCAATCCCTCAGCTGTGTCTGACCATGTGACCCTGTGACCCCTAGCACACCAGACTCCTTTGTCCAAGGAATTTTCCCAGCCAGAATAATGGAGTGGGTTGCCATTTCCTCCTCCATCTTCCCAACCCAGAGACTGAATCCACATCTCTTGCATCTCCTGCATTGGCAGGCAGATGTTTTTACTACTGAGCCACCTGGAAACCTTTTGAAACACTATATAATTTTAATTTCAAAATTATAAATTTAAACATCCTGACTTTGCAATTTTTAAAAAAATAATTTATATTCTGATTATAAAATAAATACCTCAAAGTGAAAATATGCAATACTTTCCATGAAATAAAGAAATCTCTTCTCTTTTTGTTATCAGGTTTTTTTTTTTTTAATTTGTGTTATACAAAAGTAGTCTAAAGATCATTCATTGCACTTTTCCTCTCTAATGTAGGATTGAAAAGTTTTAAGACATGGTTTATTTAACCAAAAATGCAGAATACCATTTGAATAATTGTATTACAGAAAATCGCTTGCTTGTCATTGATATTTGAACATTTTCTATTCATTTTATGAATAGAATCTTTAAAAAGAAATTAATTGACTCAGGGTGCCTGGTATGAAGGACTAGGAAATACTCAACTTCATGCATCGAATTTTCTTAGAAATACAAATTCCATTATTGCTTAACCAATCCTAACACAGGAATTAGGATTCCTTTAAGAATTCAGAGATGGTTATTTCTAACTAAGATATATGGTTACTTTCTAAGCGTTTTATTTTATATTGGAGTGTAACCAATTAACAATGTTGTGACAGTTTCAGGTGAACACTGAATGGACTCAGCCATACATATTCATGCCTCCATTCTCCCTCAAACCCATCCAGGCCGCCACATAACACTGAGCAGAATTCCATGTGCTATACAGTTATTTTAAAGTGAATATATTTTAGTGTGCTTTACAATCTAGTAAAATGAAGTCATGATTAGTAGTTGTAAACTGAAAGGCCACCTGAAATACCCCACAATCATAAGCAGGCCACGAGGATATAGTATATAGTGGATAATTTCTTATATGCAAATATTCATGGATTTATATTCTGTCATGTCATGCTTAAATAAAACTGTATTTTAATTTAAAGAATAGAAGGGTTATAAAAGAGATTAAACCTATTTTTTCATTAAACAAATATCAATTGAGAGCATACTCTGTCAAACTTGTTTGAATCACAGAAGATTCAACAACAACAAAAACAGAAAAAAATTCCTACCTCATACAGTTTTCACTCTATGAGAAAGATAGACAATAATGATAATAATAAAAGAAAAAAATGTAGTATGTTGAATAGTAATAGCTCCTAGAAATAATAAAGCTGAAAGTGGGGATGATAGGAAATGATGAGTATGTAAGTATATGTGTGTGTGTGGAGGGCAGGGGATAGGGAGTGTATAATAATGAATTTGATTGACTTTTGTCCAAATTTCCTTGTGAGATAACCTCTAAGTCTTGGAACTTTGCACCATACCTGATAGTTTATACTAACAGGGTGATTTGTGTTGTGCATATGATGGCTTTTGCTAATGCCATGACTCAGGGTGGGGCTGCCCACACTGATAATCTTAGGGAAGGAACTGACTTCCCCTGAAAAACTAACCCGTGATTAGAGGGTTGGGACTTTGAGCCAACTGATACCAACCTGAGCTCTGGGAAGAGGAGGGGCCTAAAGATTGAATTGAACCACTTGGTTAATAATTGATTGTACCATGCCTATCTAATGCAACCCAAATAAAACTAAACCTCAAGGCCAGGTGAGCTTTCTGGGTTGGCAGTTCTCCATGTGAGCCCACCTTACCACAATTGATGCCATGAAGACAAAGCGTCTGTGAGGATGTTGAAGATTTCTGTTTGGAAGCTTGTTAGTTGTAGATCTTGCTCTCTGTATCTTTTCCTTTGGTTCTGAACTATATGCTCTTGCTATATCGTGTGTGTGTTAGTCGCTCAGTTGTGTCTAACTCTTTGTGACCCTGTGGCTTGTAGCTCACCAGTCTCCTCTGTCCTTATAACTGGCCCATGAATTAGAAGTGAAGAGAAATGAGAACAGTCAAAGATGACTCCAAGAATTCTGGCCTGAGGAATTGGGAGGATTAACAGAGCTGCCATCATTCAGATAGGAAATGCCATAAGAAGAGCATGTTGATGCTATTGCTCTTCAGTCGCCCAGCTGTGTCGGACTCTTTGTGACCCCTTGGACTGTAGCACACCCGGCCTCCCTGTCCTTCACCAACTCCTGAAGCTTTCCCAAGTTCATGTTCATTGCATTGGCGATGCCGTCCAGCCATCTCATCCTCTGACACCCTCTTCTCCTTCTGCTCTGTCTTTCCCAGAACCAGGGACTTTTCCAATGAGTCATCTGTTTGCATCAGATGGCCAGAATAACTGAGCTTAAGCTTCAGCTTCAGCATCAGCATCAGTCCTTCCAGGGAATAGTCAGGGTTGATCTCCCTTAAGATAGACTGGTTTGATCTCCTTGCTGACCAAGGGACTTCTAAGAGTCTTCTCCAGCACCACAGTCCAAAGGCATCAATTCCTTGGCATTCTGCCTTCTTTATAGTCCACCTCTCACAACCGTACATGACCACTGGGAAGACCATAGCCTTGACAATAGACCTTTGTCAGAAGATAATGTCTCTGCTTCTAAACAGGTTTGTCACCGCTTTCCTGCCAAGAAGGAATCGTTTTCTGATTTCATGGCTGCAGTCACCGTCCACAGTGATTTTGGAGCCCGAGAAAGAAATCTGTCACTACTTCCACCTTTTCCCCTTCTATTTACCATGGAGGAACGGGGCTGGTATGCCATGATTTTGGTTTTTTAATATTTAGTCTTATGCCAGCTCTTTCACTCTCCTCCTTCGCCCTTATCAAGAGGGTCTTTAGTTCCTCTTCGCTTTCTGCCATTAGAGTGGTATCATCTGCGTATCTGAGATTGTTGATGTTTCTCATGCCTATCTTGATTCCAGATTATAACTCATCTTGAAGAGCATACTTGGAGAAAATAGCATGAGTTCAATTCTTCCCAGGTCTTTAGGAAGGATGTCAGATTTTTCCCTTCCTGTGAAAGGGAAAAAAATGCAGCTTTTCCTTACTGTATATTTCTTTCCTGTGTGTCTCCTTTTCTATCACATAGAACACTTCACTACTGACCCTTTTGGACATTAACTATGTGAACACTATTCTCACGACAATAAGCTATTCTTTGACACCAGCTAAGTGTCCTACAATTCAATTCTGACACTACCTGGACAGAGCATCAGATCCAACAGAAAAAGACTCAGTCCCACAAGACTGCCCCACCCTTTCACAACAATAAGCAAGTCTCTGACACCAGCTGAGTGTCCTACATGTTGAGCTAAATAATGTGAAACTTTGCATCAAATAAATTTTCACTATGGCTATAAGACACCATGCAACAGATTTTACGTGTCCCTTACATGTACACTATTCTTTTTTTACTATAGTTATTCAGCATTTAATAAAAACAATTGATAATATAGCATATAGCCTGTGCCTAAACGATCCACATTTTAAAAGTGAGATGTTAAGATTTAGTACCCTTAGAAAAAAATCAGGAAGCAACTGAGCAAAATAGAACTCAAAAAAGGAGACTCAGTGAGTATCATGATTAGTAGTGGGAGCAGTACTTGAAACATTTCACATGTTGCTTCTGTTATACTGACAAATTTATATAAAGGACAGAGCAATTTTCATATAGTAAACAAATTTACGCTTCATATTTAAGCATATAAAGAGGAATGTGTATTTCTATAGAATCTATTTTTTTAAGTAAATATGGAGACACAGGTGAAACAGAAAAAGATAATAAACAGAAATTGGTAAATACCATCTTGTTTCTTGCAAAGTCATACTCTCCATATTATCTTGCATATAGTAAACCTCTTAGGATAAAAATAAAAATTAAATATATTTTGAAGTAGTTTTTGATTCCTTCCAGAAGAACTTCTGTGACTGTAGTATTTGTAAAATTGATCAGGTTCCACTACTAATTGTGTTTAGTTAAGTGTTTGAAAATATGAACGATTTAAAAACTGATCCAAAGATAGTTTTCTTAAATTAAATAAATCATAACACTTATTCTTAATTATATAACCAAATAAAATTAGTTTAATAACCTCTGAATTCTATTAAAACAACTGAGTACTAATTCATAAATGCATTTCAGTAATTCAATGATACTGATTCCATTTTAATTTATAAGGTTATAGCCTAGGCTAATTAGTTTTATAAAACTTCTTATCCTTAATCTCATGATTTTCTACAAGTGTCCATGATGAAGCTTCAATGATTAATGAAATCATTTAAACAAATTTTCTTCAAAAATATACATGCAAATGTATGCATCCTCATTAATCTGGCTCCTGATTACTGTATACTACATATGTGTGTGTGTGTGGGTATTACACAACTTAAATATTTAGGATGTGCGTGTGTGTATGCGAAGGCGCTTCAGTCATGTCCAACTCTTTGTGACCCTATGGACTGTAGCCAATCAGGCTCCTCTGTCCGTGGGATTCTCCAGGCAAGTTGCCATGTCCTTCTCCAGCGGATCTTCCTGACCCATGGATGGAACCCAGGTCTCGTGTCCTGCAGGCAGATTCTTTACTGCTGAGCCACTTGGAAAGTCCAAATATTAAGGAAACCAAAAACAATTGAGCAAATATCATTTACATAAAGATTAAAATATATCATAGTAGCATATTATTGCAATTCACTGCACCAGTGCCAAATTACATAATAAGAACTATACATTGAGCTCTGAAATAAATCATATCTTATTTATTTTTTGTATGCTCTGTACCTAAAATAATCCTGAGCAAAATGTATGTGCTCAATAAATGCTTGTTTAAATGAGAACTAAGTGAATAACCTTCATTACTTTGGATATATTTTGAATTAATTCAATATGAGCTATAAAGTATTTTTCACAGTACTATATGAAGAGAGAAATTCACTTTACTCTTTTGGGTTAAGATGAATAAAAATGTCTGGTAAACATTACTCTTTTAAGATTAAAAACCTAAAAACGCACATTGATTCTTCAAGTGCCTAAAGCAATAATACATTTCACTTCAAAGTCCTACATGAGCTCATGGAAGGTCACAATGTGTATGAGTTACTCTTATGCCTGTTCACAGACTGAATCTCAACTCTTTTCCAAGTCTTATTTCTTCCATCCAGATGCACTGTACATTATTAGAAAGGTTTTTATGACTCTACTGTTTTCTCCCTGGAGGTAATAAGTGCCAAAAAAAAAAATATATATATTACTAAAGCAATATGGAGTTTATAACAATTTACTTGTGCATAGAGAATTTTTTATAAGTGGATCATTTGCAATTTAGATTATATTTTAATGCAAATGCTTTAATCTAGTTCACTTCTGGTACTTGTTTCCCCCATCTCCTGACATTTTCATTGAAAACTGTGGAAATGAGATAAGTAATTATTGAAGAACCATTCCCTAGCTTCATGAGTTTAAGTTTCCTCCTTACTTTGACAGGTTTATTTTTCATGGCAGGAATATGGGTACCCAGGGTGGCAGAATTGTACTAGCACACTGTAAAAGGTTGCAATAATTCAGCAATTCTCTAAAAATTGTTTCTTCCATCTAAATATACTATGTAAGCAGGAACCATGATCAAGTTGGTTATTAAATTTTTATCTCATTATTCTTAACTAGTGGATTGGGATATATTCTCAACTTCACAGAGAAATAGGAATACAGAATTTTGATGGAGAGAAAGAGAAGAGAAAAGAGAAGGCAAGAGAAAAGAGGGAACTACAGAGAAGAGTCCCATATAAATATATAAATTAAATAATCCTGTTACCAAATATGATCAAAAGGCAAAACATACCAATGATCTAAACTTTCTGAGGAATGAAAAAAAGAGGAAGATTTATTTTCACTAAGCACTAATAAAAAGGAGTAAATTACATTTCAGTTAAATAAATGCCATTAGGAAGATGAGATATATTTAGCTGCACATCATCTTCTAACTTTAAAAATAATTAGTAACTGTAGTAACTGGAGGCATTCAGAATATGGGATGAGGTTTCAGCTCTAGCAATAAACAGAGGCCAATTATTATATAATATAGATAGATTGGTGTTATGAAAACGGATGCCTGGGAAGTAAGAAAAAACATTCAGTCTAAAAGATGAACATTTCATAAAAGGTGAGACTTCTTGACTGTCAGAACCTTGCCTGATCTTTTCATTTTTATTTTTTAGTAGCACTTAATAAAGAAATTGCCACAGGTTTTCAATCAGTGTTGTTGAACTCAATCATATTTAAGGGGAGAATAAAGAGTTCAAAATATCTTAAAAACACACAAACATACTTCTCCTCTTAATCCAAATCTGTATGTTCCAACACATTGTCATCTTTGCTGAGACATCGTTTCTTTTTTTTATTTTTCCTCTAAATATATAACTAAAAGTCAGGTGCCCATTTTAAAGCACATTTTCTATTATTTTATAGGAATATTGTAATTAGTATTTAAGAGAGGTTTTTATAGTTAACCCAGTCTCCTAAATGCTTGACTAAAAGTACTTGGATAGAATCATGCAAACAAATTGATTCCCAGAACACAGTTTGCATTTAGCAATTAGGTTGCACAGCGCAGCTTCAGCTGTTCATCAGTTGAAAGGGCAAAAGGTTGCCAGACAAAAGATCTCTAAGATCCTCACTAGACGGTTGATATGATGGATGAACAAAGCTTTCATGGTTTGGAAGATTATTCTTTCTTCTTTCCTCTGCATTGTTTGGACAGAAGGGTTGGCTTAATTAGCTAGAGAGTTACAGAGAAACACCAGGCAATGTTTAGCCTCCTCCAGCTCTCTGGAAAAATGAACTGGACTGAATACTAGATTGATTTAAAGAGAAGCAGAAATGTTTCCTCTCTCCCTTCCTCCTGCTTTCTTTCTTTTCTTTATTAGCTTTGCAAGTGCATCCACATAATCTGCCTAATTTCTAATGTGAAAACGCATTGTATTTGTACCTATATCTGTCTTCCAGTGACATCAGAGCAATGCTATCATTTGGATGCAATCAATCAACCCCAGAAGGGCTACAAGGCAATAGTCTGTATAAGTTCAAATGCACTTTTACATAGTGGCAACAACAGAGCATTTATTTTAATGAGTTCAGACTTAGTATTAATTATGGATAAGAAAAAAACCCCAAATTTGAAACACATTGGCTTCTCTTTTGAGTCTTCCAAATTTTGCCAGTTTTGTTCTTCATGTCGGTTTGCTCTAATCTGTGCCATAAAGTTGATGGCAGCAAGCCCACAGTTTCAAGATTAAGCCTAGGAAATGCCAAGAAAAAGTCCTGCAAACTTAGTTTTGTAGTAGCATATGTGATTCTTAAAATAGGTTGATTTTAAGGGAACACTTGAACATTAGAAGGGACTTGGGAACTCAAATGCTCTAAGAAAATTACATAAAAACTTAATTGAAATTTTTTTTAATTTATGGGAGAGTTTGGGTATATAAAATACTTCTTCTTGAATTCAAACATTTTTCATCGTACCACCATTCACTTGAGGTTCCTTTGTTTGAATAATCAACTCCACTAGGCTGGAAAACTCCATGAGAGTAGATAAACATGCCTGTTTTTTTCATTCCTATAGCCTAGCACAGTCTGTACTCAATAAAACTGCTTGCTGAAGATTTTTCCTACCAGAGGGCTTGCTTAAGTAAGTAAACCATTAGACTGATTGTACCAAAACCCAATATAATTTTGAATACCAAGCACAAAAGCACATATACACAAAAAGATTTAGGCAATATGATGAATGATACATTGCAAACTAAAATTATACAAATATCCATGTATATTTGATTTTATTTATAGGACATTGATTCTAAGGAAAGTAAGATGAAGGAAAAAATATGTGAAGTTAAGCTGCAGAGATAGTAATGACATTATTTTTAGAGAAATAAATATTTTAAGTAAGCTTTATTGCAATACACATATGTACAGAATAGACCCAAATCATGATTAATGAAGTTTTCAAAGTGAACACCAAAGCATACTGAATTTCTAATTATTAATATGATTATATAAATAAAATGATCTTATTTAAGATCAATTTTGTATAATTCAACTAATTGGTAAAGTCCTTTGATCCAACTGATATTAAATCTATATGTTTGCTATCTATCATATAAAAAACAATGCTGTTGTTTTAATAATTCTTCTATCATATTAATTATTTGACTAATAATTAGTAAATTAAAATAATCATTTTCATAATTTTCAATTATTTAAAACTTTTATGATGTCCTATTCAAGCATGCATGTTAAAGTCACTTCAGTTGTATCTGACTCTTTGCAACACCATGAACTATAGCCTGACAGGCTCCTCTGTCTATGGAACTCTCCAGGCAAGAATACTGGAGTGGGTAGCCATTCCCTTCTCCAGGGTATCTTCCTGACCCAGGGATCGAACCTGAGTCTCCCACATTGAAGGCAGATTCTTTACTGTCTGAGCCAAAAGGAAAGCTCTTTATGATATCCTTATCTCAATTATTTCTCTTGAAAGCCTTGTATTTTTATTGGCATGAAGTTGGACATATTTTATAATCAAAGATTTTCTATTCTTAAATTGTTTTGGCTCTCTTCTGGATACTTGTCCTAGCTTTTCTATTAATTAAATAATTTTAACTTTTTTTACTCAGAGATAAATATTATGATCTATAAATAAAGTTGAAATTTCCTTGAGGTAATGTTGTCTCATCTCTTATTCAGTGTTTCATTCTTCTAGCTTGTTTGTTCATTTTACATCAGGGGTGTGTGTAAGATTCTGGACAAGTTCATTCCAAACCCTGACAACTTTATTCATTATTTACTCTAGTTGATAAAACATATTTGTATTAGAGCCCTCCTAGAATTCCAGGCACTGCAGCTATTTTTCACTTTTTCTCAAAGAGAAATAGTTTGCTGTTTTTTTTCTTTTTTTTTTTTAATACTAAGCTAAATTGATGTATCTATGAATTTTACCCAAAGGTTCCCTGCTCTATGTCCACAAAGAATATATCCAAACTCTTTTTATGACACATTTGACACATTTTTGTTTTACTTGAAGCCAGATACATTCATCTCTTCACCCAAACACCTCTTTTTGTCCTCCAGACTAAAGATAATCTCTTCCTTCATGAGACAAGGTTTTCTTATCTGGAGATGTGTCACATGATAGCCAGTATTCTGTTGAATTTTCCTTAATCCACAATAAAATATCAAACTTATTTTTTTCAGGAAGTTGTTTGTGATTCACTTACTGAATTTTATTGCCCAGTGTACAGCAGGAACTCCATGGGCGATGGATATAGCAGTGACAGGACTGATAAAGTCCCTGATCACAGAGATTGATCAATTTAATGAGTGAAGATGGACTAGAAGTAAAGTAACATTACTAAAAAATTCAGGTACCAAAATAAAATAAGAATTCAGGTACTTATATTTACTATGAAGAAAAGAAAAGCAGTATGGCCAAATGTCTTTAAAGAGCATGCAATAATTCAGAACTGGTTACTGAGTCATGGAAGGGAAAAGTGAGACAAACTGAGGAAGGGTAACGAAAGCGAACCTTCCTTTCAGCACTGGTTCTTGGCTACAGCCTTCTGGCTTTTACCTAGAAAGAGAAACATGAGAAGCAGTGGACTGTGCAATTCTCATAGATGCTAACTATAGCCCAGGCAATACCTTCTAGACTCTTCTTCAGTGACAGTGATGCATATGACTTCTGAATGACTTGAGAATTACAGTTAAGTCAGTCACAAGATTCTACTTCTTATGTCCGAGACAGATGGACAATAACAAAAACTACAAAGATAATTATCTTACTAAGGAAGTATGATGTAATAATTTGTTAATTTAAGATAGGTTTCCTTGGACACTATTTCATGAGTTTTATGCAAAAATATTAAGATGATGAAAGATTAAAAATACCCTTCTTATTAAATTGTATTCTGTATTATGATTAGAGCTACAGATGTCTTTATCTTGTTATGATGAGATATACTGTCAACAGTTTACATGACTATAGAACTATGAAGCCTGAAATATAAATTATGAAATATTTATAATATTATATAAATATGATTTTTGAAATTAGAGTTATTAAAATATCCTTAATCTGAAAGGTGAGATAAATGTTTATTCTCTTCAAAGAAAATGGTAGATTTTTAAGAAAATAAATATTTCTGCCAACAATATAATCTTATGTTTCAAAGGTGTTATTTGTTTTTGTTTTGATACTAGTATTAAAGTGTTATTGCAGGTGTCATAATTTAGACAATTTTAATATCATAAAATGAGGTGGAAAAGTATTTGTTTAAAATGTTACTGGTTGTGTGATCATGAGCATGCATGAATCATAAGTGGCTTCATTGTCTGACTCTTTGCAGCCCTATGGACTGTAGCCCACCAGGCTCCTCTGTCCATGGGATTCTCCAGGCAAGAATGCTAGAATGGATTACCATTCCCTCTTCTGGGGGCCTTCAGGACCCAGGGATCTAACCTGGGTCTCTTATGTCCCCTGCTTTGGCAGGCAGATTCTTTACTAGTAGTGCCATCTGGGAAGCTGATGATCTTGAGCAATTTGCCTAAACTCTCCAATTGTTAGTTGATTTGTAATATAGGGATATTAATGCATTTTATGTAGGGTAGTTGTAAGTTAAATATGAAATATTTATACAGAATTTCACAGAAATGCTTGAATCTGAATAAAATATTTAACAAATTGAATCTCAGATGATGAAGAGGAAGATGGCAGCCGTGGCGAAGGCAAATCCCACACTATCCTGTAACCACCGGAGCCATTCTGGCTGCTGTTTGCAACTTCTCACGGTACGATCCACAAGTTATTGGACAAGATTTGCCAATAAAGATGTGAGATAGGTTTTATTCAAGAAACAGAGACACAGAATTAATTACCTTGGCAACACTGTGGTAAACATGGTTTTCAAAATTCAACTATGTGTTTGTCTAAAGGGCATGCTATTTCTGATGCATCATTGTTTGCTAGAGGCCTAAAAAAAAAGGCCTTTAGAAAAACTTTTTGTGGTGGTAAAATAAGTTCATACTAAAGTATGTGTTTAGATTTTCAGCATCATTTATTTCAATATGTTCAGGATTGAAAAGTAATTAAAATAAAAGTATTGCATCTTTTAAACATATTTGTACTTTTAAATATTATCATCACAACTCTTTTTTGGAAAGTACATTCTTACTTTCAGACACTCACATACCAGTAATTTACATCATCTGTGCAATGATGACTATTATCCATGAAATAGGTTTTAATTTAAATATATATTTATTTTTACTCTGTGTCTCTTTAGCTACTACCATCATTTTCTGTTATATTTTAACCTTTCCTTATTGATGTAGTTTGAAAAATAATTTAAGGTATTTCTGCTTCTTATACCATAAATCAGCGATTCTCAATGGAAAGGGAAATAAGAGTGGAAGGAAATGGTGGTAATTAGGAGACACATTCATCTGGGATCATGCAGACTTATTCGCAGGACTTTTTAAAATTGCATGTGCCTATCTAGAAGCTTTGATGAAGATGGACGTTCTATTCTCTCTCGTTAAAAGCACTATCATTGTGACTCAGTATTCCAAAGGCAAATAAGACCTTGCTACTCAAAGGTTTGTAATAAGTAAAATATCAAATTGCCATTCAGATTCTAGCTTCCCCAGGTATAGCCTTTTATAAGGTTCATAGTCCCAAGCTTAAATTTCCTTTCTGCCTCTAATCACTCCTTTAACAAATTTACCCACTCTCAGCTTGAATTGCTCTTGTATGTAGTGAACTCACCTGCCTCTCTCCACATTCTTCATCCACAGCACTTTGCTTGACCCTAGTGATGAAATCTCAGCCACTGTGTATAAACCTATATTTAGCATTCTACCTCTCCCTTCAACTCAGTGAGGTCACACTATGTTTAACCTCCACAAAAGTGCACACTTTTTGTTTTATCTAATTCAGTGGATGTCCTCAACCTGGTCCCACTGTCGCATTATAATCCAAAGGAACACATGATATTTGATTTGTAACCACAGGTTTTGTGACCAGAATCTACTACTAAAATGGGTTAAACTTACATGGAATTCTTCAACTTCTCAGAGACTAGTTATCTGTACATTTTCAATAAATTTTATCAAGGAGACTGCATTGACGAGTATAGTCAGCAGGGAGAGAATTTTAACCAAGGTAGACAAAGAACATGTCATATAGGCTCTTTTAGACAATGATAAGAAATTTGGATCTTATTCTACATAAAGTAAGAAGACACTGGAGAGTTATCATCTAGGCAGTGATAAAATCTAGCTTACATCTTGGAAAGATAATTGAAACCACATTGAGGAGAATAAACTACAGAGAGACAGCAGTGGAACCAGGGAGGCTGGCTATTGTAGGAAACCCAGTCACACTCCTGACATAGATTAGGTTTTTAACTGAGAATAGTATTATCTGAGTTAGCTTTTGATATATTTTGAAGGTTGAGCTTGTAGAATTCGCTGATATGGAATGGAAAATGTAAGGATTTCTAGTGAGCAAAGGTTTTGGTTTTGAGTAAGTTTTGTAAATATAGGAGATATTTACAGAGATATAAACAAAATTCACAAGAGTGTATATATGATGTTTAGTATCATAGAAATAAGATAATCTTACTTTGAGAAACACATAGGGAAAGAGGAGGGAAGAGATTTAAAGTTCTGGAAAGCTATAAATATAGGGAAGATAAAAAGAATCCACTTAATTATTCAATTATTCACTTATTGAGCAATTATTTATTGCTTATTATGTGCATAAGTATGTTCCATGTACTGGATTATACGGTTCTGAACAAAATAAATAAAACTCCTTTTTCTTCTGGAGCTTGTATTTTGGTGAGAGAAAGAGAGGGTATATAAGATCAATCAGTTAATACAAACTAAGGGGACAAAAAAAACAAGAAGGAGATATTTAGTATGCAGAAAGTTGAAAATGGGGTAAGGCGACCAGGAAAGTCTCGATCGAGAAGGTGATTTTGGATTGAACTGAAGAAAATGAAAGCTATATTCACATGCTTCTCTAGAGAAGGAGACAAAGAGACCACGGAAGGAAACTCCGTGCAAATGTTCTGACTATAGCTAGCATGGGAGTTTGCCCAGGAAGTTCAAAACAGAAGGGAAACCAGTGTGGCTCTTGCGGAATGGAGGTGGTAAAGGTAGAGGAGATGAAGTCGGAGAAGAGATTATTCCAGGGACCTATAAATCATTGTAAAAGACTTCATTTTACTCTGAGTAATATGAACATAAATAAAGGACTTTGAACAAAAGACTTAACATGTCCTGACAAATTTAATAGCTTCTTTTGGCTGCTACGTTGAGAACAGATAGGAGTTAACAAACAGAAAATAGATACCAGACAGGAGACTAGTGCAAAAATACATGTGGGAGATGATGTTGGTTTGAACCTAAGTAGTAGCAGTGGAAGTAGCCAAGACTGGTTAAACTCAACCTATTTTCTAACTCATTCTATTTATTTGCTTGTTTTATGCTATAGTACAGACATCACATTCTTTACCTAATCAATTCAGGATGCATCTTCCTCCTCTCAAAAAAGACATTGTTTCTATTTATCAAAAACAATGTCATACCGAATAAATTTAACAATGATTTTTTAATCAACTAATGACCAGACTGCTATTCCTCATAGCTCAGACATTAGAGCATCTGCCTGCAAAGAAGTAGACCTGGGTTCCATCCCTGGGTTGGGAAGATCCCCAGGAGAAGGAAATGACAACCCACTCCAGTGTTCTTGCCTGGGAAATCCCATAGACAGAAGAGACTGGTGGGCCACAGTCCAGGAGGTCACAAAGAGTTGGACACGACTGAGCGACTAACACACACAATGGCCAGACTATATTTAAGACTATCTTAGATTAAAAGATATGTAATGGACATTAGCAATTGTAAACAGTGTGTGCTCTTGATGAGAATTCTGATTGGCTACATTTTTTTAAAAAAGATTTATTTATTTTTATTTTTTGACTGTGGTGGGTCCTTGTTGCTGTGCATAGGCTTTCTCTAGTTGGAGTGAGTGAGGGCTACTCTTCTTGAGGTGCAAGGTTTTCCCATTGCTGTGAATTCTCTTGTTGCATGAGCTCTAGAGTGAGGGTTCAGTAGTTGGGGCACACAGGTTTAGTTGCTCCACAGCACGTGGAATTTTCCCAGACCAGGGATCGAACTGGTATCCTTTGCATTGCAAGGTGGATTCTTAATTCCTGGGCTACCAGAGAAATGCGTGATTGGTTAATTTTTTAAAGGTCAAGTTAACAGAATTTACTGAACTGGATGTGGGGAACGATGAGGGAGACAGCAACATAGTTCTTGAAGTTTGGGGCATAGGCAAGTAGAATGGAGTGGTTTTTAACTGAAATGGGAAAGCCTGGGAGGAAAATATTAAAAGAAAACTATGGCTATACCAAGTTTGTGATACTAGATATTTAAGTGGATATATACATTATGTCCAGGGGTTCAGGCAAAGATCTGGGATGCAGATATAACTTTGGAAGCCATCCACATGTAGATGGTGAGTATGAAACTGGGGTGGTATCATCTATGGGATAAATACATAGAGAAAAGACAACATGTCCAAGAGCTGAGTTTTGAAACACTAACATTTAGAGATGAGAGGAAAGTGAAAGGCCATGTTCTTAGTTGCTTGGCCATGTTCTACTCTTTGAGACCCCATGAACTGTAGCCCACAAGGCTCCTCTCTCTCTGATATTTCCCAGGCAAGAATATTGGAGTGGGTTGTCATTCCCTTCTCCAAGGGATCTTCCTGACCCAAGGAATGAACACGGGTCTCTCTCATTGCAGGCAGACTCTTTAACTGTCTGAGCCACCAAGGAAGCCCCTACAGATGGGAGGATGGAATACCAAAGGAGACTAAAATAGCAGGTTTGGAAAGGTATGCCAAAAATCATGTGACTGCTGGATTCCCAAGACCTAACTGAAGAAGGTGTTTCAAGGAAGAGAGAATTCAAAAGGAATCGAATATTGATGACAGGTTAAATAAAGAAATGGAGAAATGACTATATGATTTGACAGTGCAGAAGTAACTGCAAATTATCATGAGAGAAAATGAAGTAAATGGGATAGTGAAATAGTGTAAATATAGAATAAAAGGAGAAAAGTAAGCAATTGGTAGTGATCATTCCATTTAGAGGGTTTTGTGGTCAAAGAGAATAGGAAAGTGAGGAAATAGTTATTGAACAATACAAGTCCTTTTTTTCCCCCATCTTTTGACTGAGCTGCCTGGCATATGGGATCTTAGTTCCCCAAATAGGGATCAAAACCACCTCTCCTACACTGCAAGGGCAGTCTTAACCACTGGATCACCAGGAAAGCTCCAATGTGAGGTCTTTTTTAAAGCTTATACCATTACTTACTAGTAAACTGATGGGAATGATTCTGTAGAAAGGAAAAGATGATGATGAAGGAGAAAGAAAAAATAAATTTAAGAGCTAAGTTCTTTCACAGTCAAGCGTGGACTCTGCAGAATCCCACTCACACATAGAGAGGAGAGACAGAATATCCACTATGGAAGGAGGAAGGTAAAATACTTTGGTATGGATTTTGATAGGTTGAACGGTGGGCTGATTGAGTCTGGGTTTTTTATACTTCAGTGTAAAATGAAAGTTTATAACTGAAAGTGTGTCTGGAGGAGGCATTTTTAAGCTTTGAAGAGAAAGAAGATGTAAATGTTATCTGGGAACACTTAACAGTGGGCAACATTAAAAACTTTGAGGTTAATTTATTAGCAAGGGGTGTGTGTGTGTACACATTTAAGCTTTAAGCTGTTTGATTACAACTATATGTGTGTCTTTGTGCATTCAGGCTCTCAGTCAAGTCTGGCTCTTTGCGATCACATGGACTATAGTCCTCTAGATTCATCTGTCCATGAGATTTTCCCTGGCAAGAATACTGGAGTGGGTTGTCATTTCCTCCTCCAGGGGACTCTTCCAGACCAAGGGATCAAACCCGTGTCTCCTGCATTGCAGGCAGATTCTTTACCACTGAGCCAGCAGAGAAGCCCACAGTTATATATTTAGACATAAAGTTTTGATTCTTGATAACGAGAAACATTGAGTACTTAGGTATGGAGACAGAAGCAAAGGAAACCAAGGACTGCCACCTGGTTTTCTGACATGACTAGCCAGGGTCTTTTACTGAATTTGGTGCTTGTGGAGGACAGGGTTAGATTGGTAAGTTCAGTCATTCGTAGTGCTCAGGACACGTCTATGGGGATATGTTGAGTAGGCACTTGGATATAAATGATAATTTAATTAATCAAACTGGATGTGATCACTAAGATATTTTATGTAGGATGAGAAGCCTATTAGGTGTTCAGTTCAGTTCAGTTCAGTTCAGTTCAGTCGCTCAGTCATGTCCGACCCTAGCAACCCCATGAATTGCAGCACGCCAGGCCTCCCTGTCCATCACCAACTCCCGGAGTTTACTCAAACTCATGCCCATCGAGTCGGTGATGCCATCCAGCCATCTCATCCTTTGTCATCACCTCCTCCTCCTGTCCCCAGTGGACATCAGTCAAATTGTCTGGTGACTACTTAGATATGGAGACAGAAGTAAAGGAAACCAAGGACTGCCACCTGGTTTTCTGAGGTGACTAGCCAGGGTCTTACTTCTGTCTCCATACCTAAGTAGTCACCAGACAATTTGACTGATGTCCACTGAAACCCTCACAGCCATCTTCTACCTAGTCTTTTCATTTCCAATGAAACCCTGCTAATTGAGACCATTAATATGCTGCCTCTGCTCTGAGTGATTGTGACATGTTTCCAAATTATTCTCCCTTTCACCTTTCTGGCTCATTAGGTCATTCTCTCCTCTGCAGACAAAATGATCTTACTAAAATTCAAAGTTGATAAGCATTATTCCCTGACTTAAACAAACAAAATGTTTCCACATGGTAACCTTAGAATATAATCCATAACTGGTGGAATTTGCAAAAGTATAGCCTGGTTCCTCCATACCTCTCTAGAGTCATATCTTTCTGCACCTCCTTTTGATAGCTTACTGTGAACGATGTCGGATTCGTGATCTCTGAAGAAGATTTAGCTTCGGGATCACGGACCAGGCTTGATCACTCAAGAGCTTTTGTGTAGCAGAGTTTTATTTAAGTAAGAAAAGCGACAGAGAAGCTTCTGACAGAGACACCAGAAGGGGGACAGAGAGTGTCCTGCTTTTGCTAGTTATAGGAAGCTGTTTTATGTCTGTTGGAAAGCTGTTAATCAGATAAAAGAGACACCTCAAGGCTGAAGGACTTTCACCAGGCCCCTCTCCCACAATATGCATTTTTGAGATAGGATGGCATGAGGTGTGTCATCCCCCAGCCATAAAACAATTGATATGAATACTGTTTTGTTGAGTTACTATCAACCCAAGGTTTGAGAAAAAAAAAAAAGTTAGCCTTAGGTGGAACCATTTCGAAGGAAGGCAAATTCCAAAGCAAATACATGGTTTCATGAACATAGCTTAAGAAAAACATTTCCATAGAGAGTTTGTTTCCTCCTGCCGCTTAAGGGAGAGACAAAAAAATGTCTGACACTTGCAGTCTATTTCCTCCATTTGGAGATGCCTGGCCTTCCGGCCTGTTACCCTCCCACTTTCTTACTTTCTCTAACCCTATCACTTGTTTAGTCGCTCAGTCGTGTCTGACTCCTTGCGAGCCCATGGACTCTGTAGCCCACTAGACTCCTCTGTCCATGTGACTGCCCAGACAAGAATACTGGAGTGGGCTGCCATGTCTTTCTCTAGGGTATCTTCCTCACCCAGGATCAAACCTGTGTCTCCTGCATGGCAGGTGATCCTTTACCACGGAGCCACTAGGCAAGCCCTCCACCACCTCTGGGTCTTTGCAAATACAAACTAACATTCCCAGGGACTTCCCTGGAAGCCCAGTGGTTAAAGGTCTGTGCTCCCAGTGCAAGGTTCAATCAGCACAAGATCAATCCCTGGTTGGTGATAGTCCACACATCATACAGCGCAGCCTTAAAGGGAAAACAAACAAACAAACAAAAAACCACTAACCTTCCCAAAGGCTTGTTTGTCTCCTTCAGGAAGGTTTCTAGGAGGTCTGAGAAGTCTGTAGTTAAGCATGGTACAGTCCTTATAGTATGTTACTTATTTGCAGCTGTCTTCCGGCAGAAGGTGGTAACCCCCTGCTAGTAGGTCTCCTTTTTCTTCTACACTATATTCCTACTGACTCCACAGTCTTTAGCATATTGCCTGGTTTGTAACTGTAGCTCAATAAATACTTGTTCAGTGAATGAGAGTATAGAATATTAAAAGAGAAGTGAGATACAATTTAACATAAAGCATTTGATTTTTTTTTATAATCATCACGTAAGTTCATAACATTGGATACAACAAAAAGGGACCAGAACCAGATGCTGAAATAATGGTATAATCATATCTTTAGCATAATGAGTATGTAATTTATTTTAATCTGCCTAACTAGTAGTCAAAGTGCAAGAAATATTGTTCTGATTATTTTAATGACCAAATTGAGTGCTTTCCATGGTTGTGTTGGTTGACTCTGAAAAATTCAGTTTTTAGAAAAAAATAGCTTGATAGAATACTGTAATCTTTGGGGAACAACTATAAATAAAGAATGATCCTATGTCTCTGAATAGATATTATCAAAGCTTTAAGCAGCTATCATCTATAATATTTCCTGAAGAAATCATTACTATTTTTTGGTTGGTGTTATGGATATAGAAACTCAAATAGCATGTAATTTTCATTTCTACTTATTTTTTGAGGTAAATACTACAGTGGAACTAAAATGTTTCATTAGGTTCCTCACAGTAATTTATTAAAAATTTCCAGCAATTGTTTTTTTTTTTACAAATAAAATCAGAACAAAAATCCTATGGATTAAGGTAAATTATTGCCGAATTACAGTGTTTGTCTATCTTTCTGACATCATTTAAGACCTTTAAAAACGTTTTTGTTCTAATTCTCATGATAAAGGCCACCTTTAAAGCAAAGTAATATTTTTTAGAAGCTTATTTGGCCAATAAGCTTCCTTAGGAAATAGAGTTGAAATTCTCCCTGACTGGAACATTATAATATTTTCATAAAATAGCTACAATTGTTTTCAATAACCAATTATCACTGCAGAAGACACTGAGATATTCATTTTAAAAATGACTTTGATCAAAATGAAATTTGATTAGATTTTTAATGGTATGTTGCTACAGAAAAAGTTTTATGATTTAAGATTTTTTTTGAGTCATATTTCATTAAGAAAAACTGACTACCAAGTAGTATAGTCCTGCCTATTTTAAACAACATTAAGTATTCTGACACCAACTATTGGAAAAGGAATGATAGATATGTCAGGTGCCCTTTAAGAATTCATAAACACTGATGAAAAATCGATTTCAAGATTTTTTTGGACTGTCAAATATATACCTAATCTTTCTATTCTAGTTACATACAGTGTAAGGAAACAATGAAAGACATTTGTAATTTTTAAAGTAATTTTTGGTATGTTGAATTTCTAATATACCAGTGATATTTTGTGAACAAATGCTATGTAATCAATCCATTATGGCAAGACTGTCATTAGGAAATATTTTCTATTTTAAACAAATATCATTCTTTCTTATTTTATAAACATAATAAATATTTAATTTTAAAGACTATGACTATATTGTAGTTTATTTCTGCTACAACTCAAGAAGGCCATTTTCAAAACACTGGAGTGGGTTGCCATTTCCTTCTCCATGAAAATATGCTACTCTTAGATTATAAAATTGCAGCTATATAAGTGAAATTAGTTAGAGGGGAATTTATTTAATACATAATTGTCTTAAGGTATCACTGATAAACTTATGCTAAATATGAGCAATGGATTTAAACAGTTATGCATTTGCAATTGTATAGATATATATAAAATGGCATGTGACATATTTTAACACACCTTGAATGTCAAAAAAATCTTTAAAATCTACTCATTCATCCTGATTTCTTATTGAAGAAGTGAAAGTGTTAATCACCCAGTCCGACTCTTTGCAACTCCATGGACTGTAGCCCACCAGGCTCCTCTTGTCCATGGCATTTTCCAGGCAAGAATACTGGAGTGGGTTACTATTCCCTTCTCCAAGGAATCCTCCCAACCCAGGGGTCAAAATCTGGTCTCCTGCATTGCAGGTAAATTTTTTACTGCCTGAGCCACGAAAGACCAAATTCTTTTTATATAACAATAAAATAAAAGTACCATATATTTAAGTTGTTACGCCACACAAGAGACCTACAAACATTCAAATTTGATGATAGTTTGATGTCTTGACATAAAAGTTGAAAACTTCTCATAAAATTTTTAAATTGAAACCACATGGAAATTGGTCAAGGAATTTTTAACCTGAACTTCAATATTTTAATTGATTGACAGTTTTATCCATCCAACCTCCAAAATAGTACACAGATTTATAAAGGATAAATGTTTTTATAATACAGAAAAATGAAAGTTCATAACAGTTTTGTCTTCTAAAAGCTAAATACTAAATAATATTATGGACACCCATTTATCAAAATAACGGATGATTTCACATCAACTTGAGAAATACTTGTGAATTGTCTATTCTTTAAATATTAAAGGTAAAAGTAGTCTTTAGCTTTCTTAGTGATGAAATAATAAATAATACATGTAAAGTCAAGAGGAATAAATAACTGTAATTCACCTCTCCATAATTGATGATAGTTTTCTTTTTTTCCTACATTTTACTTTCTTAACTTAATCACGGATAAGATTATAGTCAAGATTTTTCTGCAGTATACATGTCTATTTTGTAGATATAAATGGCATTTTGGAAGAATATTCATAGCAGTCTAAGTGCTTTTACACTCATTGTAGAAATTGAGATTTATTTTGGAGACAAAAATAATGAGTTTTAGGTAGGCTGTATTCTTGCTAACTAAATTTTTAAAAACATATATCCATTAATGGATGTATGGATAAAGAAGTATATATACATATGTGTATACACACACACACACACACACACACACACACATGGGCTTCACTGGTGACTCAGTAGGTAGAAGAATCTGCCTGCAATGCAGGAGACACAGGTTCGATCCCTGGGTCAGCAAGATCCCTTGGAGAAGGAAATAGCAACCCACTCCAGTATTCTTGCCTGGAAAATCTCATTGACAGAGGAGCCCTGTGGGCTACTTTGCTATGGGGTTATGAGTCAAGCATGGTTTAGCAATTAAACCACCACCATCACATATATGCATACACACACACACACACACATACACACACACACACATATATATACACAATAGGATTTCAGTCAGTCATAACATAAGAGAAAATCTTACCATATGCAATGATATGGATGGACTTTGAAGGCATTATACAAAATAAGATAAGTTAGAGAAAGAAAAATACTGTAATACGTCACTTATACTTGGAATCCAAAAACAAAAACATACCAAACTCAGATAAAAAGAGATCAGATTTGTGGTTATCAGAGGCAGAGAACGGGGAGGAAGAATTGGAACAATGTGGTTAAAAGGAACAAATTTCTAGTTATAAGATATATTAGTAAAACATTACGACTGCTGTATGATATTACACATAGGAAAGTTAACAGAATAGATCCCAAGAGTCCTCATTACAAGGAGGTATTTCCTTTTCTTTTTATTGTATCTATGTGAGATGATGGAAGTTGACTAAACCTACTGTGGTAAAAATTTCACAAAATATATAAATAACACCATCACGCTGTGCACCTTAAACTTATACTGCAATATATGTCAATTTTCCTCAATAAAACTGGGGAAAAAGAATTGTTTTTTATCTACTGTTATACTCGATATGAGCTACAGATAACATTTTTTTATGTTCAATTTGTGATTTTCTAGCAGCAAGTTCAAATTCATGGGCAAAATGTTTATGAAATTTTTTCCATATTGTCTCTACTAGGAGGATTATGCTCATGCCAAATATCTTTTCAGTTGTTTGTTCAGCCACTAAGTCATATCCAACTCTTTGCAACCCCATAGACTGCAGTATGCCAGGCTTCCCAGGCCTTCACTATCTCCCAGAGTTTGTGCAAACTCATGCCTATTGAGTTGGTGATGCTATCAAACAATCTTATCCTCTATCATCCACTTCTAATCCTGCCCTCAATCTTCCCCAGCATCAGAGTCTTTTCCAATAAGTCAACTCTTCGCATCAGGTGTCCAGAGTACTGGAGATTCAGCTTCAGAATCAATCCTTTCAATGAATACTCAGGGTTAATTTCCTTTAGGATAGACTGATTTGATCTCCTTGAAGTCCAAGAGATTCTCAAGAGTCTTCTCCAGCCCCACAATTCAAAAGCATCAATTCTGCAATGCTCAGCCTTCTTTATGGTCCAGCTGTCACATCTGTACCTGACTACAGGAAAAATCACATCAAAATATATTGATATACACTATATAGTTATTCCTGGAAGAGTGTGGATTTTCCAGGATATATACTTCTTCATTTGTGTGCTCATTTTGTATTTTAAGGGATTTGCTGAATATTTGCATAGCTTTATCACTTCATAACATTTGTTCCCATTTTGTTCTTGGGGTATTATTATTTTGTTATCAGTTTATGGCTTAGAAGCTAGGCCATGATACTGGGACAAACAGGACTAGTCATAATGCCATTGGGAATAAGGATGCATTATGTTCATCAGCTCTGCTTTGGTGGCCATTTGGAGAATCAAGTTTCTCCACTTGAAATTAATAGCAAGTTATTAGACATTGGCTTTCTTAGCAGATTTTGATGTAAGCTGTTATCTCTTTCAAATTTTTTTGTTCTTCATTATAACATTAAATGAAGAACTTGTGTTGTGCTTTCATCTCAAAGGGTAACCTGTGCAAGATCAACAAATAAGACTCTCGGAAACTTTTGGACAAGCAGAAACATCGGGTTCATGATTAATATTCAACCTCTGACTAAAACACCAGTTGAATTAACTGCATTTTTTGTTTTACATTTTACTCGAGAGTTATAAGTTAAATTGACTGAAATTTATTTCACAGCATTGATAAAAATAAGCTGTAGTACTGGAAAAGGTCAGTTTTCATCCCAATCCCAAAGAAAGGCAATACCAAGGAATGTTCAAACTACTGCACAATTGTACTCATCTCACGTGCTAGTAAAGTAATGCTCAAAATTCTCCAAGCCAGGCTTCAACAGTATGTGAACCATGAATTTCCAGATGACCAAGCAGAATTTAGAAAAGGCAGAGGAACCAGAAATCAAACTGCCAACATCTGCTGGATCATCGAAAAAGAAAGAAAATTCCAGAAAAACATCTACTTCTGCTTTATGGCTATGCCAAAGCCTTTGACTGTGTGAATCACAACAAACTGTGGAAAATTCTTCAAGAGATGGGAATACCAGGCCACTTCACCTTCCTCTGGAGAAATCTGTATGCTGGTCAAGAAGCAACAGTTAGAACTGGACATGGAACAACAGACTGGTTCCAAATTGGGAAAGGAGTACGTCAAGGTTGTATATTGTCACCCTGCTTATTTAACTTATATGCAGAGTACATCATGAGAAATGCTGGACTGGAGGAAGCACAAGCTGGAATCAAGATTGCCAGGAGAAATATCAATAACCTCAGATATGCAGATGACAACACCCTTATGGCAGAAAGGAAAGAAGAACTAGAGAACCCCTTGATGAAAGTGAAAGAGGAGAATGAAAAAGTTGTCTTAAATCTCAACATTCAGAAAACTAAGATCATGGCATCTGGTCCCATCACTTCAGAGCAAACAGATGGAGAAACAATGGGAACAGTGACAGACTTTATTTTGGAGGTCTCCAAAATCACTGCAGATGGTGACTGCAGCCATGAAATTAAAAGACACTTGAAAAAAGCTATGACCAACCTAGATAGCATATTAAAAAGCAGACACATTACTTTGCCAACAAAGATCTATCTAATCAAAGCTACAGTTTTTCCAGTAGTCATGTATGGATATGAGAGTTGGACTATAAAGAAAGTTGAGTGCCAAAGAATGGATGGTTTTGAACTGTGGTGTTGGAGAAGACTCTTGAGAGTTCCTTGGACTGCAAGCAGATCCACCCAGTCCATCCTAAAGGAAATTAGTCCTGAATATTCATTGGAAGGACTGATGCTGAAGCTGAAACTTTAATACTTTGGCCAAATGATGCAAAGAACTGACTCATTTGAAAAGACCCTGATGCTAGGAAAGATTGAAGGCAGGAGGAGAAGGGGATGACAGAGGATGAGATAGCTGGATGGCATCACCAACTCAATGGACATAAGTTTGAGTAAACTCTGGGAGATGTGATGGACAGGGAGGCCTGGTGTGCTGCAGTCCATGGGGCCACAAAGAGTCAGACACAGTTGAGTGACTGAACTGAACTTAACTGAACAAAATTGATAGCCAAAGTAGATATAATAAATATTTAATTTTTAAAATCATCCGTGAATGATGCTAGTGGTAAAGAACCTGCCTGCCATTATAGGAAACACAGGTTCAATCCCTGGGTTGGGAAGATGCCCTGGAGGAGGGCATGGCAACCCCCTCCAGTATTGTTGCCTAGAGAATTCCATGGACAGAGGAGCCTAGTGGGCTACAGTTCATGAGGTCACAAAGAGTTAGACATGACTTAGTGACTGAATAATAACAAAATCCTGGCTGTGGGGAACTGGAGAGATGGCATTTTAAGAAAGACTCAACCCAATGTTGCTGGCTTTTAAGATAGAGTAAGGCCCACAAGCCAAGAAATGTGTGTGGCTTCTGGAATCTGGAAAAGGCAAGAAATGGATTCTTCCTTAGGGCCTCCAGAAGGGATGCAGCCTTGAAAATACTTTGAATTTAAGCCCAATGTGGGCCAATATAGCTTCCCAAGTGGCATTAGTGGTAAAGAACTCGCCTCCCAGCGCAGGAGACATAAGAGACACAGGTTCAATCCCTGGGTCGGGAAGATCCCCTGGAGTAAGAAAACGGCCTGGAGAATGCCTGGAGAAGCCCACAGACAGAGGAGCCTGGTGGGCTACCGTCTATGGGGTTGCAAAGAGCCAGACAGGACTGAAGCGACTTAGCACACACATGAAAACAGCAGCTATGTTGAATTTAATTAGTATAATTAGTATAATATAGCCACTGAGAAATGAAACAATCTGGCTCAAAGACTCAAACTGCTAAAGAATCTAAAGAGGAGGGATTTAGATCTCTCCATTTAAGAGGCAGTTACAAACATCACCCCCCTTATGGGGGGTGGGGGGCAGGCACAGTTATTGAGGCATGAGCCTGCTATGTTCCCCTCTCTGCAGACTGAGAATTAAAGCCATCTTTCTCTCTCCTCCATACTCTGTCTCCATAATATCTATTCGACTTCAGTGGGCAGAGAAAGCCAAGCTTTTGGCCAGCAACAATACCTACCTATATATTCATGAATAAATGCCCCACGTGTGTGTGTAAATAGAGGAGTGTAAATGTGGAGAGGGAATTCATGAATAAAGGATAAATTGAAAAGCAATAACATCATTTTAAAAACAAGAGGGGTTTAAAATAAAATGGAAAGACAATGGTAATGTTCTGGGGATAAACAAATTATCTGCATCTACCAAGAAACACAAAACTCAAATGACAAAATCATTTTGATTTGCTCTTCAAAAATTCTCTGTTTGGATTACTCTTTTCAGTATTAAAAATTTAATTTCTAAATTTGAAATATAGACAATTCAATCTGATAATTTAGATTTCTTATTCCTACAATATAGTAGGGTACATTAATAACTATTGGTACCTTCCCAGTGCATGGAATTTCAGCCTAAACACAGATTGTAAGTACTGAACACTATAGGCAGTAGGGATTAAAAAATAATAGTAAACATAGTAAAATACAGAGTGGCAAGTTGGCCATGTGACTAGGTGGGAATAAAAGGCTTTGGTTTCAGAAATAATTTTTTCAGAAGCCCACTTCATACCATATCTGGCATTTGATTTTGCCCAGTTTAATTCACCCTCTCTCTTCATCTAACTAGGAGAGAAAATACCTTCTAAATGAATTTGTTATGACAATTAAATTAAATGTGTTAATATACATGAACACATTAGTCCAAAGATAGAAACTGGATAAATTTAAGTTTCCTATTTTTTTCTTTCTTTCTTCTCTCTTATTCTCACCTATCATTCTCTAGAGATTTTTTTTTAATTGAAGCTCAGTTCAAGAGTTCAAAATATCTGCAAGGTGGATCCCGAAGATTCTATGAATAGAGACTTTCAAGAACAGATAAAGGACCACATCATTCTATCAGGAACAAACAAATTCATATAAGTAAATATTTTTAGTCTTTATACACTCGTAACATTTTGGTACTAACTCTGGAATACACAATTTTATCAATAAATAGTTTGAAGAGACAAAAATATACTTAATATCCTTGTTCAAAGATTTCTTAGACCTTTAAACAACATGGGTTTGAATTGCACAGCTCCACTTATGGGAATAATTTTTCCTAATAATAAATACAATAGTGCTATAAGATCATCCATTATTTGAATCCAAGGCTGTAGAGCCAGGTATACAGAGGATACCTATAAATTATACTGGATTTTCAATTTCACAGGAAGTTGAGTCCCAGTAAGCCCAGCATTGTTCAGCATCAACTGTACATCCAGGTAGCCAATCTCCAAACATCAAGTCAGTTCTGGGCTCCATACTTATTTCCTTGATCCTTGATTTTTCTAAGTTCATATATGTAGCCCCAGTCAGTCATGTTCTGTCCCCTCCTTACTGCTTCTAGAGTCTATAAACCTTGCTCCTGTCCAAACATCCCTTGGAAAGAAGGCTCCACTGTTTGTAAGGCACTGTAATCCCCCAGTCTATAGATTATTTCCCCTTGAATCTATATATAGTCTATATATTATTTCCCCTTGAACACCAAACTCATTACTAAATTGTTTTATTTTTGTCATTTGACAAAAACGAATATAAACAGGTTTTAAGCAAAAGTTATGTAAATGTTTCCACCTAAGAAAGGGCAACCACAAAGATGAGGGTTCAATTTCAAATTTAGAAGTTAACTTTTCTCATTTTAAAATTGCTTAGTCATCACATATAAATAGGGCTTCCCAGGTAGCTCAGCGGTAAAGAATCCGCCTGCCAACGCAGGAGAAACCCACGGAGGAGGAAATGGCAACCTACTCCAATATGCTTGCCTGGAAAATCCCATGGACCAAGTAACCTGGTGGGCTTCTGTCCATGGTGTCACAAAGAGTCAGACACAACTGAGTGACTGAGCATGCAGGCACATATAAATAATGATCTCCATTGTACTAATGGTAGAAAAAGAATGTAATTAGAGAAAGGTATAAACCATCCAGTGTGGCTCTATAATTTAGGTAGAGATTAAAAAATCTACTTACATTATACATAGTAGAAGCCCAGATAACTAATAGAATATCTCTACTCCCAAGTTGATGGAGGAGATAAGATTTGGACTTCTATATCCTTGAATTTCAATTATTTTTATAATTATTAGATTTCTTTAACTTCCACAATGATTACTTTGTAAGAAAATCTCTTATAAGATCTGAATAGTTTATTTTTTAATAACACAAATTTATGAGCAGATAGAGCACTGTAAATAATTTCTGGAGGTAATAAAAATGAAATCTGAGACTGCAGTCTAGTGTTATAAATAGGATTAGTTTGAAGAATCTACAAATAACATATTTTCTAGTTTATGCCATTTCCCCCTTTTTCTTTATTACAGGCTTCATTAATACTATTCAAAAGTCTTTACAAATATATTTTATGAAACATTCATTTCCCAGAGGTTATCTTTTCTTAAAGTAGAAAAGAAAACAAAACAAAAATCCAAAAATAAACAATGAAATAAACACAAGTAAATGCACATTCAGAACTTTAGAGATTTAGGTTAAGGGAAAAGAAAATCTTACTTCTATTATAAAGTTAATATTTAGACCAACTTTTTCCTTTATGAAGTTGATCTTCACTTTCCTCAGCTCACTTATAATGGAAACCCTAAACATGCAGACTGAGCCCTCCCTAACCCCAGAGCCAACCTGGAGAAATACAGCCAGGACAGAAATACAGTGAGTCCCTTTAGAGCTCAGCTTCTCTAATCCTGCTGGTCTGATCCAGTAGTGAGAATGAATTCTCACAACAGAATCTAGTGTCTGGCTTTTTATTTTGTTCATCTACTTACCAACCTGTGGGCCTGATAGCAAGTAAATCGCTCTGTGGGGCACCTTCCTGCTTCCCCCCATTTCTTGGTTATAGGAACTAGGCTTCATTCAGCCTCCTTGGCCTTCCCTGGGTTCCAATGAGCAGGTTGAAACAGTTGCTAACTACCTAAGGGAAGGGATGTGGTAACAAAGGAGGAACAGTCAAAAGAAACAATATAGCAGCTTTGGGGCAGGGTTCTGGTTCCCCCTCAAGGGATACACATAGCAGTATCTTTGAGCTGTTTTGGAGATGCTGAAATCCCCGTAGGTGGGAGAAGTTAAAGTATATCGCCCACCAGGATGTAGACCCCAGACCTGTCTGAACCAGGAAGCTGATGATGCTAACTCCCACTTGCCTCACCACCAACCAACCAGAAGAATGTCCACAAACTGATAATACTCTCTTTGAACCATTACTATAAAACTTCTCACTACCCCTCCAGGTTAGGATACACAGTTTTGAGGGCTAGAGTCTATTGTGTCCCCCTTTGCTTGGCAAAGCAATAAAGCTATTCTTTTCCACTTGACCCAAAACTCTTGTTTCTGAGAATCAGTTTGGTGTCAGGATACAGAGGCTAGATTTGGCTTCAGAACTTTCACTGAATTTCTGACACCTCTCTCAGCTTTACAAAATTTTGCTCCTTGGGGTTACTTTGCATTCTCTGTAAGCTATCTGACTTCTTATTAGGATTACCAGATTCAGCACAAACTAAACAAAACAGAACACCAAATTAATTGTGAATTTTAGCTAAACAAGTAATCACTTTATTTTAGCATAAGTATGCCCCATGTGGATTTATGAGACATCTTATATTAAAAAACAATATTTCTTGTTTAGCTGACCAAAACAATATGTACTAATTTAACTGGGTATCCTGTTTCTTATCCTTTAATCCTATTTGCATTATGTGTCTAGAAATATGTTAGGTATTTTATTTATAGTTTCTCAGATTTCCATGACAGCCAGGAGATAGTTATCAGCACTCCCATATTAAAGATAAGGAAACTAAGGGCAGAAAAGATTCAGTTATTTTCTCTTTCCCTTTCCCACTGATCCATAAAAATTCTAATACAAAAGAAGCGAAGTGTGGAAAAGATGGACCTGGGTTCTTCCATCAGACCACAGGGCTCAAACTAGAGCTCTGGTTTTCACTAATACCTATGGAATTTTGAGCAGCTTAAGTTCTTTAAATACTCTCAGTATCCTTGTCACCACCTGTTGATGATGACCATACATTCTTAGAAAAGCTGTCCATCCTAATGAAAGTGAAGTCCCATGCAGAGAACAGACATGTGTCAGTGAAACAATTTGGTGTCATTTCCGGGGTTCTGGACAGCTCCAGCACCAAGTACTTTATGTCTCAATGCAGAGAATTCAGTAAGAGCAAAGTGATAGGTAAGAAGTGATTTATTAGAATAGGATGTTTGTGAGGCTTATAAGTAAGTGGGCTAGAAATGCCATACTACAGAACTTAGAGGTAAAAGTTTTAAAATCAATGGAAAAGTAAGGTGGGGGGAAAAGAACTTATTTGTCTGTCTTAAGTAGATGTGATGTTTCCATCATCAGTTACTCCTCCAGGATGAGCTGGGGAGTTTTCCTGTTTCTGCGTGGTCAAGCTAAGTTTATAGATTATGTTTTTTTAATGTGTTTTAGGGATTATTAACTTACTGAGTTCACTGAGGTCATTTTAGGAATCAGCAAACTAAAATGGACTGAAATGGGTGAATTTAACTAAATGACCGTTATATCTACTATTGTGGGCAAGAATCCCTTAGAAGAAATGGAGTAGCCATCATAGTAAATAAAACAGTCCAAAATGCAGTACTTGGATGCAATCTCAAAAACAACAAAATGATCGCCATTCATTTCCAAGGCAAACCATTCAATAACACAGCAATCCAAGTCTATGCCCTGGCGAGTAATGCTGAAGAAGCTGAAGTTGAATGGTTCTATGAAGACCAATAAGACCTTTTAGAACTAACACCCAAAAAAGATGTCCTTTTCGTTATAGGGGACTGGAATGCAAAAGTAGGAAGTCAAGAAACACCTGGAGTAACAGGAAAATTTGGCCTTGGAGTACGGAATGAAGCAGAGGCTAATATAGTTCTGACAAGAGAACGCACCGGTCATAGCAAACACCCTCTTCCAACAAAACAATAGAAGACGCTACACATGGACATCACAATATGCTCCACACCGAAATCAGATTGATTATATTCTTTGCAGCCAAAGATGGAGAAACGCTACATAGTTAGCAAAAACAAGACTGCGAGCTGACTGTGGCTCAGATCATGAACTCCTTACTGCCAAATTCAGAGTTAAATAGAAGAAAGTAGGGAAAACCACTAGACCATTTAAGGAATGACCTAAATCAAATTAAGTATGACCTAAATCAAATCCCTTATGATTATACATGGAAGTGAGAAATAGATTCAAGGGATTAGATTTGATAGACAGAGTGCCTGAAGAACTATGGACAAAGGTTTGTGACATTGTACAGGAGGCAGGGATTGAGATCATCCCCAAGAAAAAGAAATGCAAAAAGGCAAAATGGTTGTCTGAGGAGGCCTTACAAATAGCTAAGAAAAGAAGAGAAGCAAAAGGCAAAGGAGAAAAGGAAAGATACACCCATTTGAATGCAAAGTTCCAAAAAATATCAAGGATAAGAAAGCGTTCCTCAGCGATCAATGCAGAGAACTAGAGGAAAACAGTAGAAAGGGAAAGACTAGAGTTCTCTTCAAGAAAGTAGAGATACCACGGGAAAATTTAATGCAAAGATGGGCACAATAAAGGACAGAAATGGTATAGAAGCAGAAGATATTAAGAAGAGGTGGCAAAAATACACAGAAGACCCATACAAAAAAGATCTTCATGACCCAGATAACCACGATGGTGTGATCACTCACCTAGAGCCAGACATCCTGGAGTGCGAAGTCTAGTGGGCTTTAGGAAGCATCACTATAAACAAAGCTAGTGAGATGATGGAATGCCAGTTGAACTATTTCAAATTCTAAAAGATGATGCTGTGAAAGTGCTGCACTCAACATGCCAGCAAATTTGGAAAACTCAGCAGTGGCCACAGGACTGGGAAAGGTCAGTTTTCATTCCAATCCCAAAGAAAGGCAATGCCAAAGAATGCTCAGACTACTGCATAATTGCACTCATCTCACATGCTAATGAAGCAATGCTGAAAATTTTCCAAGCCAGGCTTCAACAGTATATGAACTATGAACTTCCAGATGTTCAAACTGGATTTAGATATGGCAGAAGAACCAGAGCTCAAATTGCCAAAATCTGTTGGATCAACAAAAAAACAAGAGAGTTCCAGAAAAACATCTACTTCTGCCTTATGACTATGCCAAAGACTTTGACTGTGAATCACAACAAACTGTGGAAAATTCTTCAAGAGATGGGAATAACAGACCACTTCACCTGCCTCTGGAGAAATCTGTGTGCAGGTCAGGAAGCAACAGTTAGAACTGGACATGGAACAACAGACTGGTTCCAAATAGGGAAAGGAGTACGTCAAGGCTGTATGTTGTCACCCTGCTTATTTAACTTATATGCAGAGTGCATCATGAGAAACACTGGGCTGGAAGAAGCACAAGCTGGAATCAAGATTGCTGGGAGAAATATCAATACCTCAGATATGCAGATGACACCACCCTTATGGCAGAAGAAGTAAACAGTCTCTTACTGAAAGTGAAAGAGGAGAGTGAAAAAGGTGGCATAAAACCCAACATTCAGAAAACTATGATCATGGCATCTGGTCCCATCACTTCATGGCAAATAGATGGGGAAACAATGGAAACAGTGACAGACTTTATTTTGGAGGTCTCCAAAATCACTGCAGATGGTGACTGCAGCCATGAAATTAAAAGACATTTGCTCCTTGGAAGAAAAGTTATGACCAACCTAGACAGCATATTGAAAAGCAGAGACATTACTTTGCCAACAAAGGTCTGTGTAATCAAAGATATGGTTTTTCCTGTAGTCATATATGGATGTGAGAGTTGGACTATAAAGAAAGCTGAGTGCCATAGAATTGATGCTTTTGAACTGTGGTGTTTGAGAAGACTCTTGAGAGTCCCTTGGACTGCAAGGAGTTCCAACCAGTCCATCCTAAAGGAGATCAGTCCTAAATATTCATTGGAAGGACTGATGCTGAAGCTGAAACTCCAATACTTTGGCCACCTGGTGCAAAGAACTGACTCATTTGAAAAGACCCTGATGCTGGGAAAGATTGAAGGTGGGAGGAGAAGGGGATGACAGAGATGGTTGGATGGCATCACCGACTCAATGGACATGAGTTTGGTTAAACTCTGGTGGTTGGTGACAGATAGGGAGGCCTTGCATGCTGCACACCTTGTGGTCTCAAAGCGTTGGACACGACAGAGTGACTGAACTGAACTGACCTGAGTTCACTGGGCACAATGTGGGTCTCATGTCACCTTGTTTTACTGTTTGGGCGCATGTCTCATGCTTCTGTTGAATGGTTTTGTTTTTAACCATGCTTGCTTGGTTTTGTGGTTGAGCAAATCCACTTTCTTAAGTAATCATTAACTTTCAGAGGTCTCCCATATATTTTCTATTTACAATAGTCTGGTGGTATTAACTATTTAATCACTTACTTTGTCCCTTCTCTCTGTCCTTATCATTAGCAGTTAATAGATTCTTAACTAATGTTATTATTAACATGAATATTACAATAGACTTAAATTTGTTAATCCAAATACTACCTGGTCAGTACCTTCTTAAGAATATCCAGACGACAACAGTAGGCTAAATGATTACTATGTATAGGTCATGTGTGAGGCATATTCCTTAAGGGCTCAGTTACTTTTATTGTAACCACATTAATTTTAACAAAGAAATTTTCCTAATAGATATTGTATAATTCTTCCCTGAATGTTAAAGGACACATTAATGAAAACATTACACAATTTTTTTTTTTTTTTTTTTTTGCCTAAAGGCTAATATTTTGTCACTACGTACAGGCACTTACGTACCAGAGGTTATAGGCTCCCCACCCCAATAGCTGTTGGTCTGACTTAGTCTGTGACCTCCTAGTTTTGTTGTAAAGTTGCTTGCTTCCTGCTTTAGCTCTCAGAAATCTGCTGCTTTTGATTTGTCTCTCATCTTAAAAGATGAAGAAATAATTCTTCCAGAATTTAGGGCACAAAACCTACAAATCCATAGGTTCTAAAAGAATGAAATACAATCTTTTCTGTGGAATAAATATCAAAGAAGTGTTTCATGACAGCCTTTTTTTGGATGTTCGGAATATTTGGGTTGTGGTTTAATTTTCCCTTTGCTCCCCATCTCTTGAGTGCCTTAATTTGTGTTCTGCAAAATCCAAGTTACTGACAGCCTGATTTCTAACCAAAGGGTGCACGTTGTATTTAATTGCATTGTTTTCTCAAAAGAAAATAAATAAAAGAGTAAAATTAGGCAGATGGTTATGATGCTGACATAAAACAAAATTAGTCACATTAATCACTATACCATTGCCATCAGCACACAAACATGTTTCAAAATCACAAAAAAGCAAAAACAATCAAAAACCCTCCTGTTCTCTCTTATTTTCATATCCCCAGACTCAATTCCCCTTAAGAGTAAAGCTCTTAAAAAAGATGATTCGAGTTGCGATTTCTAATCATTTTCCTCTCATTGTTTTTTGGCTTTCCACTAGGATTTTAGTTTCTATGTTTTCATCAAAACATCAGGTATTTTTGTCACTCACCAATAACCTCCATAATTCCAAACCCACAAACCTATGTATAGAGTTTCATATAGTTTCCCTTATACATATACTATATTTGATGCAGATATCTACACCCTCCTTGAAATTCTTTCTTTATTGGTCTTGGGAGATATCTTGTTCTCCTAGTTATCCGTCTGACTCACTGGCTACTCATTCCCTTTGCTGGTTACTCTTTTCCTCCAAATCTCTGATGAGCTCAGATATCTGCCTCCATAAATGATATAATTCTGTGGCTCTAAATACAATTTTCATGTTATTATATACAAAGTTTAGATCTCTAACTTCTACCGCTCCCTTGAATTTCAGACTTCAGTGTCAGAATAGTTTTTTTTTTTTGCTCCAGGTGTCTACAGAATAGGCATCTTAAATTTAAAATGTTTAAATCAGCACTTTTGATCACACAATCTCAACTGCTATCCTACACAGTCATCCCTATCTCACAAAACAGCACCTCTGTTCTTCTGATGACTCAGGTCAAAAACCTTGGTTCATCCTCTTCTCCACTTGTTCTCTCATATGCACATCCAGTCAGCAAATCCTATCAGATCTTCTTTCAAAATATGTCCTGAAAGTCCTTTCCAGTTATACTTAATTCAAGACATCACCTGGATTGTTATAATAGGAGTCTCCTAGCTCCTCTCCCCACTTCACCCTTATTTACCTACTAGTCAGAGAGACACTTATGAAGTTTGAGTCAAATTATGCCACTCAATTGCCCCAAATGTCCCATGGCTTATCATTTCATTCAGAGTAGATTCCAGAAAACCCATCTAAGCTCCAAATCTTATATGTTTGACCCTCTCTACTTCTCAGACTTTGCCTTTCACCACTTACCTTCACTTGCTTTCTGGCTTCTCCTATGTTAGCACATGTGTGTGTTCAGTCACTCAGTTGTGTTCGACTCTTTGTGACCCCATGAAGCCCGCCAGGCTCCTTTGTCTGTGGAATTTTCTAGGCAAGAATATGGAGTGGGTTGCCATTTCCTGCTCTAGGGGACCTTCCCAACCCAGAGACTGAACCTGGGTCTCTGGCATCTCCTGCATTGGGCCAGCAGATTCATTACTGTGCCACCTGGGAACTGCAACATCCTAAATATTTCAGTCTCAGGGCATGTCCTTGCTGCTTTTTCTCTGGAGAAAACTTATTCCCAAGATACTGACATCATATTTTTCTCCTGGAAATCCACATGATTAACTCTGTCATTTCACTCTAATATAACTTTGTGAGAGACTTTTCATGGCACTCCTATAAATATCATCACATTCCACTCACTTCAGGCTCTAGGTCCCTAATTATGTTTAATATTTTTTCAGAACTCTGGTCACTATAAAATTTTATTATGTATTTGTTAGTTGTCTTTTTCCTTCTATTAAATTGTATGGCCCCTGAAGGTATAAACTTTCTCTGAGATGTTTTGTTTTGTTTTATTTTTTCCCTCCAATCCTTTGCTTTTCCTTTCTTTCTTTCCTTGGGTATGTTTTGATGACTACTGTATTCATATCACCTAAGTAATACTTGATTCATATAAGCTTTCAGATATGTTAATATTTGTTGAATGACTAAGTGGAAGAATGAATAAACCAATCAACATAATGACCCATCTAAACAAACAATAGTAACTTGTGATTAGTAGATCTATAAAAGATGTAAACTTTTATTATAAGGAGTTTCATAAAATGCGTAATTTTTCCTATTTCCATAAATATCAAACCAGCAAAAGCATGTTTGGCATTATGGTTTTTAAGAAAAATATGAAATTCTAACACTTTTGATATAATTGGATTATTGTTTTATAATGGTTTATCATGTAAAATATAACTTATAACTAATATTTTTAAATCTAGTCATAAGACAGATGTTATTATGTATCAGTCCATAAAGAATGATACATCAAAAGTAATTAAATTTAATTTGCATAAGATAAAGATTCAATTGCTTTTACATAACAGAGGTCTGTGGAAAAGTTAATATTAACATTTCATGTATAAAACATTCTACAGACTATCCCATCAGGTTAATAGTATTTATCATGCTAATGTGAAGGTGTCCAGGAGAGAAATTAACACACAGAAAATTTAAGAGAGTGGAGTTACGCTTGTTAACTCTGATCTTGAATGTTATTGACTTGGGAGAAAAATTGCAGCAAGAATAATTTCTTGGAACTTATCAATCTAACCAAACACATTTTAATAATTTCTGATTTTGGAACAGTCAGAAAAATATAGTATTTTAAACAGCAAAATATTTAAAGCCACATTTTGGGTTTTTTTGAAGTTATTTTGTATCTGTCACATCCTTTGAAGTACTGCATTTATATGTACATTCCTGAAAATATGACTTTGATTTTTAAAAAATGATTAATTCTAATTTCAGATTGAATTTAAGATTTACAGGCAGACTGAATGTTATAATTTTTCCAAAAAAACAAAAATGTTGGGCTAACTCAGAGAACAAATCACATTAATCTATTTCTAACTAAATTGATCCTATAATATAAATATGATTTTCCATGTTTTAATGAGCTCCCTTAATACCACAGTACTTCAAAACACTTAGTCAAACATTTTTGTAGATGTAGTAGCTCTTTGGGGAATCTGATTTCTCCTTTTCATTCCACTGTCACTGATGGTAAAATATAACTGCACTTTGAAATGGTTTGCAAGTCACCTTACATACATTTTAAGTCGTCATGTAATATAATTCTTCCTTTTCAAATAGAAAAGGCAAAAATGGGCTTCCCTTGTGGCTCGGCTGGTAAAGAATCCGCCTGCAATTTGGGAGACCAGGGTTTGATCCCTGGGTTGGTAAGATCCCCTGGAGAAGGGAAAGGCTACCCACTCTAGTATTCTGGCTTGGAGAACTCCATGGACTCTACAGTCCATGGACTGTAGAGTCAATGGAGTCACAAAGAGTCAGACAGGACTGAGCGACCTTCACCTAATGCATATATATATGTATGTATATACATTTCACCTACATATATAATATATTTGTTTAACTAAGGTATTTTTAGGAATATTGCAGACAACATTTATTGTTTTATTCCCAACTAAATCCTCAACTAACTCTTAAGGGAGAGGAAAGTATTTGAAGTGATACAACATTGATGCATTCATGATAACAATAAAATAAATCCCAGAGGATCTGAACCCTGACCTCTTTGTAAAGTCATCAAAATGTTTCAGTTAAGTTAATTACGATAAGACACCACAAATAATTATAGAATCGGAGGGCAAGAACTTTTTCTTTCACTCTGGAAACCACATGAACTATTATCTGTCAAAAACTCTAATTACAAGCCTGATAATAACTAGACGAGATGGTCAGATGAGTCTTTCACAAACTTAAACTTGTCTCTGTATGTCATGATGTCTAATTTTAGTTTCTTCTCTGTCCTTACCTCCGTAACATTATCCAGGCAAGTATCAGCATGCTAACATGTTAAAATTATAAGTTTGTAACCAAATGCATTTCGTAAGCATATTTAATGACTGCTTTCAATAATTCATGGTGAAGGCAGTCTGGTGAATGGATAATAGAAGGAAATGAAAGTTAATAGTCTTGAGTCATAGTTAATCTTTGTTCTGTCACCTATTAGCTCCAATTCACTATTCTTCTATGAACCACACTCTTCTCATCAGAAACTGTTAGATAGCGTCATCATTTCAGCAAATTTTCATTCTAATAATAGCATACATATATTTTATACCTTGTCAGTTTAATCGTACTGTCCACTTTAAAACTCTCTTCAACTGCTACCCTTTTTTAGTATATTTAAGAAATCTCTTAAGAGGTATATTGTAATTAAGTCCTAGAATATTTATTTCAAGTTGAAAAATATAATAAAAATAAACTCAAGTGTAATTTTAAAATTAATTTCTAGGTGACAGGATATGAATTCTATCAAATGAGAACAGATACATGCTAAGTACCAGTACAGAGAGTTAGAATAAAGGGGCACCAGTTCTCCACTAACATTTTCTTTTTAACTTTTCTTCAGTTTTTCTATTACCTTTTAAAAATATAAAATGATTCCAGGAGATGAAAAAGAAAACATACAAAGAAAACAGATTTGTTTGAAAAATAACTGGAATTGAAATGCTATTTCAATCACTTTATTTCTTGTGTCATATACACGTAAATACAAGAGAAATATACCTATTAAACACTGCTGCTAAGTCGCTTCAGTCATGTCCGACTCTGTGTGACCCCATAGAGAGCAGCCCACCAGGCTCCTCTGTCCCTGGGATTCTCCAGGCAAGAATACTGGAGTGGGTTGCCATTTCCTTCTCCAATACTAAACACTAAATATTATTAAATCAAGTTTACATAAATATTAGAAAATAAGCATATTCCTACTAGTATAATGAAGTTATGGAAGCACATGTGTAATACCCATCTTATATATAGCTGGAATATAGCTATGAAGTTCATCATTTTATAAATCTGGCAAATCTGTAAATTTCTGATGGTTGTAATTATAATTTAGTACACAGAAGCAAGCCTAATTTAAATTCCAACAATTATTCAAAATAATCTTGTGCACTAAGAAATTATGACTCAGCATTCATTCTCACCTACTTTCCAGGACAAATGTCATGAACTGTTCTTATTTATTTTATACAGATCAGTAAACCAGGGGACTGAAAGTTTAGAAATATATTTTTGTTCCTATGTAAAAAGTTGTTCCTCACACTCCAAGGGAATGAATACTAAATAAATAAGACACATGAGGATATCAGCAGGTATACTGCTGTGCGATTACTAAAAATACTTTGCTAAGTAACTTGGTTTCATGATATCAAAATAGTACAAAAAGTATTTGTGTCATACCATTTATTTCTGGCAAAAAAAAAAAAAAAAGTATTAGGAGACATTAACCAATTTAGAGGATCCTGAATAAACGAATTCTCACCAAAGAAACAGAAGAAAGTTAATTGCCTCAAATTTGTAGTTTACCTTTGTTTGTTTGAAAACTTGATTAATGCTGAGCCAGGAAGTTAAACAATTGTACATTTTGGGGAGGAAGCCAAGTTTAAACTTAAATAAGAATAGATTGAAGTAGTTTATGTTTGGTAGGGGAAAAACAGAATTTTTTTAATGAAATAGAGGAATGCAGTTTCCTGTCAATGATAAGGTTTATTTCAACATGTCAATAAGGGAGGTATATTTATAGCCTCATTTTTTCAGATAGGAAAACACGGTAAGGGATGTTAAGTAACTTGACTGAGATTATATACAAAGGATCCCTAGGAAGATTAACACTGGACACACAGGGCTATCACTCATGATGGAGAAGGCTATGTAACTGCACTGTGAATAGCTCTACTTGAGGCTGTGCCCTGGAGGAATTCTGAATATAGCACCCAGCGAGAACACAGTAAACAAATGATGCTCTGCAGCAGCAGGAGGCAATTGGAGGGGTCCAAGAATAACGATCCTCTATCTGACGTTATACTACTAATTGTATTTTGGCTTGTTTTCCTCTTTTAGCTGTTCTGGTCTGTTTGACAAATCAAGTTTGATTTCACTAATTTCCTGTATCACTGAGGTAGTGCTGAAGATACATCATTAAGTGCTGGTTAATCTAATCTATTGGTCATCAAGGTAGTGACCAGATGAATAACTTATGGATATATATATATATGTTATATTGATATTTTAATATCTATTATAGGATACTGGGTGTGATGCACATGGGGACATGCCTGCTATTTGGATCTAGATTTAAATTCATTTTTAGAAATGAGATTGAGGGAAAAGCAAAAGCAAGAAAAATGCATATAGATAGTAATTTCAATTAGATAAGGCTTAAGTTATATTGTATATATTTTATAAGGAATTTCAAACCATGCAACTAAAGACAGCAAATTCAAATACTATTTAGTGCTCTCACAGGATAATGTTTCCTTTATTTTTGCAAAGAAATCAAATTTTACAAGTTTTTTTTTTTTTTTAACCTACATCTTAGAAATTGACAAGTGTTTTTAAAGTAACTGAAAAAATGAATTTCATGGAACTGAAAGAAATACATAAAGGTTAAGATTCTCTTAAAATAAAAATGGGGTTGGGCTTTCATTGTCATCCATGATGGAATAATTGAAATTGGATTAACTGTCCCACCATAAACAAGTATATACCGGACCAAAAGCAAAAAACAAAACAATAAAATGATGAGTTTCAGGAACTGGTTAACAGGCAACACAAGTCTATGTTATTTGAGAGAAGAGGAATTTCAAGGTGAGGCCATATTTACTGTGGTTACTCACATGAAGATAATTGGCTATCCAAGATGCAGGGAGCTTGAACCTAAGCAGAGTACAGTAGCTTCACTGGGGCTAAAAAACAGAAATAAGAATTCTGGGGTATTGAAGTAGCTAGAATCTGTGGGACAGGTCTCCCTGCACATCTTTGGCTGAGGCCTGGGCTGAATATATTCAAAGCAAGAACATGAGAGGCTGGGAATAGAGAGAAGATACTGCATGGCTGACAGCAGAAGAGATGGGACAGCTGGGGAGTGAATAACTAATATAATGTTGTCAACACTTTGCTTTCATCTCATTAATATGCAGGCCAGCTGAGTGGAAGGCCATAACTTCAGAGTCAGGAGACTCAGTCTATCTCTACCATGGTGTGTGTATACTCGTGTCTTGTCCGGCTCTTTGCGACCCCATGGACTGTAGCCTGCCAGGCTTCTCTGTCCATGGGATTCTCCAGGCAACAATACTGAAATGGGTTGCCATTTCTTATTCCAGGGGATCTTCCCGACCCAGGAAGATTGAATTTGCATGTCCTGCATTGGCAGGCATTTTCTTTACCACTGTACCACATGGGAAGCACTCTCTCCACTCTTAATACACACAAAACAAGTAACTGTAACATCCTCAGTGAAAACAGACATTAGTTTAAGTTCTGCCATCTTAAAGAGTCTATATAATATTTTGGACCTTTCATGGATTCACTCAAAATATAAAACCAAGTCTATACATACTTCAGACAAATTGAAGTATATACACATCCCTTAATTGAACTGTCTGGTAAAATTAAAAACAAACAATCATCATTCAGTGGAAGCATATATTCTTCAGAGAAGGCTAAAATAATATAGAATTTCTGCTGTATCATCCACAAAGTCTATTATAAATGTGAAAATTTCTAGACATGCAAAGAAATAGGAAAACAGTACATGAACCTATCAACCAGATATTGAATGAGCAACTTACAGCAGCTATTTTAAATATGTTCAGGAACTTAAAGAATAGTATTTTTAAAAAGAAAACAGGGAGGAACTCAGCAAAGTAGTGAAACTACTGAAAAAATTCAATCTGAAAACTAAAATAAGTGAAATAAAAAATTCATTGGTTAACTTCAATCACAGATTGGAGATGATAGAAAAAGAGTCATTGAGCTTGTAGAGAAAATTTTAAAATGTATCTAATTTGCAAATCTGAAGAAAAGGCAACAGAAGCTTAGTGACCTGTGGGACAAAATTTAATAGTCTAGTGCATGTATAATTGGAGTTCTAGAAGGAGATGAGAGTGAGAATGGACAGAAATAATATTTGATGGAATACTGACACAAATTTTCTCAAATGTGATATTAAAAATTACTGAGAAAAAGCTTAGCAAACATCAGACAAAAACAAAACAAGACAAAAATCCCTAGACAAATCATTCTTGGAAATACCATGGATAAACAATTGAAACCAAAGATAAACAGAAAAGTTTGAAGTCAACCAGAGGAAAAAAATTTTTACATTGTATAGAGAGGACAATCATACAAATAAAGGTTCACTTTACATCAGAACTGAAGAGATAAGAAGACAATGGAACATATCTTTAAACTGATGAAAGAAAAAGAAAAAAAGATTAAACCAGAAATATATCTTTAAAAAAATCATTCAATTGAAGGAAAATAAAGGTATCTTCAGATTTAAAAAAATGCTGAGAGAATTTGTAACTATTCAAACTACCAGTGAGAAATTCTAAAGGATGTTTTTTAGCACAAAGGAAGACAATTCCAGATGACAATTAGAATCTATAGGAAGAGTCAAGAACACTGAAGTGGACTGCCATTTCATTCTCCAGATCTTCCCAACCCAGTGATAGAATACAGGTCTCCTAAATTGCAGGTAGATTCTTTACCATCTGAGCCACCAGGGAAAGCCCACTAAATATACAGGTAAACATAAAAGACTATGTTTTTTATTTTATGAATTTACATTAATATAACTTGATTGTAAAAAACAAATACAATTTTAAGAGATATTTTATATTATACATTGCATAAACATAGGACAATATAAAAAATGAGGAGAATACATGAAACTTTATTGTTAATTTCTTATAGTTGTGAAGCAGTTAAGAGTGAAATGGAAAATAGGAAGCATGAATTGTTTAGAAAGTGGGAAATGTCAGCAAAGTGGGTCAGTATTAACTCTAAGTACATAGTTATAAGTAAAACAATTTTAGTGTTAAAACAAACACTAGGGAAAAAATAAAAGACAAACTAAGCATCCATAAAAAAATACAATAGAATAAACATTAGATTAAAGAACAAAGAGTTGCAAAGGAGCAATAAGAAGGATGGATTAAAAATAGCAAGATGGTAGATGTAAACAAAACACATTGATAATTATACTAAATGCCAAATGGGTTAACCATGCTAAATCTAAGAAAGCTTTTTTATTTTTTTAATTAGATGAGTTACAGTAAGAGGATGGAACAAAATATATTGTGCAACCAGAGCATGAGAAACTTGATGTATCTCTTTTAATATTAGGCAAAGTCAATTTCAGGATGGAGACATTTCAAAATGATAAAAGTCAACTAATCAGGAATACATAATCCTAAATGTATACAGAATTAATAGTATAAATTTAAAATAGTAAAAGGAAAATTAGTAGAGTTAAGTTGAGAAATAAACAGAATCACAATTATAGTGAAAGATGTTAATACCCTTCTCTCAGTATTTAAAATACGTAGACAAAAATATTAAAGACCTGAGAAACCATGGACTAATTACTTTACAGAACATATCATACCAAGTAAGAACATGCATTCTTTTCAAGAATACAATACAATAATCACCCATATGAATCATATTCTGGGTCATAAAATAATCCTCAATATATTTCAAACGGGAAAATCTTGAGTAGAATTTCTAACTAGAACTGAATTAAATTAGAAAGTCACAACAAACTATCTAGAAATTATCCAAATAGCTGGAAGTTAAATAAAAGACTACTAAACAACCCATTGGGAAAATAAAATATCGCAAAGAAAAGTTCAAAATTATTTTGAACTTAGTCCTAATAAGCAATATAACATATACTAAACATTATTTAAGGAGAAAAAGGCATTAAAACATTTTATGAACCATGTACTTGAAAATTCACTTTCCTGAATGATAATTACAACCCTTACTTCTACTTTTTACTTTCTTTATGTGTGATTTTGGGGTTATATGGGAGTAAAAATCTGCAGTGTCCCAATCTAGGCGTTACTGGCATTTAGAATGAATAATTTGTTGCTGGGGGACTATCCTGAGCATTGTAAGAAGTTTGGCAGCATCCCTGGCCTCTATATAGCTAGTAGCCTCCCCTCCCCCCCAGTTCCAGCAGTGATACTCAAAAATAACTCCAGATATTGTTAAATGTCCTTGATATGGGGAGTGGAGGCAAACCAAGGGGGAGCATCTCCCTGGGAAGAGAGCATCAAACATCATGTTTGTGGGCAAATGAATGTGAGTGGATTTCCAAACCTGACACTTAAACCAACTTTGTTACCATGGAGTTTATTTAATCATTCTAAGCTTCTATATTTATTACATAGGTATACTTTGAAAAAATAGAGTGCACACCAGGAGATTAACATTATGTTTGCCATCAAGTCAAATCTCAATGCATGTGACATATTATTATCTCTGTCCAACTGTGCAAGCATGGACTATAAAGAAACTCACTGGTTGAAATGGTATCTTGCTGAATGGTATCTATGGCTGAACTACATTAAAAAAGTTTACTTTAATCTTTATGGTTTTAATCTTGTTCATGTGAATTTACTATTATAATAAAAATCTGTCAACATTCATTTATTTCCTATTAAAATATGCTAATCATAGAAGAAAATTAGGATTAAACAATCTTTTATTCCATTAAGTATCAAATATTCTCTTCTTTGACCTTAAATATGACCATTTTGCCATAAATATGACCATTACTTCATCTGGTTCTCAGTGTTCTCCATTGTGAAATAAGAAAATATACATTTCTTGATGATTTAAACATGCAAGATATAAGCCTTTTAAAAATTATAAGCATCAATAATTTGAAGAAATATTGATGTTTCCCTTAAATTCCCTTAATAGTCCCCTTAAATTATTTATAATCTCTAGAATTGTCAGACAGAATTAAAAACATATTCAAGTGATTTAATGTGGATTAAAGCCTAGAGGGAGAGAACAGAATGAAATATACATCATTCTAAAGCAGCTCTAGAAATAAGATGTTCCTTGTTAAGCAGAAATTTAGGTTGATGTTGAGAAGGTGTGATATATTGTACAGCTACAGATAATAGCCTACATATCTTTAAAAAAAGTTTCACTTGTTCTTACTGAATCCAAATATTTGTTAAGTGGGACATATACCAATCTCAGTACTTCAGTGAGTGTCCAATAAAACCATAACTTCTCTTTCAAGAAGTTAGTTCTTAGTCTAGTTTAGGAGGCTCAGAATACAATGAAAGATATCATTAGATACATGACTGTCAATAGTTTCTCTGAGAGTGTAAAACAGGTCTGAAACAATTACAACTCTTAGAATTAAAGATACTCTGTATGAAACATGTAATGAGCCAAAACTTAACGAAATATGAGGACTTGTGTCATTAAAAAGGAGAGAGGTAAATTTTCTAAACAGGGCACACTGCAAGAACAGGCTCTAAGGTGTAGTTAAACTTGAAATCTTTGATATTCATGAGATAACTCCTCTACCAAGGAAATAGGTACTGGGGAGAATGGGTTGTAGCAAGGTTACAGAAGCATCTTAATGCCAGATGGAAGAGTTTTAGCCTTATATACAGTGAATAAGTGTCAAAACATTTTGAGAGGAATTATATCATACAGGTACTTTGTAGAAAGATACCTACAATAACATGAAGCAGCTACACAATGAATTCCAAATGGAGGATGTAAAAGAAAACCAGAAAGAAAATCATTCCCAAAATGCTTTTTGATTATAAAGATAGGATGACAGATCGGATTAATGCATCAATCAGTTTGTGAGTTTCTGTAAGCATTTTTCAAAAAAAGAGATGCCCCAATTTTTATTCTTTTGGTTATTCTCACTGATACAAACTGTTTCAGTGTATAAAATTCAATTTGAGGTTACATACTATTACAAAATCCTTATTTTTTATATACATGAAGTATTAAAAAATAGAAAATATATTGATATTAAAAGAGCTTTTTTTCTCTGACTATTGAAGACATAACATCAGAATATTTATAACATATGAGGGAAAATATGTTCTTTTGTAGCATCTCTTATTATGTAATGTCACCTTTGTGACTACTCAAGTGGAAAACAGCTTAGCTAAACAAGATGAGCCTTGCAGCTCTTGCTCAACAAAGGTTACCTAAAACCTCTGAAAAAACATATTAGGGAATAAAAAACGTTGATAAAATGTCAAGTTCTCTATTCTGAGTAATGTGAGGGCCAACCCTAACACCATCCTGCCCTTTGATTTTCCTGTGATGGCATGTCTTTCTTCGTGTACCAGATAACAGTGTATCACTGCTGAAGAGCATGAGCAAAACAGATATTCCTGCTCCTTCTTAAACCTGTGAATGCTGTGAACTTTTAGGCTGAAAAATACTTGACAAGGTGGATATCTTCTTCACAAGGTGGACATCTAGTTCCATACAAACTTTGGCGAACATTGTTAAAGTACTTTATCGTGCTTTGGAAATGAAATCAGAAAATATTTTTCATAAAAGTTCTTTGATTATTTCTTTTAAGCACTCCAATGTAAGGAACTGAAATGTACTACATAATGAAAAACAAAACCAGCTTAAGGTGTGAAGAGAATAAATAATCAAAATGTTTCTGTACCTTGAATGAAGTCTACACTGGGGACCATGAAAAACTAAGCAAAACAAAACAAACAAGAGTAATTACAAAAATTGGCACTTACCCATATTTTGCAAAATTTGCCCAGCGTTTCATAATGGATCTACTAAAAATTTCCTCAGCTTTTGTGTAATTAACTCTTCTTTCCAGTGGTAAACCAAAGACAAATTCGATCTCATAACCATGCATCACTCCCATCCATTCTGGCCAAGGGAGTTTGGAGGATCGGTGCTCAAAATAGTAGAAAAAGGCATTGTTTCCCATATCTGAGAACTTTTTGGTGAACTCCAAAGCAGGACATATGATATTATAATCCCCAACAACATCATCCAAGGCCTCACGGTAGTTTTCAGCTCTCTGATCATCTAACCAGTCCATGTAGTGGAAAAGGATCGATTCCTTTCCAAGCTCACTCACTCCTGGAAAAAATATTTTCAAACCTTCTTGAAATTCTTTTCTAGTTATAATACTGTTGTTATCTTTGCTGAAGCCAGGAGCACCATATACTAAAAATGCTGTCCCTTCATCTTTATTAACACCCACCAAGATCTGGGTTTTTTTGAACTGTCCAAGTTGGAGTAGTGTGTCTGGCATGTCAGTGAGAAAATCACCATCCACAGTGGGACCAAAATTTACTGATAAGAGCGTACCAGAGGGGACAACAAACACTTCATGAAGAAGAATCTCCTGGGGATCTTTATGTCGAAGACATTTGATTATCTCAGTGTCATTTTCTCTAGAACAACCAATAAATTTAGCTAAAGTCAATGTTCGGTTCCTAGCTTCATAAAGAGATGTCACTGCCCAAGGAGCATTAGAGGATCCACTTTGCAGAATAGCTCTGGTAAACAATGGGTGGCTTTTAGGAGAAAGTAAATGAAGGCTAACTGAAGCTGCTCCTGCACTTTCTCCAAAGAGAGTTACACTTTTAGGATTTCCACCAAAGGCTGCTATATTTTCTTGAACCCACTGAAGAGCTAACTGTTGATCAAATAGACCCACATTCCCTGGTGCTTCAGGATTTCCTGGTAAAGCTAAGAATCCAAGGGCACCTACTCTATAGTTCATTGAAACCACAATAACTCTTTCAACCCGTGCCAGAAACTTGCCATCATAAACATGCAAAGATGATGTTCCAGTCTGAAAACTACCACCGTAGATCCATATCATTACAGTAGCATTTTTTGGTTTAGGTGTTGGAATCCACACATTCAGATATAAACAGTCTTCACTGAGGTCAGTGTTTGGGTTCCACATCTCTGATCCAAGGAAGCCTGGGAAACTTTGATCTGTGTTCTGATAACAAGAATTTGCATATTTTGTGGCATTCCAAATATCAGGCCACTTGGTCAAGGATTGTGGCTTTTTGAATCGTAGTCTACCAAGAGGTGGCTGTGCATACGGGATTCCAAGAAAGGCTGTTACTGTGCCACCAAGTACTGGCAAGTGCATCCCCCTGACTTTTCCATTCTTGGTGGTAATTATGATGTCTTCTTCAGTGTGTGACTTCTCAAAGAGGACCCAGAGCAGAAGGAACCGCAAGATAAATCTCATGTATATGACTGTACTCCGGCTCTGCATATTGGTTTCTGCAAGAGAGGTAAGTAGGAAGTTTTAACAGCTTCATGCATCTAATGTTACATTTTATTGATGATAATTAACTAAAATTTAGCAGTTCTTATTAATTCTATAAATTATGAAAACTAATTATCTGCTACTGCTACAAAGAATAGAAAATGGATGGGCATATTTCAGTTATCAATTTAGGAAAGAAATGAGTGAAATGGGGAAAAAGAAATGATTTCAATTTGAAGAGATTCATTTACAAACCTCTGTAAGAAAGAGAGATTTAGTACTTTAAGGAGAAAATTTGTCCAAGGCATGAGTGTGTGTGTGTGTGTGTGTGTGTGTGTGTGTGTACATATATATATGACGTTACCAGGTATCAAGTGGCAGTCTATTTATGATAGATATAGTAGATTAAATTTCTACCATGGTTAGAGGAAGAAATGCAAGCTCACTTATTCTCTAGAATATATACAGTTCTAATCATGGCTGACTGGCTCTTGACAGAACTATGAAGTGGGTTAAGAAACTCTAAGGATCTTCAGACTTGTATTACTGTCTTTTTCCATTTTCACAGTCCCATCTGTGGTCCTTTTTGCCTTAGTGGTTTTTTCCTCTGTATAAGCATAAGCATAGTGTAAGGTCAGAAGAGAATTTGGACAAGCAATTCATAAAATGTTAAGTAACAAAAAAACACAGTAGCTGCCATTTATCCTACAAATTGTGAAAACAAACAAATCTACTACCATTATAAAGGTCTATCAGAAAAATTAGACAGAGAAGACCAGATATATACCAGTCCTTTGGAACCAAATAACCATGAAGGGTTTTTCTATCTAAATTATGTTGTCAATGAAGAGATTGACTGATAATGTAATGTGTGGATGAAGAAATCAATTTGGAAGAAATTTTACACTCAGAGATGACTCAACACATGTCTTAATCTGTTAATTTATTAAAGCATATGCAACTAGGGAGGTTAAATGTGTTAGCATGGTCAGATTTGTTTATATTCTGGTAGTGGACAGTGAAATCAGAGGATTAAAATTGAGGAATTACTGGGAAAAGCAGGGGAAGCAAAAGTAATCTTTGATACCTACCAAATCATCACTACTTGACATTTCATGAAATAATATTTATTTAATAATATGAAAAGAACATTTGGGGAAATCAAAGTTTTATTAAAAATTCATAATGCACAGTTGAGTTTCTTTTCAATAAAGACATTTAAATCACATTCTGAAACTCTATGTGACAAAGGATAGAAAAATGTAATGCAGATATCATCTGAAAGAACTAATATCCTTATACAACTGAGGAAAAAAAGAAAATCTGATTAAAATTGTCAAATACAAACACTGATTCTCATCCATAAAACAAGAGCAAATTTCCACACATGTACTAAATATTTTCTTCATTATGTTTTGAGAGTATAATAATAAATCCAAACTATGTGTCCAAGAAACTAATCCTGTGAGCACTAAGAATTTGTATTAGATTTTTTATTCTTTTTCTTAAATTTTAGATTGTCTTAGAAGGCAGTGATTTAGGCACTACCTATTAAGATAACTGTCTTAGATCTGTGATCCTCACAGTTAATGAGCCTCATTCACCATTGTTCACAGGACAGCCAGTAACCAACAGGTAATTTTTGATCCCCACTAATCCATTGTGTACACTATTTTGTTCAGTGTACAGTACTTATAGATGTATATCCATTTCTACCTCTATCTCTGTTTCTTTGTCTATGATTATGGCTATGTCTATACTTATATATATTTATCTAATTCTATTTATATCTGCATGTTTATGCATATATACACATATACATTTATACACAATGATTGCTATAAAAAAGCCATGAGATTTTTTATGCTCTCAATTTTGAAATTAATGACTGTGTTATTACCAATAAAACATACTATTGAAGTATATAATATTTTAACACTATATATATACTATTATGAAATTTAGATATTATAGTCAAATTAAATATAATTTTTTTCTAAAAATAATAAATATAATGTCATGGTAATATACTCTTGCATGGAAAATCCCATGGACAGAGGAACCTGATAGGCTACAGTCCATGGGGTCGCTAAGAGTCAGACATGACTGAGCAACTTCACTTTCACTTTTCCCTTTCATGCGCTGGAGAAGGAAATGGCAACCCACTCCAGCGTTCTTGCCTGGAGAATCCCAGGGACGGGGGAGCCTGGTGGGCTGCCGTCTGTGGGGTCGCACAGAGTCCGACACGACTGAAGCGACTTAGCAGCAGCAGCATGGTAATATAAAGATTCCTGTAAACTTGACACTTGAGGCTTCCCTGATGGCTCTGTGGTAAAGAATCTGCCTGCCAATTCAGGAGCCCTGGTTCGATCCTTGGGTCAGGAAGATCCCTTGTAGAAGGAAATGGCAACCTACTCCAGTATTCTCACCTGTGAAATCCCATGGAGAGAAGAATCTGGGAGGCTACAGTCCATTGGGTACAAAGAGGTGGACACAACTTAGTGACTAAATAGCAGCATCAGTAGCAAAGTTGACACTAATAAAATTTTATATTTCAGAGAGTTAGGAGTTTTAGAGATACTGCTACCACATACTACAGTTTTATTTTTCCCCCTTCTGATAAATCCTAAGACATTTCTTCTAAATAATTGGAGGTAGGCATTTGGCCTAGTTCAATCAATCTCTCCTGAGTCTAATAAAGATTGTATTCTTTTTGTTTCATTTTATATAAACCATATAACAGATCCTGATAATTTTTGATTTCTGACAGTTTTCAAACTTTCATTCTATTGGTTTTTAATTTTATTTTAATTTTAATTTTATTCCATAGAGAATATAAAATTACTATCAACATATTTTTGTATGTAATTAATAAATATAATTATTTTCATTACATGTATTAAAAGGTTGTAATAACATTCCATGTCACTTAATTTATTTATATAAGTACTTGTATGCTTTTATTTATATTCTGTGCCAAGTAGAACTTAATGTTATATAATATGATTTATATGAATTATTTTTCTTTTACAACAGTGATATCTATGAGTCATCACCTTGGTATTAGTATAAGTACTTACACCTTGCAATTGTAAATAATGTAATTAGTAACATTCAATCATATAAGCCTGTGTTTATAGCAAGAATGGCAATATAATTCTAATTCACCTTGGTGTTAACCTGATGGAGTACATTTTAAACACTATATTATTAAATCTAGGTTTTAACATGAAAATATGCTTCTATTTGCATACTCATTATTAGTGTAAACTAATATGTTTATATTTATTTGCATGCATGCTAAGTCACTTCAGTCATGTCCAATTCTTTGTGACCCTATGGACTGTAGCCTACCAGGCTCCTCAGTCCATAGGGTTCTCCAGGCAAGAATACTAGAGTGGGTTGCCATGCCCTCCTCCAGGGGATCTTCCCAGCCCAGGGATTGAACTCTGGGTCTCCTGTGGCTCCTGCATTGCAGGAGGATTCTTTACTGCTGAGCCACTGCAGTACTTTATTTAAGTAAGAATAATTTTTTTTTTCATAAGGTAGTATTCTCTAGTCTAACATGTTGCACTGCAGTTTTACCATTAAGAGATGCTTATGTTTTTAATATACATTATCACATGATTAAGCAATCAAAAGGTAGACAAAGGAGATTAAACAAATGTTATTGCTCTGTATCTCTGTTTATTAATAATTAAAGTATTCAATAAAATTTCATTCATTTCATCCTCTAAATTCTGTGGCAAATTGACTACTGGCACATTAAACAATTTAAATTCTGAGAACACATAACATGTTTATCACAAAGAATGGGGTAAATTTTCATACCAAGGGCAATTTAGAAATACTCAGTTTAGATCAACTAATTTATTGTAATAATCTTTAATACTTGATTAAAGGCAGAAGTTTTGTTTTGAATTGCAAAAGAAAATTGATGGGAGTGGGGAGGGAGACAAACCTGGAAAATAATGAATACTACAGTGTTCCAAGTTTATCAAATGCTCCAGAATATCAAAATCTACTGGCAATTTGGGGAAATTATTCTAAACTTAAAAAAAAAAAAAACTTTCAAAATTAAAAATGTAAAAATGTATTTTCTTCTTTTTGCATTTTTAATTCAATTTTGAAAGTAGTATCAAAATTCCTTGACTAGTTTTAAAAATATGCTATGCTATAAGATATGGGTATAATAAAATTATTGATATAAAAAGCTGTTTATTTGTCATATATTTTCATAATTGGATATCAACCAAATTTTCAAAATAATTGGGCAGTCAAGGACTTATTAAAGGATGGTCAAGCAAAACCTGTTAATAGTTTTCGCTGAATGCAGTCTTCTTGTCTTTTTAAAAAAGTTTTAGTATTATGCATACTTCTATATAAAAATAAAGACTGTTAAAATGGTAGGAAAAGAACCATCTAGATAATATGATCTAGAACAAGGGCCACTAAAATGCAGATAGTCCAATTAAAACAACTGAGTCTTTATATCAAACCTAAAAAGCTTGTTTTGTTGTAGGCTAAGTGAAGCGGGGAATTGAGGAAGTCTGTTTATAAACTATACCACTGTCTTTCAGCAATCCTTCAGATACCCAATAGACACTAAAAGGATGTATAGATAGAAGACACTATGTTAGGTATGAAACACAGATCTATAACTTTCCTCAATTAGGAAAAAAATTCACAAATTTTTATTGTGTGAATAATTTGAATATTTAATATTAGATATCTTGGGTCTTCTTGCAAAGTTCAATCTGTTCTTAGGTTGACATCTATTCATTTATAATTTTCCATTTGGAACAGTTCAATTTTGATAAGAATGAGCAGATTTTGGCATGAAAGCATTAAAATGAAGACAACATATAATTTAAGCATGCATTATTCATTGTTACCAAGAAATAAATCAAAGCAGAAATTAAATTTGTAAATAAGATGTCATTTGCTTATATTTTAAAAGCTGAAATATGGAGTATATCCCTATACTTTCTTTTTTTAGCTTTCTTTTTTATTTTTTTAAATCCTGAAACTATGCTAACACATTTACAGGAGACTTGGAAATTACAGAACAAAGTTATGTATAGTTCCACTATATATTACAAATTTCTGTTTCAAATAAATATATTAAGATTTTTAGTTGGAGTTTCACCAAATGTTTTCTTATGATTAAAAAACTAAGGACAATAATGTCTGGGAGAACAAAACAGAACTTTGCAAATTCAATTAGAAATTTAATTTGCATCCAAAAGACCACTCTATTTCAAACACACAGAATTCTAAAGGTTGTCATTTAAAGTAAAAATCATTCTTTAAAACCTCATGCTTATCCTTAATAACCACATAAATGACATATAATTATATTTATCATAGCTATGAGATATATTATGGAAGGCATTATACAGACTAGTAACAGTAACTCCTAACCGAGTTTATTATTATGCAATGTAGTCATAAAAAGTTGGAAGGGATAACTTAATTTTTTTTTAATTACTAATAGAAATCATAAATAGTGAAATAATTTTGTTCACATTTCAGTTCACTTTTAATCATTCATATGGTTTTATAAAAACTCAATGCTTAATCCTCTGGTTAAACAAGAATTGATATCAAAATAAAGGTAGATTTACAAAATTATAGGATGAGCAGAAAGTATTTGCTATTATTTCTGTAATAATAAAAATAACAGCATATGTAAAATACTTTTCTATAAATACACATATTTAAAAAAGAGAATAAACAGGGCAAACTAGGCAAAAGTTTGTAAATCAAATCAAGAAATAGATCTTTCCTTTTACACAGAACAAACTTAGACCTTTCCTTTGCAAATTTATTTTGGTAAAGTTTCAGATGGCAAAATGTTAAGTACTCTGTAAAACCAGACAATAAGAGAACTATTCATTTCAAACCACTTTAAAAAAAGAAAAAAATAAAGAGAGTAAGATTGGTCAAGAAACACTTTTGTTACTCTTTTAAGGAGACATTCACCAAACAGAGCATTTAAGGGTAAAACACAGCATAAAATGTTTTTCCCTTAGAGGGTGCATTAGGAACATACAATACAGTGATCCCATTAAGTGCTACGGTCCTTTACACAAAGTTGAACAAATTCATTGTTTCCTTAACAGTTAAATGGACTCAGTCTGTGTTCCCTGAATGATCAGAAGATTTGATGCATGTGGCTGCTCCCTTCATCTGTCCCATTTCCAGTGACTGCCTCCCACAGAGCACCAAGGGGGCACAGTAAACACGTGAAGGGATCACATTCCTCCTACAGAATGAGCTTCAGGGTAACTTCCATCTCTACAGGAAGGCGTAAATTCAGAGCAACTTACCCGACTCACTGCAACAAAGAAGATAAAGTTTGCAAGAGGTGGCAATCATATAATACTTCAGGGAAATGCAGGATGCAGCTGCCGCTCCAGCCTGTAAATTGGACGGCACTGACATTACAATCAACAGTTACTGACAAAGCTCGCGAGAGTTGGCAGCGGCAACTTGCTCTGGAAGCAGCCAATCTTTACTTTCTGACATCTGCTCAGAGGCTAACTGTACGAATGCTGTAGTGATTCATTTACAAAAGTATTGCCGGAGTCGTGTTTTACGATGGCAGGCACTCATCTAGGGTGAAGACAAAGAAAGCCACAGAGCAGATGCTGAAATTGAACAGAAAATACACAGGGTTTTTCTTTTTCTTTTTTTTTTAATCGTTTGTTTGTTTTCATTTTCTTTTCAAACACCACCAGAACTTTTAAGGTTTTATTCTCCTTTATGGAATCTACATTTTTCTCATGCTGATTTTGATTTATATATATATATATATATATATATATATATATATATATATTGCTTTAAGAAATGTTGTTGAAATTGCTACCTTTTTTCTCATGCTGATTTTGATTTATATATATATATATATATTGCTTTAAGAAATGTTGTTGAAATTGCTCCCTTCAATCTGTGTCAGGCATGTGGCTATGTTATTGTTGTTTAGTCCCTCAGCTGTGTCCTACTCACTTTTACCACCCCATGGACTGTGGGCTGCCAGGCCGGTCTGTCTGTGGGATTCTCCAGGCAAGAGTTCTGGAGTTGGTTGCCATTTCCGTCTTCACATATAGTTATAAAGGAGTGTAAAAAATTAAGTAGGAAACTAATTATTCTGTAGATAAAACTATGAAGATCAAAAGACTAGTTTTATCAATGAATGAATGTGATATGTATGTCCTTCCAACCCCTACATCCCAACATCCATGTAAATCATACAGATCTCAGCTTTGATAATTTCCTAATTGGGGACCCTGCAGGCAGTCAAGTGTTCTAAGAAGTCACAAATTTTCTGCTTGAGACAGAGAAAATAAAATATAACGAACATTCATCACTATACTTTATAGAAAAACACATCTGTCAGCTGAAACTGTGTGAACTCTCAAGGATATATATGCATCTTTCAACCTTATCTTCCCTGACTTAGCTTTTTGGGCAAATGAAAAAAACACATAAATTTTTTTTTTTATGAACCATTTAATGCCTCACTTCTCAATGCAGTTATATTATCTCCCACAAAAGATCACTTTCATTTTTAAATCTCTCGCTATGGGGCTTGTCATGGACTAACCAGTAGGCATGTAATTGTGGATAAGTCTATTTTTTGTTTTTAAAACAAAATGCTTAAGAATTCAAATATGCAAATATAAGAACTGTCATTTGTTATTAATACTGTCTTGTGTCAGTCATTATAATTGACAGCTTACATAACTTGTTTTACTTTATTTCAACAAATATATGAGTTAAATATTACTAATTGCATTTTCAGATGAGGACAGTAAGGCTCTTAAAGATCAGAAACTTGGCTATATACATATTTTACCACTAGTAGGAGCTGGCATCAGAATTTTAACCTAGATTTTTCTGATGTCATTCCATGTCAACTGTTTCCAAGATACTAACCACTTTGGTCTTTTAAAACAATCTTTTCTGGGAAATTTGCTCCTTAGAAGGTATTTATTAGACAATGAATTTCACAGTCACAATGATTTATATTGTATTTAGAACATAGTTTGTGTAATGACAATCTAGTAACACAAAAGTTACAGAGTAAATGATTTATCTAAAGGAATAAAGATTTTTTTCAAAAACAGCACACTGACAATAACACAGTGAAGAGTAACGTGATGGCATTTCTGTTTAAAATATAGTCATTCTAGTAATCCATGTGGAACACAGTTCATTAGTTTAATATATGTGCCTTTTTTTCATTGAAATGCCAAATATCTTCTCTCCAACAGCTGCACTGCATTGTTCTGGGTTAGGATGTGGTTGATCTTATTCTCCTGCAATTATTGAGTGATGTTTTTGATGTTAGCAAATACAGGAGAACATTCTGCATATAATATCCACACACAATGAAAATATATCAGATATTAATATATTTCATTTTCATCTTTAAACAGGAAAGTAAACAATGCAATCTTTTATCCTTATATCTTTAACACGTGTTTAAGCTGGCTGACTAGCAATATCAACTGATAACAAAATCTGGCAATTTTTTCTTTTTATTTCATTTACCCTCACCGTTCCTCAGACATGCCATCCTATTTAATGCATTATTCAGTGCATTTCTTTTTCCTGTCTTATTGGAGGTTTTCTTCATTTGTGGCTCAACATATAGCAGCTACTTTACTTCTGTGATGCCAATATTTTTTCACACTTACAGCAAGAGGACTTGGTCACACAAAATGAATTTTGTTTCAAGGTTATTTGGCAAGGGTTGTTCTATTACCTGACAGAACCCTTGAGGGTTCATGATCATACTGTTGAATGTTGAGACTGCCTTCTAAGTAATGCTGCTCAAATACCACAAGAGCGTTGAAATGGTATTAATACCACTCAGGTTTTGCAACCATGTACGCTGAAGGTCTGGCAAGGCAACCATTATGGTCTTGACTGAACATTTCCAGTTAGTCTATCACACAGACTTTTTAGTTTTAAGTTTTTAATGTTACTTAATTACCACTGATCTGGTTGTTTTCTAGATAGCAGCTCTGAAGGAGATTTGAGTCAGTGTGGGAAATAATAATACCACATTATGTATTAGTCTTCATTAGGCTTACTTATGCTATGAAAATGCCCTAATCTTTCATTAATACTTTCTTTTTTACAAGAACAATGCCTTCTCTAAAAAAATATGGGTTACCAAAAAATATCCAAAGTTTTATGTATCACAGAGATGGAAAAGGTCATTTGATGTATTTCATTCTACTTTTTAAAAAAATCTACGTACATAGTTATAATCAGACATATATAAAATAATATTCAATTAGGTTATTAAAATTTTCCTTATTTTTAAAATTTATTTCATAATATTAATTTTTATTAAAATGTTTTAATGACCTAGTGATGCATTATCAATGATTGTACTACAATTTGTTGCACCATTTGTTTCTTATATGATGATAAAATAATTTGCAAGCACTACTACTTACAGACATTGTTCTAAGGACTTTGAATATATTAACTCATTCAAAACTCAAAACCACCTTTTAAGTAAGTACTATTATTATCCCTAATTTTTGGTTGAAGAAATTTAGTCAGAAAGCATTTTAGTAACTTACCAAACATCATACAGGTAATGAAAGTATTTTCTAATATTTTAAATGTAAACACTCACAATTGCCATTTTTGCAACTTTTGTCTATTTTCTTAATCTATTTTCCCAGAAGTGGAATAAGTGAACATAACTAGTAGAATGCATTTAGGTGTTTTTTGTTTTTTTTGTTTTATTTTGTTTTTGGAATTTTCTGAGGTCCTCAATAGACTGTTGAATAAGCATAGGCTTCCAACAATTCTGGGAAAAGGAGAAATATTCTTGATAGAAATAAATCTGAAATCAAAAAATCAAAAAAAAAAAATCTGAAATCAAAAAATGGGGCAAAGAACTAAACAGACATTTCTCCAAAGAAGACATACAGATGGCTAACAAACACATGAAAAGATGCTCAACATCACTCATTATTAGAGAAATGCAAATCAAAACCACAATGAGGTACCATTACACGCCAGTCAGGATAGCTGCTATCCAAAAGTCTACAAGCAATAAATGCTGGAGAGGGTGTGGAGAAAAGGGAACCCTCTTACACTGTTGGTGGGAATGCAAACTAGTACAGCCGCTATGGAAAACAGTGTGGAGATTTCTTAAAAAACTGGAAATAGAACTGCCATATGACCCAGCAATCCCACTTCTGGGCATACACACTGAGGAAACCAGATCTGAAAGAGACACGTGCACCCCAATGTTCATCGCAGCACTGTTTATAATAGCCAGGACATGGAAGCAACCTAGATGCCCATCAGCAGATGAATGGATAAGGAAGCTGTGGTACATATACACCATGGAATATTACTCAGCCATTAAAAAGAATTCATTTGAACCAGTCCTAATGAGATGGATGAAGCTGGAGCCCATTATACAGAGTGAAGTAAGCCAGAAAGATAAAGAACATTACAGCATACTAACACATATATATGGAATTTAGAAAGGTGATAACGATAACCCTATATGCAAAACAGAAAAAGAGACACAGAAATACAGAACAGACTTTTGAACTTTGTGGGAGAATGTGAGGGTGGGATATTTCAAAAGAACAGCATGTATATTATCTATGGTGAAACAGATCACCAGCCCAGGTGGGATGCACGAGACAAGTGCTCGGGCCTGGTGCACTGGGAAGACCCAGAGGAATCGGGTGGAGAGGGAGGTGGGAGGGGGGATTGGGATTGGGAATACATGTAAATCCATGGCTGATTCATATCAATGTATGACAAAACCCACTGGGAAAAAAAAATAATAATAATAAAAAAATAAATAAAAAAATAAAATAAAATAAAATAAAAATAAAAAAAAAAAGACATAGAAAAAAAAAAAAAAGAAATAAATCTGAACAAGTCTCTGGAGTTAAGAGACTAGACATTCATCTCTGGATGTGACAAGGTGAGGTATTTAAAAGTAAATTTCCTGACAGCTTTTAAAAGTGTCCAGTCCTACAAGCAAAAGAATTCTTTAAGAGTTTGGTGACACCTAATATTGGAAGCTCCTGCAGGCAGTTCCTGTTTTATCCTGCATGATAAAGCAAAGATCTCTTGGAATTAAGGGAGGGTGAATAATGGGAAGTCTGAACTAGCTCTATGCTATTTAGACCAGAATACAGGTAGTTTGTGTAAAATGTTATGGAAAGAGGCTTATAAGCCCCAACAGTTTGGTTACAGTCCAGAAGGCTAGACTCTTAGAAGATAATTAAGATCAATAATAAGCCACAGCTTCTGAGGAAATACCAAGCCCAAATTCATGGAATTTGCCAACAAAAAGGATCAAAGTAAAGAAATAAGCTCTAAAACTAAATTACATAAGGCTTGAGCAAAGAAAGGAGAAATTAATTTTTTAAACATGAAAAGAGAGAGAAAAGCAGTATCTTCCTTGGCTTATAATCTTATTTATTGAATAGGCCTCAATCTAGTCTTACCAAGCCCTTGATTAATCTTGGTTCTGTGCTCAGACAAAAAAAAAAAAATTGTACATTAGGATGCCACAGAATCAATCTTGGTGCTCTTTAAAAATCCTGGGTTCAAAACTAGCCTCCTTTGTGAGACAGAGTCAGGAAGTTCAAAGACCACACCCAGTGGCAGAGGCCTGGGTCCTGACTCCTCAGGAAATTGTTATCTTCTCATATTGATGGTTTATCTTTTTCTATCTACTCATAGGTAATTACACCTTTTACTTTAGCTAATTTGGAAAAGCATCAAATGTAATATTGTATAGTCTACTTTCAAATGACTAATTCTATCAAATAAATACTCTTCACCTTCATTTCATTGCCTGTGTATTGTTTTTACAATGTACTATAATTTACCTAACTCATTTTTTTTTTTGTTCTTGTAAAGGTAGATTTCTTTAAACTTATCATGGGAATAGTAACATAAAAATACAATTGTAGATATTTTTATACATTTCTTATTTTTCATGGAATAATTAAATCAGAATTTTCAAAAGGTACATAGACTTGTATAGTTAAGACACATATCACCAGCTATGTCTATAAAATATTATCAATTTATATTTCCAATATAAATTGACTATCTAATGTGTCTGCTTTATGCTTAAAAGACAACTGATTATTAGGTATTTTCCTGTTTCTCCATTTCACTTGATAAACTACGACTTTATATTTAACTATTTCGCTGTTACTGTGATCAACCATGTGTTTATCAGTTTCCTGAAATATAGTATTTTAATTTAGACATAATTTCAGAACACTGTGAAGAACTCTCATATACATTTACCCAGATCCACATGCATGCGTACTAAGTCGCTTCAGTCACGTCCGACACCCTGCGATTTTATGAACTGTAGCCTGCCAGGCTCCTCCGTCCACGGGATTCTACAGGCAAGAAAAATGGAGTGAATTGCCATGCCCTCCTCCAGGGGATCTTCCTGACTGCAGGATCTAATCCTTGTCTCTTACATCTGCTGAATTGGCAGGCAGGTTCTTTATCACTAAAGCCAGGTGGGAAGTCTCCAGCTACTATTTTGACATATTTTCAATATCATGCTCTCTTTCTTCATGTGAAATATATATGTATGTGCATATATTGACTATTATTTTTCCTAAGTTATTTCAGTGTTATTTGCAGGCATAACGATCCTTTATCTTTGAATACTCCTTTAAGATATATGGAAATTCACCTGCTGCAGATACAAGTGAATTCAATCAGCAGTATGATAAATATAATACAAAACTAAATAGCCCTGCTATTGAGGGATGAATCCAATTTAGAGAAGGACAACTAATATATGTAGAAGGAATAATATGTTAGAAACAAAGATTAAACAAACTTTGGTGAAATTGGGTCAGCCAAGAATTAACAACTGGTATTAAAATTATTAAGTATATGATTGATGGAGAACTACATATTTAATATTCCTTAGAAATCACATATATTACATTTAGAATTTCATGACCTAAACAGAGGGGCAAATTTAAGGAATATTGGGAACACAACAGGACCTAGTCCATCTACAATTTTTTAAATTGAATTGCATTTTTTATCATTAAGCTTGAAGATCTGACAAACTTTGTATGAAATAAAGAAAATAAATTAGCAAAATTAATTATATCATAATAAATAATCCAGGAACTCCTGAAAGTGGGACATTCTATCCTGGTTATTTCAACAAAATAATAAAGAAATTTCTATGCAAGACTGGACCACACATAAGGGACATTATCAGATGCAGAGAGTGTAGTTCAGGCTAGGAATGGGTTTGAATATCAGGAAGAATAGTTGGGGGGTCAATTTTGGATATCTAAATAATTCTGGCTGTTAGATTAAATGGGAATAACTGTGGTAAAAGGTCTTGATTAAAAGAAGTAGGTAGTAGGACACTATGAAAAAATCAATTCCATTGTGGTGTGTGTACACACAAATATACGCAGAGAGAAAGATTTGGAAGGGTAAGCATTAGAATATTAATGGTGGTTATTACTGCCTAGTGAATGTATAGAATATTTCTACACATTTCATTGCTCTATTTTCCAGTTTTCAATAATGCAAATGTACTGTTCCTATCATCATCATGTATATATATAAATAAAAAGTCAAATTTAAATAAATAGCAGTCAAAGTGTTCACTTTGCACCTCATTTTCAGTTGATCTAACAAGAGAATTTATTTTGTGCTAATTGTTTTAGAGTATTGGGAAGAGGCAAAGCCAGCTGTGTGATACTGAAATATTGAAAAGATATAAACTTTATGAAAAACAAGTTAAGGGCAATTTAAAAAAAGATAAGTTGTAGTCTGAAGAAGCTGGAGCAAAGAGATTTATGTTGGGGTGGGTTAAATAAGATGAGAGGCAGAAGAAAGGTAAAGAAAAGGGAGTGATTTGGGGAGTCACCCTAAAGAGTAGAAAGGTGGGGGAGTTATGCACATAGGAAAGACTTTTAGGAAAGTAGATATTTGTGAAGTGTAAATCCCTCCTGAGAATCCTCAAATTGTTAGTAGGGACTAATGTTGATTTTCTTAACAATTCTGGAGCAAATGTATGTGTGTATAGAATAAGAGAAACACTGGCTACAAGATTATGCAGAGCTGGACTTTAGACAGGAAAAAAGAGAGAGATTTATATAGTATATAAAATAGTTATGCTGTGGTATTTGTGAAGTTGGAAATTGTGATACTTTGCTCTCTTTCTCTATTCCTATAGCCTGAAAAGCTTCCTAATTTGCATGTAACATGCTTAAATAAAAATAAGCTTTTAATTAAACCATTTTGGTCATTTCTACTAGCACATTTTGGAGCCAAGTGAGACCTCTGCAACAAGAGTTAAAAAAAGAGAAATGAGTGTCATCTTCCCCAGAATGGTCTTGCCTTCATCTCCAAGGTAATCTCTCCTCAGTCTTGTATTTTTTCTGAAGATCTTCTGTCTTCTATGATACCTCCTTTTCTGCTTTTTCTTTGAAACTTATTTCTCTAAGATGACTTTGCAAATGCCAAAATTCATTTTGTCTTTACAGAGAAATAGAATCAAAAGCCAGAAGGCAGACTCTCTGGACGGCTAAGATCCTCCTCTGTTTTTCAACTGCTGACATTCACCTCTGTTTTTCAACGAATGTAGTGCCAATTGTCTGACTAATTAGCAAAGCACTGAATTGCCAGTGCATTGCTACAGTTACTAAATATAATCAGGCAACTAGTAATAAATCTTGCTACATCAGTACAATCTGTATCTTAATATTGCTTTTTGGTCTGTTCATATTTGGTGATTACCTTCACAGAATGATTTTATCATACAAAGGAATTTTATTCAGAGTATATGCCAAAGTATAGAGAATGTTGTTTTGCTGGCCAATAGAAAGCTTATATTAAAATAATTTGTTGCCTCCAAGTAGTGGTTCTAACTTTGACATCCTCCTTAAATCCATCAGACAGCACTTTAGTCCTCTGTATAACTATTCTAATGTCAAATTTCTGACTCTGTTTAAACAATCAACATGACACAAGTCGAAACATGACTTGAAAGGACAACCTGTTTGTAGCCCTTACAGGGTATTCTTTTACAAATATATACACACATCTAAATTATTATTATCCAGTAATTGTTAAAATTATGTATGTATAATCTTTTATACCAGAGGATGAGATGTTTGGATGGCATCACCAACTCAATGGACATGAGTCTGGGCAGGCTCCAGGAGTTGGTGATGGACAGGGAAGCCTGGTGTGATGCAGCCCATGGGATCACAAAGAGTTGGACATGACGAAGTGACTGAATTGAACTGATAAGCTTTTATAAGCCATATAGGTGGATACAGTAAAGACAGTAAGAACTTTCAAGAGAGACTATATATTACTGTCTTGTGTATTTCATTAAATTTGGGGAAAAATCACAAAGAAATGTATGGAAAATCACATAATAAATTATATCATTGCGTAGCTCTATTTTATAGTTTATAAATATAAATAACCAGAAAACATTTTGATTTCTGTTTTACTCATTCTTTGTTTCCCAAATCTCAATAGCATTGTATCACCGACAGTGATCAGAGTCTGGATCTTCTTACTTGGTCTTAGAGAAATAAGAAATGCCCCAATGTCTGTTATCATAGCCTATCGATGGAGGATATTCAATAACAATATCAAACTATAAAAGCAAACATAAGTACATTTATGGGCAGTCACAACAGTCATGAGGAAGGTTGGCTGTATTCCAAGAATCTATTACTTTTGAAGTGACAATGTGTATAGAAGGATGGATGATTAGTCCTCTTCCTATTCCTCTTTCTTTTGATCTATATCATTCAAATAGTCATTTTAAAGTGACTATTATACTCAATGATTATTTCAGTTAAATTCATCTGAATAGGCCAAGGTAGCAAGTGGTCAGAGCAAAAAGAGAGGGAGTGCTTTTAGAGTAAATATCTTACTCTTGTTCTTTCAGTGTTAATTTTCTTGTGTCACTCTCTTCCTATATTTGTTTCTAAAATGGATAGTCATTTGTATATGTTTGTATTGGTAGTACTTTGTAAATTCCTTGGCACATAGTATTATTATTATATACTTTATAAAAATTTGGAAGTTGTTTGAATGTATAACTAAATGTATAAATGTACAAAACATGTAAACTGTTTCTTCTCAAAAAACATTTTAGATGTACAGTGTGCATATTACTCTAAAAGTTTCATTGTTACAATCAGAAAGTACACTGCTTTAAAAAGAAGACATGTTTCGTACATTTGGGAATAACTTTTGAAGCCATTCATCGATTACTGATGGTACCTTCTACAGGGATTTGCCAGTACCTTTCCCCATCGTATATTCTGAATCAGTTGTTTTCCAGTCAGATATAGCCAATGAAGCGATTTATTTGAAAGTTAGGCATATATCTTTTGCCTAAGGAATAGAAAATCTGGAATGTCATATTAGTGACTTGACCTAATCGCACACATTCCCACATCGGATTATGCTGATTGTGGTAACCATGAAACACAATAATAGAGACTTCCTGGGCTGTACAAAATGAGTACAGTTCATATGTTTTAATGATTATAATTGAAATCAACACCCTACTATTCTTGCATCAAGGAAAATTGTGTACAATTTCACTACATCCAAGCTTAACAACAGCCAATTATCTGTGATATTTTGCAAGTAAACTGTTAGCAGTACTTTGAGAACATTTTAGTAAGAAGCTTTTTTTTTCTTGAATTTTACAATATTTAATGGGGCAGCTTTCTTAAATTGCAGACTTGTACTTTACCTGGGACACTCTTGGTATCAGCTTGCTTTCTTTGCATAACTATTAACAGTGCTGCCTTTTATGCTCAGAAATTTGAAGACAAGTTATAGAGGGCTCCACTGAGAAATGAAAGTGAGCCCATAAGAAACGTTGCACATATATCTAAGTGAGAAAGAACAAATATGAGCTCAGAGTTTTCAGTAATGTCATTTTATGTAATGACATAGCTAGTAATGACAGATATATTCCATCCAAGTAAAGAACAGTATCCTTTTTTTTTATGAGGTCACTCTATAAATAAAGCAAGATCTTCAAAGTCTCATTGGAGTGATTTCTTTTCATCCTATTTTTTCCCATGCATTGCCAAGGCATTTCTTCACCATTAGGATAAGACTGGTATGTGAAGGATTTATTGACTGTGTAGTCGGGATGGTGACATCGTGATGAACACAAACCCTGCTTCTTGCCACTCACACTTCACTTTACAGTGTTGCTGCTGTGTTTAGCAACAGAATGCCAGATGGCACGGAGACATCAATTGATTAGCGCTCAAGAACAATGTCACCTACCAGAACAGGCTACAGACAAATTGACAAAGACAGTGCTATGCTTGCAGGCCTGAATGAAGAAACACTTTAAATAGATTTATGGCTGCATTTTAAAAATGTGTGCAATTTGGAAGCTTGTCTTTGTAGGATAAGACTACAATCTTAATTATATAACCATGCATGTTTTGCCAGGGTCTTTTCTTTGCTGCTTTATCCTTTGTACTGGTTTACACATCTAGAAAGATAATATATAACATATTAAGGCTTTCTGCTGTCTGCCATTGCAAATCCAAAATTATCCAAGCTCTCTTTTTAAAATGCATCCTTAGCCACCTTTTTGTGATAATCAGTGAACATTTTAAACTAGGGCCAGAGAGAATGGCCAATAGAACTGCCTGAAGAATTCTGGAATTCACAAGCTGTCAGCATGAGTTATCTGTTCACAAAGAACGTCTTTTATGAGTAAGTTTGTTTTTATATAAGTCATTTATTATTTCCTTTGGCATAATTTTATGTAGCATATCTTGAACTGTTTGCACTCAAACCTTGGCTACATGCTGCACTGGCCTTGGAAGTAGATGCCACTATTTGAAAAACACACAACCAGGTTACTCAGCTTAGTTTTGGTAAATAAGTTGTACTGATTTTTCAAAAAATTTCCTGGGAAACTTCTTGACTGCTGTAGCCTTCCTCTCAAATTTATCTGAAGAGATGCTAGTTGGATAGTGAAAATCCTACTTCAACAAATGCTGTTTATTGCTGCTTTTATATACACGTGGATTGCCTGTAAATGTTAGTTCAGATAGTCTGCATTTACTTAAGTGCCAGTATAATGTCTCTTTGGACACAAAATTGTCCTACTTATCTAAGATGTTGCAAAAGTGCCTCACTTGCTGTGAGAGGCAGCTTTACTTGGAAGATTTGAGATTTCTGGAAAAGAAAAGCCCATGGATTCTGACTCCTTCTATGTTTGGTTATATATTTTGTGTTTAGTTGTTCAGTCCTGTCTGACTCCTTGCGACCCCATGGACTATTGTCCCCAGGCTCCTCTGTCCGTGGGAATTCTCCAGGCAAGAATACTGGAGTGGGTTGCTGTGCCTTCTTCCAGGGGATTGTCCCAACCCAGGGATCAAATCCAGGTCTCCCTAATTGCAGACAAATTCTTTACCATCTGAGCCACCAGGGAAGCCCAAGAATACTGGAGTGGGTAGCTCATCCCTTCTCCAGGGGAACTCCTAACCCAGAAATCAAACCTGGGTCTCCTGCAATGAAGACAGATATGTATTTTAACTCTGACAATATAACTTGACTATCTATAGCTGACCTCATTGCCTCTTGGAGCACACATACCTGCTGATGGTAGAGACAGAGGAGTGGCCTCTGCATTTGTTTATTAGATTTGATTTCTTCTGGTTGACAATAGTTCCTTTCACTTAAATATCCTATCAATATAAAGTTTGAGCACATTATCAGGGCTACTTTATGCTTCAAATAGTCTTACCATGACTTTCCAGTTTGATCTCTTGATTCAAAGTGAAGTTTTCTAATCTCTGAGGAAGGCCTCATCCATGAGCATCTTCTTGTCCTCACTAAACACTGCCCTGGCAGTCACTCCTAAACTGATCCTCTCAGGAACACCTGGTCCTTCCTGGTTTTAGACTATCAGCATGGTCCTCATTCATTATATAACTGACTTAGATCACAAGATTCCTGGATTCTTCTGCTCCCTTATTCCAACTTGGGGTCCCTTGCAGATCTCAGATCCTCAGCCTGGCCACACACTCTAGGAGTGAAGAGGATCCTCTGTAGCTCATGCCTGCTTCAGGCAAGCTCTCGGTTAGATCCCTGTGCACCATCTCCAGCTCTTCTTCTGAGCAGAAATGTCCATGAATGTCCCACTGCTACTTCTCCTCTTCCATGATGATAATGTGCCGCAGAGAGCAAGTCTTTTCTTTCAGTTTGCTCTTTGCCCTGTCTCATAGTTATTTCCTCTTCCCCCATCCTGAGTGGTGGTGGAGTGGCTTTTGTCCCCTATCAGAGCCCTGCGTGTATGCTCAGTTACCTCGGTCATGCACGACTCTTTGTGACCCAATGGACTGTATGCCAGGCTCCTCAGTCCATGAAATTCTCCCAGGCAAGAATACTGAAGTGGGTTGCATGCTCTCCTCCAGGGGTTCTTTCCAACCCAGGGATTGAACCACATCTCCTATGTCTCCTGCAAGGCAGATGGATTCTTTACCGCTGAGCCAATGGGAAAGTCCTATTGAAGCCTTAATCAATATCTTACCAAGTCTTCTATTCTTTATATTTATGTTCCAGTCACTACTCACATGTTTATATCTTTTATAAGTCACAGTAAAACTGTTCTTATGTCATTTATATACTATATTCACCCTACACTTGGCTTTGGCAAAAAAACTGTGCTCAGACTTCTCATTTTATCTTGATATTTGAAAAGAAGCTTCTAAAATGTGGGGGGAAAGTAATACCAAAGTCAATTATGTTCCTTAGATTAAAAGATTATTTAATTTGAAACTCAAAATTGATCAATAAATATTTAGGCTATATTTGAACTTCCTCTGATACAATGTATGCCATTATTTTAATGGGTGTGGAAGCCAGCAAATAGCTGAGATTATCAGAAATAAAATTCCATTACTTTCATCTGGAAAATATTACCTTAATTTCATTCTATCCAAGTACACCACTGTTTCCTGAAAAAGACACTTACTCTTAGGCAAGGATGCCATTTTGTCCTAGAGTTGAAAGCCAAATATTCTCAAACTTGATTTTTCTATGACTTGCCATCTCTCCAGAAATTGAGTACTAGAGGATACTATATCTTAATGTTTGCATGCTAGAATGCAGTCATGTCTCACTCTTTGTGACCCTGTGGCCAGGCTTTTCTGTCTGTGGGGATTCTCCAAGCAAGAATACTGGAGTAGATTGCTATGCCCTCTTCCCAGGGATCTTCCCAACCTAGGGCTAGAACCTGAGTCTCTTATGTCTTCTGCATTGGCGGGTGGGATGGGCCTGAGAGACTAACACGTCACTTCTTCAGCTCCACCTAGGAGCCTCTTAACCCAGAAAGTGCTCAGTTGATCAGTTGTGTCCAACTCTTTGCAACCCCATGAACTATAACCTGTCAGGCTCCTCTGTCCAAGGGATTTTCCAGGCAAGAATACTAGAGTGGATTGCCATTTCCTTCTCCAACCTATAATGGTGATTCTCAAAATACCTGTGCATCAAAATCACCAGAGGAGCTTGTTAAATCTCTGTATCCAGAGTTTTCAATTCAGAAGGTCTGCAGTGGGTCCAAGAATGTCCGTGCCTTCCATTGGTAGCCTTGCCGCTAGCATAGGCAAGGCTTTCTTTGAGCAGTTGTGCATCATTCTCCAGTGGAATCACAGCTGCATCTAATTCAAGAGGGATGCAGGCATTCTCATCCCCTAAATAACAGAAGAGGGAGATGTACATATTAGGGCATCCTAGTAAGTTTAGGTTTTTATATTTATATGGAAAATGGCAATAATCGCAGCTATTGGTTACCATCTGAACCACCAGTGAAACCCTAATTTATGGCAGAACATCTTAAAGTTAAGAAACTTTGAATTCTTTATACACTTAAAAATTATTGAAGGTTCAAATAACTTTTTAATGAGCTGTATATATATTATTATTTACAGTGTTAGAACTTACAGCAGAATTTTTTAAAATTTTTTAAAACTTATTTAAAATAGTAATCTGTGGTTGTGGTTTAGTCACTAAGTCATGTCCAACTCTTGTGACCCCATGCACTGTAGCCCACCAGGCTTCTCTGTCCATAAGATTTTCCTAGCAAGAATACTAGAATGGGTTGCCATTTCCTTCTTCAGGGGATCTTCCTGACCCAAGGATCGAAACTGGGTCTCCTGAACTGCAGGCATATTCTTTGCCAACTGAGCTACCAGAGAAGCCCAAAATAGTAATCTACTACATGTTAAGTTAAAAACATTTTTAAGCAAAATAACTTGACTTTTGAAATCACAAAACAATTTTAGTCAGAAGAGGGACATTAACATTAAAAAAAAAGATTTAATGTTTGTCAATTACAGACAGTTGGATTCTCACAACCACTTGCACATTCAATCCACTGTGATATCACATGTCATGCAGCCTCTGGAAAACTCCACTGTATGCTCGTGAGATAATGAGTGTGAAAAATACAAATGCGGTATCTGTGTTATGAAGATAGTGTTCACTTTACTGATCCCCTAAAGGATTTCATAGAAATTCAGCGATCCCTAATCCATATTTTGAAAACTGTTGACATGAATGTTTCTTGATAGCTTCCTTGTTTTGTTATAGCTGTTACAGCACCTCAACTTTAAAAAATAAATAAATAAAAGTAAAGAGTGCACAGAAAAAAATTAAGAAAATACAGGGAAAAACTGATCTTTCTCTTTTTTGTTGTTGTTTAGTCACTTCAGTCATGTCTCACTCTTTTGTGACCCCATGCATGCACTGTAGCTCACCAGGTTCCTCTCTCCATGGGATTTTCCAGTTAAGGCAAGTGATTTATCTGCCTTCCTTGGGAATCATTGCTCAACATTTCAAATCACTAGTTCCATATTAATATCATCTTGAAGTCCTTTGCAACTCAAGTTGATTAGCTTTGTGCCTTTGGAAGAAAAGATTTTTCCTGAATGGTCCATTTTACCTGCTGCTCAGTAGCCTGCATTTGGAGAATTAACATAGCAGTATGACTCCTATATCTAGATATCAGCATTTTGTTTTTTTACTTTAAACAATATTATCTTTATATAATAAGATGAAGATTTTCTCCTGACAGCTTGGACAGATTTGTGGTTGAAACTTAAAATCTTATTGAGATCTGGAAACCTAGTTTTGCAAACACCTTTAAGCCCAGATTATTTTCAACTCTTTTTATTAGAGTGTATTAACTCAATCTTTCCCATCCAAATTTTTCTTAGAAATATTTTACCTTAAGTAAATATAAATAAATTTATTTCCTAGGGAATACATCACCCTTAAAGCAAAGCAGCATCCCTAAACTTTACTAAAGGAAACCTCACCGTGTAAATGTCTTTACAACAGAAAGCTTTGTCATTCTCTGAATGTGCAAGTGGTATGTGATCATGAATGTCTCATTGTAAGCATCTGTGTGAAGTTTCCAGATTCATACCATAAGTTCTAGGTATTGGATAATTTATCATAGTGCCATCTGTTTAAGAAACATAGTTGCCAACATGGATGGATTATCAAGAAAATAAATTATTTTGTGTCTTTATGTAAATGCTTTTGATGATATATGCATGTGAATTCTGCATAGATCATTAGCTTTTAAAGGCAAAATAACATTGCAAAGATGGACTAACCATTGGAAATAAATATAATTTCAAGTAAAACAATAGCTCAACTAAAATGTTAGCAAAGTATTAGGTGTTTCAGTCAGTTCACGAAAAATATAACAAAGTGGTCATTTGAGAGGGCAAATCTGTGCTTCTAGATTTTTTTCTCTCCACCAATTTTGCTAGTAAAATATGGGCTTAAAACCTATTTCCTTGTAAACAGACTGTGTTTACACAGTTATTACTTACTATATAATTACAACTATTTCCTCTTAGCACTTACTAAAGATTATATCATAAGTGATCAACAATGGAAATAGAATGCAGCTCTTTCAAGCTCTTATATGTCTGAGAAAATGACCTTAAATTGTAACTCACAGAAATTCTGGCTACAAAGGAATTTAAAGTCAGTTGATCCAGTTCCTTTATTTTGTGCCTGGAAAAATTATTATTCAGAATGGATAAGTATTCGTGGGTAAGAGAGAGTTGTTACATCAAGGTTTTCCAGAGACATAGGACCATTAGAAGATATGCACATATATGGAGAAAGAAATGGGGGGGGGGTGCGATTTATTATAAGAACTGAGCTTGTGTGATTTTGGAGATGCAAATCTCCTACTCTTTTGTATTCAGGTGGCTTTATTTCTTCCAACCCTTTTCTGATTTCCAACTGATGCTTATTCTCCAAAACAAAACTTAACCATCTCTGGCTCTTCTAATTATTTTCTGGCAGTTCCTTCCTTGATTCGCACAGCAGAAAAAAAAATGTGTGTTTCAATCTTGTCTATCTCCTGTGGCACAGTTTGCAAGTTTAAGTGAATCAATATTTATTTTCTACAACAAATATTCTAACTGGAATTCTAACTGAAACTATGAAAGAAAACCTTTCAACCCTTTAGGACAATCCTTGAAAATTTCACTAATTGAAAGAAATGGAATTCAATTTTCTGATGAGAATAAGTATAGATTTCAATATGACAATTTGTCAATATTTCCTTTCTTTATTAAAAAAAGTTATGTCTGCTCAATGTTACATTTTAAGATGTAATGTAAAAAATTCTTTTAAAGTTTTCTCACTTTAATAGTTGAAGGATGTAGCTACTGATTTCAATATTAATTTTTATCAAGAATGAATAAAATACATTTGGGCTATATAACATTTTTCCTCCAGTTATGAAATGTTTGATAAAAGATATTAATGTGTCTTATTTACCTCTATATCAGCAGTACATGTCATCTAATAGAGGTATTACCCAATAGTTGTTATTTTAAAAACATGACTATGTGACTCATATTATGGAAACTTGATTTTGGATTTCTACCTAGGATTATAATCATAAAATTGTACATTATTTTTCTATGCCTTTAACACAATTTGCAAACATTTATTTGCTATTAACACATTTTTAATGCTTCAACAAATTCAGGAAACTTATGCTGTCTTTATTTCTTCCCATTAGAAACAGTTCTGATTAAAATATCTTACACTAGAGAATGTCGTAAATTGGAAGTGGTCAAAAAAGAAATGGCAAGAGTGAACATCGATATTTTAGGAATCAGTGAGCTAAAATGGACTGGAATGGGTGAATTTAACTCAGATGACCATTATATCTACTACTGTGGGCAGGAATCCCTTAGAAGAAATGGAGTAGCCATCATAGTCAACAAGAGAGTCCAAAATGCAGTACTTGGATGCAATCTCAAAAATGACAGAATGATCTCTGTTCGTTTCCAAAGCAAACCATTCAATACCACAGTAATCCAAGTCTATGCCCCAAACGATGATGCTAAAGAGGCTGAAGTTGAACGGTTCTATGAAGACCCACAAGACCTTCTAGAACTAACACCCAAAAGAGATGCCCTTTTCATTATAGAGGACTGGAATGCAAAAGTAAGAAGTTAAGAAACACCTGGAATAACAGACAAATTTGGCCTTGGAGTACAAAATGAAGAAGGTCAAGGCTAACAGAGTTTTGCCAAGAGAATGCACTAGTTATAGCAAACACCCTCTTCCAACAACACAAGAGAATACTCTACACACGGACATCACCAGATGGTCAACACCGAAATCACATTGATTATATCCTTTGCAGCCAAAGATGAAGAAGCTCTATACAGTCAGCAAAAACAAGACTGGGAGCTGATGGCTCAGATCATGAACTCCTTATTGGAAAATTCAGACTTAAATTGAAGAAAGTAGGGAAAACCAATAGATGATTCAGGTATGACCAAAATCAAATCCCTTAGGATTATACAGTAGAAGTGACAAGTAAACTCAAGGGATTAGATATGATAGACAAAGTGCCTGAAGAACTATGGACAGAGGTGCATGACATTGTACAGGAGGATGTGATCGAGACCATCTTCAAAAAAAAGAAATGCAAAATGGCAAAATGATTGTCTGATGAGACTTTACAAATACTGTGAAAAGAAGAGATGTTTAAGGCAAAGGGAAAAGGAAAGATATTCCCATTTGAATGCAGAGTTCCAAAGAATAACAAGGAGAGATAACAAAGCCTCCATCAGTGATCAATGCAAAGAAATAGAGGACAACAATAGAATGGGAATGACTAGAGTTCTCTTCAAGAAAATTAGACATACCAAGGGAATATTTCATACAAAGATGGGCTCAATAAAGGACAGAAATGGTATGGACCTAAAAGAGGCAGAAGATATTAAGAAGAGGTGGCAAGAATACACAGAACTATACAAAAAAAAAAAAAAAAAAAAAAACTTCATGACCCAGATAACCATGATGGTGTGATCACTCACTTAGAGCCAGACATCCTGGAATGCAAAGTCAAGTGGACCTTAGGAATAATCACTATGAACAAAGCTAGTGGAGGGGATGGAAATCCAGTTAAGCTATTTCAGATTCTAAAAGATGATGCTGTGAAAGTGCTGCACTCAATATGCCAGTAAAATGCAAAACTCAGCAGTAGCCACAGGCTTGGAAAACGTCAGTTTTCATTCCAATCCCAGGAAAGGGTATCCCAAATAATGTTCAAACTACCACACAGTTGCACTCATCTCACATGCTAGCAAAGTAACAATCAAAACTCTCTAACCCAGGTTTCAACAGTATATGAACCGTGAACTTCATATGTTTAAGCTGGATTTAGAAAAGGCAGAGGAACTAGAGATCAATTTGCCACCATCTGATAAATCATCAAAAAAAAAAAAAAACAAGAGAGTTCCAGAAAATATTCTAATTTTCTTTATTGACTACGCCAAAGCCTTTGACTGTGTGAATCACAACAAACTGTGGGTTATTCATAAAGAGGTGAGAATACCAGACCACTTGACCTGCCTCCTGAGAAATCTCTTTACAATTCAATAAACTACAGTTAATACTGGACATGGAAAAACGGACTGGTTCCAAATCGGGACAGGAGTATGTCAAGGCTGTATAATGTCTCCTTGCTTCTTTAACTTATATGCAGAGTACTTCATGAGAAATACTGGGCTGGAAGGAGCACAAGCTGGAATCAAGATTACCTGGAGAAATATAAATAACCTCAGATGTGCACATGACACCACGCTTATGGCAGAAAGCGCAGAACTAAAGAGACTCTTGATGAAAGAGGAGAGTGAAAAAGTTGGCTTAAAATTCAATATTCAGAAAACTAAGATCATGGCATCCAGTCCCATCAGTTCATGGCAAATAGATGGGTAAACAATGGAAACAGTGACAGACTTTATTTTGGGGACCTCGAAAATCACTGCAGATGGTGACTACAGCCATGAAAGTAAAACACACTTGCTCCTTGGAGGAGAGTTATGACCAACCTAGACAGCATATTAAAAAGCAGAGATATTACTTTGCCAACAAAGGTCCGTCTAGTCAAAGCTATGGCTTTCCCAGTAGTCAGGTATGGATGTGAGTTGGACTATAAAGAAAGCTGAGTGCAGATGAATTGATGCTTTTGAACTGTGGTGTTGGAGAAGACTCCTGAGAGTCCCTTGGACTGCAAGGAGATCCAACCAGTCCATCTTAAAGGAAATTAGTCCTGAATATTCATTGGAAGGACTGATGCTGAAGCTGAAACTCCAATACTTTGGCCACCTGATGCGAAGAACTGACTCATTGGAAAAGACCCTGATGCTGGAAAAGATTAAAGGTGGGAGGAGAAGGGGATGACAGAGGATGAGATGGTTGGATGATATCACTGACTCAATGGACAAGAACTTGAGTAAGCTCTGGGAGTTTGTGATGGACAGGGAAGCCTGGTGTGCTACAGTCCATGGGGTCACAAACAGTCGAACTTGACTGAGCAACTTAACTGAACTGAAAGCTACAGTAAAAGTGAGTTGGGGCTCTTATGTGGTAGCTTGATTGAGAAACAATTTGCTTTCAAGTCTGCTTGGACTTTTGGCAGAGTTTGTTTCTTTGTAGCTGGAGGATCAAGTGCCCCAGATTCTGATTGACTTGAAATCCAGGGTTATTCTCAGCTCTTAGAGGCTGCCTAAGTTCCTGGAGGCTGTTGTACCTCATAGTAGGGGTTAGCTGTCCCAACATGTCTCTATACTTCATTATGACAAAGCCTGCAAAGCATCTCTAGAGCAAGTCTGCCAGCAAGATGGAGATTTATTCAATGTAACAGAACCACAGGAGTGACATTCATCACCTTTGCCAAATTCTATTGATTAGAAGCCAGTCACTGGTCCTATCCACAAACGTAGGAGGGTCCTACACAAAAGTGTTAACCTCCATTTTCTGGGATCACTGCACAGCAGCAGAGGAACCTTAGAGTCTATCAGCCCTATTCAGTTCAGTTCAGTTCAGTTCAGTCGCTCAGTCATGTCCGACTCTTTGTGACCCCAAGAACCACAGCATGCCAGACTTCCCTGGACATCACCAACTCCTGGAGTCCACTCAAACCCATGTCCATTGAGTCGGTGATGGCATCCAACCATCTCATCTTCTGTTGTTCCCTTCTCCTCCAGCCCTCAATCTTTCCCAGCATCAGAGTCTTTTCAAATGGGTCAGCTCTTCATATCAGGTGGCCAAAGGATTGGAGTTTCAGCTTCAGCATCAGTCCTTCCAATGAACACCCAGGACTGATCTCCTTTAAGATGGACTGGTTGGATCTCCTTGCTGTCCAAGGGACTCTTAAGAGTCTTCTCCAACATCACAGTTCAAAAGCATCAATTCTTCGGCATTCAGCTTTCTTCACAGTCCAACTCTCACAACCATACATGACCACTGGAAAAACCATAGCCTTGACCAGACGGACCTTTGCTGGCAAAGTAATGTCTCTGCTTTTTAATATGCTGTCTAGGTTGGTCAAAACTTTCCTTCCAAGGAGTAAGCATCTTTTAATTTCATGGCTGCAATCACCATCTGCAGTGATTTTGGAGCCCAGAAAAACAACCCCTAGACAGGTTTTATCAGTCCCAGATGAAAACTGCAGAAACAAAACTTTCTCTCAGGTCACCACTAGCAAAATGATGATGCTAAGACTTAAAAATAAATCCTTCTTATTCTCAGAATTAAAACCTCAATATGATGAAATGTTTATATCTTTTTTCTTTTCTTTTCTTTTTTCTCTGTGCCTCCCCTCAGTATTCACCATGGCCCTTGTTGGAAGATGATGTGTTTTAGATGCCTAACTTCACACTCTCTTCTGAAATTTAACATGCACAGAGGCCAGGCAGGAGAAATAGGGCCCTAACATGTAGTCAAGAAAGAGACACCCCAAGGCAAGCAGAAAATAAAATAACTCAATAAAGACTAGAGGAAAAATGGACTGAAGAACAAAGGAAATAATTTGATTGAAATGAAGAAAAATGAAAAAAAAAAATAAAAACACCCTCTCTTTCTTCCACTTTGCATGTTATATCTGGAATTTTTTAAATTGCAGACATAGCTATACATAAAAATTGTAGGTGACAAATTACTATCCTGAGTGCTGCATATTTTAATAATGTAAAAGTGAAGCAGGCAGCTATTTCCTCTCTTTTGGGCAGGATGACAGAACTGACCCTGAATGGAGAGTTAGCAAGAATGTAATACAGAGACTTGGATGGAAAGGCAAGAAGTTCAACAAAGCCCAAAGCACTCATCAACATGAAGGGACCAGAATCTGAGGTAGAGGCTTGAGGTATAAAGACAGGGACCAGAGAGACAGGATCAGAGAGACAGCTAAGCAGGAAGACCTTTGGAATGTTATTCTGGGAAAACACCTAACAACTAGGTTGCACTTAAGGATAATTCCTTGCTGCTCATCTAGCTGGATGCCTGTGTCAGGAGGATAGCAGACTGTGACAGAAAGAGGTATATATCTTGCAACATCAGAAAATCTTGAATGTTCTTTGCTTTAGTCATCTTCTGTAAGGCTATTCATTCATTCATCATCTACAGCAGAGGCTAACAGACACAAAAATACCCTCTCTCATACACTTTATATTCCAGTCAGGGGAATCAAACTCTAACATAATAAACATTCATATTATACAGTGACAAGTGAAAAGGACTTTGGAAAATGAAAAGCAAGCAAGGGGTCCAGAAGAGTTAATTATTGAATAGTCATAACTGAGACAAGGTAACATTTTAAAAGCTCTTGAAGGAGGTAAAAGTATAAGCTAAATGGTCTGATTCTGCTTTATTGACTATGCCAAAGCCTTTGTCTGTGTGAATCACAATAAACTGTGGAGAATTCTGAAGGAGATGGGAATACCAGACCACCTGACCTGCCTCTAGAGAAACCTGAATGCAGGTCGGTAAGCAACAGTTAGAACTGGACATGGAAAAACAGACTGGTTCCAAATAGAAAAAGGAGTACGTCAAGGCTGTCTATTGTCACCCTGCTTATTTAACTTATATGCAGAGTATATCATGAGAAACACTGGGCTGGATGAAGTACAAGCTGGAATCAAGATTGCTGGGAGAAATATCAATAATCTCAGATATGCAGATGACACCACCCTTATGGCAGAAAGTGAAGAGGAACTAAAGAGCCTCTTGATGAAAGTGAAAGAGAAGAGTGGAAAAAGTTGGCTTAAAGCTCAACATTCAGAAAACTAAGATCATGACAGCCAGTCCCACCACTTCATGGCAAGTAGATAGGGAAACAGTGGAAACAGTGTCAGACTTTATATTTTGGGGCTCCAAAATCAGTGCAGATGGTGATTGAAGCCATGAAATTAAAAGACTCTTACTCGTTGGAAGGAAAGTTATGACCAACCTAGACAGCATATTAAAAAGCAGAGACATTACTTTGTCAACAAAGGTCCATCTAGTCAAAACTATGGTTTCTCCATTAGTCATGTATGGATGTGAGAGTTGGGTGGTGAAGAAAGCTGAGCTCTGAAGAACTGATGCTTTTGAACTGTGGCATTGGAGAAGACTCTTGAGAGTCCCTTGGACTGGAAGAAGATCCAACCAGTCCATCCTAAAGGAGATCAGTTCTGGGTGTTCATTGGAAGGCCTGATGCTGAAGCTGAAACTCCAATCCTTTGGCCACCTGATGCAAAGATTTGACTCATTGGCAAAGACCCTGATGCTGGGAAAGATTGAGGGCAAGAGGAGAAGGGGACGACAGAAGTTGAGATGGTTGGATGCCATCACCAACTCAATGGACATGGGTTTGGGTAAACTCCAGCAGTTGGTGATGGACAGGGAAGTCTGGTGTGCTGCGGTTCATGGGGTTGCAAAGAGTCAAACACAACTGAGCGACTCACATAGAACTGTATAGGACTTTAACAGGGTCTGAGTTTTACCCTGAGTGAAATGAGAAGCCATTGGCAAGTATTGACAGACTCCAGAAAACCCTGAGGTTTCATTAGCCCCATGTTATACCTGCAAGGAGGCTTTCCTGTCCTCACCTGTGGCTGATTTTTATCTCTACTTTTCTGTATCTCCAAGTACTAATAATCCTCTCAGACTTACCAAAGTCTCCAGATCTTGTATTTGCCCTTACTTTCAGCCAGAGGTAGCCACTTATGTTATTTTAACGTGGTTTGGGAAATAATATATAGGGGTTGACAAATACCCTTTCAATAAAACAGTACCTGATGGATGTGCTTTATAATTTTATTTTTCATGTTGATGTTTTGGTATTGTAATAACATTAAAAAATCTGTCTACATCTGCAAAGAATTCTTTTGATGAATTTATGAACCACCAAATTCCGATGAGTGGTCTGTGTTACATTGGATCCAGGACTGAGGCCTATAATGCCTACAGTTCATGTTCTGATTTCTCATGTGTTCTGTATATGTCTTCAGACTCTGTTAAATAGGTAATGACCCTCCTTCACACTTCGGATTTTAATATTCCCTAAACACTTCTTTCCTCTTCCTTCACCCCTTGCTTTTACTCTCACAAGGGTAGCCAATTATTTGGTTGCTGAGTAAAAGCCATTGTTATGCATTTTTTCCCATCTAACTGAGCTAATCTACCAAAAGATCTAAACAATGGGATTTTGTCTCTTCCTTCATTTCCATTTCAATCTAGTGTAAGACCGAAAACAAATGAGTTTTTGCTCTACAGACTTAAACCCTTCCCCAGTTGTGCTTTTGCAGGCTTGGCTGGAAGTCACTCCATTTGACTCTTATTTAAGCTGTGTCCACCAAGGTAGTCATGGAAGGCCGACATTTTGGCCTACTTTATCTTTTCCTCAATTTGTTAGGGATGTTGAGAGTGGTGAGAGGTATTTCAAATCCTAGATATTCTTCATACATAAAATTCTACATTGATATCAAACTCAGCACATTTGTTTTCAACTTTGTATTGTAATTTTACTTGTAAATCTCATTCTTTCAATGGTAATGGGTTGCTACTTGGTGAACAAAATTGCCACACATTCCAGTCTTAAAGGCTTAGTTCCATTTGACTGAGCTAGAAGAATTGGTATATAATTTTTGTCTCTTTTTTAAAAACAACAAAATAAGACCAATGTAAAATTATCTATCTCATACTACAAGCAAAATACTGAACATAGATCATTCTATTTTTTACTGAGGAAAATTTATGTGTAGGGAGCTTATGCATAGATATCATATATGTAATTAATTGTGTCCAATGCATATGTCCACGTAAGGCAACACCTTAATTGAGACAGAGGACACTTTCATCACTTTAGGAAGTTTCAGATCACTTTCACAGAGTATGATTCTTAAGAGAATGGAGTGGGTGGAGGCAAAAGTGGGAAAAGATCCAATTTAGAAATAACAGAATATCCAGGGATAAACATGGTTCAAAAAGCATCATTTTCCACAAATTCCAAGGCAGGGGGTGGAAGTGTGTGTCTATCTCTGCCCAAAAAGTGTTACTTACAAGAGTGTTGTACAAGCGAAAGCTTTCAGGGTGAAGAAAAAAAAGAAAAAAAAAGGGTGAAAAGACTGGAATGCTTCAGGAAATAAGCCCTTGGAAGACTTCAAATGTTTCTCAATCAATATCCCTTTGTTGAAGCATTAATCTTAAACACAGCTTCACCTATTCTTGACTAGAAGGTAGACAGCTTCCTCGGGACCTTTAGCCTTACTCTTAACCAAACTGGTGGCAGATACAGTTTAGCCAGGTGATCAAGGTGTCTCCTCATATTACCAGCTGTCTCTCAGGTGTGGTATCATAAGTGAGTAAAAACCCATCTATGTGGGTCCTCTCTGTGGAAGAGCCTCCACTACCTTTGGAATGCATGGGATGTTTGCTTTTTTCTAATAACTGAGATACATTACGTAAGTTAAAGACATACAACTTGATTATTTGATACAAGTATATACTGTGAAATGATTACCACAAAATTAGTTAACACATTCCATCATCTCACATAATCACCATGTTTATGTGTGTGTTACTGTTTAGTCGCTAAGTTGTATCTGACTCTTTCACGACACAGTGGACTGTAGCCTCCAGGTGTCCCCGTCCATGGGATTTCCCAGGCAAGAGTAATGGAGTAGGTTGCCATATCCTTCTCCAGGGGATCTTCCTGACCCAGAGATTGGACTGGAGTCTCCTGCATTTCTTGCATTGGTAGCCGGATTCTTTACCACTGGGAAGCCCTATGTATGTGTGGTGAGAACAGCTAAGTTCTATTTTCTTAGCAACTTTCAAGTATATCATACAGTATGGTTAATTATAGTCACCATAGTGTACCTTAAATCCTGGAATTTATTCATCTTAGAACTAGAAATTTATAGTTTTTGACCAGCATCACCCCATTTTTTTCATCCCTAACCCCTGGCAACTATTATTTTACTCTCATAGAAAGAGAGTTTGTTTCCCTCAATTTAGTTCACCTCAGCCACTCAGTCGTATCTGACTCTTTGTGACCCCATGGACTGTAGTATGCCAGGATTCCCTGTCTATCACCAATACCCGGAGCTTACTCAAACTCATGTCCATTTAGTCAGTGATGCCATCCAACCATCTCATCCTCTGTCATCCCCTTCTGCTCCCACCTTCAATCTTTCCCACAGCAGAGTCTTTTCCAATTAGTCAGTTCTTCATAACAGGTGACCAAAGTATCGGAGCTTCAGCTTCAGCATCAGAACTTCCAATGAATATTCAGGACCAAGTTCCTTTAGGATGGATTGTTTGGATCTCCTTGCAGTCCAAGGAACTCTCAAGAGTCTTCTCCAACACCACAGTTCAAAAGCATCAATTCTTCGACCCTCAGCTTTCTTTATAGTCTAGCTCTCACATCCATACATGACTACCGGAAAAACCACAACTTTGACTAGATGGACTTTGGTTGGCTTGGAGAATTTTGAGCATCCTTTTCCTAGCATGTGAGATGAGTGTGATTGTGTGGTAGTTTGAGCATTCTTTGGCATTGCCTTTCTTTGGGATTGGAATGAAAACTGACCTTTTCCAGTTCTGTGGCCACTGTTGAGTTTTCCAAATTTGCTGACTTATCGAGTGCAGCACTTTCATGGCATCATCTTTCAGGATTTGAAATAGCTCAACTGGAATTCCATCACCTCCACTAGCTTGTTCATAGTGATGGTTCCTAAGGCCCACTTGACTTTGCATTCCAGGATGTCTGACTCTAAGTGAGTGGTCACTCCGTCGTGATTATCTGGGTCATGAAGATCTTTTCTGTGTAGTTCTTCTGTGTATTCTTGCCACCTCTTCTTAATATTTTCTGCTTCTGTTAGGTCCATACCATTTCTATCCTTTATTGTGCCCTTCTTTGCATGAAATATTCCCTTGGTATCTCTACTTTTCAGGAAGAGATCTCTAGTCTTTCCTATTCTGTTGTTTTCCTCTATTTCTTTGCATTGATCACTGAGGAAGGCTTTCTTATCTCTCCTTGCTGTTCTTTGGGAGTCCACTTTCAAATGGGTATATCTTTCCTTTTCTCCTTCGCATTTCTCTTCTCTTCTTTTCACAGTTATTTGTAAAGTCTCATCAGACAACCATTTTGCCTTTTTGCATTTGTTTTTCTTGGGGATGGTCTTGATCACTGCCTTCTCTACAATGTTACAAACTTCCATCCCTAATTCTTCAGGCACTCTATCAGATCTAATCCTTAGTGTTTCCTTAGACACCATATATAAGTGATATCACATAGTATTTGTCTTTTCCTGATTTGTCATTTAATCTAATGTTGAAATGCTTGCTTTTATCATAAGAAACTAAATAAAAATTTACTCCTTAAAATTAACAAATTACTCTTAGACATCAGCTGGATTTTTCCAGCTAGGTTTAATTTCGTATTTTAATTTTTGCCCACCTGAAATGGCTTAGCAACTTCATTTTTGGGAAAAAAAAAATAAGAAAGATTTTAAAAGATACAAATTACTTTAGCAAAACATCTCTAAATATCTTGTGACTTTGCAAACCAATCAAACCAAAATAAAAGTTAAATGACAAGAAAGTAAATAAAATGGCATTTAAATTATATATTATCAAAGGAAATAGTAAAGGAAACTTCCTCTAAGTTTTTAATACAGAGTGCTACACTGTGTCTGTGAGATGATGATGATGAAGGTGATTACAGAGCTTAATTGCTCTCTCCTAGTGTCAGCCTCTGAGCTATCATGTCGCCTTACATCTTCACCACAGTTCCAAGAAACAGACATCACTATTATCCCTCATTTGCAGGCAAGTAAATGGAGACTTAGCTGCATTAAATCAGCAATGTCTGAGGTGGCCTAACTGAAAAGTGGCAAATCCAAGGGTCAAAATTAAATGGTCTGACTCTGAAAACCTTGAACTCAACTCCCGTGGCAATGTTTCTCCAAGTATGAGCTACGAAACATTTACATCAGTGTCAGTGGAAAATTCCAGGTCTTTGACTTCACACAAATGCTCCTAAGTTTATGTCTAATGATAATAATTAAAACTGACCAAGCTCACAGTAATTCTTAAAACAATTTCAGTGCATGTCTTCTAACAGTCAGTATATCTGCAAAGACAAAGGATAAATACAAGAATACACTTTAATAAATAAATACAAGATAAATACACTTTATCTATAAAATCAAGTCTTGGAATGAGGTAGAAACTGTTTTTGTCTACTTTTTTTGTCTATGAAAATTGCCTAAATATCACAACATCAAAAAGGATGATTTTTTTCTTTTTTGCTAAACAGGAAATACTTTTAATGTATTATATGCAAATGGTTCTCAAATATTTGGCTGTCCCTTCATATACCTAAGTAGTCAAATGTGCTCTTGTCACTAAGAGTGGGGGCTAAAGTGTTTGAAAAGGAAGAATGAATAGAGTGTGTGTGAAAAAACAAAGCAAAACACTTTTGGTAGGGGAGTATGATTTCTCCAGATCATTCTGTTATAGCTCCTATTATTTTATTTTTTTACTTTCTGTCAAATATAGTTGACATACAATATTGGTTTTAGGTGGACAATTTAGTGGCTCAACATTTACACACATTAGGAAATAAGCACCATAATAAGTCTGGCAGCTGTCTCATACAAAATTCTTACAATACTGTTGATTATAATCTTATGCTGTATGTTACATACTTAATTTTATGACTGGAAGCTATAACCTCTAGTTTATTTCAGAATTCTTGATGCCATTTTTGTAAACCACTTCTACAGCAAATCTCAATAATGTGCTATTTTGAATCTTGGTAAAAAAATCATGGAATAAAATACTGGCAATATTCACAAAATATTTGTAGATCAAATATCACATATTAATATTATAGTAACTGAACCACAAAACTTTCAGAAACTAGCCAAAGGAGGGTTCTTTTAATCTTGTTTTATTAAAGGGGGAATTAAAAATTGCTATTCAATGAGGGGGAGACACATATTCTTTCCACACAACATTTTGATTAATACATTTTATTTTATAGTTGATATTTATGAGCAAAAGGGATTTATAGTATATTGCCCATGTTGACACACAATGTTCTTTTTGATATGTGCTGTGCTTAGTCGCTCAGTCATGTCTGGCTCTTTAGTTTTCAGAAAATGATTCAATTATTTCTGAGACTACTTTACATTTCATTGCTCTAAGTTCTAAATATTTTGATGCTAAAAAATCAATGATCAGATCTAGTTTAGACTGACAGATGTCCCCAAATTAGAATGTCAGCTATTTGAGCTATTCATTCTGAATAAAATCACAATGCCAAATGTTACTACAAAGTGTATAGGAAATTATCTTATCAAGATGAAATCAGTAATGATCCACATGTTAAAGAAACATAATTATGAAGGAAGACTGAGCCATTACTTAGGAAGTTGAGCTTTATGTGTTCATCAATACATCATTGATATAATGACTGTTCTTTTTTATCTAAAGAAAATAGTGATATAGAAGAAAAAAACTATTTCTTCTTACCAAATTTCAAACATGTTTTGAATTTGCAAAAGAGAATTTATTGCAAATGGATACACTGTACACATGTCTCTATAATCATAGCTCTACATATCCACGGGAGTGCAAAATTGTCACAATAGAGTGTCAGAAACCATCATTTCCTTTGTAATTTTTATACAGTTTATTGCCTCTTGAAATTTTGTCTGTATTGCAGCTCTCTGCAAGCATCTTTTATCAATCCTACTGAACTATAAGCTCTTTGAAGGTAGAGTCATGGTGTTCTTCTTTGTGTCCCCACTTGTAGCATGGAGACTTGACAACGATAGATTTGAGTAAAAAAAATTGTGCTTTCCTGTGTCTGGTCTTCCCATGAAAACCTAAGTAAAGAGGTTATCAAAACAGGTATTCCATTTCCTTGATATAAACCATGGGAGGGCGAGGCCCTGTGGTTTCTATAAGCCTTTGTCACAGAACTAGGCTATTATAGTTGTCATAAACAGTCATCTCAATGACAGAAAGATATTTTAAAGCATTTTTCCGTGTGGATATAACTGCAATAAGATTTTCCAAATTTCTTCTTTCCAATACATTGTCACAATAATTTAACATAATTATTAATTAAGAGAAGGAGAAGAAACTTGAGAAGGAAATATAAGTCCCCATCAGATCTCCACAAGCCTTGCTGAGTAAACATTCCAGAACTACAGCAAACAGGATTCAGTCTTAGGTTACCAAGTAGGAAGGAAGCATTGCAATTTAGAGTAGAAGGAGGAAGAGGTGGAGTCCAGGAATATTAGACCTCATTCTGTGTACGCTCAGGGCAGTGCTAGACTTCTGCTATAACACAGAGTTCTAAATACATCGTGTGAAAGTGTATTGTTAACATAAGATTGTGGGTCATGCGTTTTGCTGTGAAGTCAGCTCTCTTTCTAGAACATTTTCAAAGAAAGACTGAATGGGATTTTTTAAAATTAGGAATCTCATAGCGGAGGTTTTATGATACAGTACTAATGTTGATGTTGAGGTTATGTGGAATGGGAAGTGAAAGGAAGTTCATGTAGTAAAGTTTCTGATATTGCACCTGACCCTGCTTCTCCGTGTCTGGAATCAGGTTACGAAGCCAAAGTCAGGAAATCTGGGGAGGATTCAAATCCCTAAATCTAGGTCAGAGACAAAAAATATAGACTACAAAGATGGACTCAGTAAATCACCAAAATTAACTACAAATCTTCAAATGGTATTAAACTTTGTTAGTTCACTTATCAAACCCAAATAAAACTGACTTTATATATTAGTGATTGCAAATTATACCTCTATGAAAATAATTGATAACACAAATAATATCTTCTTATATTAATTAAAAATTGTGAATTAAATTATATCTTACATTTGTGTTGGCATTAATATTTTGATTTATTAAACCCCAACAGCTAGATCATTTAGTCATATGGAATTTTTCTTTTCTTTTTTTTCACTCAAAAGAAGCTGTCAAGGAAACTAACTAATTTTTAATTCCAATTTACAGAATATTTTTGCATTTAACCACTCTATCCTGGTGGCTCAGATGATAAATAATTTGACTTAAATGCAAGAGACCTGGATTTGATCCCTGGATCAGGAAGATCCTCTGGAGAAGGGAATGGCTACACAATCCAATATTTTTGCCTGGAGAATTCCATGGACTCCAGCCTGGCAGCTATCATTCATGGGGTGGTAAAAAGCTGAACATGACTGAGGGACTAACATTTTCACTGTCAAACATAACAGAGTGTGACCCTTAACAGCTGTTCAAAAATGTGACCCTAAGATACTTATATAACATAAATTATAATGTTAAAATAAATTTTATTAACTTTTGGGTACAAAGATGTAAATAGAGTTTGATATAATTTAGAAATATGTTCAATGAAATAACAAAGAAAAATTCTATTTTAAGATAATGTTTCCAGAGAGAAAAGCATGGATTATTTCTTTTATTAAGAGAAAAATTTAGAGGATTTTTCTAATGCTGATTCTTAAGTGAGCATTCACCTCATTTATACTGTAGTTTTCTCCATCAGTTAGCATATACATATGTTCTTTCTGAGTACAAGAGAGTCCTACTATGGAATTGCTAAATAAAATAATCATAGTTAAAGTTTCTCATACATCTTAACTATGATTCATCTTATTTTTCCTTCCCATTTAGTGCAGTCAACACTTTAATACTTTCTGCCTTTTACTGTGATACTGTGATCCTCATATGCCCCCTTTTCCTGTCAATATTAGTACCTAAATATAATCATCAATATAGCATATAAAAGTCAGACTTGAAGATCTGTCTTATTCCCTCATATTTCCTACATAACTTATTTTTGGCTCACAGAGACTATATAATTGTTAACACTGCTGCTGCTGCTGCTGCTAAGTCACTTCAGTCGTGTCCGACTCTGCTCGACCCCGTAAACGGCAGCCCACCAGGCTCCCCCGTCCCTGGGATTCTCCAGGCAAGAACACTGGAGTGGGTTGCCATTTCCTTCTCCAGCGCATGAAAGTGAAAAGTGAAAGTGAAGTCGCTCAGTCGTGTCCGACTCTTAGTGACCTCATGGACTGCAACCTACCAGGCTCCTCTGTCCATGGGATTTTCCAGGCAAGAGTACTGGAGTGGGGTGCCATTGCCTTCTCCATTGTTAACACTAATCAAATGAATTCCCAATAGTTGGCAAGTGTGAGGACAAGTGTGAGAGAGAAAATATTCTCATGCCTTGAATATTGTCATTATCTGAAAAGATCCTCAATTTTCAAAGAATTCAGAAATAAAATAGCCACCTATAAAAAGAAATTGAATTTAACTTTCTCTTTATCCAGATATAGAGCCTTAGAATGAACTAAACAAAACCTCCTAATTCTCTTAATCTTGGATTAATCAGCAGGGTTACATTAGGGAAAAGTCACTGTGACTCAAGTGGTGAATTAGGCAATTTTCCCAATAAAGGTTGAGTCATGTTTTGGACTATTTTAAAGTATTTTTATTGTAGACGTATTTATTCACCATGAGTTACAGCAATATACCCCAAAAAAGCTAGAGTGAAAAAAATGTATTCAAGCTTTTAGTCACATTGAAAAACATCTCTTTAAAATTTAAATGATAGAATCATCTTGCATTAGGTATCTCCTTTCCAAATGACTGGTATGGCTGTTAACATAAATCTGGATGTTGAATACAAAATTATCTTCTAGAGTCAAGTTTGTGCATGCGTGCTCAGTCACTCAGTGGTATCCAACTATTTATGACCCCATGGACTATAGACCCCCAGGCTTCTCTGTCCTTGGGATTCTCCAGGCAAGAATACTGGATTAATCTTGACAAAGTACACAAGCAATTTTATTGAAACTCAAGATTTAGACTTTAGGTGGTTGAACATTTTGCTAATTTACTAAAATAATCACTCCTTAAGGAAAAGTGCCCAGTAAGCTGTAAGCACAGAGACTCAGTGCATGATGCCTATATGTTTATGGGATGAGTGACCAGTGAGCATGGGCGTCAACACTGAAGCTGAAGGGAGTAATCAAGAGGATGTTCCAAGTCTATGGTCCATCTTTATTACTTATTATCAGTTTCTCACTTTGAGTCCTTATCCATGTATCTGGTACCTGAAAAAAAGGAACAAAGGAACTTGGAGAAAAATTTGCTCCAGAATGACTCACCATATCTTATTTTCAGAATGCTTTTTGCTCTCTAGCTTTGCTTTTGCATGGCCTATTTATTCTTATTGCTTAAATGATAGCTAGAAGGAAGTTCATGATGGGACCAATCACATTAAAAAAAAAAATAGTGTTTCATGTGCAGTAGTGAGAGCACTATTGATTTCACTTCCTGCCCTGCTTACCCCCTACTTGAAGATATATTATGGAAATTAGTGCCTCATCCAGTTCACTTTAAAGCTGATGAAATATTTCCAGTCTCTATGCATTAAAAAAAAGAGTCATCTAATATATTCTAATTAATTATTTATGAAATGACAGCATAATACTGAAAAAAATGAAATATTCATAACAAGGTAACTAAATCCCTTTTGGGAAGAATTTCCTGCCAAGAAAGAAGTGAATGGTATGGATAATATTATAAAATGCAGCTTTCAATACTGGCATTTGAGTTCTACAAGAGGAAAGTCACATTCTTGATTAAACAATAATAGAAAAACATAACTACTAAACACTTCCATAATAAGACAGTCATAATTTGAGTGCTTTATGTGAAATAATGCTACTTTTCTGGGGAAAGAAATGTGATTTGGTAGACAAAAATCTACATTTTGTTATACATAAATATAAAGCATGTCTATTGTAAAGCAGGCTAGTTTTCTCCAGCGTGTTCCATAAAATTTACCATGGCAAAGAATAAATCTTAATTTATCCTGGAGTCTGCTTCTCTTTTATTAATAAAACATATTTAAACATATAAATTAAACTAGAATTGAATGCTATATTCTTTGTCTAGGCAAATCTTCTCAGTTATTTGCTAGTGAAATTGAAAGTAATAGATAATGGACTTCATAGAAAGTGAATTAAGAACATAGGATAAAAATGTCATATTTATATCAATGTTATCATGTAGCTTTCTACAGTGTTTCACATGTTGGATTAGTCTAAAAGAAATATGACAATAAGACAAAATGTAAACTTAATTAGGGATAGATTCTTATCTTCTACAAGAAAAGCTCATAAAGTGCATATCTTTACATAACATGGACACTTTAAAACTAAAATTCTTAGTGAAGCATTAACTGGTTAGATATTTTAACAAGGAAGTCAATGAGAATACACATATTTGGTCAACGTGAAACATTAAAATTATAGAACATCCCGTCATTTATATACATATATAATTGCACATCTTTGCATATGTAATAAAAAATTTATTTATTAAATTTTATTTTAATAAGAACCATATTAAAAGTGAGAAAATAATGCTTCTCCCTGCCTGGCCACAATATTTATTGCTGGTACAGTACATTATTAAGTTAGGAATGAATTCTTCATTGGACAGTAGCCATGTTAGGCATTTTAGAACATGAGAATTTCTTACTTAATCCAGAAGAAAGCTCTGGAGTCATACAATAACAACATAAGCATGAATATTTTTTGTGGAGGCTATAGACAGAACTGTCACTTAAATAATATGTGTTTTCATTCCACAAGTATCTATTTTTAAATTTTGCTTTGTTCTTAGTGCCAGTAGATTTGCAATCTTTCCAGATCACAACTTTCCAAATGGGCAACACTGATTACATTGTATCTGGCTAGCCTATTTGTTAATAGGTGAGAGGCCTGAGGGAAATAGGCCTTTGTTATCATGATTTATAACTATGGAAGTGTCATGTTTGGATTGCATTTTCTAAGATGGCTTTATAATTTTATGTGCTCCTTCTAGGCTTCTCAAAATGTTATTACTTATCCTGTTAAATAAATAGACAAAGGGAAAGCCCAAAAGGACATGAGTGTTCTTGGACAGGTTCCTTCTAAAGAGTGTTCACTTGGGTTTTTGAATTGTAATTTAAATGTTAACATTATACTGCTAACAGACCTTTGTAAAAACCTACAAACACTTAAGACATTGCAACCTGTATATGGTTCCTTCCACAGGCCATTGTTTCCAAATTGTATTTGAAATTCACTAGCTTTTGTAGATAGCACACTTAGATGGGTAATATATGATCAAACAAATTGTTGTCCCAAGTTTAGGACTACCATCTATTGCATCAGAAAATAAAGCAAGAAAATGTTTTGCTTTGTTTTGTTTCAAATAAATGAATCTGGAAAGCTAATGTTTTTGCTAGTTATGCTGGGTAAATAAGAGTACATTTCGTGAGTTATATGTGATGTTCATAGGGATCCATCTATACGTGTTCGGTTTTGATGCCACATAAAATAGGAATTAGAAAGCTAGTGTTTTTTAAATTTGCTTTTCTGCATAATGAAAACAGTACTTTAAAGCATACCTGAGATGAAACAGCTTAAAAAATTTCATCTTCTGGGGGATGTACCCTTAGAAATAAAAACTGTCAAATCAGTAGGTGAGTGCTCTTATTTCCTTGCCCTTTCATCACACCATCATGGAAAAATAGCAGTTTTTAGGTGGGATTCAACCAACCTCCTGATTCACAACTGTGCCTTCTTTTATAGCTCCTGTCTCAGAAGTGAGCAGACTAGGACTCATTGGTATTCTCAGTGCTTTTTGTCAATTTTACATTTGATATCTCATTGTAAGCTCACATGCTCAACCTTTACAAGTAGTTCAATGTTTCCCCATTATTCTTTATTTGTGAGTTTTTAAAATGTTTTCTTAATATTTTTATACAATTACAAGGTTGTGAGTGAAAGTTGCCCACTCGTGTCCACCTCTTTGTGACCCCATGGTCACAAAGAATTCCATGAAGAATTCCAGGCCAGAATACTGGAGTGGTTAGCCATTCCCTTCTCTGTGGGATCTTCCCAACCGGGATCGAACTTAGGTTTCCTGCACTGCAGGCAGATTCTTTACCAGCTGAGCCTCCAGGGAAGCCCGAGAATACTAGAGTGAGTAGCCTGTCCCTTCTCCAATGGATCTTCCCAACTCAGGTTTTGAACTGGGGTCTCCTGCATTGCAGGCAGATTCTTTACCAGCTGAGCTACCAGGGAAGCCCATTTTTAAAAGTTAATTTCCATTTGTAGTCATTACAAAATATTGTCTACATTCCTCATGATATACAATATATTCTTGAGCATATCTTATGCCCAATAGTCCCACTCCCCCAACCCTATATTGCCCCCAAACTGGTAACCACTAGTTTGTTCTCTTTGTGAGTCTGTTTTTTTTTTTTTTTAATGTATTCACTAGTTTGTTTTAATTTTCAGATTTCATATATCAGTGATATCATACAGTATTTGTCTTTCTCTGACTTATTTCACTTAGCGTAATGCCCTCCAAGTCCATTATGTTGCTGCAAGTGACAAAAAATTGTGTTCTTTTTTATGAATGATTAGTATTCTATTGAATATATTTAACCACATCTTCTTTATTCACTCCTCTGTTGATGAACAGTTTTCCATATCTTGGCAATTGTAAATAATGCTGCTATGAACACTGGTATGCATGTATCTTTTCTAATTATTGTTTTTATTTTGTTTTTGGATATATATTCAGGAGTGGAATTTTGTTGGGTCATATGGTAGTTCTGTTTTTAGCTTTTTGAGAAATTCAGAATTATTCTTAAACTGGCAGTAACTGCATCTGACCCATCCTTTTCAGCAATGGACTTTGCTATGAGATTGACTTCCTTGTACTCACCTATCCTTTTTTTGTATTTTCCTCCTGTTATAGTGGAAAGGTGTGGTTCACCTATTCTTACCTCTGTATATAAACTCCCATCTTCTCTATCGTCACATAAAAGACCTTGTGTAACAAAGGCTGACGTACGTGTTGGCTGGCCCAAGGATGTCTTTGACAGAGGACAAGTGGTTCTTCGTTGTTGTTGTTTAGTTGCTAAGTAGTATCTGACATGGTTCTTTACATTTAATATAAGAAATAAACTTTCACTATGTAAGAAATGATGATTTTATTGTGGATTTTTATGGGAATTGAAGAATAGCTCTACGTCAAATTTTGGGTAGAATTTCACTCAAAGACCCAATTTAAAGTGTTTATTGTTTGTTCCTTGGTCTCTTCAGGTTGTTGCTAGCATTGTGTTCTTCTTCCTTCATTTTCACAAATAGAGCTCAGTCCTACATTTCACACTTCCATATATTTCATATTGGGTGTCAATTTATATCTCCCCCTTTTATTTCATGTGGGTAAATTGAGCTGTCAGATTTCTCTTAAATGCATACTTGCTTCATCTCTTAAAACTCTACTCACCTATCTGAAAAACCATTCTATTGACCATAACAACTTGTACTCAAAAAGACCCTCCACTTACCAAAACCCCCTCCTTAGAAGGACATCCAAAAGATTGTTCAGCTACAAAATAATTCCTTTTCAGACCTGAACTAAAGTTTCCCCCCACATTGGTTCTATCCTAGTCACATTTAAGCATGCTTAAACTGCTTTCATTTTAAAGTATAAAATAAGCAATAAAACATTGAATCCAAGCATGAAGCCAATCCAAAGTCTCAATTACCATCTGTAAACAGGTAATTTCCTAATCCTATCCTGTCCATATGCCTAATGGACATCTCATAAACCTCAAGTTCAGAATGAGGATGTATCAATTTTATCTCACAATTTTTTTCTCTTCTCCAGGTTTACCTATCTTATTAAGTAACCTACAATTACTCAACCTTGAAAATGTCTTTGATTTTTCCTTTTGGTCCCCACTACATTTGTCAATCAATAAATCCAGTTGATTGATTCTACCTCTTCAAGATAGAATTAAAGCATATACTAATATCTCAGCATCCTGCCACTAGCATGGTTCACTGCATCTTGGTCCTTACTACTGCAAAATTCTGTTGGTTTCCATGCTTTCTCTTGTCCTGCTAAATCTTTATTTTCAAATAAAAATCCAACTGTGTCAGTTCTGCTTAAAATTTTTTAATGAATTACTATTGCTCTTGTCATAGAACCTGAAACATTTAACAGAATTTATAAGTATCTCCACATGTAGTCTTAACTTCCCAGACACATTTTATCATACTCTGCATCCAGGTATAATGGACTTTTTTTTTAACAGTGCTTCAAATATGCCACATTCTAAGTCCAGGGTTTTTCATATACCGTATTCTCTGTTTAGATTGAGCTGGCCCTTTCAGTTCTGTAGTTTAACTTCAGTAATCTACTTTTTCTTATAACATGAGCATAATGTCACTTTATCAGAAAATCTTCCCTAAATTCATAAACTAGGTTAAATTCCCCCCAATATATGCTCTTATATCACAATGTTCCTCTATGTACACCACACATACATTTATTCTGTCTAGATAATCTGCTCCATGAAGACAGTCACCCTCTCTAACCTATTCTAGCTGCATTTCAGTGCTTAGGATAAGTTTTAATCAATTCAAGCTTTATAGAATTAATTATACAGCTAGTCATAAAGCCTAATGGCTTCCCTGCTGGTTCAATGGTTAAGAATCTGCTTGCTAATGCAGGAGACAAAAGTTCAATCCTTGGACTGGGAAGATCCCCTGGAGAAGGGAATGGCAACACACTCCAGGATTCTTGCTTGTTCTTGGCTGGAAAATCTCATGGACAGAGGAGGCTGGCAAGCTATATTCCATGGGGTCAGACATGACTGAGCAACTAAACACACACACTCACACACATACACACACAAAGCCTGCATATATAGCTATCATTTGTGTTTTGTTATTTACAGATCAAATTCCTCCAGTGGTGTACTAAAAATATACAATTATTAAAAATGAAAATCAGAGACACAAATCATCTGAGGGAACCCAGGGACTGAGGGGAATTAGTGTTAATGCACTGTGTTTGCAGCACTTTTACACTGTGTGTTGTATTATGCATTGATAAGAGATAACACATTGAATATGCCATGCAGCGTCATTGGCCACATCTTGTAGTAGTGATCAATGTTTTGTTCTCTATACTGACTTATGTTTTCACCCCACAACCATTCTGTAGAATAGACATTCTGAGCTTAAAAGTGTATGCTTGCTTATAGTCTTCACCTTAACAAACACTGGTTCAACGGCTTTTTTTCCACCCTAATAAACTTTCAGGACTAAGCACCAGAATGAGTGGTCTCCTTGGATCAATAGATCAGTGAGCCATAAAGACAGAAAGGTAAGGATTTGACAATTTGTTTCTTGGATGAAAAAGGAGCACAAGAGGCAGTTCTGGTTTCTAGGTGTCATCTAGGAAAAAAGTGTTAAGAAGTGTACAGAGAGAAATGCCTTCCGAGAGATCATACCTATGTTTCCTCTTTTTTTATTTCTTTTTCAACCATACTGAGGAATGGATTTTCCTTTTAGCCATGGGTTCATTTGAAGTGTTTATTTATTAAATACAGGGTTTTTTTTTGTTTTTTTTTTTTTTTTTTAGTTTGTGCCTCATTCTGAAGTTTGTATGAAAGAAAGCAGAGGAAAGAGTAGTAGTCACTTTGGAGACTGTATGAGCCACAAGAGCTACTCCTTCCAAGATATCAGCAGTCATCATAGAAAAGGCACCTATAATTACAGTTGAAAGCTGAGTTTAAGCAATCAGGAAGGAAGCAGTGGCACTATTCTATAACCCCTTGGGAGTGTTTTATTTTGACATTTGGCTACATTATAAATAATGCTTGCATCATTTAATGGCAATGCTAGTCATTATTTACAGGCATAAATGCAGATAATCGAAGATATTTGGGTGTTGGAGCCTGTCTTAAAGGAGAGTTACAAATGACTCAGAGAGGTCCTGAGAGGTCCTGACTCATGCTTTGCTCCTGGGTCTCACCTGGGTAAACATCTTCTAAATTTACACCAGAGATCCTAATATCCTAGAGTTGAGGAGGTCAAAATGATAGAAGTGATACACACAAAGGCACCAGGGAATATGGTGATGATGAGGAGTGGGTGGCAGGTGGCCTTATGTTCAAATTATTTTATGGCTAATATTCTCCAAGTTAGAAGTTGACTGGATCATTCTTACGACACTCGAACTGTGAACTGTATCCTCACCTCAGTTCCCTGTTGGATCTGAGGAGTCAGTTCCTGCTGTTATTATGTCCAGAAAAAGGGCTCATGCAGAGAATGCTACACATGATGAGAACATGCTCCACCTTTTAAGACCTAATGTCCAAGGACTTCAGGCAGCTCACAGATACTGAATCACTGAGGTCATTTTCATCTACATTCTATGGATAGAACGTGCCAGAAAGTTAAAATGCAACAAGAAAAATGACACTATCTCCACTCTTCACCCAGGTTTCTACCAAATGAACAATCCCCAAAGTCCCCAATTCAGAGAAATTTTATTTCCAATATACCCTGAAGAGAGAGGTTGCAGAAGGCTTTATTGTGTCTCAGTTTGTGCTCGGGGCATAAAATAAGGCTGCGAGGTGTTTAACCCTTTAGGGGAAAACTGTGCTTTTTGAAATCAATAATTTGTGAGAACACAGAAGACATGCTGATACACTGTGTATTTCCTAAATTCCACCGCTCTGTGCCTTCTAACCATAGAAATGCATCTTAAAATGCAAAAAAAAAAAAAAAAAAAAGTATGGTTGTAGATAGTATGGTAGCCTGAATAGACTCATTATTAAATTGTCAGAATGTTTTCTGAATTTAGAATTCCCTGGGGTGTTTATGAGGAAAATTCTGGTTTTCAGCACAGAATTTAGAGAAGATATAAGTAAGTATGGCTAACAAAATTTTTTAAATGCCTTTTTTGTTTTCCTCAAAGGATGTTATCACTTTGGCAGGATGCTCAAAGGTAGTGTATCTCAATCTTCTTCTTGGCATAGGATACATAGAAAATAATAGCATTGGTATGGGAACACGATCTTGAAGTCAGTTACTCACAGTACCAGAATCAGTGTGAATTCCTACCATTCATTTTTCCAGATATCCATAGCCTTCTGGTTGTAAGAGTCACTAAAGATTCTAAAAGGATTTTTGTGTTTGAATGCATATTGATCTCTTTTTTTCCCAAGTTAATGAAATAACACCTGGCTTAGGCTGAATTATGGATTACGTTCTGGTAAAAATGAACCTGATTTCAATTTTAAGGCCAGTTTAACAAAAGTATGGTTCAAAAAAGTACCTAAGTATGTAAGTTTTGGTTTCCGTTAAAGAAAACAAGGTTTGTGATTTTTTTATTCCAACCTGGAAAATCTATTCATTCAGTACCAAAAAGTTTTTCATAGCTGCATGCCTGTGATCTATGGTTCTGGTATCATTTCAAGGTTCTGGTCTAAGGAAAAATGAAATTTTTAAGCAACCTCTTTTCCCTGGTGACTCAGATGATAAAGAATCTGCCTACCATGTGGGAGACCCAGGTTTGATCCCTGGGTTAAGATTATCCCCTGAAGAAAGGAATGGCAACCCACTCCAGTATTCTTGTCTGGAGAATTCCACGGACGGAGAAGCCTGGCAGGCTACCGTCCATGGAGTTTCAAAGAGTCAGACTTAATTGAGAGACTTTCACTTTTACTTTCATTTTGGTGACTGGAAAATGCTGAAGATTCACTTTTCTGTAATACAAAAAAAAATATTTTCCAAGTTTTATTGAGCTCTTTCTTGTTCAACAGTTCTGAGAGTGGTTTTTTTCTATCTATGATAACAGCGAAACTTCTACCAATATCTGAATCAAACACTTGAGTTCTCACCATAGAAAAGCCTTCATTCAGTATTCTTGGTGCACTAAATTTCATATTCTCTCCCTATTTCTTCATCAAAGTGCTAATCTAAAGCTCTTGCTCCAATGAAATTGATACTATTCATAGCATGAGTCAACTACACTTGTTTGTCTCCAAATAACCAAAATAAAATGAAAACCAGTAGAATGGAATTTGGAGGTTATCGAATCCAAAGATAATTTAAATAATCAAATTGCAAGGACGGAAATGTAGCTGGACAGAAATCTCAGTCACTACTAACAATAAGAATTAAAAAACCCACAAGGACTCTTCAGTTCTTTCTTTTTTTTTTTTTTTTTTTAAATTTTTATTTGTTTATTTGACTGAGCTGGGTCCTAGTTGCAGCATACAGCATCTTTAGTTTCGACATGTGGGGCAGAGCTCCCTGACCAGGAATTGAACCTGGGCTCCTTGCACTGGGAACATGACGTCTTAGCCACAGGACCGCCAGTGAAATCCCACTGTCTAGTTCTAGTATCTGCTTTCTCAGTATATTAGTCATGCTCTTTCCCCTTAATTTTATTTTTCTATGTTCCAGGAAACATAAATGTTGATATCTCTAAGATTTTAAATATTACAACTTCTACAGAGAAACAATTTATCTAGAATCTCAGTTTCCAAAGACTCACTAGTGCAGCCTCCTTCAGATTAATTCTATACAACGCAGTATGTCAAATGTTTAAGGTCAATAACTTAGAAGCTTCCAGAATAGCAATATGAATAGGATATTGCACCAACAGAATTACAGGGACAACTGGGAAAATGTTTTCATTGATATAACCCACAGTGTGTTGAAATAAGTTTTAATGCTAATGGATGCTATAGAGAAAAGAATACTATTAGTACACAGTGCTTTAAAATCAGACAAACTACTTGTTTTAAAATCAGACAAACTAAACCTTTCAAGAGTTTCATCAGTGTTTAGAGCCATCTATTTTTATTCTGTTCAGTGCTTCATATGACAATTTTTCCACTATGTGGAAATTGTAGACAGCCTTCAAAATTTTCAAAGAGTCTTAGCTTAAAAATAACATTTTTTTCTGATGTCAGTAGGAATGTAACTCTAAATTGGGAACTAGAGACTCAAGTAAACATTACTAGTTTAATCCTATAAAGGGAAAATGTCATATCTCTCAATATTACCAAGATGTATATAAAATAATTAAAGAAGCTTTGATACTTCTTTGGTAGATGGCATCATGAAAAGAAGATGTTTTCATTTTGTAGGGTAGAAATTATCAAGCAAATTTAAGAGTTTGGATAAACAGCAAATTACCATGCATCCATCAAACAGATTTAAAAATTATTGATATATGTCCAATCTTATTCCCTCCATATCTTTTTGACTCATCTCCATAATAGATCATATGTGTGTGTGTGTGTGTGTGTGTGTGTGTGTGTGTTTAGTTGCTCAGTCGTGTCTGATTCTTAGCAGCACCATGGACTGCAGCTGGCCAGGCTTCTCTGTCCTCGGGGTTATCTCAGCACAATACTGAAATGGGCTACCATTTCCTCCTCCAGGGGATCTTCCCAACCCTGAGATTGAACCCAAGTTTTCTTCTGCATCTCTGCATTGCAGCTGAGTTCTTTACAGCTGAGGCATAGGGGAAGCCTGCCCCCCCCCCCGCCCCCAGTAGATTATTCTAAAGTAAATACTAGACATAAAGTGTTTTCCTGTAATACTGAAATGGGTGTATCTTCAAAGAGATTGAAAATGTAACTTAGTTTTCTTTTGTGTGGTTGTTTGAATAATCAGATTCCTAAGAGTTTTATAAATTTCATTAGACTGATGCCTCTGTGTGTGTGTTAGTTGCTCAGTCGTGTCCGACTCTTTGTGACCCCATGGACTGTAACCCACCAGGCTTCCCTGTCCATGGAGTTCTCCAGGCAAGAACACTGGAGTGGATTGCCATTCCCTTCTCCAGAAGAACTTCCCAACCCAGGGAGAGAACCCTGGTCTCCTGCACTGCAGGCAAATTCTTTACCATTTCAGCTACAGGGGTGGTATATGATGCCTCTATTATGTCTCTTTTAATTTAATTGTTCCAGAAGTGGGATACATTTCTCATATTTTGAATATTTTATCTCTGTGAGAAAAAGGAGTGGTAACTGACAATAGGTAAAGAATTTTTCTGGGATGATGAAAACATTCTGGATTAAATAGTTGTAATGAGTGTATAACGTAAGTATACTAATATCCACTAAATTGCACACTTTAATATAGTGAGTTTTATGCTAGGTGGATTAGATTTTTTGAAAAAAATAATTAAAATCAGAACATTTAAATTGGAATAGAATTAAGATATATTTTGGCACAGTGGTTTCCCAACTGGCTAATTATTGTAATGAAGAGCTTCCTGTGTAAATAGATTTTCTAGACATTCTTATTTTACAGATCTGAAGTGAGGCATAGAAGTAATCATATTTTGAAGGATGTTGTGTGATTATGATTAATATTTAGGTCTCAAAACCATAAAGAAGAAAATAAAGCTCAAAGAAATGTGACACACTCAAGGATCAAAAGCTAGTGACAGCTGGAATCAGAAGTCAAGCCTTTCAGTTACTTTTTCTTGATCTTTTCATAATGCAGTACAGCTTCCCATTACAGGCAGCTTCAAACCAATTAAATTGGATACACACGGTCCTTTGAGCCTCCTGTATATCACACAGTGATCCAACAAACACCATTTACACTAGGTTCCTTCTCATTTACCATACATAGGCCAATAGTCCATCTCTTCCCCATTTCTGCCCCCTTCCCTTCAAAATCCTTGCTTCTCCTCTTGCTCTAGAACAAGAGAACAGTTGGGTTTACGTTGCAAATTTGTGTGATCATGGTGAGGAAAAGGATGTAGATCAAAATAAATCCACAGTTCTGTTTGAAAATGATGGATTTAGGTATATTGTTATTGTTGCATTATTTCTGACTCTAATTTTGTCTGCCAGCCTTTTCAGGCTTCTCTCTCTCACTATTTTTTTTTTTTTTTTTAATTTTCTCTGCTCTGAGATCATGTTCCTAGATCCTAAGAAGAAGTTCAGCCAAAGCAGAGTTGATATTGCTATATTCTACAACATGCATTATTAAGGCTCATGTGAATATTCTGTAACTAAAATGACCATGTGATTATATTTCTACAGCAGAGACACATATAAAGTAATAAAGGAAAAACTTTGAGGGAATTTTTAAAGTTATTTTTTGGTTGCAAGATCTTTATCCTAGTTGGCCTGAAGAACACATCAACCAGGGTGTAGCCTAGCATTCCTTATAGAATGAAAGGAAGGTGAGATCATGATTGAGTAGGGTGATTAACGTAATTACCCTAGTTAAGAATCATAAAGTGGTTATAACTATGTTTGACACATAGTGCTTTATGAGTGTTATTATTATTATTAAAGGAGTCACAACATAGGTTTCTCTCTGTGGTATAATAGTGAAGATGCTTCTTATTCCCAGTTCTTGAGACAAGGTTTGCTTCACTGTGGGGGAAGCGTGGATGATATTAGGGGATGATAAAAAGGATTGGGTGTAGAAACAAACCTTGGAGGTGAGTTGTAAGCTGATAGATACCAGAGCACCTAATAGACAAAGTACCTAACGTTTCCAGCTCTTCCTGCCAGCTTCTGTAAGGAAATGGCAACCCGCTCCAGTATGCTTGCCTGGAAAATCCCATGGACAGAGGAGCCTGGTGCGCTATAGCACATTGGTTTGCAAAGAGTCAGACATGATGAAGCAACTCGGCACAACCTGAAACAGCACCATCGGATATCATCTTAGGAGGAAAACAACAAAGGCTACTTGAGAGATGTAGCATTTTTTTTCAAGAGAGATTGAACATTAATTGAAAAGACCGTTTCAATGACAAAAGGCAGTAAAGGGATTTTTATAGCTATTCTTTTGGCATTATGTTATATTTGTTGCTTTGCTCTGAGCATCCACTATCTACCCTTCCTTCAGTTGCTTCATTTGGCAATTTATCTTCTCTTAAACTGAACATATGACTTCATCTGCAACATGTGGCTGCACCTCTTAACTGCATATACGTGCTTTAGGTAAAGCTGTGATCCTATTGTGTATCATTAACACTAGCAGATGATATTTTTCTCATATACAGTTCAACATAAAAGACTGAATAATTGAACTTGATAAGTATCCCTTTTCATTAACACAACACTATCAAAGATAACTCTGAAGAAGTATATTTGAACTTATAAAGTCTACTCATATGGAATTTTTCTACTTTTTTCAGTTGTTACATATGACTGAAAGTAATATAGCCTTCTGGAACAGAAGCATCTGTGGATAAATTGCGTACTGCATTTTGTACCCTACATATTATGGCGTAAAGTGAGTTTTCCCTACTGGACACATTTAATGGACTATGATATTTGTTCCCCACTGGTGCCACCTCAGTCTTTCCTGGTGGTTCAGCTGTAAAGAATCTGCCTGCAATACAGGAGCAACAGAAAACATGGGTTCAATCCCTAAGTCAGGAAGATCTCTTGGAGATGTTCCCAATGGGCTGCATGGCAACCCACTCCAATATTTTTGCCTGGGAAATTTCATGAACAAAGCAGCCTGGCAGGCTACCGTCCATAGGATTGCAGAGTTGGACACAACTGAAGCAGCTTAGCACACCTGCCATCCTCACCTCCTGCATTGGAAATACCAGTTGCCTTTGATATAAATGTCAAATGAAGAGTGTTAGGAAAATTCAAATGGCTGTTGAAATAAACTTTTAGGCCCAAGATGGAGCAGCTCCTCTCTGGGGTACCACCTCAGCAAGTTGAAACTAAGATAACTTTCTTGTTCCTATAAATGTTCTGCTTGACTGGAAACATTGTATACCCAGTCCCCAAAGGCCAAGAAACTGTAATGATTTCCTTGTTCTAAATAGGATTGGATATGCAACCCCAGTCAATCAACTTAAATTAAACACACTTTTTGTATCCCCCAGTTGTCTTCTTCTATAAAAGCTCACAGCCCAGTTATTTGCTTTGCAGTTTTCTGCACTTTTGAAGGTGGAGACTGTCTGCTTCAGGAAATGTAAAATAAAATTTGCCTCTATCAATTAGATGGTTCTCTTTGATTATTTTAACATAACCCTTATAAAATTTTGCTTTGGCATAGCTTATATTAGCAAAATATGCCCAAAGGTTTCATATCACTTATAATTTTATATTACAAAATGTACCTGAGAGGGAGGTTTTCTTATAAAAGAAAGAAAAGAAAAAGAGTTAATAGGAAGAGAATCTCAGGAATTCTAATTTGATATTTGATGCATTAGGGACTATAGCCTCCACATCCTCCCCACCATTTCTGATATTTAAAGAAAAATATAGTTTCCAAGGGAAATGGTGTGGGAGAAATAAATTAAGAGGTTAAGACTAACTTATACACACTACTATACATAAGGACTTACTGCATAGCCTGAAGCCTAGTGGGGGAAAAATAAAGAGTGACTGCTAATTTGTATTGGGTTTTCTTTTGGGGTGATAAAAATGTTGCAAAATTAGATTGTGGTACTTGTACAACTTCGTGAAAATTCTAGAAAGCATTCAATTATGCTTTAAATGGAAGAACTGTATGCTATATGAATTATATCTCAGGCAAGTTATTAAAGGATTAAAATTCAAATGCATGAAAAGGAAATAAAAGAACTCAGGTATAATTTTATACAATATTATAAAATAAATTTGTATGTTTAGATGAAATGCTAGTTTTCTAGGAAAATGTAAACTTCCAAAATGAACTTTAGAAGGTTTAGGAAACCTGAAGAACCCAATAATGTCTAGGTAAAATGAGCTTATTTTAGATGGAAAGAATAATAAACATATGTGCTATTCAAAATGTTCTACTACATAGGGAAAGGAAAGAGCAAAATGAACAAAGCAAGCAAAACCATGACAAAAAAGATGATGAATGAACATCATAAATGAACAAACATAAATGAACAAACTCATTTATTATTAGTGCACAAATTATAAAGTATTATTAAATTTGACTTGCAATGTACCATTACCCGACTTCCCTGGTAGCTCAGACAGTAAAGCGTCTGCCTACAATGCGGGAGACCCAGGTTCAGTCCCTGGGTTGGGACGATCTCCTGGAGAAGGAAATGGCAACCCACTCCAGTATTCTTGCCTGGAAAATCCTATGGACAGAGGAGCCTGGTAGTCTACAGTTCATGGGGTCGCAAAAAGTTGGACACGACTGAGCGACTTCACTTTTCACCATTACCAAGTAAGCTTTACACTGGAAATTCAAGGATATCTCACAGTACATTTAGAAAATTACTATATGCAATAGATCCATGGGAGAGCAAGCTTACAATCTATATAATAAAAGATTAAATGACAGATAAATATAAATGCTGAATTTTTATAAACCTTCTCTAAATGTCTAAGAAAACAATCAATATTTGTTTCTATGATAATATCTATATGTGTGAGTGCATGCAGGCTCAGTCACTTTAATCATGTTCGACTTTTTGTGTCCCTAAGGATTGAAGCCCTCCAGGTTCCTCTATCCATGGGATTCCCCAGGCAAGAATAACAAAGAGGGTTGCCATTGCCCTCTCTGAGGGATCTTCCTGACCCAAGGGTAAAACCTGGGTCTCCTGCATTGCAGGCAGATTCTTTACCATAGAGCTGGGGAAGCCCAATATCTATATACCAATCATTGTATATCTCTATCAATTCAAGTTAGCAGCCAACATCATCCACAATGAAGAAGCACTGAAGACATTCACAACAAGAACAGGGCTGTAACACTCTGACTCCATATTATTTAACATGACTCTTGACATTTCAACAACAAATTTTGACTAGAGAGTGAAATATAAGTGCTAGAAACAAAGAAGAGAGAATAGAGTAATTGCTAAAACACTGGCTCTGGAGTCATATTTTCTATTTTAGAATTTCCTGCTTTCTCTCATCAAATGCTGTTTTAAAACATGTGACATCTGTGTTATGAAAGACATAAATGTACATGCAGAGGAAAGGGGATGAGGAGGATAACAGAAAAATGTCAAGTTGGTGTTTCAGTTTGTCTGGTGAATGTCTGATGCAGTTTTGCTCAGTCTATCTTGGTTCCAGAAAGTTTATCATGTGAATGGACTGTTCTCACTGCTTTAGTATTACTTTTTTGGCTGAATAATACTCTGGCTATATCAAGTTTTGCTCATCCATTTATCTATTAATGGACACTAGTTATTTTCATTTTTTTGATATATGAATAATACTGCTGTGAATACTTATGTACAAATTTTTCTGTGGATGTATGCTTTCATTCCCTTTGTATAAATACATATTCCTAGTAGAGGAATTGTTGGATTGAATGCAATTTTTTATAAGATGATAGCAATGATATCAGTTTAGAAATTCAATGAAAATTAATCTTAAAATATTTATTGGGTTCTTTATTCCTTCATATTTAAAAAATTAAATAAATTCCTTCTGTTTTTCATGGACAGAGTTGAAATTTGAAGAAAAAATAAGTATTAATATATATTTTAGGGAGACATTTAAAGTTTTACTTACCTGTAAGAGACCTATATGGACTTGTTATAGAGGAATGCGCTATTGATTTTTTTTCCTTATTTGTCTCAAAAAGATGCCATGCAAGATATGAATTGGAACGAAACACATAATGAAGAGTTGAATGGGGAATTGTTAAGATCTCCATATGGAAAGTATACAGCATCAAATAAAATTATTCAATTATCTGTATGCTAAGTTGTAATTGATTTTATAGTTTCATCAAGGTAAGTGATATATGCTAGAATATTGTGATTTTACTATTGAATTTTTTTTCAAATAAATATTTTTAGATTCTGTTATTCATTGGGATGTATGCATATACATGTGTCTTTGTATCTATACATCTATACAAACTGTGCACACACTGGTACCCACATAAAATATATATCAATATCTGTATCCATATTGATACTGATATGCATATCTGTCTATATGTTAAGATATTAATTGCTAAAAACCTAACAGGTTCAAAGCAAAACAAATTATTTTTGTCTCTCACAGTGTCTTCACCTTTCTTAGCAATTTTATTAAAAGCCACCAAAATTTCTTTAAAGATTAATATATAGTATAATATATGCCTAAATTATTTGCCTTTCTAGGTAGTAATTGTGAAGGATGTACTATAAAATTTATTCTTAAAATAATCAGACACACCTAGTAGAGAGAATAGAGAATAGTGATAATGCAAGGCCATACATTTTTCTGAAATATGCTGATGCTCATACTATTTTGGGATCTTCTCTTGGGATGGTTCTTAGAGGCTACAGCACATTCCTTCATACATTCTCTGTCAAGGAAACTGTTTATCATTTAAAGGTGGTTTCTTGAAAAAAAAAAAAAGGTGGTTTCTTTTTTTGGAAATCACGCTACCAATTTGGAGCCAAATTTGTTGAATAAGAGAGTGATTAAGTTGGAAGATTCTGTTTAAAATCAAAGAAAAGCACTATAACTGAATAAATAAGACTAAATTTCATGGTCAGCTCACAAAACAGACCTTGAACTAAATCCCAAGAAAATTACAATGGTTTTCAGAAAAATAGCAAAATATTGAAATGACTTTATTCTCTCATAAATGTAACACATAAAGTTCTAATAGGTCTGTCTAAAACAAACTTTCCCCTGTTGATACTTTGGTGGTGTTGAAGTCTAGCTGATTTACAACGTTGTGTTAGATTCAGCTGTACAGCACAGTGATTTGTATATGAATATGTGGGTTTCGTTGGTAGCTCAGATGATAAAGAATCTGCCTACAATGCAGAAGACCTGGGTTCAATCCCTGGGTCGGGAAGATTCCCTGGAGAAGGAAATGGCAACCCACTCCAGTACTCTTGTGTGGAGAATTCTATGGACAGAGGACCTGGTGAGCTACAGTCCATGGGGTCACAAAGAGTTGGAAATGACTGAGAAACTAATACACACACACATACACATATATATAGACATTCTTATGTGCATATACATAATTTTAAAAAATTCTTTCCATTATAAATGATAAGGTATTGAATGTAGTTCTTGTGCTATATAGTAAATCTTTGCTGTTTATTTTATATATAGTGTGTATCTCTTAATTCCACATTCCTAATTTGTCTCTCCTCCTGCTTCCTCTTTGGTAACCATAACTTATTTTTCCATGTCTGTGAGTCTTTCAGATTTGATATTTAAGCTACCTTGCTAATTTATTTGAAACTTCTAAAGCCATTATTTGTATGCTTCCATAAAATCTGAGTGTATTTACTGGGAGGTTACAATATATCTTTGCAAACTAAAGAGAATAAAATTGAAAATTGTTGACAGAGCATTGGAAGGCAATATAAATGTGAGTACAGTCACATTTAAGTGTTGCATCATTTAATTGTCCCTTAAAATTTTAAATTAATAAATAATAATAAATGTATGATACAATAATAAAAACAAAAATAATATTTATGTTTTGGGACTTCCTTGGTGGTCCAGTGGCTAAGAATCTGCCTTGTAATGCAGAGGACAGATATTTGAATCCTGGGCAGGAAACTAAGATCCCATATGCTGTGGGCAATTGAACACACACAGTTAACTACTGAGCTTGCGCTCCACAACTACAGAGCCTGTGCACTGCAAAGAAGTAATGCTTATGATGAATGAAGATCCTGAAGGTCTTGTGTACCTTAACTAAGACCTGTTGCAGCCCAATAAATAAATAAATATGCTTCTAATTGTATCAAAATTGAATGTATTTATCTAAATGCTAAAATGAGCCAACAATTTTCTTATTGAAAAGTAATAATAATCAGAATTATTCTAGTTGAATACTTTAAACCATGCTTAAGGAAGGAATTAACATACAGAGATTGCATGATCATATTTATTTCCTATGAGAGACTGAACAACCATGATTTTAGAAATAAAATATTTGAAGAATAATATACTGGTCAAGGAATTTAGTTGCCAGAATAAGAAACCAGTTCTCTTTAATGTAATAGAAATTGGACTTATCAAAAGATAAGTAAACAGTAAATCAGCCCATCTCATGAGAAATCTAGTTGAATATTTTGCTGGTGCTAACTGTAATGAACATTGAATTCATGAGATGCACAGAAGTTGACCTCAACTGCTCTTTTTCCTTGTGTTACATCTTCTTCCAAGCTTAAATTCTTAAGGCCTTCCTGAATGATTGAAGTTGGTCCATTTGCTTCCAGGGCTCTAGGAGAATGAAACCTCGTGAAACCTCTCTCTATATATATATAGTCCTAATCAGATCTTAGGCTTCCGTCAAGATCCACACAGAAGTGGATTTCCAAATTTAACAACACTTTTATATGATAGAGAATTTAAAAACAGGGGGGGATGCACATTTCTACCACTCTTCTTTTTAAAGGAAGTATTTTAAGATGAACTACTATTAGCCAATTATTAGTACTGATACTAATGTTCTACACACTATTGATATATGCATTTATAACACAGTTGTATTTAGAGTGACCTAAACATCCTAGCATTGCATGGATACAAGGGAAATGCAACCTTAACTACTACTAAGAAATACTACTTGGCATTCCTTACTGTTATTGTTTTCTGTTATTGTTTAATTTTATTTTTATTTCCAGTCCTATTTGTTTTGCTTTTAGCTTTATAAAACTTACTTGTCAAAAATATAGCAAACCTGGGAATGATTAAGATAGGAAAAAAGACTAAGATAGGAAAAAATCTTCGGTGCAGAGAGAAAAATGGAAAACAGCAATACTATTACTATATTCATCTTGCAAAGTATAAACGCAATATTATTGAAGTGATGTGAAGTTAAGTCGCTCAGTCGTGTCCGACTCTTTGCGATCTCATGACCTTTACAGTCCATGGAATTCTCTAGGACAGAATACTGGAGTGGGGAGCCTTTCCTTTCTCCAGGGGATCTTCCCAACCCAAGGATCAAACCCAGGTCTCCTGCATTGCAGACAGATTCTTTACCAGCTGAGCCACTAGGGAAGCCCATTGAAGGGATAGACTAAGCCTAAAAGTTATAACGTTATATTTTAAAAGTTACAGATACAAGCTATAGGAAATTTTAAAAAGTATTAATATCATAGGAACTGTTTGAAAGGAGGCAGTGAAATCTATGTGGAAGAGTGTCAGTCAGCTGTTGCTGTGAAATAAACCTTTTCAAACTTCAGTGACTTAAAGCAATCATATATTTTTCACTCATGTGTCTGCAGGTCATCTGATCTACCCTAAGATGCTCTGGACAGCTGTTTCAGGCTGCTCATTTGCTTGGGCTGGGCTCTTGCTGTGGGTTTGACTATGTCTGCTCCTAAGTCTCTCCTCATCCTTGGACCAGCACACTCACTGGGACAAATTCTTTTTGTGGTGAAGGTAAAAACAGAGGACATGGGGAAAACACACAAAAACTCTTAGGTCCAGATTTGAAAATAGCGCAAAAACACTAATACACATCTCATTGGCCAGAATAAGCCTAATGGTCAAGCCAACATGGTAAGAAATGGAAACGTATCTGTTAAAGATGAAGACACAGTTTTGGAGTCAATAATTCAGTCTATTGCAATGTAATCATCAGAAGAACTAAAATTGGAACAAGGAAAGAGTAATTCCTTTGGTGGTATCAGAAGAGAGGAGCAATGAAATGGGTGATGATTCCATTTTGTACCATTTTTGACTCATGGAACGTTTGCATTGTATTACTTTGTTGAACAAAAAAAAATAGCATAGAAGAACAAAACACATGAGTGATTACAAAAAAGTAAAAGAAAAATAAATGACTATTATCTTAAGTTGGCCCTTGTGATTATTTATTATTAGAAAATGTAAAGAATTTATGAAACCAAATTTTAGGTATTCCACATTTTTATGCATGCATCATATTAAATTGCTAAACCCATAATTCGTTTTATGCTAAAAGATTTTACTAAAAATTCAGTTTTATAAAAACAATATGGAGAGGGATTCTGATAATACTATTGGTTGAAAATACAAAATTATATAATATTATGATTATATTTACACAAACTATATATTTTAGGATGATTTTTAAGGAGGGTATATTTCTTTTATTTTACTTTTACTGATCTTATACTATTACATTACTTTCAGACTGCAGTTGTGCCAGTTATATACTAAATAATGTATGATAAGAACACAGGAACAAGAATTTATCATTGGTAGGGAAAAATTTATTTAGAATATCTTGAAATATATATTTACTTTTATAAAACCTAATTTCTAAAAGAAAATGCTATAAAAAAAACAAATAGGGAAAGTAGTTTGACAAAAAGACAGATATAGTTTAATACACTAATTTTAAAATAAGCTGAAATTTATCTGCTATTTTAAATACTGAGTTTTTTCAGTTATAATAGCTAATCATTTACTATACACATATAGTATGAGTTAGACTCTGAAACAAATGGTTTGAATTATCAACCATAATCTTCACAATGGCTCCATAGGAAAAGGTTCTAGAGTTTTTACCATTTTAGCAGATAAGGAAACTGACTTTCTCAGGGAGGTCAATGAATATACAAAGGTGACACAAAGAGTAAGTTTTGAAGTGACAACTACTGGCTTTTTCCTCTTCAGTTTTTTGTTCTTAATCATAATACAAGAATACCTTTCTAAATATATCTTTTGATATATTCATATTACAAAGAACACTTTACAGACTGCAAAGCTGTAACATTATATAGGGTGAGTATACAAATTTGCTCAAGAGAGGAAAGGAAAATCAATGGAAAAATTATTTGAACACTTCCTTTAAAAAGATTGTTCAATTTTAGGTGATATCAAAGATAAATAAAAATATTTCAAATGCAGACTGGATGGTTTGGAGGGTATTAAAAAGGAAGTAGACGGAAATGAAAATATAAGTAATTTTATGTTTTAACAGTTATTCTGAGAAATCAAATCCCAGTACATTGAAAGAAAACTGAAGCTCTTACTTACTGACAACTCTTTACAAAATTTAGATTGAAATATAGGTATTTTAAAATAATTTTTCTTTCTGCATTTATTCTGTCGTATACCTCTACTCACTTTTTCACCCAAGTTTCTGTCCTTTAACACTTTTATCAGCAAGAGATAAAAAAGAACTCAATTAATTAAAGAAATTTTGTTTACAGATCTAGTAAAAGGTTTAGTTGGAGAAGGCAATGGCAACCCACTCCAGTACTCTTGCCTGGAAAATCCCACGGACGGAGGAGCCTGGTAGGCTGCAGTCCATGGACTTGCTTGAGCGACTTCACTTTCACTTTTCACAATCGTGCACTGGGGAAGGAAATGGCAACCCACTCCAGTGTTCTTGCCTGGAGAATCCCAGGGACGGGGGAGCCTGGTGGGCTGCCGTCTATGGGGTCGCACAGAGTCGGACACGACTGAAGCGCCTTAGCAGCAGCAGCAGCAGGTTTAGTAGGGATTAAAGTACTGACTTGTCCCTTGCCCTCCCCTGGATTCAATAGATAATAGACCTAATTAGCCATTAAAAAGGAACATTTTATTCAGAATTATGAGTGCACAGAACGGAGCAGTCGAGGTTCTGGAGAACTCACTGGCATTAAGAATTGTCTTTTTAAAGCCAAAAAAAAAAAAAAAAATCCAAAAGGAAAGCCATAGTCATTATGAGTTGGCATTAAATGTACTTTCAACTACATAAAAGGACTTTAAAATTTCTGTATTATAATCCATCAGCTCACTGACCAACAAAAATGAGTTTTTATTGCTCTTAAAGGATTCAAAACTTTCAGAGTATATGTACCATTGTCACAGCAGTTAAGTTTCCAATGGACTTGTATTCCAAATACAGATGGTCCTTAATTAAAATCAAGCCTGGTTATAGCTGCAAACTCTTTAAGTCGGTGAAGTCCCCTGCTTATAATTTTGGCATTTCACGCAAATAGGGCACAGGCACACAGATATTTAATTTATGAAAGACAACAAGAGATAATTTAGTTTTCTGTTACAAAAATTATAAAATCAGTATATCACTGTCAGAGTGGCCTTACTAGTCCCCTCAGTTTGACTAAACTTTAGATAGATTTATTCTTGTCTGTAGTACCACCACCTCCCTTTTCTTAATGCATTTACTTTAGAAAACTTGTAACTACAAATTCTCTCTCTGCACCTTTTGAAATGTACATAAATCCTCTTAAAATTCTCTTGACAGTTTTATGACCCAGGGAATGTCTTTCTCAAGGACCTGAGAGCCATCTTTTTTGAAATATAATCAGGAAGGTAGTACTCTTACCTCTTGATCTCTGTGGAAGGTAGAAACCTAATTTTGCTGGGTACAACTTGTACTTCCTGTCCTGAGGATATGAGAAAGTTTAATTTTCAGTTGTGTAAGGCCAATCAGCAAACACACGGTGGCCTAAACTTTCCTTTCTTCCATCTCAGCTGCTAAGACTCCCCAGACCTTTGTTTGCCTGGAGTTGAAGAGTAGTGTTCTCTACGGCAATGTGCGGTATGTGCCTAGTCGCTCAGTCGTGTCCAACTCTTTGCGACCCCATGGATTGTAGCCCTCCAGGATCCTCTATCAGTGGGGATTCTCCAGGCAGGAATACTAGAGTGGGTTTCCATGCCCTCCTCCAGGGGATCTTCCCAATCCAGGGATCAAATCCAGGTCTCCCGCATTGCAGGTGGATTCTTTACTGTCTGAGCCCTCAGGGAAGCCCAAGAATAGTGGGTAGCCTATCACTTCTCCAGGTCATCTTCCTGATCCAGGATTGAACCAGAGTCTCCTGCATTGTAGACAGATTCTTCACCAGCTGAGCTACCAGGGAAGCCTTCTCTACCGTAATTCAGTTCAGTCGCTCAGTCGTGTCTGATTCTTTGCAACCCCATGAATCGCAGCATGCCAGGCCTCCCTGTCCATCACAAACTCCTGGAGTTTACTCAAACTCATGCCCATCAACTCGGTGATGCCATCCAGCCATCTCATCCTCTGTCGTCCCCTTCTCCTCCTGCCCTCAATCCCTCCAAGCATCAGGGTCTTTTCCAATGAGTCAACTCTTTGCATGAGGTGGCCAAAGTATTGAATTTTCAGCCTCAGCATCAGTCCTTCCAATGAACACCCAGGACTTATCTCCTTACAGGATGGACTGGTTGGATCTCCTTGCAGTCCAAGGGACTCTCAAGAGTCTTCTCCAACACCACAGTTCAAAAGCATCAATTTTTCGGCACTCAGCTTTCTTCACAGTCCAACTCTCACATCCATACATGACCCTGGGAAAACCATAGCCTTGACCAGACAAAACTTTGTTGGCAAAGTAATGTCTCTACTTTTTAATATGCTATCTAGGTTGGTCATAACTTTCCTTCCAAGGAGTAAGCGCCTTTTAATTTCGTGGCTGCAGTCACCATCTGCAGCAATAGTCCTAGACAAATTCCTCCTCCACTATTTAATTTCACCCAGTGCAATTTTTCTTTGACAATATTCAAAATACTTTTCTGTGGAGATCCATAATTCTTCCTATGTTTTAGAGGGGTTTTGCACTCATATATGAAATGCATGGGTGCTCAGTTGTGACTGGCTCTTTTGTGATCCCCATAGACTGTAGCATGCCAGGCTCCTCTCTCCATGAAATTTTCCAGGCAAGAATATTGGAATGGGTTGCCATTTCTTACTCCAGGGTATCTCCCCAACTCAGAGATTAAACCCACATCTCTTTCATCTCTCACATTGGCAGGCAGATCCTTTACCACTGAACCACCTGGGAATCCCATGGCTGATTCATAGCAATGTATGACAAAACCCACTGGAAAAAAAAAAAAAAAAATAATAATAATAAAAATTAAAAAAAAAAAAAAAAAAGAAATAGGTAAATATTTATGATAGACACAAAATTAAATCTCATGAGTTTGGTTTAAATAAAGCCAATAAGCAAAAGGACTCTGAAGACTTCTGTATCTCCAAACCTTCCTCTTGGAATATACGTTTTATTATTTTACTTTATTCCCCAAAGAAAACAAAAAGGATAGCAATTAAAGGCAGTGGAAAAATAAGTCATCAAAATTTAAACACTATTATTCAGTAATTGAATGACTAGACTTTATAGAAAAACCTATAAACTATTATACCAATACCTTTTTGCTAGCTATCTTTAAACATGCTTTTATAGATTACACTCTATCTAAAGTTATTACAATTTAATGGCTATATTCTGTGCTGTACAATATATCTTAGTTGCTTATTTACTTTACACATAGTAGTTTGTGTCCCTTAATCCCATACCCCTTTCTTGCTCCCCCTCCATTTCCCTTTCCTCACTGGTCACCACTAGCTTGTTTTCTGTACCTGTGAGCTTGTTTCTATTTTGTTCTATGCATTAGTTTTGTTTTGTTTCTTTTTCTTTCTTTTTTTTTTTTTTAGATTCCAAGTATAAATGATAAAATAGAGCATTGTCCTTCTCTGTCTGACTTATTTCACGAAGCATAATACTCCCTAGGTCCATCCATATTGTTGCACATAATGGGATTTCATTGTTTATGAGTCAATAGTATTCCATAAAAATAATTCCCCAAGCTTTAATAGAAAATGGCTGGCATCACAGACGGGGGAAATGGAGAGCTACTATTTGTTGGAGATCCTGGCCAGGATTTGAAAGAGTGATATTTGAGCTAAGATCAACTTAACAAGAACCTGTATGAAAATCTTGAAGAAAAATATTCCAGGTAGGAGGAAAGGTAAGTTTCAAAACCCTGAGACTTTGAATTAATCATCAGCCATAGAAATTTAAAACTCAAAAAGTGTCATTGTGAAAGTGAATGTCACTCAGTGGTGTCAACTCTTTGTGATCCCATGGACTATAGCCCGCCAGGGACCTCTGTCCACAGAATTCTTCAAGCCAGAATACTAGAATGGGTAATGTTCCCTTCTCTAGGGGAGCTTCTCAACCCAGGGATCGTGTGATAAATTTTAGGTAGAGATTTTTGTGTCCCAGTAACTCTATTCGATATTCAATTGTTCCTAATTGGGAGAGTCTCTTCTCTGGCACTTGTAGAAGGGAAAAGTAAATACCATTAATTCAGATGTAGAAAAAAATCAGTATATCTATTTAATGCAAAGGTTCCCACCTACAACACCAGATTAGCCACCCATTTCCTCCATAAATGCAAATACTGCCTGACTGTGTTAACTGAAACCAACACCTTTCCTTCCACAGGAGGGTAATAATTATCCTATTATGTAGGATAATAACTCAGACAGCTTTTTGAACAGAACAATAAGTTTCAAGTCTCTTTCCCCTAAGTTTCTGGACATTTTCAGAGGTAAGTATGGCCTTCAGTTTCCCTTGGGGGTGGAATACCTTGGCTCCACCTCCAATTTTCCTTCTCCTCAAAGTAATTGTGATTAGGGAAGAGAGCTATAGGGCAGGGCCTGGGGCATGGATGAAGAAAGGAGCTCCAAGCCATTAAAGAAAAGCTTCACTTTTATTTTCTGCTGCAGGTTCCATTGTGATGCCTGATGACTCAACCAAACGAACTTCTAATACTTTCAGGTCCCATCACTTCATTGCAGATAGATGGGGAAACAGTGGCTGACTTTATTTTTCTGGACTCCAAAATCACTGCTGATGGTGATTGCAGCCATGAAATTAAAAGGTGCTTACTCCTTGGAAGGAAAGTTATGACCAACCTAAATAGCACATTAAAAAGCAGAGACATTACTTTGCCAACAAAGGTCCATCTAGTCAAGGCTACAGTTTTTCCGGTGGTCATGTATGGATGTGAGAGTTGGACTATAAAGAAAGCTGAGCACAGAAGAATTGATGCTTTTGAACTGTGGTGTTGGAAAAGACTCTTGAGAGTCCCTTGGACTGCAAGGAGATCCAACCAGTCCATCCTAAAGGATATCAGTCCTGGGTATTCATTGGAAGGACTGATGTTGAAGCTGAAACTCCAGTACTTTGGCCACCTGATGTGAAGAGCTGACTCAATGGAAAAGACCCTGATGCTGGGAGGGATTGGGGGCAGGAGGAGAAGGGGATGACAGAAGATGAGATGGTTGGATGGCATCATAGACTTGATGGACATGGGTTTGGGTGGACTCTGGGAGCTGGTGATGGACTGGGAGGTCTGGCGTGCTGCAGTTCATGGGGTCGCAAAGAGTCGGACACGACTGAGCGACTGAACTGAACTGAATACTTTCAGCCAGTCCGATACTCCATTTCGCCTCTGATGTTATCTTTTATTTCAGCCCTTGGCTCAGCAGCCTTAGTTGCTTTCTTTTCTGGGTGGGACTGTGGGGTTTGAGCCCTCCGTCTGAGTCAGGCTGACTTGTACAGCAGGAAAATGCCTTGTACAATCCATTTTAATCTGGGGGCATTTGCTGCTTTTTGGCCTGGCTTACTATAAGTGCTAAGGGAATTTTCCAAGGGTGGCAAGGCTGACCGAAAAATTATACAGATCTTTTTGAGTCAGTTTCTCCAATAGGCTGTCTGCATCAACATAAAGAAAAAGAAAAAGAAAAAAAAAAAAAGGAAGCAATCTGGGAAATAAGAACGCAAATTCAAGTCAATGCTTTATGCTTGGTTTACCACAGGAGTTTTTGTTTGCTTCTTTTTTTTTGTCTTCTTTTGTTTTCCCATAGACAGCCCCTTCATAATAGCCAGGAATCATTGCAAAAACCTAAAAAACAAGGAGATACTTCATTGTTGTGGCCAAAGGAATCTAACGTTGGAACAATAGACTCTGGAATGACTGTGCTGTGAGACTGTCCAGCTATTGAAGTCTTTCTTAGGGAGCCTTGAGCATTTTGCCACCTTATCTCTCAATTGAATCAAACATTATCTAACCATTCTTCTGATTTCTGCCTATAGCATTTGTCACTCATCCTTCTTTTACATGCAGTGTAGAAATACATCTCTTATCCGAAAAAGATAGAATTCTCTGTCAACTGAGGACAAATCTGAGGACTGATTAATATAATGGAGCAAACTAAGGTTGACTGCTGGATTGACAAGGAAGTTCTGCTGCCCAGAAAGAGTGAACACAAACCAAGTAGACTATTTTCGAACCTATCCTAGGACTCAACCTACAAGCACCTCCTCATTAGCAAGAAATAAGGAAAATGTGTTGTTCAGAAGACCGTACAGTTTGGTCATTATTTTCATTGCTGATTAGATTGCCTCCGCTCAAATAATGCCAATTGGCTTATGAGACCTTCATGTTTCTCTTCCAGAAAATCATTTATCTAACACCCAATCTTGACTAAAACTGTCAAGAAATGTTCATGGTCTCAGATTTTACCCTACTTGCAAGCTAGGTTAGCGTGTCACAGTTACATGTATATATGCAAGCTGCTACTGCTAAGTCGCTTTGGTCATGTCCAACTCTGTGCGACCCCATAGATGGCAGCCCACCAGCCTTCTCTGTCCCCGGAATTGTCCAGGCAAGAATGCTGGAGTGGGTTGCCATTTCCTTCTCCAATGAATGCATGCATGCTAAGTTGTTTCAGTGGTGTCCGACTCTGTGCGACCCTATGGACAGCAGCCCTCCAGGCTCCTCTGTCCACAGGATTCTCCAAGCAAGAATACTGGAGTGGGTTGCCATTCCTTTCTCCCATATATATGCATATATACATACATATATGTAGTAGGATCATAAAAATGACTGTGCAAGCTGAAACAACAAAGTATACTTAATATTTAATGGAAAAATAACATTGTTTCTTGCCCTTTAAAATATTTGGCATAATGCTAAAAACTTACTTGTTGGTTATAAGTATAGAGAGAAAGGAAAAAAATAAAATCATTATTTATTTAGAAACAGAGAATTAGTGATTTATTTCTTTGCAAAAACTTATCAAATATTTGAAAAGTACTTGCCTCCTCATCTTACAATCTTATAATATGTTATCACAATATGAAGTAAAATATGGAGTGAACACCTTTATTATATTGAGATATTTCATAGGTGTGCTGTGGCATGCTTTCACTTCACTCCTGTCCAACTCTTTGCAAACCTATGGACTGTAGCCCACAAAGCTCCTCTGCCCATGGGATTCTCCAGGCAAGAATACTGGAGTGGGTTGCCCCCTGCTCTAGGGGATCTTCCTAACTCAGGGATCGAACCTACATCTTCTGCATTGCAGGTGAATTTTTACCCACTGAGCCACCTGGGAAGTCCAAGAAATTTCATACTCCTTTCTAAATGTGGATCAGCTTTCAACATTGGTCCTTTGTATTTTCAGTGTTGTGAAATATTTCCAAGAATTATTCTAATGTGAAATTTCTTGGTATTGTCACTTTCTTTAGGACTAAAGAGCCTCTTGATGAAAAAAGAGGAGAGTGAAAAGGCTAGCTTAAAACTCAATATTCAAAAAGCGAAGATCATGGCATCCTGTCCCATCACTTCATGGCAAATAGATGGGGAAACAATGGAAACAGTGAGAGACTTTATTTTTGGGGGCTCCAAAATCACTGCAGATGGTGATTGCCGCCATGAAATTAAAACACTTTCTGCTTGGGAGAAAAGCTATAACCAACAAGACAGCTTATTAAAAAGCAGAGACATTACTTTGCTGATAAAGATCCATCTAGTCAAAGCTATGGTTTTTCCAGTAGTCATGTATGGATATGAGAGTTGGACTATAAAGAAAGCTGAGAGCTGAAGAATTGATGCTTCTGATCTGTGGTGTTGGAGAAGACTCTTGAGAGTCCCTTGGACTGCAAGGAGATCCAACCTGTCAATCCTAAAGGAAATCAGTCCCCGAATATTCATCAGAAGGACTGAGCTGAAGCTGAAGCTGCAATATTTTGGCCACCTGATGCAAAGAACTGACTCCTTGGAAAAAAACTCTGATGCTGGGAAAGATTGAGGGCAGGAGGAGGAGGGGACAACAGAGAATGAGATGGTTGGTTGGCATTACCAACTCAGTGGACTTGAGTTTGAGTAAGTTCCAGGAGTTGGTGATGGACAGGGAAGCCTGGCATGCTGCAGTCCATGGGGTCGCAAAGAGTCAGACATGACTGAATGACTGAACTGAACTGAAGTGAAAAAACTTTAAATTTATGTTGATAGGTTTGTCTTCACTAAATTCTTCTGGCTACACATTGAGTCTCTGAAACAGTAGCCTTGTAAACACTCCCCACAGGCTTTCATCAGGTAACCATATCCAACTCCATATTCAAACTTCTATTATTTCTTTATTGGACTTTCGCATCTGTTGGTTAACAACCTCTTTTGGTTATCCACTTTTTAAAATGTCATGTTGACTTATCGCTTATAGGCCAAGAAACAACATAATTGCTTACTTTACTGTCAGTGCATGAACTACATAAAAGCTGTGTAGTAATCAATCACCCGCAGACTGTGAGAGACGAAACCTGATTGGTCACTGATTATGATACATGTTTGTTAAGTTAGTGACAAATAGTGACTATGGAATAAAGACCTAGTGGTAAAATGTGTGCTTTACACAATCATAATTAATATTGTATTATAACTGAAATCTGAATCCAACTGTCTTAGTCAGTTAGAGCTGTTATAAGAATTACCCTAAACTGAAATGCTAAAGCAATGAATATTTATTTCTCATAGTTCTGGAGGCTGAAAGTGAAAGTCAGTCAGTCGTGTCAGACTCTTTGCAACCCCATGGACTATACAGTCCATGGAATTCTCTAGGCCAGAATACTGGAGTGGGTAGCCTTTACCTTCTCCAGGGGATCTTCCCAACCCAGGGATAGAACCCAGGTCTCCCACATTGCAGGCAGATTCTTTACCAGCTGAGCCACAAGGGAAGCCCTCTAGGGACTGAGAAGACTAAATTCAAGTTTCCAGCAGACTTGGTATCTAGTTAAGCCCACTTTCTGGTTTGTAGACAGCTGCCTTCTTACTGACTCATCACAGAGTAGATAGAGATCATCTTTCTCATGTCTTTTCTTATAAGGGCACCAATCCCCTCATGAAGGACCTCACCCTCATGACTGTAATTACCTCCCAAAGATCCCATCTCCAAATAGCATCACTGTGGAAGTTAGGGCTTCAATATATGCATTTGGGAGAACACAAACCTTCAGACCATAGCACATGCATTTGGAGAATTAGTTTTATGTAACTAAACTGCATGCTTGCATACTAAGTTGCTTCAGTCATGTCCGACTCTGTGTGACCCTATGGACTATAGCCCACCAGGCTACTCTCTCCATGGGATTCTCCAGGCAAGAATACTGGAGTGGACTGCCATGTCCTCCTCCAGGGATCTTCTGTACCCAGGGATCAAACCTGCGTCTCTTACATCTCCTGCATTGGCAGGCAGATTCTTTACCACTAGTGCCAACTGGTAAGTCACTAAACCATATTTCAGTTACTAAACCATAGTAACAAATTTGTGAACATCACACCATGCGAACTGAAGATGGCCTGCATGTGTGCATGTAGAGAGAGAAAGGAAAAAACAAATAGAGCCAAATATAACCAATTGGTGAAGTTGATTATGGTGTACACAAACATTTCTTATAGCATTCTTGCAATTTTTCTTTTTATAGCAAGTTAAAATTTATTTTCTATCTTTTTAGCCTTATTGAGATATAACTGACATTTAATATTGTATAAGTTTAAGGTGTATAATGTAAAGCCTTGATAAATGTATACTGCAAAATTACTACCTCAGTAAGGTAAAATAGCACATTATGACTTCATATTTTCATTTTCTTCATCTTCATTAATCCATTGACAGACACTCCTGTTGTTTCCATACTATAGTTATTATAAATAATGCTGCAATGAACATGTGGATGCAGATATCTCTGAGATAGTTATTTCATTTTCTTTGGATTTGTAACCAGACATGGAACTGCTGTAACACATGGTAGTTCTATTTTTAACTTTATGAGGAACCTCTGTACTGTTTTTCCCTAGAGGTTCTCTATTGACTCTTCCAGGAAAAGCTATCTCACTTCTGATTGTTTGTACTCTGTCTTGACTATTGTTGATGAACTTGAAAATCTCTGGGGAAGTTAGAAGTTACTTTAAGCCTACAAACCTTCCTTTGTCCTTAAAATGGAGTGAAATTTTATATGATAGCATTGAACCATTCTTCTTAGCTCTTGAGAGAGTTTTGAGATTCTTTAGAGTATATGTTCTCCACACTGATCCCATTCGATAAACCTGAGAATCTCTGTCAAATAATTTCTCTGGGGAAATTCAAAAATAATTTCTGAGATAACAAGTTGGCAAAATAAAATCAATAGTGTCATTTATTTTGTAATAATTTCTCCTTGAAGGAAAACCAGGTGATATACAATATAAATTCTTCAAATATCCTTCATATATTCATTGGTAAAATTACAAAAGCATTTTTATTTGCTAATTAGAAACAAGTGTGTAGAATATTAATGTATCTTTTGTTCAACCATTTGAATACACTTTGATAACTTTAAAACAATTACTTACATTTATATGATTGTTTTATAGCTTTATTTTTTGTCATTCCCACTAATTATAACTCTTGAAACTTGAGTCAAATTACAAAAAACATTTATCTATAATATATTTTATTCCAATTATTAGCATTTAGAATAGGAAAATTATTCTTTACTATGCAAAAATGTCAATAGTTAAGGTTTGATTTTTGGTATTTTAACAACTGTGTATTTTGAATATTGGGAAGTGTAATGATTTTATTCCTGTACATTTCCATACTTAACACAGTTTTACTCCATACAATTGGTTGCAATCTGATGAGGTCAAAAGGTATATAACTATTTTTAAAGAGAGATAAAATTATATTGTCACAGCAAGCTTACTGGCAAAAAAAAAAAAAGTTTTGAAATAAAATTATTTTTAAATATTTCCTGCAATAAAACAAGTAAAATAACTCTTATATTTTGTTTTATAAAGGATGATTTTGTTCATAACTGAGCAGCTTTTTAAAATATGTTATTCTAACTTTGATATATTTTTTCAAAATAAATTGCTTTCAAATATACGAAAGACTTTAGAGGTTTCTGAATAATGATAGTAACAGTAGAAATTAAATAAACTTGATAGCTTATATTTGTTTTATTGCTAACATATTTTATAACTCAACAGCATTGCAGTGTTTTCCTAATTTTTGCTACAAAAGGGAAGTAAAACAACATTTTATTGTGGCAATACTTCATACTGACCTACTTCTGTAAATTGTCTTTAAGCTCTAGGGTAAAGAGAAGAACATTCATGTTTTTAAATTGGATACAAAAGCAGTTTCTATCCCGTAGCCATTGTAGCATAAATTGTCAGATAGAGACTATCAGATATGTCTAAATGCATTGCTGCTCAGCAAATTCTAAACACTTTTGTTTAGTGTGCTTTACCTGGGGTGAGCTTATTTAGAATTTTAAAAGCTATTAAACATTTTCACTTTCTAATAAAATGGTTCTTAAGGTATATGATGCTGTTTCTTCAACATATTAAGTCTTTTCAGGGTGAAATATAGTCTCTCAATGTTTCTGGGAAAGGAAGAAAGAGAAAGGATGAAGAGATGGAAGGCATGAATAAACAGAGGGGAGGAAAAAGAAAGAAGGGGAGGAAGAAAACTGTAGTAAGGAAAAAAAAAAGAAAATAAAAATTAAGCAATTGTGAACAGTTATGACACCTGCTGTTATGACAGTGAAGAACTAAAGAGCTTCTTGATGAAGGTGAAAGAGGAGAGTAAACGTTTCAGTTCGCTCTCTCAGTTGTGTCTGACTCTTTGCAACCCCATGAACCGCAGCACACCAGGCCTCCCTGTCCATCACCAACTCCCGGACTTTACCCAAACTCAAGTCCATTGAGTCAGTGATGCCATCCAGACATCTCATCCTCTGTCGTCCCCTTCCCCTCCTGCCTTCAATCTTTCCCAGCATCAGGGTCTTTTCCAATGAGTTAGCTCTTCGTATGAGGTGGCCAAAGTATTGGAGTTTCAGCTTCAGCATCAGTCCTTCCAATGAACACCCAGGACTGATCTCCTTTAGGATGGACTGGTTGGATCTCCTTGCAGTCCAAGGGACTCTCAAGAGTCTTCTCCAACACAACAGTTCAAAAGAATCAATTCTTCAGCTCTCAGCTTTCTTTATAGTCCAACTCTCACATCCATACATGATCACTGGAAAAACCATAGCCTTGACTAGACCCACATTTGTTGACAAAGTAAGGTCAACAATGAACAGTTAGCTTAAAATTCAACATGTAAAAAATGAAAATCATGGCATCTGGTCCCATTACTTCATGGCAAATAGATGGGGAAACAATGGAAATAGTGAGACGCTTTATTTTGGGGAGCTCCAAAATCACTGCAGATGGTGATTGCAGCATGAAATTAAAATACGCTTCCTGCTTGGAAGAAAAGCTATGACCAACCTCAACAGCATATTAAAAAGCAGAGACATTACTTTATCAACAAAGGTCCATCTAGCCAAAGCTATGGTTTTTCCAGTGGTCATGTATGGATGTGAGAGTTGGACTATATAGAAAGCTGAGTCCTGAAGAATGGATGCTTTTGAACTGTGGTGTTGGAGAAGACTCTTGAGAGTCCCTTGGACTGCCAGGAGATCCAACCAGTCCATCCTAAAGGAGATCAGTCCTGAATATTCATTGGAAGGACTGATGCTGAAGCTGCAATACTTTGGCCGCCTGATGCAATGAGCTGACTCCTTAGAAAAGACCCTGATCCTGGGAAAGCTTGAAGGCAGGAAGAGAAGGGGACGACAGAAGATGAGATGGTTGGATGGCATCACTGACTCAATGGACATGAGTTTGAGTAAGCTCCGGGATTTGCTGATGGAAGGGAAGCCTGGTGTGCTGCAGTCCATGGGGTCGCAAAGAATTGGACACTACTGAGTGACTGAACTGACAGAACAGTTATATTGCCTGGTGATGCTAATGGTAAAGATTCAGCCTGTCATGCAGGAGATGCAAGAGACAGAGTTCCATCCCTGGGTAAGCAGGATCTCCTAGAGTAGGAAAAGGCATCCCACTCCAGTATTCTAGCCTGGGAAATATCACGGACACAGGAGCCTGGTGGACTACAGTTCATGAGACCACAAAGAGTCGGACACAAATGAGCGAGACAGGAGATATTCAGGATAAGCGGGAATATAGGCAGACACTTCAAACATTGAAATAAAACTACTAACTTTGATAGTCAAATACTTTAAAGATCTGTTATGTGATATGTATGAAGGCAGTTGAAATTTTATTTTTGACACACGCTCTTTCCCTGTTTCTACATTACATATGGAGATTCCTATTGCCTTAGTTACAATCCAGTTTCAGATAAATACTTAGTAAAATGCACAAACACCTGTACAGTTCCTCTATATTAGAATGTATTAGAGTTTTGCTTATTTGTATTTTACATTTAAGAAACATTTTTTTTTCATTCTGTAGATACTTATTTTAGCACTCATAATTTGAAGCTAAAGGGAGGAGAAATTGTGTGTGTGTGTGTGTTTTTAATAGTTTTCTCTATATCTTCATTTTCATTCTAAAATAACAAAAGTAAAAATATTGCTCTTATTAGATTTGTCAGTTGAGAATTTTCTTTTAAAAAGAAGAACATAGATATTCTTAATGCTATTTTCAGTATAATGATTGTTATTACACTTTCTGCCTAGGTTCGGATGTGTGTTTTTGGTAGTTATCCTCACACAAATTCATTTGCGTTCCTCTCTATGTGAACTAATTTCTTAATCCCTTCTTGTAATTATAGGGTTGTGTGTGTGTGTACTCAGTCATGTCTGACTCTTTGTGACCCCATGGACTTTAGCATACCAGCTTCCTCTGTCCATGGGATTTCCCGAGTAAGAATATTGAAACGGGTTGCTATTTCCTTCTCTAGGGAATCTTCCTGACCCAGGGATCAAATCCATATTTCTTGAATCTCCTGCATTGGCAGGTGGATTCTTTATCACTAGCACCACCTGGGAAGCCCCAATTATAGGGTTAGTCATACTAATTTTTACACTGTATATGTTGCTTTACCTAGACCAAATTTTCTTTTTTTTTTTTTCCAATTATTTTTATTAGCTGGAGGCTAATTACTTTACAATATTGTAGTGGTTTTTGCCATACACTGACATGAATCAGCCATGGATTTACATGTGTTCCCCATCCTGAACCCACCTCCCTCCCCATCCCATCCCTCTGGGTCGTCCCAGTGCACCAGCCCTGAGCACTTGTCTCATGCATCCGACCTGGACTGGCGATCTGTTTCACCCTTGATAATATACATATTTCAATGCTGTTATCTCAGATCATCCCATGCTCACCTTCTCCCATAGAGTCCAAAAGTCTGTTCTATACATCTGTGTCTCTTTTCCTGTCTTGCATATAGGGTTATCATTACCATCTTTCTAAATTCCATATATATGCGCTAGTATACTGTATTGGTGTTTATCTTTCTGGCTAACTTCACTCTGTATAATGGGCTCCAGTTTTATCCATCTCATTAGAACTGATTCAAATGAATTCTTTTTAATGGCTGAGTAATATTCCATTGTGTATATGTACCACAGCTTTCTTATCCATTAGTCTGCTGGTGGGCATCTAGGTTGCTTCCATGTCCTGGCTATTATAAACAGTGCTGCAATGAACATTGGGGTACACGTGTCTCTTTCAGATCTGGTTTCCTCGGTGTGTATGCCCAGAAGTGGGATTGCTGGGTCATATGGCAGTTCTATTTCCAGTTTTTTAAGAAATCTCCACACTGTTCTCCATAGTGGCTGTACTAGTTTGCATTCCCACCAACAGTGTAAGAGGGTTCCCTTTTCTCCACACCCTCTCCAGCATTTATTGCTTGTAGACTTTTGGATAGCAGCCATTCTGACTGGCATGTAATGGTACCTCATTGAGGTTTTGATTTGCATTTCTCTGATAATAAGTGATGTTGAACATCTTTTCATGTGTTTGTTAGTCATCTGTATGTCTTCTATGGAGAAATGTCTGTTTATATCTTTGGCCCATTTTTTGATTGGGTCATTTATTTTTCTGGAATTGAGCTGTAGGAGTTGTTTGTATATTTTTGAGATTAATCCTTTATCTGTTTCTTCATTTGCTATTACTTTCTCCCAATCTGAGGGCTGTCTTTTCACCTTGCTTATAGTTTCCTTTGTAGTGCAAAAGCTTTTAAGTTTCATTAGGTCCCATTTGTTTAGTTTTGCTTTTATTTCCAATATTCTGGGAGGCGGGTAGGATCCTGCTGCGATTTATGTCAGAGAGTGTTTTGCCTATGTTCTCCTCTAGGAGTTTTATAGTTTCTGGTCTTACATTTAGATCTTTAATCCATTTTGAGTTTATTTTTGTGTATGGTGTTAGAAAGTCATTGGTTGCATCATCTAATTTAGGACTACTAGCACTTTAACTCTGAGAAGAATGTTAACTCTTCTAATAATCAGTGTATATCTGAGGAAACACTTTCTCTTGTTGGCTTTTGTCTTGAACTACACTTTCATCTGCCATGTTTTTCTTGTTTGCCTTTCTCTCTTGGAACTTGAAACATGCAGCTCTTGAGAGTCAATGAGGACATGCTCTCTCATGGGATACAAGCAGGCATCAAAGGGTAACAGATGTCAGACTTCATTTTTTATGGTATTAGCACACATATTTCCACATTTATCTTGGTTACCTTCACATTCCAATGTAGTTTTTTTTTTTGTTGTTGTTGTTGTTCTGATAATAGTTCACCATGAAGGATGAATGAAAAGAGCATGAACCTCTCTTTATCATGGAACACTTATAACTGAGCTTTTAAATATAATTCCTTAAATGGATCCTGACACTTTCTAGAGGAAATCTCAAGCACTGCATAACCCATCCACTCATTTCTCATTGATAAAAGCCCAACCAAATAATAAGAAGCAGGTCCGCTTGCAGTGATAGCAGCCTAGACCATGAGAAAGTACAGCTTGTCAAGTTCAAGTAAAGGTTAAAAAAAAAAAGAAAAAAAGAAAAAAAAACTCCTAAAAGTTCTAATGGCTAGATGGTTCTTTTAACCATACTGCACAGAACCTGTGATTTTGATAGTTGTACGTTGCCTCTACTAACGATGTCCACGTAAGTTTTATTCTTAGTGATTGCAATCACAAAGAAGTTCAAACAAGAATTTTTTAAGGGTTATGCATCTGTGCAAAATGTATCTTCTTATTTCAACATTTTATTTTTGTTCTATGTTGAAATTTCTAATGGGTAAAAATAATTTCTTTTATTTTTCTTAAGTAAGGTTCATGCCTAGTGGACAACGGTGAGTTCCCCTCATTTCTCTTGCTTCACACTTTGAGTTTCCTGAAGACCTACTGTTCCCATGAAGCTTTTTCTGATAATTAAACCTACGTTAACTATTCTGCTTCTCTCTCTCTCTGTCTTTCATTTTAAAATAATTTATTTCAAGTAATCAAACATTTTATTGTTTCTTCATTAGAACCGGACAGATACAAACACAAAATAAAGATAGGGTCTATAAACTTTCTTCCTCCCTTCAAAATTATATGTATCATTTTGCATTTGGATATTGTAAATTCAAATGACTTCTTTCACTGGCAAATATCAAGAAACTGAAGTGCTTTAAAACACACTTATTGAGTCCTGGGTCTAAAACCTTTAAATGCACATTATTAATGTTATTGTTTAAGGAGTTACTAGCCAAACAACAAGTTTCTGTATGTTTAAATCTTCCCTTAACTACTGTATTAGTCAGCAAGGATGACCATAATAAACTACCACACACCGGGTAGCTTAAATAAAAGAAATTTTTTTTTTAACAGTTCTGGAGATGGTCCAAAATCAAGGTACGAGCAGGGTGGGTTTCTAGGGAGTATTTTCTCCTTGGCTTGCAGACAGCCTCCTTCTCATTGTGTCTGGATATGGAGAGAGAGCTCTCTGGTGTCCTCCTTCTTACAAGGACATCAATATTGGATTAAAGCCCAACCCTTGTGAACTCATTTAACCATAATTATTTTCTTAAGAATTCTATAGCTAAATATAGTTGCACTGGGTGGTAGGGCTTCAACATATGAATTTTGAAAGACATGATTCAGTTCATAACCATCAATTTGCCAGTTTTTAGTAACTAAATGTGTTATTGTCAAAAATATATTCAAAATCAAATTAAGGTTGTACTATTAAACAAAACCTAAATCTAAAACAAAAGACTTCTGACTTATCATATATGGGTTTCTTCTTATGTCAGATAACCTGGTAGAGTCAACAGTTGTCCCTCTTATTTTTGATGTATTTATGTTAAGAAGATGAGAATCCTACTCTTAATGACAACAGTCAATTGAGGGGAGCCCCGTAATGAATCTGATGCCTAGCTTGAAGTTTGCTTTGCAGCATTACATCCAACTTGTTAGGTGGACATCTGTAGAACTACTCCTGGTCCTCTGACTTTCATCAGGATCTTAGCAGGAAAACCTAGGCAGCCGAGTAAAGTCCTCTTGGTGTTACCTTTGAAATAAGACACACACAATTCCTGTGCATGAAGGGGTTAGGATAGAATGAAAATAATCTCTTTTTCTTTTCTTGTCCATTAAGTCTGAACAAGTCACTCCTTTCCCCTCTTTTAACTACCTGATTTTAAAGGGTGTTTAATTTCACCTGATAATATGGACATGTTGGGGAAAAGAAAAATAAAGATTTTAAGTCCCTTCAAGGTAGCCCAGAGTGTCATATGCCACCATGAACCAGGGACATGCACAGAGATAGTAGAAGTGGATCTTAAGAGACAAGGCTCTGAGTTTTGGCTCTACTGCTCATTGGCTGTGGTATCTCAGTTTTACACCTGCAAAAGAGAACATCATGTATCAACTTCATAAAATTGTTTTCAGGATTAGATATAATTTCCATGATATAGAGGCTTGCACATGATCAAAACTATAATAAAGACAATATTCTGTATCATTCTAGGAATGTATTCTAATTTAAAAGTTTCTCCAAGGCTATGGTTTAAGTGTTTTCCATTTTACTTTAGTCTTGTTATAATTTTAATGCTCTAAATATAACAATCATGTAAATCAAATTAACAAACATATTTTATTGATTGTATTTTATGCAAAATTACTGCTCATACTTTTTATATGTGATTTCAGTCCTTGAAAAAGGAGCTGGACTCAGATAGTAGTTGATGAAAGTGTTTATAAGACAACCCCAATGTAAAATTTATTTTAAAAGGGTTCAAAAGGAATTACATGGCATAAAAATAAAATGAGTCACCGATGAGTCCTGAAAACACTCACGTTTCAGGATCTAGTTTCAGTTACCAACTTTGTTGTTGGAGTTGGTGTGGCAAGTGAGTGAGAAGCAGGTCTAAAAATGTTTATATGCCAATTTACTCTGGAGCTAATACTCAACAATGTATACACTAACCCGTGAATTAATCCTTAAGTGTTTGTAGAGTCCTCGATTTTTTTCCCCCTGAAATCCTTGTCTACCACTGCCATAACATGATGAAATAACAGTAATTGGCTGATGGGTTTGAGAGGTTCATTACTAAAGAAAAGTTTGGGCTGCATTAAAGGCTTCTCCCACACAGATTATAATACACTCATGTACTTTTCAGGCTGGCTGGTAATTTGAAGTACATTGCTGAAACTGAAAATTGTTATATAATCAGTCACATGACTTTGGGTAATTTTTATACCATTTCAGTAAACCCAAAGCAATTGCTAGAAGCAGGCAACCCTGACGAAATGTGAAAATGAGTTGAGTTTTCTTGGTCACTTACCAAGAATCACTTTCTCTAGTATGCCACTCCCCAGTTGCCCAATATTTCATCTCCTGAAGCTTCAATCCTGAAGTCAATGTTTTGGAGGCTGACTAGGTCCTAATCTGCAAGACATCATTCTCTCTTCTGTATGCCAACATTTTGCTTAAGACCATGAGCTTTGGACTGAGACAAAACTGGATTTACATTCCAACACTAAAAGCACTGATTATGTGCAGGTTCAGTCACAGTTTTGTTAACTGTAAAATAAGTGTATTAATAATTATGTCAGACGAGTTTAATATAATTCTTTACATAAAGAGCGTAAATTGTGTCTAAATACTCAAAAAAGTGGTAACCCTACAGGAGCATGTCTGGGTGAAACCAGGAATCCTAACCGCTAGACCATATGGGAGAGGACATAGGAGCATGTCTGGTATGGTAGCATTAGAAGCTTGGGAAATCATCTCCTAATAGGAAGAGCCATAAATGATGAACATGATACAATAATATAAATTTTCCAGAAATTGTCCTAAAGGTATAGAGAAAATTATGAACTATTTAATTCTGGAAAATGTCAGCAATCATCATAATAAAGGCAGAGTCTGTCACAGCTTGCCTGCTCTCATCCACTGAGCCTGGCCTCATGGAAGCGTTAACAGCCGAAAAGACAGAGCTTGCCTTCCCTCACCCCTGCTTAAGGGCTAAAGCACTGGCATTCCCATGTCGTAGAAATTTTACTCCCAGAAAGAAAGGCTGCGAGCCCAGCGATTCTTATCATCCATCAGCCTCCACTGTCAAGGAGGAGGTTCTGCTCAGGGGAGGCAGGCCACGGATGTGAGGGCCTTCTGTCACTTTCACCCCAGCTCACTCAGACGGCAGAGACTTTTACATCAAGAGAGGCAAGCTGAGAAGACCCTGAGGCGACCGCTTTCACTCAGAGCCCTGTTTACAAGGCAGATATTGCTCTGGGAGATGGAACCCAGGGTCGACATCCACCATTACAAAGAGATTCTACCCAGAAAACATACACAGATTTGTACATAGATATTCACAGCATCATTAATCATAATGGTTGTCGTTGTTTAGTTGCTAAGTCATGTCCAGCTCGTTTGCACCCCATGGACTGTATGTAGCCTGCCAGGCTCCTCTGTCCATGGAATTGCCCAGGCAAGAGTACTGGAGTGGGTTCAGAGATTGAATCCACGTCTTCTGCTTTGGCAAATATATTCTGTACCACTGAGCCACCAGGGAAATTCGATCAGAATAGTCCAAAAGTGCAAATACTTCAAATATCCATTGACTTATGAATTATCAACAACAACAAAAACCCATGGTATATTCATGCAATGGATATTATTCAGGCATTACAAATGAATGAAGTATTGATACAGGCAACAACACAGAAGAATATTGAAAACATTACACTATTAACAAGAAATAAGTCACAAAAAGAACACATATAGAAACATTCTATTTATATAAAATGTCCAGAATAGGCAAATTCATAGAGACAAAAAGCAGATTAGTGGATTCCAAGGCTGGTGGAGGTGAAGTGAGAAATGACCTTTTTCCTTTCTGGAGTAAAGAAAACGCTCTGAACTTGGGGGTAGTGATAGATGGATACCATTGTGAATATATTAAAAAAAATATTAAAAGGAAGAAATTTATGGCATGTGAATTATATCTTATTAAAGATCTTAAAAATGGTTACTCTCTCCCCCAGTAATAAACTTAATTTTGACAATCTCTTTCAAAACCTTTGATAAATTTTGTTAATAAATCAGATCAATCAAGTTTTAATATAGATAAGTAACTCTTCTGGTCACAACCAGAAGTATAAAAGATTCAGGAGATAACATCATTTTACACAACATACTCTCAGTGAAAATAGAAAAACAATATCAAAAAGTAAGAAGAAAAAGATGTATTGAAGAAAGTACATAACAATTTTGCTTCTAATTGATATTTACTGATGTGCTAAAATTTCAGCACCAAAGTTTATGTGAAAATGGGTGGGATAATCCATAGACCTAAATACACAGAGGCATAGGAAAAAAAAAAAAACTGGAAGAAGATACATCAAAATATTCCCTATTTTCATCTTTACCAGAATCATTTCATTTTTATTATTTTCTGTATTCATGCTTCTATAAGTACATATTTTTTGGAATCAGAGAAGTATTGCCCCTTTAAAGGAGTCAAAGGAAAGATGTAAATTTTTAAAGAGTAACAAATAATTATTAAAAGTTTCCATAACTTATCCATATGTAAGAAACTATGTTAGGTGGTTTTAAGGCTACATAAGAATGTAAGGCTACATAAAACTCAGGCTGGACCTTCGGGAGTTTACCACTTACAGATTATTTCTGCACATAAATCTATGACAAACTTTAAACTTATTGTATGACAGATTTTATGTGTGTATTATTAATAGAAGCTTTAAATGCTGGGAGAACTTGTAGGAAAAGATCTTTCCTGATAAGGAAGTTTTACAGAAGAGATGCTTTACATTCTCCTTGAATATGCTATTGATAAATTGTGTTACCATAAAAACCATTCTTGGCTCAAGGAATGATGTAAACAAATATTGTTAGGCTTAAAAAATAATAATTTAGGCCATATATTAGGAAGTTTAAGGCAGAAGTGATAAAAGATAAATCCAGAAAATGATGTAGAGCATAGGACATGGAGATCAGAGAAGGATATGCTTTGTACTTATCTTGGATCTATTTTGATGGGTAAGAATTAAATCAGCAGGTAGTATATGAGAGTTCATTCCCGGGAGAAAGATGAAGAGTAGAGGATTTGCTGAATGTGTATGAGAACAGTGTCTGAAGATGGAGCTTATGTAGAATAATGGAAGGAGGCATTATGTTTTGTGTATCTCAGGAAGGATTTGAATTTAATTTGTACATGAAAAGTGAAAGTGTTAGTCACTCAGCAGTGTCTGACTCTTTGCAACCCTGTGGACAATAGCCTGCCAGGCTCCTTTATCCCTTGGAATTCTCGATTCAAGAATACTAAGAGGGGTAGCCATTCCCTTCTCCAGGGGATCTTCCTGACCCAGGGATCAAACCCAGACTTTCAGGGCAGGTAAATTCTTTACCATCTGAGCCACCAGGAGTGGACTGCAATCAAAATTTTCAAAGAAATGGTGTACCTAGCAAGATACAAGTAACCCATAAAATGTTTTTCTTTTTCTATGTAACACTAAACAGATTCTCTTTTTGTGGCTTACTTATCTGTGTATCTCACTTACTCATATTTCTATTGTAAACTTTTTTTTTTTTTTAGGAGAGTGTGCAGGAACCAAGGCTATGTGGCATTCAATAAATATTTGCTTAATAACTGGAAAAAAATGAAAGAAATAGGGGAATGTGTAATTCATGATATGATTTTAGAAGTTTAACTATAAAATTAATGTTGAAGAACAAATAGTGAAGGACAATCAGAACTTCAGTTTCCATAATTGCTTCAAGTTATTTGAGAAGTGGTTTCTCTAAGTGTTCAAATATTAAGTAACTTGTTCATATGCTCTAGTTATATCAGAAGTACCTTATCATAACCCAGACCATTGTGCCTCATTATCAAACTTTCTGATTCAGTAAGCCTTGGTGCCCAAGACTTCATTTCCAAGAAATTCCCAAATGATGTCAATAGGACTGAATGCCTTGAACACATCACTGACCACTGCATGGATGGTATATGATTGTACTCAGCTAATGGTAATACTATAAGAGAATAATTAAAGGGTTTGGACCTCAAATAGGCTAATCAGAAGCGGGTCATTCTTTGTGATTGGTTGAGGTATGTATCTGAACTTTTCTAGTTGTTCCCCCCTTTTAAAATGGAATCAAAATTGGAAATTTGTCAGTTATTTTCAAGTTCTAGACAATTATGGTCAATTATCACAGGGGCTATCGTTTGGCTTTCTAGGCTGACTTCTAGAGATAGCCGCCTGACTCTCTACAAATGTGACTTACAAAAAACAGGCTGGCTTCCCAGGGTGATTATTGTCACTGACCAAAGAATGGTTTGGTTTCCTGGATTGGTTGCTATAAACTATGGATCAAAGTTCTGTTTTGTATATGATCTAGCCCTTCTCCAATGGTATTTTCTATATCTTAATAAAATAAATTATTTAAAAAGTCTTCATGTTTTAAGAAATGCCTAGATTGACTCTTTTTCACTTCAGTAAGGATTGTTGTTTTTCAGTTGCTAAGTCGCATCGGATGCTTTGCGACCATATGGACTGCAGCATGCCAGGCTTCCCTGTCCTTCAAACTACCTCCTGGAATTTGCTCAACTCATGTTCATTGAGTTGGTGATGTCATCCAACCATCTAATCCTCGGTCGCCCCCTTCTCCTGCCTTCAATCTTTCCCAGCATCAGGGTCTTTTTCAAGAAGTTAGCTCTTCTTAAAGGATGAGATGGTTGGATGCCATCACTGATTCAATGGACATGAGTTTGAGGAAATTCTGGGAGATAGGGAAATACAGGGAAGCCTGGCATGCTGCAGTCCATTCGTTTGCAAATAGTTGCATAGGACTTAGTGACTGAACAACAAACAGTACAAACAGGGAAATCTTCAGTATTCTTTGTGACTTCATCAATGTTTTATTTATTTATTTAGCTTTACTTGTATACCCTTTTTACTATTTTTTTTCATCACATGTTTTGAATGTTCTTTAGGTTTTATTTATCCTTAGTGCTTCTTAGATTCATTTTAGTTCATGATACATGGTAACAACTGACCTTGAAGAGTCTGCTCTAATTAAATAGTTGATCAGTTGTTAATGAGTTACACCGCCAGACCAAAGCTAGAACCTTAATAACAGACATTTATATAGTTTCCAACACAAACTTTATAACCTCTTCCCCTCACCAGAAATAACTACTATTCTAAATTCTGTGTTTATCACTTTCTTGTTCTCCTCCTGATATAATTCTACTTTTGTCCTCATGGCTTTCCTGGTGGCTCAGTGGTAAAGAATCCACCTGCAGTTCAGGAGACATGGATTTGATCCCTGGATTGGGAAGATCACCTGGAGAAGGAAATGGCAACCCATTCCAGTATTCTTGCTTGGGAAATCTCATGGACAGAGGAACCTGGTGGGCTACAGTTCATGGGGTTGCAAAGCATTAGACAAGACTTTGCAACTAAACAACAACAACATTGTGTGACATATTTATAAGATACATTTTTAACATTATAAAAAGAGTCCTGTCTCTGTGTGTAGTCCCTCAGTCGTGTCTGACCCTTTGTGACCCCATGGACTGTAGCCCGCCAGGCTCCTCTGTCCATGGAATTCTCCAAGCAAGAATACTGGAGTGGGTTGCCATTTCCTTGTTCAGGAGAACTTCCTGACTCAGGAATCGAACCAGGGTGTCTTCCATTGCAGGCAGATATTTTACCAGCTGAGCTGCTCAGGAAACTCCATGAAAAGAGTATCAAGTTATAAAAAATGTGGTGACCTGATTTTAAACTTCCTATAACATTCCTAAAATTCATTAATGTTTGGAAACATTGCTATAGTTCAGTTTTGGCTGCTATTAAATATCCCATTGTATCAATATACTATGGTATACTAATCTATTTTCCTGCTGACCTGAGGTAGAGTTGTTTCTAAGTTTTATGAATTATTCTTATAAGCATTCTTATACATGTGTTCTACTGTTGGTATATACTTAGGCATGAAATATTCAGCTACAGGAGAAAGTGATTGTTTTCCAAAACAGTTATAACAATTTACACTTTCTCCAGCAATGTACTGAGGCTCTGTGACTGATACTGTCAACCTTTCATTACTTTCACATATTCTGTGTCTTTTTTTCCAATTAATTATGTGTAAACAAAACTGCATATGATCTTGACTTGTGTCTTCCTGATTGACATTGATGTTGAATATCCTTTCATATGTTTGTTTGTCATACATGCTTTCTCTTCCGTAAAATGCTTATTTATATCCCTTGCCCATTTTTTAAATAAGTAATTTGTTTACTTCTTATTGATTTACATTTCTTATTATTTTACATTTCGACTTGGAAATTTTAAATATGATTCCTTTAGTTTGTAACTTGCCATTTTCACTTTCTTAAAGTGACTTCTGATGAAAAAAATTCCTTTTAAACTCTTTTTTGTGTCTTGTTCTAGATCTCTCTTTCCCTAGATCCCTACCAACCCACCCCCAAGCACACACACCTATAGTCAATTAACCTATAACAAAGGAGGCAAGACTATATAATGGAGAAAAGACAGTCTCTTCAATAAATGGTGCTAGGAAAACTGGATAGCTACATATAAAAAGTGAAACTAGAACATTCTTTAACACCATACACAAAAATAAACTCAAAAATGGGTTAAAAACCCAAATGTAAGACCAGATACTATAAAACTCTTAGATAAAAACATAGGCAGAACGCTCATTGACATAAATTGCAGCAGGATCTTTTATGATCTGTCTCCCAGAGTAATGGAAATAAAAGCAAAAATAAACAAATAAGAACTTATTAAACTCAAAACTTTTGCACAGCAAAGAAAACCCAAATAGAATTAAAAGATAGCTCTCAGAATGAGAGAAAATATTTGCAAATGATGCTACCAACAAGGGATTAGTCTCCAAAATTTACAAACAGTTCATTTGGCTCAATATCCAAAAACAAACAGTTCAATCAAAAAAATGGACATCAGAGCTAAATATATATTTCTCCAAAGAAGACATACAGATGGCCAAGAGGCACATGAAAAGATGCTCAACATCACTAATTATTGGAGAAATGCAAATCAAAGCTACAATGAGATAACACCTCACACAAGTCAGAATGGCCATCATCAAAAAAAAAAAAAAAAAATCTATAAACAATACATGCTGAAGAGGATGTGGAGAGAAAGAAACATTCCTATGTTGTTAGTGGTAATGTGAATTGGTGTAGCCACTATGGAGAACAATATGGAGATTCCTTGAAAACCTAAAAATAGAGCCACCATATGACCCAGTAATCCCACTCCTGGGCATAGATCCAGAGAAAAACATGTTTCAAAAGGTTATATGCACTCCAATATTTATTGCAGCACTATTGCAATAGCCAAGACATGCAAGCAACCTAAATGTCCATTGACAGATGAATAGATAATAGTACATATGGTACATATGTACTATAGAGTATCATTCAGCCATTTAAAAGAATGAAACAGTGCCATTTGCAGCAACATGAATGAACCTGGAGATTATCATACTAAGTGAAATAAATCAGACAGAGAAAGACATCTATTACATGACATCTCATATATACAGGATCTAAAAAAATGATACAAGTGAACTTATTTACAAAAGAGAAACAGATTCACAGACCTAGCAAATAAATTTGTGATTGCTGGAGGGAAGGATGGAGAAAAGGGATAGATTGGGAATTTGAGATTGACATGTATACACTGCTATATTTAAAATAGACAACCAAGAAGAACCTACTGAAAAAAAATATTTAAAAAATAAAAAGGTTAAAAAAAAAAGTCTATCTTTTTTTGTATTTTGCCCTGGTTCCCAAATGTGATTTCTCTTTCTAATGTTTATTTTAATAGAGAAATGGAAAAATATATATAAATCAAATTATAGGATCCATGTAGCAAATATGTTACTCTATGTATAGCTCACCAAGAATATATGAGAAACATACCTGGCCTTCCTGATGTGGAAGTTCTTTTACTTTCAGAAAAAGTTTTTTAAGTGCTATTGATTTTTAAATAAAATCCTCTTTTAGTGTCTTGTATGGCAGTAATTGAATGATAGCCAGAATATAATTTTAACTTAAAATGTGACTACTAAAATATAAATAATTTTTTCCAGATGTCACCATGTATACCAGCCCATCAGTAAGATGGGCTTACCAGCCCAGTAAGATGGTGGTCCTTCTTATTTGTTACAAGCTGGAATTAAAATAGCCATGAGAAACATCAACAACCTCATGTATGCAAATGATACCACTCTAATGCAGAAAGCAAAGAGGAAATAAAGAGCCTCTTGATGAGAGTGAAGGGTGAGTGTGAAAAAGCCAGCTTAGGACTAAGTATTAAAAACAGCTAAGATGATGGCATCTGCCCCCATTACTGCATGGCAAACAGAAGGGGAAAAGGTGGAAATAATGACAGATTTCCTCTTCTTGGGCTCCAAAATCACTGCAGACGATGACTGCAGCCATGAAATCAGTAGACGACTGCTTCTTGACAGGAAAGTGATGACAAACCTAGACAGTGTGCTGAAAAGCAGAGACATTACTCTGTACAGTCAAGGCTATGGTATAGTCAAGCCAGTGGTCACATACAGTTGTGAGGGCTGGAGTCTAAAGAATACAGAATGCCAAATAATTGATGCCTTCGAACTGCTGGAGAAGACTCCTGAAAGTCCCATGGACAGCAAGGAGTGATCAAACTAATCAGTCTTAAGGGAGGTCAACCCTGAATATTCACTGAAAGGACTGATGCTGAAGCTGAAGTTCTAGTATTTTGGTCATCTGATGTGAATAAATGACTCATTAGAAAAGTCCCCAACGCTGGGAAGGATTGAGGGCAGAAGGAGAAGAGGGCATCAGAGAACAAGATGGCTGGACAGCATCACCAATGCAATGAACATGAACTTGGACAAACTCCAGGAGATGGTGAGGGACAGGGAAGCCTGGCATGCTACGGTCCATGGGATTACAAAGACTCAGACAGTTGTTGGGAGGCTGAACAACAACAGCACCTTACCTTCCTGATGTGGAAGTTCTTTTGTTTTCATAGAATGTTTTGAAACCATTATTGATTTTTAAATAAAATCTTTCTTTAAACAAAATCTCTAAGTAAAATCTTACTTGTACAGCAGTAATTGTATGATAGCCAGAATATAATTTCAACATTAAAATGTGACTACTAAAATATAAATAATTTTCTCCAGGCCCCTCTGTGTATACCAGCCCATCCAGTCCAGTAGACAGTGATCCTTCCTCCCTGGTAGGGCAGCATTGCCCAGCAATACTCTTGCTTACATGTTCTGTCCTGGATGGTCCATATGCTACTATTGACTCCAAATCTCCTGAGAGTAAAATCACTGCTCTCTGACAGAGGGCTGGCTGAGGCCTCAGCATTTCAAGGGGAATAACCAGTGACTTACTGAGTTTCAGGTAAGGCTGCCAGATACCTTGTCAAATCCTCTATGCTGATACAGAAGAAACCATGTCAAGAATCCCACTGAATTGTGTTGGACCCTCCTAAGGTTCACTCTATCATTGCTATCCCTGCTCAGATATCAAAATGGGAAGATTTTGAATCTTCTCACACAAACTAATATTTTTGTGAAAAATATTTCCACATGAGCATAATGTCTTCTTCTGCCACATTTTCTCATCTTCAGTCAGTGTATTAATATTATTTTTTGTAGTCCGATATGTTCCTATATATATTTTAGTGTACGTGAATAGTAGGGTAAGTGATGTATTGTGTAGGTCAATGGAGATTTTTTTGTCAACTGTGGAGTTTATGTTTGATTATGTCTGTGAGGTAACAAGAAATACTTCTGTTATATTTTCCATTAATACTCACTGAGCAGAGAATTATGAAGTGACACATAATCATATCACCTGTATTTCAAATGTATTCCTTCCCACCCCCATGAAATAATAGCTTCCCAACTTCATCCCGGTGATCTGGGTTAATTGTTCCTGACAATGTGGTAATACTTTCCATTGCCTCCTTATCTCTTGGCAAGAGGAGCCTAGAAGTTAGCATGTCATGTGTCGTAGTTTTAAGCTGAATGGGACAATTAACTTTGTCTATGGGAGGAGAAATCCTTCTCTAGGCAGGAAGACAAAGTCCTAACAGCTAGACAAAGTCCTAGAAGCCAACAGAAGACAAAGTCCTAAAGCTAGAGCAGATTGTGAAAGTCTTCTGGCAAAGAACCTCAGGTGCTGGTTGCTGGATCTCCACATTCATTGTGCCTAAAACTGTGTACAAGAGAAGCAAAATTCTCCATGTGGTCACTGTTGGGCCCACTTGTAAATGCACCCCTTGCTTCCTAATTCATGTACTCTTAGGGGTCAACAGCTTCACAGTATGTGACTGATACATGTAATGGATTCCACGTATCGGTAAACACTGCCTCCATCCTATGTGGTAAAGTGAATTGGTTATCTGCTATAATCTAATATTATATGGAATTGCACCCTGATAAGTCAAACACTTTACAGGAAAGGTAGAACTGTACCCAGAATATGGGGAAATCACTGCACTGTACAATTTTCATTGTATTCCAAGGGTCTCTTTCTCATTGGAACCCAGTCTTAATTGCAGTTAATGTGTTTCCCTGTGAGAATTGGCTCAAAGAAAAATTGCACGAAGATCTTGACATTACAGCCATCAAATCATTTTTCCTTCATTTCTTTTAGCTGTACAGATCAAATAATACTCTTGTTGGCTATTTATCTCTCTTTCTCAGAGGAACACAGTGTTTAAAACCATCTTCACAGCTCTCTGTGAGTTAGCCAGGCCTCTCTGACTTCCACTTAACCTTTGCAGCTCATTACAATTAAGTGTTAAGAAAACTGGATCTTATTGGTTTTTATTTCTATATCCCCATTGATTTGGGGGAGTCTAATTCTGGAATATTGACATTTCCTACTCCACAGCACCACCAACCCAGGTCTACATTGCTCATCTCAAAACTGTATGTCATTGGTTTCTTAAATAGAATGCCTTCCACTCATTGGGACATGGGACAGTTTTCTGCATTCCCTGGTATACCCACTTTAGCACCCAGTATGTTGATCCTTTTAATCCATCCTTCCACCAATTAATATATCAGTTTTAACATTTCTTCTTCGTTTATTATGGGCCATCATTTTTTACATCCTTCCAAATGCCAAACAAGTAGTGTAATAGGATTCTGTCCTAGGAGAACTGTCAGTATATTAAATTTTGTTATCACAGGGTAATGCACCTTTATTAATAAATTCTCATCTACCAAATTTTATCTTATCTCCTGCTTGATCATAAATATTGAAGATATAATTCTATATAATTCTCTACCACCTAATGCTAGGGCATGGTCTATTCCTTTGACTATAGTGGATTGCATTATAGATTCCTCTATCCTCAGCAGGCAAGCACTTCACTGGCTGCATTTCCTTCCAATGACATCCCATTTCAATTTATCATCAATGAAGCTTTAACAATTGTGCTATCCCAACATTTGAGGAGTTATCAGTACTTCATCTGACAGTAGTGAAATATTTCACTTCTTCATGGAGCTAAGAGTTAATCCAGCTTCAAAATCTCATTTTAGAATCTGCCTCCTACAGTCACTTTTCCATTTTAGGTCAAGCTTCCTAGAAAGTGACCCTGTGATGAATATTTCCACGTATGAGATTGTTTGAGGATAGCTCCTAGGAACACTTTCACTAGGCAGTTGACTGTGCCACAGGATAGAGAATTACATGAATATAACCAAGGTCAAAAGGCAGATAAGTCCCACCCAAGGAAGAGATCAGAGTATGATTTGAGGTCACTGAGAACAGAGATGAAGCCTTCTTCACCTCTCATTAAAAAATGCTGTGTATATTTTTTCCATAGAAATGTTTGAATTATCTTTTTATGTTTATTTTTGGTTACTATTGATACAAATATATTTTATTTATAATTCCTTTTTTATTATTTTCAAAAAACATATTGAAGTATAAAAATGAAATAAAGTATGTAATAAAATGAGAGGAGAGAAAATATTTTGGAAACAAATATATAAAAAATATGTATCTACCTCTCAAATATTAAATAAGGAGGTAATAGCAACTGAATTACAATTTTAATAGAGAATTCACAGTACTCAGAACTAAATGTAGGCTACCAATTCAAAATAGAAAGTTTATTTGATTTGATCCTAATTCTAATGAGACATTTTTAAAATAGCTTCAAAGTATTTTAAAATAATAAATGCCTCATTCGCATGCACAAAATTAGGATAAAATGTAATAAAGTCTCTATTATGAATTGATAGCTGACATTTAGTTCTGAATGCTGTGGATTCTCTATTAAAATGTAATCTGTTGATATTGAAGTGAAAGTGAAAGTAGCTCAATCATGTCCTACTCTTTGCTACCCCACGGACTACACAGTCCATGGAATTCTCCAGGCCAGAATACTGGAGTGGGTAACTCTTCCCTTCTCCAGGGAATCTTCCCAACCCAGGAATTGAACTCAGGTCTCCTGCATTGCAGGTGGATTCTTTACCAGCTTCTTTACATCCTTATTTAATATGTGAGAGGTAGATACACATATGGTCTTCCCTGGTGGCTCAGTTGGTAAAGAATCCACCTGTATCACAGGAGACCGAGATTCCATCTCTGGATTGGGAAGATCCCCTGAAGAAGGAAATGGAAACCCACTCCAGTATTCTTGTCTGGGAAATCTCATAAACAGAGGAGACTAGCAGGCTACATGCCATGGGGTCACAAAAGTCAGATCCGACCTAATGACTAAATCATCACTATAAATATATATATATATATATATATATATATATCTCCAGTCAATATTTGTCTCCAGAGCACGCATGCATGAATTTTTTTTCCTACCTGGATTTCTCCCAACTATCTCAAATATACTATATGCAATTTGATATCATTATTTCATCAACATCCCATCACCTACACATACAAATTTCCTCTCTCACAATCTCCTCTTTGTCTCTTTTGTAAATGACCTAAGTGGCACAATTTTATTTTTTCATCAAAGCATTTATTCTATTAACTTAAGTTGATCCCACTTTTGACCTAAATCAGATCACTGATTTCTACTGTTTCTCTTTCAATTCTTCTCTCCACTCTCACTACCTGTGCTTCAAGCAGGATTTAGCTTCTGTTTGAACTCCCACAGTTAATTTTTCCCTGGTTTTCCAACTAGCAGTCTTATCTATATCAATTCAACTTTCTCCATATCCCCTATTTATGACCAAAAATCCCAGGTTTTATATGCAGATTGCGCGAATCTTGGTTTGTAAAGTCATTTGCAAAAGCTTAAATGTGGATTTAAGTTTTGGAAAGAGTTAAATTTCATTAACTTGTGGATAGGGCTTAATTTTGTTTGAGGTAAAAAAATAAAACACAGTTACATAATGATTCTGATTTCCTTGTGTTACTTGCAAATGTCACTGAAATAAATCTAACTTGTTATCTCTGTGCCAAAGTTAACTGAACTACCTAACGACTGAAAAATCTAGTTCTCACTAATGATATGAAATTAATTACCACAGTCTTGGATGCTGTTCACCTTGAACCTTCTTCATTTCTTCACCAATATGTTACAATGCCATAGTTATCTATGATCAGTGCTGAGATGCCACAAAGTGATGGGAAGGTGCCGGAAGATCTGCGTTTGCTCCTACAGTGACTTTGCTCTAAAGCCACTCAGAAATTTTAGACTTCACCCTGAGTTCTCCATCTCTAATCACATAAGTTTTTTAGAGAAATTTAAACACATTTTCTTTAGCAAAAACAAATGCACCCTCCTCCATCCTCTATTTGTTACTTGAGAAGAATTGCTTTGCAAAAAAGCATCATAGGAAAAGGGGCATGAAATTTAACATCAAAAGGACTACATTCACATTACAGTTCAAACACTCACTGGCTAAAAAATGTTTGACAAGTGGTAAAATCCAAATTAGTTCTTATATTACAGGATTAATTTAAGATAACTCTGTTGAATCTGTTGGTGAAAGCATTTTCTTTATAACTTGAACATAAGCATCTTAGAGGCCCAATGTCAAAGATTTGAAATAGCACTTGAGAGTCTAATAAGGAAATCATGTTTTCACAATCTTTTATGTAAATCATTGCCACAGGACAACCACTTTGGTGGAGTGAGGCTTGTATTGGAGTCATTCCTATCTGAGGGCATTATGTCTAAGAGTTGTCAAGAATCTTCTGAATGGTCACACAATTCACAAAAGCAGACCTAAATCTTTCACGTAAATTTCAGGTTTCAGTCTCCTATGCGCATTGTCAATGCTGGCAGGCAGTAGCCAGTGCAGAACTTTCTCCGTAGCAGCCATTGCAGACAACCTATTTCATGGTTGATTAATTGAATGGCCAGTAAATTATGTTAATAAAGAACCAAATTCCCTTCACAGTAATTTCTAATGCATAAACCTAGCTTGGCTGTCCTGAGCTACACTATTTGCTCATATTGAATGATATTTCAAGAACTATTATATTCCTCATATCTTCTGTTTTCTTGTGTTGCCTACATCTGGAGAAATCCCTATTTGAATAAACATCTGTGAAAGATTACAGGGCAAAATATTTTGAATCCTGCGATAATGTATGCTGTCAATGACTACAGCAAGATCAGTTAGTGATCTCCTTGGGCAGGTTATCATTATGAACACTCCTGTAAGTGTGATTTGTTACTTAGGATGTGAATATACTGTAAAAGAATAGATTAGAAACTTAATGTCATAAAGATAGCCACAAAGTCAATTTAAATTTGAAGATAATTTTGAAAATACTATGACTTTTAGCTTCCCTGGTGGTTCACATGATAAAGAATACTTAAGCAAAGTGGGAGAGCCTAATTCTATCCCTGGGTCCAAAAGACCCCCTGGAGAAAGGAATGGCTACCCGCTCCAGTATCCTTGTCTGGAAAATTCCATGGTCAGAGGAGTCTGGTGAGCTAAGTCCATGGGTTTGCAAACATTAGGACATGACTGAGCGACTAACACTTTTAGTTTCATACCTTTTAGCAGACGGAATTATTAGACTCAGATTGTGTTAAAAGGGAATTGGGTAAAAGCAGATATTTCTGTTTTTTGCCAGCCTTCCTTATAAAGAAGCTAAGAATGACTTTGGATGGGTTCCTTTGCTTTCAGTTCCTAGCCTGTGAAATTTTGCATTATATCTTGCCTCACGACTGTTTAAAAGCTACTATAGAACATTCTGGTAATGAAAAACAGATGATATTTATTACAAAAAATAACCTCCTAGACTAGGACTCTAGATGGGAGAGTTCATTTTAAGTGGAGTTCATCAAACTTTATAAATTGTGTTTGTGTAATGTTTATTGAAAATAATATGCATCTGAGAATATAACAGTACATAACTCCACAGTTTAACTCAGTAAACCTAGGCAGTATTGATATCATTATTTTCATTATTTAAGCCAATTTATGTGCCTGCTGGAATAGTGGTTATATAATTTATACACAGTAGTTATGTAATTTAGTCTTAGTCTACAATTTTTGTAATTTTTTGCTATTAGAAAATAGCATGGCAGGAGCCTGGCAGGCTACAGTCCATGGGGCTACAGAGTTGGACATGACTGAAGTGGCTTAGCACACATGAACATAGATTCTCATTTATACTGCTCTGGTCTTCTTAAAATAGGAAGATTGTTGTTGCTCAACAAAGCACTTTATACATAGATAAGAAGGTTGAGAGTTTTATTAATTTTTAAAATTTTACCAGGTTAGCACTTAGAGCCATTAAGACATATATGTATCATATACGTATTTGGAAACTAATTTATTAGAGCCTCTCAAATAAAAGTTCTATTAAGAATAGACATGAGCTTATAAATGACCAGACGTTTCTCTCTCCTTGAAGGGATCAAGCACTGCTGGAAAGACTTGGCTCCAGATATAGGAAAGCTAGCAAAGTTAACAAGAGCAGCAATTACCCTCGAAGAAAAGATGCCATCATGGGGTAGCAAGTTAAATAGAAGAAATAAATGTGAACGAGCATTTAGTTTGATTTCCCTAAACTGAAGATGTCCAGTGATTCACCAAAAGTTCTACATTTTTATTTTTGTACAAGGTTAGTACCTAAACTAAAATTTTACTATAAGATTTTTTCAGTTGCTATGCCAGGCATGTTTGTTCAGTCATGTCCAACTATTTGTGACCCCATGGACTGTAGCCCACCAGGTTCCTCTGTCCACGGGATTATCCAGGTAAGAATACTGGAGTGGGTTGCCATTTCCTTCTCCAGGGGACCTTTCTGACCCAGAGATTGAAACTATGGCTCTTGTGTCTCTTGAATTGACAGGCAGATTCCTTTCCACTAGCACTACCTGGGAAGCTCTCAATTGCTACACATACTCAGCTTCTCAAGTTCACTTTGAATGAAGTCCACCTTATTGCCAGTTTCTTGCTGAATGAGTTAACAAAAATGTTAGGCACATACTCATTTAAAAATAGTCCTGTTCCATTAATTCTGAGTACTATGAGAAGTCACAGTAAAAAATAAGAGTAGGAGAGAATGAGATGGTGAAGGAGTAGGTGGACATGGAGTACATCAGGAATGTACCTTCTCCCCATGGAAACATCAGGAATACACCTTCAGACACAGAAGTACATGCAGAACACCATCTGAAAGCGGACAAGAATATCTGACCCATGGAAAAGAATATATAGAACCACCTAAAACTCGGTAGGATGAAGGAAATAGGGGGGAAAATAGGAGTGTTAGTAGGACTGGACCTGCCATCAGCAGGAGGTGAAACTGAAGGAGGGGTATGATCCCCACAGTAGGGCCACTGTCTGAGTCAGAGGAGAAACATTTAAGGCTGAGAGTAAAACAGCTGGTCTGTGGCAGCCTAAAGGAATGAGAATCAGACAGTCCTTGCAGCAGCCATACATAACCCTGATAGGAACGCTGGTCTCCTGGAAGGGCCAGCAGCTGAGGGGTGGAGTTTAGGGATTGTGGAGCAATCTCAGGGCAAGGGCTGCTGTTGACTGCAGAGAGACAGATCGAGGGGATGTGAGGGATGAGTTTGTGGTGGGAAATGCCTGTGGAGAAAAGCTGGACAGCCGTGGAAGCAAGGTGATACTGCTGAGTCACATGCAGAGGGCGGAGCCATCACCATAGGCTGTCTCCCCCCCATGCCGGCATAGGCAGCTGAACAACAGAGAGGCTGGCCCATCAAAGGCCTGATGCACTGAACTACAGAATAGGACCCCAGCCAGGGGGCCCCTTTAAGTGCCTGACATGCCGATCTACAAAATGTAGGACCCCAGCCAGGGGGGCCCCTCTATGTGCCAGACACGCTGAAAAACAGAGGAGGAGGGCGTCTCAGCCCTCTAAGTGCCTGAACAGGCGGCGTTATGGAGAAAGACTGGCCGAACAGGCCTTCTGACCGCCAGCTATAAGAGGCTGGAAAAAAAGACTCTGAAAAGGCCATAACTCCTGCAGCAGAAGCAGTCTATGTCCCCGCACACTTGGCCCTGCGAGGGGCCCCACAAGCCAAGCAGCTTCACCACCTTCACGCTTAACTCTCACTGGGGCAGCGCTGCCACAGGCAAAAAAATATCTTGCATCTATGAACACAGGGTCACTTCAGTCGTGTCCAACTCTTTGTGATCCTATGGACTGTTGCCTGCCAGGCTTCTTCGTTAGAGAGGGGGTTCTCCAGACAAGAATACTGGAGCACTTTGGCCAATACTGGTTGCCATACCCTTCTAGAGCATTACATTTCCTGCTGCCCTAGCCGCCACCCCCCTGAGTGCCAGGCTGCCAGAATCACTGTGACCCAAGCAGCAGCACCGCCTCCAACCCAGGCCCTCTGAGCAGCAAGCCCAAGCCCTCCAGGGCGGCCTCAGGAGCTAAACTCCAGTGGACAACCCACATGGAGAGGTGGAAATAAAATCACATTTGAAACTCAGGGGCAGTGGGGCTAAGGAAGAAGACCCCAAACCCTCCCACCAGCTGTACAAGCTGCAGATTAGATCCACATGATCAAATAAGCAGACTCTGTGTCTATGAAATACATAAAAGGCCATTGAGAGCTCCCACACACACAAAAAGCACTAGCTCTGATAGATGTGTACACTGGAGGAAAGAACACACAGAAAGTGAAAATGAAGTTGCTCAGTCGTGTCCAACACTTTGCGGCCCAGTGGACTGTAGCCCACCAGGCTTCTCCATCCGTGGGATATTCCAGACAAAAGTACCAGAGTGGGTTGCCATTTTCTTCTCCAGGGGATTTTCCCGACCCAAGGATTGAATCCAGGTCGTCCACATTGCAGGGAGACACTACATCCTCTGACCCACCAGGGAAGTCCAGAACATAGAGGAGTAGGACCAGATTAGAATCTGAGCTGCCTCCACAGCAGATCCAGAGATCAGCAGAGTTGCTGAAGGGCATCCTAGGGAGATAAGGTGGACTGTGACTCCCAGAGAGGGAAAGAACACTGACAGCATTCACTCAAGAAAAAACATTTATTATTCTTAATTTTTTACTGTGTTGAGTAGATTCTTTTGGATTCCACTCCCCCCCCCCCCACCTTTTCCCCTTCTGTTGTAGTTGTCAATTTTATTGGCACTAAGAAATCCAATTAAGTTTTTAGCATTTTTTCCTTTTTTTCTCAGACACATTTTTTTTTTTATTGTTTTCATAAACCTCTGCCTCTAAGTTGGGATTTTGCAGTTCTATGGAGTTTTCCTCTATTTTTTTCCTTTTCCCTTTTTTCATTTTTTTAAACCTATTATTATTTTTTCTACATTTATTCCTTTATTTGCTTTTCCTAGTGTGTTTTTCTCCTTGTAGTTAATCTTTAGTGTATATAAATCTCCTTTATCTACTACTATTTAAGTTTACATATCTATTCTTTCTTTCTCTCCTTTCCTCTCAACATATTTGTTAGTTTTATTGTCATTGCTTTATTCCCCAATTGGTACCTTGCTTTAGTTTCATTTTCCAGTTTGTGCTTTAATTAATTTTGTTCTGATAGATATAATTTTTGGTTTCCTTTGTTTTTCAGGTCAATCTATTGTACTTTATTTTTGTTAAACTGTTTTGATTTTGCTTATGGGTGTATACGTACATGTGCATATTCAGTCACACTTTCTACTGTTGTTATAAATCTCTGCCTCTACATTGGGCATTTGCATTTCTGTGGAGTTTTATTTATTTATTTTTCTTTATTCTTCCTTTTTAATTTTTTTACTTTTCTCTTTTTTATAATTTCAATTTTTAATTTTAAAAAACCTATTATATTTTTCTACATTTATTCCTTTGTTTCCCTTTCCTACTGTTCTTTTCCCCTTGCAATTAATCTTTAATGTATATAAATCTTCTTCATCTACCTGTATTTAACTTTGCATATCCATTCTTTCTTTTCTTTGTTTCCTTTCCTGTCAATGTATTTATTAGTTTGTTTTCATTGCTTTATTCACCACTTAGCACATTGCTTTAGTTTTGTTTTCCAGTTTGTGCTTAAGTTAGTTTTGTTCTTAACTGGTCAATATAATTTTTTATTTCATTTCTTTGCTGGGTCAATCTACTGTACTTTATTTTTGTTGGACTGTTTTCACTTTGCTCATGGGTGCATAAGTAAATGTGTATATTCCATTATTTTAATTATTATTTGCCTGATTTTATAAGTACCATTTTTCTGGGGTTCATCTGTGATTTCTCGGTTTTGGATATTTAGTTTAACCTCAATTAATGCCATAAAAAAACCACTTGTGGAATCTTCATTCCTGACCAGAGATCAAACCTGAGCCTTTGGAATGGGAGCACTGACTCCAAGACCCTATCCTACCAGAGAACTAACCCAGGGAGAATCAAATAGTGAGAACTCACACAAAGGAAACCACTTGAATACAAGACCTAGCATCACCCAACCAACAGTAGCACCCTGTGCAGGATCTAAACAACAAGCTAAACAAAAATACAAACCCAATCATTAGCAGACAGGATTACCACCTCACTCAGCCTTGCCCATCAGAGGAAAAACAAACAAACAAACAAACAAACTCAGCACAAATCTCACTCTTACAAAGCTCACACAAATCACTGGAGCAAACTTAGAAGAGCAGAAACCAAAAGGAAGAAAGAATTCAACCTTCTTCAAGGAATGAATTCAACTTCCTTTGAAACCTGGGAAAAGGAGACCTTAAACACAGTAACTTAAAAAAAACAAAAGGCAGAGAAATACTGCACAAATGAAGGAACAAACTAGAAACATGGAAGTCCAAATAAATGAAGAGGAAATAGGCAAATTACCTGAAAAAGAATTCAGAATAATGATAGTAAAGATGATCAAAAACCTTGAAAACAAAATGGAGAAAATGCAAGAATCAATTAACAAAGACCTACAAGAATTAAAGAATAAACATACAGAGACAACACAATTACTGAACTTAAAAATATTCTAGAAGGAATCAATAGCAGAATATCTGAAGCAGAAGAACAAATTCAGTGAGCTGGAAGATAAAAAAATGGAATACCTTCTGAAGAGCAGAATAAAGCAAAAAGAATGAAAAGAGCTGAGGACAGTCTCAGAGTCCTCTGGGACCATATCAAATGCACCAACATTTGAATTATAGGGTTCCCAGAAGAAAAAGAGGAAAAGAAAGGATGAGAAAAAATTTTTTGAAGAAATTATAGTTGAAAATTTACCCAAAATGGAAGAAGAAATAGTCAATCAAGTCCAAGAGGCCCAAAGAGCAACACACCAAGACACATACTAATCAAGCTAATAAAGATTAAACACAAGGAAAGAATATTAAAAGCAGCAAGGGAGAAGCAACAAGTAACATACAAGGGAAATTCCACAAGCTTAACAGCTGATCTTTCAGCAAAAACTGTGCAGGCCAGAAGAAAACGGCAGGATATATTTAAAGTACTGAAAGGGAGACATCTACAACCAGGATTACTGTACCCAGGAAGGATCTCACTCAAAACTGATGGAGAAATCAAAAGTTTTTCAGACAAGCAAAAGTTAAGAGAATTCAGTACCACCAAACTAGCTTTACAGCAAATGTTAAAGGAAATTATACGGTCAAGAAACACAACAGAAGAAAAAAAAAAATTTATAAAATCAACCCCAAACAATTAGAAAATGGCAATAGGAACATATATATCAATAATTACTTTAAATGTAAATGGATTAAATGCTCCAACCAAAGACATAGACTGGATGAATGGATATAAAAACAAGACCCATATATATGCTGTCTACAAGAAACCCACTTCAGACCTAAAGACACATAAACATCGAAAGTGAGAGGATGGAAAAATATATTCCATGCAAATGGGAAGCAAAAGAAAGCTGCAGTAGTAATCCTCATATCAGACAAAATAGACCTTAAAATAAAGAAGATTACAAGAGATAAGGAAGGACACCACATAATGATCAAGGCATCGATTCAAGAGGAAGACATGACAATTGTAAATATCTATGCACCCAATATAGGAGCACCTCAATACATAAGACAAACACTAACAGACATAAAAGGAGAAACTGACAGTAACACAACAGTAGTAGGATACTTTAACACCCCACTCACACCAATGGACAGATCATCAAAACAGAAAATTTATAAGGAGACACAAGTCTTAAATGATACAGCAGATGAGGTGAGTCTCATTAATATCTTCAGGACATTCCATCCAAACGCAGAATACACCTTCTTCTCAAATGGACATGGAACATTCTCCAGGATAAACCACATCTTCAGTCACAAATTAAACCTCAGTAAATTTAAGAAAACTGAAATTGTATCAAGCATCTTCTCTGACCACAACATTATGACACTAGATATCAATTAGAAGAAAAAACTGTAAGAAACACAAACACATGGAGATTAAACAACGTTTCTAAATAACCAACAGATTACTGAAGAAAACAAAGGGGAAATCAAAAAATTTCTAGAAACAAATAACAATGAAAACACAACAACTCAAAACCTATGGGATGCAACAAAGGCAGTTCTAAGAAAGTTTACAGCAATACAACCCTACCTTAAGAAAGAAGAAAAACATCGAATAGACAGCCTAACTTTACACCTAAAACAACTGGAAAAATAAGAACAAAAACTTCCAAAATTAGTAGAAGAAAAGAAATCATAAAGATCCAAACAGAAATAAATGAAAAACAAATGAAAGAAACAATAATAGATATTAATAAAACCAAAAATTGGTTTTTTGATAAGATAAACAAAATTGACAAAACTTTAGTAAGACTCATCAAGAAAAAAGAGAGAAGCATCAAATTAATAAAATTAGAAATGAAAAAGGAGAGGTTACAATAGACAATGCAGAAATACAAAGGATTATAACAGACTATTTTAAACAACTAAATGGCAATAAAATAGGTAACCTGGAAGAAATGGACAGACTCTTAGAAAAGTCAATCTTCCAAGAGTGAACCAGGAAGAAATAGAAATTATAAACATCCCAATTACAAGCACTGAAATTGAAACTGTGATCAAAAATCTCCCCAAAAATAAAAGCCCAGGGCCAGATGGCTTCACAGGAGAATTCCATCAAACATTTAGAGAAAAGCTAATGCCTATCCTTCTAAAGCTCTTTCAAATAATTGCATAGGAGGGAACACTTCCAAATTCATTCTACGAGGCCACCATCAGACTGATACCAAAACCAGATAAAGACAACACAAAAAGAAAACTATAGGCCAATAACATTGATGAACATAGATGCAAAAATCCTCAACAAAATTTTAGCAAACAGAATTCAACAACAGATCAAAAAGCCCATACACCATGATCGAGTTGGATTTATTCCAGAGATGCAAGGATTCTTCAACATACACAAGTCAATCAATGTGATACACCATATAAACAAGTTGAAAGATAAAAACCATATGATAATCTCAATAGATGCAGAAAAATCCTTTGACAAAACTCAGCACCCATTTATGATTGAAACTCTTTGAAAAATTGGCATAGAAGGAGCCTACTTCAACATAGTAAAGGGCATATATGATAAGCCTACAGCAAACATTATTTTCAATGGTGAAAAACTGAAAGCATTGCCCCTAAGATTGGAAACAAGACAAGGGTGTCCACTTTCACCACTATTATTCAACATAGTTCTGGAAGTCCTAGCTACAGCAATCAGAGGAGACAAAGAAATAAAATATATCCAGACTGGAAAAGAGGAAGAAAATCTCACTGTTTGCAGATGACATGATACCTACTGTACATAGAAAACCCTAAAGATAGTATCAGAAAATTACTAGAGTTCATCAGTGAATTTGGCAAAGTTGCAAGACACAAAATCAATACACAGAAATCACTTCTGTTTCTATATGCTAACAATTAAAAATCAGAAAGAGAAATTAAGCAGTCAATACCATTCACCATTGCAACAAACAGAATTAAATATCTAGGAATAAAGCTACCTAAGGATAGAAAAGAACTGTACACAGAAAATTATCAGACACTAATGAAAGGAATCACAGACGACATAAACAGATGGAGAGATATTCCAAGTTCCTAGGTGGAAAGAATCAGTATTGTAGAAATGACTACATTACCAAATGCAATCTACAGATTCAATGTGATCCCTATCAAATTATCAATGGCATTTTTCACAGAACTAGAACAAAAAAATTCACAATTCATATGGAAACAAAGAAGACCCCAAATACCCAAAGCAGTCTTGAAAAAGAAGAATGGAGCTGGAAGAATCAACCTTCTTGACCTCAGACTATACTACAAAGCTACCATCATCAAGACAGTATGGTACTGGAACAAAAAAAGAAATATAGATGAGTGGAACAAGATAGAAAACCCAGAAACAAAGCCATGCACCTATGGATAACTTATTTTTGGCAAAGGAGACAAGAGTATACAATGGGGCAAAGACAGCCCCTTCAATAAAGGGTGCTGGAAAAACTGGACAGCTACATGTAAAAGAATGAAATTAGAACACTTCCTAACACCACACACAAAGATAAACTCAAAATGGATTATAGACCTAAATGTAAAACCAGAAACTATGAAACATTTAGAGGAAAACACAGGCAAAACACTTGATGACATAAATCAAAGCAAGATCTTCTATGATCCACCTCCTACAGTAATGGAAATAAAAACAAAAGTAAACAAGTGGAACCTGATTAAACTTAAAAGATTTTGCACAGCAAAGGAAACTATAAGCAAGATGAAAAGATAACCCTCAGAATGGGAGAAAATAATAGCAAAGGAAACAACTGACAAAGGATTAATTTCCAAAATATACAAGCAGCTCATACAACTCAATACCAGACAAACAAACAACCCAATCAGAAAGTGGAAAAAAGACCTAAATAGATATTTCTCCAAAGAAGACATACAGATGGCTAACAAACATGAAAAGATACTGAACATTGCTCAATATTAGAGAAATGCAAATCAAAACTACAATCACCTCACAGCAGTCAGAATAGTCCTCATCAAAAAAGTCTATAAACAATAAATGCTGGAGAGGGTGTGGAGAAAAGGGAATACTCTTGCATTCCTGTTGGAGGGAATTAAATTGATACAGCCACTGTGGAAGATGGTATGGAGAGTCCTAAAAAACTAGGAATAAAACCACCATATGACCCAGCAATCCCACTCCTAGGCATATACCCTGAGGAAATCAAAATTGAAAGAGATACATGTGTCCCATTGTTCATTGCAACATTATTTACAATAGATAGAACATGGAAGCGACCTAGATGTCCATCGGCAGATGAATGGATGAAGAAGTGTGGTACATATACACAATAGAATATTACTCAGCCATAAAAAGGAATGCATTTGAGTCAGTTCTAATGAGTTGGATGAACCTAGAACCTATTTACAGAATGAAGTGAGTCAGAAAGACAAAGATAAATACTGTATTCGAACACATATATATGGAATCTAGAAAACTGGTACTGAAGAATTTATTTACAGGGCAACAATGGAGAAACAGACATAGAAAATAGACTTAGGGACACAGAGAGAGGGGAGGAGAGGATGAGATGAATGGAAAGAGTAACATGGAAACTTATGTCGCCATATGTAAAATAGATAGCCAAGGGGATTTTGTTGTATAGCTCAGGAAACACAAACAAGGGCTGTGTGTCAACTTAGAGGGGCAGGATGGGGAGGGATATGGAAGGGAGTTTCAAAAGGGAGGGGTATATATATACACCTATGGCTGATTAATCTTGAGGTTTGACAGAAAACAGCAAAATTCTGAAAAGCAATTATCCTTCAATTAAAAAAAACAAAAAAGGACAAGCAAGATACAGAGACACCCAAAGCCCAAACAGAAGACAGGTTCACTACACCTCAGTGAGCTAAAGGATGTCAAAAACTACATCTTTTAAACAACCGTATTAACTTAGCAGCATGGAAAACTATGTAGTGCTAAAAAAAAAAAAAGAGAGAGAGAGATATGGGCAAATTCTCTGCAGGTGTAAGTAGACCTTTGATTAAGATTCTCTAATTCACCTGAACACTATTTATATGAATGCTCACATTATAACTATTCAATGGTGCATATGTTACAGTAACATTTTCTGTATATATCTCATAAAAAAGGCAAAGAAAAGGCAAAAACAAAGAAACAAAAACACAAGAGTACCTTGATGTTCTTGATACCCCTCAAAGCAAAAGATATTCCTCATATATCAAAAACTTTATCATATAGTTGAGTTTGTCATAATTTGAAAGAAATATTAGTGCCAAAAGGAATTCCTCCAAAATCGTGAACCATTTCAGACTTAAGTAACCAACTTTTCATTTCCATTAAAATGTTTTTCTTCTTCCTCAACAGAGGTAAAATAATGCTCAAAACTCTCTAAAATGTTGTCTTTTAAAAATCTTTCCTAAAACTGAACTGCAAAATATATCTCCTAAACTGCCATTCTTCTAATTTTACGTGAAATATGGTTGTCATTGTACTTATAGCCTGCAGGAATTTCACACAGGATAAGTTACATATGTAGGATTCTGGAATTTCTTTCACTCCTGAAGATTACAGGGCATGGTCACTATTAATTCAATACATTTTTATTTACCAACTTGAATATTTCTGTCTCCTTGCTTTCCTTTCCCTTAACCCATAATACTCAAGCTTATTATATAATTAAATGTTTGGCATATCAGCAGTAGACAGACAAAAAAGCATCAACTACTGTGTTTGAATACATCTCACAACAATTGATAAAACAACAATTGGTAAAACAAAATTGATAAAAAAAAAAATAGAAAATATTGAAAAGTAAATATTAACGAAATACAACACAAAGTTTGTACAGCCTCACTAAAATTTATAGTGCTTTATAATATTTCAAGGCCAAAACAATGCACAAAATATTGACTTTCAGTGGGGCACTGTTCTCTCTGAATCTTGGCCCCTCATATGTGGCTGACTTGGAAAATTTTTAATGAGCTCTTAGTGATTGTTTTTTGTTTTATATTATCCAGCTTTTCTAGTTTTCAGAAATCATTTGTTTGTTAATATCTCCTCTATCATTTCAAAAAGTAGAAATCTAAAACATTTCCTTTAAATCTAGAATTAAGTGGTCCAGGTAAAACATTAACATTTGAAGTAAAAGGACTGGCTGAACTAATTGGGATCTTACTGAGCTATCTCTAATGTTAGCACAATTCACAAATATTGCAAAGCATCTAAAAATGTTAGATCTCTTGATCTTAATTATTCTGCCTTTGGGCCAGTACTTTATTTTCCTGGGAAAATAAGGCTGCCCAGGAATATCATCATCATTAAATTTTACTTCAGCTTTTCAGATGTAAGTCTTGGTTTCTGCAGTATATATCATCTAGCAACACAACTTTGAAAAAGAGAAAATTATTGAATCTGAATTTGAAATATTATTTGTAATTGTATCAGAGTTAGTGGAGTCTGTTAAACATTATTAAAATTGTTACACAAATATTTCAATTGGATCTAATAAGAAGGAATGATTTCCTAATGTTATTGCTGTAATTAACTATAAAAATCAATTAAGAAAATGAATTGAAATATAACTGAAATTCAACTTCTAGAAGAACTATTATAGGAGCAGATTTATAAAAATATCTAATAAAATACCAGTTCCTTAATAGTAACTCTATCTTCAAATAAGAGGACTACTTGTTAAAATAGTAATCTGAATTTCTATTATAATTTACTAATTTTAAGCAGCTTTAATTATGATTCTAAATGTTCCCTTTGCAAAACATGTACCTTTTTTTTTGTTATAATTAAAATATTGTGAAAATATGCTTTGAATTTTTGTTGTTAATTTAGTTAAAGTTCTAATAAACAAAAGCTTCAGGGACTACATAGAAAAGTTATTATAGAAAAAGCATTAATTTTACTAATTCACCACATTATTATTTCACAAAGAATGTACTTATTTCTTAAAATGTGATTCTGTCCTATCACTTCATCTATGCTTTATTAGCGCTCTTGGGAAACTAAAACTTCATTCAACTCTTAAAACAAGGGCACATTTTCTTAACTTTTATTCTAGTTTATTTCTTCTGTTTCTTGAAGATAATGCCACTACTTGAAAACTCATTCTTCAACCAAAAATATCAAAATTTTCTTTTTATTTCTTGTTTGCTGCCATATAACTCTGTTTTTCTTATTATCTTAGTCTCTTTATTAAAATCCTAAAGCAGCACATACTTCTCTCTACATGCATTTGGAAAATTGTAAAGCTCTATGTAAGTGCCAAGTAATTTTACAGTTTTGGAGAGATTGGCAATAAAATTTTTTATAACCAGGATTTGTCTTCTTTCACTAGGTTCATGGAAACCATGAAGCTAATTCTTGAGTAAATTCTAGAAAAAAAAAAAAAGTGAAATATTTTGATATGTTTTTTGGTAAAGGGGCTTCACTGGTGGCTCAGTGGTAAAGAATTCACCTGCAATACAGGAGACATGGGTTTGATCTCTGGTTTGGGAAGATGCCCTGGAAGAGAGCATAGCAATCCACTCCAGTATTCATGCCTGGAGAATCCCCATGGACAGAGGAGACTGGCGGGCTACAGTCTATAGGTTTGCAAAGATTTGGATACAATGAAGTAACTTAGCATGCAAGCACACAAGGAAAATATTCTATTATTGACAAAAAAAGGTCTCTGGAAGATATTTTCAGAGACAACAATTTAAACCACCCTTTGAGACTAAACAGTAAATGAATACCTGCATTGTTGGTTCAAGTATTAGAAGTCATATTAAAATATTTAAAGATATGGTCATTTTAGTGGAAAAGAAATGTGACTTTTGAGTCTGTACTAGCACAAATGGATGTGATTCTGCCTTTGGTATTTACTCTAGTTTGGGAGATCATCTAGAATTTACTTTTGGAGTACCAGTATTATATATAATCTATCTAGTTAGCATAGATTCTCTTAGGGAAGCATCCATTCAACAATGTTTAAAATAATTCGTATATCTACACTTTCAGGAATATTTGGCTTAAATAAATATTGTAAGCCAAAACCCTATATTTTTCCATTTTTTTAAATCAGAAAGGATTCATATGCCCAGTAGTTTTGCTATATCAAAACACAGATGTTTCTCTTTTGTCAACCTAAATAAACACAGGAGGCCACAACCAGGCAAACAGCAGATTCGCAGACTGGGGAGAAAATGTCTCTGTGGCTTTCCAGAACCTGAAAAGCAACTTCTCAATCCCCCTGCTTTGCCTGCAAGCTCACTCACTAAGTCGGGTCCAACTGCTTGGACACTGCAACCCAATTGCCCATAGCCTGCCAGGATCCTCTGCCCATAGAATTTTCCCTGGCAAGGATACTGGAGTGGGTTGCTATTTCCTTCTGCAGGGTATCTTCCCAACTCAGGGGTGGAACCCACATCTTCTGTGTCTCCTGTGTTGGCAGGTGAATTCTTTACCACTGAACCACCAGGAAAGCCCTCCCCCTAATTCAGGACATCCTGAGAGGCAGCTTCCCTTTTACTTTTGCTCCACAAGGAGATGAATGCCTTGGGAGTGCATATAGAAAGGCATGGCAGTCAACACTGATCCCCTTGGCTGTTACAGGCAGCAATTAGACCCTGTAGCCAGAGGTCTTCCCGCACACATGAGAGCCATTTCGGTAGTGGCAGCCTGTGGGTGAATAACCGAGTAGTAATTTCGGGCTCTCTATTCGCTATCTATATGCTCCATGCAGTAGAAGCCTTGCTCAATTCTTATCACACATAACACGCTTCTGCAAGCAGTCTTACCATCATATGAAATATTGTTACTAACTTCCCCTCACATAACTCTTTCCCATGACAACAACATCGACCTCAGAAGCCTTCTCCTTTTACCTACTGACATAACTCCTCACGACTGTCTGATTGACCAGATATTAATCCCTGGAGCTGACTTATAAGAAATACTTATTACTAATGCTGAGATTTCATAGTTTACTGATGGTTCTTATATGAAAAATAGAGAAGAAAAATATTGTGTCTGATATGTAATCATCTCCTCTCTTGAACTACTTGAGGCAGCTTTTCTGCTGACTGCTACTTCAGCCCAGCAAGCAGAACTCCATGCTTTAACTAGAGGTTGCCCCTTAGCAGAAGGTAAAGCTGTTTATTTTATATCCCTGTCTTTGGGGATAGTCACATGACTCTGATGTGCTTTGGAAACAAAAGATTCTTGACCTCAGGAGGAAATCATATTAAGAATGGACATTGAGTCAATGAGTAATTTAAATCAATCCAACCTCTCTCTATTCTAGACATAATTTCAGAGACTGGGCATTCAAAATTAAATTCAGAAAAAAGCAAAGGAGATAATTTAGCAGATCAAGCCAGAAGGACAACAGCCTTATAAGTCACCAAACCTGAAATCATTATAGCCAATTTTGACTACACTCACAAATAGAATTTAATAAAAATGATGAAAGACAATCAATGTAAGGCACCACATAAAGGCAGAAACCCCACTGAAAAGGCACTGCTTTTTCATGATAGTGAGTTTCTCTTTGAGTGTGTTATAATTTGTGATAAAGATTTCAACAGGAAAGAGAACCATACAATTTCCTTCCTCTGCCTCTTTCCTTTGGGAAGGGGAAAAGTAAGATGTGGATGATGTTGGGGTTCTGAGGATTTATCTCCAGACAGAAAAGTAAGAGGAACAAATTAAATTCTGAATTGCCAAAACCAAGATATTAGGTTTAACCCTGGGATGAGGGTGGGGGAGTGAGGGCAATGGGAAATAAGGTACTACATAAAGAAAAGCTTCCCTGAACTGACAGCAGTTGTTTTAGTAGTCCAAATATCAATAACCTCAGATATGCAGATGACAACCACCCTTATGGTGGAAAGTGAAGAGGAACTAAAAAGCCTCTTGATGAAAGTGAAAGAGGAGAGTGAAAAAGTTGGCTTAAAGCTCAACATTCAGAAAACTAAGATCATGGCATCTGGTTCCATCACTTCGTGGGAAATAGATGGGAAACAGTGGAAAGAGTGTCAGACTTTATTTTTTTTGGGCTCCAAACTCACTGCAGATGGTGACTGCAGCCATGAAATTAAAAGACACTTACTCCTTGGAGGGAAAGTTATGACCAACCTAGACAGCATATTAAAAAGCAGAGACATTACTTTGTCAACAAAGGTCCATCTAGTCAAGGCTATGGTTTTTCCTGTGGTCATGTATGGATGTGAGAGTTGGACTGTGAAGAAAGTTGAGCGCCGAAGAATTGAAGCTTTTTAACTGTGGTATTGGAGAAGACTCTGAGAGTCCTTTGGACTGCAAGGAGATCCAACCAGTCCATCCTAAAGGAGATCAGTCCTGGGTGTTCACTGGAAGGACTGATGCTGAAGCTGAAACTCCAATACTTTGACCACCTCATGCAAAGAGTTGACTCATTGGAAAAGACCCTGATGCTGGGAGGGATTGGGGGCAGGAGGAGAAGGCGACGACAGAGGATGAGGTGGCTGGATGGCATCACTGACTTGATGGACATGAGTTTGGGTAAACTCTGGGATTTGCTGATGGACAGGGAGGCTTGGCGTGCTGTGATTCATGGGGTCGCAAAGAGTCGGACATGACTGAGTGACTGAACTGAATTGAACTGAACTAACTTATGAAACGGTGCAAATAAATGATCTGGCTTACCAGAGTCCAGGGCTTCCCTGGTAACTCAGTGGTTTAAAAAAAAAAAAAGAAAGAAAGCCTGTCAATGCAGGAGACATGAGTTCAATACCTGGTCAGGAAGATCCCCTGGAGAAAGAAATGGAAACCCACTCCAGTACTCTTGCCTGGGAAATCCCATGGACTTAGGACCCTGTGCAGGCTACAGTCCATGGGGTCACAAAAGAATCGGACACGACTTAGCAGAAAAACAATAAAACCAGAGTTCATGAAAAGACTCCTCAGATGATCCACTGGGCGGGAAATAAACTTTTAAGTTTCATGAAACAAGACTGGTAGGGAAATATTTCTAATGCCACCAAGGAGGCACAATTAACTTTTGTTTTATGCTCTAAATATGACCCAAGGAAAACTATCCAAACTGCCCCTGGACATTTTGACCTTCCTAATAATAGGCATTTTGAAGTTTGAGAAATGGATTGTATCCAGGTGCCTTCTTCTTAAGTACATAAGTTTGTTCTTCTTATGATTTGCATTTTTTTTTTTTTTTAAATTGGATTGAATCATGCCCTTGCCAATGTACTACTGCCTTAGCAGCTACAAAAATCCTATTACTGGCCATGACATGAAACAGATCTGTGGATTTGGACTATTCTGTAACATTTGTACTGTGCTTATCACCCTGAGTCCTCCAGATTGGTAGAAAGAACAACAGCATTGTTAAGATTTAATTGGCAGAATTTATGGAGACCTTGAAACTGACTTGACCTATGGGACTTCCTCTGGTCATTTTGAATGTGAGAGGTAATCTCCTTGGGAAACACAATATGTCACCCTTTGAAGTCACTATTGGCAGCCCTATGCGTTTGGCTCTCTCTGCTCTGCTCTTGATATTAAGCTAATTAAAGAAGACAAGCTTTACTACTGCAAAGGACTAATCAGAAACTCAGAAAAAGAAGCCACATCCTCTTTGGACAATCTTTCCATAGGTGCTTCTAGTAGACCACAAACATCACGATCTACAATGAAGTAATTTTATCTACTGAGAAAAGACATCTTCAAAAAGATTCTTTACAACTTAGATGGAAAGGATCATACATGGTACTCTTAACTAATTCTTGTGCTACAAAGCTTAAAGATATTGGTTCTTGGATTCATGTTTCTCATTTAAAGAAGACTCTAGAATCCAACTGGACTTTTCAACCAACTAGTGAGTTAAAGTTAGCTAGGAAGTGAGTCAGAAGATATCTGATGTTGATAAAGCTTTCCAAGATTTGGGAGCAGGCCGATTTACATAGACACACTGCTCCAACCTCATTATTGATTCTTTCCATAATAGACCTGTACTATTATATTGATAAACTTACTCAGTTTAATTACAATCATTTAACACTCTTCATAAAGAAGTCCCACTGAGCTGGCTGGTGGTTTCAGAATGTTGCTGGACCCAAGAGTGGCAAGGATACATACATAAAGAAACATGAATTATATTTTAGAAATAGTATAGACTGAATTTTAGCCTGAAAATTTAGATGATTTCTTGATCTCCTGAGAATATCTAAGGTACTTTTTATTGATGAGACAGAAATGAAAGTGGCCATTAACTTATGCAACACTAAAAATGGTGCATAAATGGGATGAAGTGAGCATTATATATCATTCTGGATAATGATGAAAGATAATACATGGTTTTAAGACATTGACTTACCAAGGATATCAGGTATTCTTTCATAATAAATTCAAGTCCCCTTGCATTTCTCTACAGACCATATTTAAACCCAAATGATAAATCTGGGTTACTACAGTGAGATTCCAGATTCTAGATCACATTAAAATCTGAAAGCACTTAAGCCATATACCTGAAATTTTGGAGGCTACTTGTAAGTTAAGGATATATAACAGAATAACCATATTTCTTAGCCCTTTCATTTTGAATATTTGAATTTATAGCAATAAATAGAAAGACAGAGGAATAGTAAATAAATTTTAAAAATAATTTCAAGTGACTGGTTTATAAATGTGAAATATTAAGTATGGTATATTATATAAGACTTAATACTGATCTCTATAACTGTAACTCATTGTGATAAACATCTTATATTTCCAGACAGTTTTGGCTTTCAGGTCAGTCTAGTCCAAGAGAAATAGAAGACTGATGCATTTAGCTTTGTTACAGATTTAATGAATTTATAGCAAAGTAGTTATGAGAAAAGGGTGAAAGGAAGAAAGGTTTCATGGGGTGTTATGGAACAACTGATTCAATAATATGAAAGAGGAAACTTTCCAGTAAAATCTAAAGTAAAGAGGTTCATCTTCTCAGGATTAGTAAAGATACATTAAAACACACATGATGGACTACCTAATAATTGGCAAGCATATGCACACCAAAATATATATTATATATAAGAATATCAATTTATCATATTTTACTATGCCTCTCTATTATTAAAAGAAAAAACAGTTGTACTTATTGTTTTGGTAGTTAGGTACACAGATTTCCCACAGGTCTTAAATGTCAAAGTATTTTGGGAGAAATCCCTAGAATTGCAGAGATAGCAGTTGGAAATTGTAAAGATAAATTGCTTTAGTGATGAGTTTCTTAATTGAATCTTTTAAAGATATAAATATAATTGAGATAAAGTATGTCTGTTATTGGGATTCCCTGGAGGCTCAGACAGTAAAAGAATCCACCTGCAATACATGGGCTTGATCCCTGGGCCGGGAGGATCCCCTGGAGAAGGGAATGACAACCCACTCCAAAACTCTTGCCTGGAGAATTCCATGGACAGAGGATCCTAATGGACCACAGTCCATGGGGTCGCAAAGAGTTGGACACGACCTAGTGACTAACACACACGCATGTTTATTATATTAATTTAGAAAAGAGATACTATTGGCATGCTTTTAACTTGCTAACTTGATTGCTAAGCATTGTATATGAGATAATGATATTTTTTGCATTTTCTTCTCTAAATATTTCATGTTAAAAATAAATATTCACAAATATACAATTTGTCATTTATACTATATTTTGCCATGTTTTTAAATAAAAATTGATAATTACAAATATATGCATACGTATAAAATATATTCTAACTAGTTACTGCTATTAAATTTAGATAATCAAGAAAATTTTAACCATATGTGTTTTTTGACTTTTGTGTTAATGTGATTCTTCAGTAGTAAGCATATATGTATACATACTTACTTTTATACCTCAAAGTGACATGGATCAAATTGACATGAATTGTTGCTGCCTTCAACACATGGAAATATAACAAGAATTCTACCTGTGTTGAGAGTTTACTCCATAGTCAAATTGAGCATCACAAATGTTTGTCTTATCTTTTCAAATTGAAAGCCAGTTTTCTTTTCTAAGACAGAATACATGCTAAAATTCATCTCAGCCTAGTTGCATCAATTACCATTTTCTCTTTGCATGACACTTAATCTTATTTTGTGGAAAGATACCTCAGAGGAGATGAAAGATGGGAGATGATTCCCCAAAAATATTTGATTTAGAAATGTAGAGTGAATATAGAAGACTGCAAGAAGTGGAGTTTGGAGCTGGGAAATAGAGAATAGCTTCAGTTATCTGAGAAAATAAGAAGGAAATTTATTTATGGGAAAGGTAGGACTGAACTGAATTAAATTATATATATATATATATATATATATATATATATAGGTCAATTTTGCTTTAAACTTTTATTTGGAAAATAATGCACTATAGAAGCAACACATAGATTGATACTAGTTTGACAGAGTAAGTAGAAATTAGAACTTGCTTAGCAAAAAAATACTAGGATGTGAGAATTACTCACTTACTGTCTCATCCTAGTTTCTTGATTCTTAGATATGAAATTTGACCAGTTCATTTTGTTAGAGGTGATAGGAATATTCATTGGATATTAAATACATTCTAGACAATAATAGATGTTTTACATGACCTCTCTCATATTTTGAAAACAGTAGATGGAAACTTACAACAGAGAGAGACAAAAAGTAATGACTATGGATTTTATTTGAGACTATTGAGAGAACTGAAATATATAAGTGAATGTATAAGCAAGTATGAATAAGACTTAATGATGGGATACCTACAGTCTATTGCCTCTGGAAATGTTAAGTGCAAAAATGAAAATGCACCTCTGGTGAATTTAAACTAAATAAAACTTACTCTAAGTAAAATCAATACATCACTTCTGAACTTTGACTCCTAAGTTTTCTAGACTGGAAATTCACAACCCATAATGATTAATTAATTGCCACTGTTCCTTCTTACTCTGTCTGCACTTCTTAAACTGTGCATGCAAAGGGTAGAGTAAGTATAAAGCATTTCCTGAGGATTTGAATAAAAAAGCCAGTTTTATACTGAATCAGACATCAATATATTATGGATTGAAACTCAAAACCCAGTGCATTTTTTAAGACAAATCTTGTGATATCAAAGAAATATTATCTTCTGCCCCAAATCTCCCTAAAATTCCACTTTGAGAGGGAGGATGTTGACTTAGGTATTCAGGATTTGTCTTTGTAGGGGAGAATTTTTCATGGCATAACTGCATATATTCTCTTTACTGTCTCCTATTCTCATCACATGCAATATTTAACAAATTTAGTGTTCTTGTGTTCAGAGTATATAGTTATTCTGTCCTTTCTGGGCTAGCAGGGAACTGCATTTTTTAGCTTCTTTGAAATCATTCAGGGTCACATGGCTAGTTCTGGTCAATCACATATGACATAAAATGAAAAATGCCACCTTTCTTTGAGTTTATAAAAGTGTTTTGTAATTATACAAAGACTCTATTCTTTATTTTGAGAATGGAAGTGGCCATGGACTTCAGTTGGTATAGCTAAAAGTCACTGTGCAGAACAGGGTACCACATTAACCTTGCATAAGCCCATTTGTAGGACCCGTTGCATGAGCCAGAAATAAACTTCTGTAATATTAAACACTTCGGGGTTTCAAGTAAAGTATTATAATATAATGAATAGAAGCATTGCTATGTTTCCGGCATGGTTCCAGATCCCTGGAATTCACTCAGGGCCAAAATAAGACAAAAATCCCTCCCCTTCTGGAGTTTACTGTATAGAGCATCACAACATATTAATATGTAGTAAATACATAGGGAAGTGAGGGCTTTCCTGGTGGCACAGATGGTAAAGAATCTCTTGCCTGCAATGCAGGAGACCTGGGTTTGATCTCTGGGTTGGGAAGATCCCCTAGAGAAGGAAATGGCAACAGTATTCTTGCCTAGCAAATTCCATGGAAAGAGGTGCCAGGCGGAGTACAGACTGTGGGGTCACAAAGAGTTGGACACGACTGGGCCACTAACACTTTCCCTTCTTCTTCAAATACATAGAAAATAGATAAGGGGTTGGTGAAAGGAAGAAAAAGAGCATAATTAACATGATGGTTGTAGTAAGTAGAATAAGGACCTCCCCAAAGCTGTCATTCCCAATCATGAAAAACTGTGAATATATTTCCTTACATATCAAAAGGGACATTGCAAGTGTGATTAAGGGTCTTGAAATAATCCTAGATTATCCAGGTGGGCTAAATGCAATCATAAGAGTCCTTATTCGAGAGATGCAGGAGCCTCAGAGTTGGCTCAGGAGATGTGATGCTGGTAATAAAGGTTGAAGTAATACAAGGACAAAAGTCGAAGAAAGTGGTGACCTCTAGAAGCCAGAAATGACAAGGATATAGTTTCATTCCTAGAGAATCCAGAGGAATGAAGTATTGCCAACCCATTTTAGACACTGCCCTTCAGAACTCTAAGATAGTACATCTGCATTGTTTTAAACCAGTGCATTAAGTTTAGTGTAATTTACAGCAACAAGTGAAAGTGAAAAGTGAAAGCATTAACTGCCTAGTCGAGTCCGACTCTTTGCAACCCCATGGACTGTAGCCCACTGGGCTCCTCTGTCCATGGAATTCTCCAGACAAGAATACTGGAGTGGGTAGCCATTCCCTTCTCCAGGGGATCTTCCCAACCCAGGGATTAACCCAGATCTCCTGTACTGCAGGCAGATTCTTTACCACCTGAGCCACCAGGGAAACCCAAGTAATATATTCAATTACCTAAAAAGAAGTGCTCTAAGATTAGGTAGCCTCATCTTTGACAAAGTGATGTCATTGACTAACTTTATAATACAAGAGGCATGGATATGTTGAAAGAAATACTAGAAGGTCTTTTTACTGTTTAGTTTCATTACCCTTATTCATACTCAGAAATGCGAGGTCTTATTTGTTTAATTGGTTGGAGGACTGATTTATATAGCAAGACTATGGAGCTCAGACCATTTTGGACTCTTGGCTTTTGTCATCCATTGTTTATTTGATGCTTTGAGATTCTCTTCTCTTCTCCAACAGCAACCTGAATTTGTTTAAGATGGTATTTCCCCAACTCTCAATCCCATTGCAGTTTCCAGAAATAATGAAAAGAAACACCAGTTTAGATGGTTTCGCTTTTGAAAATCAGGCAAAAGATAATTTGTTATCTTTTTTGAAAGGCTGCAAATTGTTCACATGCCTTATGGATTGTTGGTGTATTTTTAAGGATTCTCATTGATATGGAGTTGAAAACAAATTTGGCTTTTGTCCTTGGTTTATGAGCCTTTCACTCAAAATTAATCCTTTTCTGAAAAACTGAAATTGGGTCAGTGTTAAATCAGTGCTGTTTAGGTTTATTTTGTCTAGGGGAGACTAAGCTCACAGGTCCTATATTTAGAAACAGTGATTCTCTCCCAATGTTTCTTCTTGGAGTATCATTCCATTTTAGTCATCAAGCTTACACAAACTACACATTTCCCCTTAGTTAGTTAAACATGTATTTACAAAGTGCACAGCACTCATCTATTTTGTTACTTTGGGAACCCCACCTTCCCCTCCCAAAGGAAAATATGTATGTTATATGTACTGGGTCACAGGAATGATCCTTATTAGGCCTAAATTTAGGTATTTTCCTAATTCCCACATACATATATGTAGGATAATGGTATTGAGGGTTGAGGGCACATATGTATGAAGATTGACAGCTATTGTATTTTGCTTTGGAAACATTCACAGCTTGTTTTGATGAAGTGGCAAGGTGTTTTGTTTTTGTTTTTAAATTGATTTATTTTACAAGGTATGAAAGGTTTAGACCCCACAGACTGAATATCTGAATAATAGAAAGGTAGAGCCTTGCAACTTGTACCATCTTGAGAAACAGTCAGCTTATAAATATGTAAACAAGTTTCAACAGCCGCAGCATTCTTCTAGTTCACCAGATGTGCTTTCAAAGGGCTGTTTGGGGCCCTTCTTTTATGCTTTTCCCTTTTTTTTATTTCCTGCTGCCTGAAATATCAGGGAAAGGGCAAATGATTACTCCACATAGTTTTCTTCTACATATGAAATATGCATGAGACTTGCTAAAATTTACATTTACCCAGCTGGTTTAACATCTTTTGCTGGTCTTGGCCTTAGTGGCTTCATTAGAACTCCTGGAAAACAAATTTACATAGGAAATGGCAACTCAATACAAATAATCCATATGCCTTATAACAACCCTTTATAGCAAAAGTATTCTTTCTCAAATAACCTTTAAATAAAATGAATTTTAAAATCTTTGAATGAAAGCTGTTCTCCATTTAGGGAAAAATTCTTTTATTTGTTAAAGTATTTTAGGACTGTTTTTCCTCATTATATTTTTTAAAGTTATGTGAATCTATGTAATATCTCTCATACGTATGCTAATTCTAATCTTAAATTATCTTTTGATTATTCCACATGTTGACCTTTAACCTAGAAACATTAAAAAAATGGATTAGATTTAAATGCCATGAGGTTGCAGTGTAATATAATAGGTTAAAATAATTAATAGCCTAAAATGTTTGATTGCAATATATTTACTGAATTATACATCTTCTATATATATACATGGTATTATGTGAGAATGGAGAGACTTCATGGAGATCTTAGTGTTTTTAAGATACTTATTTCTTTGTTTCAATAATCTATTCCATAGTATTTATTGAGTGTCTTCTAAGTTACATGCACTATTATGGGTTCTTGGAATGTACCTGTGAGCAAAAATTACAAAAATTCCCTAGAGGAGATAATTTTTTGTAAGTGAGACTGTCTATACACACAAACATAAGTCTGAAATGTTATAATATACTAGAAGATAATGAGTAACAGGAGAAATTAAACCAAATAGACTAGAGAATAGGGTCTGGAAGGAAGTTACCATGTACATTTTAGGGAGTGTATATTTCAGGAACAGCTGGTACAAAAGCCCTAAGATGGGACTAACCCTAGCCAGTTGATGGAAAACAAGGAGGGCATTGTGTGTGGAAGAAATGGTGGTAAGAAATGAAGCTGGAGAGGGATAGTAATGATTGAGGAATGGGGAAGAAGATAACAAAAGGGCATATTGGCATTTTAAAGAATTTATAATGCTCTTTATTAAAGTATGGCCCCAGTAGAATTTTTGGAGCAGAGAATGTTATGCCTGAGTTACTTTTAGTGGGATTACTCTGTCTACATTTTTGAGAATAGACTATATTTGGTATTGTAATAATTCAGGTGAGAGGTGATGATAGCTCAAACCCTGTTGGTAAAAGTGGTAATAGAATTAGTAGGAGTCTGCATATGTTTTGAACGTAGGAGTTTCCTTATTTTCAAATGTGATGACAGAGGAGACAATGTGAAACAGAAAGCAGAGGAATGAGTGAACTAGTAAAATATACTGTGACATATTGTGATATGCTATAATAATAAGCAGAACCAAGGGCCCACTTAAGATGTGTGGACATAAATTTAATGTGGTATCAATTAGTACATTCCCCAAAATCTAGTGAGGCCCCTGGTATAACATCATTAAAGATAAGATGAATAGTTTTAAAAGGCTTAAAAGATACTGAAATCATATCATAGAGATGGCCTTTGCCTATTTGATTTTCTACTTTTTCTTGTCCTCCTAAGGCACATTTCATACTAATTATGGGGGTGAGGGTGGGGGAGAACTACGCTATTCTAGATGCTTGAGAAACAAAATCTGTGATTTACATACAAGAGGTTTATTTGGAAATAATTCTAGAGAAATAAAACTGGAAATAGGGTGATTGAATTGGGAAATACTTCCAATAAAAAACCCAATTAGTCAGTGTTGCTTCTGCGGGAAGGGCTGCTGCGGCGAGTACGTTGCTTGCAGCTGGGGACCTCGGGTCCCGGCCCTGTGGCCGCCGGCCCGGGCCCCGCCTCGGCCTCCGGCCTGCTCACGGGATCCGGCCGAGACTGCGTGCTGCTGCAGGAGGACTTTCTCGCTCACCGTGGCCGACCCCACGTCTATCTGCAGCGCATCCAGCTCAACAACCCCACGGAACGCGTGGCCGCGCTGCAGACTGTGGGGCCCACTGCCGGCCCGGCCCCCAGGGCCTTCACCAGCACCCTGGAGAAGGTCGGAGACCATCAGTTCCTCCTCTACTCTGGCCGGTCCCCGCCTGTTCCCACGGGGCTGGTGCACCTGGTGGTGGTGGCCGCCAAGAAGTTAGTGGACCGTCTCCAGGTGGCTCCCAAGGCGCAGCTGGACGAGACTGTGCTGTGGGTGGTACACGTTTCTGGCCGCCTTAACCCCCAGGTGCTCAAAAGCAAAGCAGCCAAGGAGCTCAAGGTGCTCCAGGACTTGGCTCAGAAGGAAATGCTGGAGCTCTTGGAGATGCCAGCAGCTGAGCTGCTCCAGGATCACCAGGGCCTCTGGGCTCAGCTCTTCAGTCCAGGTGTGGAAATGAAGAAGATCACTGATGCCCATACTCCATCTGGCCTGACCGTGAACCTGACGCTGTACTACATGCTGTCCTGCTCCCCGGCCCCGCTGCTCAGCCCCGACCTGAGCCACAGGGAGCGGGACCAGATGGAGTCAACGCTCAACTACGAAGATCACTGCTTCAGCGGCCACGCCACCATGCACGCTGAGAACCTCTGGCCAGGCCGCCTATCCTCCATCCAGCAGATCCTGCAGCTCTGGGACCTGTGGAGGCTGACCCTGCAGAAGCGTGGCTGCAAGGGGCTCGTGCGGGCGGGCGCCCCCGGCATCCTTCAGGGCATGGTGCTCAGCTTCAGCGGCCTGCAGTTCACCGAGAACCACCTCCAGTTCCAAGCCGACCCTGACGTGCTGCACAACAGCTACGCCCTGCACGGCATCCGCTACAAGAACGACCACATCAACCTGGACGTGCTCGCAGACGCTGAGGGCAAGCCGTACCTGCACGTGTCTGTAGAGTCCCGAGGCCAGCTCGTCAAGATCTACGCCTGCGAAGCGGGCTGCCTGGACGAGCCTGTGGAGCTGACCTCGGCGCCCCAGGGCCACACCTTCTCGGTCATGGTGACACAGCCCATCACGCCGCTGCTCTATATCTCGACCGACCTCACGCACCTGCAAGACCTGCGGCACACGCTGCACCTCAAGGCCATCCTGGCCCACGACGAGCACATGGCCCAGCAGGACCCGGGGCTGCCCTTCCTCTTCTGGTTCAGCGTGGCCTCCCTCATCACCCTTTTCCACCTTTTCCTCTTCAAGCTCATCTACAATGAGTACTGTGGGCCTGGCGCCAAGCCCTTCTTCAGGAATAAGGAAGATCCCAGTGTCTGAGTGACATCAGTCCTGCTTTCAGTCGCCACTTGCACAAGATGCCCAGCACTGAAAGTCCTGCTGCTGCGAACAAGGGATCCTGTGAAAGCACCCAGCCTTCTGTGCCTTGTTGGGGGACACCAGTGACTCAGAAGTGCGTGTGGATGTTCAGGAGTTTGCATCGGGGAGGGGAGGGGAGGGGCCGATGGACTTTTTGTAAGCTTTTGATTCAATAAAATGAAGCTGCACGGAAAAAAAATAAATAAATAAATAAATATGATTGAAATATCAAAAAAAAAAAAAAAAAAAAACCCAATTAATCCTACAGGGAGTTGGCATGTACATTGAAAATTGTTGCAATTGAGATAAGGTTGTACCATTTTATTAGTCAGTTTTTGGATATAGGTTGCCCAAGGACTGGATGAAAACTTGTTCAAGGCAACATCTTTCAGTTTAGGGCAATTCCTGAAGAAGAACTAAGATGTCAGATAAAAGATAATGTTAGGAAAATTCTTAAAGACATGATATCTAGTTACTAGATTCTTCACTACTTATAAATTCCAGAATACTTTGTAACATAATCAACCTTTTGTTCCTGAGTAATGACATTTAACTCTTTATTCAAGACTAGGTGTTCCAGTGGTAAAGAATGTGCCTGCCAGTGCAGGAGGCACAAGAAACTCGGGTTTAACCCCTGGGTCAGGAAGACCCCTTGGAGGAGGAAACCCGCTCCAATATTCTTGCCTGGGAAATCCCATGGACAGAGGATTCTGGGTTGATATAGTCCATGGAGCTGCAAAAGAGTCAGACATGACTGAGCACACACACACATATAGAGTCTAAAATATAGAAAAAACATAGGGTCATTGAGTCAGATAAGGATTATAAGACACTTATTCTGGCTACCCAGTAGTTGAAAACTCTAATCCAAGCCTTTGCTTCTATTTCTCTATTTTTTGAAATTAACAGTAAATAAATACTATCTAATTGTAGCCCACTAACTTTATTTTATAACCATCTGACCTGTCTCTTGAGAAACCTGTATGCAGGTCAGGAAGCAACAGTTAGAACTGGACATGGAACAGACTGGATCCAAATAGGAAAAGGAGTATGTCAAGGCTATATCTTGTCACCCTGCTTATTTAACTTATATGTAGAGTACATCATGAGAAATGCTGGGCTGGAAGAAGCACAAGCTGGAATCAAGATTGCCAGGAGAAATATCAATAACCACAGATATGCAGATGACACCACCCTTATGGCAGAAAGTGAAGAGGAACTAAAAAGCTTCTTGATGAAAGTGAAGGAGGAGAGTGAAAAAGTTGGCTTACAGCTCAACATATGGAAAACTAAGATCAAGGCATCTGGTCCCATAACTTCATGGGAAATAGATGGGGAAATAGTGGAAATGGTGGCTGACTTTATTTGTTTGGACTCCAAAATCAGTGCAGATGGTGATTGCAGCCATGAAATTAAAAGACGCTTATTCCTTAGAAGGAAAGTTATGACCAACCTAGATAGCATATTAAAAAGTAGAGACATTACTTTGCCAAGAAAGTTCCTATAGTCAAGGCTATGGTTTTTCCATTAGTCATGTATGGATGTGAGAGTTGGACTATAAAGAAAGCTGAGCGTCAAAGAATTGATGCTTTTAAACTGTGGTGTTGAAGACTCTTGAGAGTCCCTTGGACTGCAAGGAGATCCAACCAGTCCATCCTAGAGGAGATCAGTCCTGGGTGTTCAAGGACTGTTGCTGAAGCTGAAACTCCAATACTTTGGCCACCTGATGCGAAGAGCTGACTCATTGGAAAAGACCCTAATGCTGGGAAGGATTGGGGGCAGGAGGAGAAGGGGACTACAGAGGATGAGATGGCTGGATGGCATCACTGACTCAATGGACATGGATTTGGGTAGACTCCGGGAGTTGGTGATGGACAGGGAGGCCTGGCGTGCTGCGATTCATGGGGTGGCAAAGAGTCAGACATGACTGAGCGATTGAAGTGAACTGAACTGAACGAGTTTCAATCTGAAGCTGGAAAAAGATTAACTACAAAACAGAGAAAAACCACACTTACTCTTCATACATTTAGAAAGAATTAGAGAAATATTCTGGGCACATGTTCTGACCATTGGTAAAGTTGTTATTTAATATATCATCAAATCTCAAATTCTTTGAGAGTAAATGAGGCATAAACAGGGTTTCCAAGGTGGTGCTAGTGGTAAAGAACCCTCTTGCCAATGCAGGAGAGACATAAGAGATCCAGGTTTGATCCCTGCATCAGGAAGATCCTCGAGAGGAAGTCATGACAACCCACTCTAGTATTCTTGCCTGGAGAATCCCATAGACAGAAGAGCCTGTTGGGCTACAGTCCATAGGGTTTCAAAGAGTCAGACATGACTGAAGCAACTTAGTAAGCATGTATGCATGAGGCATAAACAAGGATTGTTCCACAATCTCTATGGGAGTTTTCTGTCACTAAACCAGGTCAAGGGTCCAAGTAAAAAAACAGAGGAGCACAGCAGTGGGATCCCAGCAGTTGTTTGTCCTCCTCCCTTTTTTGCCTTTTGTTTCTTGTGTCTAGAAAAATAGAAAAAGAGGAAGTCAAAAGAGATTTGCTATATATTAGATGTCACTAACTGTGCTAGGAGAGCAAAGCGAAAATTGCTCAGTTATGTCCAATTCTTTGAGAGCCCATGAACTCTAGCCCAAGGATTTCCCAAGTGGCACTAGTGGTAAAGAAACTGCCTGCCAATGTAGGAGACAAAGGAGATGCAGTTTCGATACTTGGGTCAGGAAGAAACTCTGGATGAGGGCACAGCAACCCACTCCAGTATTCTTGCCTGGAGAATCCCATGGACAGAAGAGCCTAGCAGGCCACAGTCCAATGGGTTGCAAAAAGTGGAACATGACTAAAGGGACTTACCACACAAGCAAGAACTCTAGCCAACCAGGTTTCTCTGTCCATGGAATTTCCCAGGAAAGAATACTGGAGTGAGGCAGCCATACTCTTCTCCAGGGGATCTTTCCAACTGAGAGATCGAACCCAGGCCTCCTGTATTGGTAGCAGATTCTTTACCCATCTAAGCACCAGGGAGGCCCAGGGAGCTTGGATAAAACAAAGGAAAAATATTAATTTGCAAGGTAAAATCAAACCCAAAACAAAAATCATCAACTACACTTGAATTTGGAAAAGCCCAATTTGCCTCTGGAATGACACACAAGGAAATACTATGATACTAGATTATGATGCCCTGAATAAAGTAGTATTGATATATACCTGACATCTCATTGAAACCCTCAGAGATTGCAGGTCATAGAGTAACTACCTTCATGCACAATTATGAGATAAAAATTGGCCCAGGAATTTAGTTTTATTTGAATTCTCAAGATTTTGTCTTGACCATCAATTTTCCAAACTTTTCACACAAATCTAAATGCTTCTTTGAAACTGTATTTAATAAAAAGTGGGTTTAATTTTTCAGAATTTTATAGAATTTTATTTGGTGTGATCGTTAGTTTTATACATCATCTTGATTGGGTTAAAGGATGCCCAGATAGCTGGTAAAAGGTTATCAGAGTGTATCTATGTAGGTGTCCATGGAAAACTAGCATTTGAGTCAGTAAACTGAATAGAGAAGGTTGCCCTCACCAAAACAAGAAGCTGCATCTAATCCACTGAGGGATGAGAGAACAAAATAGAGGAAAGGTGATTCTGTGTCTCTCTGCTTGAGCTAAGACATCTTTCTACTTTTAACATTGGTGTTGCTGGTTCTCAGGCTTTCAGTATGTGACTGAATTACACCACTAGCTTTCCTGGTTCTCTAGTTTCCAGATCATGGGACACCTCAGCCTCTATAACCATGTGAGCCAATTAACACAATAGATCTATGCTTGTCTGTATCTATACCTATATCTATCTATCTATCTATCTGTCTGTCTGTCTGTCTGTCTGTCTGTCTGTCTGTCTATCTATCTCCTGGTGGTTCTGTTTCTCTGGAGAACTCTCACTAATATATTTCAAGTATTTCATAGGAAGGGGTTGAAATGAACACGATAGAGCACATTATGTTCTGTCTCTGATCAGATCACTTGAATTTATATTTTTAACCAAATAATTGTCACAGAGTACTAAAATCATTACTGTTGAGTTTTTCTAATTTGAATGTGATTTCAATGGAACTTAGAGCAGATAAGGAAGTATATTTACTGGAGGTTAACTGAAACAAAAACCAAACATATTTTTTGGAAATAGCTCATTAATTTGCCTGCAGTGCAGGAGATGTGGACTCCATCCTTGGGTGAATAAGATGCCCTGGAGGAAGAAATAGCAATCCACTTCAGTAGTCTTGCCAGGAAAATCCCATGGGCACAGGAGCCTGGTGGGTTACAGTCCATAGGACCACAAAGAGTCTGACTAGACTGAGCAACTCAGCCCAGCCCATAGTTAAATAAGCCTTAAATAAGCCTTTCTTATCTTCAAATTCAACACTGTCTTCTGATCAAAAGGAGGAGAGAGAATTCTCTGGAGGTCCAGTGTGTGGGACCCCATGATCTCACTGCCATGGGACCCCACATTCAATCTGGGAAGCAAGATCCCACAAGGTGGAAAGGCCAAAAAAAGAGAAAAAGGAGGGGAGTTTCAGAAGGAGCTTCAGAAGGAAATTCCAGAAAATCAACAGAGCTTTTGAGACTAAAGAACTCCATATATAACATGAATAGAAAATATTATAGACTGAGTTCTCAATCATGCCACTGCTTTTCTTTGCTATAAAAGCAGTTTTCTTGGCTTCTTTCTTATTTGATGATACCTGATTAAGCTATGAATTAATTACACACAATCCATGGTTACAACTTTAAATGTTTTCCTTAAATCACAGTGAAAAAACAGTGAATCATATCACTTCCAAAGTAGGGTAAACTCCTCTCCCATATACTTGCATCCTTGTATTACATACTTACATATAGACACATCTGAATAAATATGTTTATGCTTACAGTTTTTCTTTGCATAACAGTTCGAGACTATTGTTATTCATTCATTGTGTGCGCCCAAGTATTTATAAACTTTTAGTATGCACAGGTTCACATTTAACATTCATAGTTCACTTCTGCCCTCCATAGTGTAAATTGTCATCCTAAGAGATATGTCTGTCACTTTACTCTGCACAATGGCCACTCTTTTGATAATGAAAACTATTGAATAATATGATACTTTTGTAGAAGTAGATAATCCATTAAAAGAAAATAATAAACATCTGATTGGTAAGAATAATAGAATATCTATCATATTTTCTGTTAACTATTGTTCATTAGAGTAGAACTGAGTAATTTTTCTCATAACTTTTATGAAATTCAATTTTTTAAGTGCAGACTGCACTCATTTTGCAAAACTTTGCTTTACTTATTTTTATTATATATATATTTAAAAATATTAGTGTCTTTTTAAAATGTGTTCTTAATTTTCTCTTAAAGAAATGTTAGTGCTTAATGAAGTTTAAAAACTAATTAATAAATAATAAAACATGCAAAATTGAAGTATTAAGTTATAGAATGGAAACTATTCATAATTCAAGCCATGAAACTAATATTGAAGTAATGTAATAATCTTAGAAAATTTGGAAAACTTTCAATTTTAACACAAAGTATCTTTTTTAAAAAATAGGGTAAAATTTACATATCTCCTTTTGTAGTAGAATAAGTATTTTAAAATTCAGGCCAAAAACTAATAAGCAGGGGGGAAAAAAAAACCCACAAAAACATAGGTAATTTAGCCTATAAAGTCATCTTTTCTTCTATGATTCAATAATGATACATTTTCATTTTCAAAACTGAGCTATAAAACTTTATAATAGAAGAAACTCAGTAACTCTTCTTTTCAATACAGATTTTTAAAATATCACAAACCCAATAAAGTGTTCTAAGAAATATTTAGGAAAAAAAGTCTTTATGCTAACATTTGTCCAGATTATAAACAAATATTCTAGTATCTCTGAGTACCATACACTAAGATCAATATTTTATTAGACATTATGAATATAACATCAACAAAAATGATAGGTAATTCCAAATATACACTGAAGCCTATGTGACTTTTCCAAAAATGTCATTTTATATAAGGAAGTATAATGAACATTTATGCTTTGCTTTTGGGTTTATTTCTCCACCTTTGAAAGATGATGTCTTCTCTTTCCAATTTCTTATACAATTTGCATAGCTAACATTAGATCAAACAGATGTGAAAACGATAGGATTTTATTGATCAAAAAAGTTTGACAATTTTGCCTCTTGAGACTTTTAGAAATTATTCCCAGAAAGATTATGTTAGCAATGCCCATAATTTTCTAAGCTAAGATAGAAGATTCAAATATGTACCTCTGTAATTTATAATTTGAATTACTTTGTATCTTGCTAGTATTGTTTATAAATATTTGTTTACCACTTAAATTAGTTCATTGCTACCTATTGTTTCACTTATTATTTTTGAATTAGTTCATTTCCAGCTTGAGAAAAATCATAACTTGGATATATAGTTAATATTGATAATATAAAAAATAATTTTGTCTCAATACTGTGTCATATTCTAGTATCATATGCTAATATCACTCTAATAGATACAGTTCTTCCTTATTCACTCTCTTTATATTTTTCCTGAGTATAGAATATTTATGTCTAAATAGGAAAGTCCTGTGGGACTTTCCAGGAAAGTTGGAGAAATGTGTAAGTTAGAATAATTGTAATAGATCAACTCTTCCACCAAAAGCAATTAGTAAAGTTGTATCAAAACTAAAAATCATCAGTTTGAAGAACTTAGGATACTTCTGAAAGAAGGAAGAGGAGAAAGTCTAAGATTTTGGAAAGCAGACTTGGGTAAGTCACTTTACCCTGGGGCATTTGCTGATTCTTAGGAGAGGGAAGAGTTTGATAATACTTGTTTTGCCCAGGGACTGCTGCTAATAGACATGAACTAGATGCTTCTGCCTCCTTCCTTCTCCTTCTCTTTCTCCCTCTCTTTCTTTCTTTCTTTTTTTTTTTCTTTCATAAGAGTCATCCTAACAAGTGTGAGGTGATATTTCATTGTGGTTTTGATTTACATTTCCTTAATAATCAATTGGACTTCCCTGGTGGCTCAGTGGTAAAGAATCTTTCTGCCAATGCAGAAGATGCAGATCTGATCCTTGTGTCAGGAATACCCCCTGGAGAAGGAAATGGCACCCCACACCAGGCTTCCTGCCTGGGAACTTGCACAGACAGAGGAGCCTGGAAGGTTTTACAGTCCATGGGTTGCAAAAGAGCTGGACATGACCTAGTAACTAAACAACAAGTGTTAGTGATGTTGAGCACATTTTCATATGTCTATTGGCCATTTGAATGTTTTCTTTGGAGAAATGCCTATTCATTTCCTTTGCCCATTTGTTAATTAGGTTATTTGTGTTTTTGTTATCAAGTTGTAGGAGTTATTTATATTTTTTTTGGATATTAACCCTTTAACAGATATATGATTTGCAAATAGAACTACCACATGGTCCAGCAATTTCACTTCTGTGAATCCAAAGGAATATAAATCAAGATCTCAAAGAGACATCTGCACTCTCATATTTATTGAAGAATTATTCACAATATCCAACACCTGGAAACAATTTATATGTATATCTTGGATGGATGGATAAAGAAAATATGGCACAAGGATACAAAGGAATGAATATTATAGTCTTAAAAAGGAAGGAAATTGTGCTTTTTCTGACAACATGGATGAACCTGAAGGACATCATAAGTGAAATAAGCCAGACATAGAAGGGCACAGACTTTAATAGTCTTTGATAAGTGTGTGCCCTTCTTAAAGCAAAACACACACTTATCAAGGAATCTAAAATAATCAAATTCATAGAAGCAGAGAGTAGAATGGTGAGTGCCAGAGACTTGGGAAAAGAGAAAAAAGAGAGGTATTAGTCAAAGAGTACAAAACTTCAGTATACATGAATAAGTCCTGGAAATCTAACATACAATATAGTATCTATAGTTATCAATACTATATTACACACTTTAAATTTTTCTAAGCGAGTAAACCTTATATTGTGTTCTTATCTCCCAAAACATAATAATACAGAGGACAAAAAGGAAGTTTTGGATGTGATGGATATGTTTATGATGTAGACTGTGGTGACAGTTTCTAGGTGGTGATGGTTTCACAAGTGTATACTTATCCCCAAATTCATCAAGTTGTATACCTAAAGTGTGCACAGCTTTTGTGTGTGTATGTGTGTGTGTGTGTGAATCATACCTCAATAAAATCCTTTAAAAGAGAATGGAAGAGAAAGAAGCCAAAGGAAAAAAGAAAAGGACTGGCAATTGCCTTCTCATTAAAAAAGGAGGAAGCAATAAATTTAACAGAAGGGCATTTTTTAATCGCCAAAAGAAAATATCAAAACTATTAATATTCTATGTGCACTTAGTCAATCAGTCATGTCTGACTCTTTGCGACCCTTTGGGCTGTAGTCCACCAGCTTCCTCTGTCCATGGGATTTTTCAGGCAAGAATACTGGAATGGGTTGGCATTTCCTTCTCCAGGGTATCTTTTCTCAACCCAGATATCGAACCAGCATCTCTTACATCTCCTACACTGCAGGCAGATTTTTTACCACTGAGCCATCAGGGAAGCACAGGCTCTACAAAAGGAATCTCATTTCCAGAAATGAAAGTAAAATAAAGATAGCCTACAGATGTGGGAATGCTTCACTAGCATGACCATAGTAAAATAATAAGAATTAATCATCAGGTCATAGAAGAATGAATCCACAGAAGCAGGAATCAGAGAAGAATAACAAGAGTTGAAAAATTAAATATGTCAAGAAAGTTAATTGAATATTGACTGTATGTAAAGGTATGCTGGTAAATGCTTAACAACAATTTTAAAAAGTTTTGATTGGTCACGTTCATCAATTTCCCTTTTTAAATATCACTACCATTGATATAGAGTTAGAAAGTGATGTGTGTTGTGCAAAATTTCTTCTTGTGATCTGGACACCACTAACCTCATGGAATAGTAATAATAATACCTTAGAGGTTTAGATATATTTGTATAGCAGTTGTAGCACAAACTATACAGCAGCCATAATAGAAATTAGGAGGGGTAGGTGAATGGAGTCAAAATGTTCTAAGATTCTAGTATTTTCAAGAAAGTCATTAAAATAATACTATGCATTAAAATTAAAAAGTCATAAATGAAAGTATTAATTTCTATAAATACACAGAATTGAAAATATTGAAAAGTTGAATGTCCGGAAGCAAATCACACATATATAAGTCACCTGACCTATGACCATAGAAACTCTCTAAAACAGTAGGTAAAAGCATTTTTAATGATTGGTACTTTAGAAAAATAACAAATTTTTTACTCCTCACATCTACACACAATAACTTTATAAATGGTACACAACTGTAAATACAAAAGTTAAATAAAAAATCTGTAAAAATTGACTGAATTGATTTCTGATATTGACAAATATCAGGCGTAATATTGGCAAAGATTAGGCAAAGCTGTCTTAGTAACTAGACAGCAATAAACCAAAATGAATATATATATATATATATAGAATGCATTGAAATTAAAATGTTTTAAAAATGTTAAAAAATTTGAATGAGATACATTTAAGAGAGAAAAGCAAGCCACAGAGTAGTAGAAGATATATCTTTATATTACAAGAGTCCATTGGATGAATCAAGAAAATAAAATAAGACAGGAAACCTAATAGAAAAAAAGAAGAACAAAAGAAAGACTTTAAATAGCTATATATAATAAAGATATATTCAAAATATCTCTTATTTTGCAGATAGGAGAGAATATTCATTATCTGCATTGCAATACATCTGAGATGATGGTAGTCTTCATACAAACCTATCAGAATAGCTAAATTTAAAAACAAAGAAACCAAGCAAAAAACAAAAAGCAAATAAACTAAAAGAAGGACGGACAACTATTTAGAGTGCCAGAAACACTGTTGCTGGTGAGAGTGTGAATTCTTAAAATTGCTCTGGAAAATTGCTTGGCAGTGTCTTTGGAAGCTGAAAATGCACATTCTTATTTCCAGCAACTGTACTTCTATGTATACACCTTACCAAAATTTGTATACATGTTTACTGAAAATTATGAATAATTATAATGAATAATGGTCTGGATGAAGCACAAGCTGGAATCAAGATTGCTGGGAGAAATATCAATAACCTCAGATATGCAGATGACACCACCCTTATGGCAGAAAGTGAAGAGGAACTAAAAAGCCTCTTGATGAAAGTGAAAGAGGAGAGTGAAAAAGTTGGCTTAAAGCTCAACATTCAGAAAACTAAGATTATGGCATCTGGTCCCATCACTTTTTGGCAAAAAGATGGGGAAACAGTGGAAACAGTAGCTGACATTATTTTTCTGGACTCCAAAATCACTGCAGATGGTGATTGCAGCCATGAAATTAAAAGATGCTTACTCCTTGGAAGGAAAGTTATGACCAACCTAGATAGCATATTAAAAAGCAGAGACATCATTTTGCCAACAAATGTCTGTCTAGTCAAGGCTATGGTTTTTCCAGTAGCCATGTATGTATGTGAGAGTTAGACTATAAAAAAAGCTGTGCGCCAAAGAATTGCTGCTTTTGAACTGTGGTGTTGGAGAAGACTCTTGAGAGTCCCTTGGACTGCAAGGAGATCCAACCAGTCCATCCTAAAGGAGATCAGTCCTGGGTGTTCATTGGAAGGACTGCCGTTGAAGCTGAAACTCCAATACTTTGGCCACCTCATGCGAAGAGCTGATTCATTTGAAAAGACCCTGATGCTGGGAAAGATTGAGGGCAGGAAGAGAAGGGGATGACAGAGGATGAGATGGTTGGATGGCATCAACGACTCAATGGACATGAGTCTGGGTAAACTCTGGGAATTGGTGATTGACAGGGAGGCCTGGCATGCTGCGCTTCATGGGGTCGCAAAGAGACAGACACAACTGAGTGACCTGAACTGAACTGAACTGAACTGATTAATAATTATTTCCGTGACAGTTTTAGTCAAACATCAGAAACAACTCAACTGTGCACCAAAAATAGAATGAATATATTACAGTAAAATCACACAATACAATGAAGGACAGAAAGCAAAACAAGCCACCATATAACACAAGGTAGGACACATCTTGCAGAGATGATATTGAGGGAAAAAAATAAACAAAAAACAAACAAACAGCAAGAACCAAGAATCTAAAACTCAAAGGGAGAGTGGTCACAAAAAGTTCATTCAGTGTGATTCCATTTAATGTATAGAAGCAGATTTCCATCAATGGTGTTAGAAACAGGGACAATGTTACCTTAGAGGAGATACTGATGGAAAGGTATGTACTCTAAGTAGGTTTCTGGGGTATTGATAATATTGTGTTTCTCCATCTGGATGATGGTGAGAATGTGTGTGCTCTCTTTATGAAAGTGTATTAAGCTATATACTAGTGATTTTACAACTTTCTGTGTATTATACTTCAAAAGAATTTACAAGAAAAAGAAAATGAAAACAACAACAACAAAACACCATACCTAACAGTATATAACAATGGATAGCATTAGAATTGGCAAGCATTCCTAATAATCTTAAATAGTCACATATGAAGCTCCAAGGAATTGCTGAACATTTCAACCCAGAAAGAATTCTCTCACTTCACTATCATTTCAGAAAATGAAAAATAGGATTATTGGAATGAAGAATGTAATGTTGCCATAAAGGTAAAAAGGAAGTGAATACTTTAACAAAGTTTCCTCTGGATCACATGGACAAATGTTCATTTGAGATACAGGCATTCATTTAATAGGTGGTTTAGCAAGTGTTGTTCCCAGGACAGCAGCAGCAGTATCAGATGCTAATTGACCTACTGAGTTCTAAATTCTGGGAGTGAGTCCCAACCATCTGTGTTTTAACAAGTTCTCTGAATAAGTTTGGTTCACACTAACTTTAAAGATGCTTCAATATAAAGCAAGCCTACAGGAACTTTACCTGTCTCTTCCTTCTTCTTCTTTTTTTCTCTTTTTTTCTTTTTTCCAGTTAGCAAGTTGTCAGGTACATTGTCGATGATCAATGAACAGCCATTGAATGAATAAATATAGGTCTGCATGTTAAATCTTATATAATTATTTATTGAATTGTGCTCAATTAACTGTACCCAACATACAAAAATAAGATCAACAAAATCTGGATAATTTTATGCTGTTTTCTCTTCTTTTGTTGAATAATCATGAATTGACATTTAAAAAGGCAGAAAAAGAGAGAAAAATCTAATTTTTGTTGGCATATGAGGACTGCATTTCCATAGAGATCTTGATGTAGTTCCTAAAGTTTTAAAAGAACTGACAAAACTTTCTGATCATAAGTCATTGATTTGGACCCAAGATAAAATAGAAGTGGAAAAAATCACTCAAATACTGACATGTGAGGGAGTGAAGATTTACTTAAACAGGAATGAAAAAAAAAAAAAAAAACCTCTCTAATGCTCTAATGTAATGAAAAGGTAAAATAACACAAAATACAAAGTACCTTACTACCAGCTGTCATGAATTAAAGTGGGGATCCTTCTCATCTATACCTAAGGCTATATATAGATGAGAATCAAGCTAGTATAATCAGAGAAATGATCCATCTGCCTAAATCTGAATCCCAGCACTACGTGCACTTTCTGAATAAACGTCAGATGTGGCATCAATCTCATAGAAGAATAAGCAGAGTCTGATTTAAAATGTCATAATTCATGAATCCATGAAAATTTCATGAGCCCCAGAAGTTGGTTGTCATTGAAATGCTTTCTCTTTTGAATCTGGGGTCACAGATCATTAAGCAGCCATTTAGGTATAAACTTTGCAATTAAAAACATCAGAATTGAAGTGTGGCTAGAGTCTCTGGCTTAGCAGTTGATAATCAGAATTTGGTGTGCTGCTACTAAAGCACACATCTTTGTGAAAAGATTTCACTTCCCTTTCATAAACATTGGAGGGTGATTTGAATTCTAAACAAAATAGAAATTAGAGTATTAAATGTTATTTGAAGAGGAGGAAAATATTTAAAAAGTCACTCTATTTCATTATAATTTGATTTATTAAACTAAAGAAGACAACTATCAAGTTGCAATACCTCTATTATATCAACCACATTACTTATTAATTAGCATCATAGAGATGCAAAAAAAAGATGCCATTATATATGGAGATTTTATTAGTTTCAGTGCTTGATCATTAAATTTTTGCTGTAATAGACTCATTTCTGTATCCATTGAGTAACTGATTGGTCAACTGATCTTCTACTCACAGTTTAGTAGTAAAAATGTAGATGTTTGAACTCAAATCTACAATTTTTTTCTGTTGAAATTATGCCTCTGTATCAATAAAGTAACTTCACATTTCTATATTCTCTTCAACTATGTTTCAAATACAATTGTCTGGGGAGTGTGTAATTTCCTCGGTTCTGTCTCACTACAGCAAAAATTTGAAGTGATAGACAGATTGGTATTACAGCTCAGTTTTACTTGGCAAGCAAAGGAAAATACATCCTTGAGGTGTGAGGGCAGGCAAACCTGGGAAGAGAAGAGAAGCCAGAGGCTCAATTTTGGCTCCTCTTTTTATATGTTTTATATGAACATATGTTTTATATGTTCTTTTTATATATACTCCTCCTGAGCCTGTTCTATGTAAATTGGACTAGCCAGGAGGCTGTTTGTTTCATCTGAGGTGCTCACTCCGGTCCTTGGACCTTCCTTTGTCCCATTTTCACAGGCTTTTCCCTTCTTTGTCTATTAGCCACCACCATTATAGACTCTTTTTTTCCTATTCTAACTATCTAACATTCCCTTCTCAAGAGATGGGAGGCCCAATTCTTTGGGAATAAGGGCATTGAGGTCTCTCTGGCTACTTCCTGCTGAACTGGGACTGCAAGGGGCATTGGGCCTCCCCCTCTTCCTAGTCTCAAGCCTCAGAGTCCTTATAGCAGTGTCCATCTAAGGGTGAGTGATATTTTCCGTGTTTGGCTATAGTTTTATATATCTTTGTTGAACTGGCGCTGCACATTGTAGATTGTTGACCTGGGCAGAGACAAAATGGGCTAGACAATCGATAATACATGGTGCAATCACAAGCAACATCAATATGGTGATGACAAAGATTAGTAGGGGCATTAGCCAACCCCAAATTCCACCTTGCCAGGAGAAGGATTACCCAAAGAAAGATTGTAGCCACACCAAGTACTCCCCAGCTGGTTCTCTGAGGTCCTGTAGGATCTGGAATGTTTTTCTTGAGACTGTGAGACTTTATTTAACTTAGCTGGAGGTTTTTTCCCAGAAACAACATGTCTCATTCAAGATGGCTCAAGTTTCTCCTTGTTCAGGGATCAGTAGATCTGTCTCTATCTTTTTTTAGAGTACAAGCCCTGCTAAGCTGTGTTGGCTCTTTAGAGCTATTGTGAGAAATCTTATCTCTAGAAAACTAGATTTTGGGGGTGTTCATTAGAATGGCATTCTGAATTGTAGTCCTGAATAAGTATCTGAGATATCTCAGGGGTTCACAGGTATACTGAGTTGCCTTCTTCAGTTTTCTTCCATGGCTTGACTGGTGAGTAGTGAATCCAGGAGTTATGTCCTGGTACCATGACTGCTGTGGGGATAGAAAGTGTTACAGTGTAGGGGTCCTTCCATGTGGGCTGGAGTTGAACCTTTGGGGACCCATCTTTCCAGACTTTAAGTAGGACTTCAGTTCCTAGAGCATGTGTGGTGGCTCTTTAGAATCTTTTGGGTCCTGGTTCACACCCCACAAGCATATATCCTGTTGGAATTGCCCAATGGCCATGATATAAGATCAGAGGGTCTGAGCCTCTGGATCTAGGAAGAGGTCATTGATATAAACAAAAGGTCTCCCATACAGCATCTCATAAAAACTAAGACCAACTTGTTCCTTAGGGGCAATATGGGTGCCAAGGAGAGCTATTGGTAAAGCCTCCTTGCAACCCATGGAGGTCTCCTGGGTTATCTTTTTTATTACTGATTTTAAGAATTGGTTGGTTCTTTCTATTTTTCCTGAAGACTGAGGCCTCCAGCCACAATGGAGATAATAAGTAATGTCCAATGCTTTAGAGGTCCCATGGGTGACCTTAGAAGTAAATCATGTCCCATCTTCACTTTGTAATGACCTGGGCAGACCAAATATTGGAACAATTACAAGGAGCAGTTTTTTTTTTTACCACCTCCTCAGGCTTCTCAGTCCAGGTGGGAAAGCCTTCAATCTATCCTGTGAATGTATCTATCATGACAAATAGGTATTTATACCCTTGAGAAACTGGCATCTGGGTGAAGTCCATCTGCCAGTTCTCTTCTGGGTAGGTCCCATGTCGTTGGATGGGCTGGGCCAGCTGGGGACTTCAGTTACCTTGGGGGTTGTTTAATTGGCAAGTGGGGCAAGAGGAGACCACTTGCCTTATGGTTGTTTGGAAGTCTGTTCCTCTGAAGGACCTTTCTAGTAATCTTTGGAGGGACTTTTCCCCTAAATGAGAGGTGACATGTAAGGAGTTAACCAACTTCCAATGGTGGTTCTCAGGCAGAAAAAGAAATCCCTCCTTTTAGAACCACCCCATATGATCTTTTTTAAAACTCTCACTCCTAGCTTTAAGAGTCTCACCTTTAGTATATGAAAGAGTTTCTGGCAAATTAGTCTTTGGAACTAGGGTGGCAACCCCTGTTAGGTCACTGTTCTGTAATGCTGCTGTTTCAGCCATCTGATCAGCTGCTTGATTGCCTCATGCCACTTCCATGCTCCCTTTTTGCTGTGCTTTACAGTGGGAGACTGAGACTTCTATGGGCAGATGGACTGCCTCAAAGAGCCTAAGAATTTGATCACCATATTTGATTGGGGACCCTTGGGTGGTCAAGTGGCCTCTTTCTTTCCAAATAGCAGCATGTGCATGTAAGACCACAAAGGCATACTTGAAGTCAATGTAAATGCCTACTCTTTTTCCTTTTCCCAGCTCTAAAACTCGAGTCAAGGCTATGAGCTCAGCTAATCGGGCAAAAAAAAAAGACAGAATGATCTCTGTTCATTTCCAAGGCAAACTATTCAATATCACAGTAATCCAAGCCTATGCCCCAACCAGTAACACTGAAGAAGCTGAAGTTGAATGGTTCTATGAAGACCTACAAGACCTTTTAGAACACCCAAAAAACATGTCCTTTTCATGATAGGGGACTGGAATGCAAAAGTAGGAAGTTTAGAAACACCTGGAGTAACAGGCAAATTTGGCCTAGGAGTACAGAATGAAGCAGGGCAAAGGCTAATAGAGTTTTGCCAAGAAAACACACTGGTCATAGCAAGCACCCTCTTCCAACAACACAAGAGAAGACTCTACACATGGACATCACCAGATGGTCAACACCGAAATCAGATTGATTATATTCTTTGCAGCCAAAAATGGAGAAGCTCTATAGAGTCAGCAAAAACAAGACCAGGAGCTGACTGTGGCTCAGATCATGAACTCCTTATTGCCAAATTCAGACTTAAATTGAAGAAAGTAGGGAAAACCACTAGACCATTCAGGCATGACCTAAATCAAATTCCTTATGATTATATAGTGGAAGTGAGAAATAGATTTAAGGGACTAGATCTGATAGACAGAGTGCCTGATGAACTATGGACGGAGGTTCGTGACATTGTACAGGAGACAGGGATCAAGACCATCCCCATTGAAAAGAAAGGCAAAAAAGCAAAATGGCTGTCTGAGGAGGGCTTGCAAATAGCTGTGAAAAGAAGAGAAGTGAAAAACAGAGGAGAAAAGGAATGACGTACCCACTTGAATGCAGAGTTCCAAAGAATAGCCAGGAGAGATAAGAAAGCCTTCCTCAGCGATCAATGCAAAGAAAGAGAGGAAAACAACAGAATGGGAAAGACTAGAGATCTCTTCAAGAAAATTAGAGATACCAAGGGAACATGTCATGCAAAGATGGGCTTAATAAAGGACAGAAATGGTATAGACCTAAGAGAAGTAGAAGATATTAAGAAGAGGTGGCAAGAATACACAGAAAAACTGTACAAAAAAGATCTTCACGAACCAGATAATCACGATGGTGTGATCACTCACCTAGAGCCAGACATCCTGGAATAAGTCAAGTGGGCCTTAGGAAACATCACTACTAACAAAGCTAGTGGAGGTGATGGAATTCCCATTGAGCTATTTCAAATCCTGAAAGATGATGCTGTGAAAGTGCTGCACTCAATATACCAGCAAGTTTGGAAAACTCAGCAGTGGCCATAGGACTGGAAAAGCTAAGTTTTCATTCCAACCCCTAAGAAAGGCAATGCCAACGAATGCTCAAACTACCACACAATTGCACTCATCTCACATGCTAGTAAAGTAATGCTCAAAATTCTCCAAGTCAGGCTTCAGCAATACATGAACTATGAACTTCCAGATGTTCAAGCTGGTTTTAGAAAAGGCAGAGGAACCAAAGATCAAATTCCCAACATCCACTGAATCATTGAAAAAGCAAGAGAGTTCCAGAAAATCATCTATTTCTGCTTTATTGACTGTGCCAAAGCCTTTGACTGTGTGGATCACAATAAATTGTGGAAAATTCTTCAAGAGATGGGAATACCAGACCACCTAACCTGCCTCTTGAGAAACCTGTATGCAGGTCAGGAAGTAACAGTTAGAACTGGACATGGAACATCAGACTGGTTTCAAATAGGAAAAGGAGTACGTCAAGGCTGTATATAGCCACCCTGCTTATTTAACTTATATACAGAGTACGTCATGAGAAATGCTGGGCTGGAAGAACCACAAGCTGGAATCAAGATTGCTAGGAGAAATATCAATAACCCCAGATATGCAGACGACACCACTCTTATGGCAGAAAGTGAAGAAGAACTAAAAAGCCTCTTGATGAAAGTGAAGGAGGAGAGTGAAAAAGTTGGTTTAAAGCGCAACATTCAGAAAACTAAGATCATGGCATCTGGTCCCATCACTTTATGGCAAATAGATGGGGAAACAGTGGAAACAGTGTCTGACTATTATTTGGGGCTCCAAAATCACTGCAGATGGTGATTGCAGCCATGAAATTAAAAGACACTTACTCCTTGGAAGGAAAGTTATGACCAACTTAGATAGCATATTAAAAAGCGGAGACATTACTTTGCCAACAAAGGTCCATCTAGTCAAGGCTATGGTTTTTCCAGTGGTCGTGTATGCATGTGAGAGTTGGACTGTGAAGAAAACTGAGCACTGAAGAATTGATGCTTTTGAACTGTGATGTTGAAGACTCTTGAGAGTCCCTTGGACTTCAAGGACATCCAACCAGTCTATCCTAAAGGAGATCAGTCCTTGGTGTTCATTGGAAGGACTGATGCTGAAGCTGAAACTCCAGTACTTTGGCCACCTCATGCGAAGAGGTGATTCATTGGAAAAGACCCTGATGCTGGGAGGGATTGGGGGCAAGAAGGGGATGACAGAGGATGAGATGGCTGGATGGCATCACTGACTGGATGGACTTGAGTTTGAGTAAACTTCAGGAGTTAGTGATGGACAGGGAGGCCTGGCGTGTTGCGATTCATGGGGTTACAAACAGTCGGACACAACTGAGCAACTGAACTGAACTGAACTGAACTGAACAGAATGGAATTGGGCTGAAGTACCTGGTGGCAAAGGTTTAGCCTTTACGGTCTCAAAATTGGAGACTACTGCATATCCGGCTCTTCTTTTTCTATCCAAGACAAAGCTGCTTCCATCAGTGTACCAGATTTCCTCAGTATTGGTCAGAGGACCTTCTGACGATCCCTCTCAGCATTTTATCCAGTGGTCCAAGGTTTCTAGGCAAAAGTGAATGGGGAGAGAGCCCTTGGGGATAGGCAGGTGGGTAGCAGAGTTAATATCACAAGGGGTTATAGTCAGGCCTGGATTTTCCTTCAGTACTATTTGAAATCTGAGGATTCTTTGGTCAGACATCCATAAATGGCCTCTCCAATTCAGGAGTTATTTCGCTTGGTGGCTAGTTAAAATCATTAGTTTGCCCTCAAAAGAGAGTTTTAAAACATCTCCTTTAAAGGACTGCAATAGCTGCAAGATTTCAAAGGCAAGGAAAGATCTCTTCCCAAGGAGGGAGTAGGACACTCAGTGATCACCAGGAACTGGTGGGAAAATATTTGTCCATCCCAGCAACAAAGAAGTGCTTTGGTGAATATTTTGTAATTGTTTTTCCTGTAGCACCTAAAATGGTACAGTTTTGTAAGGAGAAAGCTCCAGAGTAGGAGGTCAAGACAGACTAGGTAGCCCCTCTGTCAACCAAGACATTCTCAGAGCTACCTGCCACGTCCAGTTGCACCCTTGGCTCCAGCCCCATGATGGTTATCTGTGACAGGAGGGCTGGCTGGGGCGGGCCACTTCAGTCTTGTTGAACCATCGTGTGGGAAGGCTTGGTGCTTGACCTTGAAGTTCTTGGGTACCGAGGGCAGAGTACTGTCCATAGTCTCAGTTGATGGCATTTGTAGCGAATGGTTTAAGGATATTTGCCATGGTTTGGACACTCTTTGACTCAATGCCCTGCCTGTTTACAAATTAGGCAGTTGCTTCATGCCTTGTCTTTCAAGGACTCGGGGTTTGCCATAGGACTTCCCTGGAGGGTGGCCAGCATCTGGGCATGCTTTTCCTCTTTCTTTTTCTCCCTTTCCTGGGCATTGACTTCCCCTTCCTGTTCTCTGTTATAAAAGGTATTGGTGGCTGTCTGGACCATCTCATCTAAAGAGGCAGCAGGGTCCTGCTGCTGTAGCTCTTGTAACTTTATCCAGTTGTTTGATGCACACTGGGACAGGAATTTGTCCTTTAAAATTACCTGTCCCTCATAAGAGTCTAAGTCTAGATTGGTAAACTTTTGGAAGGGCTCTTCTAGACTTTCCAGAAAGGTAATGGGGTTCTCATTGGGACTTTTAAGTTATTGCTGAGACTGGGCTAAGTCCCACAAGTAATAGGCTTCCTTCTATTTCCATGGGTGGACTTCCTTAGGATTGAGTCTTTATGAAGCTTGTCCTATCCAGTACTGTTGCAATCTGAGCGCTGGATGTCCCTGGGTCAGGGTGCATATCCACAGGCAGGTTGAGACGTGACAGCCTCCTGGAGACCGAATATCTCCAAGCAGGTCAAGGTAGGTCAGCTTCCTGAGAACCAAGTCCCTGGGCAGGTCGAGGCATGTCGACCTCCTGGGATCCCTGGACTGGAGGATCCTCGAGCAGGTTGAGGTGTGACAGCCTCCTGAGGACCAGATCCCTAGGCAGGTCGAGGCAGGTGGAGCTCCTGGGACCCCCAGGCTGGAGTTGGGTATCCCTAAGGTCTCCAGCCTGACTAGAGCTGGGTAGGATTAAGGAGGTATAATTTTAACTCATTGCCAGTTTGTCCACCACAGATGGGAATAGATACCATCATGTAAAGCAATCTAAGCCTTGTCCCTGAGACTGGGAATCTGATGAAACAGCCATAAACCTTATCTTCTTATTGCTCTGAGGGAATGTAAGTCACTGGTTTCCTCTAGTCCTCCATAAGGGCAGTTTAGAGTGTTTTGAATGGTAAACATCTCATTGTCATAGATCCACTTTAGGTAATAATAGAAGTAAGGACAAAGGAGTGGGTTATCTGGTCCTGTTAGGGGCATTAAGAGTGTTTTAGTCATAAGCAGGGTGAAGTAATGTTGCCTACAAGGGGGCAGGGTCCTGGTTGTAGGAGTTGGTAAGTGGCTTAAGAACAAATTGATAAGAGGCAATAGACCAGATGTTCCATAGTAGTGGAGTGGAGATTTGATCCAGGGCTATGTTTGTAACTTTAGGAGAAGGGTGGTAAGGATTTGGGTCCAAATGATCTATAGGGCTAACTCCCAAAATGGCAAATGTTATCCCTGGAATCCCAATTACCTTTGAAGGGATGCCACCAACAGATGGGCTTCTAGCAAGCACTGTGTGCCTGTCGCCCACCCCAGCAGGTTCACTGAGAGGTGCTGTTGGCACACATGTTGTAGGAAACATGGAAGATGAAGGCCTGAATACCAAGAGGGATTGGATATTTTACAGTATTTCTCTCCCAAAGGCCAGCTATTTTCTGGCTGTTCCTCCAGAAGTTTGTAGAGACAACACTGTGGGCCCAGACAGCGTTTAGGAAAAGAGCATGTAACAGGAGTGAAGGGGGCAGGACACAACTTTTGAAAGAATGACATAGCCCAAGGGCATAACATAAATCAAATGGGTCCAAGATGACAAGTCAAGCAGATTGAGGATCAAGAGTTCCAAGTCACTGTCAAAAGACCGAGGAGTGGGTGGTTCCCCAGTTGTTGGAATGATCCTCTCACTCATTAGCATAAGAAATCACCCAGCTAGGGAAAACTAACCATACCACATTCCATGGCTGCTACACTCCCCTCTGTGATGGCCCACACTCTTAGACTATGCCTCTCTCAGAATCTGAACAAATCCTAATTGTTACCTAATGCTGTGTCTCTCACTGAATTTTTTGCAATGCAACATCAAGAGCCTGAGCTCTCATTAGGTTCTAAAACCAGGCACCATGGGTTTCGACCAGGCTCAAGTCCCAGTTGGATACAACTGAGTGACTAAGCATAGCACAGAGTCCCTGCCACGTGGGTTTGAGTCCCAATCTTAGGTAAACAGTTTCAAGAACAACTTTCAGAAATGGAAAGATGATGACCTACCCAATACTTTGTAAGTAGTGGCATAGATGGAGAGAGGAGCTGAAGAATGGGAAGAAAAAGCAATGGGAAAAATGTGCCAAGGAATCCCCTTAATAACCTGCCAGAAAATCTACTAAATACCTGACCTGTGCTCACAGTTTCCATTGGCCTGATCTTTGGCACAAAGGAGATTAAGGCCAGAAGAACCCCCACCCACTTGGGCAACAGCTACTAAATAGCCCCTGCTAGAGTCCCTCAGTTTCACCCACTGCTGCTCACCTGTTTGTGGGGAGTTCAAGGAAACAAGAAATGAGAGATTGTAAAGGAGTTAAGATTTTGTTAGCCATAAGTCCTAACCATAGAAGTGAGGACTTCCTGTCCCAACTGAAGGTCTGGAATCTGAGACTGAGCCACAAGAGCTTTCTGCGAGTTTGCGTTTGCTGTTCTGGTTTCCAGCAGGCTGGGCTTCTTGTCACTTCCTCTGCATTGGGTTTTCTTCACATTCAGCTTCCACCATGGGAGCTTTCACCAAGTTGACCTTCTGCTGTGCTGGGCCTCCACCTCGTGGAGGCTGAGACGAGGTTGTTTCAGCCAAGTTAAATCTGAGTCATTGCTCCATAGATGTCGGGGGAGTGTGTAATTTCCTCGGTTCTGTCTCACCACAGCAAAAATTTGAAGTGACATACGGATTGGTATTACAGTTCAGTTTTATTTGGCAAGCGAAGGAAAATACAACCTTGAGGCATGATAGCTGGCCACCCAAAAGACAGGAAGAGAACAGAAGCCAGAGGCTTAATTTTGGCTCCTCTTTTTGTATGTGTTTTTTTCTCCCCCAGAGCTTGCCCTATGTAAATTGGGTTAGCCAGGAGGCTGTTTGTTTTACCTGAGGTCCTCCCTCTGGTTCTTGCACCTTCTTGTGTTGTTTTCATGGGCTTTTCCCTTCTTTGTCTTTTAGCCACCGCCATTATGGACTATTTTTTCCTATTCTAATAACCTAACATTATCATGATTTTAAAATTTTACTGTGTAACTTCAGGTCATATCTTGACTCCTGTGGGCAATTTTTCATAGACTACACAAAAATTCCACTTCTAAAAGAAGGGGGAGTTTCGACTATTATTGATAACAGTCAAGTGTTAGGAGTTTAAGATTGTGTTTGAAGGATTCATTTGTAGTATTGCAAAAGGTAATATAGCCCTACAGCTTATATTTTCATCCTCAGACAATCTGTCTTCCTATATTTACTCAATATTATCAGGTCTCCCCTTTATTGTAAGAGAACTGAAGTCATTGCCTTGAAGTTAAACATCTCTTTTAGGAAGGAATGCTATAGTATTAATAATAAAATATAAAATTTGCTATTTTGATGGATCAAAAATTTTTTACCCCAATACTTTCTTATAGTTAAAACTAATGATACATATATAAGATTGATTAGCTAAAACATATCAGTTTAATTGAATTTTTCAGCTTTTTAAAGGTACAATTTTCAAGAAAATTGTAAGATATTTAAAGTGTGTTAATTGTTCAGTTGTGTCTGACTCTTTGTGACCCATGAACTGTAGCCCACCAGACTCCTCTGTCCATGGAATTCTTCTGGCAAGAATACTGGAGTGGGTTGCCATTCCCTTCCCCAGGGGATTTTCCCCCAGGGATCGAACCTGGATCTCCTGCATTGTAGGCAGATTCTTTACCATTCCTCCCTGAGCCACCAGGGAAGCCCCTATTTAAAGTATATAACATTTCATCCATCTCATGACAAAAACCACTACAATATTGTAAAGTAATTAGCCTCCAACTAATAAAAATAAATGGAAAAAATAATAATAAATAAATAAATAAATAAAATATATAATGTGATAATTTGATATTAATATACATTATGAATGCATCTACCATTCACCCTTGTCACCTCATCTATTGTGTGCAGTGAGGCCACTGCAGTTCTATTGTCATTACAGATTTTGATTATACCATTCAGTGTTATCACTATACCTGTTACACATTAGATCCTCAGATGTTCTTCATGTTATAGCTGAAAGTTTGTAGCCTTTGACCAACCACTCCCAACTCTACTCTTTGTTTCTATGAGTTCACCAGCTTAACAGGTTTTTAAAAAACATGTTCCACACCCTTGTTAAACCCTTTAGGTACAATAACTTCCATCTAGAATTAGAGTTTATATTTTAAAATTTGTTGTACTTATATACATGTCTAAATATTGTGCTGTTTAGTTTTCATTGTTTTCAGAATAGTTAAAAAAATTTTTTTATGCTTTGTGTAATCTTCAGGGACTTGATTTTTAGCCAACAGTTTATTGCTAAAATTAATGCACACTGTTGTGAGTGACTGTAGTTTATTTGTGTTCACTGATGTATACCACCAATGCTTAATATGTTGTTGTTAACATACCACAATTTACTTTCTTGTTGACTTGTTGATGAATAGTTGGAATATTTTCTGTCTTTAATAATTTTGCCTTTCTTTTTTTTTTTTTTTTAACAAATAATGTAGATCTACACATTCTTTTACACGTCATTTGTTGGACAAATTCAATAACTTTTCTGAGATGCACATTTATGACCAAAACTAATGCATCACATTTGAACCTTCAACTTTATCATATGATTTTTTACCTTGTGATACAAGGTGATTATAATGATTTACTTTCCTATCACATATATAGAAAATGACAAATGGACATTGTCCTTAAGTCATGAACATTGGCCCCAGAATGCTTGGGATTACTTTTCCTTTGAGCTAAAATGCACAACAGGACATTTAGAAAACTGCACAAATCATAAGTGTACAGCTTGGTGAATTCTCATAAATTGAATCTATCTTTATAACCAGCACCTTGATCAAGAACCTCAAATTATGAACATCCATGGGCTTCCCTGGTGGCTCAGATGGTAAAGAATCCACATGCAATGTGTAAGACCTGGATTAGATCCCTGGGTTGGGGATATTCCCTAGAGAAAGGAACGACTGCCCACATCAGTAGTCTGGCCTAAAGAAGTCCACAGGCAGAGGAGTCTGGCAGTTATAGACCATGGGTTCGCATACAGTCAGACACGACTGAGGGACTTTCACATGGGTCTCTGTGTTCTTTTCCAGTATTACCTTCCCATCTCTTCAGAATAACTGCTGTTTACTTCTAATTCCATAGATTAGTTTTTCCTGTTTGTAAATTTTATAATGTCAGAATCACAGAACATGTAATTTTTTCCACCTGGATTTAATGGCTCAGTTCATATTGTTAAATAAAATAGCAATTCATGCATTTTCACAAACAAATAGTATATCACTGCGTAAATATACCAGGATTTATTCATTCATCCTATTGTCTATTAGAAATTGGATAGGTTTCAATTTGGGTCAATTTCTAATAATACTGCTGTAATCATTCTTGTACATATTTTTGAGAATGTACATGCATTTTTGCTTGGTTATTTTGAAGTAAAAGTTTTGATTTTAACATGTTCACCTTTAGTAGTTACTGCTGAATGGTTTTCCCAAGCAGTTGCTTGGATTTTAGCTCTCTACCAACAGTGCATGAGATTTTGCTCTTGCTCTGTGTTCTTACCTTACCACAACTTATTTATTTCTGTATTGTTTTATCTTATTTTCATTTTAACCACTTGGGGGTATATTATAGAATTTCAATGCAGTTTTATTTTGTACTCTACAGATGATTATGAAGGTGGAGCCCTCTCAAGATGTTTACAGACCATTTGGACTTTCTCTTTTTGTGAAGAATTTGTTCAAATATTTTGTCAAATTTTTAAAAATTGACTTTTCAATTTTGTTTTCTTAACAATTTTATTTATTCTCTGGATGCAAAGACTTTGTTAAGCTATTTATTTTAAATATTATGTTAGTGGCTTCTCTTTAAATTATTTGATTTGCCTTTTTGACAAAGTCTTTTACAACATAGTCCAAATTATCAGGTATTCATTTATGATTATGGCTTTAGATTATTGCTTTAAAGTGTTGGAATATGCCAAGTACATCAGGTTATTTTCCTGTATTTTATTTTTGAAATTATTTTGTTTTCTTTTCTGTATTTGCACCTCTAATCCATCAGGAACAGATTTTGTGTATGTTGTGAACGGGTGGCCAGACTCTCTGGTTTGAATCCTCGATCCAGTAATTTTGCTGTGTAAACAGGATGAGTTTCCCAACATATGTGTCCCTAAGTTTCCTCATCTATAAAGCTGGCATAAGAACACTGTCTAACATTATGCCAGCTGCTGGGATTGCTTTCAGCAGATAGCTCTCAATGTCAAATTCATTTTAGGGAGGGATTTAGCTGAAGAGAGCAGTCTCACTCAGTCTACTTGCCTGGGGGGTCTGACATCCAATGGCTAAATCACATGAGAGAATAACATCCCAGGTCTCTGTCACCTCAACTCAGCGTTTGCAGTCATTCTGTTTTCCGAACCATCATCCAGTTGGCTAAGGAGTTCCTTGAGATTACATCACAACTTGATTCCTTCTGTCCAGTCTGACTTCCTTCTTTTTTCTTCCACAAATGCTGTTGACAGGAACAGTCACTAGTAAACCTCCTGCTTGGCAAATTCAACTTCCTTTAGGATGAACCAAACGTGTCACCCTCACTCATGGGAATCTTGTTTATGAGGATTAAGTAAGTTACTATATGTAAGGCCCTGAAACACTGCTAATAGCCATTGAGTATAACCAAAGGAGGGGCTTCCCTGGTGGCTCAGTGGTAAAGAATCTTCCTGCAAATGCAGGAGACTCAAGAGACAAGAGTTTGATCCCTAGTCTAGGAAGATCCCCTGGAGAGGGAAATGACAAACGTTCCAATATTCTTGCCTGGAGAACCTGATGGACAGAGGAGCCTGGTGGACAGTAGTCCATGCGGTCACAATAGGTCATAAACAACTTACCACTGAAGAACAACATTAATCAAAAGAAGACCAGGGAAGGCTATTGGGAGAAAATAGCCTCCGTGTTAAGATGAGAATGGTGAGCAGCTCTTAGCATGTTTAAATTTGTTAGATAGAAGGAAGTATGTGCCAGACAGTGGAAAAAGCACATGCAAAAATTCCAAGGGAAGAACTAGAAGCTGAAAGACATTCAGTGTGGCCTGAGGATATTATGGAAGGAGGTAGTGAGTTCAGAATTAATGCTGGACATGTGAACAGGACTCAGATTTTGCAGTGTGTTGTTGACTTTGCCAAGAGATTTACATTTTTTATTAAGTGAAAGGAAATGGCAAAAAAAAAAAAAAAAAAAGCCATTATAGAAATTCACAAATATTGGTATTGTGTATTTCCAAGCTTACTGTAGCTCCAGAGAAGTGAATAAATTAGAGGAGTATTAGATGGAAAATTTTATTAGTCTACTTTATCATTGACAGTGACATAAACTAAGTGCCAAAGGATCCATAACCAAATGGTTAAGCTCTGGTAATAGAGAGGAACCAAAATTAACATGATTTAGTAAATTATTATGGGGAGCATGGGAGACAAAGTCATGGTTAATGCTCTTGCCTGTTTAACCAAGTATATGATGTGCTCTTTGTTGAGCTAGGGAAACAAGAGGAAGAGTTTTGACACAAAGTGAAAAACGTTTAACTAATTTTTAAATATGCATTGAAAATACACATGAATTTTTTTAAAAAATTAAGGTTGTAAAAAAAAAGAATTACATTGTAGGTATAAATTTCAGTGTTTTATACATTTTAATGTTATAAGCACTTACTTGTTAATTTAAATTAGGGAATGAATGAGCAAAAAGTAAATACATAAATATTATCACTGGATCAAAAGGTATTTTATGACTGTGGTAACTCAGGCAATGAATAGCATTTTGTACTAAAAAGAAAGAAGCTATCATGCCATGAAAAGACATGAGTGGAGTTCAAATGCGTATTACTAAGTGAAAGAAGCCAATCTGAAAAAGCCACATACTGTATGATTCCAATTTGAGGACAAAAGCAAAAGTGTAAAGATAGGGAAAAGATCAGGTTATGAGGGGTTAGGAGAGAGAGAGATGAATAGGCAGAACACAGAGGATTTTTAAGGCAGTGAAATTAGTCTGTATGATACTTTGATGATAGACACATGTCACTATGCATTAGTCTTGTCGACTTAAAAATTGCACAACATGAGAGTTGCGAGTTAAGTTTTAATGGGGCCAAAATGTGGACTGCAGCCTGGGAGACGGCATATCAGATAGCACTGAGAATTTGCTCCAAGAGACAGGGGGAAGGTCAGTTTATATGTGATTTTGGAAAAGAATGAGAACATGCAATCAAGCGCATGTATTTCAGAAGTTTTCTGCTAGTCATGAGGAATGGTTGTCACCATGAAGGATTTTAATGCTTTTCTGGATATGAGGAGATACAAAATTTGGGCTTATAAAATCAGCTCCTGAAAATATCCAACTCTCTGAATACCTTTCCTGCCAGTTTCCCTCTCTCCCCCAGAACACAGAGTGCCTAATTTCTGCTCTCCACTCTGAACTCCTTTCAGGGTGTGTTGAAAAGCCATCAGCTGCAACAGCACATGATTTAATCCTTATAGAAGTAGATGGCAAGTGCCGATGGCAAGTGTCAATTTGTAGTGGATAGTCTAAACTTGTAGAATGTTCAACAAGAGTGAACCCTAATGTAAATTCTGGACTTTAGATAGATAATAGTGATGTGTCAATGTAGGTTTCATCAGGTTTAACAAATGTACCGCTGTCATAAGGGATGCTTATATGGGGGAAGTTATGCATATACGGGGGTAGGAGGTATACAGAAAATCCCTGGACCTTCTGCTTAATATTTCTGTGAACCTAAAACCACTTCAGTCTATTTTTAAAAGATATTTTATACAGTCTAAGTTTCAGTAAAGATTTCTGCTTATACGGCATATATCAAGAGAACAATATAGGTTGATTGTGAGATATCTTTCTAATTTACATCTATTCAAAAACAAACATTATCTACTAAATGGCACATTACAACTTTTGACACAATGAAAACATCCATGAGCAAATTTACCAAGTGTCCCTGCCATATGGCTCTTATATTTTAGTTGTAAAAAATCATACCCTAAAGAATTAACATAATAGTAAATAATGCACTTTGTTACCAGAGGCCAGTCCTAAAGGTAATAAATTGAGCATCTGAGAACTGACAAAGAGGAGAGTGAGTTAAAATGAATGGAGAAATGCATATGCTTGGTCCTACAACACTCATGTGTTTTTTAAGAAATACATGTTTTTATGTTATTACAATCATCATTAATGCAGTAATACTTTTTGCTTTCAATCCTAAGATTTAGATTTTCTTTGTTACTTTCTTTGTTCTACTGAATTGGGATCCATTTATTCAATTTAAAAACTCTAGAATTCTAAAGATTCCTTCTCACAGTGGGTGTATTGTGCATTCTATACTGTTGTTGTTGTCCTCAGTTGCTAAGTTGCATCTGACTCTTTGTGACCCTGTAGACTGTAGCCCACCAGGCTCCTCTGTTCGATGGATTTCCCAGGCAAGAATACTGGAGTGGGTTTTCATTTCCTTCTCCAGAAGGTCTTCCTGACCCAGGGATTGAACCCATATCTCCTGCATTGGCAGGAGGGTTCTTTGCCACTGAGCTACCAGGTGTGGCATACATATTCAGTTTTTAAAATACATGTTTGCTGAAACAAATTAGATGTATATTTTTTAAACTGGTATGCTAGATTATAACTTTAAAAGTATTAATAGCAGTGCACTGATAAAAGTGACTCTGTAGCTCCTCATCTCAGTCACACGGAGAGACCACCTGGGTTGAGATTTGGAGAGTTCCAAGTATTTTCAGGGCTTGTGGAGCTGTGTGTGAGTTCCTTGGAGGGAATGGGAAACTATGATTGGTGGTGGTTATTCCAAGCCTGAACAAACAAAAGGAGGCTCTAAGGAGATTACATGAGATACTTAATTTATGATCAACTGTACATGACAGAACACCTCGAGCTCTTGTCTGATTTACAACTAAGAAAGTGAGAGAGATTGATGAAGTGGTTTACTGAAGCAGAATCATGGTGGTTCTTTGGTATCTGATGTTTAACAGTTTGTGAGGCAAAGTATCAATATATGAGAGCACTTCTATGGAGTCATAGAAGGGTCATAGGAGGATTAAGCTACAAAGGAGAGCCAGAAAGGCCTTACGTTAGGTTTTGCCCAAGATGGGGAAACTAGAGCTCAGCAGAGAGAATCTGAAAGGATTCCTGGGTGCTGAGAACCAGGCCATCCTAAGGGATATCAGTCCTGAATATTCATTGGAGGGGCTGATACTGAAGCTGATACTGATACTTTGGCCATCTGATGCAAAGAACTGACTCATTTGAAAAGACCCTGCTGCTGGGAAAGATTGAAGGCAGGAGGAGAAGGGGATGCCAGAGGACGAGATGTTTGGATGGCATCACTGACTCAATGGACTTGAGTTTGAGTAAACCCTGGGAGTTGGTAATGGACAGGGAGACCTTACATGCTACTGTCCATGGGATTGCGAAGAGTCAGACATGACTGAGTGACTGAACTGAACTGAGAACCTGGGGGATATTCAGTGGGAATTTGCTGTACAAGAAACTGCAGGCATAAGATCCCCAGAATGAGGTAACTTTTCTCAAGACAATACACCTAATTAGTTGCCTGCCAAATCTGAAATCCCACCAAATCATGGTGAGATTGCTTAAGTGAGATTTTTCTGATCCCCTTCTTTGCATCTTCATACTTGAGGCCCTATCTCAACATTGTCAGATACCACAGTTATGTTTCTGGAGAAGAAGAAATGTAGGGGGATAAAAGAGTATCTTGGTCATAAACACACTTTCTTGAGATTGCCTTTATAAATGAGGAAAAAGTTTCACCTTTAGGTCATATTGGGTTGTTTGATTTTTACCTGGTACTAGGCATTTAAACTTGTGAATTAGAAATATATTTTATGGTCTAAAGTACTTTAAATATTTTAAATTACCTAAAACTAACCATAAAAGTTAAGGAAACTGCTCAACTTTCCATCCAAATGCAAAGAGAAAACAAACAAACCCTTCAAGAAACATTCAAGGACGTAATGGGAGAAAATGATTTACCATTGCAATGTGTTGTGCTTTTTCGATGAACCAGAAACACGCACACTCACAGCATTATTTTTGTTGTTGTTGTTGACGGTAAGAAGGATGAAAGAGTGTGGTACATATATGCAATGGAATTTTATTCAGCCATAAAAAAGGAATGAAATTGTGTCATTTGCAGAGACATGAATGGACCTAGAGGACTGTCATAAAGAAAGAAGTAAGTCAGAAAGGGAAAAACAAATATTGGACAATATCACTTATATGTGGAATTTAGAGCAAATGATAGAGATGAACTTATTTCCAAAGCAAAAATAGAGACACAGGCATAGACAACAAATATATAGACACCAGGACGGGAAAAGGCAGGTGGGATGAATTGGGAGATTGAGCTATATACACTATTGATATCATGTATAAAATAGGTAACTAATGGGAACCTACTGTATAGTATAAAAAACTCTACCTAATGCTCTGTGGCAACCTAATTGGGAAAGAAATCCAAAAAACAGGTGATCTATTTATACACGTAGTTGATTCACTTTGCTGTACGGCAGAAACTAACACAACTTTGCAAAGCAATTATACTCCAACAAAAATTAATTTAAATAAATAAATACATACTTACATAAAACTTACATCCTTGTAAAAAAAGAGTAACCCATTGACTCCATTTGTCAAACATGAATACTAAAATTCTACAAATTTTGTTCATATATCTAACTGGATTTTTAAAATTAAATAAGAGATATTTAATTACAAGTAAATATTAATTGTATTTTTATATTATCTATCTTCTCTTTTTTAAAATGACTCATAAATGATTACTTTTTATTTGTAGAATGCCTTTTCTATACTATATAGTTATATAGGCATGATTTTGTATTTTGTTGGCTTTATTGCCAACACTAAGCTTTTTTCACTCTTCCTCTTTTTTAAGTTTGAATTTTTATTCATTTTTGATTCAAAGAGAGATTATATTTATGTAATTTATTCAGGAAGTTTATATGAATGATATAGTTACTAAAGTTTTGCTTTAATGACTTTAATCAATGAATAATTTATAAGTACTTACTATGAGTCAAGGAAGTCTCTTTGCTTAGTGCATGATGAGTATTTTGGCTTCAGTATAGAATTCTTGAATTTTGAGTCTTCTCTGTATAACTTTTTACCTACTACCCTTCCAAAAGATTTTTAGTTGTATCTGCATTATAAATGTCCTTTAATGTTTCCAGTCTGTTTTTTTTTATTTTCCTGTGTTTTTCATTCATCTCCATTCTGCATAATTTGGATGCTTACACAATTTTTGACTATTTTAAATAAAAACATTTCCATGTAATAACACTTGGTATTTAACATCTTTCTTTCTTGCTCATAGATTCATTTTATTCTTAATTTAGAATAATTTTTGTTATTAATTTGAGTTATAACTTGAATTTCTTATTCTGTTCTGTTTTACCTTGTTTATAGACTGGATTTTCTTCATCTGTCAAAGGTCTTATATTTTCTTGTAATTATGTTTTTTTTTCCCAACTAATTTGTCAGTTGTCATTATTTTTCTGTAATTTACAATAGATTGTTTGATGCTTACTGGAAAAAATCATGTTTATCAAACTTTAAAAATTTCTCCATCTTTTTAGACTTTTTATAACCAATTGCTTCAGTTTTATAGCCAAGATATATTCTCTTGAATCTGGAGGACAAAATAAAAAAATCACTTAAAGCTTTTTTTTCTGTTTATGGCAGCAAAAGTGTTTTCATGGCATTATCTCTTTCAATTAAAAGATGACCCTTCTTTTGACCTATTCTGTCTTTACCTATTTTTGATAGCTTTATTTGTGTAGTCTTTTAGTAAAAGTCCCAAAATATCCTCGCCTCATAGTAACTGCTCACTCAGGAAAAAGACCCTATTTTTGAAAGCCAAACATCAAAAACATTTTGATTCAGCATGGGTACCCAGTCTAAGAGGAATTTCTGCTGCTCTAACATTCTACCTCCTAGGGTTGCCTTTTATCATTCATTGAATAACTAATGATGTCCTATATCACGTGAGGAACATAGCCATAGGCTAGGAAATAGTGTATAGAAGGAGAGGAACTCTGACCTCAGGGAGCTAAAAGTGAAAGCATTAGTCGCTCAGTCCTGTCAGACTCTTTGCAACCTCATCGACTGTAACCCACCAGACTCCTCTGTCCATGGGATCTTCCAGGCAAGAATACTGCAATGGGTTGCCATTTCCTTCTCCAGGAGATCTTTCTGACCCAGGAACCAAACCTGGATCTCCCGCATTGTAGGCAGATTCTTTACTGTCTGAGTCAACAGAGAAGCCCTTTTTTTTCTTTCACTTTCACTAACCTCACTCTTTGGGTTTATCAGGATTCCTCCATGAATGTGTAGCATTCTTTTTCAAAATAGGATATTCTATTTTCAAAGCAAAAGAAGTCAAACGTCTTCCTTCTCTGTCAGGTGTTTGAATGCACTGAGAAGACATCCCTGGTAACTATTCTTATAAGTTGTCCTTTCGAGTTTGAAGTGGTGATGTGGATTTCACATTTTTATTTACATTGGTCACAAACCTGGTGTCTGGCTGGTGGGATAAGAAAGAAAGTGAATACTCGTGTTTATGTTGCTTTTGAGTCAAAAGTCACTGTTGTCTGACAATTTCTAAACAGGTTCAGACGTTTTTTGTTGCAGAAAACCTCTCCATCATAGATTCACTTTGCTTTATGGAAATTAATGTACTCAGTTTTTATTTGAATTCATACTTTATTGAGAAGAAACTCTAGATGTAAGGATATCAATGACTATGAGATATTGTGTGGGTTTTTTTCAACTTCAAGTGTACATAATGCTCACATTCATTACCAACCATTAAGAATTTGGTAAACCTATCCAGCAGATGGCAATGTTACCCCAATTTGGTGGATGTTTAATAGATTATTTTGGTAATAGCAGTCAGGGGTGGTACCATTTCATTTAGAGAGAATCTTGTTCCAGTATAAAGAAATATCTCTGCATAGATTCAATAATGGTAGAAACTATATCAAGAAAGTTGTAGAAATGATTTGTTGCTGCTCAGTCACTAAGTTGTGTTTGACACTTAGAGACCCTATGGACTGCAGCAGATAAGGCTTCCCTGTTGTTCACTGTCTCCCAGAGTTTGCTTACACTCATGTCCATTTAGTCAGTGATGTCATCCAAACATCTCATCCTCTGTTGACACCTACTCTTCTTGCCCTCAATCTTTCCTGGCATCAGTATCTTTTTCAATTAGTCAGCTCTTCACATCAGGTGGCCAAAGTATTGGAACTTCAGTATCAGTCTTTCAAATGAATATTTAAGGTTGGTTTCCTTTAGGAAGGACTTCCCTGGTGGACAGTTTTGACCTCCTTGCTGTTCAATGAGCTATCAAAAGTCTTCTCCAGCCCCACTGGAGTTCAAAAGCATCAATTCTTTGGCATTCAGCCTTCTTTATGGTCCAACTCTCACATCCACACATGCCTACTGGAGAAACCATAGCTTGGACTAGACAGACATTTGTCAGCAAAGTGATGTATCTGCTTTTTAATACTCTGTCTAGGTTTGTCATAGTTTTTCTGCCAAGAAGCAAACATTTTTTTTTTTTTTTTTTTTTTTTTTTAATTTTGTTGCTTCAGTCACCATCTGCAGTGATTTGGGAGCCCAAGAAAATAGAATCTGTTACTGTTTCCACTTTCCCCCCATCTATTTGCCATGAAGTAATGGGACCAGATGCCATGATCTTAGTTTTTTTGTATGTTATGTTTTAAGCCAGGCTTTTCACTCCCTTCTTTCACCTTCATCAAGGGGCTCTTTAGTGTCTCTTCGCTTTCTGCCATTAAAGTGGTATTATCTGCATATCTGACGTTGTTGATATTTCTCCTGGCGATCTTGATTCCAGCTTGTGAGTCATCTAGCCCAGCATTTCACATGATGCAATCTTCATATAAGTTAAATAAGCAGGGTGACAATATACAGCCTTGATGTACTCCATTCCCAATTTGAAAACAGTCCATTGTTCCATGGCCATTTCTAACTGTTGCTCTTGTTCTGCATACAGGTTTCTCAGGAGACAGGTAAGGTGGTCTGGTATTCCCATCCTTTAAGAATTTTCCAGTTTGCTGTGATCCACACAGTCAAAGGCTTTGGTGTAGTCAATGAGTAAAGTAGTATAATAAATATAAGAAAATCAATAAAAATAATTTTCAAAGAATTTATGTTTTGAATAAATTTTAAATAGTTATATTTTAAAATAAATTATATATAATTAAAATTCTATGCAAACATAATCAATAATTATATATATTTTTATTGAAATCCTAGGGTCTTTTAAAACTAGTAATTTTCTTATATATATATATGTTTTCTTATATATACATATATATATGTAGTACAATTTATTTTAGAACATTACTTTCTTCTTGAATAGACATAATGTATAGACCCATATATATGTTTCTAAAACATTTTTGTGCTAATTTTTTAGTATAAAATAAATCACATTTATTTAATTTATTGAGTCTATGGACTAAATTTTAACTGAAGGAATTAATACAAGAAAAATAAGTAAGATCCTCATAACTATTCAACATTGAGAAACTTTATAAACAATTTTTAAAAATAACATAAATTTGAATTCTATATATGGTAGGACATTGACAAGGACAATGTCAGCATGGTGGGCTAAGAGAATTAGCTATGGCAATATAATATGTCATCAGGAATTAGAAGGCTCATGAGTACTTTGATATAAAAAATATTTTTTGTTTTATACTGTGATTTTCCTCTATCATTGACCTAATTTTAAATTTCTTTGAAAAATGAATAAGACCCTAGGAATTACATTTGGGATTTATTTTTCCTAGAAAGCCATTTAGTAGACTTTTTATAATGATTTAGTAGAATTATTCAATATAGTCAATCAACTTTTTTCCTAATCAAAACTTGGTCTATATACTTTTCATTTAAGGGGGAAGAATGAAGCATATGTATGTTCTGATCAGGCTTCAGTCCTGAATATTCATTGGAAGGACTGATGCTGAAGATGAAACCCCAATAATTTGGCCACCTGATGCGAAGACTCATTGGAAAACATCCTGATGCTGGGAAATATTGAAGGCAGGTGGAAAAAGGGACAACAGGGGACAAGATAGTTCAATGACATCACCAACTCAAAGGACATTAGTTTGAGCAAGCTCTGGGAGTTGGTGATGGACAGGGAAGCCTGGTGTGCTGCAGTCCATGGGGTCGCAAAGAGTTGGACACGACTGAGTGACTGAACTGAACTGAACTGAACTGATTGTCTTTATCAGCTTTACTAGAAAGCACATACTTTGAATTTAATATTTGTGGTAGTAACATGACATTTTTGATTGGGAAATATGAGATATAAATTAAAGAATAATACCAGAAACATATATAAAAATGCTTTTCAAAATTTATTCTAACTACCATAATCACTTTAGAGTATTAAAGGAATCTCAAATACAGTGCTTTTCAACGTGTGGTCCTTGAGCTAATAGCATCAGTACTATCTTGGGAACTTGTTAGAAATACAAGCAGTAATCATCCAAGGCCTAAAAAGTGAGAAAACCAAGGCTTGGGATTGGGCCCATAAAGCTGTGTTTTAACTTCTCCAACAGATTCTAAGGCCACGGGAGCCTGAGAACCATTGCTCCAGTGGTTTACAATCGTAGCAATAGAGTAGAATCACCTTGAGATATTTTTCAAATGATTTTGCCTCATCTCTACCCATGTTGGTTCTGATTTAGTAGGTATCACAGTATTTTTAAATATTTTTTTTTTTTTTTTTTTTTTATTTTTAAATATTTTATTGCTTACAACCTAGTATATAACACTGTTACACTGCAATATGTTATTGATCTAATATTTTATTCCACAGGGCTTTTTCTTTTTCTCTTTTTTATCTTCCTTTCTCTTTTCCTTTCTCATCATAGGCTAGTGGTGTACATCCCAAGGTAAACACAGCAACAATAACATTTCTACATTTTAACAAAATCTATACCATTTTGAAATCATAAACTAACTTTTCTAAATTTATCTTATAGACTCAAACATGGCCCACCTATAAATTTAATTGGCAAGTGTACTCACCTGGGGGGGAAAAATCACCAAGAGCAAACTCTGAATTTCTTTGTCAGAAAAAAAAAAAGAGTAATCTAAAAGTTATACACAACCCTAAACAACTTGATATTTACACAAATTCTATGGCACTTATTCTAGTTTACTCTTTCATTTGATTATAAAATGACATAAGCTCATTATAAAAAAGTATAAAGAAAGAATTTTACCCACAATTATCAACTTACAATATATATACTTCATATGAATATGGAATTTTACAATATATAGTATATGTAAAATAATTTTAAAAAGTTAATATATTGTTATGCAAAGGTATTTATTATATTAATATCATAAGATGTGTTCATAATGATATTAAGTAAAATAAATCTATATGATCTCATTAATAGGTGAATTATACTTTGGTTGAACATTATTATATATTTTTCATTTTTACTAAAATTCTGCAATGGTATTTGTACATTTTCTACGTATAAATATCTAATACACAAATATCTACAGACATAGATAATTAAATAATTAATTGTTTTTGGTGTTTTAACAGTTCACATAAATGATTGTATCATACTTCTTTGCTATTTTCAGTTTTGTTTGCTTTTTTTTGGTTCACAATTAATAGTTTTAAGTTTTTCCATGTCCATTTATTTATAAGGTTAGGGTTTATTGCAAAATTAAAACATACTTTATTCTACTCCTATTTAGGTACTATTATTTTAGACAAAAATATTTTTTGCAATAACATATGACATTGCTCAAGATGAAGATTGTTGGATATATTAATATTTCCTTGTGCACATGTGATCGTTTTGTCTACAACAGTAACCTAGATTAATCAGTGATGGGCTACACAGTCAACAGTTCTAGAACCATGGAAATGCTTTTCCCAAGTAATTGTGTGAATTGAATTTCCTCTGAAAAAATGTAAATGGTCTGTTACCCAATAAGCTTAGTAAAGTCTTATATAATGACTTATGATTATTTTCCTTTAGCTCCAGTATTGGCTGTGAGACAGTAACATATTATTTTAATTTACATTTACCTGATCATTGAAATTTAAATATTTCTCCAATTGCAATTGATTATTTATTTTCTCTATTGTAAATTGTTTGTTCACATACTTTGGACTTTCTTCTATTTGCTTGGCTGTTAATTTTTTATTAACTTGTAACACTTTCTGTCATGGCTGCTAAATTTCTTCATTATCTACCTGAAAACATTTTTTCCTGGAGACGCATCTGTGTACTCACTTTGTTTAATGGCTTTTGTGATTGTTAAGTTTTAATCGTATAATAGACAATATTACTTTTTTTCTTTTTACATTTTGTCTTTTTATTTTCTTAAGAAAGCTATGTCATTACATATCCTCCTTTGATGTTCTCTAAATGTTTTATTTATGTTCATAATGTGGCCTTTAAATTACTATGAAATTTTTTTTCTTCATGGTGTAAGATAGCGATCAGACCAGGCTAGGTTTTTTTTTTTTCTTTTCTTTTTTTTAATACCGGTATAAATAATTTCTCCAGAGCCAGTCATTTGTTGACTATAAATTTTGAAGTCAAATCTTGTTTTCAGGTTTGGTGAGCCTCCGCCCCTGAATCTCCCTGTTCCACCTGAGTCCTGGTATGTTCACAAGGCCCTTCCCTATGGCACAATCTGAACTGCAATCCCTGTCTACTCAGCATGGCTAGACCACAGGATATTCCATGTTGTATTTTTTTTTGTGAAGCTATTAAACACTTGAGCTTCAGTACACACATTTTCAGAGTTTAGCAAATATCTTTTGAAAATTTCAGTCCTTCATCCTACTTTTCTAACTGAGTCTGTTCTTCAAAGTCTCTAATTTTATCTTCCTGAACTGAGCACTGAAAGAGCTTCACTGCTTTCTTCTTGAGCAGCCTCCTTCTGCCCACAAAAGGCTCCTGTTCTCAGCCTTGTATCTTGCATACAGGATGGATGAAGGGGCTGCAGAATATCAGTTCACTTTCTCATTGTTTCCTAGCTCCTGAGTCTTGGTCCCTGCCATCCCAGTTTCTCCAGGAGCTCTTTTACGTCCTTCAGTGGATTCTAAATGTTTTATCTGTTTGCTTTAGTTGTTCCCAGGAGAGTTAGGATACCACATTAAAACCAGAAGCAAAAATATAATGTGGTTATTTTTATAATTAAAATTTGGTTATTTTTATTCTTGATTTTTTTGTGTATTTTATTTATTAATACTTTGCTTTATCGTTTGTTTAAATGGAAAAAAAATCTTTTACTCTTTCCTTCTATTTGTATTTTAAAGTTCTTATCATCCCCCCTCAACTTGCACACCTTAGAAGATATGTATTAAGCATATAATTTCAATAATTGTCTTTACTATTATAGCACGCAGATTTACCATAGAGAGTCTGAAGCTAATGAAGAGTTCTGTCCTACTCCTAAATAATAGAAGAGACTGATTCCTTAACATAAAGTACCTGCTCTCCTTACATGTTTGTGCTGTTTATATTAACAAGTTTAAACTACCAAAACACTTCTTATTAAAATTTCAAATCTTTTTAATTTCTAATAAACATGTGACAATATATTTCAGTTCTGTTCAGTCACTCAGTCGTGTTCGACTCTTTGCGACCCCATGAACCGCAGCACACCAGGCCTCCCAGTCCATCACCAACTCCTGGAGTACACTCAAACCCATGTCCATTGAGTCGGTGAGGTCATCTGCCATCTCATCCTCTTCGTCCCCTTCTCCTCCTGCCCTCAATCTTTCCCAGCATCAGGGTCTTTTCAACTGAGTCAGCTCGTCGCATCAGGTGGCCAAAGGATTGGAGTTGCAGCTTCAACATCAGTCCTTCCAATAAACACCCAGGACTGATCTCCTTTCAGATGGACTGGTTGGATCCATCTTGCAGTCCTTGCAGTCCAAGGGACTCTCAGAGTCTTCTCCAACACCACAGGTCAAAAGCATCAATTCTTCTGTGCTCAGCTTTCCTTATAGTCCAACTCTCACATCCATACATGACCACTGGAAAAACCATAGCCTTGACTAGATGGACCTTTGTTGGCAAAGTAATGTCTTTGTTTTTAAATATGCTGTCTAGGTTGGTCATAACTTTCCTTCCAAGGGGTAAGCATCTTTTAATTTCATGGCTGCAATCACCATCTGCAGTGATTTTGGAGCCCAGAAAAATAAAGTCTGACACTGTTTCCCCATCCATTTGCCATGAAGAGATGGGACAGGATGCCATGATCTTAGTTTTCTGAATGTTGAGCTTTAAGCCAACTTTTTCATTCTCCTTTTTCACTTTCATCAAGAGACTCTTTAGTTCTTCTTCACTTTCTGCCATAAGGGTGATGTCATCTGCATATCTGAGGTTATTGATATTTCTCCCAGCAATCTTGATTCCAGCTTGTGCTTCATCCAGCCCAGCATTTCTCATGATGTACTCTGCATATAAGTTAAATAAGCAGGGTTACAATATATAGCCTTGATGTACTCCTTTTGCTATTTGGAACCAGTCTGTTGTTCCATGTCCAGTTTTAACTGTTTCTTCCTGACCTGCATATAGGTTTCTCAAGAGGCAGGTTAGGTGGTCTGGTATTCCCATCTCTTCCAGAATTTTCCACAGTTTATTGTGATCCATACATTCAAAGTCTTTGGCGTAGTCAATAAAGCAGAAATAGATGTTTTTCTGAAACTCTCTTGCTTTTTTGATGATCCAGCGGATGTTGGCAATTTGATCTCTGGTTCCCCTGCCTTTTCCAAAACCTTCTTGAACATCTGAAGTTCATGGTTCATGTATTGCTGAAGCCTGGCTTGGAGAATTTTGAGCATTACTTTACTAGCATGTGAGATGAGTGCAATTGTGTGGTAGTTTGAGCATTCGTTGGCATTGCCTTTCTTAGGGGTTGGAGTGAAAACTGACCTTTTCCAGTCCTGTAGCCACTGCTGAGTTTTCCAAATTTGCTGGCATATTGAGTGCAGCACTTTCACAGCATCATCTTTCAGGATTTGAAATAGCTCAACTGGAATTCCATCACATCCACTAGCTTTGTTTGTAGTGATGCTTCCTAAGGCCCACTTGACTTTGCATTCCAGGATGTCTGGCTCTAGGTGAGTGATCACAGCATCGTGATTATCTGGTTCATGAAGATCTTCTTTGTACAGTTTTTCTGTATGTTCTTGCCACCTCTTCTTAAAATCTTCTGCTTCTATTAGGTCCATACCATTTCTGTCCTTTATTGAACACATCTTTGCATGACATGTTCCCTTGCTATCTCTAATTTTCTTGAGGGGAACTCTAGTCTTTCCCATTCTATTGTTTTCCTCTATTTCTTTGCATTGATTGCTGAGGAAGGCTTTCTTATCTCTCCTTGCTATTCTTTGGAACTCTGAATTCAAATGGGTATATCTTTCCTTTTCTCCTTTTCATTTCACTTCCCTTCTTTTCACAGCTATTTGTAAGTCCTCCTCAGACAGCCATTTTGCTTTTTTGCATTTCTTTTTCTTGGGATGGTCTTGATTCCTGTCTCCTCTACAATGTCAGGAACCTCTGTCCATAGTTCATCAGGCACTCTGTCTATCAAATCTAGTCCCTTAAATTTATTTCTCACTTTCACTGTGTAGTCATAAGGGATTTGATTTAGGTCATATCTGAATGGTCTAGTCGCTGTCTCTACTTTCTTCAATTTCAGTCTGAATTTGGTAATAAGGAGTTCATGATAGGAGCCACATTCAGCTCCCGGTCTTGTTTTTGCTGACTGTATAGAGCTTCTCCATCTTTGGCTACAAAGAATATAATCAGTCTGATTTTGGTGTCAACCATCTGGTGGTATCCATTTGTTAAAAAATTGACATGCTTCTTTCATTTTTTCTTCTGGTTTCCATAATGCATCCTTTACTTGACTTTTAATGAACAGTAACGAATAACATTTTCAATTTTGATAATATGAAAATGTTTGTAAGTGTCTCACTCCTGATTATAATATAATAGAATATAAAACTGCTTCTAATCAGTTTATTATTTGCAAGTGCTTAACAATTAATCATTGTTTTGAAACTGTATATGGTGACTGATGTCAACTAGATTTATTGTGGTGATAATTTTATAACATACACAGATATCATATAATTACATCTCATAGTCTAAATTCATATAATGCTATATGTCAATCATACTTCAAGTGAAAAAGAAAAAATAATAATGAATGGTTGTAGGCCTTTTTTGGTAATGCTTGTTTTCACTCTGAGACTTCCTTGTTGGTTTGTATGGACTAACATCATATCAAATAAGGTTTTTTTTTTAATCATCTTTATTTAGAATTCTTCACTATAATATATAGCTAAGACAAGTTTGAAACTTCTGAACTATGTCACAGTGGAAACTCAAACCAAATCTCAAATGAAGAACAGGTTTTAATTACATTTACTTCTGAGAGAAAACTTTTCTACCTGGATCCCAAACAGAGTTTAGTAATAATTTTAAATTTTCCCTTTATGGAGATAACAAATGTTTTACCTAGTTTAATGTTTCATTCAAGTACAATCTTTCAAGTTTTAAGTAGGATCCAAGTTAAAATCTCTGCCTTACAAAAACCCAGGGATTTGGTCTATGGCCCTCACAGAGTTTAAACTGAATTATGTTTTACCAGGATCATAACCACCACTAAAGGAACCTATGGCTCTATCTGTGTATTTATCTATCTACACATATATATGGGGAGAGAGAGAAAGATATCACAAAATGTAAGAACTCAAAATGACCCTAGAAATTATGTAACTCAATTTATCACTATGGGATGAAATTTTTATATTTTTGACAGATGGTCATACATCTGCTTCTGTTAGGCAGCATACTATACGTATTAACTGCTCATTTCATTTCCCAATTGCTTTCCTTGCTGAGATAGTATATTAAATCCACTGATCTTTAATGTCATTATCTTCATTTTGTCTTTGTTTCCACAATCAACATCTTCAGGAAAATGTTACTGTGAGTGACTTGCAACTGTAAGTGGATACAGCTAAAAACACACTCCTAAGGATAAAAATTCACTGGAGGATTTTTGGTCAGAACAGGCCAACTTCAATAGGTCACTTTACTTTCTTGTAAGTGGTAAAGAAGAAAATTTTATAAGTTAGGAGTTAAGTAAGAGTTCCTTTTTGCTTCCAGTGCAATATTTAGATGAGAAGTAAAATATCTTAGGTGGGCTTCCCAGGTGGCTCAGTGGTAAAGAATCTGTCTACAATGCGGGAGACAGAAGAGACACTGGCTTGATCCCTGAATTGGGAAGATCTCCTGGAGAAGGAAATGGCAACCCGTTCCAGTATTCTTGTCTGGGAAATTTCATGGACAGAGCAGCTTTGTGGGCTACAGTCCTTGGGGTCACAAAGAGTCAGATACGATATAGCAAGTAAATAGCAACAGCAAAAATAGTCAATATCCTAGCACATGATAGGGTGTTGATTAAGAATGAGGGCATTGAAGTAAGTTCTCTAATTGGAGTCTGGCTCTGCATTTACTAGCTTTACCTATAGTTAATAGGAAAGTTTCTTACACATTTTACCTAACTTATAAAATGGGATGAAATGATATCTTTATAGTGAAGTCTTGAGGAAATTAAATGAAATAGCACATATAAAAGATTTAGCCCAATGACCAACTGTTGTAGGGTTGATGGGAAGGAGAGTAATACTGAAAGATATTTATAGAGACTACTGCAAAATTTTATATGATAATGGGTTGCAATTTCATTGGCAGAAGTTGTATTACTCAGGACAGAGATTGAGATAAAGGCATATGTATTGTGCTTGCATTCAGGCAGCACCCATATGTAAGTACTAACCACTGTATTGACTTTGATACAAGCACAGTTACTGTGACAAAGGTCCAAAACAGCAGTGGCTTGAACAAGATAGAAGTTTGTCCATCAAAAATGAGTTTTATCAAGGTGGCTTTAACGCCACATAAGATAACTGTTATATTTCCACCATATTCATATTCCTTGGAGCAGAAGGAGGGAAATAAATGGAGATCATAGTTCCTTATTAAATCTGAGTCAGGAATGTGGCCATGTCACTCACATTCCATTATCCAAAACATAATTATACGGATACACCCACCTACAAAGACATTGCAACAAGCAGTATTTATAGTGGCTATTTGGAGATCAATTAAACTCACAGAACATCTGTTATTTCAAGGGAAACAGGAAAAGTGGGTATTGGAAGGCAACTTGCAATCTGTTCATAGTTTACCAGTTTGCCACCCAATATACTTTTCTCACTGTCTTGCTTTCCAAATGAGACAATGGCAATAACATGTCCTAATGAGTTATTTTATCCTACTCCAAGGATGAAGCATGGGCTGGAATCAAGATTACCAGGAGAAATATCAATAACCTCAGATATGCAGATGACACCACCTTTATGGCAGAAAATGAAGAACTAAAGAGACCCTTGATGAAAGTGAAGAGGTGAGTAAAAAAGTTGGCTTAAAACTCAACATTCAGAAAACTAAGATCATGGCATCTGGTCCCATCACTTCATGGCAAATAGATGGGGAAACAATGGAAACAATGAGAGACTTTATTTTCTTGGGCTCCAAAATCACTGCAGATGGTCACTGCAGCCATGAAATTAAAACACACTTGCTCCTTGGGAAAAAAGAGCTATGACAGCATATTAAAACCTAGACAGTAAAAGCAGAGACTTTATTTGCCAACAAAGATCCATCTAGTCAAAGCTGTGGTTTTTCCAATAGTCGTATATGGATGTAAGAGTTGGACTATAAAGAAAGCTAAATGCCAAAAAATTGATGCTTTGAACTATGGTTTTGGAGAAGACTCTTGAGAGTCCCTTGGACTGCAAGGAGATCCAACCAGGTAATCCTAGGAAAATCAGTCCTGACTATTCATTGTAAGTATTGATGCTGAAGCTGAAACCCCAATACTTTAGCCACCTGATGAAAAGAACTGACTTATTGGAAAAGACCCTGATGCTGGGAAAGATTGAGGGCAGGAAGAGAAGGGGATGACAGAGGATGAGATGGTTGGATGGCATCACTGACTAGATGGACATGAGTTAGAGTAGGCTCCAGGAGTTGGTGATGGACAGGGAAGCCTGGTGTACTGCAGTCCATGGGGTCACAAAGAGTCAGACATGACCAAGTAACTGAACTGCCTCCAAGTCAGGATCTTTGGTTTATGAGGAATCGTCTACATAAAAGAGAAATTATCTGACCCACAAACCCGATATAAAATGACAGTGCATGCTGTCACTTCAGTTGTGTCTGACTCTTTGTGATCCCATGAACTGTAGCCCACCAGACTCTTCTGTCCATGGGACCCTCCAGGCAAGAATACTGGAGTGAGTGGCCATTCCCTTCTCCAGATCTTCCCAACCCAGGAATCGAACCCACATCGCTTATGCCCCCTACATTGGCAGGCGGATTCTTTACCACTAGGTGCCACCTGGGAAGCATAGAATGTTAAATTGGTAGACAAGCGGGAGCTCAGCTGGTAAAGAACTCACTTGCAATGCAGGAGACCCTGGTTTGATTCCTGGGTCAGGAAGATCCACTGGAGAAGGGATAGTCTACCCATCCCAGTATTCTTGGGCTTCCCTGGTGTCTCAGCTGGTAAAGAATCTATGTGCAATGCAGGAGACCTGGGTTCAATTCTTGAATTGGGACGATGCCCTGGAGAAGGCAACGACTGCCCACTCCAGTATTCTTGCCTGGAGAATTCTATGGACTGTATATTCCATGGAGTCACAAAGAGTCAGACATGACTGAGGGAACTTTTGCTTTCACTCCCTTGCCCTAAACACTGAAAATAAGTTAGCTCTTGTGACAACCTGGATTTTGTCCTTTGTCGCTTGCTCTGCCTGGTCTCTGGCTTTGACCACTGAAGAATGTTTCTTGCCCATCAACTATTCTGGAAGAATTTAATGTGGGCATTGGAGAATATAGTTCTTGGGCATGTATGACATTGCAACTCATCTTTTTATAAAGATAAATTTGAGGTTCAGAGATCCTTTAAGGATGGAACATCTTTCAGTTCAGTTCAGTTGCTCAGTCATGTCTGACTCTTTGAGACTCCATGGACTGCAGCACACCAGGCTTCCCTGTCTACTACCACTCCTGGAGTTTACTCAAACTCACATCCATTGAATCGGTGATGCCATCCAACCATCTCATCCTCTGTCATCCCCTTCTCCTCCTGCCCTCAATCTTTCCTAGCATCAGGGTCTTTTCCAGTGAGTCAGTTCTTAGCATCAGGTAGCCAAAGTATTGGAGTTTCACATTTAGCATCAGTTCTTCCAAAGAAAATTCAGAACTGATTTCCTTTAGGATGGATTGGTTGGATCTCTTTGCTGTCCAAGGGATTCTCAAGAGTCTTCTCTAACACCACAGTTCAAAAGCATCAATTCTTCAGCACTCAGCTTTCCTTACAGTCCAACTCTCACATCCATACATGACTTACCGGAAAAACCATGCCTTTGACTAGATGGACCTTTGTTGGCAAAGTAATGTCTTTGCTTTTTAATATGCTGTCTAGGTTGGTCATAGCTTTTCTTCCAAGGAGCAAGCATGTTTTAATTTCATGGCTGCAGTCACTATCTTCAGTGATTTTGGAGCCCAAAAATAGTCTGTCACTGTTTCCGTTGTTTCCCCATCTATTTGCCATGAAGTGACAGGACTGGATGCCGTGATTATCCTTACATGGGCAGTAAATTACCCTGCAATATGAGAGGAGCATCAGATTATTGGCAGATATGAAATTCCAAATGCAAATAAGCACAACTAGAGGTCACATTTTGACAATTTTTTTTCATTATTTTAGAAAACCATGACTTTGGTTACTACCCTCTGCGCTCTTTATATTATTCTTTCATTTGGCTGATTAAAGCCATTAACTATAATACACTTGGATGGAAAAGGGAATGTCTTTTTATCCCATTTTTACCATTTAGCTGCCTTCCAATGTCCACCCAAGTATATAGAATGAACTTCTTAAAAAAAATGGGATAATGTAGAATAAAAGTTATTTGATACAATGCACCTAAAGATGTGCAGCAGTAGTTATCACAATCATTCAGTCAAAATATAATCACATGCCCCTGTCCAGAAGTAAAGGCATGTGAGTAATATATTCTTTGGATGGGGAGTATCATGCCAAGATAATATTTAGATTGTTGTTAATAAAATGGGGAAGAATTGATATTAGAAAATAATTAGCAATTTCTGACACTGAACGTTGATCACTTGTTTTAAAGCACAGTGTGTTTTATATTACTTAAATTTAAATTTGTTAAATTTTTCAGTTAAAAAACAAATAATATTATCATTTAAGATATATATATATATCTAAAATATGAAGTTGAAAGTAAACAAAAGATGCATATGAAAAAATTCCTAGATATATGCTAATATTAGAAATCAGTATTTAAGATAAAAATAAATAAATAAATGTATCTAGGGACCAAAGGTGAATACCAGGTATATCCTATACCAGACTTGCTGGAACAATTTTTATTGAGAGAAAATCACAAACAGCAATGGTAGCAGGTATGTAGACCCCCTGGTGCCCACTTAGGAGCAAATATAACCAAATCATTTTGCCATACACCTGAAATTAACACAATATTGTAAATCAACTATACTTCAGTTAAAAAGTATACATGGGCAAATAAGCAATATTGGATATTATGTAATTTTCATATGGGTCTTATGGTAAATAATACATATCTCAGACATGACTGAGCGACTTTACTTTCACTTTTCACTTTTATGCATTGGAGAAGGAAAGGGCAACCCACTCCAGTGTTCTTGCCTGGAGAATCCCAGGGATGGGGTCACACAGAGTCATACACAACTGAAGTGACTTAGCAGTAGCAGTAATGTGCTTTATATCTGAAAAATTATCAAAGAGAAAAATTTACTCTCCAATGCAAACATTTGGGAAACAAGGTAAAAAATATTGAGTTAAACATCTATCCAATGAAGATACATAAAAAGCAGCACACTAAACTTAATAAAGGAGTAAACAGAAAGAGCACAAATATGAATATAAACTAATACAACAAGAAAAGATTAAATAATAGAGGTGAAGAACAAAACCCAAAGAATTATGAAAATACTAATAACATTTGTAAACCCGTTGAAAGAATGATAAACAGAAAAAACACAGAACAACCAATTTGAGGATTAATTATATGTTAGACTACATACATTAGTCAAGGTCAAAGCTATGGTTTTTCCAGTAGTCATGCATGGATGTAGTCATGTATGGATGTGAGAGTTTGACTATAAAGAAAGCTGGTGATTTTGAACTGTGGTGTTGGAGAAGACTCTTGAGAGTCCCTTGGACTACAAGGAGATCCAACCAGTCAACCTTCAAGGAAATCAGTCTTGAATATTCATTGGAGAGACTGATGTGGAAACTGAAACTCCAATACTTAGGCCACCTGATGTGAAATACTGACTCACTGGAAAAGACCCTGATGCTGGAAACAACTGAAGGCAGGAGGAGAAAGGGATGACAGAGGGTGAGATAGTTGGATGACATCACTGACTTGATGAACATGAGTTTGAATAAGTTCCAGGAGTTGGTGATGGACAGGGAAGCTTGGCGTGCTACAGTCCATGGGGTTGCAAAGAGTTGGACACAACTGAGCGACTGGACTGGACATATATTAGAAAAATACAACTTTTCAAACTTGCCAAGTTACCACATCAGTAAAATTTTCTCACATATAAAATTGAAGTAATATATGGTTTCTCAGATTAGTGAGACTAAACATTCAAGGAAAAAAATAACTAACACAAATTCTTAAATAAAATAGTAATTGGAGAACACTTCTCAGCACATTTGATGAGGACAGAAAAATTTGATGCTAGTATCTTGGACAACTTGAGAAAGGAAAATAATAGCCATTTTGCTCTTGAGCAAAGGTATAAACATTCTAAACAAATATTATCAACTCAATCCCAACAATATATAAAGAGTATAGTAACTTATCAGGTAATAAGATTTGTCCCTGAGATTCAAGAAGGGTCATACACAAGACATCAATTGATGTAAACTACCACATTGACAGATCAAAGGAGGAAGAAATACATATTTATTTTCATAAATGCAAAAAATGTGTAATAACATTATTATCCTTTTTTTCATTGGCAGATGATGATGGAAATCAATTTCATTCACTCTTTCAATAGGACAACTGGGCAGGTTCTACTGTCTGCATATTTTCCTAAGACATTATTTTGTGTGTGTTCAGTCTCTCAGTCGTGTCCAACAGTTTAGGACACCATGGACTGTAGCCTGCCAGGTTACTCTGTCCATGAGATTTTCCAAGCAAGAATACTGGAGTGGGTTGCCATTTCCTTCTCTGGGGTATCTTCCTGACCCAGGGATCAAACTCGCATCTCTGTGTCTCCTGCATTGGCAGATCGATTTTTTACCATTAGTACCATCCAGGAAGATACTATTAAGGTCACTTAAATACATATTATTTCATATTTACTGGGTAATTAAAATATTGAGTAACATTTCATGTGGCTTTTTATTTTTGTTGTTATTTGTTGAAGTACAATTGACATGTAACATTACATTAATTTCAGGTGTACAACATGTTTTGATAATTATATATATTATAAAATGATCACCACAATAAGTCTAGTTAACATCACTTACTATACATAATTACAAAACTGTTTTTTCTTGTGCTAATAACTTTAAAAATTTACTCTCAACAACTTTCAAATTATGCAATACAGTATTATTAACTATAGTTGTCATGCTACACATTACATCCCCAGAACTTCTTTCTTTCATAACTGAAAATTTGAACAAAGGGCACAAACTACCAGTCATTATCTTTTCTTGATTAAAAACATCTCTAAGCTAAGTATTGATATGGAGAAACTCTTTTATCTAACAACAACAACAAAAAAAAAAAAAAAACTAAAAAAAGCAAAGCAAGCATACTTATTAGGGGATCACTGGACACTTAGATTTTGATGAAAGGAACAAGATATTAATGCTGGCTAACACAACGTCTATGTATCATATTACAATTAAAAACACAGTATTTAATTTTAAAGAGAAAAGTAATAAACAGTGTCAGACTGAAAGTATAAAACAAAGGCTTTATTTTTGGCTGATATTATTATATTTATATATACACATATATATATATTTGTATTTTAAAGAATCATCATGCAAATTATCATAAGCAATAAGAGAGCTTAGAAAGTTTTCCAATTGCTATTTACATTCTAATAAAATTTATTTTTATTTCTAGATTGCAGAAACAATTAGAAAATAGCACAAAACTATATAGCAACTAATAATAAATCTGACAAATAAAGTAAAAATCTCTGTGAAAAAAAAATTGCAAGACCTTATTGACATAAAAGAAAGTTAATACATGGAGAGATACACCATATTCATCATGTCCAAGGATTGCAAGAATCAAATATAATAGAGGTGCACACTATTTCTAATTTATCTTTCTAGATATCTTAAATCAGTCTCACCAGGTGTGTGTGTGTGTGTGTGTGTGTGTGTGTGTGAATAGTCAAATATTTATGGATTAAAATGAAAATGGTTGGGAATGTTTTGCAAAAATCAACACATAGATACGTTGACAGAATAAAAACTCCACAAGACCCACACAAATATCTTAATTTGATATATAAGGATATTGTTTTTCAGATAAGTGCATCAGATTTTTTGTTTTAATAACACTGCTGGGAAAGTCAAGTAGCTGTATAGAAAGATATTAAATTGAACTACTATTTCCCAACACACAAAAAATACAGGTAAACTAAGGATTGTAAAAGCAAAACTACTAAATTTAAGGGCAAAACACAGGTAAATTAAAAAAAAAATCTCGAGATCAGAAAAGATATATTAAACAAAACGGTAAAAGTATAAAGGTTAAAATGTTCCTTGTTATTGTTCAGTTGCTAAGTCATCTCTGACTCTCTGGTGGCACACAGAAGGCTCATCTGTCCTTCACTATCTCCTGGAGTTTGCTCAAATTCATGTCCATTGAGTGAGTTATACTATCCAACCATTTCATCCTCTGCCACCCACTTCTCCTTTTGCCTTCAGACTTTCCCAGCATCAGAGTCTTTTCCAATGAGTTGACTCTTCACACCAGGTGATCAAAGTATTGGAGCTTCAGCTTCAGCATTAGTCCTTCCAATGAATATTCAGGGTTGATTTCCTTTATGATTGACTGGTTTGATCTCCTTGCAGTCCAAGGGACTCTCAAGAGTCTTCTTCAGCACCACAGTTCAAAAGCATCAATTCTTTGGCACTCAGTTTTCTGGTACAACTCTCACATCCATACATGACTACTGAGAAAAACATAGCTTTGACTGGATAGACCTTTGTTAGCAAATGATGTCTCTGCTTTTCAGTAGGCTGTCTAGTTTTGTCATAACTTTCCTTCCAAGGAGCAAACATCTTTCTACTTTCATGGCTGCAGTCATAGTCCACAGTGATTTTTGGAGCCCAAGAAAATAAAATTTGTCACTGCTTCCACTTTTTCCCCTTCTATTTTCCATGGAGCAATGGTATTGGATGCTATGATGTTGGTTTTTTGAATGTTGAGTTTCAAACCAGCTTTTTCACTCTCCTTGGGTCTTCTCTGGTGGCTCAGACAGTAAAGAATGTGCCTTTAATGCAGGAGACCAGGGTTCAATTCCTGGGTTAGGAAGATCCCCTGGAAAAGCAAATGGCAACCCACTCCAGTATTCTTGCCTAGAAAATCGCATGGACAGAGGACTCTGGTGGGCTATAGTGCATGGGGTTGCAAAGAGTCAGACATGACTGAGCAACCAGCACTTTCAGCTTTCTTCACTTTCACCCTCATCAAGAGGCTCTTTAGTTCACTATGACCCACTTATCTTGGATGGCCCCACAAGACGTGGCTCATTGTTTCATTGAGTTATGCAAGCCCCTTATCCATGACAAGGCTGTGATCCATGAAGGGGAAAATAAGTTTAACTGCATTTTTTTTTTTAAAGAAAGACTTTTGTTCAGTAAATGACACTAAAATGAGAGTGAAAAGACAAGTCACAATGTGGTGAATATGTTCATAAGGACAATAATAAAAAATCAGTTCCTAAAAATTAATAAAATTAAATAAAAAATACAAATAAATTTTGTATTTGATAGCCACACCATCAAATCATTTAGCGGGAATGTCATATATGAAGAAGAATACACATATCCAATAAAAATCTGAAGATGTATTAGTCTTAAGAAACAAGTATGTTAAAATAACAATTATATATTATTATGCTCCCTATATTGGCAAAAATATTTATATATGAAAATCCTAAGCATAGAGGTGGCATAGGGCATACAACTCTCATACACTGCCTGAGGGAATAAAGTTACTCTAAGAATTTTGAAAAATCATTTGGCATTGCCCAGTAAAATACAAGGTGCACAAATGCTACAAATCAGTAATTACACTCAGGTACAGACCTCAGAACATTTCTTGCACATTTGTGCAGAATTATCTATAAGAATGTTCATAGACACAATGTTTGTGAAATGAAAGTCTCGCACTCAAGTCTGACTCCTTGCCACCCCATAGACTATAGCCTACTAGGCTCCTCTGTCCTTGGAATTCTCCAGGCAAGAATACTGGAGTAGGTAGATGTTCCCTTCTCCAGGGGTCTTCCCGACCCAGGGATCAAACCTGTGTCTCCTGTGTTGGCAGACAAATTCTTTACCACTAAGCTACCAGGGAAGCATAGTATGATTACTATAGAAATCAGAGCAGAATAGTTCCTCTGGGAAATATAGGGGTTCATGTTCAGTAAGGGGCACTTGTAGAGTTTCTACTATGATGGTGATAATTTATTATTTGAAACAAGTGATCAGTACATCAATTTTGCTTTTTATTATTATGGAAACTCTGCATATATATTTTATGAATGTCACATTAAAATTTGTGATGAACCAAAATAAATTAAGGAAACATTTTAATTACTGCTATTGTAAGTTGCATAGGTATACCATACCCATTATTTGTGGGAAAAAATTGATATATATTTTTTTAACTTTAGCTAGTGCTTTTCTCTGGATGAAATTTATTATGGAAGAAAACATAATGACTCTCTTTTATGTTCTTTATCTAATTAAACAAGTAAAGCAAAAGCAAAAAAAAAGTTGTGGCTTAGATTCTTAGGGAGAAAATTAAAGCAATATATAAAAAGTAGTATGCTTGTTTGAGAAGAAAAGTTCAGTTTTGTTTTTTACTTGTTGAGATTGACATAAACATTATCTTTAGAAAGAAAGAGTTCCTGTTTTATTAATTAGTGAATTAACAGCTCAAGATCAAAATGCTGATGCTCATGATTTAAAACTAGGTATACAGTAAACTGAACTGATAACAGTAAATAGTTTGCTGTGGATATTAAAAAGGGCCTCCAATATCACTAAATTTTATCTAGCTGACTTTCAAATATGGGTAACAAAATGTTGCCATTTTGGCATGTCTTGTGTCACATGTTCACTTACTAGAATTTTCTTTTTATGCTACAGTTGCTAGCAGTGTAGAGTCTTTGCAAAATGACTTAATCATATAATGTAGGAGATTATTCTCTACAGTAGGAAGCTTCTAATGTTAGAATAGCTTTGTATCTGTATTTCCTCAAGCTATACAACAACCTTATTTCTCCATTTTCTATATAAGAAAAGTTAATCAGTATTTCAAATTATAGTTTTACAAATCTTGCCAGAGAAGGTAGACAATTATGAAATAGAAGGAGACAGCGAAGGAAGGGTGAGGAGAAAAGGAGTAGAAGAAAAAAGGGAAAGAGGAGGAAGAAAGAAAAATCAGTAAGAAAGAAAGTAAATAAAGTAAATAATGAAAGAAGGAAGAAGGCAGAGAGAGAGGGTAGTAAAGAAGGAAAGAGGGAGGAAAGGAGGAAGGGAAGGAGGGAGGGACCGAGTGTCTTGCATCCGAGTTGCTTGTCACTTTTTGTAATTCAGTGGAGCTTTACTATGAGCTACTTAATAAGGAAAATAGGTTTGAAGGTATTCTAAAGGGCTTTGGATAAGGAATATTTGTAAGGTGAATTGACAAAATGGGACCACTCAATAAGCACTAGAATGGCTTAAGTAGGAAACACAGGTGAGAGAAAAGTTCAAAGTATTTCACTTGTGAAATAAACTTTATATTTTTTAGCAAGACAAGAAAAATTTACACATAAAAATTCCTATACACTTGGGCCTCTCCTCTCCCTACTGCTCTGCACTGTGTATCTGCCTTACACATCAACCAAACCTCCTGCACTAGCAGAAATACCTACTCCGCCAAGAGAGCAATATGCTCCTGGCATTATCAAGACAGCTCTTTAAAAGGTAATATGCTTTCTTGATCTTTCAAGGGGCCAAATAACACTTAAATCTGGATTGTGTAAACTGTTAGTAATATGTAAATTAATGTAGAGCCTTCTGTCTCAAAAACGTTAAATAAATGTGCTTTGATTTCTAACAGGCAGAACAGTTCCCAGAGCTTTTTGAAATGCTATTTCCAGATTATAATCTGCAAATTCAGCTTGAATAAAGTTCTCCACTTCTTTCATGGATTGACTTCATTTTTTGACATTAATTTTTGTTGACACACTGCAGGGACACTATCAACACACTGTTGACAAAGGGAAGGGAAGAAAGAATTGGCCCATTTATTTGCTAATTTCATGATACAAAACACTGAACTTAATGTGAGGCTGAGTCTGGGAAGTAATCCTTAAAGTTCTTGTTATAACCAAGTGTATTGAGATTTGATTAAGGGACAAGCAGTCTCAGAGCTAAATTAAGATGTAAGAATCTTTCTTGTCAGAATATTCATACATCATCATCACTTGCCTCAATATTCCTTACAAAAAATAGAGTAATATTATGTCAATTACAGTTGTTTAATGTTTTCTAGCAAGCCTCAGTGCTTGCCATCTTCCTTTCCACTTAGGCTCTCCTTGGGATAAGAAATAGCTCGTAAAGTATTGTTTAGTTAGAATCCTTTCACATGAAATTTATCTTGACTGGGTGTGGAATGGTTGGCTCACAGTCCTTTTTCTCAAATAGTCTCTGAGTTGTTTCAAAACCTGGTTGCATGTTAGAATCACCCATAGAGATTCTACTTAATATTGTAGCGTGATCTACTTACAGAGATCCTAATGTTTTTGCTCTAGGATTGGGCTCATTTAAAACTCTGAGATGACTGTAATGTGCATGTGGGTTTAAAAATCATTGACCTAAAATGAAGGTTTGTATCTTTGCTTTCATTTGTCATTCAGCTTCTGGCTTCTAGTTTTACAGATAAATTTTGTTACATCAGAATATTCTCTCCGCAACAATTTTTTTTTTTTTTTTAACATAATGTGTTTTTTCTGCTTTTGGAAATTTTTTTTTTTTTCATAATCCTGGTACCTCAGGTCTTTTTCAGGGTGGGGCTTCTCTTTATCTTGTCTACAATTTGCCCACATCCTATATAGTTCTAGTCACTTAAAATTGTTCCAACTCATCATGTAGCCATACCTCTCATTCTCCTGTTCCCAGCAATCTGGATATACTTCATACATACTTATCCAATGTTACTTTAAATTAGGATCATTTGTGTGATTATTTTATCCTGTCCAAGGGATTATAAAATCTTTGATTATTTTATCCTGTCCAAGGGATTATAAAATCTTTCTCATAATGTTGATTTTTAAATTATTTTATCTCTTTACACTTTTGCATAATGTAGAGTAAAGTGAAGTTGCTCAGTTGCGTCTGACTCTTTGTGAACCCATGGACTGTAGCCTACCAGGCTCCTCCATCCATAGGATTTTCAGGCAAGAGTACTGGAGTGGGTTGCCATTTCCTTCTTAAAGGAAGGAAATACCTTTGCATTTCCTTCTCCAAGGAAGGAAACACCCTTGTATAATGCCTTGCATATTAATTTTTATATAAAAACCATAAAAGGGAGTTTGTGCAGAGTAGGATATTTTGTTTACAAACTTATCCAGTAAATAAATACTGGGCTGGAACACTGAACCCAAATATAATTCACTAATGAGCACAGTTAGCATCCATGCCCAAGTGGGATTAAGAAAGTGAATTTGCTGGCCTGGGAAAAGAATCCAGTCAATCCTTCAATATATGATAAATTTGGGTAAGCAGGTGCCATATTCAAAGCATACCCTTTAACTATCATAAAATGTATTAAATACTTTATTTATTATAATGGACCAATGAATTCTGAGCCCTTAAATTCCTCATGCACCAACATCCCTTGCATGCTAATGAAAAAATGCTCTGAAAAATTTCAGTGTCTTATAATTCCCCTGTTTTAGGTGTGCCAAAATTAAGAAAATACTTATTTAGAGTTCCTAATATGAAGAATAATTCCAAGACTGGAAAATTATGGACAGTCACATACATTGTAAACTATAAAATTAATTTTAGGGAATCTATATTTTTGGCATTTTATTTCTAAATTTACAATTGCTGTTAGTATTTTCACATCAGTTGTGTTAAATTTATAACTAAATATAAATATGTGCATGTATTATATGTAATATTGAATATGTAATATCACCTTAAGTTCTGGAGGCAAGACATTAAAAATCAGCTTCATTGGGCTGAGATCATGGTGTCAGCAGGGTCACACTATCTCTAGAGGCCCTTAGCTAGTTAGTGTTAGTTGCTGTCATGTCTAACTCTTTGTGACCCCATGCACTGTATGTATCCCGCCAGCCTCCTCTGTCCGTGGGATTTCCCAGGCGAGAATACTGGAGTGGGTAACCATTCTCTCCTGCAGGGGATCTTCCCCATCCAGGGATTGAAACCTGGGTCTCATCATCACAACCAGATTCTTTACCATCTGATCCACCAGGGAAGCTCCTAGTGACCCTAGATAGAACCAGTTCCTTGCATCTTTCTGCTTCTGGTGGCTGCCAGCATTCCTTGGCCTGTGGACACAAAACTCCCATCTTTGCATGTCTGATCCCATTGCTTTCTCTTCCTCCTTCTGTGTGCCAAAACCCCATTTTTTTTTCCTATTGTTAGGATACCTGTGATTGCATTTTAGGACCCATCCAGATAATTCAGAAGAATACCCCATATCAAACCTTATGTTTAATCACAATGCAAAGTACTTTTTCTTTTTTTTTGTTAAAAAAGGTGGCATTTTCAGGCTCCAGAAACTAAGATAAGGATATCTTTCGGTGGGTCATTAATCACACCTTTCTATTCAAAGGATGTTCTTCATCATGACGTCAGACAGAAGATGGAAACATATTTAGCATCTAGTGTCGCTGCTGAGAAAGAACCTGCCTACCAATACAGGAACCATAAGAGATGCAGGTTCACACCTTGGGTTGGGAAGATGTCCTGGAGAAGGGCACAGCAACCTACTCCAGTATTCTTGCCTGGAGAATCCCACGCACAGAGGAGCTTGGTGGGTTACAGTCCATGAAGTCACAAGTAGGTGGACACGTCTGGAGTAGCTTAACAGAAGCAGAAGTACAGATACAAATAAGCATGGTTTTATTGCAATATATAAGTTAATATGGATATTAGAAAAGGAAATTTATCCCATTTAGATGGTTTTTTGTTGTTGAAACACCTATAATTGAATCTATAACAGAAGAATCAGTTGTCTGATTATCCTTATCAGAAAATTATCCTTACAATCTATATGCTAAAATGAAAAGCAAGAATTTATTTTTATTTAAGCCAAGTTCATTTACTTGCTAACTGAGGCTGAACATATAACCTTTCCTCTGGAAATTAAAATTGGTTTTTGCTGTAACTACACACCGTCTTCTATGAGATCACTTCATGAGCTGGTATATGAATGCACATGTTAGTAAAATACTGTTTGTAATATTTGTTTTCTTCCAAGTGTGTGAAAATTATTATGTTAGCTAAAGTGAAGGGAAAACAGAATTAAGAAAGGTTCCAAAATTGAGTGGCTTAGCAAAAATAAATATTTATTCATTTATATAACAAACCTATGGTGACAGTCCTGGTTGGTGAATGACCTTGTTCCACACGGTTACTCTGGGAACCTGCTTTTTTCTTTTCTTTCTTTTTTTTTTTTTAGCTACTCTACCTTCTTTTAAATTGTTCACCTCATATGCATGATTCACCAGCAAATTAATTATCCTGTGTAAGGGAAGAAGAGATAAAATATAAGATACTGGAAGCTCACATTCTTTTATTTCTTTTTATGTCTTAACAGTTCCTAATGCAGGATTCTGCATATAAAATAAATGTTCATTAATTGAATATTGTTTAATTACATTAATGTGTTTAATTTATATTATCCTCCAGGTTTCATGCTATTGAGAATTCATCTTCACAAAATCATTGACCAAGAAGTTTTTTAAAAAAATCCTCCACTACAAACACATTCATTATCTGTTCTTTAGCAAGGTGATATCTAAATTCCATATCATAGTGTTTTATATTTTAGTCACCTTATTTATATACTACCATATTTTAATTAAGATATTTAATTAGCATTCCAGGCTTTACTATTTTTTGATCATAAGTTGTTAACTACTTCATGATATGTGTTCATGACCAGCCAATTAAACATAAACCAATACGGCTATTTTTAATTAAAAAGGATAATGGTTGTAAAACATGATCTTTTAGCAGTGTAAATAACATTTTTAATATCAAATACTAAAAAATAAGACCACATTGGGGCAATTTTATATTGATTTTTCTAACTCATCAGGCTTAACTTTATCTGCAAAATTTGCAACAACTATTTCATTTTTATCCCAAAGCAGTCTGACTTAGTAATACTTTTGGTCTTTTTAGTGTTAAAAAATTGAAAATTATTATTTCTCTAATCATTGTATAGTTTTGCCACATATTTCTACATGCACCTAAAACAATACTGGTATTGAAAAAATGTAATCTGTATAGCTATGTGATAGTTTAATAAGAGGATATGTTTGGGAGTCAGTTTGTCAGATGTTTATGGAAAAGTTGAGTTATAAAGGTAAACTTTAGCAGAAGGGTCAAGCAGAGGATGAGAATTGTAAATTGGCCCATCTATAAAAGTAGAGGAGAGTAAATGAAATCCTCCATTTTTGAAATTATTTTATTTAGGTGATTTGCTTATACTTTTCTAATCTTTTGAGTGTGTATTTAACCCATGTGTGTATTTAAAGAAAATATTTTTTTCACAGCTATGATTTCTAAGTTTCCTAATGTAATATAATGATGATAGAGAAATAAATAGTACACACAAATAAATAGTACAATAGCCAATAAACAATAAACAGTACACATGGTTATTTAGTGGTTCACATATTAGTAAAACCTGTTGCTTCGGTGTTAATTATTTGTAGGTCTTTTCTTTAGTAACCTTGCAAAATTATCTTAGTTTGTTGATTCTTTGATTTTTTTTTTTTTTATATAGAGAAATGAAAATTTAGCTCCCTTTAAAAAAAAAAAAAGAAAAGAAAAACTGAACCAGAGTCTGCATTTAGAAGGATCATTTTGAATTTTCTCAATCTCAGAAGGTTGCACTCAGGATTTATGAGTGTGAATTGATTTTTTTTTTTTTTAATCTGGTGATTAGAGTGCCTTTGCATATTTATAAAGCAATAGTGTTTTTTTTTAATCCAATGATTGCATATAACCACAATTATAAAAAAAAGTCAAAAAACTAAAAATAGTATATAATATATAAAGATAAGAAACTGCTGGAAATAGTTGAAAAATAAAGTTTTGCAATCAAGGTTATCTCTGTTAATACTAACTTTTAAAGAAATTTTTCCATTACTATGTTATAAAAATTCTACAAATGAGATAATTTTAATATCTTATTGTGTTGCAAGTTAATTATTTGAAGTTTGTGAAACTTAAATAATCTTTCTATTTGAATATTTTAAAAATAAGAACTGTGTAAATTCTTATTTTAATATTTTCAAAGAAAAAAAAGACCAGTATCTGATTTTCACATTAATAACTAGAGAGAATATGAGAGAGAAATGGAAAAAATAGGAAAAAAATAAAAATATGTTTTTTATTACAAGGTTGATTTTTTTTTTTTTTTCCTTTCCTGGAGGTCAAGGGGTTGTTTTTCTGTCCTTTTGATAGGTAGTTAGAATAGGAATCAGGAGTCCAGAATGGCAGTGGCTAAAAGATAAGGAAGGGAAAAGCCCGTGAAAATAGAACAAAGGAAGGTCCGAGGACCAGGGTGAGGATCTCAGGTAGAACAAACAGCACTCCCGGCTAGCCCAGTTTACACAGGGCAGGCCGAGGGGGGAGGAAAAGACATATAAAAAGAGGAACCAAAGGGCCGGGGGTCTCTCTCTCCAACCCCCACCCCCAACCCCCACCCTGGCATGCTGGCTTGCTCCCCCAGTCTCTTCTCTTCACATCTTTGGGTTGGCATGCCCTCAGGCCTCAAGGCTGGATTTTCCTGCTATTTTCTAAATAAAATAGAACTGTAATACATAGGTGTAACACTGATTTATCTAAGAGCTATAAAACACGGTCTGTTCAAGAACTGAGAGCTATAACACAGTCTCTCCAAGACCCAAGAGCTGTGATGCGCTGAGGGCTTTAATGTCCGTCACTCCAAATCTTTGTTGTGACGAGACAGAACCGAGGAGCATACACTTGCCTGACACTTCTTTCCTTCTTCATCATCCAAACAAAAGCTGGATGGTGGTAGATACTCAAATATTCCTGAACTATTAATTACTGTGTGACAGGAGGACTGTCTTTTTCCCTCTAAACCCTAATTTTCATGATCATGCTCCCAAAATGAATAAAAATTAAAACAGATTCAGCTAGGTTTCTTTAAAGTACAATCATTTTTTCAGTAACTTGTTCAAAACAGAGATGAAAGTCTTCCTTGTCCTCTCTCAATTGTGCCTCTTATATATTTTTCTTACTTCTTATCCAGCAAACCAGCCAACTAGGCTCTGTCTACTTCTTTCCAAAATTGATTTAAGTGAGTCTTATGTAATTATAGGGAGCTCAATAGTATATCAAAAGCAATATATATCAAAATTAATATGAGAAGAAGAAAAAGGAGCACTGATGAAACACGAGTTTTTATTGGTTTGCAAGGAAAAGATCAGAAATTTAGCTCTGACCTATATAGTCAAAACAAACTAGAAGAATGTCCTCACATGTGTCAGTATATAACACAGTCTTATCACTAAAAGTAAGTGTCAAACTCCATGCTTCTGAGATTTTAGCAAAAGTTCTTTTAAATCTCATTATTGGATGCTAAAGTTATGATGATGAAGGGAGGGAAAATACTTTTTTTTTCCCCTCAAAAAGATGCATTTATTTTAGTGTATGTAGTGCCAAAGACATATTCTGCATATAAGCATGTGCAAATAACTTAATTCTTATCACCATATGAATTTGAATTGTTTTTTGGGAGTCAGTGCAAACTTAAATTGCTTTAGTTTCTTCTGTTGAAAATAATTTTCACATGCATCAATCAAATCAAATAAGCCAATAACTAAAGGAACAAATTTAATGTAGATTTTATATGATAGAAATACATGGGGAAGAGAATTTTTTTGAGTATTTACTATGTCAGATTTTTGTTAGGCTATTTTATATATATGAGGTATGGGGCCATGTGTCAGTAGACAAAGTGGCAGGACATAGAATTTATCAGGTACCTAACTTGGAGTTATTTAAAGATTCTTAGTCTCAGGTTCCTCATCTAGAGATAGAGACAACAATATGTTTCTAAGTAATATATGTCTGGGAAATGTTACTCCCTTCCCATATGGCTGACACAGATGAAGATGTACTAAACCAGTCAGGACAGGAGACTGGTGAAAGATCCCAGGAGGCAACTTGGGACCCTCATCAGGGGACTCAGAGGATCTTCAATTCCAATGTCAAAGGAGGTAATTTTTCCAGACTTTTATTAAAGTTCAGGAAAGAATTGGGCTAATGAGCCCAATCTTCTCTATCTTTTAAGTGGAAATAGTGAGGGAGACCAACAAGCAGATAGGCATTTTCTATGTTCTTCCAGGGAGTGTTGGATACGGTAAGATGCACACTTGCATCTAACCCATCTACCCCAGGAGTTCACCAGGGCAAATACTCAAGTAATTGGACTGCAGACCACAAAGTGAGCTCACAAAGAGTGACAATAACCTCTCTAAGGGCTCCAGCTGCTAGAGAGGGTTGTATTACAAAGAGAATACAGGTAAAATGAAATACAACTGTTGAAGGCAGGGTAAATGGATAGCATACATTACACAAGGACACACACATACAAAGAGATCCATCTACAACAAAAACAATATTCCCAGGAGCTTAAATATTTAATTATTAAACTAAAAATTATGCAGATTAAGTACAGTATAGATCAAATAAATGATTGGTAGGTCCTTCTGAGCCTTGGATTCAGTTCAGTTCAGTTCAGCTCAGTCGCTCCGTCGTGTCCGATCTTTGCAACCCCATGAATCAAAGCACACCAGGCCTCCCTATCCATCACAAACTCCCAGAGCTTACTCAAACTCATGCCCATCAAGTTGGTGATGCCATCCAGCCATCTCATCCTCTGTCGACCCCTTCTCCTGCCTTCAATCTTTCCCAGCATCAGAATCTTTTCAAATGAGTCAGCTCTTTGCATGAGGTGGCCAAAGTATTGGAGTTTCAGCTTCAGCATCAGTCCTTCCAATGAACATCCAGGACTGATCTCCTTCAGCATGGACTGGTTGGATCTCCTTGCAGTCCAAGGGACTCTCAAGAGTCTTCTCCAACACCACAGTTCAAAGGTATCAATTTTTCGGCATTCAGCTTTCTTCACAGTCCAACTCTCACATCCATACATGACTACTGGAAAAACCATAGCCTTGATCAGATGAACCTTTGTTGGCAAAGTAATGTCTCTGCTTTTTAATATCTGTCTAGGTTGGTCATAACTTTCCCTCCAAGGAGTAAGCATCTTTTAATTTCATGGCTGCAGTCACTATCTGCAGTGATTTTGGAGCCCCCAAAAATAAAGTCTGACACTGTTTCCACTGTCTCCCCATCTATTTCCCATGAGGTGTTGGGACCAGATGCCAAGATCTTAGTTTTCTGAATGCTGAGCTTTAAGCCAACTTTTTAACTCTCCTCTTTCACTTTCATCAAGAGGCTTTTTAGTTCCTCTTCACTTTCTGCCATAAGGGTGGTGTCATTTGCATATCTGAGGTTATTGACATTTCTCCCAGCAATCTTAATTTCAGCTTGTGCTTCTTCCAGCCCAGCGTTTCTCATGATGAACTCTGCATATAAGTTAAATAAGCAGGGTTACAATATACAGCCTTCACGTACTCCTTTTCCTATTTGGAACCAGTCTGTTGTTCCATGTCCAGTTCCAGCTGTTGCTTCCTGACCTGCATACAGGTTTCTCAAGAGGCAGGTCAGGTGGTCTGGTATTCCCATCTCTTTCAGGATTTTCCAGAGTTTATTGTGATCCACACAGTAGAAGGCTTTGGCGTAGTCAATAAAGCAGAAATAGATGTTTTTCTGGAATTGTCTTGCTTTTTCGATGATCCAGCAGATATTGGCAATTTGATCTCTGATTCCTCTGCCTTTTCTAAAACCTGCTTGAACATCTGGAAGTTCACAGTTCACGTATTGCTGAAGCCTGGCTTGGAGAATTTTGAGCATTACTTTACTAGCATGTGAGATGAGTGCAATTGTGCGGTAGTTTGAGCATTCTTTGGGATTGCCTTTCTTAGGGAATGAAAACGGACCTTTTACAGTCCCGTGGCCACTGCTGAGTTTTCCAAATTTGCTGGCATATTGAGTGCAGCACTTTCACAGCATCATCTTTCAGGATTTGAAATACCTCAACACACAATTCCATCACATCCACTAGCTTTGTTCGTAGTGATACTTTCTAAGGCCCACTTGACTTCACTTTCCAGGATGTCTGGCTCTAGGTGAGTGATCACACCATTGTGATTATCTGGTTCATGAAGATCTTTTTTGTACAGTTCTTCTGTGTATTCTTGCCACCTCTTCTTAATATCTTCTGCTTCTCTTAGGCCCATACCATTTCTGTCCTTTATTAAGCCCATTTTTGCATGAAATATTCTCTTGGTATTTCTAATTTTCTTGAGGAGATCTCTATTCTTTTCCATTCTATTGTTTTCCTCTATTTCTTCGCATTGATCGCCGAGGAAGGCTTTCTTATATCTCCTGGCTATTCTTTGGAACTCTGCATTCAAATGGGAATATCTTTCCTTTTCTCCTTTGCTTTTTGCTTCTCTTCTTTGCACAGCTATTTGTAAAGCCTCCTCAGACAACCGTTTTGCCTTTTTGCATTTCTTTTCCATGGTGATGGTCTTGATCCCTGTCTCCTATACAATGTCACGAACCTCCATCCATAGTTCATCAGATACTCTGTCTATCAGATCTAGTCCCTTAAATCTATTTCTCACTTCCACTGTATATTCATAAGGGATTTTATTTAGGTCATACCTGAATGGTCTAGTGGTTATCCCTACTTTCTTCAGTTTAAGTCTGAATTTGGCAATAAGGAGTTCATGATCTGAGCCACAGTCAGCTCCTGGTCTTGTTTTTGCTGACTCTATAGAGCTTCTCCATCTTTGGCTGCGAAGAATATAATCAGTCTGATTTCGGTGTTGGCCATCTGGTGATGTCCATGTATAGAGTCTTCTCTTGTGTTGTTGGAAGAGGGTGTTTGCTATGACCAGTGCATTCTCTTGGCAAAACTCTATTAGCCTTTGCCCTGTTTCATTCTGTACTCCAAGGCCAAATTTGCCTGTTACTCCAGGTGTTTCTTGACTTCCTACTTTTGCATTCCAGTCCCCTATGATGAAAAGGTCATCTTTTTTGGGTGTTAGTTCTAAAAGGTCTTGTAGGTCTTCATAGAACCATTCAACTTCAGCTTCTTCAGTGTTACTGGTTGGGGCATAGGCTTGGATTACCGTAATATTGAATGGTTTGCTTTGGAAACGAACAGAGATCATTCTGTCATTTTTGAGATTGCATCCAAGTACTGCATTTCAGACTTTTGTTGACTATGATGGCTACTCCATTTCTTCTAAGGGATTCCTGCCCACAGTAGTAGATATAATGGTCATCTGAGTTAAATTCACCCATTCAAGTCCATTTTAGTTCGCTGATTCCTAGAATGTTGATGTTCACTCTTGCCATCTCCTGTTTGACCTCTTCCAATTTGCCTTGATTCATGGACCTAACATTCCAGGTTCCTATGCAATATTACTCTTTACAACATTGGACCTTGCTTCTATCACCAGTCCCATCCACAACTGGGTATTGTTTTTGCTTTAGCTCCATTCCTTCATTCTTTCTGGAGTTATTTCTCCACTGATCTCCAGTAGCATATTGGGCACCTACAGACCTGGGGAATTTCTTTTTCAGTATCCTATCATTTTGCCTTCTCATACTGTTCATGGGGTTCTCTTGGATTAATGCTCTGGAAAATCAAGGGCAAGAAAATCTCAAAGCACAAAGGAAAACATTAAGGTGAAGTAAACATTCAGAAAATAATTTATTTTAAAAACTTGGAATGACAGATGTGAAAAGAGAAAATGGAACAGATGTGTTAGAGGTAATAATTAAATAATTTATAGAAAATATTTCCCCTTAGTTGGAAAGATCTGAGTCTACAAATTGAAAGGTGTCACTATTATTCAGGGTAAATTAATGAGAAACACACAGAGAGGACAAATTCTGGTAAAACTGTTGAGGTCTAAATAAGACAATGAAAAATATTACTATATGTTTCCAGGCAGAAAGAACATATATGGTCTACTGGCCTTGGACTTCTGCTATGTAAATAACACTGGATGTGAATACAGTAGGATCCTCCATCCACCCATATATCATTCAGGTGAAATGGATTCTATCTTACTGTAAAATATGTAGCAATGAAAGTGAAGTCGCTCAGTCGTGTCCAACTCTTTGGGTCTCCGTGGACTGTAGCCTACCAGGCTCCTCTGTCCATGGGACTTTCCAGGCAAGAATACTGGAGCGTGTTGCCATTTGCTTCTCCAGGGGATCTTCCTGACCCAGGGATCAAACCCGTGTGTCCCGCATTGCAGGCAGACGCTTTAACCTCTGAGCCACCAGGGAAGCCCATATGTAGCAATAGTGTATGTAGCAATAGTATATACTAATTTTAAAGAGAAGCATCATAAGAATATTCTAACATTAAAATAATTTCAAGATTAAAATACCTTGTTGGCTTAAAAAATGCACAGTGTGTGAGTTGCAAGTTAAGTTTTATGAGGACAAAATGAAGACTGCAATTTGGAAGACAACATCCTAGATAGTGCTGAGGAACTGCTCCAAAGAGGTAGGGGGGAATGTAGTATTTATGTGATTATGGTGAAGTGAGAGCACATGCACTCAAGGACATATTTTTCCAAGCTTTGCTAGTCTCATGAAGCTTTCTGTGAGTCATGAGGAACCTAAACTCTTTTCTGAGTGTGTTGAAAATTAGCAGTGCAGCAGCACATAAATTAATCCTTGATGGCAAGTGCCAATTTGTAGTTTGACAACCTATTATCTGAGTGGATAAAAATATATATATTTTTATGTTTGTAAAGAAACCACATGATTAAAGGATAAAAGGTCAACAATGAACTATAAAACTCAAGAAAGTAAGACATGAAATTTGATATTTAAGTATAGGATTTAGAATATTTGAAGCAATTAAAAAAAAAAAACTTTGACTATAATGACTAGACATTAGGGTAGGTTGATGATTTATTGCAGAAGTGACCTATGAATGAAGGGTTTTCCTGGTGTCTCAAACAGTCTCCTGCCTGCAATGCAGAAGACCCAGGTTCAATCCCTGGGTCTGGAAGGCCCCCTGGAAAAGGCAATGGCTGCCCACTCCAATTTTTTTTTTTGCCTGGAGAGTTCTGTGGAGAGAGGAATCTGGCAGGCTACAGTGGCTGATGATTTGTGGAAGAAATGACCTATATTGGTCCTGAATATTGCTGATAACATGAGGATGAAGCAAAAATAAATAAATAACTGAAATGAAATAATAAAATTTCTAAATGAATATTCAATTTCCAAGTGAAATGAAACCGTTAATGTTTTCTAGAAAAAATTCTGTTTATTAAAAGGAAAGTCAATCAAAAATGAATTGAAGGGTAAGGAGAACAACCTCTGGATTAGATGACATTGCCACTGACATAATAAATGACAGAGAAGGTTATCAAAACAATTCAGAGCCTGTACTAAGATGAACAAGGTGTTAGTCAGAAGCAATGATGCAATAATTCTTCTGCCACAAAGAGAACACCAAATTAATCCTTGATTGATTAACTTTTGCTATAATACACTTTAAAATGAGTAATTAAGTAATCTTAAAATGAGTTTATTTCTCATAAAAGCACTAAAATATTAGTTCATATTTTTTCTTAAGAGAAAGAATCAATGAGAGTGGGTGTTCAGTAGTGCTCTTTTGGAGATCAGTTAAGTTATAGAGAAAAAGGATAACCTCAATTTCTAAAAATTTTGATCCAAATACCTCTATTTTAAACCATAGTGTTATTTAGTGTCATCCCGCATCCCTTCTGAGAGGATCTATGAATTCCCCTTTGATCAAATACTGTCTCAATTAATGCCAATTCACCAAGGCTGCATTGATATTATTTTGAAACTTGTATAGCTGCTGTTATAATTAATACAATGCACTTAGTGTAAAATGTTAAGTTTATTGATGTGATATTTGAGTTCATGGACAATGAAAATAAAATCCTGTTACCCAAGAGTCCACAAACATATTTTACACTAAAAATTATTTTTAAAACACTGAGGAACTGTCCAATTTTGGGGCTTCCCAGTGGCTCAGTGGTAAAGAATCTGTCTACAACGCAGGGGACATAGGACATGTGGGTTCAATCCCTGGATCAGGAAGATCTCCTGGAGGAGGGAATGCTACCACTACAGTATCCTTGCCTGGGAAATGCCATGGACAGAGGAGCCTAGGGGGCTACAATCCATAGAGTCACAGAGTCGTACGTGACTGAACACACACACACACATCCAATTTTTACCTGCCTTAGCTCTTGGTTTTCTCTGCACTTTATATTAATGTGGACAAATCTTGTTTACCATTATGAATGCAAAGCCATCATAATGGAGCTGCTGATAAATGGAAGTATATACATTTATATCCAAATCACCCTTGCTTATCTGAAAATTGTGAGGCGAGCAGAAGTAACACAGCTTAGATTAGGAGTAGACCTTCCTACTTGGTACCACTGTTTGCCAATTAGGACCAATTAGCTTTCACTTAATACTGACCGCTGTTTGCCAATTAGGAAATTAGGAACTGGGCAGAAACCCCCAGGAAAGTCCCGCGCGCGCAAAAGTATTGACCAATGAAATTGCTTTGCAAACGTGTAACCAATCTGCTTCTCACCCTATAAATTTGTGTAACAGCTTCGGCTCAGGGCTCTCTGACTTGCACCACTACGTTGGTTGCGGGCGGAGAGTCCTGGCTGGAGTCAGTAATAAACTTCCCTTCCTGCGAGTTGCATTGTCTTGGAGGCCTTCTCTCTTCCCGCTCGGGGATTCGGACATCGGGCATAACAAAAATGATTTTCCACTAAAATAAAACATGGCATTTCTATAATCCAGAGATAATTATTAGATAGAATTTAATTAGATTTTATTCTATCTAATGAATTAGATAGAAATTAATAGATTCTATTCTAGAATAGAATAGATTAGAATAGAATAGAATAGATTCCATAGATAGAATAATAGATTAGAATAATATAATAATAGAATAGAATAGATTCTATCTATTAATTAGATAGAAATTAATTATATTTTATTCTATCTAATAAAATTATTAGATTTTATTCTATCTAATAAATTATTAGATACCTATCTAATAATTAGATATCTAATCTGTCTATAATAATAATAATAGATATCTATCTATCTAATAATTTTATTCTATCTAATAAAATTATTATTTCTATAATCCAGAGATAATTATTAGATATAATTTAATTAGATTTTATTCTATCTAATAAATTAGAAATTAATAGATTCTATTCTAGAATAGAACAGATTAGAATAGAATAGAATAGATTCTATAGATAGAATAATAGATTAGAATAATATAATAATAGATAATAATAGAATAGAATAGATTCTATCTAATAATTAGAGGTTAATTAGATTTTATTCTATCTAATAAAATTATCAGATAGAATTTAATTATATTTGAGGGTTTTTATTCTTTGTTTTTCCTCAGTCTGTCTACATATTTCTTCTGTATTGGAAACTAGTGTTAAGACATCTAATTAATGACCATAATTAAAATTTTGCATTCCTGAATATTCAGACAGTGTATTAAATCTTTTGTATACATTATGGCTTCTTCCTTGAGGTTGGTTCTATTCTTACCTTCACGTGAAATGAAAATATCTCCTGCCATATTAATAAGCAAGAAATGCCATGGCCATCAGTGGTTTCTGGTCTCCAAATGTGAATGAGAGCTCCCAAAACTGTGATCCAGCAGATGCTGCCACCCCCCACAGTGATTGCTGAGGAGCTGGGGGAATGTAAGATGCAAGGTGAACAAGGAAACAGGATTGGCCCCAGATAGCTGAGGTGCATGTGAAAGGAGTGAATTGGGTAAGCCCAAAGGCTTGCATCTTTGCATACATAGAATGCTAAATTCCTTAACTTGATACCTGATCTTTGATGTTCAGACTGCCTTCTCCCTTTGTTACAAACTTGTATATATCCTGACTTTCTCTCCTGCCTCTTTAGAGCAGTTTTCTCAGAGCTACTGAGATCCTATTTCCTGGACTCTGAGTTCCTAAATTTTCCCACCAAATAAATTACTTTCACTTTGTGACTATATTTTTTAGTCAATGTTCATTTTAAGAGTGAGAAAGCTGAGGTTTATAAGTATTTGACTTTTAGTATGTGGCACAAAAGTCATGAGCTAATACTCAAATTGGCAATCTGATACCACAATCCATAATTTAGATAACTCAAATCGCTAGTGATTAATGTACAATGCTATACAAAGTTAAGGCTTCTCAGGTGGCGCTAGTGGTAAAGAACCCACCCATCTGCTAATGAAGGAGAAATAGATGTGAGTTCAGTCCCTGGGTGGGGAAGATCCCCTGAAGGAGGGCATGACAACCCTCTCCAGTATTCTTGCCTGGAGAATTCCATGGACAGAGGAACCTGGAGGGCTACAATCCATAGGGTTACACAGAGTCAGACAGGACTGGAGCCACTTAACATGCATACAAAGTTATTGTCTTAATACATTGGTTTTGTTGTTGCTTTTACAGAAAATACCATGACTTCCAAGTGCTACACCAACTCAGAAGTTTGATAGTGACAGCCTTGGTGTTTTGCTCCTTTTCTTCTGTTCTTTGCTGTGGGCCTACTGATTCATACACTTCTGAAAAGATGCTTAGAAAACATCTCTAGGAATAATCTTATCACAGTTGCCTATAACTTAATAAGCCCTGATTATACAGGACTTTAAATGATCTATTAAGCCAAGCACTTTCACCTGAATAAAGCACAGATAAAAATTTATTATATTTGAAAAATATTATGACTTTTTCCATATTGGTAAATAGAAATTATTTTTGGTTTCTTTTTGTGTTCATCCACTATCATTTTTTCCTACTTAAGGAACTTTGTATTGTTAGGTAGTTAGAATAGGAAAAAGGAGTCCAGAATGGTGGTGGCTAAAGGACAAGGAGTGCTTTCCTTTACTTTCTAAATAAAACTGAGTTATATCATGAAACTGTAACACTGGTCTGTCCGAGAGCTGAGACACGGTCTGTCTGAGAGGTGTGACCGCTGAGGGCTTTAATGTCCATAGCTTCAGATTTTTGTTGTGATGAGAGAGAACCGAGAAAATTGCATACTCCCTGACAACTATGGTGTTGTGAGTCCAATTTAACCTGGCTGAAACAACCTCGGCACGGTCCCCACAAGGAGGAGGCCAAGCGCAGCAGGAGCCCAACTCAGCAAAAGCTCCCATGGTAGAAGTGGAACACGAAGAAAACCCAGTGCAGGAGAAGTGACAAGAAGTCCAGTGTGCTGGAAACCAGGACAGCAAGAAACGAACTCAGCAGAAAGTTGACGCAGCTCAGTCTCAGATTCCAGAAGACCTCTGGTTAAGGTAGGAGGTCCTCGCTCCTATGGTTGGAGAGACATATGCTTAACAAAATTTTAATTCCTTTACAATCTCTCATTTCTTGTTTCCTTGAACCCCCCACGAACAGGCGAGCAGCAGTGCGTGCAATTGAGGGACTCCGGAGAGGCTATTCCTCAGTATGTCCCAAAGACTTCACTTTTTGCTGAGCCCTAGTATCTGTTACCTAAGCTGGTGCAGGTTCTTCTGTCCTTAATCTTCTTTGTGCCAAGGATCAGGCCAATGGAAACTGTTAGCACAGGTTAGGTATTTAGCAGATTTTCTGGCAGTCTATGAGGGGGATTCCTTGGCACGTTTTTCCCGCTGCTTTTTCCTGCTATCCTTCAGCTCCTCTCTCCTGGTACTTGAGCCCAGCCAAACCCCATGATGCCTGGCTTCAGGACCTACTGAAGCTCAGGCTCTAATGTCTCACTGCAAAAATTCAGTGAGAGACACAGCGACAGGTAAGAGGTGGATTAGTTAGGATTCAGAGAGACGTGCACACTGCAGGGTGTGGGCCATTGCAGAGGGCAAAGGCTTTGGCCAGGGAATGCAGTCTGGCTAGTTTTTGCAATCTGGGTGAATTCATATGTTAATGAGTGGGAGGATCACCCCAACCATTGGGGAACCACCCACTCCTCCATCTATTGGCAGTGCCTTGGAGCTGTCCTGCCACCTCTGGGTGTCATTTAGTTTATAGATAGGAGATTAAGGTTTACTTGAATTTGACTTGTCATCTTGGACTCAATTGATTTTAATTGGTTTATGTTACGCCCTTGGGCTATGTCATTCTTTTAAAAGTTATGCTCGGCTCCCTTTCCTCCTGTTTCACTCCCTTTTCCTGAGCTCCATCCTGGCTCACAATGTTGCCTCTACAATCTTCTGGAGGGACAACCAGAAAATAGTTGGCCCTAGGAAGGGAAATACTCTATAATATCCAGCCCCTCTAGATATTCAGGCCTTCATCACCCATGTTTCCTACAACATGTGCAACATCAACATCTCTCAGTGAACCTGCTAGGGTGGGAGACAGGCACAATATGCCTGCTAGAAGTCCATCTGTTGGCATCTCTTAAAAGGCAATTGAACTTCTAGGGATAATGTTTGCCACTTTGGGAGTTAGCCTTGCAGGCCGTTTGGGCCGAAACATTTACCACCCTTCTCCTAAAGTTACAAACATACCCCCAGATCAAATCTCCACTCCACTTGTATGGAACATCTGGTCTGTTGCCTTTTACCAATTTGTTCTCAAGCCAATTACTAACTCCTACAACCAGGACCCTGCCCCCTTGTAGGCAACATTGCTCCACCTGGCCCATTATTAAAATACTTTAATGTACCTAACAGGGCCAGATAACCCACTCCTTTGTCACTACAGTTATTACCTAAAGTGGGTCTATGACAATGAAATGCTTACTTTTGGTGACACCCTAACCTGCTCTTATGGAGGACTAGGGGAAGAAATCAGTGACTTACAATCCCTTAGAGCAGTAAGAGGATAAGGCTTGTGACTGTTTCACCAGATTCCCAGTCTCAGGGCACAGGCTTGGATTGCTTTACATCATGGTATCTGTTCCCATCCGTGATGAACAAACTGGCAATAAATTAAAATTATAACCCCTTAATCCTACCCAGCACTGGTCACACTGGAGACCTTGGGGATGCCCAACTCCAGTCCTGGGGTCCCAGGAGGTCAATCTGCCTTGACCTGCCTAGGGATCTGGTCCTCAAAAGTTGGTCATGCCTCAACCTGCTTGGGGATCCGCCAGTCCAGGGGTCCCAGGAGGTCATCACGCCTTGACCTGCCCAGGGATTAGATCTCCAGGAGGCCTCTGCTTGCCTGGGGATCTGTACCCTGACCTGGGGACACCTGGCTCTCAGGTTGCAATGGTACTGTGTGGATAAGCTTCAGAAAGACTCATCCCTAAGGAAGTCCACCCATGGAAATAGAAGGAAGGCTATTACTTGTGGGATGGTGCCCAGTTTCAGCAATAACTCAGGAGCCCAACGAGAACCCCACTGCCTTCCTGGAAAGGCTAAAAGAGGCCCTCCAAAAGCTTACCAATCTGGACGTAGACTCTTATGAGGGACAGGTGATTTTAAAGGACAAAATTCCTGTCCCAATGTGCATCAAACAACAGTATTAAGTTAGAAGAGCTACAGCAACAGGAAGCTGCTGCCTCTTTAGATGAGATGGTCCAGACGGCCACCAATACCTTTTATAACAGAGAACAGGAGAAGGAGGCCAAGGCCCAGGAGAGGGAGAAAAGGAAAGAGACAAGGTATGCCCAGATGCTGGCTGCCCTCCAGGGAAACCCTATGGCAAACCCTGAGTCCTTAAAGGACAGGGCATGAGGCAAATGCCAAGACAGGCGGTGTATTGGGCCAAAGAGTGTCCAAACCATGACAAGTCTCCTAAAATGGCTTGCTATAAATGACATCAACTGGGACATTGGGTAGCACTCTGCCCTTGGGGCCCAAGAGCCTCAAGGTCAAGTGCCAAGCCTTCCCTCACGATGGTTCAACAAGACTGAAGCGGCCTGCTCCAGCCAGCCCACCTGTCACAGATAACCATCATGGGGTTGGAGCCAAGGGTGCAACTGGATGTGGCAGGTAGGTCCGAGAATTTCTCAGTTGACACAGGTGCTACCTATTCTGTCCTGACCTCTGACTTTGGAGCCTTTTCCTCCCAAACCTGTACCATTTTGGGTGCTACAGGAAAAACAATCACAAAAAGATTCACCTGAATACTTTGTTGCTGGCATGGACAAATATTTTCCCACTAGTTTCTACTGGACCTGATGGTCCTCTTCCCTTACTGGGAAGAAATAACTCCCTGACTTCAAAACCTTGCAGCTATTTCAGTCCCGATAGAAGATGCTTTAAAACTCTCTTTTGGGTGCAAACTAACTATTTTTACCAGCCACCAAGTGAAACAACTCCTAAATGGGAAAGGCCATTTATGGATGTCCATTCAAAGAATCCTCAGATATCAAGTAGAGCTGATGGAAAATCCAGGCCTCACTATATTCGCTTGTGAGAGTCTTAACCCAGCCACCTTCCTGCCTACCCCCGAGGGCTCTCTCCCCTTTCACTCCTGCCTAGAAACCTTGGACCACTGGACAAAATCCTGGGAGGGATTGTCAGAAGATCCTCTGATCAATCCTGAGGAAATCTGGTACACTGATGGAAGTAGTTTTGTCTTGGATATGAAAAAAGAAGAGCTGAATATGCAGTAGTCTCCAATTTTCAGACCATAGAGGCTAAACCTTTGCCACCAGGTCAACAAGCTACAACATGCAGTGCCAGTTCAACAGGGATGTATAAAACTACAGCTGACCACGGAAAATATCACTCATCCTTAGATGGGCACCGTTATAAGGGCTCTGAGGCCTGAGACTAGCAAGAGGAGGAGGTCCAATGCCCCTCGCCATCACAGTTCAGCAGGAAGTAGCCAGAAAGACCTCGACACCCCTATTCCCAAAGAATTGCACCTCCCGTCTCTTGAGGGGGGAATGCTAGGTAGTTAGAATAGGAAAAAGGAGTCCAGAATGGCAGTGGGTAAAAGACAAGGAAGGGAAAAGCCCGTGAAAAAAGAACAAAGGAAGGTCTGAGGACTGGAGTGAGGACATCAGGTAGAACAAATAGCACTCCTGGCTAGCCCAGTTTACATAGGGTAGGCTCAGGGGGAGGGGAAAAAAGCATAAAAAGAAGAGCCAAAAGGCCAGGGGTCTCTCTCTGTCTTTCTCTCTCTCTCTCCTCTTCGTGTCTTTTGGGTCAGCATACCCTCATGCCTCCAGGATGTATTTTCCTTTATTTTCTAAATAAAACTGAGCTGTAACACGGAGCTGTAACACCAATCTGTCCAAGAGCTGTAACACTGATCTGTATGAGAGCTGAGACAGTCTGTCCAAGAGCTGAGGCACACTGAGGGCTTTAACATCCATTACTTCAAATATTTGTTGTGATGAGACAGAACTGAGGAAATTACACACTCCCCTGACAATATCAATGTTTATTTCAGGTAAAATGTTCATATGAATATAATGCCTTTTTTAAGAAAGCTTTTGAATACTTTAGCACCCTTAGCGAAATTTATTTTTTCTATTTTAATTGTGTTTTTACTATCTGAATTTTCCTCTAAATTTTATACACATTTGTTTCTCAGTTTGAAAAATTTCAAACATATATAAAAGTAAACAAGAATATAATGAACCCATATTTGTTATCACTCAGCTTCACTAATTGTTAACACATAGTCAATATTTATCACTTATCAGTATTTTAGTATCTCTAAAAGAGAATAATTATATTTGAAAATATAGCTACATACCTATGATGCTATTATCACATAATTTTTAATACTTAATTCTTTACTCTCATTTCTTTTTGCTTTTTTTTTTTTTTTTTTGGACTAGATTGTTTTAAGCTGTTTGTGGGCACATCTTTTTGGCACATTTTCATTTATAATTTTTATGAGATATTGTTTTCCTGAAATTCTAAGACAGAGAGATGCGAGGACAGTTTTTCAGGCTTATTAGTGCAATAGCTCCTTCATCTCTTTGCTTTCAACTCTCAGCAGTTTTTCCTGTTCATGAGGTTTTGTCAAGGGAGGATATTTTAGTTTGTTAGTTTAAAGAATTTATAGGAGCCAACATTCTCCAGCCTTTTCAGTACTTACCATGAATCCATGAACAGGAGCAAAAAATTCCCTTCCACTTTTGTACCCTGTTGACCCTTTAAATACCCCCAAAACAATTTTCTAGGATGCATTTGTTGGCAATTTGTTGGTTCTTCTCTTCTTGGACTTGTCAGATGACCTTTGCTTCTATCTGCTACTTTCTAATAGATTATATTATTTATAGGCTTGAAGCTGTGAGTTTTCCCTACACACTTACATTTGTGAGTTACTACACATTATACTATGGTAAAATCTTCATATATTTTTGGTTTTGTTAGTCTTGTTCTACTATCATCTCCCACCGATTTTTTATTTCAAAGAAACTCTCCAATTGTAGTTTAGTTGAACATGAAATTTAGATAGTTAGGTTCTCCTTTGGTTTGTTTCTCTGGCCTCAGGATTTTGAAGATATTATTCCACTGTTTTCTGGTGTTCATTGTTGTTAGTGAGAAGAGTATCAGCTCTTTGTTGTTATAATTGTATTTGTTCAATAATTAATAATGAGATTAAAAAGGGACACACAAAAATACTGGTGTTTTCCATATTACAGGTAGAGTTTCATTCAACTATTTGATGGATTGTTTATTTAAATTTTCAAGTATTTATATTTTCTTTCTTGTTGAATAAAAATTCTATTTCTTCAGAAATGACATTTCTGGTAATAAATATGGTATATATCAGGAAAAATCATATGATACATTCAGAAAGTTTGGACATAGAAGTCAGGAGGCAAATTTTTGTCTCTACCATTAATTAATTAGATCATTTTGGAATATTTCATTTAAATATTTTTCTTAGGATATTATATATTTTACGGGGACTAATAATGCACTGCCCTTGCTTTGTAGAGAGTTTGGAAATACAAAATTAAATTTTAATGTGTACAGAAAAGAAAATTGCTCTATGGATTTGAGCATTATTTGGCCATTATCATTTTTTGTAATACTGTTACAAAATAGCATTTTGGCTGTGCTCAGTCTTCATTGCTGCCTTCCCCCCCGCCCCCCAATTGCAGCAAGTAGGGGCTACTCTCTAGTGGCAGCGCTTGGGCTTCTCATTGCAGTGGCTTCTTTTGTTGCAGAGCATAGACCTTATAGTGTTCGAGCTTCAGTAGCTGTAGCTCATGGGTTCAGTAGTTGTGACTCCTGGACTAAAACACAGGACCAATAGCTGTGGTGCACAGGCTTAGTAGCTCCACAGTGGGTAGGATCTTCCCAAATCAGGGATCAAGCATGTGTCTCTGCATTGGCAGGCAGATTCTTTATCACTGAGCCACCAGGGAAGCACAAAAATATTATTTTTATAGGACAAAATTGTATGAAGCTTATCTAAATATAAATTTCATAGCTACAATTGTATGTACAGATGTATTCATAGATACATTTAAAATACAAATCCAGAAATACAGCTTTTTCAGTATCAGATAATTTTTAGGAAAAAAGGGGCATGTTTTGTTTGGACACTATTTGACATTAACATGATATGTCTCCAACTATGATATGTATTCATAAATGCATAGAAAAATGCATAGGAAAAACAGCACAGAGAGCAATTCTACAGATTAAAATACATTATTTTTTAGAGGAATAAAATGTAAAAACTATATAGTATTGCTTAGTTTATTACAGCAGAAGTTAGCATAAAAATAAAAGTATCATCATATTTATATTACAAATGTTTTATTTCCAGAGTCAGTTCTTAAGGGACTCATAAAACAACCAATCATGTTCCCATTAAAATGCAAGATGATATGTTTTATTTAAAATTGCTTTAGGAACAATCATGGAAAGTTTCACTAAAATGAGAAATGTTTTTGAACATATTCCTTTTATTTCTTATTTATCAGTTGAAGAATTTATTCAGTGTTAACCTGGGAGAGGATTTGACAACTTCTTTTTTATTCATTTTATAGTGACACATTATCAATCATATATGAATGAGACAATGATTCTTTTTAAAATCTAGCTAGCCATATAAAGTATACTTCAACAAAAAAATTAAGAAAGAATAATATGTTGTGTTTAGTCTCTCAGTTGTGTCTGACTCTTTGCGACCCTGTGGACTGTAGCCCACAAGACTCCTTTGTCCATGGGGATTCTCCAGGCAAGAATACTGGAGTGGATTACCATGCCTTCCTCCAGGGGATCTTCCCAACCCAGGGATAGAACCCAGGTCTCCTGCATTACAGGTAGATTCTTTACCAGCTGAGCTATCAGGGAAGCCATAGCAAAATAATAATATTCAATAATTTACAGTAAATCTCTTTCATGTAGCTGTATTCCTTTTGACCAAAAACAAACAAAAAAATAATAAATAAATAAGAAATACATGGGATATATCATTATGATCACTTATGCTAACTAGAGTGAAACAGAAATATTCATTCTAATTTTTTTTAAACATCAAGTTCAGGCAGAAGGAAAACCTTAGTTCAAGCTTTATCTTTTTAAGAGAAATTACCATCTTTTTACCTTCTCAGTGAATTTTTGTTTAGCCAACCTCAAAACACACCAAACACACACTCTCTTCTGCTGGTTGCCATGACACTTTGCATCTGAACCCAGAGTTCAATATGTTAGTTTCATTTTGGTTAATTAGAACATTATTTCTAAAAACACAGCATTTGGTGGGGAGAGGAGTAGAAAAACATGCTTAGAGAACAGAATGTTGTGTATATATATGCATGGATGTACGCATTTTAAAATTACTTCTTTTCTATTTATCAGTTCAGTTCAATTGCTCAGGTCATGTCCAGCTCTTTGCAACACCATGGACTGCATGACAGGCTTCCCCATCCATCACCAAAATCTGGGTCTTTTCTAATGAGTCAGTTCTATGCTTCAAAGTGGCCAAAGTATTGGAGCTTCACCTTGAGCATCAGTCTTTTCAGTGAATATTCAGGATTTATTTTCTTTAGGATTGACTACTTTGATCTTCTTGCAGTCCAAGCTGACTCAGGAAAAGATCCTGATGCTTGGAAAGATGGAAGCCAGGAGGAGAAGGGGCAACAGAAGATGAGATGATTGGACAGCATCATTGACTCAACAGACATGAGTCTGAGCAAACTCCAGGAGCTGGTGAAGGACAGGGAAGCCTGGCGTGTTGCAGTCCATGAGGTTGCAGAGTCAGACATGACTGAGTGACTGTAAAACAACAACAAGAACATTCTGTCTTAAGAAGCCTTCATGATTTTGATTGGATTTTTCTCTCTTCCTGAAAATCCACCCATTTAGTGAGCCCAGGATCCTTTCAGGGGGTTGAGGTCAAATGATTTTTATAATGATGCTAAATGTTATTTGTCATTGTTTACTTTGAAACCTTCAAAAATGCACAGTTGAGTTTTCCAGAGATTGCATATCTGATGTAACAACAAATGTTACATCATTAAGCCAAATGTGAAAGAGTTTGGGCAAAATGTAAAACAATGACTTTCTTATACTATGTTTTTTGCTTGTTTTGGAAATAATGTTATTTTATAAAATATATTGCTATAAGTAAAATATATTTAAATAGGTTAAATATATTTACTTTGTTATTTTAAATAACAATTATTTTCAAATATCTCATTTAAATGGATATCTATGTAAATTTGTAACAATTTTATTCCACATAAACAAAATTTCTTTGAGATTTTGAAGTTTTAAGAGCTTCAAGGTTCCTGAAATTAAAACATTTAAGAATCACTACTTTTACAACTTGCCTGGGAACTAAGTCATCCCATAAATTAATTAAAATTTGGGGATTTCCTTTGTGACTCAGACAATAAAGAATCTGCCTGCAATGCAGGAGACCTGGGTTTGATCCCTGGGTTGGGAAGATCTCCTGGAGAAGGGAATGGCAACCCACTCCAACATTCTTGCCTGGAGAATTCCATGGATGAGCCTGGCAGGCTACAGCCCATGGTGCCACAAGGAGTTGAACATGACCAAGTGACATATTATTTGATAGAGGATAAGTATTTTACTTCCTTGATTAAATTTTAATTTTATAATGCCACTTCAGAGCTTGAAGACAGAAAATGTCTATCTTTAAAAATAATTGGAAGTACACAAAATTATAAATAAAATTGGAAACCAAGTCACCAAATCTTTTTTTTTTTTTTCTGTTCATAATTATTGGTGGTGATTGGAAGTTTAGTCGCTAAGTTGTGTCTGATTCTTGCAACCCCACTGACTGTAGCCCGCTAGACCCTCCTGTCCCTGGGGTTTCCCAGACAAGAATGCTGGAGTGGGTTGTCATTTCCTTCTCCAGGGGATCTTCCCAACCCAGGGATCAAATATGAGTATCTTGCATTGCAGGTAGATTCTTTACCAGCTAAGCCAGTCTTCACTGTTATAAGGTTACTTAAATCTCCCACAGGAAGTGTGGCTTTTTATGACAGATGATTCTTACTATACCTCACACGTCATACTCAGTTTAATTTAAGCTGAATTGCTTATATAGGGAGCATAACATGATGGAGAAAGCACAAGACCTTGCAATGAATAAAATCTGAAATAAATTTTGACTCAGCTACTCACCAGGCATCCTTGGGGAATGTTTTTAAACTCTTTGTTCAGTAATACTCATCCCAAAGATCTGCTGTGATAATTGTATGAAATAGGCATCATTTAACCCTATCTGAATAGCAGTTTTCTCATCAGTAAAATTATGACAAAAATTGTTTTGAAGATTCTTGCAACTCATCTGTAAAAAGCACTTTGGACAATTTTATCAGTGAGAATGTGTGGACTACATTTTTTTTTTTTTTTCTTTTAATTATAGCTAGATCTAAGTTTCACAACCTAGATCAAGTCTAATGTTTTCACTAAATTCTGCATTCGTTTCCTTCATTAAACTTCAAAATAGAACACATTTATACTTATTGGCATATATATTATACATTCATAAAAGTGCATAGGATTTATATGTTTACTTTGTCATAATTAGTAACATTTTGGAAGTATATCATTAAAATAATTACAATTCAGGATTTTTATATCATCCTCATAAGTAGGCATCAGGCAATAAAATTCTTTATTCCAAATAAATAATATTTTTTATCTTGAAATCTAATTTGTATGATCTTAACATCGACTCATACACACTGTTTGCACAGTCAATGTATTTTAAGATAACTTCCCTCTTGTAATCCTTACATGGTTAATTTTATTGTTTTAGAAGCCTGCTGTAGTAAAATTCTTTAATATTAAGCATGAAGGGCTGCTGATCAAAATAGAGTAATGATTCAGTGGGAGTGTATTTTGTGTATTCAATTTTCCTGAGCATATTCTTTTCACAAGTGCAAAAACCAAAGTTAATATCACCAGAAACTATTACTCATTCCTCTAAAAATTGAGCGGTATAAATGCTGGAATTACCCAGGATGACTTGAACCCAGGTTACAGTGTTTCCCTTCTGCTAAGTCTAACCTGCATTCTCCCATCATCCTGTACCTAGTGTAAACTGTACTTTTTTCCCAAAGGTGATTTACAGATTAATTGCTTTATCTAATAATGTGTTATACAAGATATTAATAATGATTTATTAATCCTATGAATGGTTTTTAATTTTATGTTTCATTATAAATAACAGCTGCCCAGACCAAAATTTTATATTAGGGTATCATTTCAATTCTCTATGTTTTTTATTTTTTTACATTTCAAGGTATCTTTTTTTTTTTTTTTTAGCTATAAGATTGCATTTAGCTGATTAAGAAAACAAATTAAAATCTTGTAAGTAGTAGATATAGAAACAATTCACTAAAATTGAATTCATAAAGGAATTTATATTTCAATATTTTCAACCATAAATGCTAGAACACTTTTAAAACCTAGGTTAATATACGTAATTATTTCTTTTCAAGCAAACTTTGAATCTCAAAAGAAATGGAGTTTCAAAAAAAAATAATAAGTGATGAGTCACAGTCTTTACATCTGAAGCTATAGAGCATTTCTACAATTTAACTACTTCCACTATTTTCCTTTAAAAACTGATTTTTGGAGAAAAAATAAAGCAGATGTGGGATACATATCTATTTCAATACCAATGGTGATGAAATAAGGTAAAGTATATATGGGGGATGGGGGAGCCAGAAGACAAACAGATCATATAAACAATAATAAATATTGTTAAAATATTAATAGCCTATATATACAATGTTACAAATTATAAAGATGGTTACTCAAACTATGATATCATTCAATGTGTACATATTGGAGTGCATATAAATTGCATTCATATGTGCATACAAATGCAATAATGCTACCAAATAATATTTTTTTTACATTATATGATTTTCTAAATGTGTTTTCTTCTTTTTAATTTTACATAGAGTTTTTTAAAGCTATAATTTTAAAATGTATATGATAAGTTTTAGAATCTTCTCAAAGAAATTATAAAGTTCCCAAATAATGTGACATACTTATAGTAATAAAACAATATGAAATAGAAAAAGGAATTCAAGATATAATGAAGGAAATAGCATATGTAATTTTGAAATTTATTTGCTAAAGTTGACGATACCTACTGTGAATTTTTCAGTTCTCACATTTCAAGAATTAGACTTTATAAATATACATACTATTATCTGAGTGGTATTAATCTATTTCCCTGATATTTTTACATCTGTCTGATTAAAAATGCAATTTCCAGTTCCACATATGAAATTAAATGGGATTTTACACAAGTCCCAGGCTTGTAAGACCTGAGCAAAACACCAACAGACTGTAATAATGCTGTCTTCCCAAAACCAGTGGAAAAGAAGGGGAAGATCTCAAGCCAAAGCTTGGAGCTTTTTACCACTTTACTTTGACCACGATTACAGTTTTTCTACCATTTTATGCAAAAGCCTATCTAATATCAGGGGAAAAAACTGGTCAGCTTTTTTTTTTGATAATTTGTGGGTAAGTTAAGTGCAGTTCAGCGAATGCATGATCAGTAGTGTTTGATTCTTTGCAACCCCATGAGCTGTAACCTGCCAGGCTCCTCTGTCCGTAGGATTTCCCAGGCAAGAATACTGGAGTGGATTGCCATTCCTCCTCCAGAGGATCTTCCATCCAGGGGTTAAACCCATGTCTTCTGCATCTTCTTCACTGGCAGGCAGATTTTTTATCACTGTGTCACCTGGGAATCTCAAGTGCAGTTGTTATATATATTTTTTAAGACTTTGATGTGTTAATGACTATTAAAGTGAATTTTCATTAATTATCTTATTGTTATTATTTGATTAATAGAAGCATCAGGCAGTGTTGTATGGAACGTGACTAAATGGTAGACAGGTCTTTCCTGAATGTAAGGCAAGATTTGGAGTCAGTCAGATCTGAAGTTCAAGTTTCAGGTCTGACATTTGTTAGCTGTATCATCTTCAGTAAGTCTCTGATTCTTAGCTTCTTCAACTGTGATATTAGCTTCATAACATTAAGTTGCTGTTTTTAGAATGTTTAGGAACTTGTTTCTAACATCCAGTGATTAGAAGTGGCTATTATTTATTTATCAATTATTTCATATATTCTGTTTACAGTATTGCAAAATAGATAGCTGATCTTATAGTTTTTACTAAAGTATAGTTGATTTGTAATATTATATTAGCTTCACAAAATACTATTTCACCTTTTATAGATTTATCTTTCAAATTATTATAAAACAATGGCTATATTTACCCATACTATATAATATACCCTTGCTGGTCATCTATTTTATATGCAACAGTTTGTACTTAATACCATACTCCTGTCTCACCCTTCTCCCCTTCCTTCTTCTCACTCATAACCACTAGTTTCTTCTTTACATCTGTGAGCCTGTTTCTATTTTATTATATACATTCATTTTATGTTTTAGGTTCCACATATAAGTTATAGCAGAGTATTTATCTTACTTTGTCTGACTTAGTTCATTACGTGTAATATGCACTAGGTCCAACCACATTGCTGTAAATGCAGTTTCATTCTTTTTATGGCTGAATACTATTTCATTGTATATCTATACCACACCTTTTTTATTCACTCATCTGTTGATGGATACTTAAGTTGCTTCCATGTCTTGACTGTTATAAATAATGCTGCAATTAACATTGGGTTGCATGCATCTTTATGAAATAGAGTTTTTATTTTCATCAGATAGATACCCAAGAGTGGAATTTCTGGCTCATATGGTTAGTTCTATTTTTAGATTTCTGAGGAACCTCCATATTGTTCTCCACAGTGACTGCACCAATTTTCATTCTGTCAAACAGTGTGCAATTGTTTCCTTTTCTCCACATCCTCTTCAACATTTGTTATTTGTAGACTTTTCCATGATAACGATTCTGACAGGCATTTGGTGATATTATGATTTTAGTTTTGACATCATTAATGATCAGCTATGTTGAACATCTTTTCCTGTGCCTATTACCCATCTACATGTTTTCTTAGGAAAAGTGTTTATTCAGGTCTGCCTGGTTTTTAATCAGGTTGTTTGTTTTTCTGATCTTGAGTAAACAGTTCTGATATATGAGTAAAATAGCAAAGGAATAAGATTGGAACATTTCCCCACATTATACACACACACAAAAAATTAACTCAAATTGGACTAAAGACTTAAATGTAAAACCTGAACCATAGAACTCCAAGAAGATTACTTAGACTTAACACTAAACTGTAGTAAAGTATTTTTTTTTATTCCCTTTCCTAGAGGAAAGGAAATAAAAGCAAAAATAAACAAATGAGACCTAATTAAACTTAAAGGCCTTTGCACAGCAAAGGAAACTATTGACCAGAGGAAAAGACAGCCTACTGAGTAGGAGAAAATATTTTCAGATTATATGACTGATAAGGGGTTGATATCCAAAATATATAAACAGCAAATACAATTGGTCATATACTATTGATGGCAGTAAAAATGACCCTGCAGTGTATTGAAGGAATTGGAGGTCATCTCTCCTTCTGAGTCCTCATGCTTCTTATGAATACAAGTGAATCTATATTCTGGAGTTGAAAGTGAGTCTAATCTGTACAGTTATAATTTAATATGTATAACTTGATCCATTGAGATAAAGTTGTCTAGGCCACTGGTTTTGAAATACAGTGTGGATTTGTTTAGGAGTGTCCAAGAATTTTTAAGAGATTTGCAGATATCTATTTTCACAACGCTATCCAGATGTTGTTAGACCTTTTCACTCTTGTTTTCTCATGAGTGGTGCTGTCTAGGGACTACAAGATATCTGAGATCACAGTAGATGAAATCCAGAAGCAGATATAAGATTCCAGCTGCTGTTCATGACGTCAAATGCTAGAGAGGTTTGCAGAAATGTAAAGCAAAGCAACTCTTCTAATTTTCTTTTAAAATATAATTATTTTTCATAAACTATGTTACTTATGGTGACATGTATTATTTTAAAATATATCAATGCATACATTTACAATTTCTGTTATTTTGTTTTCTAGTATCTGAAGTAGCAACAAAAAAATCCACTCAAGCCAACAAAGATCTTTGTACTTCTCAATCATTACCAAATATCTAAATGGGTTAAAAATAAAATTAAATAGAAAGATTTCATGAAAGAATTAAGGCAGAGTATAAAAGACTAAAATCTCAGGTCTAATCATAGTAAAAGCCATCAAGGGAAAAGGAAAACAAGAAGACATTTCCCACAAGTTATAGACACCAGAGAAAAGAGCCAGCAGAGATAGATGGAAGAGAGAGCTGTTCTGATCTCTGTTAAATCTGTTATCCTGTCAGGTATGATTTCAAAAAGATCTGGCTTTCTGGCTGCCACCTCAACACACATGATTATGGTTGGAATGGCTATGGAATGTTATTGTTAAGCAATCACAAGGCCAATTAACTGTCCCTTGTGAAGGAGGATGTTTCTTTGCATTTGGTATTGATTCACTTTAACAAAATCTTATTAATACATTTAGAAGCCAGTGTTTTGCATTATATATGATTTATTGCTCAATATTTCATATTATAAAACACACATTTATATATTTAGGAAACATCCCTTGTGGCTCAGACAGTAAAGAATCTGCCTGCAATGCAGAAGACTTAGGTTTGATCCCTGGGTCTGGAGGACCCCCTGGAGAAGGGAATGGCAACCCACTCCAGTATTCTTGCTTGGAGAATTGATGGACAGAGGAGCCTGATGGCTACAGTCCATGGGACCCCAAAGAGTTGGCCATGACTGAGTGACTAACACTTTCACTTTTCATGTTTTAAAATGCTAATAAATTTAGTAGTATATGGATAGCTTACATATATGTAAAGCCTGATGTTTTAAGTCAGTAGAGTCACAATACACACTTCCTTTATTATGTAAGGAGTAGAAATGCCATTTATTTATTCACCCTGAATATTAATACAATTAAATATGTTGCTATATATAAATAGTATAATTATTTTATCTTTAGAATAAAGTGTTAACTTAAACCCACTCAGTAAAATGAAAATTTAACATTTTTTCTTGATCCAGTGGAGAAAAAAAGAACTTACATTAAATCACACTATTAACAAAGATGTATCTTTTATACCATTAAAGAAAATTTTAAAAGTAGAAGAACAGATGAAACAACTGTTTCTATTTATATATTTATAGTAGAAGGAAATTTTAAAAGTAGAAGAACAGATGAAACAACTGCAATCTATTTATATATTTATTCTCCTTTATGGATAAAAATAGAATAGATCAGATTAATCACATTATTATGAACAAGTGAGATTGTCTGATTTTAAGTTTAACCTCAAAAAGATCAAATATGAAAAGCAAGTACTATTGATTTTCTGGGTGATAAAATTTGATTACACAATTGTACAAGAATGTTTCAACATATGGTATATAATGATAAAATTGAGAAATATTTATTTCATTTTGTTAGGTAGTTAGAATAAGAAACAGGAGTCCAAAATGGCAGTGGCTAAGAGACAAGGAAGGGAAAAGCCCACGAAAATAGAACAAAGGAAGGTCAAAAGAAGGTCCGAGGACCAGAGTGAGAACCTCAGGTAGAACAAACAGCACTCCTGGCTAGACCAATTTACAAGGGTAGGCCCAGGGGAGAGAAAAAAATATATAAAAAGAGGAGCCAAAGGGCCAGGGGTTTCTCTCTCTTTCCCGCGCGCTCCCCCACTCTCTTCTCTTCACGTCTTTGGGTGGGCATGCCCTCATTTCTTGAGGATGGATTTTCCTGCTATTTTCTAAATAAAGTAGAGCTGTAACACTGATCTAAGAGCTATAACACAGTCTGTCCAAAAGCTGTGACGCACCTGAGGGCTTTATAAGTTCATCGCTTCAAATCTTTGTTGAGATGAGACAGAATCGAGGAGAATACACTTGCCTGACAATATGATGCTGCTGCTAAGTCACTTCAGTCATGTCCGACTCTGTGCAACCCCATAGACGGCAGTCCACCAGGCTCCCCCGTCCCTGGGGTCCTCCAGGCAAGAACACTGGAGTGGGTTGCCATTTCCTTCTCCAATGCATGGAAGTGAAAAGTGAAAGTGAAGTTGCTCAGTCATGTCCAACTCTTAGCGATCCCACGGACTGTATAGCCTACCAGGCTCCTCCGTTCATGGGAGTTTCCAGGCAAGAGTACTGGAGTGGGGTGCCATTGCCTCCTCCGGACAATATGATTACATAATGCATATGATTACATAATGCATATATACTAATTGCAAAAATTTACTAAGCCAGAAATCTCTAGTGAAGCAAGCTCACTGATGACATCACATCAAGATTATTAGCATGGATTGTGTGATGTGGCCAGTTAATTTATGAAGCATTTAATCATTAGCAAAGTGTAAGTAAGGCAATCCCAAAGGATGCTCAAACCACACAATTGCACTCATCTCACACGCTAGTAAAGTAATGCTCAAAATTCTCCAAGCCAGGCTTCAGCAATATGTGAACCGTGAACTCCCAGTTGTTCAAGCTGGTTTTAGAAAAGGCAGAGGAACCAGAGATCAAATTGCCAACATCCGCTGGATCATCGAAAAAGAAAGAGAGCTCCAGAAAAACATCTATTTCTGCTTTATTGACTGTGCCAAAGCCTTTAACTGTGTGGCTCACAATAAACTGTGGAAAATCCTGAAAGAGATGGGAATACCAGATCATCTGACCTGTCTCCTGAGAAACCTATATGCAGGTCAGGAAGAAACAGTTAGAACTGGACATGGAACAACAGATTGGTTCCAAATAGGAAAAGGAGTTCATCAAGGCTGTATATTGTCACCCTGCTTATTTAACTTATATGCAGAGTACATAATGAAAAACGCTGGGCTGGATGAAGCACAAGCTGAAATTAAGATTGCCAGGGGAAATGTCAATAACCTCAGATATGCAGATGACACCCCCCTTATGGCAGAAAGTGAAGAGGAACTAAAAAGCCTCTTGATGAAAGTGAAAGAGGAGAGTGAAAAAGTTGGCTTAAAGCTTAACATTCAGAAAACTAAGATCTTGGTATCTGGTCCCATCACTTCATGGGAAATAGATGGGGAGACAGTGGAAACAGTGTCAGACTTTATTTTTCTGGGCTCCAAAATCACTGCAGATGGTGATTGCAGCCATGAGATTAAAAGATGCTTACTCCTTGGCAGGAAAGTTATGACCAATCTAGATATCATATTAAAAAGCAGAGACATTACTTTGCCAACAAAGGTCCATTTAGTCAAGGCTATGGTTTTTCCAGTAGTCATGTATGGATGTGAAAGTTGAACGGTGAAGAAAGCAGAGCACTGAAAAATTGATGCTTTTGAACTGTGGTGATGAAAAGACTCTTGAGAGTCCCTTGGACTGCAAGGAGATCCAACCAGTCCATCCTAAAGGAGATCAGTCCTGGGTGTTCATTGGAAGAACTGATGCTGAAGCTGAAACTCCAGTACTTTGGCCACCTCATGCCAAGAGTTGACTCATTGGAAAAGTCCCTGATGCTGGGAGGGATTGGGGGCAGGAGGAGATGGGGACGACAGAGGATGAGATGGCTGGATGGCATCACTGACTCAATGGACATGTGTTTGAGTAAACTCCGGAAGTTTGTGATGGACAGGGAAGACTGGCATGCTGCAGTTCATGGGGTCGCAAAGAGTCGGACACGACTGATCGACTGAAAGGAACTGAAATGAAAGTTTCTTCAGGTCAGTGTTCAAACTGGACAATAATGTAGGATCCAGGGTTCACTGTCAAGTTATAAACTGTTAACTCTGTGAGCTCTTTTTATAAAAATTCACTAGAAGCAGTATGATTCTCTCCACCGTTAATTGGCTGCATATTCTGACAAACGTTTGGAAGTAATAAAAGCAAATTCCTAGAATTTCTAGTTCTTGCTCAACAGAACTTACACTTCAAAAATTCTTCAAGAGTTTATGCCTGTCTAAACTCTTTCAACTCTTGATTCGTTTTTATAAATTGAAGATACACAGCAATGCAACAGAAACAATAAAAACTGCAGATTTAACTCATATACAGAAATTGTCATGAAAATATGTTATGTTGAAAGAGCACAAATTAGAAATTTAAATGCAGGTGGATTTGCAATAAGCAATCTGATTGTAACAAACTTTAGGGGGAGGTTAATATAAGCCAGGTCAAGCAGATGGTTTCCCTGTGGCAACGCAGCTCTGGTATTAACATTGCCAGATATTCTCATTGCTTTAAGAGAGATGGAAAATGTGAATTGTTAAATATAGTATCCTGCTTCTTAGTATTTTGACCAAAAGAAAAACAAGACAACAAACTGCCCTGTGCTTCAGCAAGCATACATCTTCCTCTCAGAAACCTGGTTTAATGAGCTGTTTACCATTAAGAGACTGTTCATTATCATTACAATGCTTGTAAGTGAAACTTTAAGTAGATAATATTGGAAAATATGTTTGGAATTTATATGTGCAAACATTTTATAACTTCTTTCCCTTAAAAACAGATAACCATTTAAAAATTTCCTGCAGACTATTTAAGTCCTTTATTGTTTTCAGACTTCCTCAGATTGATTTGTAAACACACTTTCTTAAACCATTAAAATTTCCTTTTTGGACCTTCTGTTCGTGAGTCATGGAAGAAATTTTATCTCGTTTCCTACTGATGTTCTAAACTAGAGATTTTTAATAGTATAAAGATTTTTTTTTTTCCTTCTTGAACACTTCAGGGTGCCCACTATTTATGTTCTGTAGATACAGATCTTAAAGAAAATTCAGAGAGAGAAAGAAGGAAGTTTTTATTGTTTCTCCCATAGGCTAACATTATTTTTGTTTGTTTGAAACCTATGCTTAGTATTTCCATCAAGGTGATTTCCACCCAAAATTGGCATTTGTAAACAAATATGCCTGGAAGATTTCTTGCCTTAATTTACTGTTTATATGGTCTTCCATATAACCTCAACTGTAAGAATCAGCTTACAATGCAGGAGACAGGGCAGGAACCACAGGATAAATCCCTGGGTCAGGAAGATTCACTGGAGAAGGAAATGGTTACCCACTCCAGTATTCTTGCCTGGAAAATCCCATGTAGAGAGAAGCCTGCCAGGCAACAGTCCATAGGGTCGCTAAAGCATCAGACACAAGTGAAGTGACTAAAGAACAACTGTTTATGTGAGTAGAGGAAGAATTTTATTTTCCAAATAAAAGTTGAAACATGGCTGCCAAAGGATGTTCTTAAGCACTTTCCAGTATCTGCTATATGGTTAACTCTTGGGACTTTGCTGGACTGAAACAGGGCTTTCTCAGACCCTGTCTCCAATCCAGGATCTGGCTAAACAAATAGTTTTTGCTCCAGTTGCCCTTAGTCAGGAATTTCTTCTTTTATCAAATATAAGGCATAGAAACCTATACTCTGTTTCATGGGCTCTTTTTGTTATTTATATTAGGGAACTTCCCATTTTACCAAGCCCTACTGTGTTCTTTTGGGAACACACAAGAAAGTAAAGCAGTTCATGCTTGACAGAATGGATAGAGCAGAAACTCTGAAGCCTTACAAGGCACAAAAGTTGATTCTCCTGGTTGGTGCAGATTGCACTTCAAGAGATTTGAGTAAACGGGAGTGGAAGGTAGGGGTGGGAAAACCAATGAACAGACATCTCACATATATTTCCTAGCAACACACACTTCTGTTCACCAGAGTGAAGACTATGTGTGTCAACAACTAAGTTTTAAAAATCACAATATTTCTGGCTGCAATAGTTACCAGTTCTGGGGTACTTGTATAATTATTGACTATTTTTTTATATTTATATTCTGGTGAACTTTTAACTGTTTTAAAAAACTATTCATCAGTATATTAATAGAAAATAGTATCAAGAATTATAAAGTAATGCTAGTCTGATGCTACCTTTCTACTGAACTTAAATTATTATATTTCAAATTCTATAGTATGAAAGGATAAAATTACACTTAAACATAGTGATATAAATAAATATTATTAACAATAATACACATTGTAACTGAATACACACAGTTGAAATTCATAGAAACCATAATAAATGCAGCATCATTCATTTTTTTCTCAGTTTCCTCCTCACTAAGTGATTACCAAGAGAAAATTGCTGTAATTTGTGTGCTATGGACACCCAGCAGGTCCTTGCTGACTCAATGACTGACCAAGAAGTGGGCTAATGTAAGTTCAATATCTCTTCTGCTCATCCTTTATTAGTGGTGTGGAAAGGCATTAAAAGGCTAAAAGTCAGTCAACAGAGAGATAAATAATAATATTCTGATAATCTTTTGAACTGGAGAGCTCTGAATACCTGAGAAGCATATACATTCAGTTGCTAATTCTGAAAGAAAGCTACTCCTAGAGACTGAGTTTTAATCTAACTAGTAATCTAAATGGTTATATCCATGTCTAATAAAGTAACTAAATCTGCCCAAATAAATAAAAGAACTCTACCATTTCAGCACATATTCCTTCAATATCTACTTTGAACTCCAGAAATGTCATATTGCAATGGTGTACTTAGAGGTATTATAGATCTATTAACACTTTAATTTAAATGTCAAATTATCATCATTCATAAATGACTGTGTCATGATATACAGATGAGGGATAAAAATTGATTAAATCAACCTGTAGAAAAAGATAAAAATAATAGGAAATTATCTGAATTTCCCCCAAAAAGAAAATCGTGAACTATTAAATAAAATGGCAAATACAATATTAAATCTAACAGGGTGAAAAAAGAAATTGTTCTGAAGGCTTTTTATCTCTAGATGGAAACCAGGAGACTTGTTTACACCTTTTGGATGTGAAATTCTAATGAGTAATGACAACAGCTTCTGGGCAGATGACTCAAGTCTGTTAAGAATGGTTGTGTCATACAGATAAAAAGGAGAGTGGACAACCATAATTAGGAAGGCCATTCTGATCACTGGTTTGAAGATCAGCAGTACTTATCCTTTGGTCTTTGGATCAATGATTCTAAGACAACTTGACTACTGAGACTATGTGTCTTGTCAGACTAATTGGGGAAATTGGCAGTAATGCCATAAATGGGATTGAACTAGCTCAGCTTTAAAATGTCAACACTTCTATAGAGGAGGCTTGGGTTAAAAAAGAAACAAAAAAACCCTTCTACATTAGACTAGTCAGAAATATAATAATTTAAAGTAATATGGAAGAATGAGCAGTGTACAGGTTGTGGGATCATAATTACATCACAATTTTTCAGTGATTATTGTTTCATCTATAAAGAGAGAAAAAAGTATTTTCCTCCTAGATATGGAATGAGGATCTCTTTGAACATCATCAAAATCATAAATCTCTAATCAATGATTTCTATTTTTGTAGGTTACAAAAACATTTGCATATGCAGTGTTTTATGAGACATTCTGCTTTCTCTCCAAAAGATTTTCTCAACTACTTTATAGATGAGAATGTTTCAATGTGTATTGTGGCTGACTATCCAGAAGGTTAGTACCTAAGTTTCTAGGGGCTCAAAAGAGTAAAATTTGGAAAATGTAAAGATAAACACACATAAAAGACTTCTTCCTTCAGGATTTCTAAGAGTTTGTGATGTGTTTTGTGAATTTGTAAGGGTGTGTGTGGGAAACAGAATCTGTTGGATCTCAAATACTTCTCACCACAGACTCTTTTATTCATGGAATATTCTGAGAGATTAATATGCAAAGAACACTTTGGAATGTGATGCTCTAGTTTCCAGATGCCCTTTTCTTAAGAAGCAGCTGTATTGTTTTGCAAAGTTTGTGATGAGGGACAATGGCTAAGAAGTAAATCTTTTCAAATCTTGACCTCCCCACCCCTCTTAATCACCATGTGACTTACTTGCTCTTTAACTATTGGCTAATGTTATATTTGTTTTGTTATGTATACTATGTATATTATGTATGGTATGTTATGTTAAAGATACAAAATTCTCAGAATAGTGCCTGGTATAAAAATGCTTAATGTGTGTGTGCTAAGTTGCTTCAGATATGTTTGACTGTTTTCACCCTTATGAACCAGCCCACCCAGCTCCTTATTCCATGGGCTTCTCCAGAAAAGAATACTGGAGGGGGCTGCCATTTCCTTCTCCAGGGGATCTTCCTAACCCAGGGATTTAACCCACATCTCTTATGTCTCCTGCATTGACAGTTTGGTTCTTTACCACTACTATACAAGTTACAAATTCAGGAGAGTTGGAGGGCAATTAGAAACAGAGACAATGCTTTTAAAGAGTGCATGCAAAAAATCTCACAGATTTTGAGTTCCAGCACACAGGGAGTAGTTTGAAAGGGACCTAGGTCAGACCTATTAATAGGTCTCAGTGCCTGTGAGAATATTTACATGTACTAAGAGCATTGTCTCTGTTCCTATAGCCCTCCAACTCTCCCAAATTTGAGGCAGGAAGCAGCTGAGCATGCCCTAGGTGTGGAGACACTGGCTGCAGCCATTTTGGGGATCTTGTTCTACCATGCTGAAGCACTGGTGATGGAAAGTGCCATTTTGGAATCTTGCCTCTAGCCGATTAGTGCTGGGAGCTTGCCTGGTCCACCAGTGGTCTCACAACAGTTGCACTCCATCAGGCATTGTAACCAGGTATACTAGGTGCCTGTGCCACCCAACAGAACACCCAAACAATATAGCTAGTAGGGCCAGGGGCCACCAGGGGATGCACAAAAATCTGCCTGCTGCAACAGAAAGATGCAAGCAGCCCACAGAGGGAATGCTCCTGGAACATCTAAACCTGGTGGCCAGAGAAGAGAAATGATACTTAGTAAATACTGACTAAATGACATTCTGGCTCTAGATTATATGCTGTTAACTACTATGTCATTCTCTCTTTACTGTAAACACCTTCAAATTCTTTTTACATAGTCAAAATATTAATACTTACATAAACTTTGAGTTTGCAGAGCAAACAATATATAAAGTCAATAATTTCAAAGGGGAAAATTGCTAGAAAGAGGAAGTGTCCAGATTCTTTCCATTACACATGAAGGACTCAAAGATAATCCTAATTGAAAAGAATTTTCTCCATAACAGCCATTCTTACAGGTGTGACGTTATAATCTCATTGTAGTTTCAACTTGCCTTCCCCTCATGATTAGTAATGTTGAGCATCATTTTATACACCTGTTCAATTTTTTGATGTCTTTTTGGTGAAATGTCAGTTCAAGTCCTTTGCCTTTTTAAAACTGAGTTATTTGATTTTTTATAACTATAGGAGTCCCTTATATCTTTGGTTATTAACCCTTTATCAGATATATGGATTGCAAATCTTTTTTCTGATTCCACAGAAAGTTGCCTTTTAACTCTATTGATTGTTTCCTTTATTGTGCAGAGCTTCTTAGTTTGATATAGTCCCACTTGTCAGTTTTTACTTTTGTTGCTCTGCTTTCAGTGTCATATCCAAGATATTGTTTCCTTGACCAGTGTCGTGAAGTTTTTCCTTGTGATTTCTTCTAGGAATTTTGCAGTTTCAGCATTTTGTATTTACATTTTAAAGCTAATTTGATTTCATTTTGGGATATAATGTAAGGGTCCAGTCTTATTCTTTCACATAGAGATATCCTTCCCCATCATTTATTTTGGCACCCTTGTTGAAGATTGACTGTATTTGTGTGGGTTTATTCCAAAATGCAAAAGATAACAAGAGTTGGTGAGGATGTGAAGAAATTAGAGCCCTCATACAGTATTAGTGGGAATGCTAATTGGTGCAATTGCTATGAAAAACAATATGGAAGTTTCTCAAAAAAAAAAAAAAAAAAAAAATTAGGACTCTCATACGATTCAGCAATTATACTTCTGGGTATATAGCCAAAAGATTTGACATCAAGATCTCAGAGGGATATTTGAATTCCTATGTTCATTGCAGCACAATTTGCAGCCTATTGCCAGGCTATGGAAACAACTTGCATGTCCATCAATGGATAAATTGATAAAGAAAATGTGGTATTATACAAACAATGGAATCTTAGCCTTTAAAAGAAGAACCCCTTGTTATATGTGAGAGCACAGAAGAAACTGCAGGACATTATGCTAAGTGAAATAAACAGTTATGGAAGGTCAAATGCAGCACGAGTCCATTTATATGACATATCTAAAATATTCAAACTATAGAAATAGAGAAAAATGGTGATTTGTGGGGGCTATGGGGGAGGGGAAAAGGGGAGTTGCTCTTCAATGGGTAGAAAGTATCAGCTATAGAGGATGGATGAGTTTTAGAGATCTAGTGTACAACACTGTGCATATAGTCAACAGTACTGTTTTGTGTAGATTTCATCTAATTGCTCTTAACACAATTTTTAAGTTACCATTTTTGTTAATTTTACTAAACTAGACTAGAGCAGAATTGTGGAGAAAAGTAGGCTTGTCTCAATTTTTCATATGAAAAACATAACTAACAATGTCCCTAGACAATGGGAGAGACCCATAACTAAACTTCCATGTCCCCATGACTGAACTTCCTTCCTTAGATAATGCATCTTACTCTAGAATCCTCATGTTTAACTTCCTCAGGGCCCAATTTTGCTAGATAATAAACTGATGAATAATGAGTTTTTGTACTTTTCTTTTCCAGTCATATAGATACTTTATGGTTTGGGAAGTACCTTTTTCAAATTATTACTAGGGGTAAAAACTCTAGGATTGCCAATTAATTTTGAGGACATGAAGTTTCCATCATCATGTATAATTCAATAGAGTGATTTGAGTCAGTAAATACTAAGTGCCAAGGGCTGGTAATGCAGAGAAAAAGAATATGAATTCTAAGAGCCGCTGCCTGCTGAATGGGGCACAGATGAAACAAAATAAAGACACTGAAAGTCAATGGATTCAGGTTTTAGCCAAAAGCTAATTATTGGGATTATTTGATTAATGTAATATCTCAATGTAGATAAAAGAATTGTAGGTGAAAGCCATTGGCAAATGGTTTTTCCTTACCAAATTAAAATATTATAGTCTTAGATTTGAAATGGACACTGATGCTTGCTAGTGATATTATTTTCCTCATGGCGCAAGAATCTACTTTATATCATGTGACTGGAAGTAGTATTGTATGTGGTTTAAATGTTATGGGCTGATAATGGGCTGAACTTTTACATATTTGCTCAATATATGGAGATAAGAATCTATCTTCTTGATTTATCTACATATTTATTCTATTTTTGCTTTCTGGAGTAAAAAGAGTTTATTTCTTCTTTCACATGACAAACTTTTAAAACCATCCATGCCTTTATGTTGGGATCAATGATTTTAAGACAACTTGAACAGCAAGGCTACATGTGCTGTGAAATAATCAGAGAAGTAGTTATTAGTGCTGTGAATACTAATGAACTTGAGGAATGTAGGAAAACTAGGATGGAGATGAATTTTCCCTTCATCCAGAAATTCTCTTCTCTTTGCAAAACAACTTTAATTTCAACAGTTTTTATTCATATGACACAGTTGGCCATGTTCTTATCATTCTCTATCATGTCCCTGATTCCAATCATTTATGCATTTTTCCCAGTAATCTTATAAAAATATGCTATTCAGACACACCTTCAGGTGTGGTCAGTTTTACACAAAAGGATAACCCAGATTTTCTCCTCCAATGTCATGTGAATCTTATAGTCTAGTTGTTTTTCAGTCACTCAGCCGTGCCTGACTCTTTGTGACTCCATGGACTGCAGCACGCCAAGTCTCCCGTCTTTGACCATCTCCCGGAGATTGCTCAAAGTCATGTCCATAGAATCAGTGATGCCATCCAACTATCTCATTCTCTGTTGCCCCTTCTTCAGTTAAACTTCAGTTGCTCAGTGGGGCCCAACATTTTGCAGCCTGATTAACCACAGCACACCAGGTCGTCCCATCCATCACCAAATCCCAGAGTCCACCCAAACCCATGTCCAATGAGTCAGTGATGCCATCCAACCATATCGACTTCTGTCGTCCCCTTCTCCTCCTGTCCTCAATCTTTCCCAGCATCAGGGTCTTTTCAAATGAGTCAGCTTATTGCATAAGGTGGTCAAAGGATTGGAGTTTCAGCTTCAACATCAGCCCTTCCAATGGACACCCAGGACTGATCTCCTTTAGGATGGACTGGTTGGATCTCTTTGAAGTCCAAGGGACTCTCAAGAGTCTTCTCCAACACCACAGTTCAAAAACATCAATTATTTGGCACTCAGCTTTCTTTATAGTTCAACTCTCACATCCATACATAACTACTGGAAAAACAACAGCCTTGACTAGATGGACCTTTGTTGACAAAGTGATGTCTCTGCTTTTTAATATGCCATCTAGGTTGGTCATAACTTTTCTTCCAAGGAGAAAGCGTCTTTTAATTTCATGGCTGCAATCACCATCTGCAGTGATTTTGGAGCCCAGAAAAATAAAGTCTGACACTGTTTCCACTGTTTCCGCATCTATTTGCCATGAAGTGGCGGGACCAGATCTTAGTTTTCTGAATGTTGACTTTTAAGCCAACTTTTTCACTCTCCTCTTTCTTCCCTTTCTGCTGTAAGGGTGGTGTCATCTGCATATCTGAGGTTATTGATATTTCTCCCAGCAATCTTGATTCCAGCTTGTGCTTCCTCCAGCCCAGCATTTCTCATGATGTACTCTGCATATAAGTTAAATAAGCAGGGTGACAATATACAGCCTTGATATACTCCTTTCCCTATTTGGAACCAGTCTGTTGTTTCATGTCCAGTTCTAACTGTTTCTTCCTGACCTGCACACAGATTTCTCAAGAGGCAGGTCAGGTGGTCTAGTATTCCCATCTCTTTCAGGATTTTCCACAGTTTATTGGGATCCACACAGTGAAAGGCTTTGACCTAGTCAATAAAGCAAAAATAGATGTTTTTCTGGAACTCTCTTGCTTTTTTGATGATCCAGCAGATGTTGGCAATTTGAAGTCTGGTTCCTCTGCCTTTTCTAAAACCAGCTTGAACATCTATCTAGAAGTTCATGGTTCACATATTGCTGATGCCTGACTTAGAATTTTGAGCATTACTTTACTAGTGTGTGAGATGAGTACAATTGTGTGGTAGTTTGAGCATTCTTTGGCATTGCCTTTCTTTGGGATTGGAATGAAAACTGACCTTTTGCAGTCCTGTGGCCACTGCTGAGTTTTCCAATTTGCTGACATTGAGTGCAGCACTTTCCCAGCACCATCTTTCAGGATTTGAAATAGCTCACCTGGAATTCTAGCACCTCCACTAGGTTTGTTCGTAGTGATACTTCCTAAAGCCCACTTGACTTCACATTCCAGGATGACTGGCTCTAGGTGAATGATCACACCATCATGATTATCTGGGTCGTGAAGATCTTTTTTGTACAGTTCTTCTGTGTATTCTTGCCACCTCTTCTTAATATCTTCTGCTTCGATTAGGTCCCTACCATTTCTGTCCTTTATTGAGCTCATCTTTGCATGAAATGTTCCCTTGCTATGTCTAATTGTCTTGAAGAGATCTCTAGTCTTTTCCATTCTATTGTTTTCCTCTATTTCTTTGCACTGATCAATGAGGAAGGCTGTCTTATCTCTCCTGACTATTCTATGGGCCTCTGCATTCAAATGGGTATATCTTTCCTTTTCTTCTCCTCTTTTTCTCCTGCCTTCAGTCTTTCCCAGCTCAGGGTCTTTTCCAATGAGTCAGTTCTTCGGATCAGGTGGTCAAAGTATTGGAGTTTTAGCTTCACTATCAGTCTTTCCAATGAATATTCAGAACTGGTTTCATTTAGGATGGAGTGGTTTGATCTCTTTGCTGTTCAAGGGACTCACAGGAGTCTTCTCCAACAACACAGCTCAATGGCATTAATTCTTCAGCACTCAGTTTTATTTATGGTCCAACTGTCATGTCCATAATGACTACTGGAAAAAACCATATCTTTGACTAGACAGACCTTTGTTAGCAAAGTGTTGTCTCTGCTTTTGAATATGCTGTCTAGGTTTGTCATAGTTTTTCTTTCAAGGAACAAGTGTCTTTTAAATTCATGGCTGCAATCACTATCAGCAGTGGTTTCGGAACCCAAGAAAATAGTGTCTGTCACAATTTCCATTTTTTCCCCCACCTATTTGCCATGAAGTGATGGAACCAGATACCATGATTTTAGTTTTCTGAATGCTGACTTTTAAGCCAGCTTTTTCACTCAACTATTTTACCTTCACCAACAAGCTCTTTAGTTCCTCTTCACTTTGTGCCAGTAGAGTGGTGTCATCTCTATGTCTAAGGTTGTTGATATTTCTCCTGGCAATCTTGATTCCAGCTTGAGCTTCATCCAGCCTGTCATTTCACATGATGTGCTCTGCATATAATTTAAATTAGCAAGGTGGCAACTTACAACCTCGATGTACTCCTTTACCAATTGGGAACCAGTCCATTGTTTCATGTCCAGTTCTAACTGTTGCTTCTTGACCTGAATACAGGTTTCTCAGGAGGCAGGTAAGGTGGTCTGGTATTCTCTTCCCTTTATGAATTTTCTACAGTTCATTGTGATCCATACAATCAAAGGCTTTGGCACAGTCAATGAAGCCGAAGTAGATTTTTTTTCTGGAATTATCTTGCTTTTTCTATGATCCAGTGCATTTTGGGAATTTGATTTTTGGTTCCTTTGCCTTTTCTAAATCCAGCTTGAACATCTGGAAGTTCTTAGTTCATGTACTGTTGAAGCCTAGCTCGAAGGATTTTGATCATTACCTTGCTAACATATGAAAGGAGTGCAATTGTGCCATGATTTGAGAATTCTTTGGCATAGCCCTTCTTTGGGATTAGCGTGAAAACTGAAATTTTCCAGTCCTAAGATAAAAACAAAGATCACTTCTGTGTTTTTTTTTTTGCTAAACTTTTTATTTTGTATTGGGTTATAGCTGATTAATAATATTTTAAAAGTTTTAGGTGGACAGCAAAGGAACTCAGCCAACATACACATGTATACATTCTCCCCTAAACTCCTCTCCCATCCAGACTGCCACATAACATTGAGCAGAGTTCCAAACGGATAGTTTGGGAGTTTGGAATGGATATGTATACACTTTTATGCACACTGGTATATTTAAAATGGATAACCAACAAGGACTTACTGTAAGATAGCTTCTTTTACTGGAGATTTTTACCAATCTGGTTAATGCATTTTAAAATTAGTCAGTTTATTCTTTTATCCTGGATGGAACATACACTTTTTCTGGTTTATATATACAGTTTTATCGCTCAATTCATATTAATTTTCTATTTGGTAAAGAAAATACTGATATCAATTTTTTCATTCAATTCATTGGTTGGTATTAACAATTCAGCTTCATCTGCAAGTTTTAATCTTGTTTTATGTTATCATCTAAGTTAAACTTTTATTAAATATTATAGCAACCTTTGACTCTTCTCTATCAATTTTTCTCTAGCTTGACCTCACTCTAATGATCAACTTCTTAAAATTTAATCACACAGATAATTATACTTGCTTATCATCAAGCTGTTATTCAATCATTTTCTCAAGGATAATATGAGAAATTGTGGCCAGTGATATATTGAAATCAAGATACAGCAAAACTACCTATTGTTCTGAAATCTAAAATGAATAATTTGAAACAAAACTAATCTGCTATAAGCTAGACAAAGATGCATGAAAGTTTGGACCACTCAGGGCTTCAGGGAAAAGACAAAAAAGACATTATTTTGGCATGTACTGATTTTTTCATATTTCTTTCTAGACCTCACCATGTGATTTAATGTAGCTTATTCTGTCATTCTTTCTGGTTCTTGTTATTTGGCCTTCAGTTCAGTTCAGTTGCTTAGTGGTGTCCAACTCTTTGCGACACCATGGACTGCAACAACACCAGGCCTCCCTGTCCATCATCAGCTCCCCAAGCTTACTCAAAGTCATGTTCATCAAGTTGGTGATGCCCTCCAACCATCTCATTCTCTGATATCCCCTTCTCTTCCTGCCTTTCCCAGCCTGAGGAACTTTTAAAATGAGTCAGTTCTTCACATCAGGCAGCTAAAGTATTGGAGTTTAATGTGATGCCAGCCTTTGTCAACATTTCAATTAAGAAATTGTAACCTTACTTCTGGGCTTTCCAAGTGGCACTAGTGGCAAAGAACATGCCTGCCAATGCAGGAGACATAAGAGACAGGGGTTCAGTCCCTGGGTTGGGAAGATCCCTTGGAGGAAGGCATGGCAACGCACGCCAGCATTCTTGCCTGGAGAATTCCATGGACAGAGCAGCCTGGCTGGCTGTGGTCCACAGGGTCTCAAAGAGTTGGACACAACTGAAACGACAGCACACATGCATGCAACCTTACTTTCACCCTCCCCTGAAACATTCCCCTCACTATTTCATTTCAATATGCTTTAGAAATTTTGAGATACTTTTTACTTAAGAAAGAGTGGATTTCAAATGACTTTTGTCTGTGAATTTTTTTGGAGCCAGTAATTCCTATTTTATCCACTTCTGTTTATTTCCATAGTCTAACCCATAATATAAATGTTTTTATTTAATAATTATTTTTTAAAATTAAGGTGTTAAAAAAATATATATATATAAAATATAACTTAAGTCAATGACTCTATTACCACAGATCTGTAACAAGGTTATTTATATGCATTGTTTTAATTATCTTCCCTGGTGGCTCAGATGGTAAGTAATCTGCCTCCAATTCAGAAGACTTAGGTTTGACCCCTGGGTCAGGAAGATCCTCTGAAGAAGGGAATGGTCCTACTCCAATATTCTTGCCTGGAAAATTCCATGGACAGAGGAGCCTGGCAGGCTACAGTCCACTGGGTCACAAAGAATCAGACATGACTGAGCAACTAACACACAATTATTTTAATAAATGAAAAACATAAGTGCTAAACTGTATGACACAATCATTTTAAAGAAAGAGACAACCATGAATTTCAGCAAAACATCTTACAAACTGGAACTTGAAAATGCATCTCAATCAACATTGTACTCTCTGTTATTCTACTCGCTCCACTACTTTGCTAAAAATTTTCAAAGATCTGCTGACTACTTCCCATAACAAGGAGTTCTTGACCTTCTGAAGATAATGGGATTGGAGCAAATCTGATTTTTAGAAAGTCAATTTTCCATGTGTTCTGTTTTCTTTAGACTTGACATGTCTTTTTTTTTTTTTTTTTTTTTTAATGTTAGTAGTACTCTTCACAGTATATTACTTTAAAGAATTGCTTTTGTATATATTACTTTTAAGGAAAGTCCTAAGAGTGAAAAAATTGATCTACCCCACAAAAACCTTGTCTTTGCATGTTAGATTTTTCTTATTCTAATAACAGTTTCCATATTGTATGTAAAAATTAGACTCAATCGTCATCTTACAAGGCATTAAAAATATTCAATTCACCAAGCTCTGAGGTTTGAGGATCTCCTTTGTAAGATATATTATATATTATTCTTAATTGTCAATATGTTTTAGCTCATCTGGCTGTTCTCATCTTAACTTTATCTTATTTTATTAAATTCCCCAACATTTCATTTTAAAAGCATTTCAAAATAAGGCAAAATTAAAAGAATCTATTAGCGAATATCTATATACCCACTATTTAGATTTTACCATTAATATGCCTGTCATCAGTCCAGTTTCATTTTGGAAGCATTCCAATGTAAATTGCAGACATTAGCAAGCCTCCCCCTAAAAAAATGATATAAAAAGCATTTATATCATTTAGTGCTTAATATCTTATTTCTTTTGAAATAAAGTGAAATGCAAAAATATTAGGTGCACATTGCCTAACTTTAGGAAAATGATTTAACTAGTGTAGCCAAAACCCCTTTGAAGATATAAAATATTACCATTTTCCCTGAAAGTATCCTCATGCCCCTGCCAAATCAATCCCATTCCAGCCTTCCATTGATAGCTGCTGTTCTGATAATTTTGCCCATTCTAATATTTCATATAAAGAAAATTTATTTTCTATTTTGTAAAGCTTATCATGTAGTATTCCAGTGCGTTTTAACTATGCTATATAACTTTTACTGTAATTTATATACCTAGAAATTTCATTAAACCTCATTGCATTCCATTGCCAAAACTTTGCTTATTAAAAAAAAACAAACTTAAAAAAAGTTTGAATACAAAATATACTAAAATTACATTAGTGTCAGAAACAATTTTGGTAATTTTATTATGTGATAAAAATAATATGAGAAAAAAATTTGAAGTTGATTCTCAAGTCAAGATTGGGTGACAATTCATTTTCCAAGATTTTTTTAATTGTACATAGTCTTAATTATTAAAAATATATTACCAAATCTGTCTGACTTTTTCTCTATAACCAAAAGCATTTAATAATAACAACACTATTGATATTCATGAGCATTTGGAGACTTATTTGAAATGCCATGTAATATATTTTCATTAGGATATATATAGTCATACAAGGGATTTTAAAATTTTATTGATTGTATTAATGATATTTTGAAGAGTTCCAACCTATGAACTACTCAAAATAATGCTAGCATATTGAATATTTATTTTTATTAATAACATAAATGTATAAGTGAGCATATTATACTTATATGTATACATATGTATATATATGTATATGTATATGTATATGTATGCATATGTATACATATATACGTATTATAAGTATGAGCATACATAAGTATGATGTAAGTTTTAGAGACAGATACCACTGGTCACATGCACTGTGGATATAAAATGGGTTTACTGGGGAAAAATTCACATGAAGTTTAAACAGAACGTCACAGTCTCAAAAGTTTAACCCTGAGCCCATGATTTAGGCTGAGGATAGATGGACTATACTACCATGGCCAACTTCTCAGCAGAGAATCTCCCATATAATAATTATGTATTTATTGAGTAAACTAGTAGGGAACAGATATACAAACATGAAAAAATAAGAGTGCTTGGGTTGAGAAAGTGATCAGATAAAAAGAAGCATCAAGCAGCAATTACTGGTATCAGCCCTTTTTTGTATTGGGTCAAGTCACACCTGCAGAGTCAGACCTTTACTAACCTATCAGAAGATGGGATGACATTAGCCTCCAGGACAATCCACATCTGTCTCTTTCTAATTTAGTCCTCAGATGTTTGTGGAACTATTTCATTTTTCCCCCTTCATGTTTGTTTTAATTCAGGTCATAGAGATAGTAGAGCTATTTTCTGCAATGCAAGAATTAGAAAGGTCTCAAACAGCTGTCCCAGATAGGAAATGACATATGGAACATTGTAAGGCTATTAGTTAATGAGTTACTGCCTAGAAAATTATAGAAGGGCAGCTGGAGACTTTTGTCCATACCTGTAAGGAAAGGAGAGTGATATTTAACACCTCCCTCTGGTCTCCTATCATTTTTGTGAACTAGATGTCATGCCTTCTCATGGAAGAGACTTTTTTTTTTTTTTTTTTTTCACTTTTTTGGAGTGATGTTTTCCATGGAACCCAATAATTATCTTTTTGTCACTATTAATAACATCTGGAGGCATAATATCATGGCTGTGGAATCATCTGAAAGAAATTCTGTGTCCTTATTCAGGTTTATCTTGGTATCCACTGTCTGAGTGGTATTAACTACCTACCTATCTATCATCCATCACTTATCTGCAGAATTCAAAGTAAGTACTCTAAAGTATAAGAATCAGTTTGGTACTTAACTATTTCCTCTCACAATCTCTTTATTTTCCTGACTCTTGGACACACTAGAAAATCAGCTAAGCACATATGTTCAGGTGTAATTTAAATATCTGACTAGAGTGGGAACAGTTGTTCCTACAACAGTTATCAGTGAGAAGACTCACAAAGTGGCAGTTACATAAGTCAGGAAAATTTCATATTGGCCATTTGAATCATTTTTGGTGGTTCCATTATTATGATGGGTTACAACATAGATTTACTGGGCTATGGAAGAGATGATAACTAACATGTTTAAATGGCACTGAAGCCCAGATGGTTTAATCTAGATGTGGCACTTCATATAGTCATTTATGAGTATCATATGAAGATCAAATTCATTACTGAATTGTTGCATGTGTTTCCAGAAGATGGCAACCAAATACTTTAGCTATTTAGTCCTTAGCAGACCAATAGTCCTACCCAAATAGGCTATTAGTAACACTTTCTTCTCCCCCTCCCCACCATGCATAAAGATATATTTCAGTCATTCTAAGGGATGTATTGTCTATAGTAATGGTTCTTAACTAGGGTTGCTTTTCTTGCAAGGGGCATATACAATGTCTGGAGAGACTTTTGATTGTCACTTTGCGGTGGTAGAGGATGCTGCCGGTAACCAGTAAATAGAGGCCAGGGATACAGGGATATTACTGAACAAATGCCCATGATAGTCCCTCAAAGAAATGATTTGGAAAAAAAAAATGTCAGTAGTGCCAATACTGAGTAATCTTATTGTATCTTTAGAAATAGCTAATTCTACCCTATCTTTAGAAATAGTAACAGAAGAAAACTCAATAGACTGGGACATCAGAAATTTATCATCATTAGGATGAGTGGCTATACTATTTATTAGTTTTATCACAACTTTAGAAGTGGGCTGTTTGATCAACCATACTATCCGTTTGTTGTCAAGTATTTTAGTAGTGCTCCATTGAGTCAGTTTATATTATTGTTGTTATTCAAAAATGTGCAAGTATCTAATATGAAACAGCTATCTCTTTATAGTCTCTAATTAACTGGAATCATAGTCCTCATTTCACAACTGGAATTATCTGAAATTTACCCCACTTTATGGGAATTTAATTTTGAAAGGACCTGATTTAGAGTGAGAATGTTTAAGTCATGACTTTGCTCTCTGTGAAATGGTTCTCTCAATTAGGCCTCAGTAACAAGCTGACAGTAGTTGCTCAAAAGCAATCAAAGGGTCCAGGAATCTCTGAAAACACAAAATTGATTGATTAAAAATAAAATCATACCATCCCACACTGTCTCAAACTGCTAAAATGAATCTAAAAAACAAGCCAAGATAAAAAGCCTTGTCACATGCAGAAGATCAAAGAAAAAATCTAATGGCTGACTTACAAACAATGGACAAAAGAAAATGGCCAGTGCTTTCAAAGTGCTGAAAGAGAAAATAAAAATAATCAATGCAACATTCTCTAGTTAATGAATGTATACTTCACAATGAAGATTAAAAAAAAAAAATTTTGAGATAAATGAAATTTTATGCCAACTGCAAAAATGAATTTCAAACATAAAATCATAAATTGGTTGAGAAAGAGAAGATAAAAAAGATAAAATGCACAACATGCATTATAAAAAAGCTGGAGTGGCAGTATTGATATCAGACAAAAGTAGAGAAAAGAGTATAGCCAATGATAGAGAGGGACATATCATTCTCACAAAAAGATCAAAAGGCATAAGAATCCTAAATGTGTATGGAGTGGACAACAGATTTAAAAAAAAGTAAAAGTAAAACTTGACAGAGCTAAATGGGGAAAGAGATTCCAGACTTTATAGATGGAAGTTTACAATCTTCTTTTTTAAAAAATCAGGAAGGAGACTTTGAAAACTGCTGTTGCTGCTGCTAAGTCATGTCAGTCGTGTCTGACTCTGTGCGACCCCATAGTCGGCAGCCCACCAGGCTCCTCTGTCCCTGGGATTCTCCAGGCAAGAACACTGGAGTGGGTTGCCATTTCCTTCTCCAATGCATGAAAGTGAAAAGTGAAAGTGAAGTCACTCAGTTGTGTCCGACTCTTCGCGACCCCATGGATGGTAGCCTACGAGGCTCCTCTGTCCACGGGATTTTCCAGGCAAGAGTGCTGGAGTGGGTGGCCATTGCTTTCTCCATTTGAAAACTATCAACCCACTAACCTAACTGACATTTTGGGCTTCCTAGGTGGTTCAGCAGTAAAGAATTCATCTTCCAACTCAGGAGACGCAGGAGATGTGGGTTCAATCCCTGAATAAGAAGATCCCCTGGAATAGGAAATGGCAATCCACTCCTGTATTCTTTCCTGGAAAATTCCATGGACAGAGGAGCCTGATGGATTGCAAAGAGTTGGACTCGACTGAGCACAGGCCCAGGCACTATACCAATAACACCACGCATGCACCACTGACATTTAGAGTCTTCCTTCAGTAAATTTCAAATTCTTGAAACCATACAGAATATGTAGCCACAAAGGATGAAATTAGTAAACAGAAACAAGGAATTACCTAGAAAATCCCCAAAGGATTTAAATCAAACGATTGCCCTCTCATTAACTCATGGGTTCCAAAGGAAATTAAAAGCTACCCATAACTAAATGCTTATGAAAGTAAAACTGAATTTTGTGGAAGCAACTAAAGTACCTACATTTAATTTCCTTTTATATTTATATTAGAAATAAAGCACCAATATCTTCCCACGCATAGACATCACTGCTCACAGATTGCTGAACATCCACGAGAATAACACATTATTTGGGCTTGTCCATGTTTTGATGACCTGTTACTGATGAGTTCAAAAGACTAAAGGCAAATGTGGATTTTATTCTCAGAGTAATACAAGAAATAAAACATTAGCAATGTTTAAGGCTACATGCCACGTTCTTTTTGTTACAGCAGTAGTATTCTGATATTGGGTTTCCCAGGTGACTCTAGTGATAAAGAACCCACCTGCTAATGCAGGAGACTTAAATGATGTGGGTTCAATCCCTGGGTAGGGAAGATCCTCTGGAGGAGGGCATGGCAACCCACTCCAGTATTCTTACCTGGAGAATTCCATGGACAGAGGAGCCTCGAGGTCTGTAGGGTTGCAAAGGGTTAGACACGGCTGAATCAATTTAGCACACTTCTGATGTCCAGTTGTCAAGGATCAGTGGTGATGACTTTCTTATCAAAACAAAATAGCACAGACTGGTTTGCTTAAATAACATGAATTTATTTTTTTCACGGTTCTAGAAACTCCAGTTCTAGACGTTCAAGATCCAGATGTTGGCAAAGTTGGTTTCTTTTGAAGGTTGTCAGAAAGAATATGTTCCATGCATCCCTCTAACATCTGGTGAGTTGATGGCAATCCTGGATATTCCCTGGCTTGTAGAAATGTCATGTATTCATTTTCATATGGTTCTCCCTGTGTCTGTGTCCAAGTATTCCCATTTTTAAAAGACATCCATCATACTGATTTAGCCACTCTCATCCCAGACTGAATGATCTCATTTTACTTGATTATCTGAAAGACTCCATCTCCAAATAAAATCTCACTGTGAAGTGTGGGAGGTTAGAACAAATCAACATATGATTTAGGGGTAAACACAATTCAGCCCATTGTAAGATCTATTACATTCTTGAATGAGACATTGCTAGAACTTTACAGCATTAGCAAGCTTTGAGTGAGTACAGACCACTTGGTGTTGTGAATTTTCCATCTTTCCTAGTAGCCAATAGCAGAGCCTGTAATGCCTGTAGCCAAGCAACATGCCTATGTAATCGTGCATCTAGAATATTTATATAATTTTACAGCTTAACAAAAGAAGATCAAGGACAAACTAAACACAAAACAAACTGAGTCATGTCAAATCCAATATCTAGCTAATTCAGGAATGTTCTGAACACCAACCCTCTCCTGGGAGGAAGAGCAGAGATCTGTTCCATGACCTGGTTCTTGTCTCTACCTCATTCATCCTGTTAATTCTCAGAAACCAAAGAATGGCTTTAAATTTAATTTTTGCTCCATGGAGAAGCCAGATGCATTCTAGGATTTTATGTCAGACCATCTGCTTGGTTGTGCATCAAGTCCTCATATTTATGAGCTCTACCAGTCTCTTTAATCTTTGCATTTCCCCAACCAGCAGCCACATAGTATATGTATTCCTGTGGGACTTTTCTGAGCTCCAATTTTTCTGACCTCCTTTTCTCTGTTACCAATCTCACTACCTAGGGTTTTTCCTCTGATAGCAAATCCACCTTTTTTTCAATGATCTGCAGTTTTAGGGACTTGATTTACTTTAAGTTTCTTCTACTCTTTCAACTGTCTCTTGGTTTGGAAGTTTTGGTGACTGACAGACTACTCTGATGCTGCCTTATTACCCTTAGGGTTTGGAGCAGAGCTGTCTGAAGCTTTGGTGGTCCTTGTCTAGCACATTCTGTGGCTGCCATACTTTCTATGGGGCTACGAACCATCACAGCTATGCAGCTCTCCATGGGGTTTAGAACGGATGTCTTAGTGGCCCTTCTGTAAAATGCTGAATGGAATCTCTTCACAGCTATTCTACCCACTTGGAAACCTGCAGAAGTCAGTCACCAGCATTTCCTATGACCTGCCAATATTCCTAGAAGGGATATTTTCCACTATGGTGTGGTGTTTATGGATTATATAGATACTATCTTCAAAAAGAATAACAGTGATACAAGACAAGTATATCCTTTTATGGAGTTATGTACCCTAGAGCGTGTTATGGACTGGATGTGTTCCTCCAAAGTTACTGTGTTGAAATACTAACACCCAATGTCATTCCCTGGTGGCACAGATGGGAATCTGCCTGCAGCTCAGGAGACTCAAATTGAGTTCGATCCCTGGTTCAGGAAGATCACCTGGAGAAAGGAATGGCTACTCACTCCAGTATTCGTGCCTGGAGAATCCCATGAACAGAGGAGCCTGGTGGGCTACTGTCCATGGAGTCGCAAAGAATCAGACACAAATGAATAGCTAATACTTTCACTTTCAAACTGATAGTATTAGGAAATGAGAGCCTTTGGGAAGCTATTAGGTCATGAAAATGAGGTCCTCCTGAATGGGATTAGTGCTCTCACATAAGAGACTCAGAAAGTTTCTTCATTTTCTTCACCATGTGAGAACACCACAAGAAGATGGCTATGTATGAACCAGGAAGCAAGTTCTCACTAGACACCAAGTCTGCTGGCACCTTCATCTTGGATTTTCCATTCTCCAGAACCATGAGAAATAAATATTTGTGGAGGCAGCCACTCAGTCTATGGTGTTTCTTTTATATTTCACACAAGGAACTCAGTCACATGACTAATGCCATATGTGCAAATATAAGATTTTATATAACAGCTCATCCGGACACAGATAGATTTTCCGCATTAAAGTCAACTTTTCTATTAAGAAGAATCCTACCTCATAATTCTCACTATATATGTAGGGATGGTAGATAAGAAACCTCTATGTGACTATGTAACAGTAGAGTTTTCCTGGGAGAGGAGAGAACCTTTTGCGAAAGAAGACCCTCTAGAATTTGCAGCTTGAATCAGCCTGTTCTTCAACTAAGCTATCTTGGACCAGTTGAGTCAATTTTATACTAAATAACTAAAATGTTTTCTTGTGTGTAGAAAATGGGTTAGTGAATGACCTTCTTTGACATCCAGATTGGTTTCTTCTAGAAAATCTATAAAATTAAAATGTATTAAAAATAATAACAGTTTTTAGCCATGTTTGTCCATTATACATCTTTAAGGAAGAAATCTCTGTACCACCACTAGTATGGTTTTGTTCATTGGTACTTTCTGCAAGTATGCTGGTGATGATGGTTTAGTCGCTGTTATGTCCAATTCTTGCGACCCCATAGACTATAGCCTGCCAGGCTTCTCTGTCCATGGAATTTCACAGACAAAAATACTGGAGTGGGTTGTCATTTTGTTCTCTAGGGGATCTTCATGACCCAGGGATTGAATTGGGGTCTTTTGCATTGAAAGCAGATTTACCAACTCAGTCACCAGGAAAGCCCTTATGTGACTGCATGCTGAGAAGTTTTGCTTCCAGAACTATGGAATATCATAGTTGAGTTCAACTTAACTGGATATTGAAACCTTTCTATCATAATAGTCTAATTGTCTAAAAAGCAACATTGGAAGAGGCAGGTGGGCTTTAAAGAGATGGAGGATAATAGTTTCTGAGGATCCTTTTGTCATTTCAAATTGTTCTGAAGAGTCACAGCAAGAGGTTTTTAAAAAGGTACATTGGAACCATTGAGAAAATTTAGAACACTTTTGAAATATGTGGTCCTTTAGGATAATTCATAGTCTTCCATGTTACATAAGCATATTCATCAATTAACCAAGGCACATATTTTATGTTAATCCATGAGTCAGAATTTTCAGGAGATCCTTTTACATTTCCTCAATCCAATACTTCTTATCATTTGAAGTATGCTCAAGTGTTATTTATTTACCTACTTAAAAAGATACACCATTTTATCTTAAGCCATTTAGTGGTAGCAGCAGTGCTTATTTGATTTTTGAAAAATTGTCACATATTATACCAAATACAGAAGAAGCATTTGTATGTGCCGAACTAAAACCGTTCTCTGGAAAACAGCCTAAAGTTAGAGTGAAGCTATGTAATGTCAAAGCTCTAAATTAAACATGGCATCTTGCTATTGGCTTATCTGTCTCCTCTTCTAATTACATATATTTATGTACTAATGACCATAAAATAAAATCTGACACTATATGCTAGCAATGCCTTCTTGGGAATTGTTCCCATCCTAGCATGAATAGTTATTTTCTATATGTCTTCTTAAGTTGTGTATTTAAATACTATTGTTTCATCTAAAGAATCTCTAGAATTGGATTTACATTAAATTGTAACCCCAGTAATGCATAATGAAAGGCTTTCTCCCATTTACCCTCATCTATTTTCATATTCAGAACTATTTCCCACCTGCTCATATATTTATGTTTCAGTGTATTTTGCATCTCCCTTAGGCTCCATAAATCAGCTATGCAAGTTCTTCTGTGGTTACTGTGTTATGTAACATTTCTTTAGAGCAGCCAGGCCTCTCCCCAGGTGATGCTATTTTTTTTTTTTTTCCCCCTCCTGGGAAGACTTGAATATATTTTACTTGTTCAGTGACTGATTTTTATTTTACCTCTGTGTGTAGCTCTAGCCCCAACACTGAATTTTAGTCACTTTCTTGCACCATGAGAACATATGATTAGAATTCAATAAAAACACTTGGGTAGCACTATACATATTTAAGAGATTTTGATGGTCTTAATCTCACTAACACATAGATCTTTCATTTCACATATAGTCCAATACTCCAAAACCTCCTGACAAATAAATTATATGTATTATGTACACTTTCTAAATTTGTTTGATTTAATTGTATTTTCCAAGTTTATCTTCAGCTGATCTCTGATTCATTTGTATATAATTATCCTTGGTTTGGTTATTTAAACCACCCAGCAGATATAAAAGGATTCACAAAATAATATGACTTTACAATATCAAATCAAAGCTTCCACATAATTACTTTTCTATAATGAATTGAATTGAGAGAGCTTTTGCTGTGCTTCCTAAGTCTGTGGGTACTCTCCCTTGTTACTTATTGTTACTGCTTGTTATTACTTCTTTCCAATCACATGTTTGAAGTTTTAAGATGGCAATCTAAAAGCACATTTTTTTTTTTTTCTCAGCTTTTACTAGTTGGGATTCACAAGATGATGAAAATAGAGTATCAGGTTGACTGAATATGATCTAGGACCTGAAGACATGGGACAATACAGGATCTTGACTTTGGTGCTATATTGGAGAGAGCTTTGGGAGCAAAAATCTCACCAGGACTCACCACCCAGGTTTCTAAAGGTGAACCCTGCCTCAAAGCCTGTTGAGTGAAAGAATGAACTTTTAAGCCTTGGTTTCAAGTTAAGAGTTAATATGGCCTCTATTTAATAAATCACATAGGCCTTCTCTTCTCTGAAAAAATTCTGCTGGAAGGTTAAAGATGTGATTTTCAGTGTTCTTTGAAAAAGTAAATTTCTATCCTAAACCAGGAGAGTTTATGTCAATAACATGAGATTAACATGTCAATAATGATGATTTTTCCAAAATCTATTCCTTACAGTAGACCGACATGTTTCTACAAATGTCCCATTTTTTAAAAAATTTGGGTAGTTAGTAGAGTAAAGAATGTAAATATAACTTATGTAGCATTATATCTTTTAATAAACACCCTGTGGCCTCCTAATCCTAACCTTGGTGGAAAATTGAAAATACATTACATCAGTTTGGAGCTTCAGATACAGCCTTTGTTCAGAGCAACCCCAGAGGGTCTACTTCTGGTCACTTCAATGACACCAACTCCTTGGAAAGATATGAGATGTCATTTCTTGGCTGAATGTGTTTATTGTGAAAGGGAATTATAACCCAACAGTTATCCCAAAAGGCTAGTTTACTAAGGAATTATAATGCCAGGGTGACCCTTAAATGACCTCTGGCCTTAAAATATAGAACAGAGGAAAATTCAACTTTCTGTGTTGATCCGTATCATTTTTTAATTTATAATATTGCTTTTTGTTGGGTTATGTGCTGAAAGGGCTAAAGACAGAACTTTAAGCATATTCAGTAAACATGTTTTAGGCAATAATGATATCTAAGTATATCCTGTCAGTTTTATGGGCCATATTTTTCATTTCACAAAGGCTTTATTAACTAAAAAACTAAAAATTCTATCCTAACATAAAACTGACTCTGAACTTTTGACAGACTTAATAATTGGGAGAGCTTTATTCTGTAGTATTGAATTACATGCAAAATATTTTAACACAAATGGTGAGAGAAATAACACTTTTATTAGGAGTCTTCAGAGTATAGGGAATTCCTAGACTCTATGCTTTTTGTCCTGTAACTTCTGTGATGTTTTAACAAGTGCGGTATCAGCAGAAAACAGAGGGAAATGAGAAAATTGTCAAATTCATGTTTTTTGATTTTTTGTTTTTTTTCCCTCTGCTGGTCAAGCATTTCTAAACAGATAGGCTAAGATGATGTCTTTAATAAGTAGCAGGACTGTACTTACCTTTAACACAGGGGAACAATATAGAAGAAGTTTTCTTGATACACAGGAAAGATGATGAGGATCCAAGTAAGTGGTTGATCATACACCTGGAGAAGAGAAATTTATTCAAGATACATTAAGGAAGCAAATAGGAAGATAGTTTGGATGTTTGAAGTATGAAAGAGGGTTAAATTCTGAATTTATAGCATTGGTTAATGTGTAATAAAAATAACATTACCATAGACTGAGGCCAGAGATGGAAACTCTGGGTTAGATAGTGGCGGAGAGTAAAGATTACTTCATTTAATTTTGAATTTGAGTTTGGTATATGTATGGGATGTCTTGATGAATTCTACTTCTTAAATTATTTCCAATAACTAGAATTTGGAGGAAAGGTCATGCCACAATTCAATTAATCACTTGACGGAAACACTGATTAACTTTTCCAGGTGGAATGAGAAATATTTCCAGAAAATAGGTCAACAAAATAACAGAATGTCTTTCTTGACTATATTAACAGTAGCTTCTACAATCACTCCATTCACAAGAAGATGTTAGAATCATTATTCATTTGCCTACTCTTTGAAGGCCTTTTCCAAACAGGTTGTTGCCAGAAATTACAGCTTTTCTTGAAAACTCAGAATTCAAAAGAAGACACGAAAATATGGATAGAAAGTAGGTGCTGTCTTTTTTCTCATCCACTTCAGCCTGTCTTTTTCATCACATACAGAAACACAATATCTTCCTCATTTCAAATAATTATGGCTTTGGTTTTCATATAAATCTATGATTAGTAGAAAGAGAAAGAAATGGCAGTAAACTACAATCGTTAGGTTTTGAAATTTTTCTGTCTTAAATATTTGCACCATTTTGGACCATAATTATAAGTGGTAAAACACAGGCAGTTAACTAAAGTGTATAAGCATTAGTTTTGAATGCAGCATCAAAAAATCAGTTGCCGTTGGTTTATATCTGCATGTATACTCACATGCCTATGTGTGTGGATGTGTGCGAGCATGCATGCTTTTATGTGTTCATTGTAAGCAATGTGTTTTTTATAACTAGAAAATGATGGAAACATTAACTATAATCTTGAGTTTTTATTCTCAAGATAAATAAATATTCTTAAATTATTTTGCTTAAGAAAAAATAATTCTTTCAAATTATTATTTATCATAGAGACTCCCACACTGTTATTTTTCATAGGAAGGCCCTAGAAACTCTCAACTGGTCCCGACAGTTTAGTAATGGAGCATCACCTGACCCAGGGAAACTTTCAGCCAGGTCTCTCTCAATCTTATGAGAACTAGTAGCATCAGCATTACTTGTAAGCTTGTTAGAAATGCAGACTCTCTAACCCTACCCCTGAAATACTGAATCAGAAACTGCACTATAACAAGATTTCTAAATGCCATGGGCACACAGTAAAATCTTGAGAATTCTGCTCTAGGTCAAGGTGTTATGTTAATCAGAACACTTTGTATGACAAATGTCATGAAAAACACTGATTCCTTTGGAATTAAATTTTTGAATGAATACCTGGCCTAATGAGATAAAATAAAGAGTCCTGGAATCAGAAAGAGCTAATGCATTCTGTTTTACAGTTGAAACTCAGACATGTGCTCATTCATACACTGCTTCATTCATTCCCAAACTGCATTTCATGGGTTCGTAGTTTCCTTTTCCATCTGTACAAAGAATGAGTAATTTTGATTTTTTGTATTAAAAATAAAATAAAAGTGCAATGAAAGTTTGTACAATGGGTTATTATTTCTTAATGTATTCATACTGGCTTTTTGAAATTTTGAAGTAACTGCCCAAGACCTTGTAAGTTCTTTGAAATTTTTAGAGCTATATGAATGTGACACAATAGTAACAGTCAGCTTTAGTTCTAGGGAGTAGTTTGGACTAAAATACAAAATAAGGAAATATTGATAATTTCAAAGTACTTTGTGTGTATGTGCCATCCTTAGAAAAAACACACGTTAGCATTTGGATTCAGCAAAAAACCTGCTCAGTGTTAATTTACATTCATGTTAAATTCATTGTGGTATAAATTAAGTTTTTTTTTTTTAATCACTCTTCATTCAAGTAATTAGAATGTATTATGTCATCTGTTTAGTAGAAATGCAAAAGTCAAAATTATCATTACAGATATTTTACTCATTACCTCTCTATTCTGAAAACCCATCCGTTACACATTTTACTCTTCATTCATTAACAGCAATTTACCATAGTTTCTGAGGGATTCCTAAATATATATCAACAGAAACAAATTTTTTTTTACAATAAATATTTTATATATTATGAACCCAAATCTTGAAAAATATATATCTATTAAGACTATATAACAAGCAAGGCTCATCAAGCATTTTAAAATTAGATAAGTGGACTGATCATGCAATTAATTCAGGTTTACTGAGTGGAGATACGTTAGTTTTGTGGATGCAAATAATGGCTTTAATTTTCATTTCCCTTTTCTTTGTCTTTCCTTCTTGCACCCCAGCCTCTGTCTAGTACATCCTTCACCTCTTTCTCCTCCTTCTTAAACATATTGATAACATAGGCAATAAAAATGTTTCTAGTACCTGTTCTGTCATACACTAAAGCTGAGAGAAGGAATCCTAATTACTTGGATGTATTATGTAGGGCCATGAGTCACTTTAGTGTATGAGTAAGAAAGGAATATTAAATTGGGCATTTTATTAGAAAACCTTTTGCATTGATATTATTTTAGATCCTAGGGAAGTAACACATTGACTAGAGAAGGAAAAAAGTATTGTATTAGCTTTATCATTACAAATAACAAATATGCCACTTTGTATTCATGCCTAAACAGAATATATTACAAAAATAAGTAAGTATCACAATGGGTCAGATTGTTTTGAGTGTGAGCTATGTTTATTTACAACAAATACTGTTTACAGCATAGATAAAGCCTGCAACTCGCATATTTAAAATATAAAGGATTCATCTAACTAAATTTTATTCTCTGTATCATAGCTTGCATCATTCATCCTCAATTATTTTCTCATAAACGTACCTCTTTTCCCTTTTGGTGATAAATGTAGTAATGAGAACAAAGGATTTAAAAAGCCATCTGTAAAAGAATATTCCTATTAAGGAGAGATCTGGTATTTTATTTTGTTTTGCTTTTGAAAAGTCATTCCAGAACTCTAAATTTTGAAAGTAATCATCTAAGAGACAATTGGGACAGAAGGATAGGTAGTAGAAATGATAGGATGGGTGAAGAGTCTGAGTAGAATGAAGGAGCATGCCCAGAATGAGTGGATGAAATAGAAAAACTTCCAACATATCTTGGATTATCTGATAGTATTGTTCAGTTTGAATATAATTAAAAATGTACAACCTTGGATTTTATTCCCAAACTTACTGAAAGAGAACTCCTAGGGGTGGGATTCAGGAATCTGTATTTAATAAGCCTTCTAGTTCAGTTCAGTCCAGTTCAGTTGCTCAGTCATGTCCGACTCTTTGTGACCCCACGAACCACAGTACGCCAGGTCTCTCTGTCCATCACCAACTCCCGGAGTTCACCCAAACTCATGCCCATTGAGTCGGTGATGCCATCCAACCATCTCATCCTCTGCCATCCTCTTCTCCTCCTGCCCTCAATCTTTCCCAGCATCAGGGTCTTTTCAAATGCATCAGCTTTTCACATGAGGTGGCCAAAGGATTGGAGTTTCAGCTTCAATCAGTCCTTCCAGGACTGATAAACACTCAGGACTGATCTCCTTTAGGATGGACTGATTGGATCTCCTTGCAGTCCAAGGGACTCTCAAGAGTCTTCTCCAACACCACAGTTCAAAAACATCAATTTTTTTTTTGTGGTCAGTTTTCTTTATAGTCCAACTCTCACATCCATTCATGACTACTGGAAAAACCATAGCATTGATTAGATGGACCTTTATTGACAAAGTAATGTCTCTGCTTTTTAATATCTGTCTAGGTTGGTCATAATTTTCCTTCCAAGGAGTAAGTGTCTTTTAATTTCATGACTGCACTCACCATCTGCAGTGATTTTGGAGCCCAGAAAAATAAAGTCTGACACTGTTTCCACTGTTTCTCCATCTATTTCCCATGAAGTGATGGGACTAGATGCCATGATCTTATTTTTCTAAATATTGAGCTTTAAGCCAACTTTTTCACTCTCCTCTTTCACTTTCATAAAGAGGCTCCTTATTTCCTCTTCAATTTTTGCCATAAGGGTGGTGTCACCTGCATATCTGAGGTTATTGACATTTCTCCTGGTAATCTTGACTCCAGCTGTGTGCGTCTTCCAGCCCAGTGTTTCTCATGATGTACTCTACATATAAGTTAAATAAGCAAAATGACAATATTCAGGCTTGATGCACTCCTTTCGCTATTTGGAAACAGTCTGTTGTTCCATGTCCAGTTCTAGCTGTTGCTTCCTGACCTCCATACACATTTCTCAAGAGGCAGGTTAGGTGGTCTTGTATTGCCATCTCTTCCAGAATTTTCCACAGTTTATTGTGATCCACACAGTCGAAGGCTTTGGCATAGTCAATAAAGCAGAAATAGATGTTTTTCTGGAACTCTCTTGCTTTTTTGATGATATAGCAGATGTTGCAATTTGATCTCTGGTTCCTCTGCCTTTTCTAAATCCAGCTGGAACATCTGGAAGTTCACGGTTCATGTTTGCTGAAGCCTGGCTTGGAGAATTTTGAGCATTACTTTACTAGCGTGTGAGATGAGTGCAATTGTGCAGTAGTTTGAACATTCTTTGGCATTGACTTTCTTTGGGATACGAATGAAAAACTGACCTTTTCCAGTCCTATGGCCACTGCAGAGTTTTCCAAGTTTGTTGGCATATTGAGTGCAGCACTTTCACAGCATCATCTTTTAGGATTTGAAATAGTTCAACTGGAATTCCATCACCTCCATTAACTTTGTTCATAGTGATGCTTCCTAAGGCCCAGTTGATTTCACATTCCAGGATGTCTGGCTCTAGGTGAGTGATCACACCATCGTGATTATCTGGGTTGTGACGATCTTTTTTGTACAGTTCTTCCGTGTTTTCTTGCCACCTCTCCTTAAAATCTTCTGCTTCTGTTAGGTCCATACCATTTCTGTCCTTTATTGAGCCCATCTTTGCATGACATGTTCCCTTGGTATCTCTAATTGTCTTGAAGAGATCTCTAGTCTTTTCCATTCTATTGTTTTCCTCTTTTTTTTGCATTGATTGCTGAGGAAGACTTTCTTATCTCTGCTTGTTATTCTTTGGATCTCTGCATTCAAATGCGTATATCTTTCCTTTTTTCTTTTGCTTTTTACTTCTCTTGTTTTCACAGCTATTTGTAAGGCCTCCTCAGACAGCCAGTTTGCTTTTTTGCTTTCTTTTTCTTGGGGATGGTTTTGATCCCTGTCTCCTGTACAATGTCACAAACATCCATCCATAGTTTATCCAGCACTCTGTCTATCAGATTGGTCCCTTAAATCTATTTCTCACTTCCACTGTACAATCATAAGGGATTTGATCTAGGTCATACCTGAACGGTCTAGTGGTTTTGCCCACTTTCTTCAATTTAAGTCTGAATTTGGCAATAAGGAGTTCATGATCTGAGCTGCAGTCAGCTCCTGGTCTTGTTTTTGCTGACTGTATAGAGCTTCTACATCTTTGGCTGCAAAGAATATAATCAGTCTGATTTTGGTGTTGGCCATCTGGTGATGTCCATGTGTAGAGTCTTCTCTTGTGTTGTTGGAAGAGGGTGTTTTCTATGACCAGTGCATTCTCTTGGCAAAACTCTATTAGCCTTTGCCCTGCTTCATTCTGTACTCCAAGGCCAAATTTGCCTGTTACTCCAGGTGTTTCTTGACTTCCTAATTTTGCATCCTAGTTCCTTATAATGAAAAGGACATCTTTTTCTGTGTGTTACTTCTAAAAGGTTTGTAGGTCTTCATAGAACCATTCAACTTCAGCTTCTTCAGCATTACTGTTCGGGGCACAGACTTGGATTACTGTGATATTGAATGGTTTGCCTTGGAAACGAACAGAGATCATTCCGTCGTTTTTGAGATTGCATCCAAGTACTGCATTTCAGACTGTTTTGGTGACTATGATGGCTTCTCCATTTCCTCTAAGGGATTCCTGCCCACAGTAGTAGAGATAATGGTCATCTGAGCTAAATTCACCCATTCCAGTCCATTTTAGTTCGCTGATTCCTAGAATGTCGACGTTCACTCTTGCCATCTCCTGTTTGACCACTTCCAATTTGCCTTGATTCATGGACCTAACATTCCAGGTTCCTATGCAATATTGCTCTTTACAGCATTGGACCTTGCTTCTATCACCAGTCATATCCACAACTGGGTGTTGTTTTTGCTTTGGCTCTATTCCTTCATTCTTTCTGGAGTTATTTCTCTACTGATCTCCAGTAGCATATTGGGCACCTACAGACCTGGGGAGTTCATCTTTTAGTGTCCCATCATTTTGCCTTCTCATATTGTTCATGGGGTCATGAATGAGAGCAGCGGCTGTGCAGCACAGGAGTGGCCCCGCGTCCAAGGTCGGGGCGGCAGCTGAGAGGAGCTACCCCATGTCCGAGGTCAGGGGTGGTGGACGAGAAGAGCTTTCCCAAGTCCAAGGTAAGGAGCAACGGCTGCGTTTTGCTGGAGCAGCCATGGAGATACCCCATGTCCAAGGTAAGAGAAACCCAAGTAAGACGGTGGGCGCTGAGAGAGGGCATCAGAGGGCAGACAGACGGAAACCACAATCACAGACAACTAGCCAATCTGATCACACAGACCACAGCTTGTGTAACTCAGTGAAACTAAGCCATGCAATGTGGGCCACCCAAGACGTACGGGTCATGGTGGAGAGGTCTAACAGAATGTGGTCCACTGGAGAAGGGAATGGCAAACCGCTTCAGTATTCTTGCCTTAAGAACTCCATGAACAGTGTGAACAGTATAATAAGGCTTCTAAGTGATACAAATTAAATTCTCAGAAGTGTAGTACCAGATTCAAAACACCTCAATGCTATTCACCATTTGTACTCAATACAAAGAGTCCTTGCCTCACAGCAATCAATCAGCAAATATCTCTTGAAAGAAAGAATACTAGTAAAAACAATGCTGTGTACTGTATTTGGATCAGTGTGCTATGGAAAGAAGACAGTCACATTGAACCAGATGTGGATATTTTACTCTGAACTACTATAGCTATCTAATATATATTCACCTTCCCTGAAGTTTCTTGCACTAGTTATTTATTATACAGGGAGTACATATAATCTGGAAACAGGTGATAATATTTGTTTTTACAACTTGACCTTGTGTTGGATGGCATTATGGCAATGCGTCTGTATTTCCCCATGTTAGAGACTTGCTGTAAATTCTGTATCTGGTAAGTATCTCTGAAACAGAACTTATATTGTGTCACTCAGTGTAACACTGGGAAAATAGTGTCTCTACCAGCTTGACAACAGTGCTTTCTTTGTCATTCAGCCCAGACTTCTCCTTCCAGTCCGTTTCATGAAACTCTTATGCATCTTCAAGTGTTTTCACAATGTCATATGACATTTTTATAGTTGTTAACTGTCTATGCCAAGAAGTCTAGTAAAGAAAATGACAACAACGATTAAAGATAATGGTTTTAACTGTCTTAAGTGTCTTAAAGCACTATTTGAGTTATTATTTTTAATCAGTGTTTCACCTAATGAAGACATAGTGATTATCTACTCCTGGGAGAAAGGGAGACTATGAATAATTGAAATGTATGACTAATTACTGTCCACTTGTGTTGCTACATTCTATACAGCCATGAGTTTGATTGTTAGCACTTGAAAACATCGACTATTCTAAAATTTAGTTCTTTGTTCTGGCCATTCGTGAGTATAGATGTTAGCCAGGAATGGAATAATTCCAATTTGGTAAGAAGAAATGGCAGAAAAGGAAGAGGACAATTCACACAAATCCCGTAGCCAGCTTCTAAGTTTAGGGTTTGCTTTGTAAGCATGCATGCATTCACCCTTCTGAGAATTATGCAGTGATCATCTGTTATTGGTGCTGTATTCAGAGCTGAGGAGCAAGTAGAATCAAGTACACTTACTTACAGCATGCATTCTCAACATTGAGGATAAGGTAGCCAAAGGAGCAAAATCTGGTCTGGTAGGAGACAAAAAAAAAAAAAAAAAAAAGTTTTCCTCTTTTTTATGTATAAGGCATAAGTATACATATAAAACATAAACAGATATATATGTACATATACATATGTATATACATATATATATATGTATTATCTGCGATATTAAAGTTTCATGGGGTGGGGTGATTAGCAAACGCAAATATCTAAAAAAGCTACATATGTGGGTGATGAAAAAAGAAGGTTGAGAAATGCTGACTTGAAAAAAGATGAAGCATAATAGTGACAGTTGGAATTCCAGAATTACTATTCTGAGTGGACGGGAACTACAGAATGATAATCTGGATGGAAACAGGATAGCATTAGGGGGTGGTTGTAGAAAAGAGGGAACTTTTCTTGACATTTTGTTCCATTTGCCTATTGTGGCAGCCAGACCCCTAAGACTGAATTTCAAGATTCCTTGACACCTAGTGTACATGGTCGGTATAGTCCAATCCCCTTGAGCGTAAGCAGGATATGTGACTATGATGGAATTTAATTTCGTGATTAGATTACATGACAAGAGGGAAGACATCTCGCAAATGAAATTAAGGTTCCAAATTAGTGGACTCTGAGTCAACCCAAAGAGGGATTATGTTCAGTGAACCTGCCCTAATTAGGTGAGTTCCTTAAAAGAGAATAAAGCATCAGAAATATCTCCCTGGCCTCCTTAAAGAAAGCAAACAACTATTTCATGAACTGCCTATAAAAAGAGATGGCCTCAGGGGCTGAGGGTTCCAGTCCTACAAAAATAAGGAGATGAATTCTGCCAACATCCACATGAACTTTGGAAAGGACCCCGAGCTTCAGATGAAATAGCTCACAGCTAGATTGCAGTCTTTTAAGACCAGAGAAGCAGCAGCTAAACTGTGCCTAGACTCCAGATCCAAGGAAACTGTGAGAAAATAAGTAGTAATTTTTAAGCTGGCAAATTTGAAACAATTCTCACATGGATCTAGAAAACTAATACACACTTGTGCTCATGTTAAGTTGCTCAGTTGTGTCCAACTCTTTACAACCCTTTGGTCAGTAGCCCACTGACTCCTCTGTCCATGGAATTTTCCAGGCAAGATTACTGGAGTGGGTTGCCATTTCCTCCTCCAGGGGATCTTCCTGATCCAGGGATCAAATACATGACTCCTGCATTGCAGGTGGATTGCTTACCACTGAGTCATCAGGAAAACCTTCTAATACATACTACAAGTACACTATTTTTATTAGATTTGTGTTATTTTATACAGATTTTGAATGTGATATTGGTACCAAAATTTACCTGCCACATCTGTGCTACTACTGACAACAGAGTAATTTTATAGGGGAAAAAAAAAAAAAAAAAAAAACTTGTTAAGAAGTGAAGTGCCAAGTTAATTATCATTTTTAAGTATTGCCTAGGATGGACATTCTTTTTATGGTGATTTCAAATGGACTTTTTAATTGTCAAAATTCACACAGTACTTAAAATTTAAAATGAAATACACACCAATTGATTTGTCTTTCCACCTAAGGTAGTATTATAAAGGACATTTGAGAGTGGGGAATTGTAGCTCTACAACCAAGTTGCCTAACTCAAGATGAAATACTGCTTCAGTATGGGTCAAAAACTAGGACACAGTTCTTTCTCCTACACATTCCCACTCTAGTCCATTCTGGTGATGATTTAAGCTATTCATTTAGAATCCAAAGTTTGTCTGATTTATAATATTGCTTACCAGAAAATTTCACTTTGAGAAGTGAAGGAAAAAAAAATGTAAAGGTAGAATGATATGCATGACTGAAACAAATAGATTCAGCTTTGTTTAATACTTTTATTTTAATGATAAATGTTAATTCTCCTAAAATGGTTCTAGTAATGATATTTACTTTACATTTCAACTTAAAACTGACACATCCTATAAAAGTGGCTCCTTCACAAGGTAAAAAATTGAGTCTGTATTCAATTTCAGATCTAACTATTGATTATTGATTAAGATGTTCTATGCTGGGGAGAGTCTCTCTCCTTGGGTTATAAAGAAATTAAAAAAAAAAAAAAACTTTCAGTCCAGTGTGATGTAGAAAGAAAGCCCATATGCTATGTACTGAGAGAATCTATATACTTATCAAATTTAATAAATGTCTTTACCAAACAATACAGTTACTTCCTTTTCTCAAAAATTATATGTGTCTCTACATCCTCAATTCCGAAATTTCACATTATATTTCACACATTTTATACTCACTTTTCAAGTTTGAAAAATTCTATTTCTGTATGAAGTTAACTCTGAAGAATTGAAAGATTCTTACATAAGCTGAGTCCATGGTACCTTTTAAGCTATTTATAGCTCAAACATAGCAATGCTACTTGTAGCCCCTCTAGAAATCTCTTCTGTACAGATGCTTTGGCAGTATTGAGCTACCACAGTACATACTGTGTCCCTTTGAATCTAAGATATGCAGGTTCAACATTCAGGACTTTGAGAAATGCCACTGTAGAGATACTTGAAGGCAAAAGTCTTGTTCTATCAAGTCTCCATAAGGGTCCACAGAATGTGGAACTGTAAGACTACAAACTGGAAAATTAGGACAAACAGCTCTGTCACTCTTGGTCTCCAGATCATGAAATTATATTGTATTTCCCCTTTCAGTTTAACCAAGCAGCTAGTTCCCAGCAAATTCCCATGTATCACCTTCAAGTATTTATCCATGTTGGCAGCTCTTTTGGACTGGTCATCAAATGTTGACTACCAAGCTGTTTTCTTGAAATTGACCTTCAATATTTGTAATAGACTGAGTAATTGCCCCCGCAAAGATGTCCATATCCTAATCCTCAAAACTGGTGAATGTTACCTTATATGGCAAACAAACAAACATAAATATATCCATTTGGGGTTAAGATAAGAATTTTGAGATGAGAAAATTATCTAGGTGGGCCCAATGTAATCTCAAGGATTTTTGTAAGAGATAGGACATCACAGAAAAAGGTAATGTGATAATGGAAGCAGAGATTGAAGTGATGTAGCCAGGAGCCACGCTAGCAGCCTCTGGACTCTATGAAGCAAGAAACTGTCCTTGATGAAATTTTGATATTAACTCAGGGAAGCCATGTCAAGAAACTTACCTATAGGAAGGTAAATGAATAAATTTCTGTTGTTTTAAATCACTGTGCCTTGCTTAGTTGCTCAGTCGTGTCTGGCTCTTTGTGACCCCATGGACTATAGCCCATCAGGCTCCTCTGTCCATGGGAATTCTCCAGGCGAGAATACTGGAGTGGGTTGCCATGCCTTTCTCCAGGGGATCTCCCCAACCCAGATATCAAACCCAAGTTTCCCATATTGCAGGTGGATTCTTTACCAACTAAGCCATCAAGGAAGCCCTTTAAATCACCAAGTGCATGATAATTTGTTACATCAGTAATTGGAAATTAACATATCTTTCTTACTGTACATGAAGAGGACAAATATTATAACTTTAAGGTATGAAGTATTTATTTACTATGTTTATTTATTTACTTTATTTGTTTGGCCATGTCAGGTCTGAGTTGCAGCATCCCTAACCAGGAATGGAACCTGGTTCCCCTGCATTGGGAGCATGGAGTCTTAGCCACTGGACCACCAGGAAAGTCCAGGGTATGAAGTATTTAAATTTCTTGTGAGGTTAATTTTTCATGAGCATATATCAAAGCTCATAAACTTTAAAAAGTAACTGATATAATTTTCCAGTGTAAAAAATTTTTTTCCAGTGTAATCATATGTAGTAACTTCTATTTTAATCTGCATATTGGCATACGTAACCAATAACAGTAAGACATTTGACCTCAGGAAACGGGGCTTCAGAACTGATATCCTTAACAACTGACGCTATACTGTCTATATGATACTATACTTAACTTCACCACCAAAATCTTTTCCTAAATTTTAACAGAAACTCTATTAAAAAATCAGCCATACATTAATGGCTCAAGTAACTCAAACAGTGTCTCTGTATCATCCTGGTGGGGTTGGATGGGGAGTGAGGTGTAAGGGACGTTCAAAAGAGAGGGGATATATGTATACCTATGGCTGATTCATGTTGAGGTTTGACAGAAAACAGCAAAATTCTGTAAAGCAATTATCCTTCAACAAAAAATAAATTAATCAAAAAGAATCAATAATACCTTATTTGAAAGAACTAAGATAGAAAATGGAAACAGTAATGGAAGAAATATAATTCAGCAAAGAATGTGAAATATGTGAATATGGCACCTTTCTGTCACACAAAGTGAAATTGTTTACCTTGGATAGGACTTGAACCCATGTGGTCATGACTCAAACCCAGCTAAAATCCACAGACCCTGGTTTCAGATCCTAAAGAAGCTGAAGTTCTTAACATTTCATTGCAGAAAGAATTCAGCAATAGGCAAAGTGATATGTAAGAAGTGGATTTATTCAGAGAGAAACACTCCACAGAGCGTGTGGGCCAATGCAGAGAACGAGTGCCACCTCGAAATGTGCTGTGGTTAGCTTTTATGGGCTGGGAAATTTCATAGGCTAATGAGTGGGAGGATTATTCCAATCATTTGGGTGAAGGGGTGGGGATTTCCAGGAATTAGGCCACGGTCCACTTTTTGGTATTTGATGGTCGACCTTGGGACTGTTATGGCACCTCTGGGTGTTTCATTTAGCTTGTTGATGTGTTACAATGAGTGTATACTGAGGATCAAGGTCTAGTTGAAATTGACTTGTCTGCCATCTTGTTCAGTTGCTAAATCGTGTCTGAATCTTTGGGACCCAATGAACTGCAGAACAACAGGATTCTTTGTCCTTCACTAGCTCCTGGAGTTTGCTCAAATTCATGTGCATTGAGTTGGTGATGCTATCTAACCATCTCATCCTCTGTCGCCCCCTTCTTCTTCTGCCCTCAATCTTTCCCAGCATTAGGGTCTTTTCCAATGAATGAGCTCTTCGCATAAGATGGCCAAAGTATTGGAGCTTCAGCGTGAGTCCGTTCAATATACAGAGTTGATTTCCTTTAGGATTGACTGATTCAGTCTCCTTGCTTTCCAAGGGACTCTCAAGAGTCTTTTCCAGCACAATTTGAAAGCAACAATTATTTGGGACACAGCCTTCTTTATGGTTAAAATCTCATATCTGTACATGTCTGCCACCTTGGACTATTTGGTTCTAATCGGTTTATGTTGTGTCTTCAGGCTAAGTCATTTTTCAAAGGTTGTGCCCTTCTTCTTCCCTCCTGTTTCAAAAACAAAATGTTCTGTGGAGCACTTAGCTTTCCAGTGACACACAGATGACTATCTAAGACTGCTGTGGTCATGAGTCAGATTTCTTCATTTTTTGGTTTTGCACTCTTTTCTCATGGATTCCCTACATGTTTCTTCACTCTATGGAGGTCCATTACTCAATATTCATTTAACAAATATTTATGGAACACCCCAAGTAATAGAGTCAGAAACTGTAATAATAAATACATATTATTGAAAGTATTTTTATTACAAATGTGGTAAGGGTTATAAACACCCCCACAAGTATCATCCTTATATCCTGATGTTAAAATTGCAGAGATTATTTATTGTGCAAAGCCAGTCTTAAGAACTCAGAATTTATCATTTTACTATATATATCATATTGACTACATCTGTGTTGCTTTAGGCATATCTTGTGATATGGTTAAATTATTACAAATATGATTTGTCTCAAATACAAAGGCACTCTGCAATGTTTTTCCTGCTTTCTAATGTTATCAGAAATTCATATTAAATGTGAGAAGTTAGTCCTATGGGCAAGACAATAGTAATGGGTTAAAAATAGTAGCATGGTATTCCAAAAACATATTCTATCATTACTGTCACAACTCTCTTCTCTTCAAATCTACTCTTTTAATTACTGAAACTCTTGCCATTTCTCTCCCTGGCCCCATTTCTCCCCAACCACCTATCTAAAACTATACATTCCACACATGTCTTTTTTTATACTCTGATATAAGAAATGTGGCTTGTTTCACCACTAGAGGCATTTTTGTCTCAAGTATTAGAATGTCAACATGTAAATGTTCCACTGTAACTGGAATTTCAGGCTCTCTTGAGTTATTTTTTAAATGGTTTTGATTCTCAGCTCACCAACTTATCACTTCTGCTTGTCCTACTTACTGTTAATGACCTAGACATACACTAAAATTTATTTCTGTCTTTATTATACATCATTTAGCAGAGAAAATTCCAGTAAAATATGCAAAGTCCAAAATGACAGGTGGAATATGATTTCATAGGCCTCTTGAAATTTATGTGGGCAATATTAACATTTTCTGGCTGCATACTATCCAGAAGATTATCTTTATTGAGCAAAAGCATTTTCTTCTGTAGTAGATTTTTGTTACTCAATTGTCCTTCAGCTGCAGTATTAGGATTTAAAAGCATAACTATCTTAGCTACAAGATGCTTGCTTGCTCTTGTTGGGGTTTTAAAATTTGAGAGTTTATGTCTTTGTTTACTAAAAATATCAGTTGTGGTTTCAATAGATGTTACTATTACCATGCTATTAAAGTTGTCAGGCAACATTCTTATTAATTTATTTTTATTCCCTCCAGTTTATCCTCTCCTATTTGGTAGCAGATCCTTCTATCTTAGTAAAGTATTTAAAGTGAGTTCTGCTATATTTATCATGATTACAGAAATAGAAAATGCAATAGTGATTATAAAAACATTAAAGTCAGTCCATGGTGGCTAATATTGTGGGCCCTGGTTATAAACACAAAAAATCAATTTAGCTAAGAAAGAAAAGCTTGAATTTAAAGCAAGCTGCCTCTATGGGCTGTCTCCCAATTAGAGTAGCTCAGTGCATCTTCAAAAGAAAATAGTTAAGGGATTATGGATTAGGAAAAAATTAAGTGCTCCAGATACCTTTTGTAAAAATAAATTTAATTTTTCTTTCTTAGTTAATAAGCTATTTTATCTCAGATATATCAAACAGGAAACCAAAGTGAATACTTCAATTTATTTCAGCAATATTTCCTTCTAATTATTTTCAAGTGAGGAACTTAACTTCAAGTTATTTTCTGACTACTAAGTAGGACACAGTCTTTTTTATATGTGAAAATTTACATTAGGTTAACCATGTAAATTATCATAGGCTCATAATGCTAAAGACTATTTTCTACAGAATGATTTCTCAAATGCTTTGGTATTACTGCACAGATGCATGCATGTTCAGTCTCTCAGTTGAGTCTGATTCTTTGCGACTGCATAGACTGTAGTCTGCCAGGCTCCTCTGTCCATGTGATTCTCTAGGCAAGAATACTGGAGTGGGTTGCCATTTCCTCCTCCAGGGGATCTTCCCAACCGAGGTATCAAACTCACGTCTCCTGAGTCTCCTGCATTGGCAGGTGGATTCTTTATGGCTGAGACACCTGGGAAGCCCACTGCACAGAATGTTACCAACCTAACATAATGCTATAAAAGAAAATGGATTTTGATAGCTATTTATATTCAAGGATAAAAAACATAATAAAACTTTATCTGGCAAACTATCATGTGGAACTATAAATTAGAGATATATTTCTCATGTTAAGAGGTTATTGGGGCAGTTTCCTTGTGTATTTGTGAATATAGATGTATTATATAAATGAATCCTGGAAGGAGACCATTTTTCTATTTGGGTTTTTTGTTTTGTTTTGCTTTGATTTTTACCCTAGTAGCTGTCTTCTATAATTTGTACATCACTTATTGCTGGATCTGGGATTTAATAACCTGTGCACAACTTAACAAGTGGGTCTTAACTGTCACATATGCTAGCAGAAGACAAGAGACTGCTGAGTCAGAGAGGGAAGTTTTATTACTCACAGCATAGCAAGCAGCATGCCCATCAGGATATCTGCATCACATCTCTTTGTCCCTGAGTCTCATGGGGCAACCGTGAGGCAACCCAGCAGCCCACAGATTCAGCATTCGTGCTGTATATAGAGTGTGTTTCTTCACAGTTGAGGAATACAGACCTTGGGGGATCTACTGGTTTTATATCAAGCAATAAGTGAATCTACTCTTTGGCCTATAATACCTTATCCCTCAAGGTTGCCTGCTGCAAACACAACCCTGAGAAATGGCGTAGGTAAAGAGCTGTCAGGTCCTTATATTCTTGGCATACTCCACAAGACATAGGAAAACAAAAACCCAGAGTGAATTTCCAGCACTCACATAACTCCTCGCTCTCTCACATAATAGAAATAATTGTTGACTTATGTTTTCATACAGCTGTAGTATACTTTGGAAAAAATTTTAGAGTATTAGTGATGTATAAGTGATGGATGTCTACATATTTCTAGATGAATTTGTCTGTCCTCTTTTAGAAAAGATGGAATACTTGAATAAAACTGAAACTATCAAAGTCCCCATTTTGTTCAAATACTAAAAATGTAAAATTTTAATTATAAAATTTAATTTTTTAAGCAAAGTAACTTTGCTTAAGTAGTTACTTTGCTTAACTACTTAAGTAGCTTCTAATCTATTTATTGATTTTTGGTTGTGCTGGATCTTTGATGCTGCATGCGGGCTTTCTCTAGTCGCCATGATTGGGAGCTACACTTCCTGGCGGTGCACAGGCTTCTCATTGCAATGGCTTCTCTTGTTGAAGAGTGCGGGCTCTCAGCACGTGGCTCATTAGTTGCGGTGTGCTGGCTTGGTTGCTCTGCATGGCATGTGGAATCTTGGACCAGGGGTCAAAATCCTTGGCCCCTGCCTTGGCAGGTGAATTCTGATCCACTGTGCCACTAGAGAAGTCCAAATTAACTGTTAAATGATATAATAGGGTGTCATACTAGTTTAAGATTTGCATGTAACTGAAAAGTTATCAACATGTAAACAAAGCATACAATTACTTCTCTCTTAACTTCTCAAAAATAAAAATGTCCTGTCAGGAAGCATTTAACAAAAGGCTTCCTGTGTGCTGTTTTGGATCTGTCAGGAACCCTCTGGCCCTTATTGATTCCTGAATATTCAGGAATTAAGAGGAGAGGCACGCCTTTCTCCTTTCCCGGGGCTGAGGAATCCAGGCATTTCTCATTACAGTGATAAGTACCCTCTTCCTTTTTATGAGCTATACGGTAAAAGGTGATTGTTTACAACTCTCTCTTTGATAGGGATCCTCTTCTGTTTTGTAAGTCTGGAATTTTAATCTTTATCTTTGATGAGAATAACCACCTTGTAAGACAGTATATATGCGCACACCGTGTTGATTCAAACACCTTTGCTCCATCAGAGCTTTGGTCCCCGTGTCTGTCTGTCTTCCTTTCTTCCTTTTTCTTCCTTCCTTCCTTCTTCCTATTCCTTCCTTCCTTCCTTCCTATTCCTTCTTTCTGTCTTTCTCTTTCTCTCTTTCTATCTCTATTTCTGGCTAATTCCTTGGAGCGTGGAGGCCCACTGAGCTCACTTTCTTGCCCGGGCTTCTAAGACCCTCTCGAGAAGGCGCACTGCACCTTCACCCACTCGAGAGGGCGCCCCGGTGCCTCCGTGCAGCAGCGCGAGCCCTAAGAACAGGCCTCTATGGGCTTTCCGCCTAAACCAGGGGATGTCAGCCTCTTTCTCTCTCTTACTTTCTTATCATTGACTCCGGACCACCAGGTTCCGGTCCATTAAAGGACCAACAATATCCCATCGATGAATTTAAGGATAAAATTGATAATCAAGTATCATAATTAAGACATCTGTTTTTCTGACTATGAGAGTGCTAGATTACACTATATAAGACTATAGTTACTGCATTATTTTATAAGTAATAAAATACACTAGTTTTATAATGAATAAAATTTTAAAAGATATTCAAAAAGATAGAAGATATTCTAAGAAATAAAATATGACTTTCAAAATTACTTTCAACATTGAGGTAAAATATGGAAAATAGGCTTTATTCATTTTAATTTTGAAGAAGATGAAGTTCAGATTATTTAAGTACTCTGTCTAATTTCTAGGGCCAAACAGTTGTTTGCAGAGATAACAATTTTAGAATTGAATCTTTGAAAGTCTCCATGTTAGTTGCTCAGTCGTGTCAGACAATTTGCAACCACATGGACTGCAACTCTTCTGGCTCCTCTGTCCATGGAGTTCTCCAGGTAAGAATACTGGAGTGGGTAGTCTTTCCCTTCTGTAGGGGGTCTTCTTGACCCAGGAATCAAACCCACATCCCCTGCATTGGCAGGTGGATTCTTCACTGTCTGAGCCACCAAGTAAGTCTCTAAGAGATGGCAAATCACATTTTCTTCTTCCTGGTTTGAAATAAAAAGTATATAAAATCAGAATGCTTCACAATTTATTACTAATCTATCACTTTTCATATAAAATGATCTATAGACCTTCTACAATTGAAGAGTAATTGTCATTTTATATGTATATGTCTTGTCTTCACTCTGAGTTCATTAACTCCTTCAGAATAAAAAACTTTTAATGTACAATTATTTATTTAAATGGTACTTTTGTTTTCTCCTTTTTCTTTAGTTTGAGCTAGATGCTAGGGATAATATATTCCTGCCTTGTGGATTTGGGCCAAGCTCGAAAGAGAAGCAGCAATTAATTAAGCTTCTAAATATTTTTTTCTAATACCCTAAATATATTCAAGGGATTCTCACTGAGGATCAAAAGAATGAAAGAATATTTAGAAACTGAGAAGGAAGTAGATTTTTCCAAAAACCCATGAAGGTTACAGTAGTCTATGGCTTCATTTCTATTTCTTTCCTGACCATCTTATTAAAATTGCTTATATTGTTTCTCTCCTTGTCCTCCTATTTATTTTCCATAAAAGCAATTACCTTCAAACATACTATATAATTTACTTATTTGCCCCATTTCTTGTAATAGTCTTTCTTCTTCCTCTAAAAATCAAGTTCCAGGAAAGGAGGACTTTTTGTTTTATTTTGTTTTGTTTTGCTTATTGTTGTTTTCTATTTCACCTACCTGTAAAAGGCAATTACATTTTGAAAATGGTGACTAGCAAAGCAAAATAAAATAAAGAAAGTTAGAATATCTGGAATTTTCTGACTTGAGAGTGGGCAAGTAAAAGAAAGACAAATAAAACTCAGATACAAAATTTTAATTTAGCAAATTTTATAGAGGTGTATGAACTGTATCCAGTTATTTTATGAATCAATAAATAACTTTGAGCTTTTAATTAATTGAACTAATGGGTGACATAGATGTAGTGCATGAATATTGTAACAGGTGACATTACACTGATTAACAGGATAATTAAAGAATGTTAATAGTCACAGTGCATGAAAATGATTAACAATTCACTATTTCATCTCTTTATGTGAAAAGTAGGAATGTAGCAAAGCTGCTTTATTCAGAAGATCAAAAGAGAAAAAGGTCTATTTTTGTCAGACATATTTTTTAAAAATTCATTTTGTAAGTAGTTTCTTTTTCTATGAATATGTATTTTTTAAACAGAAGGAAAAAATAATTTGAGTTTTTAAACAATTGTGTTAGATCAAGTTTTTAAACTCAAACTGGAGCTCTGTAATAACCTAGAGGGATAGGAATGGGTGGGAGTTGGGAGGGAGACTCAAGAGGGAGGGGACATATGTACACCCATATTTAATTCATATTGATGTATGCCAGAAATCAAACCACTATTGCAAGCCAATCATCAATTGAAAATAAATATTTTAAAAAGCTATAAATGGCCAGTCTAAATATTATGTAGCCACAAGGAGTGAACACATAAAAAATAATGTAATTACCTGTTTATTGAAACTCATTTTTTAGTTTTAAAATACACCTGAATATGATGAAAGTTAAACAAGGTGATGATAACCTGCTTTTCACCATTCTACCTCAAATTAGTCCACAGAGAATATAAAAGCTTCTCAACCTGTCAGAATCTAAAGGTATATCTTTATATCTTCATTCATCTCTAGCTATTTTTTCCTATTTAAACTCCTGTCTGGCACAGTGAAAAATAATGATTTTCTAAGTCCAGTCTCTGTACTTCCTCTTCTACATTTTCAATTTCTTGACCTTAGGAAGGCATTTCAGAATAGTGAAAAAGTACAAGATACTGGAGGGGGCTATGACTCCAGCTCATTCGTGAACTCTATCTAGTAAACAGGGCAAGTTGGTAAACATTTCTGAGGATCAGTTTTTTTTTGTTGTTGTTTGCTTTTTGAAAAAGATGGATAAACAAAGAACTTGGCTAACTTTTTAACACTAAAAAACACATACAAAGTTGTAATTACATGTTATGTATTCAATAAATAATATCATTCATGCTTCATTTCCCCAGTCCCCAATCCCAATAACTAACAATATCCTTGCTTTTCTTTTTCTACCAGATCCATAAATGCAATTAGTGTAAACTAGATTTTTAGGATTCGTTCTTCTCTAGGGGATATTTTTCTTTTAATAGCTCTAAAGGGATATATTAAAACAAAGAATTAAATATCCTTTCATAGAACAGAGATGTTAGCAGATGATTTAGGACTGACAGCAATAATACTTACTCACATTATATAGACAATTACCATATGCTACACATAAATCAGATAATAATATCTGTTGTATGCTTTCCCTTTTTAACTTATTTTAGTTTATTCACTGAGTTTCATAAGTCTTTCTTTTGGGGATTGAGATTGAGTGATCAATAAGCATATCTGATAGAATTAAACCCTTATTAACAAAATGTTAATTGAATATATATTACATGCATGACCTATTTCTAGGTATTAGAAATATAAATATAAGGAAAAAAATAGACACAGATACATTTTCCTTAGAAACATACATACCACAGAAAAAAATGGAAAAACATTGAATTTAGGTTACTACAGCTGGACCTATACCTTAGATTTACATCAGTTTATTATTGTGAGATTTAAAGATACCATCTGTCTAATCACAAGATGGAACTAGATGGAATAATTTAAAGTTTATTCTAGGCTTAAGTATATATATATATATGTAAGACAGGAGAAGGAAATGGCAACCCACTCCAGTAATCTTGACTGGAAAATTCCATGGACAGAGAAGACTGGTGGGTTACAGTCCATGGGATCACAAATGGTCTAACACACACACACACACACACACACACACATATATGTAATATATATACCAGATGCCAATAAATTTAGTTAGAAGGAATCTGCTAAAATGTTTAGCCAATTGCCAAAGATAGAATCTAGGCTAGTACAAGCATTTAAAATTCATGCTTGCTTCAGGTTATTCTCTACAAGCCTCTAGACACACACACACACACACACACACACAAGATAAGAGTAAAAGTCAGAGACTGGAGAATGCTTCCCTTGTGGTTCAGGACTCAAAGAGGAGAAGGACAACTGCTGTAGAGAATTTGAGGTCATGCAGACCTTTTTCTCCCCAGCTCCTTTGTGGAAAATGGCCTTCAGCTGCAGTGGGAAGAGGGCTGAACCTCATTACCAACCGGAAACAGGTAACACACTTCAGCCAGGACCAGGCCATACCACTAAGATCCTCTTTCTGCTGGGAGAAGAGGGACAAAAATCACTGAGAAAATCCCATCCAGGAGACAAAGGGACACAGCACCTAAGATCCATGCTGAACCATAACAACAGATGAGCACTCCCAACAAAAGGTTAGTGAGATTAAATAATAAAGGACTGCAGTTGGCCATAAAGGAGGGAGAAGAGTAAGGAGAGCCACACACTCTGAGTTGTAGGTGAAAGAAAGGACACAATCTGGGTATGTATAAAATATTTATAGACAATCAGGTTCAATATAACCACAAGGCGATGCTGTTGTTACTCAGTTGCTAAGTCATGTCTGACTCTTTGTGACCCCAGGGACTGCAGAACACCAGGCTTCCCTCTCCTTCACTGTCTCCCAGAGTTTGCTTCAATTCATGTCCATTTAGTCTGTGATGTTATATAACAGTAATGATATCTAACAGTAACAGTTACAGGAATTTAAAGCTGTGGATCACTGAGAGTAACTGCAGCAACAATAAATGCCAAAGCTGGATCAGGTTCTCAATGACTCAAAATCCACACTTGAACAAAAACGCATGCACATTTCTGGGAATAAATAATATCAATATTTATTTCATTTTCTATTGTCAAACATAGATGTCTGGCATTCAATTAATAATGATGAGGCCCATAAAAACCAAGTAATTATACTTCCAGGAAGATGGTCTCCACAAATAATCAGCAAAGCTGAATCATTTTTATGAACAATAAATTTTCAATAGATAGTTTTAGGTGCCAGTCATGTCTCACTTACCCGCTTAGCTTACAAATTTTTTCAGGACTGCTTCTCAAATGCTGATGTGAGAAGCTCAGTGGTCATTACTGCACCTCAGGAATGTCTACCCAAGCCCAAAAAAAAAAAAAAAAATTAGCCAGGACAAAACATTTGATACAACTAAAAAACTCCTGTTGTTTTTGTTCAGTTCAGTTCAGTTCAGTCACTAAGTCATACCCGACTCTTTGCGGCCCAATGGACTGCAGCATGCCAGGCCTCCTTGTCCATCACCAACTCTCGGAATTTACTCAACCTCATGTCCACTGAGTCAGTGATGCCATCCAACCACCTCATCCTCTGTCATCCCCTTTGCCTCCCACCTTCAATATTTCCAGCATGAGGTTCTTTTCAAATGAGTCAGTTCTTTGCATCAGGTGGCCAGATTCCTGGAGATTCAACTTCAACATCAGTCCATCCAATGAGTATTCAGGACTGATTTCCTTTAGGATGAACTGGTTGGATCTCCTGGCAGTCCAAGGGACTCTCAAGAGTCTTCTCCAACACCACAGTTTGAAAGCATCAATTTTTCAGTGCTCAGCTTTCTTTATAGTCCAACTCTCATGTCCATACATGATGACTGGAAAAACCATGGCCTTGACTAAATGGACCTTTGGTGGCAAAGTAACATCTCTGCTTTTTAATATGCTGTCTAGGGTGGTCAGAACTTTTCATCCAAGGAGTAAGTGTCTTTTAATTCCATGGCTGCAGTCACCATCTGCAGTGATTTTGAAGCCAAAAAAAGATAAAGTCTGTCACTGTTTCCACTGTTTCCCCATCTATTTGCCATGAAATAATGGGACTGGATGCCATGATCTTAGTTTTCTGCATGTTGAGCTTTAAGCCAACTTTTTTACTCTCCTCTTTCACTTTCATCAAGAGGCTCCTTAGCTCTTCTTAACTTTCTGCCATAAGTGCAGTGTCATCTGGCATATCTGAGGTTATTGATATTTCTCCCAGCAATCTTGATTCCAGCTTGTGCTTCATCCAGCCCAGCATTTCTCATAATGTACTCTGCATATAAGTTAAATAAGCAGGGTGACAATATACAGCCTTGATGTACCCCTTTTCCTATCTGGAACCAGTCTGTTGGTCCATGTTCAGTTCTAACTGTTTCTTCTTGACCTGCATACAGATTTCTCAGGAGGCAGGTCAGGTGATCTGGTATTCCCATTTCTTTAAGAATTTTCCATAGTTTATGGTGATCCACACAATCAAAGGCTTTGGTATAGTCAATAAAACAGAAATAGATGTTTTTCTGGAATGCTCTTGCTTTTTCAATAATCCAATGAATGTTGGCAATTTGATCTCTCATTGTTTTTTTTATTTAGTTCCTAAGTCATGTCTAACTCTTGGTGACCCCGTGGGCCATATCCCACCAGGCTCTTCTATCCAAGGAATTTCCAGACAAGAATACTGGAGTGGGTTGCTATTTACTTCCCCAGGGGATTTTCCAGATCTATGAATTGAATCCATGTTCCTACTTTGGCAGGCAGATTCTTTACCACTGAGTCACTTTACATCTGGTAACCATGGATAAAATGGAAAAGCTACATCCAGAATGGTAGAAAATGTCTGCAAAACATATATCTGAGAAACAATTAACAATAAAAAAAATGTAAGGAACTCCTACAACTCAATAACAAAAAGACAAATAATCAGATTTGAAAAAGGGTAAAGACCTGAATAAACATTTTCCCAAAAAACACATGTTAATGGCCAACCCGTGTATGAAAAGGAGCTCAACATCATTAAATACCAGGTAAATGCAAACCAAAACTTCAATGAGATATAACCTCACATCTGTTAAAATGGTCTTTATCAAAAAGACAAATGATACCAAGAATTGGAGAGAATATGCAGAAAAAGGAATCCTTATTCTTTTCTAAAAATGAACATAAGATAATGGAAGGCTTACAGAAAAGTGGATTTTATACATTTATAAATCTTGTTCTTTCTTAGGTTTAATTATTATTTTTAGATTCATATAATACTTCCCTTTAAGGTTTAAAATCATTGCAGCATTATTGTCCTTCTTAGTTGTAGATTTGTAGACTGTTCTATAGAGTATCTATATTGTTATCAAAAACAGATTTTCATAGTGTATATGTGTTTATCATGTTATTTCCAGTTTTTCTATAAAATTCTATAAATGCAATTGGAGATTGCTGTATTTATACTGAGACGTTATTGCATTTAGTTCATTGTGAATAGGTCAAATAACCTCATGTGGCTTAGGCTGGGCATCAGCAGTTAATGTTTACACATAAAATGCAAAGTGCAAAACAGAAATTAACTCAGCTTAGCAGAGGACTGATCACAAATGATGCAAAAGCCAAAATGAAAAAAAAAAATAAAATTACAAGGCTTAATTTTCAACCATATTTTTCACTTCAAATCTGAATTGGCAATTTTTCTCTCCCACCTTTATCAAGTTGATCCAATTTTTATTATTTCCAATGTTTATTATTTCCAAAGGATATTATAATTGATTATATATTATAATTTATTACATATTATAATTTCCTATAATAGATAAGGAAACAGTTGAATAACCTCCCTGGAATGATAAGGCCAGCTATTTGCCTAGTTACATTAATTAACCCTGGGTACAGAAAAAGCCCTCCACCTAAATCATTCCATCCTTATTCTGTAACTAAATTCTCACAACTAGTCATTTTTAAGAATGAAGGTATAGTGGTGTTGGTGGTTGTTTAGTCGCTAAGTCGTGTCCGACTCTTGCAACCCCATGGACTGTAGTCTGCCAGGCTCCTCTGTCTTTGGGGATTCTCCTGGCAAGAATACTGGAGTGGGTTGTGATTTCCTTCTCCAGAAGATATAGTAGTTGCCATTTAATATAGTATCTGAAACCAGTTATCTATTTTATAATCATAGCATTATATTTGATCCATTAATATGATCATTTAACCTCTCCCTCCCCAAAATGAGAATGCATTGGAAACTTTAGGAGAAGAATTTTGATAAAATTTGATAAGAAAGAGGACTTTATTCCAAAATATTTGAATTTTCCCACAGTGAAATATTGGGAAAATTTTTGTGGAGTTGAGAAACAGTAGTTTACTAGAAATCAGAATGAGTTTACTGTGACATGCAAAATCATCTGCATTTCATGAAAGTTCAGAAGCTCTTGACTTATTTAATATTTGCTATAGTGAACCAGAGCATAAAAGTGCCACATATTGTGGATGTAATTGCAAATATAAGAAATTAAATTTTTCATTTTGATAAAAAAAGAAAACGACAATCTCCTCCATACAGGTCATTGAAAATATTTCAACAATAACAATTTAAACCCTCACAACCACAGGAAAATTTATGAATCCTTTCCATTTTAATCTCTATTTTTTCTACCTTTCATTAGTCATTGGTGGTTCATTTTCAAAGCAGAGTAGATATTTACTGGTGCAGTCATTAATTCAACAGATTCTAAAATACAGAAAATTGCTTTTCTGTAGAAATAAGTTGATACAGTAGTTCAGGCACATAATTAATATACAAAAAGTCTGCTGATTGGTCTAAATATTTAGCAATGTATAAAATATATATATAAAGCTGTTTGGCTATAAAAATTGTAAATTTCCTGCTCCAAGCAAATCTTCACAACCAAATTAAAACAAAGATACTAGAAAAATTGCTGAGAGGCTCTTAAGTTTGCTGCTACTAAAATATTCATATTTAACTACCAAATAATATGCCCAGGTCATAAAAAGTTTATTGAGATTTCCAATGTCATGATTGGTTTATTTGCTATTTTTAAGCAATCCTTTTTGTTAAAATTTGCCATCTTCTCTATAGGGATATAAAACCATTTTAGTTTTGTTTTAGGTGTTAACATTGGCAACTTTGCATGGAAAACTGGATATAAAGTGTTCATTTACATAAAGACTCTTTGTTTCTTAATTTCAATAGCTTTAAATTAGCTACTAAATTAGTTCTTAGGTATAGTTACTTCAAAAAGTTTAAAAGATGGAGAGATGGACTGAGAAAATAGATCTATCTTTCTCTTCTCTTATTAGCATCATATTGGAAAATAAGTACAAACCAATATTAGATTTAAATTGAAATCACTTAAGAGTGCTTATTGAGTTTTCTATGAATTGCAGACTGGAAAAGAAAAGTGTTGCAAAACTCCATACCATTTCTTAACATTTCCTGGGTAATAATAATAATAATAAATATTTACATAAGCAAAAGTAGAGTTGGGTCAGAATAAATGTAAATATTTATTTGCAGTTGATTGATAAAGTAGTAATTAATAATAAATATCCCCAGGATTGGACACAAAAAAGTACATTTTGGGTAAAGTGTGACCGAAAGAGGCTTATAGAATAGGAAAACTATAGGCTAAACAAGTCCATCTTCTTAGAGGTGGGCTGCAAGCAATGTATTCATTTTCTGTTGCTTCTGTAAAAATTGCCATGGTCTTATTGACTTAAAACAGCACAGTCATTTATAATCTTACAACGGTAAAGATCAGTAGTCTCAAAGTAGTCTTTGAGACTAAAACAAAGGTGTCTGCACAGCTGCATTCCCTTTGAATCCTATGAAGGCTCTTAAAGCTGCTCATTTGTACAATTTGTCCACTTTCTTAAAGGGGCCCCTGGTGAATATATTTGGCCCACCCAGATAGTACAGGAAAATTTCCTTATTTTACAGTCAACTGACTATCAAACTTAATGATCTGCATATTTAATTCTCCCTTGCAAGAGGAGAAGGGGACGACAGAGGATGAGATGGCTGGATGGCATCACCAACTTGATGGACATGAGTTTGAGTAATTCCGGGAGTTGGTGATGGACAGGGAGGCCTGGCGTGCTGCAATTCATGGGGTCGCAAAGAGTCAGACATGACTGAGCAACTGAACTGAACTGAACTGCCATATAAGAGCACACATTCACAGGTTTCAAGGAATAGGACATGGAGATCTTTTTGAGGGGGGAGCACAATTATTATCCATTGGATCATAGAAAAAGCAAGAGAATTCCAGAGAAACCTCTACTTCTGCTTCATTGACTATGCTAAAGCCCTAGACTATGAATCACAACAAAAACTATGGAAAACTTTTAAAGAGATGGGACTATCAGACCACCTTACCTGCCTCCTGAGAAATTTGTATGCAGGTCAAGAAGCAACAGTTAGAACCGGACATGGAAGAGACTGGTTCCAAATTGGGAAAGGACTACATCAAGGCTGTATAGTGTCACCATGAATATTCAACTTATATGCAGTGTACATCATACAAAATGCTGAGCTAGATGAAGCACAAGTCAGAATCAAGATTGCTGGGTGAAATATCAATAACCTCAGTTAGGCAGATGACACCACACTTATGGCAGAAAGCAAATAGAGTCAAAGAGCCTCTTGATGAATGTAAAAGAGGAAAGTGAAAAAGCTGGCTTAAAACTCAACATTCAAAAATCTAAGATCATGGCATCTGGTCCCATCACTCCATGGCAAATAGATGGGGACACAATGGAAAAAGTGACAGACTTTATTTTCTTGGGCTCAAAAATCACTGCAGAGGATGACTGTAGCCATGAAATTAAAAGATGCTTGCTCCTTGGGAGAAAAGTTATGACCAACCTAGGCAGTACATTAAAAAGCAGAGATATTACTTTGCCAACAAAGATCTTTCTAGTCAAAGCTATGGTTTTTCCCGTTGTCACATATGGATGTGAGAGTTGGACCATAAAGAAAGCTGAGTGCCAAAGAATTGATGGTTTTGAACCATGGTGTTGAAGAAAACTCTTGAGAGTCCCTTGGACTGCAAGGAGCTCAAACCAGTCAATCTTAAAATAAATCAATCCTGAATTTTCAGTGGAAGGATTGATGCTGAAGTTGAAGCTCCAAAGCTGGCCACCTGATGCAGAGAGCTGACTCATTAGAAAACACCCTGATGCTAGGGAAGACTGAAGGCAGGAGGAGAAGGGGATCAGAGAATGAGATGGTTGGATGGCATCACCAACACATGGGAATGAGTCTGAATGAGCTCCGGGAGATGGTGAAGGACAGGGAAACTTGGTGTGCTGCAGTCCATAGGGTCACAAAGAGTAGGACACGACTGAATGACTGAACAGCAGTGACAACACTGTTATTCTCCCTGCCACATAAGTAACTATATTATGAAAAAGTGAAAGTAAGTGTTAGTTGCTCAGTCGAGTCCAACTTGGATTGTAGCCCACCAGGTTCCTCTGTCCTTGGAATTCTCCAGGCAAGAATACTTGAGTGGGTAGCCATTCTTGTCTTCAAGTGATTTTCACGCCTAGAGATTGAACTTGGGTCTCCTGAATTGCAGGCAGATTCTTTGTCATATGAGCCACCATATAGAAGATATAATATGGTCTTAAATGTTATGATGTGATGGCAAAAACAGGAGTTAATATGTGTGAGGAAAGGCAGAAGAACAAATGTCCTTATGTAAAGAAGAATTGAGTGTAAATCATATTGGGTGAGATGATATTACTACATGCTTAGAGGTATTTTCAACTGTAATTTGGGGAATAATGGTAACTTTTAATATTTACTCTTAACTTTAATTCAGCCTAAATTGAATTCAAATTTATTTTATTTAATATTTTTTCTAGGAGCTAATACTTTTTACCTTTCATTATGTTACATTTCATGATATATTTAGCAGGATTGTTAATTTGTACTTCTTTTTACCATAAAAATGTTCTACTTGACTATGTTATCCAGTTAATATGTATAATTAAGAAATGTTTTCTTAATTTGATCTAGTAAGCAGATGCTAGACATGAAAGAAAATACAAAATGTATCCTTGCTGTCAAAAATAAGGAAGGTTCTTATTAATCAGAAAACATTTCAGTATCTGACTGAAAACATTTCGGTGACCATGGGTAAAGCTAAAATGTCCTAAAATGCTAATTGCTGTTCAGTCACTCAGTCATGTCTGACTCTTTGGGACCCTATGGACTGTGGAACACCAGGTTTCCCTGTCATTCACTGTCTCCTGGAGCTTGCTCAAACTTATGTCCATTGAGTCGGTGATGCCATTCAAACATCTTGTCCTCTGTCATTCCCTTCTCCTCCTGCCTTCAATCTTTCACAGCATCAGGGTCTTTTCTAATGAGTTGGGTCTTCGCATCATGTAGCCAAAGTATTGCAGCTTCAGCTTCAATATCAGTCCTTTCAATGAATATCCAGGATTGATTTCCTTTACTATTAACTGGTTTGATCTCCTTGCACTCCAAGGGACTCTCAAGAGTCTTTTCCAACACCACAGTTCAAAAGCATCAATTCTTCAGTACTTAGCTTTCTTTATGGTACAACTCTCACATCTATACATAACTATTGGAAAAACCATAGCTTTGACTAGATGGTCTTTTGTTGGCATAGATGGACCTTTGTTGGCAAAGCAATATCTCTGCTTTTTAATATACTGTCTAGGTTGGTCATATTTTTTCTTCCAAGGAGCAAGCGTCTTTTAATTTCATGGCTACAGTCATCCTCTGCAGTGATTTTTGAACCCAAGAAAATAAAGTCTGTCACTTTTTCCATTGTGTCCCCATCTATTTGCCATGAAGTGATAGGACCAGATGCCATGATCTTAGATTTCTGAATGTTGAGTTTTAAGCCAGCTTTTTCACTTTCCTCTTTCACCTTCATCAAAAGGCTCTTTAAACTCTTTGCTTTCTGCCATAAGGGTGGTTTAATCTGCATATCTGAGATTATTGATATTTCTCCCAGTAGTCTTGATTCCAGCTTTTGCTTCATCCAGCCCTGCATTTTGCATGATGTACTCTGTGCTATGTTTACTCATTCAGCCATGTCTGATTCTTTGTGACCCCATGGACTGTAGCCTGCCAGGCTCCTCTGTCCATGGAATTCTCCTGGCCAGAATACTGAAGTAGGTAGCTTCTCCCTTTTCCAGAGGATCTTTCAAACCCAGGTCTCCCATATTCCAGGTGGATTCTTTACCAACTGAGCTACCAGAGAAGCCCTGTGCATATAAGTTAATTAAGCAGGTGAAAATATATAGCCTTGACATACTCCTTTCCCAATTTTTAAACCAGTCTGTTGTTCCATGTCTGGTTCTAACTGTTGTTTCTTCACCTGCATAGAAAACACTATAGATGTTCCTCAAAAACTTAAATAGAACTACCACATGATTCAATAATTCTGCCTCTGAATATATATCTGAAGGAAACAAAAATCACCATTTCAAAGAGATATTTGTAACTCCATGTTAACTCCAGCCTAGCCTCTTAACAATAGCCAGGATCTGTAAACAACATAAGTGACTCTTACTAGATGAGTGGATAAAAAAAAAAAAAAAAAAAAAGATTTATATGTATGTTTATGTATATAATCCATGAAACTTGGTAATATACTGGTAGAAAAATGGCATAATTTTGCAATATATTAAGCCATTATGCTGTACACTTAAAACATACTGCTACATGTTAATTATGTGAATAAAACTGAAAGAAAAAAATAAAGTCAACCAAAAATGAAAGACAAGTAAATATTTATTTAGTTCCTAGTCTTGGACAAACTTTGATTTTTAAAGGAGTATTTTAATGAATGAGTATAAATTTAAATATTTATTCATAATTCTTTATTCAAATTTGTTCTGAGAAATGTCATGGAAAGCATTTCACCTTATTTATTAAAATAAATCAAGGATCATTTTACTGTGACTTTCTCCATATTCCTCTTTCTTAGTACATGGGATATTCTAAACAAGCCAAATTGAATCTAAAAAATCACACAGTGAATATTGTGATTTGCTACATTATGGTAGAACTATGTGTGTGTGATTAATGGTAGTAGGAACAGGGTAAAAAAGACAGGAATCTACTTTCAAATAACGTACAATTTGCTGAGTAAATGTAGGGGACAGATTGCTATGAAGCATTTAGAATTACTTAATTCTACAAGTCAGTGGTTATGACTGAGGGATTAAATTCAAAGAGGGAAAATCCCATTTGAGCAGGGTTTTTACAGGCAGAAAAGAATATGTAGAAAGAATATTCTAGGCTTAGGAAACAGTGAAAAGATTCAAGATATATTTGGGAATCTGTATATTTTTAATCAAGCAAGAAATTCCCAAGAAAATTATGATAAATTCATAGTGGTTATAAAAGCATTTCCCCCCTTGCTGAATGCCGTATCTCAAATGCAGACATTTCTTGTTTACCTTTTGAGAGATAAGTCAAAGCATGGAAAAGAAAACAAAAACCCTAACGTTAGACAAAATGAACTAGCCAGAATAAGATAAAGTTCTGAAAAACATATACACAAAAGTGAAATAAATCAGACACACAAAAAATAGATACATACTGAATGACCTCATTTATATGACATCTAAAATAGTCATAAAACCAGAAATTAGATGATGGTTTCCAGCCAGTATAATAGTGGGAAGTGAAGAATGGTGGTCAGAGTACAAATCTTCATTTATACAAGATAAATGAGTTCTGGAGATCTACCGTATAGCATGGTGCCCATAGCTAACAATAACATATTGTATACTTAAAATTTTCTATGAGGGTAGATCTTACATTAAGTGTTCTAAGCAGGCACACATATACACACACATAAACCTCACCATCATCATCATTTTCATCATCATAAAGGGGGCAGGAAGAAGCTTTAGGAGGTTATGGATATATCTATGGCATTAATGGTGGTAATCATTCTGTGAGTGTGTAATTATCCCCAAACTTATTGAGTTGCTTACCTTAAATATGCAATCAATTTTTATATGTCAGTCATATCTAAATAAACTGTAAAAATGTATATAAACACTTTTTAAATTAAAAATAAAATATTCATAAAGAACACAATAATACCACTATGTAAATTAAGGTCTTATAACAGTTAACAAATGTTCTATCACATTGAGTAGATTGGATTTCTTGACAGAGATCATTGCTAGTACTTGAGATGAGCTTAAAGGAATTTAACCCAGTGGAGGTGAAAAGAAATGAAGGAGAGAATTTTCTTGACAAAAATTTAAACAGTTATGTGGCATGAAAGTAGGATATTATAGGTAAGAGTAAGTCACCCAGTTTTACTTGACCAGGAGTATCCTGTAAGGAAGTAGTGGAAGTCACAACTTGAAAAGTGTATTTTAGATGTTAGTCCAAGAATACTAGGATAAGAAGCTTGCATGTATTGAATAGAAAGTGAGGGTGGAATGTGTGTGTTTGTGTTTTTTCCAAACATGCATGATTATTAATTTCATATGTTAAGCTCATCTCACATGCTAGCAAAGTAATGCTCAAAATTCTCCAAGCCAGGCTTCAGCAATATGTGAACTGTGAACATTCAGATGTACAGAGATCAAATTGCCAACATCCACAGGATCATCAAAAAAACAAGAGAGCTCCAGAAAAACATATATTTCTGCTTTATTGACTATGTCAAAGCCTTTAACTGTGCAGATCACAATAAATTGTGGAAAATTCTGTAAGAGATGGGAATACCAGACCACCTGACCTGCCTCTTGAGAAATCTGTATGCTGGTCAGGAAGCAACAGTTAGAACTGGACATGGAACAAAGGGCTGGTTCCAAATAGGGAAAGCAGTATGTCAAGGTTGTATATTGTCCCCCTGCTTATTTAACTTATATGTAGAGTACATCATGAGAAATGCTGGGCTGGATGAAGCACAAGCTGGAATCAAGATTTCTGGGAGAAGTATAAATAAGCTCAGATATGCAGATGACACCACCCTTATGGCAGAAAGTGAAGAAAGACTAAGGAGCCTCTTGATGAAAGTGAAAGAGGAGAGTGAAAAGGTTGGCTTAAAGCTCAACATTCAGAAAACTAAGATCATGGCATCCAATCCCATTATTTCATGGCAAATAGAAGGGGAAACAGTGGAAACAGTGGCTAACTTTATTTGGGGGGGGGGTTCCAAAATCACTGCAGATGGTGACTGCAGCCATGAAATTAAAAGACTCTTGCTCCTTGGAAGAAAAGTTATGACCCACCTAGACAGTATATTAAAAAGCAGAGACATTACTTTGTCAACAAAGGTCCATCTAGTCAAGGCTATGGTTTTTCCAGTAGTCATCTGTGGATGTGAGAGTTGGACTATAGAGAAAGCTGACCGCCAAAAAATTGATGCTTTTGAACTGTGGTGTTGGAGAAGACTCTTGAGAGTGCCTTGGACAGCAAGGAGAGCCAACCAGTCCATACTAGAGGAGATCAGTCCTGGGTGTTCATTGTAAAGACTGATGTTGAAGCTGCAACTCTAATCCTTTGGCCAACTGATGCGAAGAGCTGACTCATTGGAAGAGATCCTGATGCTGGGAAAGATTGAGGACAGGAGGAGAAGGGGACGACAGAGGATGAGATGGTTGGATGGCATCACTGACTCAACGGACATGAGTTTGGGTAAGCTCCAGGAGTTGGTGATGGACAGGGAGGCCTGGCGTGTTGTGGTTCATGGGGTCGCGTCGCAAAGAGTCTGACACGACTGAGCGACTGAACTAAACTGATGATGGTTAATTTCATATGTCAAGATGAGCGGCCTAAGAGATGCCTCAAATCTGAAAAGATAGCATTTGATTCAGGAGACTGAGAAAAGAGATCCGCCCTTACAAATGCAGACAGGCATCGTCTAATTTAAGGGCTCGAATAAAACAAAACACCTGGGGAAGGGGAAATAGATAATCTTTCTCTCTTCTTGACATCCTTCTTTGGTTGTCCAAGATCAAAGCTCATGTTTCATGGGCCTTTAGACTCCAAGACTTACACCAGCAGCATTCTGCTTCTCAGGCTTTGGGACTCAGACTGAATTATACCACCTGCTTTCATGGTTCTTCAGTTTGTAGATGGCAGACTGTGGACTTCTTGGCCTCTGTAACTGCATGAGTTAATTCCTATAATAAATCTCTTCATATATGCATATATATATATATATAATCTAAGTTATTTTAATCATTCTTGCCTAAGAGGAAAATGAAGTTTATAGAGATATATAAAATTGCAAAAAAGAAAATAGAAATATGTGAGCAACAACTAAGCAATAAATTAAACAAAAAACATTTCAGTACAAAGCATGTACATTAATTGTGAAAAGCAAAATGCAGTAGTAAAGTGTAACTTCCAAATGTTTATCGGTATGCATATCTATAGCCTATTTGTTTTTATGTTTTCAAAAATTATGTATATAGGTTTATAATATACTAATGCAGATTGTTCCTCCACAATACATTATGGAATCCTCTTAGATCAGTATATATAGAATTGACTCATTTGTTTACTTTTTAAAAAGTTCTATTAATGTTTAAGTTTAAAATATATACAGAAAACTTCACATGTAATTGCATAGTGAGATAAATGGTCACAAAGCAAACTTTCCAATAGAATCAGATCCCAGATCAAGAAACAGAAAATTAACAGTGCTCTAGAAGTCCCACCTAGAGTTTCTTTAAGGTCTAAGTTGTAAGATTTTGAAATTTAATTGTATCTGGCTCCTTTTGCTCAACTTTATGCTTATGAAGCTTATTTGTAATATTATGTATCACTGTAGAACCTTCTCATTACTGTTTTAATATTATTTTGTGTGATTATACCATAATTTATTCATACAATTTACTGTTAATGACCAGTGTTTCAGTGTTTCAGTTTGGAAATAGTAGTAGCTCTGCTGCTATGAATACATTTGTTCATGTCTGACACACATGCATAGATACATATATAAATACACACATTTCTATTTCTGTTGGAATAGAATTACTGGACCTTGGTATATTCATTTATTCAGCTTCAAGTTACTGCCAGACTGTTTTCAGAAATGTTTATACAATGGAATCACCCCACCAAAAAAGTGTGAAAGTGCTAGTTGATTCACTGCCACTTTAACACTTTATTTCTTCTGTCTCTTTTACTTGACATCTTCCAGTGAGATTGTGAAACTATTTTGGATTTATTTTGCATCTACCTGTTGGCTTATAAGATTGAGTACTATTTCCTATGTTTATTACCATTTGATTATTCTCTTTTAAAGTTTGAACATATCCCGTGAAATTTTTTTTTTAAATTAGCTCACTTGCCTTTTACTTGCTGAAAAGTATTGTAACAGTACTTTACATATTTGCATATGGTACCAATATTAAATATACTGTACAGTGAAAATTTTTCTTTAACTCTGTACCTTGCCTTTTTACTTTAAGTTGTGTGTGTGTGTGTGTGTTTGGAATTGAGTGGCTATTGCCTAAAAGGTTTCTGACTTGCTAGGCTTTCCTGGTAATTTTGCTAGAGAGGCCAAAGTTTGGTTGGATCTTGGTTTGTCTGAGTCTCTTGGCATTTGTGGGATCTAGGAGGCAAAAAGAAAATACATGGAACACTACTACATTGTTCTTACATCCTGAGGTCCCTAACCTGTCTGTCTTCTCATCATTTTTCAAAGTCTTCTTATGTTCATTTTATGTATACTGTACACATTTGACAATTGTACTAAATGGAAAGAATAGGGAAAAAGTGTCTACGCCATTATCCAGAAAAGAGAGTGCAAAGTGAATACCTATTTTTAAATTAGCAGCTTTCAAGGAATTTAATATTAATAATATGTCTTTTATTTTTAAAAGATCTGTTTTTAGAAGAATGTGGATGACTTGTCTTTTTCAAGAAAATTCAACCACTGTATATCACATCCTCACCCTGGAGACCACAGGTTTGGAAGAATGATTTCAGCAAATATATGCTGTTATTTATCCATCTGTAGCAGCTTAATAAATCCAAGGAAAGAATTCCCATATACTTGAATCAACTGAGATGCTGAGGGAGTTTTTATTAATTTGTCGGCTCTAAAGCACTTCAATAACCCAAAATATTTGTTTATGAAGATTTTGTGCATTTACTAATTTTATCTTACTTTTCTTCAAATGTAGCTTTATATAGAATAATTATCGATCTCATTTAAAAGTGGATTTTAGGCTTACTATTATACAAATTCAACCTAGATATATTTAACTCTCACAATTTAAGAAACCATTGACAAGATATTGTATTTTTACAATTTGAAATTTGTAGATAAAATTGAATACTCTTTTGATTTGCTAACACTAAATATTTTTGCCATCATCTTTTATAACATTCCAAATCTTGCTTAGCAGTATCTTGTACATAGTTGATACTCAAAAGTTTGCTGATTTTTATTTCTATACATTAAGGATTTCACTCATGTTTTACTAATACACTTGTTTTGCTGTCAAACTGTGTGGTATTTTTGTTATACTTTATTTTAAGCTACACTTTTTAAAATTTATTTTAATTGGAGGCTAATTACTTTACAATATTACAGTGGTTTTGGCCATACATTGACACGAATCAGCCATGGGTGTACATGGGTTCCCCATCCTGAACCCTCCTCCCACATCCCTCCCCATCTCATCCCTCAGGGTCATCTCAGTGCACCAGCCCTGTTTTTTATAGAGTCAGACTTTTCAGTGTATTTTTAACACAAATGATATGACAATTCCACAGCTGACCCTTCAGCAGAGGGCTGGGTGTATAACTATTTTTATATAAAACAGTAACCCATTTGGGTAAACAGTTTTCATCAAGCATTATTTTCTAAAAATTCACGATATATATTGTAACTCATATATACAAGTTTTATGTAATTAAATGCTTATTAATGTGAAGGCAATAACCATTTAAATGCAAAGGAGATAATTCTTTCCTTACACATTTGGGAAGATAACAGCAGCTATTTTCCAAACCCATATACCTTTAATTCTATAGACACAGACTTTTAGACTGATAGACTCAGTCTCTTTTAAAACTGAGTGTGATGATTTAACTAAGCTCTCAAAATAGAAAGTGAATGAAAGTGACGTGGGCCAGATTCAGGTCTGGTCAAAATATCTTGTTTGTGATATTCACTGCTCTTTTCTTTCTTGGATGTGCAGTTATGATAACCAAGCAGCTTTATAAGTCATCCCTTGGAAATGACATAATCTTTTTTGATCCTTCAGCCTCTGTGTGAAACAATCATTCTTTTCCTTGTTTACATTGTTGAAAACCCATCCTGGAAAGTTACATCAGAGAAAAAATAAACTTTTATTGAGGTCTATTTATTAGAGCAGATCAGTTTAACTTAACAGAATATTTAATTCAAAATTGGATTAGATTCTAAATAAATGCAAAGGACAGTTATGTTTTTGCATTGCTGTTTATATAATACAACTACTTAAAAAGGGAATTCTAGAGATGTTACCATGGTATAGTGTAATAATTCCTTTCACATATGCAGATTTTTGAACTTTGCTTAAAATGGTAGATGGCATTGAGAGATAATGGAAAGTCCTATACAGATGTGAATGGATCTGCTAAATGATCTTTTTCATTGCAGCAGGATTATGAAATTTTATTTTTTCTTCTTTTTCAGATTTAACACAATGCACATTTTATATTTTGTAAACCAAAATATAAACAAACTTACATTTAAAACTAAATATGTCCATCATATCTTTAAGAGAAAGCCTGCTGCTTTTCCTTCTACATACATATTTGTTGATGCCCTCCTGTCAAAAACAGGTAAGGGTTGAATAAAACTGGACTTATTGGCTTATTTCTGAGAGAGAAAAATGGGTAACTATGGGGCTTCTCACTAAGAGATATCCACAAAGTCTATTACATATATGACTTGTGCTTCTGTTAGGTAATTTGGGGAAAGGGTAAGTGATGCAGAATTTTGCTCCATACTAGACACACTTAGAAAATAGGGGTGATTTTGTGTTTGAGTATCTTAAAAACTTTTACTTAGAATATGAGAGTAACAAAGTGGGGTAAAGCTACAACTTTTAAAAAGGCAGCAGTTATATATATTAGTAAGGAAGTTGGTGTCTAGCTGTTGTTTCAGGTTATAAAATGTTATTGTTTTTCTTTATGCTTAGACATGATTACACTTTTGTTCTTTTTCCAACATGATCACAAGTGACTTTGCCTGATGTTTTTGTTTGGTACAGTATCTTAAATGGTTTGGTCTCAAAGAGTCAGAAACAGCTTAGCAACACCATGGACTTAGTAGCCTGCCAGACTTCTGTGCTCATGGGATTTCCCAGGTAAGAATACTGGAGTGTGTTGTCATTTCCTTCTCCAGCAGATCTTCCCAACCCAAGGATCCAACTTAGGCCTTCCTGCATTGTAGGCAAACTCTTTATGGACTGAACCACCACAGAAACCCAAACAGGAAGTCATCAGGGCGTATCTGTATCACATCAACTTTTAGGAACATCAAAGCTTAATCGTCCGGGCTGAGCCAGCTACTTACTGTCAGGAGTTGCTTTTCTACTTCTCAGGCCCTGCTTTTGTCCAAGGGTAGATGAAATGAGGATTCAGGATATTAATCTTTGACCAAGATATTCACTCTTGCCAAGATTTTGCTCCTTGGGAGGTTGTTCAAAGCACATTGTCTTTTGTTCAAATAGAAGTAGTTTTTTCCATTCATTTTTGGTGGATTTGAAATGATAGTAGAATTTAAAAGATTGAACAAGATACTTTAGTGAGCTTCAAGAAAATAGTTTTTAGTCTTTGTGATAGTCTTTGAAGATAGAGGCCTGAATTATCCAACTAAAGCAGTAAAAACCTGTCATAAATCCAGCTGTGCCATTTCTAAAGATCCAGTAAGCTTTCCTTTTGGCTTAATCACAGTTTATTCTATGTGACCTGTGGTATTTACATATGCACAGCAAGAAATTTTTATTATAGTATTTTTTTGTTGTAGTATGATTTCTTCCTTGGTTGTTGACCTAGGTCATATCTGACTCTTTTTCAACCTCACTGGACTACAGCATGCCAGACTCCTCTGTCTATGGGATTTTCCAGGTAAGAATACTAGAGTGGGTGGTCATTTCCTTTTCCCAGCAGTCTCCCTGAACCAGGAATCAAACTTGCATCTCCTGTTTGGGTAGGTGCATTCTTTACCACTGAGCCATCAGGGAAGACCCTCCCTTGGTTATGTAAATAGAAATCAAGGTTATGTATTTGTTCATGACAACTTTGACTAATAAATTCAAATTTAAATTGGTTTATTAAACTTCCAGAGCTTAAATTATATTTTTAAAAGAAGACTAATGGGCACATAATATTTATCTCATTCGTAGATAACCAATTACTGATTATTTTTCTGAGAAGATTCTTTGAATAAAATTAAGCAGTTCCTGCAGGGTAGCCTGGAATGTCTCCAAAGAGAATAATATAACTGGTGTAACAAAGGTAATCCCAATACTACTGTTAGATAGTTAGAATAGGAAACAGGAGTCCAGAATGGCTGTGGCTAAAAAACAAGGAAGGAAAAAACCTGCAAAAATAGAACAAAGGAAGGTCTAAGGACCAGAGTGAAGACCTCAGGTAGAACACTCTTCCCTTCATGTCTTCTGAGTCAGCATGCCCTCACGCCTCAAGGATGTATTTTCCTTTTATTTTCTAAATAAAACTGAGCTGTAACACTGATCTGTCCGAAAGCCGAGAGCTATAAAATAGTCTGTCTGAGAGCTGTGACATGCAGAGGGTCTTAATGTACATCGTCTCAAATTTTTGTTGAGATGAGACAGAACTGAGGAAATTACCCACTCCCCTGACATCTATGGTGCCATGACTCTGATTTAACCTGGCTGAAACAACCTCAACGCAGCCACTGCAAGGAGGAGGCCACGCACAGCAGGAGCCCAACTCGGCAAAAGCTCCTGCGGTAGAAGTGGAACATGAAGAAAACCCAGCGCAGGAGAAGTGACAAGAAGCCTAGTGTGCTGGAAACCGGGACAGCGAGAAATGAACTCAGCAGAAAACTCATGCCCTCAGCCTCAGATTCAAGAAGACCTTCAGTTAAGGTAGGAGGTCCTCGCTCCTATGGCTGGAGGGACATATGCCTAACAAAATCTTAATTCCTTTGCAATCTCTCTTTTCTTGTTTCCTCAAACCCCCCGCGAACAGGTGAGCAGCAGTGGGTGTGACTGTCATGTGTCACTCAGTGTGACTCTGGAGAGGCTACTCCTCAGTATGTCCCAAAGGCACTATCTGCTGAGCCCCAGTAGCTGCCTAGGGATCTGGTCCTTGAAAGGTTGTCACACCTCAACCTGCTCAGAGATCCACCAGTCCAGGGTTCCCAGGAGGTCATCACACCCCGCCCTTCCTGGGGGTGCAATTTCCAAGAGGCTGTCATGCCTCAGCCTGCCTGGGGATGATCTACACCCTGACCCAGGGATGCCTGGCTCTCAGGTTGCAACAGTACTGGGTAGGATAAGCTTCAGCAAGACTCACCCCTAAGGAAGTCCCCCCATAGAGATTGAAGGAGTCCTATTAGTCTTTTCCTTTTCTTTTCCTCCCTGTCATGACTGTCTTTCAGATGGCAAATAACCAATCCACTTCTTGGCTGATGCCCTTGAGATGCATCCTTGATAACTGGAAGCTGTTTGATCCTCTAACTAAGGAGAAGTCGCTTAAAATTCTTTTGTGCCACTGCATGGCCACAGAATCCTCTGGGGGATGAGGAACACTGGCCTGAGGATGGGAGCTTAAGTTACAATACCATCCTGCAGCTAGAATTATTCTGCAAAAGACAAAGGAAATGTCCAAATATTTTTTCCAAATAAGAGATATGAAGAAACTCTGTCTGAAGTATGGGATTGTTGTGTGCCCTAAAAGTGAGCTTACTAGGCAAATTGTGTTAGACACAGACAACCAAGAGAAGGAACCCCTCCAGAAAGGCTCACCTCCCACACCCCAGAAGAGACTGGAGCCTCCCACAGCTCCTGAGTTGCCTGGTGCTCCTTCCTTGTATCCAAATGTGCCCCCATGTCTGGGAGCATCCCCTCCACAAAAGCCAGCTTGAGTACATCCCTTAGCTGAAACTGGAGGAGAATTCAGACCAAACTGGGTCCATGAGCCCTTCTCCCTTTTACAACTAAGACAGATCAAACAAGACCTGGGAAGCTATACAGATGACCCAGGCAAATATATAGATACATTCTAACACATTACCTTGGCCCTTGGCTTGACGTGGAAGGACATCATGGTCATATTTAGTCAAACTTTGTCTAACCCTGAGCATTCTAGGGTCATAAAGGAAGTCTGAAGGTATGCAACAGTGCTTCACATGTCAAGTGATAAATACACAGTAGGGGAACTGCAGCCCCCTCCTCAGATCTTAATTGGAATTATGATGACCCTGAGAACATCTGGGAAAGTGATCATTTTCTAATCTGTGTGAAGGCAGGACTGAAAGCAGCCCAGCAAAAAGTAATCAGCTATGCCTGGGTCTCAGCAATAACTCAAGAGCCCAATGAGCATCCCATTTTCTTTCTGGAAAGCCTAAAAGAGGCCCCCCAAAAGTTTACCAATCTGGACTTAGAGTCTTATGAGGGACAGGTGATTTTAAAGGACAAATTCCTGTCCCATTGTGCATCAGATATCAGAATAAAGTTGCAACAGCTATGGCAGCAGGACCTTGCTTCCTCTTTAGATGAGATGGTCCAGACAGCCACCAATACCTTTTGTAACACAGAACAGGAGAAGGAGGCCAAGGACTAGGAGAGGGAGAAAGGGAAAGAGATAAGGCATGCCCAGATGCTGGCTGTCCTCCAGGGAAGCCCTCTGGCAAACCCGAGTCCTTGAAGGACAAGGCATGAGGCAAATGCCTAATCTATAGACAGGCAGGGCATTGGACCAAGAGGGTCCAAACCATGACAAGTCTCCTAAAACAGCTTGCTATAAATGACATCAACTGGGACATTGGGTAGCACTCTGCCCTCAGGAGCCAAGAGCCTCAAGGTCAGCACCAAGCCTTCCCTCACGATGGTTCAACAGGACTGAAGCAGCCTGCTCCAAGCAGCCTGCCTGTCGCAGATAGCCATCACGGGGCTAGAGCCAAGGGTGCAACTGGATGTGGCAGGTAGGTCTGAGAATTTCTTGGTTGACACAGGGGCTACCTAGTCTGTCTTGATCTCCTACTCCGGAGCCTTCTCCTCCCAAACCTGTACCATTTTGGGTGCTATAGGGAAAACAATTACTAAAAGATTCACCCGAGCACTTATTTGTTGCTGAGATGGATAAATATTTTCTCACAAGTTTCTGGTGGTCCCTGAGTGTCCTACTTTATTGGGAAGAGATATGCTCACTAAACTGGGGCCCATCCTTGTGATGGGAAGCTTTTCAGCCCCTAGAGCCCTATAGCTTCCGGTTACTACTGAAGAACCCATAACACCCTCTCCAATAGAAAGGGACCAAAAACTATGGGAGGACAAAATTGACCCCCAGGTGTGGGACCAGGGGACTCCTGGACGAACCCACCAAGCTGAACCGGTCAACATTGTCCTCCAAGATCCCACTCGGTTTCCTAATGGGAAACAATATCCCCTCAGAAGAGAGGCTCGGGAGGGACTACAGCCTTTAATAAATAAATTACTTGCTTGTGGGCTATTGGTCCCCACCAATTCGCCATGTAACACACCGATCCTCTCAGTAAAGAAAAAGGATGGAACCTGGTGAATGGTTCAAGATCTCTGGATCATAAATGAAGCTGTAGTCTCCCTCCATCCCACAGTACCCAATCCCTATATAATCTTGGGAGAAACCCCACCCTGTGCCAAGTGGTTTACAGTCTTGGATCTCAAAGATGCATGTTTTTGCATACCACTGACTAAAAAATCACAATATCTTTTTGCCTTCGAATGGGAGGTCCCAGGAGAAAAACACCAATAGATGACTTGGGCAGTATTACCTCAGGGGTTCAGAGATAGCCCCCACCTGTTTGGACAGGCCCTTAGCCAGGATCTCCTAGATCTGCACCTGGGACCTAATGGGAAAATATTACAGTACATAGATGACCTACCGATCTGCTCTCCAGATGATAAAAATGCCCAACAACAAGCAATTCAGGTTCTAAACTTTTTGGCAGAGAGGGGATATAAAGTCTCCTGTGCTAAGGCACAGATGGTCGAGACAAAGGTCACTTACCTGGGAGTTCAGATTACACATGGGTCCAGGAGGCTGTCCTCTGATTGGGTACAAGGAATCCTCCAGTTGCCCTCCCCCACGACTGGAAATCAATTGCAAGCTTTCATGGGGCTAATTGGGTACTGTAGAATCTGGTTACCCAACTATGGTCTAACTGCCCAGCCCTTATATGAAGGCTTAAAGGGACAGGATGATTCAATCCCACGGACGTTGAGAACTTCTCAAAAGATGGCAGAGGCTACACTGAAACAAGCCTTAACTCAAGCAACCACCTTGAGGTTGCCAGACCCAGAAAAAGCATTCCAGCTTTATGTCCAAGAAAGAGAGGGAATAGCCTTGGGAATGTTAACTCAAAGGTTGGGATCTGAGCCCTAGCCTGTCACTTACTTATACAAGAGGCTCGATCCAGCTGCCCGAGGCTGGCCTCCTTGTCTTCGAAATCTTGTGGCTATTGCAATCATGATAGAAGATACTTTAAAACTCTCTTTTGGGGGTAGACTATTTTTACAAGTCACCAAGTGAAACAACTCCTGAATGGGAGAGACCATTTATGGATGTCTGATCAAAGGATCCTCAGATATCAAGTAGTGCTGATGGAAAATCCAGGCCTCAATATACAAGGGGCCTGGGATACCCTTGTGAGGTTCTTAACCCAGCCACCCTCCAGCCTACTCCTGAGGGCTCTCTCCCTTTTCACTCTTGCCTAGAAACCTTGGACCACTGGACAAAACCCCAAGAGAGATTGTCAGAAGATCCTCTGACCAATCCTAAGGAAATCTGGTACACTGATGGAAGCAGCTTTGTCTTGGATGGAAAAGGAAGAGCTGAATATGCAGTAGTCTCCAATTTTGAGACCATAGAGGCTAAACCTTTGCCACCAGGTAATCCAGCCCAATTACTTGAGCTCATAGCCCTGATTCGAGCTTTAGATCTGGGAAAAGGTAAAAGAGTAGCCATTTACACTGACTCCAAGTATGCCTTTGTGATGCTACATGCGCATGATGCTATTTGGAATAAAAGGGGCCACTTGACCACCCGAGGGTCCCCAATCAAATATGGTGATCAAATTCTTAGACTCTTGGAGGCAGTCCATCTGCCCACTGAGATTTCAGTCTCCCGCTGTAAAGGACGCCAAAAAGGGAACACGGAAGTGGCACGAGGGAACCAAGCAGCTGATCAGACAGCTAAGAGAGCAGCATTACAGAACAGTGACCTAATAGGGGTTGCCACCTTAGTTCCACAGACTAATTTGCCAGAAACTCCTTCATATACTGAAGGTGAGACCCTTAAAGCTAAGAGTGAAGGCTCTCAAGAAGATCATATCTGTGATTCCAAAAAGAGAGACTCCTTTTTCTGCCTGGGAACCTCCAATGGAAGTTTATTAACTCCTTGCATGCCACCACTCATTTAGGGGAAAAGGCCCTCCAAAGATTACTAGAAAGGTCTTTCAGAGGAACAGACTTCCAAACAACTATAAGGCAAGTGGTGTCCTCTTGTCCCACTTGCCAATTAAATAACCCCCAAGGAACTCGAAGACCCCAGCTGGCCCAGCCCGTCCAACATGGAACCTACCCAGGAGAGGACTGGCAGATGGACTTCACCCAGATGCCAGTTTCTCAAGTGTATAAATACCTATTAATCATGATAGATACATTCACAGGATGGATTTAAGGCTTTCCTACCCAGACTGAGAAGCCTGAGGAGGTGATTAAAAAATTGTTCCATGAAATCATCCCAAGATATTGTCTTCCCAAGTCATTACAAAGTGACAATGGGACATCATTTACTTCTAAGGTCACCCAAGGGGTCTCTAAAGCATTGGGAATTACTAATTATCTCCATTGTGCCTGGGGGCCTCAGTCTTCAGGAAAAGTAGAAAGAGCCAACCAATTCTTAAAATCAATGACAGAAGTAATAACCCAGGAGACCTCCCTGGGATGCAAGGAGGCTTTACCAATAGCTCTCCTCCACACCCATATTTCCCTGAAGGAACAGGTTGGTCTTAGTCCTTATGAGATGTTGTATGGGAAGCCTTTTGTTTATGTCAATGACCTCTTCCTAGATCCAGAGGCTCAGACCCTCCAGTCTTATACCATGGCCATTGGGCAATTTCAGCAGGATATACACTTGTGGGGTGTGAACCAGGACCCAAAAGATTCTAAGGAGTCACCACTATATGCTCCAGGGACTCAAGTCCTAATTAAAGTCTGGAAATATGGGTCCCCAAAAATTCAACTCCAGCCCACATGGAAGGGCCCCTACCTTGTAATACTTTCTACCCCCACAGCAGTCAATGTACCAGGACATGACTCCTGCATTCACTACTCATGAGTCAAGCCATGGAAGAAAAGAAAAGAGGACACTCAATACACCTGTGAGCCCTTTGGAGATCTCAGATACTTATTCAACACTATAAATAAATGCCAGTCTAATGAACACCCCCAAAATCTAGTTTCTGGGGATAAGATTTCTCAGGACGGCTCTAAAGAGCCTACACAGCTTGGCAGGTGTTGTACTCCAAAACAGACCAGAGATATCTGGTCTTCTTATATCTTGATATAAGATATAAGATAAGATATCTTCTTATCCCTGAACAAGGACGGTCTTGAGCCATTCTTGGGATGGAGATTTGGAGTTGACTGATGCCCCTAGTAGTTCTTGTTATGCCACATTGATGCTCTTTATGATTGCTTCATGTATTATCAATTGTCTAACCCATTTTGTCTCTCTCCATGTCAACAAACTACAACATGCAGCACCAGTTCAACAAGGATGTATAAAATTATAGCCGATCATGGAAAATATCACTCATCCTCAGATGGACACCACTATAAGGACTCTGAGGCCTGAGACTAGCAAGAGGGGGAGGCCCAATACCCCTTGATGTCCCAGTTCAGCAGGAAGTAGCCAGAAAGACCTCAACACCCCTATTCCCAGAGAATTGGGCATCCCATCTCTTGAGGGGGAAATGTTAGATAGTTAGAATAAGAAACAGGAGTCCAGAATGACAGTGGCTAAAAGACAATGAAGGGAAAAGCCTGTGAAGATAGAATAAAGGAAGGCCCAAGGACCAGAGTGAGGACCTCAGGTAGAGCAAACAGCACTTCTGTCTAGCCCAGTTTACATAGGGCAGGCCCAGGGGGAGTAAAAGACATATAAAAAGAGGAGCCAAAAGGACAGGGCTCTCTTCTCTTCACATCTTTGAGTTGGCATGCCCTCACACCTCAAAGATGTATTTTCCTTGTATTTTCTACATAAAACTGAGCTGTAACATGGAGCTGTAACACGGATCTGTCCAAGAGCTATAACACAGTCTGTCTGAGAACTGTGACACATCGAGGGCTTTAATGTCCATCACCTCAAATTTTTGTTGAGATGAGACAGAACCAAGAAAATTACCCACTCCCCTGGAACTACTTTATATTCCTGGTGGTGGGCTAGATTTTGCTGGTAGGATTGTAATTCTTCAGCACAACTATCTGTTGATATGGACCCAAAGTTCAATATTAATAAGATGGAAGTTTGGGATTATGTGAGAAAAATTTAAGTATCTAAAGAGATGTTTTATAGATATTTATCTCCTAAAATGTTTAAACGAACAGCTATTAAAATTTTAGTCAGTAAGATTAGGTAGAGCATGAAATATCCATTATTTGGTTAATTTCAGAGCAATCACAGAAAATCATAGTGTTTAAAAGCAACAAGGTGAAGGTAACAAAGAGTACATTGATAAAACTTTGTTAATTAAGAGAGCATGTCAAATGTAATAATATGTAAGATTAATGATAGAATAAAAAGAAAGAGGCTACTGAAGACTTAGAAAATTAATCTTGTTATCTTATTTTGCTCAGAAGCTGCCCACTTTTGCAATCGTTAACCTGTTCTGTCGTCTTCAGTGAAAGCAGATAACTTTTACAGCTACTTTCCAGTGAATTTCTAATAATCTTCAATTTGAGGTTTCCTAATGCAATCGTCATATAATAGTCATGAAAAAATTACTTATGTCTTGTTAGCTGGAAATCATAAGTCAAAGGATAAATATGATGGAGTTTTACTGTTATATCAGTTATTAATAACAGATAGTCTTATCCATTGTATTCAAGATCGATTTTTCTTGATATTTTGATTGAAAGAGCAAATCTCCATGATTTAGACCATGTAAGGGCTATTTTGGTGATAATTTTGGATAAGCAATTTGAATAAATTTGTACAAAAACTAGAGGTATCATAGGGGTTTCTGGCAGTATTTAGTCATGTTGGCCAGTAAAACAGGAGAATCTTACAATTCTAAAATTCTTGTGTATCTAAAATTCTTGCCATGTCTGACTTTTTGCTACCCCATGGACTGTAGCCCACCAGACTCCTCTGTCCATGAACGTTTCAAGGCAAGAATATTGGAGTGGGTTGTCATTTCCTACTCCAGGGGGATCTTCCCAATCCAGGGATCACTCCCACATCACTTATGTCTCCTGCACTAGCAGGCAGGTTCTTGACCACTAGCTCCACTACAAATGAAGGTTATTATGCAAAAATATTTTTCAAAATCATAAAAAGATACAAAAATGTTTAATTACCAGTCTTTCATTCTTTTAGGCATTATTGACTGCTTTGCCAGATTAGATAATCCTAGTGTGCCTATAGGGCTTCCCAGGTAGCTTTAGTGGTAAAGACACATGAAATTATCATTTAATTATCATATGAAATTATCATTGAAAAGCACCAGTGTTCTTTCTTCTGCCAGTAAAAGGCAGAAAATTTAGATGTAGTAAAAGGCATTCTAATATGTAAACACAAAAAAGAAAAAGTGTGCTTGAATTAATACATTGAACTCTTAAAATTTTAACAAGCTGCATACTTAAGAAATAATAATATTTATTATTCCCTAAACAGACACATGATTGGAGTATTTCATATGCTAAGCAAAATATTTTTCTTCCTTCAAGGCTGTACTTTGCTTGCACCTCTCAGTAAAACAATTCTGTTAACCTCAAAATTCTAAGAAGTGAGCATTGCAAGTTCAAATTATTCTAATTAAATTGTGCCAGTCTGAGAAATAAACATAATTTAACATTGTAGTGAAGAAATAGGAATAAAGAAATTGTTTGGCCTGGAAGAGCTATATTTTATATTAAGCAGGCAACATGAGAACAGCAATGACCAGTTTAATTGATGTTTATGTACTCTTGTGTCTCTAGAAATCAACAAAGGACCAATTGACAAAACTTTTGATCCTGAACAGATAAAATTGAACAAAGTTCTTGGAAACATTAAGACAAGACTGAGAAAGAAGTTCCATGTAAGGTTTCAAATGATGAGCAGAGGATATATTTCTCAAAAATCTGGTCTGAGAAGACTTAAGAATGCCTCGACCTCAGGGTTAATTCAAGGAAGCTGATCATGCTATCATTCTTTCACTTTTTCCCTTCAAAGATTACAAAATAAAACACTCAAAGGACAAATAAAAAACCATGGGAGCAGAAATTAGAAGACTAAGAAAAAAAAATCATTAACAAACAATAGAAATTCAATAAGATAATCAAACTCCCCAGAGGACTCTATTCCTTGGCAAAGAAACAAAACAAAATAAACCCAACAACAAAGGCCTCAGCAAAATACTGGTGCTGCATTAAGCATAAGCTTACCATCCAACTATGGACCTGGCCTCATTTCAGTCTATCCCCAGGGATTGCCCATGCACACAATATTGATGTCTTCATTGATGGCAATGAGGAATTTAGCTGGATCTTGGAAGAACCATCATTTCTCTCAGAAACCTCAAGAGACACATCTATAGTCAGACAAAATTGGGATTATGGCATCACTGCAAAGGGGGAGACTGTACATCCTGGGGAACCATAAGGTGTTTCAGGGAGAGAACTTACTATGAGTTTGTTAGGTGATTTTTCAAACTGATTTCTGCACAGGGGATGGATTCTTTACCAGCTGAGCTACCAGAGAAGCCCAAGAATACTGGAGTGGGTAGCCTATCCTTTTGCCAGGATATCTTCCTGACCCAGGATTCAAACTGGAGTCTTCTGCCTTGCGGATGGATTCTTTACCAGCTGAGGAACCAGGGAAGCCCTAGATTGCAATGGGGCTGTAATAGTCTCTTGACAGGTTGTGGAAAACCACAAAATCCTAGAAAGAAAACAGAATGATGCCTTATTTTAACAGTTACAGATAAGGCACTTCCTTTAATTACAGGAGGAAATAGGTTAAAAAATAGATGCTGATAAGAAATACGTTGCTGAATGTTTCATGGGTTGCTCATCACCAATGTGTATATTCCATTTTTAAAAGTTAAATTCATGTGTACAGAAAATATTTAGAGCAATATACTTCCTTTAAAATATCATAATGTATATATCTATCCTAATTTTGCTTTATACCTTGGCCACTATTTTGGGTGCATATTTTTAGTTGGACTATTTGTATATTCATATATATATATATATATCTTAATACAAATGTAGTTTATTCCTTTTTAACTCAAATTTTACTTAGGAGAGTTTTGTTTTTTTTTAACTCCAAGCATGTAGATTTTTAAGTGCTTAAACTTTTGTGCTTTCAAATCAGTTTCTATGATTTATAAAATTAGCAAAATATTTCATGTCTTAAAACTCAGCATTGCTTATAATATTCTAAAACCAGATTTTTATTTTTTATTCCTATGAAAGTCTTTGTTTTAGTGGCACATTTCCCTGGAGAACTTTGGTTAATTGACCTTTAAAAATTTCGGGCTCAACAATATCTTCCCTCAAAAATTAAATAGTCTCCATTAGTAGAACTAGAAGAGACCTTAAAGTTCCTCTAATTCTCATCTTTCCTTTCATGTGCATGTGCCATGTGCTCAGTTGTCTCCAGCTCTTTGTGACTCCAAGGACTATAGTCCACCAGGCTCCTCTATCTATGGGGTTTTCCAGGCAAAAATACTGGAGTGGTTTGCCATTCCCTCCTGCAGGGGATCTTCCTGACCCAGGGATTGAATTTGCATCTCTTGTGTCTCCAGCACTGGCAGGAAGATTCCTTATCTCTGTACTATCTGGGTAGCCCTACTTTCATAGGTGGGTTTAATTTACATTTTCAAAGACACATGGCTAGTAAATGTTCAGTAAGGACCAGAATTTACGTCTCATAATTCTCAGAACACACTCTTTTTCTATTCATTTTTCTTTCAAATCGCCAAGCTTTTCTTCTGTGTGGGTATGCATATCTGTATGTGTGTGTCTTTGGACATTTACTCCAACCCAAACCAATGTCTTAATTCAATAATACTGCTGTATCCTTCTATCTGCTTCTTCTTTATTCAACAGAACCTTTCTATCCCAACTTTTTTCCACCTAGTAGTTGGATGGAAAACCTCAAAGTGAAAATTAGATGTTATAATCCATTCCCAGGCTCATAACACATCATTTTCTATTGTACTTGAGATAAAATGTAAAAAAAAAAAAAAAAACAACTTAATACTATTTTCAAGATGCTGTTGAGTTTGATTCTTGTCCTGTTCTCCAGCCCCCTCTGGTACCATTCTTATTCTGTCAGTGTTTTCCAGGCTCAGTCACTAGTCTTTCTCCCATCATCAAGAACATCTACCTCTTTCTTGTCCTCTCTGCCTGGAATGCATTTCCCCAACACTATTTTTTTTTTTTTTTTACCAAAGTAACTCCCCCTCCATTTACTTGCTCAGTTACTCATTTATCAGTTACTTATTGGACATCAGTTCTGTACCAGACCTAGGCACTGGGGGTAATTTGATAAGTGAAATTCACAAAATCTGTGTTATTTCACTATTGACCCTCCACTGAGTGCTGTTGTATCACTTGCTCTGTGTTTCATGGGGTGTAAATTACAATCTTTACCTGTATAAAAGGAACATGTTGCATAATCTGTGTCTTTGGCATGTGCCTGTGTGTGTGTGTGCTTGGTAGTGTCTGACTCTGCGACCCCATGGACTGTAGCATGGTAGGTTCCTCTGTCCATGTGATTCTCCAGGCAAGAATACTCGAGTGGGTTGGCATTTCCTTCTGCAGGGAACTTCCCAACACAGGGATTGAACCTACACAGTCTTCTGTGTTTCTGGCAATGGTAGGTGGATTCTTCAACACTGAGCCACCTCGGAAATTCCTATCTTTGGCATATTTCCATCAATTATTTTCACACTTGTTCAGTTAAGTTCAGTTCAGTCGCTCAGTCATGTCTGACTCTGCAATCCTGTCAACTGTACCACACCAGGCCTCCTTGTCCATCACCAACTCCTGGAGTCCACCCAAACCCATGTCCATCGAGTCAGTGATACCATCCAACCATCTCATCCTCTGTCGTCCCCTTTTCCTCCTGCCCTCAATCTTTCCCAGCATCAAGGTCTTTTCCAATGAGTCAGCTCTTTGCATCAGGTGGCCTAAGTATTGGAGTTTCAGCTTCAACATCAGTCCTTCCAATGAACACCCAGGACTGATCTCCTCTAGTATGGACTGGTTGGCTGTCCTTGCATTCCAAGGGATTCTCAAGAGTCTTCTCCAACACCACAGTTCAGAAACATCAACTCTTTGGTGCTCAGTTTTCTTTATAGTCCAGCTCTCACATCCATACATGACCACTGGAAAAACCATAGCCTTGACTAGACAGACCTTTGTTGGCAAAGTAATGTCTCTGCTTTTTGATATGCTGTCTAGCTTGGTCATAACTTTCCTTCCAAGGAGTAAGTGTCTTTTAATTTCATGGCTGCAATCACAATCTGCAGTGATTTTGGAGCCTCCCAAAAATAAAGTCAGCCACTGTTTCCACTGTTTCCCCATCTATTTGCCATGAAGTGATGGGACCAGATGCCATGATCTTAGTTTTCTGAATGTTGAACTTTAAGCCAACTCTTTCACTCTCCTCTTTCACTTTCATCAATAGGCTGTTTAGTTCTTCTTCACTTTCTGCCATAAGGGTGGTGTCATCTGCATATCTGAGGTTATTGATATTTCTCCCGGCAATCTTGATTCCAGCTTGCAATTCATCCAGCCCAGTGTTTCTCATGATGTACTCTGCATATAATTAAAGAAGCAGGGTGACAATATACAGCCTTGACATACTCCTTTTCCTATTTGGAACCACTCTGTTCCATGTCCAGTTCTAACTGTTGCTTCCTGACCTGCACACGGATTTCTCAAGAGGCAGGTTAGGTGGTCTGGTATTCCCATCTCTTTCAGGATTTTCCACAGTTTATTGGGCTCCACACAGTCAAAGGCTTTGGCATAGTCAGTAAAGCAGAAATAGATGTTTTTCTGGAATTCTTTTGTTTTTTTGGTGATTCAGCGGATGTTGGCAATTTGATCTCTAGCTCCTCTGCCTATTCTAAAACCAGGTTGAACATCTGGAAGTTCACGGTTCACATATTGCTGAAGCCTGGCTTGGAGAATTATGAGCATTACTTTACTAGCGTGTGAGATGAGTGCAATTGTGCGGTAGTTTGAGCATCCTTTAGCAGCAGTATTATACTTCTGTTGGATATTTCACATATTCTTAAAGACAATTTATAAAAGATTACTTCTAATTTTATTTTATATCACTAGTGTTTACCTAATATTCATTTCTTCTATGAAACTTAACAACTGTAGTCTTTTGTTAAGCAGCATTGTTTTTTCTCCTGCTTTTTTTTTTTTAATTTCCTGTCTTGTGGTGTTTAATAACACTGACCACAATATAGATTTATTAAATGAGTTAATATGTATTCATTTTCCTCTATATTGAAATAAATTATTTATTTGACAGTAGTAAGGAAATATTATGGATACATCTAAATAAAATTAACTTATTTCCTTTTATTATTTAGGATACATAATAATTATATTAACTCTAGAACATGAATTGGTTAGTGTCCAATATATTTTATCACTGAAAGCAGATAAATATAGATAGTTACATTTGGCTTCAGTTCAAGTAATAGTGACATTTTATGCAAAATGATGTGCTTTTAATCAATACAAGCAACTTTAGATAATTTGTATCTTTGTCTTTTTTTTTTTCATTTATTTTTATTAGTTGGAGGCTAATTACTTTACAATATTGTAATGGGTTTTGTCATACATTGACATGAATCAGCCATGGAGTTACATGTATTCCCCATCCCTATCCTCCCCCCCACCCCACCCGATTCCTCTGGGTCTTCCCAGTGCACCAGGCCCGAGCATTTGTCTCATGCATCCAACCTGGGCTGGTGATCTGTTTCACCATAGATAATATACATGTTTCGATGCTGTTCTCTCGAAACATCCCACCCTCACCTTCTCCCACAGAGTCCAAAAGTCTGTTCTGTATATCTGTGTCTCTTTGTCTTTTTTAAAAATAAATATCAGTATGCTCCAATAATTAGAAGTGAGTACTATAGGCTTCCTACCCATACCCTTCTGTCAGGACACATTCATCTCCACAGATGCTACAAAGAAGCAAAGAAAAGGAGAGAGAATTAATATCTTTAATCTGCTCACCATTTGCTAGCTCCATCATTCATGAACAGTGTTTAGTTTGGTCAAACCCTAGCACAGGAATTTGGGAAATCTTATTTGCATACTTCTGGCTCCAGCAATTCAGAGAAGGGCATATTTAAGATCAATATGTTATTGGTACATAACTGGACTACTGGAAGTTAACAACATGAAAAGGTTGTTAAGATATTTATGAGGATGATTCTAAAAAATTTCTAGTCAATACCACAAATGTCACCAGTAAGAGTTTATTTTTGACTCTCATTACGCTAATGATACAGAGAGCTGAAGGGTATTTGCTGCCTCTGGTACCTGGTCTTTGAACCCCTTAGTGTTATATTCTTCATTAGGGAACAGGCTTCCCCAGATGCATAGATTACAACTCACCTCTACTGATATCACACTGCCTTTACTAAAAGAATTTTAAAATAAATTAGAAAATATTAGCATTATAATTTTTTTTTCTTGTTCTCTTGGTATTTCATTCTAAATTTGCTTTTTTACCATAGGGGTAAGATTATATATACAGCAAAACCAATTGAATCATGGAATCACTTAATTCTGTTTCTATAGATGTTAGCAAGACTTCAATGTACTTGTCTTCTACTTTACTGATATTTCACTGACTTCCTTCTGAGAAAATGTGAAGAGATAGCTCATGTTAACTCTAAAACTTCTTCAGGCTACAATGTGTTCCTTTGCTGGTTCCTGCTTTGTGTTATCTGCACCAAAGATAGCAATATCACTTTTATGCTGAAATAAATATATGTCAAGTGACTTCTTACCTTGGTAATTTGTTCAGCTCCATGTGGCTAAAACTGCCAATGTTGATTATTTATTATTAATACCCAGTGGAACTATTACCAAAAAAACAGCATTACTCATTTTTTTTTTTTTTTTTTTTTTACATCTCATCTTTCTAGAACATCAGTTAAGAGTTCATGAGAGGAAATGTGAGGAGTCTGGGCATCTTCACTCACGACTGAATCCCTAGTTAGACTGAATTTTGAGTCTCTAACATATTTACATAGTTTAATATCCCATAAAAGCCCAAAGTGGAAACCTGAGTTTAGTTGTTTTCAGAAGTAGCCTACTCCAGTTTTTATGTGAAAATGTTATAATAATCAGATAGTGAGCAACGTGTGCTGTGAAGAATAAAGAAGAAAGTGTTAATATAATTGCTAGTGGAGAAGTAGAAGGGACAAGGGCATTGGATGGAATTTTACATCTTCTCTCCCACCTGGCCAAAATAATAATTCTTTATTTTACTTTTTCATGTGGAGGATGAATAAAGCCATTAGTGGAGGGAACCTGTATTTATGAGAGATTTAGTGTGTTTCTTTAGGGTCCAGGTGACAAACGCCATGGCAGAGTTGAGGAAGGATTATTAAGCCACTTCACATTCCCCCACTTCCAGTAAGACAGGGAATAATTGTGGCACTTTGACCTCAGGGTTGTGGCTTTCCCTTAGGTTTTGTTGTTTTCACACAGGACACTGATACTGACTTTATAAACAGTTGAGAGCTTTTTACTGAGGAAAACAAGATGGAAGATGGAATAAAATAACTCAAAATCACTTGTAAGACATTTAGTATTGGATAGGGTTGGGGTACTAATACACCACAGACATCAACATTACTGTTATATTGTTTTTCTTCCTTTGCAGGTAAATCACAATGAATGGATTTCCAAGATTTAGATAGGTCACAGACATAAACTATAGTAATTCTAAGTGTCCTATATCAATCTTACTGTTTTGCTGGTGTCTTAAAATAGAGTGCTTTACCAGTTTCATAATTTGTATGCACAGAGTGCCTCCTTCTGGAATCAAATCAATGAAATTAATTTTTTCTAGACTGTGTTTGTGGAAAAAAGAATTAGAAATTCCATGTAAGTCCTCTAAAAAAAAGAAAAACATCATTGATGTGCAATGAGGCAAGAAACAAACAATAGTTATTGAAGAAAATTAAGTCAATCATTATGCCATAAATATATAATAAGATTTTTATTTCTAACCAATGTACTAATCAAATTACCCAATTAAAAGCTTCTGTAGGAAGATATTAGACTATTTTTGGAAAGGCTGTAGCAATGTTTAAGGAAAATCCACTTTATAAGGCAATTTAGCAAGAAATGCTGTCCTTTCCCTGGATATAATCAGGGTCTGTTATTAACTTCTTTCTTTCTTTAGACTATTTGCAAGATATGAAACTGTTTTACATGTCTCTTAGGTTGGCGTTAACACAAAAACATGATCTATACAAATTTCCCCTAAAATAGCATTGTCTCTTCCCTTTAGAAACTCGTCTTTCAAAGATAATACAAATACAATTAAATAAAATAACTGTGGTCCACAGGGCATTTTACCTGAGAAGCCAGATTATGTTGGATCAAATTAGGCAAAAGTGATTCTTATTCAACCCAGAATTCTTTTTAGATCTGTGAGTGTGTGTATGTGTGTTTTTGCACATGAGGTGAATTTCCATGTAATTGAGCAGCTTTAATGGACCTAACAGAAGCAGAAGATACTAGGAAGAGGTGGCAAGAATACACAGAAGAACTGTACAAAAAAGATCTCCATGACCCAGATAATCACAATCGTGTGATCACTCACCTAGAGCCAGACATCATGGAATGTGAAGTCAAGTGGGCCTTAGAAAGCACCACTACGAACAAAGCTAGTGGATGTGATGGAATTCCAGTTGAGCTATTTCAAATCCTGAAAGATGATTCTGTGAAAGTGCTGCAATCAATATAACAGCAAATTTGGAAAACTCAGCAGTGGCCATAGGACTGGAAAAGGTCCGTTTTCATTCCAATCCCTAAGAAAGGCAATCCCAAAGAATGTTCAAATTACCACACAATTGCACTCATCTCACAAGCTAGTAGAGTAATGCTCAAAATTTTCCAAGCCAGGCTTCAGCAATACGTGAACCCAGAACTTCCAGATGTTCAAGCTGGTTTTAGAATAGGCAGAAGAACCAGAAATCAAATTGCCAATATCTGCTGGATCATCAAAAAAGCAAGAGAGTTCCAGAAATACATCTATTTCTGCTAATTGACTATACCAAAGCCTTCGACTGTGTGGATCACAATAAACTGTGGAAAATTCTGAAGGAGATGGGAATACCAGACCACCTAACCTGCCTCTTGAGAAACCTGTATGCAGGTCAGAAAGCAACAGTTAGAACTGGACATGGAACAACAGACTGGTTCCAAATAGCAAAAGGAGTATGTCAAGGCTATATATTGTCACCCTGCTTATTTAACTTATATGCAGAGTACATCATGAGAAACGCTGGGCTGGAAGAAGCACAAGCTGGAATTAAGATTGCCAGGAGAAATATCAATAACCTCAGATATGCAGATGACACCACCCTTATGGCAGAAAGTGAAGAAGAACTAAACAGCCTCTTGATGAAAGTGAAAGAGGAGAGTGAAAAAATTGGCTTAAAGCTCAACATTCAGAAAGCTAAGATCATGGCATCTGATCCCATCACCTCATGGGAAATAGATGGGGAGACAGCGGAAATAGTGTCAGACTTAATTTTTTTGGTCTCCAAAATCGCTGCAGATGGTGATTGCAGCCATGAAATTTGAGAGTCCCTTGGACTGCAAGGAGATCCAACAAGTCCATCCTGAAGGAGATAAGTCCTGGGTGTTCATTGGAAGGACTGTTGCTGAGGCTGAAACTCCAATACTTTGACCACCTCATGCGAAGAGTTGACTCATTGGAAAAGACCCTGATGCTGGGAAGGATTGGGGGCAGGAGGAGAAGGGGATGACAGAGGATGAGATGGCTGGATGGCATCACCGACTCGATGGGCATGAGTTTGAATAAACTTCAGGAGTTTGTGATGTACAGGGACGCCTGGTGTGCTGTGATTCATGGGGTCGCAAAGAGTCGGACACGACTGAGACTGAACTTAACTGAACTGAATTTAGTTCAAAAACAAAGAAAAAGTTAATGGGGTTTCCATTTACTGAACTATCATGTCTCAGTCACTGTGATAGATGCTTCACATGTATTTACTCTTTTTTTAATTACTTAATTAAATGATGAGACAAGGTAGTGTTTTTGCCTATATAGATATCATAGGAAACTACAATACATTGGTTATAATCTTGCTCAAAAATGTGTATCAAAATTTTTTAGTTCATGAATTACTATAATAATTTGCCATATTTCAATCTATTAAGGAAGCCTGTATTAGATTAACTTTCATTAAATGAAAATTGTTATGAAATGGCCTATCTCTTGTAGCATATACATATATCTCTTACTTATACATATGCCATGCTGTCAAAGGAAATTAAGAGGTGTAGCACCAACAGAACAATGATCTTTTGGTACTTCTTGAAGATTAGGTCATACAGAAGATGAGATTTTTGCTAAAGAAAAGATGGCTTTAAGAAATCTTCTAATTGGTTCTCAACTTGCTGGTTCTCATTATGAATAACAAAACAGAAACTACACTGCAGATGAAATTTCAGAAAAGTGAGAAAAAATGAAAATTTAAAAATCTTGAAAAGAGGAAAACAATTACCCACAAGTCAAGTGTTATCAGATTTCTCAGACTTAAATGTGATGAAAATGAATCTCTACCCAGCCAATGCAAGATTTAATTCAAAGGATGAAATAAAAAATGAGTGCTGATATAAGGATTCAGTGTAGGCAATCTACAGATACTCTTCCAAATGATGTCATAGATGACATTTCCAAGCCAAATTAAGATAATAAATACAAAAACAATGTTTGGAGTTTAACAAAATAGTGACCACGAAAAAAAATAACGTGATGGAGCATGTTACTTTTTTAAAAAAACATGTTACTTAAAAATCAGTTTATCTTAAAAAATGGAAAGATCAAAAAAATGGAAAAATTAAAGCATGCCACAAGTCTTGAATTTTTGAATGAGAGAACAGAGATAGTGATTAACTTCACGCCTTTCATTTAAAGTGTATTTATAGGTGTGATAAATGTGTCCAGGTTGAAGAATTCAAGAAGATATCTGGAATACACTGCTTTCAAAATATTAAGGAAACCTATGTAGTAAGTTGACCAATGTAATAAATCTCAAAACTATGGAAATGTATACATGTGTATCTGTATATATGCATGTGTGACCAGAAATTATCATGTAAATACAAAAATAAGAACATAGGAGTAATTCCAAGCATGGCTGTAATCACAATCAGTTAAAATTAGTTTAAATATCTTATTAACACACAGATACACTAGGATTAGATAAGAAAACAAATTCTAGCTAGATAATAATTTTAAGGCTTATATCTAAATAAAACTCATTAAGGAAGATGGAAAATGAATGTATGGATAAAAATGTTAACCAGAAACAAAAGGAGGTATGGCAAAATTCAACAAAACAGCTGAACAACAGCCAAATAATTATAAATGATATAAAATCATTTAGGCTATGTAATAACTATATGCTTAGGTGTTACAACAATTATAACAACACATTTTAAAACTCATATGAAAGTTTACATGGTGCCAATTAATCAAACATTTTAAATTCTATGATGCAGAATTCCACATCTCTAAGAATAAAGGAAAAATGTTAGAGCAACAACAAAAGCATAGTTTAGGGAAGAAAAAATGCTGTTTAAGTGGAATTTAAATGTCACATATGAAAGAAATCAAACATCAAAACATACAGATTATAAGTACAGAAAAAAAATGAATACCAAATGGAGAAAATTTTTATTTCATATACAGCAGTTTAGTATCACTATAGAGCATTTAAAAAATTTCTAGAAAACCTCTAACAATATTCTAATAAATAATCATTCAATTTCAAAAGACATGTAAAAATTCTAATAGACTACACATTTGTTTTCAAGGTTTAAAATTACTGCAGTTGGTAGAAATACTACATAAAATTTCATGTGTTCATAATGATATTAACAAAATAATCCCATTGAAAACTATTGATAAATCCATAGTGCTCAATAGGCAACATCCATTCTTTCTACACGCTGAGAAGAAACAAGGGATAAAACAAGTTTCTTTCTTTACTGTATGAACTGTATATAACAACTAAATAATTGAAGTGAGGAGATCGTCTACATAGAAAAAAAAAAAAAAAACAGCTAATAAATACTAAATACATAATAAATCCAGAGCATCATCATTTTGTAGCCTTTAGGGAATGATTTAGACAGCAATTATCATTGGTTGCAAAGAGCACTATATATAAGGTAATAGAAAACTTTAGAATGGAGGATCAAACAGACAATGTATGAACTCACTAAACAATCTCAATATCACTAAAGTATGATTTTTTTTAGTGACTAGATAGCATATGCATTTTCTTATATATTGCAATAGATAATACACTGTATAAAGTGAAAGTATTAGTTGTTCAGTTGTGTCCAACTGCTTCCTTACAACCCATGGACTGTAGTCTGCCAGGCTCCTCTGTCCACGGGATTCTCCAAGCAAGAATACTGGAGTGTATTTCCATTCCCTTCTCCAGGGGATCTTCCTGACCCAGGGATCAAACCCAGGTCTCCTGTATCGCAGGTGTATTCTTTACCATCTCCAGAATGCAGAATATTCTACTAACAAATCCAAATGGAAAGATGATGAGAGGAAGTAGAGATTTAAGGCTTCACCAAACTCATTGTATGGCACTTACTTTATTCTGACTTAAAGAACTATCTAAGAAAAAAAATAGGTTAATCATGGAAATTAAATATTATCTGATATGTGCTAATATTAATAATCAATTTATAACTTTTCCTGTTAAAGTCAGAAATCAAGATTCCAGCTATCCTTACTTCTATTCAACATTATACTTAAATTTCAAGCCAAGTTAATAAGACATATGAGAAGAATTAAGATGGAAAAAACTTTTCACTGGTGGATGAGTGCATGAACTGCCTTAAATTTCCTGGAGAATCTATGTCAGAATTAGAGTAATAGAGTTCAGAAAGATGACCAGATACAAGATAAATCTTAAAATATATATCCATAATCTTCCAGTTTCTAGTTCTGTATGTAAGGGGCTTGGAAGTTGCTACTCCATCCTACCAACAAGTAAAGAGCAGACAGACTGAAAAATCAACAGCTCTTCTCAGACCACTGAGAGACTGGCGGCCACGGGGCAAACCACTGCTATCTTAACCAGAGATGCAGAATAGTGAATACTCGGCCACATCTAGGAACAGAGTCTCACAAGCTGAATCCATCCGAGAAACTAGTTCTCTGGTAGGAAAATATCAACTATAGCTGAAAAATGTCTGGGGGCTTTAAAAACTCCACAGAAATCCAATCTTGGTGGAAAAATATTGTGAGATTTACCTCCAGGAGTTTGACCAGCTCCCTACAGAAAAATATCGGAGAAAAATTCCTTCATGATTTCATGAAGGCAGTGAAAAAGGAACCATCTTGAAATATGTTAGAGCACGCTGTTCTTAGTGTTTCCGTCGCGGCTCAGATCGTAAAGAATCTGCCTGCAATGCAGCAGATGTGGGTTCAATCCCTGGGTCAGGAAGATCCCCTGGAGAAGGAAATGGCTACTCACCCACTCCAGTATTCTTGCTTGGAGAATTCCATGGACAGAGGCGACTGGTGGGCTGCAGTCTGTAGGGTTGCAAAGAGTTGGACAGGACTGAAGGACTGATACTTTTTCACTTGCACAGTATTCTTAACAAGACCTGCCCTCAGGAGAAACTATTCAACCAGAGCCTAAAATCAGGACCAAGTTGAACTGGGGGAATAGAAATACCCAACTTCAGTAGGCTGTAGCCTTCCAGGTAGGAGAAGATAAATACCCACCTCTAGCCCTCTTCGGGCGTCTCTCATAGCTCAGTTGGTAAAGAATCTGCTTTCAATGTAGGAGACCTGGGTTCGATATCTGGGTCGGGAAGATTCCCCTGGAGAAGGAAATGGCAACCCACTCCAGTATTCTTGCCTGGAAAATCCCATGGACAGAGTTGCCTGGCAGGCTACAGTCCATGGGGTCGCAAGAGTCGGACACGACTTAGTGACTAAAAAGAGAGATAGAGCCCTCTTTAGCCATCCTGTCCTACCTAAGACAAGGAGAAAGAAAAAAAAACAAAACAAAACAAAACTGAGGCACTCTTGTGAAGATTGTCGTCTAGAAGCATAGGTTCAGTACTATTTGAATGATTGATTTAAACCATATAAATGTTTTCTAAATTAAGCACCATTGTTGTCCTAATTTCATAGATGAGGCAGAGAGAGAGACACTAGTTGCCCGATATCATCAAGCATATAAGTAGCTAAGCCCAACCTTGAATCCATATCTGTTTGTCTCCAGGGCCATGCCTTATCTTCAAAATGGTTAATGGTTAATTGTCGAGTAAACATGCTACAATTGAGACCTCAAATTCATAACAGAAGTTTTTCCTTTCAGAATGTAAAAGATTCCAACATCCAAACAAAAGTAAAATTATTTTGGAGTCTTTTACTCCGAGAGAATGTTCCACATTAGCATTGCTTAAGGAACCCTGAGCAATGGTATTGCAGTAAATAACTTCGAATAAGATTGAACATAACTCTCTCAATATTTTTAGTAGAGTGATTATAAACAGAAAATGTATACAAATGTCAATAAGCATATTTTATTACAGAATATATTTGACAACATATTTGAGATATCATTCATATACATTTTACTTTCAGAATTCAGATAACACTAAAATTTAAAATAATGCTTGATGTTCATTATTTTTGAGCAACAGTTAATATGCTAAAACATATTTCACATGAAATAAACATTTTTCAGGTTTTCAGCTCTTATAATGGTGAGCATGGCTTAAAGTGTCAGTTTATATGACCCTATGATCTGTTGTTTTTGAAGAGAAAATTGCTAATTTATTAAACTAAAAATGAGTTCCTTCATATTTAATTATGATAATTATTGGAAAATAGTTTTACTTTTCATTTAAAATATACTAATGATTATATAGTAAATTTTATGTATATGTACTGTACTGTGTGTGTGCTCAGCCATGTCTGACTCTTTGCAACTCTATGGACTATAGCCCACTAGACCCCTCTGTATATAGAATTTTTCAGGAAAGAAAAAACAGTGGAGTGGGTTGCCATTTTATACTCCAGGGGGATCTTCTCAACCCAGGGATTGAACCCACTTCTCTTGCATCTCCTGCTTTGGTAGGCAGATTCTTTACCACTGGGGCTACCTGTGAAGCCCAAATTTCATGTATAGCATAAAATAACTGTTCAATTATATATTTATGTATGTTATATGATTTTATAGCCAACCTTAGTTTCTTATATAAAGTGGAGGTTTCAAACTTCCTACCTTTTAAATTGGGCTAAAACTCTTCTTATCATAATTTTCATTTATTAATTATATATCATCCATGTTTATTGTTTTAAGTCAATTTTATGTAGAAAGGATTGATAAAGAAATTATACTACATAGAAGTATTTAGAATATATGATAAGAGAAAAAAATAATGAAAGGTTTTTCCCATTTTTTTCTTATGCTTATACTAAAAATCTACTTTTCTATAAAGATATGTCTATATTTTGTATTAATTTTTATTGGGGTATAGATGCTTTACAATGTTGTATTAGTATTTTGCCGTACAATAAAATGAATGAGTCATATGTATACACATATCCACTCCTTTTTCAGTTTTCTTCCTGTGGATATATGCATACATATGACTCTATTTACCACGAACATTAAGTAGAGTTCCTTGCGCTACAGAGTAGATTCTTATCAATTATCTATTTTATACATAGCAATGTATATATGTCAGTCTCAGTTCCGCAATTCATTCCACCCCTCCTTTCCCACTCTGGTGTCCATATGGTTGTTCTCTATGTTTCTGTTTCTGCTTTGCAAATAAGTTCATCTCTATACCATTTTTCTAAATTCCACATATACACCATATTATACAATACTTGCTTTTGTCTTTTTGACTTACTTCACTTACTTCACTCCATGACAGTCTCTAGGTCCATCATGTGTCTTCAAATGATACTATTTCATTGTGGAACTGGAACACAAAAAAAGACTTGTGTGGTGTATGGGAAAGGTGCTGTGACTGACTGAGTTTGTCAAAATTGGTTTGTGAAGTTTCATACTGAAGATTTCTCACTGGATGATGCTCCACAGTCAGGTAGACCAATTGAAGTTGATAGCGATCAAATCAAGACATTAATTGAGAACAATAAACATTACACTGCATGAGAGATAGTTGACATACTCAAAATATCCCAGTCAAGCACTGAAAAATTGTTTGCATCATCTTTGTGCAAATGGCTTTGATGTTTGGAGTCCCCATAAATTAAGGGAAAAAAAAAAAACACCTCATATTTCCACATGAAATTCTCTACTAAAATGTAACAAAAATGCTCCATTTATAAAATAAATTGTGACAGGTGATGAAAAGTGGACATTGTACAATAATGTAGGGTGGAATAAACTGTGGGGCAAGTGAAATGAACCACTACCAACCTCACCAATAATCCATCTTCATCCGAAGAAGGTGATCTTGAGCGTATAGTGGGATTAGAGGAGAGTCCTCCATTATAAACTCCTAGAAAACCAAATGATTACTTTCAACAAGTATAGCTCCTATTTAGACCAACTGAAAGCAGCAACTGATGAAAAAATGTCAGGAACTTGTAAACAAAAAACATATAATTTTCCATCAGGATAATGCAAGGCCACATGTTTGATCAAACACCAGGCAAAACTGTTATAGTTTAGCTGGGAAGTTCTCATTTATCCACCATATTCACCAGACATTACATCTTTGGATTTCCATTTGTTTTGGTTTTCACAAAATTATCTTAATGGAAAAACTTTCAATTTCCTGGAAGACTGTAAAAGGCACCTGAAACAGTGCTTTGATAAAAAAGATAAAAAAGTTTTGGGAAGATGGAATTATGAATTTGCCTGAAAAATGGCAGAAGGTAGTGGTACAAAACTGTGACTATGTTGTTCCATAAAGTTCTTCGTAAAAAGGAAAAATATATCTTTCATTTTTACTTGAAAACCAAAGGGACTTTTTGTCCAACCCAATATAATCCTTCTTATAGTGTATTAAATTACCACATAGGAAATAATGGATTTATCTATCTAAGGCATGTTCAAAGTTATGATTCTCTAATCATTTCCCACTATTCTGTACCACATATTTCTCACTTCAGAAAGACAAGTCTTCATTTACCTTTAATATGTCATGTTCTTTCACAATTAAAACTAATTATTTCTATTGTTGCCTATCCTGAAATGTTTCTGTCCTTTTACTCTTTATATTACTGTTCACACTTAGCCATAGCTGCTAATAAAAGGTTTCTCTCCATTGATTTATTTTCCCAACCTCCTCAGGCTGACATTAGAGTCTCATTCTCTGAGCTCTGTGATAGATCTCTGTGTTATGGCACCCACATAGAAACTCGTCTCTCTGAATTGATTTTAAATATATAGAAAGCAAGCCCTGAATCTAATTTAGAAAATGAAAATTCTTAAGTGCTTAGAAAAGATAGACTATACACATGAATGGGCTCGATAAATACCTGTGGAATGAATGTACATGACTTTCAAATTATAGAGGAATAGAGAAATGTATTCTTTTTTTTTTTGTCCGTTATGTATATAGCAAAGGCTTGGGTTTTGTCTACTTCTAAACGCACCATTGCCACAAGAACTGGTGTATTCCAATTCCTGTGCTTATGACATTTAATATTTTGGCTTCTAAATTGATGTAACATCACTATACATATCATCATTAGATTATTTTTATTTTAAATAGAAAGTACTTTATTTTTGAATTTTAAAAGGTCATTTTCCCTTTAACTAACTAAACCACATCCTGTTCAAGTAATTTTATTTCCAGTTCCTTCTCCTGGAAATTGAATTAATTGAAATACTGTTCTTTTATAATGTATGATAGGCTTTGAAAAAAATGGCTGCAACTTTATTGCAGTTGGGGAAAAAAATCTATAAATGAATCAGTGGCAGCTTCCTCAGCCAAATATAGCTGTATGTCTTTTAAAATTTTAGTGAAGATTAAAACCTTGTCATTCCAGTGCCTCACTCAATTTAACATGTAGAATAATGTTCTCTGGTGAATGATGCAGGATAATGATATAATAACTAGAAAGATGTAATAACAAATGTCTGTGGGTAGAAGCTATCCTGATTTGAATTTTTTTTTTTCTTTTTAAAATGAAAGGATCTTATGTATAGGCTTCCAACATTGTTCTGTGATAACTAGCTAATAAAGGTTTAGCTTCATCTGCTACCTGGGAATGATGATACTTCTGATAAAAAGTTAAAGACACCATCTATGTCAGATGTTTAATAATATGAATAATTCTTCAGTTTTACAGTTTTTGTACTGAAGCTATACTGATATTTCAGCTCCATTAATGAATCTAAAAAAAATAAGCCTCAACAATAGTAATAAAGAAAATCAGTTAGGACATACCCTAAATTCATTTAAACCTTAAAAAGTTACATATATGTATACATATTTTTTCCTAAATAGAAGATTTTGATTATATGCAAGCACTAACATTTGATTTTTTTTATTGAACTTAGCTATCTGTTCAATAAGCTTCTCCTATGATATCAAATACTATACTTCTTTATATTTCTTAACCAATATATGTGCTGAGTTCTTCCTGGTATACATGGAAAGTCACTGAACTACAAAATGAACTACAAAATTATTAAGACTGAATATCTTCTTATTACAAAAGAGATCTTCAATTAATGTGGATTTATCCTTCACAAAAACCACAAAATAAATCCTTTTGTAGGCCAATGGGATAACATTTTGAAGGTGAAGTTCATGTGTGAAAAGCAGCTTTCCTTTCTCCTTTTTATCTTTACAAACTCACTCATTATCTTCCCTACCCCTACTATATTCCCACAAGAAATTTTATTGTAGTATTGCTACACTGCTTATCAATTCCTCTCTCATCCTCCCTCATTTCACAGGTTATAGATTTTCAATCCTTCATCCTGGACTGATACACTAGAATTTGACTAAATATGATGTTCAATATCAAGAACTGAAGGAGAGATTTCCTGGAATATCAAAATGAGCTGCTCCAATGTCTACTGGATTCACATATAATTTTGGGGTACCCGCTGCTTGATATCTTATGCAGCAGTGAACAGAGTGTCCTTTCCGGTTGAAAAATGATCTGTACCTTACCTCATTATATTTTATTACTATAATGTACCTTACCTGTGGCAATGGCAAAGAACCCGAAAGACACTGTTATTTTAACCACAAGTGATTCTCTACTTATTCTTCTAACCTTGGGAAGTCATGCTATGTGATACTTATGTCAATTACTAATGGAATGCAACATATACAATCTAGATGCTTAATATAAGATCTAGTTTTGTGACTTAGTTAACACAAAATGAATGCAAGCTGATGACAATAACATTGCTACATTTCTAATTGGCTTATTGGCTTGCAACCTCCTTGGGAGGTTGTGTAGTCTGGAACCATCCCTGTATGTGGAGGATAGAGACAGACTAAAGAAAAGGCAAACCATGTCAGATTGGTAGGTGGCAGGTTTAACAGGCAAGGGAACTTATGATGCTTGTTTTGGGTAGTTGCAAGGTTAATAGATTTCTTCACCAACCTGCCAGAATCTTAAAAGTTTATGTAGAGGTCTTAACTGGATTCAGTCAGATGTCCAGTTCAGACAGCTTCAACATCACATTCCAATTTCAAGGCTGTATATGGGAGTAGCTTCTGAGAGTGGGGAAAGCAAGCAGAACTCACATTCCAAGGATGGGGCAAAGTAAATGTGACCTGGAAACATATATAAGAAGCTATCACTGTCTAATATTGCCTTGAATATGAATTATGAGATATGCATAACAGACAAAAATTTATTGTGTATGCATGTGTGTGTGTTTGTCATAAAACTCCTATTCAGCATTTTGCATTTGAAAATATCTTGTTGATTATCATATTTAGAGATCTTATCATGTAAAAGGGAGGAATACTAGAAAAATATGGAATGTTCTGCCTCTTTGCAATTCTGAGACAGTCTTCCAAAACCCTTATGATTCAGAGGAATTCAAAGAAAGAACATCTTATAAATGAGATCAAATGATTAAAAAAATGGATGGTGATGAAGAGATATCAGAAAACCTGAGAATCTTGTGACACCCAAGACGCAGCTGGTAACTCTCTGGAACATTGCTATAAACTCTCATTTCCCTAGCTTGATGACAATTGTTCACGCTTTTCACAGCTGTTTGAATTGCCAGAGCAGCTGTTACCTGCAAAAGATTATTTGAAGAGATTAGTCTCCTGTAGACCATCCAACAGCCCTCTTAAAAAGACTGACATGCACAACACAAATCATTCAGCAACAGAAGGCAAGCAGATACTAAATTAGATCTGAGGTGTCAATTGAAGAAACATTGATAATTCATGGGGATTAGTGTTTGGATTCCTCAAACTTGTCTCTCTCAAACTACTAAAGTGATTTCTGCAGTTAGTTTTTCCCTCCTTTGAAGGAAAAATAACTTTGGCAAATTTATAATTAATCATGATTTGGTATCTTATGTAGATAAGTTGTCTTAATTGCTTACTATTGTCCTGATAACTCTTAAAACTGAATATTGATCTTTTTATACCTTATGGAAAAAGTCCACAAAGAGTCAGACACGACTGAGTGACTGAACTGAACTGACACTTTGTGAAGGAAATATGAATCTTTGCAAAGTTCTTTTTAGATAATTTTTACATATTTTAAAAAATTCTTTAATTTTTAGACCTTCAGCATTCAACAGATGTTCATGATCTGCTGAAAGTTCATTGGTAATTTTCCACCTGTCATGGAACTCTGTTTTGAAGACACTATAAATGGCTAATTGCTGCTGAGAGCGGTATTTTTTACCTTATTCAGAATCAGTAGATATGGAATTTGTTTGAATGATCTTAATGAAGTTGAAAACACTGTGTCAAGTCCAGAGAATTCTATTGTTCTCTGTGCCCTATAGATTTATGTAAATTAGATCTCTTTTCTTAATGCCTTAATGCTAAATGTCTTTCATGCAAGAGTATTCCTTTTAATCTCTCTAATAATACAAGTGTGGAAACGTACTTTGGAAGGCTTTTTAAGAGTACTATTCACTTTCTAGTAGCCTCTTCAATTTTGTACATAAAGGATGATCTAGACAAAAAAAATAAAAAAAGAAGAGGTTTTCTCTTTACAATATTAAAAGATGGCAATTTGTAACATTTAAAATAACACTTCAAGTGACTGAGTTTGCTATTTATTAAGGCATCATGTTTGGTTAAATATAGCTAATTTACACCCTCACAAAGTAATCTTATTATTATGATCATAGTTTTTGTCATGAAATAGCTAGTTTATTTGTTCCATCTTTAAACTTTGCAACTATTTTTTCTTCATAGTATAATGTTTATAAAATTTAAAGTAAATATGTAAGAATAATGATATAATCTAATCCTTATATATCCTTGTTATGGGGCATTTATACCTCTATATGGCTTCCCTGGTGGCTCAGTTTTAAAGAATTCACCTGCAATGTAAGAGACATGGATTCTATCCCTGGGTACCAAAGATCCCTTGGAGAAGGAAATGGCAACCCACCCTAGGATTCATGTCTGGGAAATCTCACGGCCAGAGGAGCCTGGTGAACTATTGTCCATAAGGTCACAAAAGAGTTGGACACAACTTAGCAACTAAACAACACAATCTTTTAAAAAATAATAGTATCTCAAAAATTTTGAAAATAGTGTATATTGGAGAATAGATGTTTTGAAGATCTAAAGATGTAATCTGATGATTTGATGCTTACTGCAAATAATTTATTCAGTCATTCACATACACTTAAATTTAGTAGAATTTGCCAAAATGTGATCAAAACCCCAATGAATTGTTATGTTATCATAAAACCTAAAGGGCAAATTTCAACTAAGTTACATTCTCATGTAGACAGCATATAGTACATTTGCATTCTTTTTCTGACCAGAAGAACATTACTACAATAGTAAATTTTTTGAGAAAATGAAGCAATATCTTATATGCCTTTGATTGATGAGTTACATATACTTTTTGAAATGAATAAGACTGATTTTAGTTATTTATCAGAAGTTTCTATTTTTCAGTTACATTTTGGGTAATTTTATTGATTTCCTTATTTTTTTCACTTTTTTTTTCTATGGTAGACTGTGAAATTTTTCTTGAATACTTAGACTAATTATGCATTTTATATACTGGTAAGGTTATTTAACAACATTTAAGGCCATATTTAGTGGAATACTTACAGGACAAAATTTGTGAGTAAATTTCATTTTTCAGTTGACATTATTAGTTTCCAGAAAAAATAAGATGAATATTGTTATCAGAAATAAATCTCTCAGGAATATCAATTTATGTTTTTCAGTTTGTAGAAAGAAGACAAAGGAACTCGATAATTTCTTATAATCAGGTAAAATCATACCAACCATATAATGGTGGAGATGTAAACCAATGAAAACACAGTGTTTTTTTGATAGGTGTTATGTGAATCAATTCCTTTTCCCACAACAAACATTAGAGAAGCCATGCAATGATCATAATCTTGTTATTTTATTGAGAATAAAATAGTAATTTTTTGTTATTGCTAAAAATATGAACAAGATATCCCGTTTTCCTTTCCATATACTCATTGCACCCAAAAGTGGACTCATTTCACCCAAACTTATTTCCCTCCTATAACATGAACCTTGTTAATCATACATCTCCTTTACCAACACTTTCATCTAACTCTTTTTATTTATCCTTAACTTCTGTAATGGATTTTTATCCAGAGTTCTTTGTTGTTATTCTCTTTTTTTCACACTGCTCTTAGAGATGCCTTCCAAATCTTGTCTCTTTCCCTCTCAAAACTTTCAGTGACTCCCTACCACCATAGGGTAGGTGACAAATTCTAAATCAAGACAAAGTCTAATTTCCTTAGCAAAACCTGAGATGACAGTCTTTGTTAGACTACTGTATTCAAGTATACTGATCAAGTTGTTCATTCTAAAAGAAGCTTTACATAAAGAAAGCAGGAATATTTATTTGGGTTTAGTGTATAAGAGGAAAAGCATGTTACTTCCTTCTTTTAGTCCTTCATGTATCTCTTACATTTAGTTCCAAAGTCAGGTGATTTTTTATCCTAGTTTAGGATAGATATCCATTCTGCATCAGGATAGACATGGTAATAGATATGTTAGGGAATTCTGTTAGATCATGCCTCGACTGAGAGTGAAAAGGCTGGATTGAAACTCAACATTCAGAAAACTAAGATCATGGCATCCAGTCCCATCATGTCATGGTAAATAGATGGAGAAAAAGTGGAAGCAGTGACAGATCTTACTTTCTTGGGCTCCAAAATCACTGCAGATGGTGATTGAAGCCATGAAATTAAAGATGCTTGCTCCTTGGAAGGAAAGCTATGATGAACTTAGACAGTGTATTAAAAAATAGAGCCATCATTTTGCTGAGAAAGGTCTATATAGTCAAAACAGTAGTCATGTACAGATGTGAGACCTGAACTAGAAAGAAGGCTGAGCACAGAAGAATTGATGCTTTTGAATTGTGATACTAGAGAAGACTCTCATGAGTCCCTTGGACTGCAAGGATATCAAATCAGTCAATGCTAAAGGAAATCAACCCTGAACATTCATTGAAAGAACTGATCCTGAAACTGAAGCTCCAATACTTTGATCACCTGATGCAAAGAGCTGACTCACTGGAAAAGACTCTGATGCTGGGGAAATTGAAGGCAAAAGGAAAAGGGGATGGCAGAGGATGAGATAGCATCACTTACTCAATGGACATGAATCTGAACAAACTCCAGGAGATAGTGAAGGACAGGGGTGCCTGGCTTGCCACTGACCATGGGGATCACAAAGAGTGGGACATGACTTAGTGACTGAGCAACAACAATAGAAACAAATTCTCCCATATAATGGTGACTGTTTAACTTTATTCATAGTACATATTGTCTAACTTCCATTCCCAAGCTTTTAGATTGTTTTCAGAATTCCTTTTTCAGCACTGTGACTGGTAGATTATTATAGAAATAGAATGTTTATAATTTGGAAAAAAGATTTTAAATTATAATAAATAACATTATAATAAAACTTTTGCTAAAATCATGGCAAAAACCCTGATTCATATAAACAGCACTTGTTTCAAACTAAGCTTTCATAGTTTGGTTGCTATTTTATGTTTGACAGCTGAAGGAAGTTGAATAGTATATATGTAGCTTCTAGTGATTTGGTCTGACAATCTCTAGCTTATGCAATTATAGATAAATTTTCAAACAAAATTTGGATTTGCATTTATTCAAACTTTGTGAAAAACAGAGATATGACAGATCTATAATACAATATATTATATTGTATTATAATGTGCTACAATTTCTTCTCTAAAGTTTGCTGCTCAATATTACTCTCTTCTTTGTACTTACTGCTCTGTGTGGGGTCAGTTTCCTATTTCATTGTATCTGCATTGAACTTGCTTTGACCATTCAAATGGGCAGAAGTAACATGCTCCTATACCTTGTATAGCTCATAAGATGTCTGGTAGCTTCTGAGGGATGACCATCTATGCTTCTAGAGGAAGAGGGATCATGAAAGGAAATCAAGGCTCACAGCCAGCATCAGCTGCCAGGCATATGAATAAAACTAAGTAGTCATCCAGCTCCAGTCAAGTTACAAGCTCATCGCAGCCTCATGCATAATCCAAATAAATCATGTGCATCAGAACTCTGCAAGAATCTTGACCCCCAGGATCATAAAAAATAACATTTAATGGTTTGAAGATTCTAAATTTCTAGGAAGTTTGTCATAATTTGATACATGCATTATAAGCATTCACTTTAAATGAGGCTATGCTGTTTCTGCAGTTCATAAAAATATTCTTTATTTTCTTCTAGTGTATATATTCAGAAAAAATTATAAGTAATCTAATTTATATTCTTTCCTGATAACTATTCACAATATTGTCATTCTTTTAAAGTATTTCATCTTCTCTATTATTTTCTACCTAGGTTTATGTTAGTCATACAGTTTGCATCCCTTGAAGGATTACACCCTAGCTGTTCTTTAACTTCTGCTTCCACTTCTACATGAATGTAGTCTACTCCTCAATAATCATCCCCTTAATTCATCCCATTGAATAATTTCTTCCTCTATACTTTCTCCATGTTCAGAAATAGAAGTTATCCTATTTTTGTGATTTGCTTTATAACTCTGCCAGCTGTTGCCAAAGCTAAGCAGTTAGTCCTTGTTTTCTCTATATCAAGAATCAGGTAACTATTTGATAAAAATTTTTGAAGAAATGTATTTCTTCCCTTTCTCGGCAACCCATGTGTGTACAAAGTATACAAAAGCAATCTACAAACTGTATGTTCCCTGCTGACATTGGAAGGATAAACAACTCTTGCATAAGTAGATAGCATTTTTTTCAAATAATTTCACTTATCATTTTGCTACCTGCAGGTAGAAGCCATCTTCTTTTAAATCCCATAGTCATCAAAGGCAAAAATCCCACAGTAAAAATTAAATTAACTTACATGGATCAATGTCTGTATATATATATATATATATATATATATATATATATAGTATATATCCTCTTCACAAAATTAAAAAGAAAATGTGAATGACTAAATATTGCTCTGTTGCTGTCTCCTCTAGAAATTTTTGTCTTGTTATTTTCTATTAAGCCTTAGTTGCTGGAACAGCAATAAGACTTATTTATATTAGCCACTTTTATTATGTGCAGATAGGTGATTAACAAGCCAAATACACATTAGTGTTGATGGGACAGTATATATGAATGTGATTCTAAACAGAAGGGATCATATTGTAATGATGTAATGGTAGTGTTATTGCTTTTATTGTAGTTATTTTTTAATATGAGTTCCTTAGTTAAAATGTTGATTAAAAAGTTGACAGTTATCTGCATAAAAACAAAATAAATATTTGAAGGGGTAGATTATGGATGGATGCTTTTAACACTAAAATTTTCTAAATATAATAATCTTGCTTCACTTGTAGTAAATTGTGGAGACTAAGAGAACAGTAGCTGAGTGACTAACGCTTACACTTTTCTAACATTATTTTACATTTTAGGAATGACAGCTATTTCATATGTTTTTCAGTATCTCTCCAAAAATACCATCTCTATACTGTGTTTTACATACTAGCTTATCTGACACTTTGATTTCTTAAATATTATAATGTGCATTTTCCAAATGAAATACTGTTTTCTTTTCATCCCAAAAATGTATCAATCAGGGACCTGGCAGTCAAGGCTTATCTTTTTAGTCAAGGATAATCTAAATGGGAAAAGAACTTGAAATAGAATAGATACACGCATATGTATAATTGAATCACTTTGCCATACACCTGAAAGTAACACAACACTGTACTCCAATATAAGGTAAAAACATTTTTTAAAAAGGATAAGAAAACCAACAAGGAAAAGTTAAGCATCTCAGGATCAGAAATATCCAAGTATGTTTTAATACCAGTGATTCTTACTGTCATTTCAGCCTGGATGCTTACAGTGTCTAGAAAGAACTGTAACAATGGAAGAAAAGCTATCCAATGAAGACATGGCCATTGGTAGAGGAGAAGCTCAAGACAGAGGGATGGGAGTGGAGAGATATTACTATATCTACCTCCTTCCTCTCTCTGTGTCTTGTGCTCCCTATATGTCAAAGCTAATCAGATGACAGAGAGAAAAACAAGTCTGAACGGTAAAATTCAGAGGAGAACCTCCCAGGATGCAGAAAAGGCCAGAGAGCAGTGGAAGATGGACTCAAAGGACAGAAATCTGTGTTTGTCCTTTGTTTAGATAGTAGAAAAACTGGGTAAGCAACTCGGACGAAATAAAGAAATCACATTAGTCTCTGTATTTTTGCAGGGGTTTATCACAGTCGAGAAGATCCCCTGGAGGAGGCAATGGCAACCCATTCTAGGTTTTTTTGCCTGAAAAATTGCAAGATCAGAGGATCCTGGTGGGCTACAGACCATGGGTTGGCAAAGAGTCAGACACAACTGAGTGATTGAATATGAACACACACACAGATTTCAGGTAAGGTAGCAGGAAAAACTAGGAGATAAAAAAAGAATCCGCCTGCCAGTGAAGGAGACATGGGTTTGATCCCCAATCTGGGAATACTCCACATGCCCATGGAGCAACTAAGCCCGTACACCACAACTGTTGGGCCTATGCACCCCAACAAGAGAAGCCACTGCAATGAGAAGCCTGCACACCTCAACTAGAGGGTAGCCCCTGCTCATCACAACTAGAGAAAAGCCCACACAGCAGTGAAGACCCAGCACAACCAAAAATAAGTAAATAAATAAAATCATTAAAAAAATAAATAAATAAAATAATTATTACTACAATCTCCACTTCTGTCCTTTGTCTTGAAGTCTAAGATGACATTAAACAGTCCCTCTATCAACATTCCAGATTTCCTTACTCTCACTGGTCTCTTGGTATGTCGAGGAGTGTAATTTGGTATGCTTTATTGGCATAAGATTAACAAGAGGCAGCCCAAAGAATGATTAGAATCTTAAGATAGTCTTACAGCCTTCATTTCTCTCCTTATAATCAAGCTGAATCACCTATGTCAATACTTGGAGAATTTCTCTTCTTGGTTCTTGAACTGCAAGCCTTGGAAAATTCAATAGCTGAAAAGTAGAGAATGTCTGATTTGTTATAGTTACGATGCCACATCTGGAATCACAGTTGTGATTAGTACCACTGCCTGAATAAGTCTGTGATAACCCACAGTTATTCTCAAAGACCTATCTAATTTTTGCAGTGGTCAGATAGGCAAATTAAATAAAGATGTGATAGGAAGACCCTATTATCACCCTAGCACAATTCAGGCTTTCTTATTGCACTAACATCTATAATTTTCTCAAGTATTCTGTGTTGCTTTTGTCTACTATTTCAGTGAGAGATGGGAGGCAGTTCTACTTGCCTCTGACTACAAAATTAGCCTTCACCATTACTGTAAGATTTCTCAGTTAATAAGTTTATGTATCTCCATTATATATGTGGAATGAGAAAGCAGTAACTTATTTCTACAGTCCCACCAAACCTTCTGTGAGATGTACTAATGCTGATTCCATCTATCACCTGAATTCTATTACCCCACTCTAAATAGAAGATCACAGTAGAATTTTGGTCTAGGAAACAGGAAATTGTGTCAATTCAAAGACATGATATCTGAATATTTTCCTTTCCAGAAGAAAAGTTCATCCCAATATGTGGCCAATACTCCCTGTAGAGGTGTAGCTTAGACTAAAAGGAGGAATTAGAGTGTACATTTTAGTGTTTGCATTGCAGAGTTCATTAAAAAAAACAAAAACAAAAACAAAACACTACTCTTATCTTTAAGTATCACAGCATCTCTGAACTGGTTTAGTGTTCCAAGAGATATGCCAAATGTGGGCCAAAACTGTGTGACACTCTGAAAAAGTATATTGTGGAATGGGCAGGGCTGGTGAGTAAATGACATGAGCTCTCCTTCCTTCCTCCCTCCACTATCTTGCTGGTGCCTCCATTTGATTAAATTCAGTCAAAGGATAGATAGTAAGAAAATACCATTGATACAGACCTTAGAGATTGGCCTCATAAAACACTGACCAGAGTAGAGTAGACAGACCTGGAGGAAAAAAATCAACAGCAGAAAAGCAAGTCAGTTATACAAAGTTTTCTGAGCCTGGTGGGCTACCGTCCATGAGATCACATAGAGTCCACCTTGACTGAATGACTGAGCATGCATGCATGCTTATCTTAAATGTGAGATGGAAACTCCACTATACTGGTGAAGAAATGGCTTAGATAGATCTTTAAACTTCATAGAACCACTAATCATAAGCTCTAAGAAAGTGAGAAAATGATTTAGTCAGATTTCTAGGAAATTTCTTAAAAACCTGGGAACATGGACATTTTTTTCTTTAGAGTTGTGCAGATTGAATATTATAGCATAGAATAATATTAATAATTGAATAATTTTGTTAATAATAGACTACTACATGCAATTGAAAATAAAATGTGTAGTGCATGAACAACCAAAACCATCTATAGCAATGTGTTTACTTATAACAAAAATTCTACAAGATTGCTATGGATTTCACAGGTGTATATTATATGTTACTACATAGAATTTGAATGCAGAGTTCCAAAGAATAGCAAGGAAAGATAAGAAAGCCTTCCTCAGTGATCAATGCAAAGAAATAGAGGAAAACAATAGAATGGGAAAGACTAGAGATGTCTTCAAGAAAAGTAAGAGATGCCAAGGGAACATTTCATGCAATATGGGCACAATAAAGGATGGAAATGGTATGGACCTAACAGAAGCAGAAGATATAAAGAAGATGTGGCAAGAATACACAGAAGGACTGTACAAAAAAAGATCTTCATGACCCTGATAATCACGATGGTGTGATCACCAACCTAGAGCCAGACATCCTGGAATGGGAAGTCAAGTGGGCCTTAGGAAGCATTACTCTGAACAAAGCTAGTGAGGGTGATGGAATTCCAGTTGAGCTATTTCAAATCCTAAAAGATGATGCTGTGAAAGTGCTACACTCACTATGCCAGTAAATTTGGAAAACTCAGCAGTGGCCACAGGACTGGAAAATATCAGTTTTCATTTCAATCCCAAAGAAAGGCAATGCCAAAGAACGCTCAAACTACTGCACAATTGCACTCTTCTCACACGCTAGAAAATAATGTTCAAAATTCTCCAAGCGAGGCTTCTACAGTACATGAATCATGAACTTCCAGATATTCAGGCTGGATTTAGAAAAGGCAGAAGAACCAGAGATCAAATTGCCAACATCCATTGAATCATTGAAAAAGCAAGAGAATTCCAGAGAAACATCTACTTCCGCTTTGTTGACTATGCCAAAGCCTTTGACTGTGTGGATCACAACAAGCTGTGGAAAATTCTGAAAGAGATGAGAATACCAGATCACCTGACCTGCCTCTTTAGAAATCTGTTTGCAGGTCAGGAAGCAACAGTTAGAATTGGATATGGAACAACAGACTGGTTCCAAATAGGGAAAGGAGTATGTCAAGGCTGTATATTGTCACCCTGCTTATTTAACTTATATTCAGAGTACATCACGAGAAACGCTGGGCTTGATGAATCGCAAGTTGGAATCAAGATGCCAGGAGAAGTATCAATAACCTCAGATACGTAGATGACCCCACCCTTATGGCAGAAAGCGAAGAGGAACTAAAGAGCCTGTTGATGAAAGTGAAAGAGGAAAGTGAAAACGTTGGCTTAAAGCTCAACATTCAGAAAACTAAGATCATGACATCCGGTCCCATCACTTCATGGCAAATAGATGGGGAAACAGTGGAAACAGTGAGAGACTTTATTTTCTGGGGGCTCCAAAATCACTGCAGATTGTGATTGTAGCCATGAAATTAAAAGACGCTTACTCCTTGGAAGAAAAGTTATGACCAACCTAGACAGCATATTAAAAAGCAGAGACATTACTTTGCCAACAGAGATCCATCTAGTCAAAGCTATGGTTTTTCCAGTGGTCATGTATGGATGTGAGAGCTGGACTATAAAGAAAGCTGAGTGCTGAAGACTTGATGCTTTTGAACTGTGGTGTTGGAGAAGACTCTTGAGAGTCCCTTGGACTGCAAGGAGATCCAACCAGTCCATCCTAAAGGAAATCAGTACTGAATATTCGTTGGAAGGACTGATGCTGAAGCTGAAACTCCAATACTTTGGCCACCTGATGGGAAGAACTGACTCATTTGAAAAGACCTTGTTGCCGGGAAAGATTGAAGGCAGGAGAAGGGGATGAAAGAAGATGACATGGTTGGATGGCATCACCAACTCAATGGACATGAGTTTGGATAAACTCCGGGAGTTGGTGATGGACAGGGAGGCCTGACATGCTATCGTCCATGGTCACAAAGAGTCAGACACGACTGAGCAATGAACTGAACCAAACATAGAATTTACATCATTTTTAATAAGTACATATTCTCAGTACATCTTAGTGAAAAAACTATACAGTCACTACCATTCTTTCATTTTTAGATAGAACCTAGTGGTACTATGACTTTATCAAAACCAATCCACTTTCCTAACCCTTCTTTTTCTTTTTTTTTTTTTTGTTTTTTAACAGTATATGTTGGTTATGCTCTGTCTCATGTATTTTAGCAAACATTCCTCAGCACATGATGAGATCAGTCTAACCTACTATTCCAGATTTTAATAATTCTTCATAATTCATAATATGAGAGCCACTGATCCTGTCTAGATAATATGGCATGCAAAATTTTATAAAATATGTTTGAAGATAATTTAATATCAAGATGAAGATTCACATTTTCTACTAGAGCTGGTGCTTGTGGGAGTGATTATGAAAGAAAGAGGCATGAAGTGAAACAAGATAAGAACTGGCACACACAGTGATTCATGAAATGACTCAAGAGTAGGAAGAAACCTATAAATCATTCCCTTTCCTTCTAAAAATAAGTGTTACCAGATTTTTATTGATGCTATTCAAAGTTCTCCATGTGACAACATCACTATCTAAACTTAGAAGAAATATTGCTGCAAATCAAATAGGGGAAATGCCAAAATAACTTTGACTCAGTTTTGTTGAACAATCCCAACTGAAGGATTCTTTTGATCCTTTGAGTCTTTTGAAGCAATAGCACATTGGAGTTCCATAAACTGGAAAAATGGAGCCCACAGAGGATATTGCTGAACTCCTGAACTAAGGTGTCCCTTAAAGAACATTCCTGGGACATTTTTAATTTCAATGTTGAGGTAACTTCAAAAAGCATTTAGATTTGTTCCTGACAGTGGAATGGCCCTGGCTTAGAGATTCACGGAATCACCTTTTCATATAAATATGGGGCTTAAATTCTGTTTTTAGATATTTTCAAAAGAAAAAATCATCTATCACTCTTCTATAAATTATATGTGAATTTATACTACTGGTTCATCTAAAATTACATGTATCCATCTTTAAAACTAAATCTTGATCTTCCTGGATGACAAGGGAACTTCTAAGATTCATATAATATACCTTCCTATTGTCCATATTGGTCTTAGCTCAAAAAAATACATACTGTTCTCAATATATGTCTGTCATTTCTGTGATCAAAGAGGATGTTCCTGTGGTAACTCCCCACTCCCCTAACCTCTCAGAGAGTAATAAGGGGAAGGAGAGAGTGAAGCAGCTGGCTTTGCTTTCAAAGATGTGAAAGTATGTCTCATATACTTTCAAAGAAGTTGTAAACCTCACTTTTGCTTAGTTCTATTGGCCTGAATTTAATCACGTGGCTACATGTAGCTTCAAGGGAGGCTAGATGGTGTATCACCACCTTGAAGGAAATATATTCTGCTAAAACTCAAAGTAGAAAGAAAGAGAGACAGGAAGAGAGAATAGCTATTTAGAAACACTAAGAAATTTCTCATACATTGTGCATATGTTGAAATAAGTTATTGGTAATCTTTATTTAAAAATAAACATATTCATGGCCCTGTGTGAAAGTTTACTTTACACTTTATTGACATACATTAAATTATCCCAGGTGGCACTAGCGGTAAAGAACTCCCTGCCAATGCCAGAGACTTAAGAAACGTGGGTTTGATCCCTGCGTCAGGAAGATACCCTGGAGAAGGAAATGGCAACCAACTCTAGTATTGTTGCCTGGAGAATCCCTTGGACAGAGATGCCTGGCGGGCTACAGTCCATAGGGTCACACAGAATTGGACACAACTACAGTGACTTAGCACAGAGTTACAACTATAGGCCCTCATAATTTTATAAACAAATAGTCTATTTAAAGATTTTGATTAATTTTGAAAGTATTTATTTATTTGGCTGCATCATATCTCAGTTGCAGCGACCTGGCCCAGCTGCCCTGTGGCAAATGGGATCCTTGTTCCCCAATCAGGCATTGAACCCTGTCTTCCACACTGGAAGGCAGAATTTCAACCTCTGGACCACCAAAGAAGTCCCAGGAACTTTGAATTAAATTATGAACTACATATTCTTCAACTGTGACAAAAATTATATGTGCATTGGCATATGCTTTTATATTTTAATCTCCTGTTATGTCTGTACATGTTGGTTAAAGTCTTTGAAGAAAAAAAATATTTCCAATACAGTTTCCTAGAGTTTCAGTTTAAATTTCATACAACAATGGCTTTTAATTCAGTTGGAATACTACCCAGGGGAATACAGAGAATAAACTCTGAAGATAATACTTGCTATATTATCTATTTTATGAACATAAACACTTACAGCCCAGATCTCAAGCATATGGTTATAGGAAGACCCTAGTAAATAAAATATCTTTGGGATGTAACTTTAAAATTCCTACTGATCTCCTGTATGAAGATTTAGTGAGACATAGAAAATTGATCCAGAAAAAGTGCTTGAATCTCATTCTGAGGATGTTGTTGCTCAGAGAAAGCATTACCCATATTATACTACAGTGATAGCATTGTCAGAAAAGAGGTGGCTTAAGACTAGCATAAAGAAAACATTTGAAGCTGACTTTAAAATATTTTAGGAATGACCCTTAGAATATGCATGTGGCCAACTTCTTCAGCTCTATTGCAAGACACAGAGAATATTGGATTGAAACGTAATGAATCTATAGGGACTCACTGGATCCTGTACTTTGCATGTAAGATAGATTCTTCTTTTCCACAGACTTTGCAGAACAGTTGGAGCAATTTAGACTTAAATTCTGTGAGACCAGAGTACAGAGTTGGGAACCAAGAGTTAAGAGTTCTGGTACTTTTTCTTTCACGCAGTAATTGTGTAACCTTAAAATCACTTAAGTTCTTTAGGTTTAACAAAAACATTGAATGCTTTGCTCAAGGATCTCTCCAAGGGTTGTTTTAGCTCTAATAGTCTGTGATTATAACCATCTCCTCTCCACATTACAGTGTTCCTTTCTGGCCCAAATACTTTGCTTGCCTCCATTTTTCTACCTCTTCTTTTAGTTTTTTTTTTTTTTTTTCGGTCTTTTATTTTGTGCACAGATATGCACTGAGTCTTTTTACCAATGGATTTTACCAAATAAGGGATACAACTAACTACATTTTCTTTGTATAAGAAGGGTGAATTTTTCATAGAAATATATTTCATATCACTCTAGAAAGCAGACAGTGCAATGTGACAAATCACTGCTTTCTTCTCCATTCAATACAATGTCTTTTTAAAATATCATCAACAACTTCTTTATGACCCTAGTACTACTGATTTTACTGTGCTATTCTTCATTTGCCTCCTCTTTTATGTTCTTTTCTTTATGTTGAGGTTGGGCTATATTTTACTAAAATAAGGATGTAGTGTTCAAAATAATTAGTTGTAAACACTAATTTTATGCTCTTTTTTAAAATTTTTACTCAAAAAGAAAAATTATTCAATGAATTGTCACATAAAGATTGACTTTAAAAAAGAAAAAATGTTTACTTTATATTGGAGTATAGTTGATTAACAAATTTGTGTTAGTTTTAGCTGTAAAGCAAAGTAACTCAGTTATATATATACAAGTATCTGTTGCAGGGAGGAAGCCAATTCTGACTCCGTGTGGGAAATTGTTTCTTTGACTTGCTTTTGTTATTATAATCATGCTCAATGGCTTGCCTGGAGGACCCTGCCCCTCTGCTTGACTGTAAACTAAACTGCCTTTGTTCAGCTCTTGGAGAGATAGTCCCTGCCCACCTGTGAAAAGAAGAGATTAACACACTCCTCTCAGAGATTGGACATTCCCTTGGAGATGTTTTACAAAACTGAAGACCCTTTCACTTTACTTCCCCACTGCATCTTCCTCTCTATTCCACTTTTTTACTTTAGTTTCCTCATTGCTTCTTTCTGTCAGATCTATAAGAAAAATCAGGCATCCAGACCCCAATAAGATGGTTATTTTGAGGTGCTGGCCAGCCATTTTCTTGGTCTGCCAGCTCCCGATTAAAGTCTTTTTCTTGCTTCAACACCTTGTCTTTTGGTTTCATTGGCCTATTGTGTGATAAGCAGAGTAAACTTTGACATGGTATCAAATCCATCATTTCTCAAATTCTTTTTCCATTTAGGTTGTTACATAATATTGAGCAAGGTTGCCTATGCTATAAAGTAGATCCTCATTGATAATGCATTTTAAATATCAGTTCATTTCATTTCAGTCACTCAGTCATGTATGACTCTTTGGGACCCCATGGACTGCAACAGGCCAGACCTCACTGTCCATGACCAACTCCAAGAGTTTACCCAAACCCATGTCCATTGAGTCAGTCCATCCAACTGTCTCATCCTTTTCATCCCCTTCTCCTCCTGCCTTCAATCTTTCCCAGCATCAGAGTCTTTTCAAATGAGTCAGTTTATCATATCAGGTGGCCAAAGTATTGGAGTTTCAGCTTCAGCATCAGTCCTTCCAATGAATATTCAGGACTGATCTCCTTTAGGATGGACTGGTTGGATCTCCTCCCAGTCCAAGGGACTCTCAAGAGTCTTCTCCAACACCACAGTTCAAAAGCATCAATTCTTCAGCACTCAGCTTTCTTTATAGTCCAGCTCTCACATCCATACATGACTACTGGAAAAGCCTTGACTAGATGCACCTTTGTTGGCAAGTAATGTCTCTGCTTTTTAATATGCTGTCTAGGTTGGTCATAACTTTTCTTAAAAGAAACAAGTTTTTTTTTTTTTTTTAATTTCATGGCTGCAGTCACCATCTGCAGTGATTTTGGAACCCAAAAACATAACGCCTGTCACTGTTTCCATTGCTTCTCCATCTATTTGCATGAAGTGATGGGACCGGATGTCATGATCTTAGTTTTCTGAATGTTGAGCTTTAAGCCAATGTTTTCACTTTCCTCTTTCACTTTCATCAACAGGCTCTATAGTTCCTCTTCGCTTTCTGCCATAAGGGTGGGGTCATCTACATATCTGAGGTTATTGATATTTCCCCTGGCATCTTGCTTCCAGCTTGCGATTCATCCAGCCCAGCGTTTCTCATGATGTACTCTGAATATAAGTTAAATAAGCAGGGTGACAATATACAGCCTTGACATACTCCTTTCCCTATTTGGAACCAGTCTGTTGTTCCATGTCCAGTTCTAACTGTTGCTTCCTGACCTGCAAACAGATTTCTCAGGAGGCAGTCCAGGTGGTCTGGCATTCCCATCTCTTTCAGAATTTTCCACAGCTTGTTGTGATCCACACAGTCAAAGGCTATGCCATAGTCAACAAAGGAGAAGTAGATATTTCTCTGGAACTCTCTTGCTTTTTCAATGATCCAGCAGATGTTGGCAATTTGATCTCTGGTTCCTCTGCCTTTTCTAAATCCAGCCTGAACATCTGTAAGTTCACGATTCACCCTTGAAGCCTGGCTTGGAGAATTTGGGGCATTACTTTACTAGCATGTGAGATGAGTGCAGTTGTGCGGTAGTTTGAGTATTCTTTGGGATTGGAATGAAAACTGACATTTTCCAGTCCTGTGGCCACTGCTGAGTTTTCCAAATTTACTGGCATAGTGAGTGTAGCACTTTCACAGGATAATCTTTCAGGATTTGAAATAGCTCACCTGGAATTCCATCACCTCCACTAGCTTTGTTCATAGTGACACTTCCTAAGGCCCACTTGACATCCCATTCCAGGATGTCTGGCGCTAGGTTGGTGATCACACCATCGTGATTATCTGGGTCATGAAGATCTTTTTTGTATAGTTTTCCTGTGTATTCTTGCCACATCTTTTTTATATCTTCTTGTGTTAGGTCCATACTATTTCCATCCTTTATTATGCCCATATTGCATGACATATTCCCTTGGGATCTCTTAATTTTCTTGAAGACATCTCTAGACTTTCCCAATCTATTGTTTTCCTCTATTTCTTTGCATTGATCACTGAGAAAGGCTTTCTTATCTTTCCTTGCTATTCCTTGGAACCCTGCATTCAAATGGGTGTATCTTTCCTTTTCTCCTTTGCCTTTTACTTCTCTTCTTTTCACAGCTATTTGTAAGGCCTCCGCAGACAACCATTTTTCCTTTTTTGCATTTCTCTTTCTTGGGATGGTCTTGATCCCTGCCTTTTGCACAACATTCCAGTTTCAAATTCCCTAACTAGCTCTTCTCCCCACGCTTACTCCCGGTCACCATAAGTTCCTTCTCTAAGTCTGTGATTCTGTTTCTATTTAGTAAATAAGTTCATTTATATCCTTTTATTTTTTATATTCTGCATATAAGTCATTGACTTTCAGTTTCATTACATTCAAGTAACATTATTCTTGTCAGCCTAGGTCTGTCGGTTGTTTCCTGACATTTACCTGGGTCTCACTTTCTTTGTATTATTTAACTTAAGAAAGGCAATGCAAGCATTTTTCCCCTCATCAGTTTTCCAAGTTTTTTTCTGCTCTGTGCTCCCCCAATACAACACTTCTTTCCCAACATTTCTTCCTAATACAGTTTGATGCTACTTCTAAAGCTGTGAGATTAAAATAAAATCCACAATTCCTTTTAATTTAGCGTAATCCTACATAAAACAAAATTGTCTCTCTTTTTTTTTTTTTTCTTTTTTTGAATGCTACTATTATACTACTCAAGGGACTTCCCAGGTAGCTCAGTGGTAAATAATCTGTCTGCCAATGCAGGAGATACAAGAGACATGGAGTTGATATCTGGGTTGGTAAGACCCCATGGAGTAGGAAATGGCAACCAGATCTAGTATTCTTGCCTGGAAAACTCATGGACAGACGAGCCTGGTGGGCTACAGTACATGGGTCACAAAGAGTCAGACACGACTGAGCACAAGCCCAGGCACTATAGCAATAAAAGCAAAGATAGTTATAAATGACTGATTTCTATTCCAGAGTTTCTTTCTTTTGAAACTAGATGTAGCAAAATAATGTTGTGAGAGAAGAGGGGCAAGTTCCCTGATAGTTCCAACAGTTAAAATTTATTCCTATTTCTAAAATGTTATATATCATTACATTCAATATTTGCATTCCATTTTCTCAGATTAAGTTTGTTAAGGATTCTATAGAATCACAAACTTCAAATTCTGGGACAAGAGATATGCTATATTTTCAAAGTTAAGACTCTAAATTTTATTTTATCCTCGTAGGTTGCTAATGAACTAAATTAAAAACAGAAACGATTATATTTAGTCCTGATGTGAAAATTTTCTGTGCTGTCCACATCAAGCAGTTATTGGGTATAGTCTTCCCCCCATCTTCCCTGCCCCAGGAAGGAGCACAACCAGGAGTGAGGTGTCTCTCTTTAGCTGAGGAAAACCCCTGGAAAGCTTTACAGCTAAAGGCACTCAGCCTGGAGCACCCTTGCATCTCTGGGAATAAGCCCAGGTAATTACCTAAGGGAATCTAGAGAATGGATCACAACATCACTGACGTTCCACTTTACATTTCCCGGAAACATTTTTAAATAAAAACTTCCAGAAACAGCAACTACAGGATTCTGATGGACTTTTTTCTCCTGGGAGGAAATTCACAAGTGGGAATTGGGTGGAAAAAAACTACAGTATCTGTCATGACAGCTGGTCTTGGACCACAGTCAATACTAGAATTTTCTTACTTTACAGTCCATTTCAGAATCCCCTGGTTTTCAGCGCATTTCTCTAGGGTCTGGGTGGCTTCTCTAGTGCAACTACTTCAAACTTTTATCTCTGAGGAGTGTTAGCCACTGACTCTGTGTGTGTGTGTGTGTGTGTGTGTGTGTGTGTGTGTGTATGCATGCACTCAGTTACTCAACTGTGTGAGACTCTTTGCAAGCCCATGGACTGTAGCCCACCAGGCTCCTCAGTCCATGGAATTTTCCAAGCAATGGTAGTGGAGCAGGTCTCATTTCCTCCTCAAGGGTATCTTCCCAACCCAGAGTGTGAACACGGGGGTCTCCTGCATCTCTTGCCCTATAAGGTTAATTATTTATTGCTGAGCCACAAGGAAAGCCACTGGCCACTATGCCATTATTAAACAATGACTGCTGAACTTGTCTATTTACTGTCAAAATCAGGCAAAGTGGTATTAAGAGGTGACCATGTGATTATTTAGAAGAAAACCGATTTCTTTCTATGCCACCCAATCATTATGTGACAGCAACTATACCTCTTGATTATCAAGGGTCTGGTTTTAAAAGGTTCAGATATAAATTTCAGCAACATTTCTGGTTTGACACAGTTTTGTGCTTTCTCAAAAAAACAATATATGGGGAAAAGGAATACATTTAGATTTCATTTTTGCTATACATTTAAGCTAGGAAACCAACCTGTGAAAATAAAATTACCACCACAATAAAAATTAGTGCTTTTGATAAAGAACACATACATGTAGGGGAGCAGAACTTGCCACCCCCAAACATATCTCTTTGGTATATTAATTTTTTAAAGCTGGTTACTTTCCAAGAAACAACAGACATGGGCGAACTCAGAAAATTTTGTGAAAATTACTTCTGTAATAGTCACTTACATGTTTAAGAGGAATCTCCATTTGCAAGAGTGTGTTTCTGTCTGTAACAGAAAGAGAAAGAGGACCAAATCTTTATTAGAAACTCCTATCAGTGGAGAAGGCAGTGAATTAAATCTACATAACAGCTTTACATTTTTTTACTTTTACTGTGCTTTTCCTGGTAACCATAATTGACTCTCTCCACCCTAAACACCTTGGATTTCTTTTTTTTTTTTTTGTCTTTAGCAGAGGAAAGTATGTAAAGTGAAGTCTTCAGCCATTTTGGCAAGTTACTCAGTTTCCTGAATCTTACTCTTGTATTACATACAAGTTATTAAACTTTTGTTTGATTTTTTTTCTGTTAATCTGTCTCAGGTCAATTTAATTTTTAGACCATCCAGAAGAATCTAAAAGAGGAGGGGTAAAATTTCTTCCTCCCTGAAACACACAAACAGGTCATGATTATTAATAAAGCAGGAGTGTAAAAGCTGTTAATGCAGCTTTAAAAATGATAGGGATTGCGGAACAGGTGGAAGGAAGAGAAATATCCGTTAGAGGAGCCCTCAGCCAGAATGAAGACTGACTCCCTGATGAAATGGAAACACAAATATATTTATTCACCAGATAAACTGTTTTAGGCATTTGGCAATGATTTTTTCATTTGTGTCTGGAAAGAGATATTTTAAATATTAAGCTCTGGCTATTTCCTCATGTGGCTTGATCAAAGTTGTTGCAAAATGTTTTTGTCTTTTGCCTCCTCAGTGCTGTTGCCTACTGTTTAAAATAATCCGAATCCTTGTAAGGCAGAGTAGCTCAGCAAGATCTTTGATATTTTGTGTAGCCAATTACCAAGATTCACAAATTTTTTAGTGTATAATTTCACAAATAGACAGTTGTGAAAGTGAAAAAGGTAGTCACTCAGCTGTGTCCCACTCTTTGCAACCCCATGGACTGTAGCCTGCCAGGCTTATCTGTCCATGGAATTTTCCAGGCAAGAATATAAGAGTGGGTAGCCAATTCCTTCTTCAGGAGATCTTCCTGACCCAGGGATTGAACCTGGGTCTCCCGCATTGCAGGCAGATTCTTTACTGTCTTAGTCACCAGAAAGCCCCTGGTGTGTGTATAATTTCACAAATGGACAGTAGGCATAGCTCTAAAATCATTGGTAGGAAAAAGAAATTTGTATTTTAGAAGAGTTAACATAAAATTCTCCATTACAAATGCCCAGGAGTGGAGTTGTTGCATCATATGATAATTCTATTTTTATTCTTTTGAGGAACCTCAAAAGAGGTTCCTATGCTTTCCATAGTGTCCTCACCAATTTACATTCCCACAAGCAGTGTATGAGGGTTCCCTTTTCTCCATTTCCACATCCCTGTCAACATTGATTATTTGCTGTCTTTTTGAAAATAGCCATTATGATAGGTGTGATGAGATATCTCATTGTAGTTTTGATTTGCATTTTCCTAACTATTAGTGATATTGAGCACCTTTTCTCATCCCTCTTGACATCTGTATTGATTTAAAAAAAAAAAATGTCTATTTAAGTCTTCTGCCCATGTTTCAAATTAAGTTGGTTGTTATTTGTTATATTGAGTTGTATGAGCTCTTTATATATTTGGGATATTAACTCCTTATCAGATGTATCATTTACAAATATCTTCTCCCAGTCCATAGATATTGCCATTTTATTGATGATTTCTTTCACTGTGCAAATGCTCTTAAGCTTGAATATTTTATTAGGCAAAATCATTTAGAAACTTTTTTACTGGAAGGCACACAAAAAGAAACCATAAAAATAATTTACTAGGACACTGAGGGAAAAACTACTCTGGTTGCAGAAGACTTGATGTATCATTACACCAACCAGCTCAGTTGAAACAAAATACCCTGAAACCAAAAATGTTGTACAGGGAACAGCTGATGTTCGGGGTTGGGTAAAAGTGTTTGGAGTTCTTGTTAGTGTGTGGTTCATGCAGTAAAAGCACTCTCTTTAAAACGGAGCACAAAAAGCCTATGTGTGCAAATTATGTTAAATTGCAGGATATAATACAAATATGTACTATTGCAGCACACCATGGGGGAGATAAAGTTCATTGTGCAGCTGAACATTGTCCAGCAGCACTCAGCATTATGAAGTTAACCAAAGAGAAAAGACAGATTGTTATAAATTTCATGACAACTTTTCATTGGTTATATATCCATAGTTTGCATAAAAGTAAACAGTAGGCATAAAATAGCAAATTTAAACTTTGAAATGAATGGGGAAAAGACAGTATTTTACTTTTAAGCATTTAGATTGTTTAAATAGGAGCTATATTATATCCATAACCAATAAAATCTCAGAGTTAGCAGTAAGCATGTAAATACAGGTTGATGAATATTTAGTATTATAAGGTTTGCAAGAATCTACAAGGTTTTAAGGCCAGCATTCTCAGTGTCACTCCTGGCTGTTGAGGCCCTATCTTGCTGGGCATGTGATGCTACCAATATTTTCCTAATTTTATGTAACTTCCTTTCATTCAGTGAATACCATATTTTTCTTTTGATGCAACTCTTTCCTAAATTGAAGTTGAATTTTTTTTTTGGGGGGGGGGTGTCTATTTTGGACTTTGATCACTTCATCCATTACTTGATGCTTTAACCAGTGTCATTTAGGTTTTTTTGTTTTTGTTTTTGTTTTTTCCTTTTCTGCTTTGTGGGCTAAAAACTTACTGTTCTCCAAAACAATCATATCCATTTTCAGAGTAGCAATCTCAGACATTTTCCGAGGAGCCATCAGCTGCATTTTGAGGATCACATCTGTAGATGACATCCTTGTTTGTCATATATGATCCACTCGAATGAAGGTACATTTCTGCTTGGTGAGTGGTAAACACACTAAAGCATGAGTATCAAAGAAGAGCAGCTTCTTCTCTGAGTAAGAGCTCTCCTTTGGTGCTCCAGTGCAGGGGCTGACAGAGGAATTAGCTGTCATGGGGGAAGCAAGAGCTGCAGCAGCCTCCAGGAGACTACATAAATAACACCAGACAAGACGGGCACAATTTAGGCCACCACTTCCTTGGGGAAGGGAATGGCTACCCATTCCAGTATTCTTTCGATGCAGAATTCCATGGACACAGGAGACTGGTGAGCTACAGTCCACGGGGTCACAAAGAGTCAGACACGATTGAGCATTTCTTTTCACTTTGCCTCTATTTTCTGGATATATTCACTGCCGTCCCTATCTAGTTAGATGGTTCCCAGTCTTCAAGTTCTAATAGGCTTGGGTCTGGTAATGCAGATCTAATTGATGGCCTTTGAAACATAGTGACACAAAAGCCTGGTGGGACTGTTTGAAGAATAAGAATCAAGCAAGCTTCTCACAAAGTTCTTTGTAAATTGAAACTGAACATTTGCCCAGAAGATAAGATATCCAAGGGAGGTTTTTTGTTTGTCATAAAAAATATTGTGGTGTGCTTGTATAGGGAAGTGATATAACTGAGGAGGAAATTAATTATTAATTAAGGAAAGGAGATACTTTAATAGTTAAAATCTCTTAAGTATTTCAGAGAGCTGGGACCTAGGTCAGGACTGGAGGGGTCAGACTTGGGAATGGGAAAAGCTAGTCTAGGTATTGTAAAGGGGATGGCAAGCCTGGGCATGTGGGTTCTGATGTTGTTTTATTGTTTTAATCTTAAATCTTTGTGTTTTTGTTACTGGTACTCTTTAAGAGTCTTACAGATCTTGGATTTGTGTTCAGACTATGAAGAGATGACTATATTAATGGCAACAAGTCTTTTAAGTGTATTCCATTGGAAGGAAAGGCGGCCTGCTAGCTATCTAATGCTGATGGAATATAGACTAGATGTCTCACTGACTAGGGTGTTGGCAGATAATAGAAAAAAATCTGCCTCTCCACCAGGCCTCTATAGTATGAACAGGAGAGCGCACCACACTCATTTTGATTGTGCGCAAACTCCCCAGCATCTTGTTCATTATCTTTGGCAATGGATATGTTCAGTTTCTACTTTGGCCAGATTTACTACTTCTTCAAGTCAGAGGAAGTAGGGAGAAGGATACCACTGACCTGCCATCAGCTAATCTTCTCAGGTCGATGTAACGCAGCTGCTGTGTGATAAATCCACTGCATTTTATTCTCAGAATTGATACTTCCCTGCAAAGCTTTTATATTGAAAGCTTCTTTCTTTCTCTAATTGTTAACATTTATTAATAGCTTCATAATCCTGCTTTACATTGCTTTGAATGTAAAGTGAAGTGAAGTGAATTTGTTCAGTGGTGTCCGACTCTTTGCGACCCCATGGACTGTAGCCTACCAGGCTCCTCAGTCCATGGAATTTTTCCGGCAAGAATACTGGAGTGGGTTGCCATTTCCTTCTCCAGGGGATCTTCCCGACCCAGAGATTGAACCTGGGTCTCCCACATTGCAGGCAGACGCTTTACCGTCTGAGCCACCAGGGAAGCCCTTTGAATGTAAAGACTGGTTTTAAGTTTGAGTAGAGATTTCTTATTAGGTTGCTAACTCATCATTTTCTCTTAAAGTTGTGCATTAAGAATCTGCCTTCTATGCAGAAGACGCAGGAGATGCAGGTTCGATCCCTGAGTTGGAAAGATCCCCTGGAGGAGGGCATGGCAACCCACTCCAGTATTCTTTCCTAGAGAATCCCCATGGACAGAGGAGCCTGGCAGGCTACAGTACATGGGGTCACAAAGAGTTGGACAGGGCTGAGTGATTAAGCACATAAGGTATAATATAAAATTATCTTTAGTATTTTCATAACTTTTTTGCAGTTAAAACAATGTGTTCTGGGGTTTGATTTTTTTATATTTTGAAAAGCTTAGTTGATTACTTTAAAATTTTTTCTTTTCATGTGTAGAAGAATTTCTAAGAAGATTTTCTCCAAATGAAGCAATTCTTTTCTTCATTCCCAACAAATGCTAAAAATGGTAACTGGCCCTAGTGTCAGTAGAAGTTTTGCTTGTGTAAACTGCCAAATCAGGTCCCGTGGGTGGAATCTGACAGCTGTATAATGCCATACTGCAAATTTCTCGACAGCTGAGCACAGGAAGAAATTCCATTTGAAGATCTGAAAGTTCAGGAGAAATTTAGTTGAGTGGAAGGAAATTTCACACTTGGAACATACATCGGCTTTTGAAACTATTTTTGTTTTTTCTTTGAAAAGTATCAGATTATTTATTTAAGTATTTATTATCAGATAATAAATCGTTAAGACCTCAGTTTTACATTGCTAAGCATATACTGTTCTGCTTCTTTGCCTGTCTAATCTTCTAGTTTAATGACTGGAATGGTTTCATGGTTTCAATAACAATTTAAAAATATTTTATGGTCAGGAATTTATTACCTAAGAAAATAATTTTGTATATTAATGTAGAATCTTGGAAAAAACACAAATATTATACTTATACATACCTTTTGATGTTAGAATTAAAGATTTCAATAATTTTTTTTCAAATAAAGTACTCAATTTTTTCTCTGGTACTGCTCAAATCAAGTACATTGCTTTTTCATTCATTTGTTAACTATTAAATATAATATATCTGCCAGAAATAGTTAAAAACTAGTAGTTCTTAACCATAATAGATAAGATTTATACTCTAGGGTTTTAGTTTACTTCAGTCTATTGAAATAAGTTTTCAAATAATGTGGAATAGGAGCTGTTACATAGGACAGTGTACAGGATTCTTAAAAAATCAGATAAATCCAGATTAAAATGGTAGTATTACCACTTACACACATAGTAAGTTTACCTATTCAACAATACTATTTTTTAAATTAAAAAGAGATAATGCTTTTTTGTGTTTAATACATAAGCATTCAATAAATTTTACCTATTAATTTAGTGTTAGAATCAGCTATAATCGTCCACAGATATATGCCATGAGAATACAAAAAAATATATCCTTATGATTATCTTGGAAAGGTTAAAAAATTCAGCTTTATTTCCCTAGACTTCTAAAGATTAATACAAATTTTCTAACTATTCAAGGGTATAGATTTTCCAAATGTTGAAATAACCCACTAAGAAATGTCTTAGTGGTTTTTAAGGAATTATATGTGTGTGTGTACAAGTGGATGAATGAGAGTCCAACAAAAAATAGAAAATTAGCTTGGCTTCAGATAAATGAAATAGTTTACATGACATAATCATTAACACAGGAAATGTCAGACCCCCTAACTGGAATAAGGAAGATCATGAAAGTCTACCTACTAGGTTGATCTTGAGAGACTACTAAATATATTTGACCAACTTTATTAGATATCTTATTTTAAAAAGAGATGGGGACTAAAAAGTAAAAAAAAAGAATTTTTGATCCTATAAGAAAATAATAAAATATTAATATTCAAATTAAAAAACAGATAAAAAGCACCCATATGTATACATCTGGGTGAGATAAACAATAAAAAAGAGAAGATTTATGTAAATTTCCAATCCAAAAATGTAGAGGAAAGTGAGTTTGCCATCAATATTTTGAGGAGAAGAGTAGTATATAAATCTAAGTTGACAAGGTTTGGAAAAGAAAAAAAGAAATGTTTGGTTAACATTTGGTAGAAACAAATGGTGATCTTTCTGTGGCATACAAATAACTTTTGAAGAGTAATATTAAACCTCAAGGGACAGTGAGACAGTTTTGATCTCTATCTTTTAGTACAACCCAGGATATCTAGGGGCTTCCCTCGTAGCTAAATCGGTAAAGAATCTGCCTGCAATACAGGAGACTTGGGTTCGATTCCCAGGTTGGGAAGATACCCTGGAGAAGGAAATGGCAACCTACTCCAGTATTCTGGCCTGGAGAATCCCATGGACAGGGGAGCCTGGCAGGCTACTGTCCATGGGGTCTCAAGAGTTGGACATGACTGAGTGACTAAACCACCACCAAAGCATCTATTGGTGATACATCCTGTCTCAAATTAAGAGAATTTCTGTTACATTTTAATTCATGCCAAATTCTTCCAGACAAAAATTAACCATGCCTCTCTAATGTTTCTGTGTTTCTTGAAAATTTCTGAGTTCCACCTTAGCTGTCAAACTGACTTTGTTTATGAGTGAATTCTGCAGAGGGGTTCACAGGCACAGGAATTTAACATTGTAATAATTGCATTAAAAGGATTTTTTATTATGTAGTTTCAGCTAAAGTCATGGTTATTCACACATGCTGGAGTGTCATTTTCAGCTGTCTACAAATGGGTTGTACTGGTTACATATCTTTATTTTATAGCCAGAGGGATGCTAAGCCCACTGTACCTTCCCAATCCACCAAGTACTTAACATTGACACTGAACAAAACTTGGCATCCCCAGAAATACACTTAGGTGCCCCACAAGTCCTTTTAACAATAATAAACAGTGAAACCACTCAGTTTATAAAGGCAGAACAGCTATCAGAGTGAAAAAAAAAATCATTATTTTCTTTTGGCTTAAATTTTACTTGAAGAATATATGTTTTTTAAAAAAGAAATTTGACTTTGTGCAGAGGGCTACAAATTTGGAGCTTACTATTACCAGCACATCAATGTGAACTTTCTTCAGCCCACGGTTTCCTTCTTAAAATTGATGTTTTGTTATGTCACAGGCTTGTGACATACGAAACAGGCTTCTGTTCTTATAAAATTCACAGGTTGTAGACTGTAAAGGGCTACTATAAATAAGCAGAGAATCATTTATGTCTCTGAAACAGCAAATGTTGCCTTAATAGACCAGTGTGTTACCTGATTCAAGGTCACACCTAATTGTGAGAAAATTATAACTAAGTGATAGTTGATCTAGAAACAGCAATTAATGTATTAGCATATTATTTATTAACCTTTTGAGATACATATATTTTATTTATATAATATATATTCTCCAGGCATTAATACTGGAGTGGGTTGCCATGCCCTGCTCCAGGAAACCTTCCTGACCCAGGGATCTAACCTGTGTCTCTTACCTCTCCTGCATTGGCAGGTGGGTTCTTTAACTCGTATACACATACTTACATCTATATACATAAATGGGCTTCCCTGGTGGCTCAGAAGGATACATAACCCCTGGTGGTTAAGAATCTGCTTGCAATGCAGAAAACCCAGGTTCAATTCTTGGGTCAGGAAGATCCCCTGGAGAAGGGAATGGCTACCCATTGACATCCACTCTAGTATTCTTGCCTGGAGAATTTCATGGACAAAGGAGCCTGATGGGCTACAGTCCATGAGGTCACAAAGAGGTGGACACCACTAAGTGACTAACACTATATACATATGGATACACATATATTCACAAGACAAAAGTACAGAAGTGTATTGGTGTATCAGGACCATGATGATCTTCACCTTACTGGCAATAAAAAATACATGTGGTAAGCATCTAAATGGTGATGCTAAATGTGCTACAATAAAGACACCAGTCTTATCTTTCAGCTATTTTATAATCTGGCCTTTACAGATCTTCCAACCTTTCCTGAAACCTCTTGATATAAAGGTGCCAAATACTGTAAATGCTGATAGCCTCTGCAGAATAGAAAATCTCCTTTAATAGGTTCTGCCCTCAACTGTTCATAACAGATGTATCATGAAAGCAATGAGATGTATTTTTTATCAACACAGTTCAGAAAAAAATGAGATATTTATTAAGCAGAAAAATAACTTAAGGACATACTTAATTATCCTGCAAATTTTACTTAAATATAAGAGGCAACAATTACACAGTCAGATAACTAGAGGGACTCATGAAATTCCACAGGGTATATTCATGTAAGGTTTCAATAAAGAAAAAGAATGTCGTATAGCAAGAAAATAGAGCACAGACAAATCTCAGAGAAGCCCAATACTTCCTGTTGTGTTACAAAGTCCTGTTCTCAATTACACAGAATGCACTCTGTCTTCCAACCATCAAGACACATGCATAATGCCTTGATTTCAAGGCATTCACAGTCTTAAATGGGGAGAGGTCTCTTAATGTATCATGTAGCCACCATCAGGCTTCATGACCACATAGAAACCAAGCAGTGGTAAAGAATCCACCTGCCAATGCAAGAGACATAAAAGATGCAGGTTTGATTCCTGGATCGGGAAGATTTACCTGGAGTAGGAAATGGCAACCCACTCCAGTATTCTTACCTGGAAAATTCCATAGGCAGAGGAGCCTGGCAGGCTGCAGTTCATGGGGTCACAGAGAGTTGGACATGACTAAGCATGTATGCACATAAGACATGAAAATGGAAACTATGTAAAAATCATAAATGTGTTTACTTTCTATAAATAATGTTAACAAGCTGGTTTAGCAGGCCATCTGATCTCTCAGACTTTAGTGGAGGATTATATTAATCATTAATTAGTTCATACCAATCAAGTTTGGCCAAGGTCAGCACCATGGCTCTAGGCCTCTCTTGAGATAAACTCCAGCTTGCCACAGAGCAACTGATACTAACACCATACCTACAGAAAGGAAAATCAATGTGTCAAACATTTTAATATGACAAAGGCAGAAACAAAATTTATAAAAGGAATACAAGATTCAAAAGATAAAACCACAAGCAGTTTGGAAAGACTGAATTTTGAACATTTAGAAGGGTGGGAAATAATAAGTATCATTTAGTAGAAGAGTCAGTCTGAACATTTTACTCTTGATTAGGCTGACCAAGCATACACAAAACGCCCCAAAAATTCAGTTGTTTACAAATTCTGCATATAAACATGATGTGTAGAGATGTTACCAGAAATATATACCAATATTTCGCTAAACTTTTTATCTTGGGCCAGACCTATACCAGTTTCTTTATCAGTTCTTTTTTAAACTTTATTTTTAATTGGAGGATAATTGCTTTACAATATTGTGTTGCTTTCTGCCATAAACCAACATGAATCATCCATAGATATACATATGTCCCTTCCCTCTTGATTATCTCTTCCATCTCCCACCCCATCCCAACACCTCTAGGTTGTCACAGAACACGGGATTTGAGCTCTGTGAATTATACAGCAAATCTTAATGACATCAAGGAGAAGGAGAGAGAGTATAAGAGGGAGGGACTGAGATTGACTGGGTATCTTTCACATTTTGGGGTGCACAAGTCTAGACAGATCCCAGTATATTCAATTATAGACCCATCTTAGACATTGACTATACAGAAAACAGTTCTTTAAGGTAAATTACATCCTTGTGATAATTGTATCTTGGACTTTCTGATGGCTCAGTGGTAAAGAATCTGCCTGCTAATTCAGGAGACATGGGTTCGATCCCTGGGTCAGGAAGATGCCTCAGAAAAGGAAATGGTAAGCCACTGGGAAATCCCATGGACAGAGGAGCCTGGAGGACTACAGTCCATGGGGTCGCAAAGAGTCAGATATGACTTAGTGACTAAACAACAACTATATCTAAGAACAGAAACTAAAATAGTATTAAAAGCTGTTGCAAATTGCTAATTAAATTTGTGAGCATTTTTTAATTAAAAATTCTAGAATTGTTATCATACACTGTTTCCCCAGTCAACTACTGTATCTTCATTTCATATCCAACACAGTTTATAGGCTTCAGCAATGTAAATACTTTCATTTGTGAAACATGTTTCCTGCTTCTTTGTTTAACATAATAGAAATGTATAAGAAATACATTTTTTATGTTATAAACAAGTTCATCACACTGACCAATTTTAGAACCAAAGTCATTTAAAAATAGCCTGCAGAGGAGAAATTTCACTGGTTATCTTTATGTTTCTTGCTTATTCTTGAAACATTACGATAAGCAGTTAATTGGGAAGACTGGCAAGCCTTTATAATATAAATGCTGTTTCATTAAACCTCATTTTCTTTGTTTCTTTACAATATTGTGCTGCTGTCTGCCATACATCAACATGAATCATCTGTAAGTATACATATATTTTCCTGGATTCACACCACTATTGAAGGCAAAAGAAGAAGGATTCTTTTTTTTTTTTTTTAATTTACTTTTTTCTTGAAGGATAATTGCTTTACAGAATTTTGTTGTTTTCTGTCAAACCTCAACATGAATCAGTCATCATTATACATATATCCACTTCCTTTTGAACCTCCCTCCTATCTCTCTCCCCATCCCACCCCTCTAGGTTGATACAGAGCCGCTGTTTTGAGTTTCCTGAGCCATACAGCAAATTCCCATTGGCTATATATTTTACATATGGCAATGTGAGTTTCCACGTTACTTTTTCCATACATCTCACCCTCTGCTTCCCTCTCCCCATGTCCATAAGTCTATTCTCTATTTCCATTTCTCCATTGCTGCCCCATAAATAAATTCTTCAGTGCCATTTTTCTCGATTCTGTATATGTGTGTGTCAGAACATGATATTTATCTTCCTCTTTCTGACTTACTTCAGTCTCTATAGCAGGTTCTAGATTCACCAAACTCATCAGAACTAAGTCAAATGCATTCCTTTTTATGGCTGAGTAATATTCCATTGTGTATATGTACCACAACTTCTTTATCCATTCATCTGTCAATAGGCATCTAGGTTACTTCCATGTTCTAGCTATTATAAATAGTGCTGCAATGAGCAGTGGGATACATGTGTCTTTTTCCATTTTGGTTTCCTCAGGGTATATGCCTAGGAGTGGGATTGCTCGGTCACATGGTGGTTTTGGAACAAGCAACTGTGAGGAGATACCCCACGTCTAAGGTCAGGAGCAGCAAATGCACTTTGCTGGAGTGGCCATGAGGAGATACCCCAAGTCCAAGGTCAGAGAAACCCCTGTAAGATGGAAGGCTGTGAAGAGATACCCCATGCCCAAGGGCAAAGGAGAAGTCCCAGCAAGTTGGTAGGAGGGGCGAATTTGCGTTTAGAATCAAACCCAAGTCCCACCAGAGACACTCAGAGGGCTCAAACAAACTTTGTGTGCACTCGGACCCAGGGAACTCACAGAGACTGAGACAAAACTGTGAGTGTCTCTTGTAGAGGTAAGGATCAGCAGTGGCCTGCCACAGGGACAGGGGCTCTGGGTGCAGCTGACTAAGGTATGGCATAAGCCCTCTTGAAGGAGGTCACCATTAACCCCACCATAGAGCTACCAGAACTTACACAGCACTGGGAAATAGACTCTTGGAGGCCACAAACAGAACCTTGTGTGCACCAGGACCCAGGAGAAAGGAGCAGTGACCACACAAGAGACTGACTCAGTCAGTCTCTCCCATCAGGAAGCTTCCATAGGTTTTTTGTCCTTCTCCATCAGAGGGCAGACAGACTGAAAACCACAGTCACAGCAAGCTAACCAATCTAATAACAGGGACCACAGACTTGTCTAACTCAATGAAACTATAAGCCATGCTGTGTAGGGCCACACAAGACAGACAGGTCATGGTGGAGAATTCTGACAAAATATGGTCCATTAGAGAAGGGAATAGCAAACCAGTTCAGTATACTTGCTTGAGAACCCCATGAACAGTATAAAAAAGGCAAAAAGATAGGACACTGAAAGTTGAATTCCCCAGGTTGGTAGGTGCTCAACATGCTACTGGAGATCAGTGGAGATATAACTCCAGAAAGAATGAAGAGATGGAGCCAAAGCAAACACAACACCCAGTTGTGGATGTGACTGGTGATGGAAACAAGTTCCAATGCTGTAAAGAGCAATATTGCATAGGAACTTGGAATGTTAGGTCTATGAATCAAGGCAAATTGGAAGTGGTCTAACAGGAGATGGCTAGAGTGAACGTCAACATTTTAGGAATTAGTGAACTAAAATGGACTGGAATGAGTGAATTTAACTCAGATGACCATTATATCTACTACTGTGGGCAAGAATCCCTTAGAAGAAATGGAGTAGCCATCATAGTCAACAAAAAAGTCCAAACTGCAATACTTGGAAGCAGTCTCAAAAAAGACAGAATAATCTCTGTTCATCTCCAAGGCAAGCCATTCAATATCACGGTAATCCAAGTCTATGCCCTGACCGGTAATGCTAAAGAAACTGAAGTCAAACGGTATATGAAGACCTACAAGACCTTCTAGAACTAACACCCAAAAAACATGTCCTTTTCATTATAGAGGACTGGGAAACAAAACTAGGAAGTCAAGACACACCTGGAGTAACAGGCAAATTTGGCCTTGGAATACAGAATGAAGCAGGGCAATGGCTAAGAGTTTTGCCAAGAAAACGAACTGGTCATAGCAAGCACCCTCTTCCAACAACACAAGAGAAGACTCTACATATGGACATCACCAGATGGTCAACACCAAAATCAAACTGATTATATTCTTTGCAGCCAAAGGTGGAGAAGCTCTGTAAAGTCAGCAAAAAAAAAAAAAAAAAAAAAAGACCAGAAGCTGACTGTGGCTCAGATCATGAACTCCTTATTGCCAAATTCAGATGGAAATTGAAAAAGGTAGGGAAAACCACTACAGCATTCAGATATGACCTAAATCAAATCCCTTGCGATTTTACAGTGGAAGTGAGAAATAGATTTAAGGGACTAGATCGGATAGACTGAGTGCCTGATGAACTATGGATGGAGGTTCATGACACTGTACAGGAAACAGGGATCAAGACCATCGCAAAGAAAAAGAAATGCAAAAAAGCAAAATGGCTGTCTGAGGAGGCCTAACAAATAGCTTTGAAATGAGGAGAAGTGAAAAGCAAAGGAGGACAGGAAAGATAAATCCATTTGAATGCAGAGTTCCAAAGAATAACAAGCAGAGATAAGAAAGCCTTCCTCAGTGATCAGTGAAAAGAAATAGAGGAAAACAAAGAATGGATAAGACTAGGGTTCTCTTCAAGAAAATTAGAGATACCAAGGGAACATTTCATGCAAGGATGGGCACAATAAAGGATGGAAATGGTATGGCCCTAACAGAAGCAGACGATATTAAAAAGAGGTGGCAAGAATACATGGAAAAACGATACAAAAAAGATCTTCATGACCCAGATACGCAGGATGCTGTGATCACTCACCTAGAGCCAGACATCCTGGAATGCAAAGTCAAGTGGGCCTTAGGAAGCATCGCTATAAACAAAGCTAGTGGAAGTGATGGAATCCCAGTTGAACTATTTCAAATCTTTAAAGATGATGCTGTGAAAGTGCTGCACTCAATATACCAGCAAATATGGAAAACTCCGCAGTGACCTCAGGACTGGAAAAGGTCAGTTTTCATTCCATTCCCCAAAAAAAGACAATGCCAAAGAATGCTCAAACTACCACACAATTGCACTCATCTCACATGCTAGTAAAGTAATGCTCAAAATTCCCCAAGCCAGGCTTCAACAATACATGAACCATGAACTTGCAGATGTTCAAGCTGGTTTTAGAATGGCAGAGGAACCAGAGATCAAATTGCCAACAGCCGCTGGATCATTGAAAAAGCAAGAGAGTTCCAGAAAAAACATCTATTTCTACTTTATTGACAATGCCAAACCTTTTGACCATGCCAAACCTTTTGACCATGTGGATCACAACAAGCTGTGGAAAATTCTTCAAGATATGCCAGTACCAGGCCACCTGACCTGCCTCCTGAGAAATCTGTATGCAGGTCAGGAAGCAACAGTTAGAACTGGACATGAAACAACAGACTGGTTCCAAATAGAAAAAGGAGTATGTCAAGGCTGTATATTGTCACCCTACTTATTTAACTTATATGCAGAGTACATCATGAGAAATGCTGGGCTGGATGAAGCACAAGCTGGAATCAAGATTGCTGGGAGAAATATCAATAACCTCAGATATGCAGATGACACCACCCTTATGGCAAAAAGTGAAGAAGAACTAAAGAGCCACTTGGTGAAATTGAAAGAGGAGAGTGACAAAGTTGGCTTAAAGCTCAACATTCAGAAAACTAAGATCATGGCATACAGTCCCATCACTTCATGGCAAATAGATGGGGAAACAGTGGAAACAGCAGTAGACTTTATATTTTGGTGCTCCAAAATCACTGCAGATGGTGACTGTAGCCATGAAATTAAAAGATGCTTAGTCCTTGAAAGAAAAGTTATGAACAACCTAGACAGCATATTAAAAAGCAGAGATATTTCTTTGCTAACAAAGGTCCGTCTATTCAAGGCTGTAATTTTTCCAGTAGTCATACATGGATGTGAGAGTTGGAATGTAAAAGAAGCTGAGCACTGAAGAATTGATGCTTTTGAACTGTGGTGTTAGAGAAGACTCTTGAGAGTCCTTGGACTGCAAAAAGATCCAACCGGTCCATCCTAAAGGAATTTAGTCCTTAGTATTCATTGGAAGGACTGATGTTGAAGCTGAAACTCCAATACTTTGGCCACCTGATGTGAAGAACTGACTCACTTGAAGAGACCATGATGCTGGGAACGGTTGAGGGCGGGAGGAGAAGGGGATGACAGAAGAGGAGATAGTTGGATGTCATCACCGACTCAAAGGACATGAGTCTGGGTAAACTCCGAGAGTTGGTGATGGACAGAGAGTCCTGGTGTACTGCATTCCATGGGGCTGCAAAGAGTTGGACACGACTGAGCAACTGAACTTAATTGAATTGATGATGGTTTTATTCCTTGTTTTTTTAAGTAATGTCCATACCGTCTTCCATAGTGGCTGTATCAATTTACATTGCCACCAACAGTGCAAGACTGTTCCCTTTTCTCCACACCCTCTTCAGCATTTATTGCTTGTAGACTTTTTGATGATGACCATTCTGACCAGTGTGAGGTGATATCTTATTGTGGTTTTGACTTGCATTTCTCTAATGATGAGTAACGTGGAGCATCTTTTCATGTGTTTGTTAGCCAACTGTGTCTTCTTGGAGAAATGTCTTCTTAGGTCTTTTTCCCACTTTTTGATTGGGTTGTTTGTTTCCCTGGTATTGAGTTGTATCAGCTGCTTATATATTTTGGAAATTAATTCTTTGTCAGCTTTTTCATTTTCTATTAGTTTCTCCCATTTTGAGGGTTGTCTTTTCACCTTGCTTATAGTTTCCTTTGCTGTGCAAAAGCTTTTAAGTTCAATCAGGTCCCACTTGTTTACTTTTGTTTTTATTTCCATTATTCTAGGAAGTGGGTCATAGAGAATCTTGCTTTGATTTATGTCATCAAGTGTTTACTGCCTATGTTTTCTTCTAAGAGTTTTATAGTTTCTGGTCTTACATTTAGGTCTTCAATCCATATTGAGTTTATCTTTGCATATGGTATCAGGAAGTGTTCTAATTTCATTCTTTTACATGTAGCTGTCCAGTTTTAACAGCACCATTTATTGAAGAGGCTATCACTGCTCCATTGTATATTCTTGCCTCCTTTGTTAAAAATAAGTTATCCACAGGTTTATGGGTTTATTTCTGGGCTTTCTATCTTGTTCTATTGTTCTATATTTCTGTTTTTGTGCCAGTACCATACTGTCTTGATGACTGTAGCTTTTTAGTATAGTCTGAAGTCTTGAAGGTTGATTCCTCTAGATCCATTCTCCTTTCTCAAGACTGCTTTGTCTATTCAGGGTCTTTTGTGTTTCCACATGAATTGTGAAATTTTTTGTTTTAGTTCTGTGAAAAATGCCATTGGTAATTTGATGGGGATCGCATTGATTCTGTAGATTGCATTTGGTACTATAGTCATTTTCATGATATTGATTCTTCCTACCCAGGAACATGGAATACTCTCCATCTGTTTATGTTGTCTTTGATTTCTTCATCAGCATCTATAATTTTCTTTGCACAGTTCTTTTGTCTCCTCAGGTAAGTTTATTCCTAGATATTTAATTCTTTTTGTTGCAGTGGTGAATGGGATTGATTCCTTAATTTTTCTTTCTGATTTTTCATTGTTAGTATGTAGAAATGCAAATGATTTCTGTGTATTGATTTTGTATCCTGTAACTTTGCTAAATTCACTGATGAGCTCTAGTAATTTTCTGATACTATCTTTAGGGTTTTCTATGTACAGTATCATGTCATCTGCAAGCAGTGAGAGCTTTATTTCTCCCTTCCAATTTGGATTCCTTTTTTTCTTTTTCTTCTCTGATTGCTGTAGCTAGGACTTATAGAACTATGTTGAATAATAGTTGTGAAAGTGGACACCCTTGTCTTTTTCCTGATCTTAGGGCGAATGCTTTCAGTTTTTCACCATTGAGAATAATGTTTGCTGTAGGCTTATCATATGTGGCCTTTATTATGTGGAGTTAGGTTCCATTTATGCCCATTTTTTGAAGAGTTTTAATCATAAATGGGTGCCAAATTTTGTCAAAGGCTTTTTCTGCATCTATTGATATTATTGTATGGTTTTTATCTTTCAATTTGTTAATATGGTGTATCACATTGATTGATTTATATTTATTGAAGAATCCTGGCATTCCTGGAATAAACCCAACTTGATCATTGTTGGTGTATGGGCTTTTCAATGCATTGCTGAATTATGTTTGCTAAAATTTTGTTGAGGATTTTTGCATCTATGTTCATCAGTGATATTGGCTTGTAGATTTCTTTTTTGTGTTGTCTTTCTCTGGTTTCGGTATCAGGGTGTTGGAGGCCTCATTGAAGTGTTCCTTCCTCTGCAATTTCTTGAAAGTGTTTAGAAGGATAAGCATAAGCTCTGCTCTTCTCTAAATGTTTGATAGAATTCTTCTATGAAGCCATCTTGTCCTGGGCATTTCTTGGGGGTAAGATGTATGATCACAGCTTAAATTTCAGTGGTTGTAATTGGGATGTTCAGAATTTCTGTTTCTTCCTGGTTCAGCCTTGAAAGATTGAACTTTTCTAAGAACCCATCCATTTCTTCCAGGTTATCAATTTTGTTGACATATAGTTGTTCATAATAGTCTCTGATAATCCTTTATATTTCTGCATTGTCTGTTGTAACCTACCCTTTTTCATTTCTAATTTTGTTGATTTGATTCTTCTCTCTTTTTTTTTTTCTTTTCTTTTCTTGATGAATCTAGCTAAAGGATTGTCAATTTTGTTTATCTTCTCAAAGAACAAGCTTTTAGTTTTTTTAATCTTTACTATTGTTTCTTTCACTTCTTTTCTGCTCAGATCTTTGGTTTCTTTCCTTCTACTAATTTTGGGTGTCTTTTGTTCTTCTTTTTCTAGTTTATTTAGGTGGATAATTAGGTTGTCTAATTGATGTTTTTCTTGTTTCTTGAGGTAGGATTGTATTGCTATAAACTTCCCCCTTAGAACTGCTTTTGCTGCACCCCATAGGTTTTGAATTGTTGTGTTTCAATTGTCAGCTGTTTCTAGAAATGTTTTGACTTCCCTCTTGATTTCTTCAGTAACCTCTTGATTATTTAGAAACGTGTTGTTTAACCTCCATGTCTTTGTGTTTCTTAAAGTGTTTTTCTTATAATTGATATCTAGTCTCATAGCATTGTGGTCAGAGTGATGCTTGATACAATTTCAATTTTCTTTTTTTTTTTTTTTATTTTATTTCATTTTTTTTTCTTATTTTTTTTTTATTATTATTATTTTTTTTTCCCAGTGGGTTTTGTCATACATTGATATGAATCAGCCATGGATTTACATGTATTCCCAATCCCGATCCCCCCACCCACCTCCCTCTCCACCCAAATTTCAATTTTCTTAAATTTACTGAGGTTTGATTTTTGACCCAAGATGTGGTCTATCCTGGAGAATGTTCCATGTACACTTGAGAAGAAAGTGTGTTCTTCTGCATTTGGATGGAATGTCCTGAAGATATCTATGAGATCCATCTCATCTAATGTATCATCTAAGACGTGTGTTTCCTTATTAATTTTCTCTTTTGATGATCTGTCCATTCGTGTGAACGGGGTGTTAATGTGTCCTACTATTATTGTGTTACTGTCCATTTCTCCTTTTATGTCTGTTAGCATCTGTCTTATGTATTGAGATGCTCCTATGTTGGATGCATAGATATTTACAATTGTTATGTCTTCCTCTTGGATTGATCCCTTGATCATTATGTAGTGTCCTTCCTTATCTTTTGTAATCTTCTTTATTTTAAGGTCTATTTTGTCTGATATGAGGATTGCTACTCCAGATTTCTTTCTCTTGCCATTTGCATGGAATATAGTTTTCCATCCTCTAAAATTCAGTCTATATGTGTCTTGAGGTCTAAAGTGGGTTTCTTGTAGACAGCATATTTATGGGTCTTATTTTTGTATCCATTCAGCTAGTCTGCATCTTTTCGTTGGAGCATTTAATCCATTTACATTTAAAGTAGTTATTGATATGTATGTTCCTATTGCCATTTTCTCAATTATTTGGGGTTGAATTTGTAGGTCTTTTCTTCCATTGTGTTTCTTGTAAACAAATCCCTTTAACATTTGTTGTAAAGCTGGTTTGGTTGTACTGAATTCTCTTTTACTTGTCTGAAAAGCTTTTTATTTCTCCACCAATTTTGAATGAGATCCTTGCTGGATACAGTAATCTTGGTTGTAGATTTTTCTCTTTCAGTACTTTAAATATATCTTGCCATTCCCTTTTGGCCTGCAATGTTTCTGCTGAAAGATCAGCTGTTAAGCATGTGGATTTTCCCTTGTATGTTACTTGTTGTTTTTCCCTTATTGCTTTTAATATTCTTTCTTTGTGTTTAGTCTTTGTTAATTTGATTAGCATGTGTTTTGGCCTGTTTCTCCTTGAGTTTATCCTGTATGGGGCTCTTTGCACCTCTTGACATTGATTGACTATTTCCTTTTCTATGTTGGAGAAATTTTCAACTATAATCTCTTCAAAAGTTTTCTGATATCCTTTCTTTTTCTCTCTCCTTCTGGGACCCCTATTATTTAAATCTTGGTGTGTTTGATATTGTCCCAAAGGGCCCTGAGTTTATCCTCTGTTCTTTTTTATTCTTTTTACTTTATTCTGCTCTTCAGAGTTATTTCCGCTGTTTTAACTTCCAGCTCACTGATTCATTCTTATGCTTCAGATATTCTGCTATTGATTCCTTCTAGAGTATTTTTAATGTCAGTAATTGTGTTGTTTGTCTCTGCATGTTTATTCTTTAATTCTCCTATGTCTTTGTTAATTTTTTCCATGTTGCTTTCAAGGTTTTGATCATCTTTACTATCGTTATTCTGAATTCTTTTTTTAGGTAGTTTGCTTATTTCCTCTTCATTTATTTGGACTTTTTTGCTTCTAGTTTATTCCTTCATTTGTGTAGTCTTTCTCTGCCTTTTCATTATTTATTTCTTTTTTTAGCTTATTGTGTTTGAGTTCTCCTTTTTCCAGGCTTCAAGGCTGAATTCTTTCTTCCTTTTGGTTTCTGCCCTCTAAGTTTGGTCCAGTGGTTTGTGTAAGCATCTTATAGCATGAGTTTGGGGCTGAATTTTTGTTTATTTGTTTGTTTGCTTTTTCCTCTGATGGGCAGGCTGAGTGAGGTGGTAATCCTGAATGCTGATGATTGGGTTTGTGTTTTGTTTGTTGCTTAGATGAGGCATCCTGCACAGGGTACTATTGGTGGTTGGTTGATCCTGGGTCTTGTATTACAGTGGTTTCCTTTGTAAGTTCTCACTATTTGATATCCCCTAGGGTTAATTTTCTGGTAATTTTCTAGGGTCTTAGAGTCAGCGCTCCCATTCCAAAGGCTCATGGCTTGATCTCTGGTCAGGAACAAAGATTCCACAAGTGGTTTGTTATTTCATTAACTGACATTCAAACAAATATCCGAAACCAAGAAATCACAGATGAACCCCAGACAAACGGCAATTACAAAATCAGGCAAATAATGATTAAAATAATGGAATATACACATATACCTATATACCCGTGAACAAAATCAAAACAGTAGTAAAAAATAAAGTAAAATAGATTGACCCAGAGAACAAAGGAAATTAAAGATTATATTTACTAGTTAAGAACAAAACTAACTAAAGCACAAACTGGAAAACAAAACTAAAGCAAGGTGCCAAGTGGGAAATAAAGCAGTGAAAACAAAGCTCTCAACAAATATGTTGAGAGCAAAGAAAAGAAAGGAGGGAAGGAAAGAAAGAAAAGAAAGAATAGATACACAAAATTAAATAGAGGCAGATGAAGAAAATTTATATATATTAAAGATTACTTGCAAGGGGAAAAGAACAGAAGGAAAGGCAAATAAATCAATAAATTTAGAAAAAATATAATAGGTTTAAAAATTTAAAAGTTAAAATTACAAAAAAGAGAAAAGATAAAAATAAATGGAAGAAGGAAAAAAAAGAGAAAAGAGGAAAATTCCACAAAACTGCAAACATTCCACAGAACTACAAGAGCCCAACGTAGATCCAGAGGTCTACAACAACATAAAAAAGTGTGACTGAATATACACATACATATATATATTTATATACATACACACCCATAAGCAATATCAAAACGGTTCAACAAAAATAAAGTACGATAGATTGACCCAGTAAACAAAGGAAACCTAAAATTATATATCTATCAAAACAAAACTAACTAAAGCACAAACTGGAAAACAAAACTAAAGCTAGGTTCCAACTGGAGTATAAAGCAATGAAAATAAAACTAACAAATATGCTGAGACTAAATGAAAGAAAGAAAGGATAGATATACAAAGTTAAATAGAAGTAGATAAAGAAGATTTATATATATTAAAGATTAACTGCAAGGAGAAAAGAACAGTAGGAAAAGCAAACAAAGGAATACATGTAGAACAATAATAATAGCTTTAAAGAATTAAAATTAAAAAAAAGAGAGAGAGAAAGAGAGGGAAAAAAAAAAAAAAAAAAAAAACCCTCTGGAGAACTGCAAAAGCCTGATACAGAGGCAGAGGTTTATAACAACAATAAAAAATGTGAATGAGAAAAAAAAGCTCAAAAGCTTAGATTTTACAATGCCAATAAAATTGACAACTACAACAGAGAGGGTAAAAAGGGAAAACAAATCCAAAAGAATCTACAGAACATGTCAAAACATAAGAAAAATACATGTTTTTTCTTGAATCACTGCTGTCAGAGTCCTTTCCGTCACTGGGAGTCACAGTCCACTTCACTGCCCTAGGATGCCCTCTAATGCCATGCTGATCTCTGGACCCACTGAGAGGGCGTTCAGATCTTAATCTGCTCCTACTCCTGTGTGTTCTTGCCTCCAATGTCCACAGTTACCAGAAGTAGTGCCTTTTCTTTTGTGGGAGTTCTCAATGACCTTTTATATATTCCACAGGCACAGAGTCTGCCTAGTTGACCGTGTGGATTTACTTTGTAGCTGTACAGCTGGTGAGAGGGTTTTGGGTCTTCTTCCTGAATCACACTGCCCCCTGGGTTTCTTTTTCTTTTTTTCATTTATTTTTATTAGTTGGAGGCTAATTACTTCACAATATTGTAGTGGGTTTTGTCATACATTGACATGAATCAGCCATGGATTTACATGTATTCCCCATCCTGATCCCCCCTCCCACCTCCCTCTCTACCCAATCCCTCTGGGTCTTCCCAGTGCACCAGGCCCGAGCACTTGTCTCATGCATCCCACCTGGGCTGGTGATCTGTTTCACCATAGATAATATACATGTTTCAATGCTGTTCTCTCGAAACATCGCCTTCTCCCACAGAGTCTCTCTTCATCGCCACCCTCGCCTTCTCCCACAGAGTCCAAAAGTCTGTTCTGTACATCTGTGTCTCTTTTTCTGTTTTGCATATAAGGTTATCATTACCATCTTTCTAAATTCCATATATATGTGTTAGTATGCTGTAATGTTCTTTATCTTTCTGGCTTACTTCACTCTATATAATGGGCTCCAGTTTCATCCATCTCATTAGAACTGACTCAAATGAATTCTTTTTCATGGCTTAGTAATATTCCATGGTGTATACGTACCACAGCTTCCTTATCCATTCATCTGCTGATGGGCATCTAGGTTGCTTCCGTGTCCTGGCTATTATAACCAGTGCTGCGACGAATATTGGGGTGCACGTGTCTCTTTCAGATCTGGTTTCCTCGGTGTGTATGCCCAGGAGTGGGATTGCTGGGTCATATGGCAGTTCTATTTCCAGTTTTTTAAGAAATCTCCACACTGTTCTCCATAGCGGCTGTACTAGTTTGCATTCCCACCAACAGTGTAAGAGGGTTCCCTTTTCTCCACACCCTCTCCAGCATTTATTGCTTGTAGACTTTTGGTTGGCAGCCATCCTGACTGGTGTGTAATGGTACCTCATTGTGGTTTTGATTTGCATTTCTCTGATGATGAGTGATGCTGAGCATCTTTTCATGTGTTTGTTAGCCATCTGTATGTCTTCTTTGGAGAAAAGTCTGTTTAGTTCTTTGGCCCATTTTTTGATTGGGTCATTTATTTTTTATTTCCACCTCTGGATGTGGGTCATCCACTGGGGTTTATTCCTGAGGCTGCCCTGGAGGACTTGGTTTTGCCCCTGTGAGGACCAGGTGTGGAGGTGGTGCAGCTGCCTGGGTTCCAGGGGTTCTGGCAGCACCAGGTACTCAGGGGAGTTGGCGGCTGGGGCAGCAGGAAATGTAGTGCTTAGGAAGGTTATGGCAACAGTATTGGCCAATATGCTCCAGTATTCTTGCCTGGAGAACGCCCTCTCCCTGACAGAGAAGCCTGGCAGGCCACAGTCCACAGGGTTGCAATGAGTCAGATGCAACTGAAGCGACCCTGTGAGCACAGGTGAAAGACATTTTTTTGCCTGTGGCAGCTCTGCCCCGGTGGGATTTGAACGTGAAGGCAGTGCAGCTGCTTGGCTTGCAGAGGCCCTGGCAGTGACACGTGTGCAGGGACACAGGCTGCCCCTCCTGCAGGAGTTACGGCCCTCTCAGAGGCTTTTTTCCAGCTTCTTGCAGCTGGCGGTCAGAAGGCCTCTTTGGGCAGTCTTTCCCCGTAACTCCACCCATTCAGGCACTTAGAAGGCTTCCGTGCCTGGGGTCCTCTTCTGTAGGTCGGTGCTTCAGGCACTTAAAGGGGCACCCTGGGTGGGGTTCGACTCTGGGGTTCAGTGGATCAGGCATTTGATGAGCCATCCTCTCTGTTGTTCAGCTGCCCATGCTGGCCTGTGGGGAGAGAGAGGCTATGGTGAGGCTCCACCCCCTGCGCATGACTCAGCAGTATCTCTTTGCTTCCATGGCTGCTGGGCTTTCCTCCACAGGCATTTCCCACCACAATCTCCTCACTCACGTCCCCTCAATCCGCCTCTCTGCAGTCAACAGCAGGCCTCACCCTGGGATTGCTCCACAATCCCTAAATTCCAGCTCCCAGCCTCTGTACCATCTAGGGGATATATGGCTGGAGCAAGGACTGTCTGATTCTCATTCCATTTAGGCTGCTACAGATCAGCTGTTCCCCTCTCAGCCTTAAATGTTTCTCCTCTGACTCAGACAATCCCGGTGTGGGGATCCGACCCCTGCTCCAGTTCCCCCACCCACAGAGGGCAGGTCCAGTCCTATTAACACTCCCGGTTTGTCCCCTAGTTCCTTCATCCTACCGAGTTTTTCGTGGGTCTATATATTCTTTTCTGCTGGTCAGGTACTCCTGCCCGCTCTCAGCTGGTGTTCTGTATGCACTTCTGTGTCTGAAGGTGTATTCCTGATGTATCCGTGAAGAGAGATGTATTCCATGTCCATCTACTCCTCCGCCATCTTGCTCCTCCAAAGGATTCTTTATAAATCTAAGAATCTAATGTAAAGCACGGAAAATATAGTTGATAACACTGTAGTTATATAATTGAAGTTTCCTAAGAGGGTAGAACTTAAATGTTTTTCAACAAATAAAGATTAAATATATAATGGCTGGGTTAATTAACTAGGTGATGGGGGTCTTTTTACAGAGCACATGTTTACCAAATCAAAATGTACACTTTAAGTATTTACAATTTTATATGTCAATTACACTCCAATAAAGCTGAAAAAAAATACTTTCTAAGATATTGGCCTTAGAGGGTTAATTCTAAAGCAGATGGAATTTAATAAAGTGGAATTTAGCTTTCATTCAAAAATATTGTCATTAATTTTAAAAGACTTGTTAAAAGTAAATCTGAGCTCCAGTATATGAATCACTGATATGAAAATGACCACATATCATGTCTATTGATGGTATATGCACTTGTACTGCTACCACTGACCTCCTGTAAAGGTTATTTGGCCTTTTGCTTTCTGAATAACCACCTGTAAAGTCTCCTTATGCCTTTGCTGTTAAGTAAAATGAATGATAAACAAATATTCTCTTGAAACACTTGTGACCCACAGACAAGCTCTAAGAAAATATAAATCTGTTATTATAATAGACCAAGCAACAAATACCTTCACTCAATAAAACTATATCCTGTAAAATCCCACATCTTAAAAAAATAACTTTACCAGAAAAAAAAAAAAAAAAGGCAGATTTTAGTATAGATTAGGACTATACCATTAGTTAATATTTTAGAACCAGTTCTCCTACTATAAGTAATGGACTTACCTGTGGCTCAGATAGTAAAGTATTTGCCTGCACTCAAAAGACCTGGATTTGATACCTGAGTTGGGAAGATTCCCAGTCCATAGAGTCGCAAGGAGTTGAACATGACTTAGCAACCGAATGATGAACAACATATATATAATTACATTTATAATATATATGTAAATCCGTGTGGGTCATAGGCAGGTTATCCACTGAACAAATAAAAAAGACAAATTGTGAAAACTGTCACTACTTCATTGCCAGCTTGAGTGTGTCTTATGTTCCAAGATAGATTTTCTTAAGCTAAGTTAAAGTGTGCAAGCCCTAAGAAAGGCCTTTCTTCCTCCTGAGTTTATTTTTGTTACCAGTTTGCTAGCAAAAACCAAACATTCTGTGCTCTCAAGGAATAAAAGCTGACTGGGATCTTGCAAGAGGAGGCAAGTCTCTATCAATTTCTTCTTTCTTTTGTATGAAAGGGTAGGGTTGGGAGGGAGCAAGGAAAAGAGAGAGAATAGTGAGAGTGTGGAAGAGAGAGAGAAGATAGGGTGTGAGGGTGAAAACAAGAGTTCAAGAGAAGATTTAAGAGCAAAAGACAGTGAAAGTGAAGTTTTGGAAAGTCTGAGTGAGAAATACTGAATGAGAGGGAATCAGAGAGGTAAGAGAAAGAGAGAAGTTAAAGGATGCTATTTTAAAAATAGGAGAGGATGTGGAAGAGAATGAGAAAGAGGGGGATAAACAAGAAACAGAAGGTGTGCATGAGCAGAGAGAAGAGTTAAGGATGTGGGGGTGAGTGAGAGCACCAAGAAGAGGGAGTGTGTGTGTGAGAGAGATTGAGAGGTTGTGAGAGCAAGTGAGAAAGCCAGGCGAGGTGGAGAAGAATCAAGAGAAGACATATGTGTGAGAGGGGAAAAAAGCGTGAGGGAAGTGGCAAAAGAAAGGAAGTGCTAGACAGTGTGAGAGACAAGGAGAAATCTGTATCCTAATGGAGAACAAAGAATTTAAGTCTATTTGGATTTTTTTTTTTTTTTTTTTTTACAGCAATGGAAACCTAATGAACTATTACCATACCTAGCAGCAAATGATGTGTGTGTGTGTGTGTGTGTGTGTGTGTGTGTGAGTGTGGTGGGGGATCCTTTAGAGGATCAAGATAAGAGTTAGTACAAAACATTACTTTCTGGATGGAAGAGAAAGACTAAGTGCTCACTTCTCTCCAAGAAGCCCAAATACATTTACCTCCACAGTAGTCCCTCGGCATCTATAAGAGATTGATTCCAGGACCCCAGTGAATATCAAAATCCATGGATGCTCAAGTCCTTCATGTAAAATGGCATAGGATATTCTGCTCTTGATATCTATGGGTTCCGCATCCATGGACAGCAAGGGCCAATTTTATCATTCTTCTTCCCGGATAACTCACTGAAAACCAAAATTTAAAGAGAAATAAACTCTTGTCTATATAAATACAGTTTCAAATGTTACACATGGGTGTTGCCACCAAATTTTCTCTTTAATCTATTTCTCTTTTGTTTTCACTTCCTTGATAGCAGGTGATCATACTTAAGAAAGGCACAACTCATTATGTCTGAAAATGTATCAGTTTCTTGCTGCAGAAACTGTCTAGAAGTATTATAGGATTAAAATCAAGTGGTTGAAGGTCAAACTATAAAAAATGACAATAAAATCCCTTACATAATAATGGCACAAAAATATGCCTAATTCCTTATTCTGTTTGTCATGCCTCACCCGCCTTTTCCATTTAATTTTGTGTGTACTCTCTGAACAATAGTAAATATGAATCCATATAACAGTTGATCATTGAAATATCCAACAATGCAGTTACACTATATTTGATGATTTCCAGCTTTATATTTTTTATTTGCTTTGAAATTGCTATAACACTTTTAACTTTAATTTTATTGCCTTTTATATCCTTATATTGGTGGGATATTTAATGTTTCTCATTCCAGGAAGATATATTCAAACTTTTAAGAATAAGGAATGAAAAATCATAAATGTTAAAACTGCCAGGGAATGATTCTAAATTTAGGGAAAGAAATAAAGATAATACAGGAATTGGATTTTATGTTAGAAACAACATTGTGACTAACTTGTGATCATGACTAAGATATAAAACAGAGTTTGTAGCATGGACATAAATGATGTTTGTGAAAAGGAAATTAGTTTTATTTCTTTAAATATCTCACTATGCTAGATTGTAGCCAAACTCAAGAATTTTGGCTGGTGAAATTTTTTCTCTTTTCTTTTTTGTTTCCTTTCCTTTTTCTATTTTTTTTTTATTAGAATAAAGTGTAATTATTATGAAGCAAAAGAAAAAAGAAAAAACTCAAGCTAACATAGTAAACACTTCGCTCTAAAGCAGGTAAGGAACTATTTTGACTTACAGTGTAAATAGGGGAAAATGTCTTTTTTTTCTGATCACTAATGATTTGTTCCTTATATTGAAAATGCTAATACCTTACACTCAATATAATATATGATATTTCTAAGAAGGGTATTTTGCATCTCCATTGATATGACTATTGATGGCATATTTTTAATGTTTCCTTTTGCTGACGATCTTCATACTTAGAGGGACAAAAAGGCATCAGACTTTGTGAGTTTTCAAAGTAAGGGGCTACCTTCTGTACAGGAAGGGTTTCCCACACATGAGTAAAGAAGGTTTATTAGGGAGTGCAACTGAGAACAGCCTCTGTGAAGTTTAAGGAAAACAGAATTGTGCAGAGAGAGAGTAAACTGTGATACAGCTGTGACAGATGTGTCAGTCAATCCTGCAAATTCAGGTTCTTGTATGACCTCTGAGCCATAGGGGCCTGGCCTTTCACATCAATATCAACAGATGCAGGCTGCTCCCAGCAAAAAGGTATCCTTAGGTGTCCTTCAGTCAGGGCAATTCCTGGGGAAGAATTTAACTGTGAGCTTTCAACAGCCAATATGATTTAAGGATAAGTTCATTTTTTATAGCATATACTTTACTTAAGCATTTTCTTAGAGTCTGGTCCTGGCATAGGTGTGGGGGATAAGTCAGAAAGAGTGATGCTTACTCTCAAGGGGAGATACTATCAGAGGAGATGATAAGCCTCTGAGCAAGGAAGTGCAACAGAAAAAATAGATCTAAATCAGCGACTTCAACCAAAGGTAATTTTGTCACTGGGGGTGATTAGCAACATCTGTAGGCACTTTTTGTTGCCAGAACTTGGTGGGATGCTACCAGCATGCTAGAGAGTAGGAAACTAGGGATGTTTAATGCATCTATGGTCTTACAATACACAAGACAGTCCTCTCAAACAAGCTTCATCCTGTCCAAAATGTGAATAGTGCCAAGGCTGAGTAACTCTGACTTAGATGCTTTGATAGAAACATATGTTGAATGCAGTGGGACAAAGTAATGGACATAGAAATGTTAAGTAATTTTTTTTTAGGAAGTGACTCAAGCAATAGGTGATAGAAAGGTGTTTATTACGTGGGAAATGTGAGGGATAGAATTCCATGAATCTATTGTATAAAGACAAAGATGCATGAAATAGAAAATATGTTAGTATTTGGTGACCACAAAAGTAGTTCAAGCTAAAGTTTATTTCACACAGTCAGGGTGAAATAAAATAATTTAAGTATCATTACTAAGTGTTAAGCAAAGTCACTGGTTGGTTTAAAGCAAACTGGTATGTGTCCTTTAGCCTATCCTTACCACCCATTCACTAGGTCCATTCCTTTGCACTTCTTGTCGGTTCACTTACCTCATTCACCCCCTACTTCATTTCTAGATAGGCATTTGATATCTCTGCTCCTAAAGTAGGTACTGGCATAATCTTTCTTTCAGATCTCCTCGGATCTGCCATTGATAGAAGAGAAAAGAAGGTAATTGATAGGTCTGAGAAATCAAATGTAAGAGAAGTTAATCAGCTATTTGTAGGATGGTGTTATGCTAATCCTTGATATACCACACTGAATCAAAGACATCATTCATTCTTTGAAAATTGGTATGGAGAAAGACAAACAGGCAAAGAAAAAAATAGGTGAGGGTGATTAAGAGGCATATATTTCTAGGTGCAAAATCAATGAGTCATGGGTATGAAATGTACAGTGTGGGAAACAGAGTCAATAATTATGCAATTACTTTGTATGGTGACAGATGGTAACAGGACTTATCAAGGTGATCATTTGGAAATGTATAGAAATATTAGATCTGTATGCTGTATAATAGAAACTAACATAATATTGTAGGTCAATTATATCTCAAAAATAAACAAACACCTCATAGAAAAATGGATTTGTGGTTACTATAGGTAGTGTGTTGGAGAAGGGAGAATTGGATGAAGGTGGTCAAAAGTATAGAACTCCAGCTGTAAGATAAATAAGTACTAGGGATGCAGTGGCAGTGCGTGCTTAGTCACTCAGTCATGTCCGACTCTTTGCAACCCCAAGAACTGTTAGTCCACCTGGCTCCTCTGTCCGTGGGATTCTCCAGGCAAGAATTCTGGAGTGGGTTGCCATGCCCTCCTCCAGGGGATCTTCCTGAGCCAGGGATTGAATCCGAATCTCTTGTGGCTTCTGAATTGCAAGTGGATTCTTTACCACTGAGCCACCAGGGAAACCCATGGATAAAATGTACAACATGAGAAATATGATGAACACTGCTGTATGTCATATATGAAAGTTGTTAAGAGAGTAAATCCTGAGTTCTCATCACAAGGAAAAACAAAATTGACATGGGACACATCATCTTGACAAACTAAAGTTTCTGTTCCCATCCCACTTATGGTTTTTATTCCCTTTATTATTTGAAGTTGCACATGATTGTCTGGGGGGAGAAGGGGACCCATTTCAATAAATCAGTGAGATGAAGTGTTACTATTTTAAATGAACTGTCATCGTCCCTCTGAGGGATAATGTGTTGATTCATTATCAACAGTAAAATTTCTTAAAACAGTATTGTTCTTTGGGATGGAGGTCAACTTCAGATTTCTCTTCAGGAAATTGAAGAGAGGTCTGGATCTAATGTAGCCCCAAAATTCATTCCACTGATTGGCATGACAAATTTTTAAAAATTTTTATAAATCAGTACACCCTTCTGATAATAATATATATCATCCTCTTAAAAATTGACATACCCTGTGTGTGTGTGTGAGCACGTGTGTGCTTGTTTGCACAGTTGTTCAATTTTGTCCTACACTTTGTGACCCCATGGACTATAGACTGCCAGGTTCCTCTATCCATGGAATTTTTCAGGCAAGAATACTGGAGCGGGTTGCCATTTCCTATTCCATGGGATCTTCCCGACCCAGGGATCAAACCTGTGTCTCTTACACCTCCAGCATTGGCTGGTGGATTTTTTACCACTGTGCCACCAAGGAAGCCCTTACATACCCTGGGCCACTATTAAAACTTCATAGAACTTGAGTAAATAAGGTCCCATTGTATATTACAGGGAACTATATTCAATATACTGTAATAAACCATAATGAAAAAGAATATGGAAAAGAATGTATAGATGGACAACTGAATCACTTTGCAGTACAGTAGAAATTACCACATTGAAAGTCCACCAAACTTTAATTAAATAAAGGAAAAAATCTATAGATCATAATGTGCCTTACTTTTAGAGATACCACTCTACATCAAATATTTAAAAATGCAGTCATTTTACTTTAATGATAATACATCTGCTATAAATACTTGTTACTATAAAATGTTACTAATAAACTGACTCGCCTGTGTGGAATGCAACTATTATGCCTACTTAAACTTTCTTATGAAGTAAGAGACTTTCAGTAAAAAAGTGTATCTACAATATGAAATTTTAGCAATATTACATGTAATCATTTTATTAAATTGATAATGCTACCCTTAAGGTAATTATTCATTTTTATTTTGCTGCTTCAAACATTTTTAAAACTAACTCACTATTCCCTTTTGATTTAATTATTTTTACAGACCCTTGAAAATCTTATGGGAATTAGGTACCTATATGTGTGAGGTGGCCACAAAATTTCATATATAAAATGGCCTCATACATACCCTCTGCTATGAAAAGTCACCAATAAATTTTATACTACATAATCAGTAAAAATTAGTACAAAAATTTGTTTATAAATATAATCATTGTAGAATATTTATTGTTTATAATAGCAAATAGTATTTTAACGAGATGAGTTCAATGCATAAATTTCATGTTTACAATAGAATAACATGTATGTGTTGATTGTGACTTTTGCAGAAATTGTGTAGTAATAATGGAAAATAGTATGTTAAAAATTTAAACACAATTTATAAAATGGTATCCACACTGAATCCTTTTATAACATACGCATAAATATAACATCTGAAGAATACAGACTGACACACATAAAAAGAGTGTTTTCTTCTAGTCAGAGATTTTGGAATTTTCATTTTCTTTAGTTTTATTATCCTATTTTCTACTTTTCCTATGAGAGTGCTACTTTTTTTTTTTTCAACAATGATTCAGTAAATATTTATTCAACATATGCATTGCCCCATGTCAGTCCCCAAGAGAGATTCAGATATACTCTCTAGGCATTTATGGCTAAGTATGTACAGTGATGTACATACGGAAATGTAATAGATCTGTTTGATGAGGGTGCGCATAAGTCAAGTGCTATGACAGTATGTATGAAAAATGAAAACAATCAGCTATAACTGGTAAAACATACAGGAAAGTATTCCATTGATATAAAAATAGCACATAACACTGAGCAGAGTGCCAGCCTAGATGGGAGGGGCTTTGAGGGAGAATAGACACATGTGTATGTATGGCTGAGTCCCTTTGCTCTCCACCTGAAACTACCACAACATTGTTAATCGGTTATACCCCAATACAAAATGTTTTTGGTGTTAAAAAAAATAAAAATTAAAAATATATATTATTGTAAAAAAAAAAAAAAAGATGACTCAAATAAAAGTATATATATCCCAGTTCATTGGCTTCTAAAGCTAGTGTTGTATAGTATTTGTACTTTGATATTTATGTTATTTTTAATAAAACATTTTTCAAACTACAAAAAGCACCCACCCACTAACCACTGAATAAAAATAATAATTAAAGATAAATAATAAAGTAGAAAACTGTAAAGAAGTATCAGTTAAGTTCAGTTCAGTTGCTCAGTCGTGTCTGACTCTTTGCAACCCCATGGATTACAGCACCACAGGCTTCCCTGTCCATCACCAACTCCCAGAGCATACTCAAACTCAGGTATACTGGGTTTCATGTATATGTTCTAATAATTTTAACAAGTCATTGGATTACATATACTATTTTTTTTTTAATTTTCTTTTTTAAATTTAACTTTTTCCTGCATTTTAAATTTGAAAAAATAACATTACAAAATTGCCATTTATTGATTACTTACTCATTCAATTTTTTGTCTTGCCATAGTTTCCTAATTATAACTGTTCATGACTTTAGTTTATGAATGTTTGTTCCTTATGGAAAGTTCACACTTTCCCTCAGGAATGTGATGCAAGTAAGATTCTACAAAGGGACTATATAATAATTAATATCTATAGATTTGTTCTTTAGTAATTTTCCAAGTCAGGGGCCATGGGAGTGAACATTTTATTACTAACATTGTTTAGAATCAATAAACATGGTGATAATGAAAAGTAAACTGAAATTAGTAGGTTTATTATTGCTTTTAAAAGGTCCACAGATTATGCTCCCCTCACATACCACAGTGGCTGCTTCCCTACCTCACTCCTTTAGTATGCTGCTATGCTCCTTCAAAACATGTATGAATTTTAAAATGTAGAGTAAAAATATTACATATTAATCATGTACTAATACATAAACTTGTAAGCTTTCTTGGGAAGCTAAATTAGACACCTGTGGAAATAATTAAGTACTAATCTAATAAATCGTGAATTAAGATTTATGATAAAAATACCAATTTAGCTTTAGAATCCTACTGGTCTGGGAGTATTCTGCCATTCAATAAGTCTTCATTGGGCATTCAATTTGTTAGGTTTGAATTTAAGTATCAATATTATAGCCATGGCCATTGCTCTCAAAGAATCTCTTACAGTGAAATAATTGGACTATAAGTGAATAACTCCAAGAGTTTTGAGGGCTATTTATGAGAAATATTTGGTGCCACAGTTATAAATGAGGAAAATACCAAAAGTGAAGGATTAAATTTAAACTTCAGAGAGAATGACTAACTTCATGACATAAATATAAGAGATGCTATTAAATGGTGAATAATCCAAATTTTTCTTATTCATTGCTGAAAAACATATTTTTATTTATGAGTGTGCATAATGAATTACTGCCACAAAATAATGTAAATAATGAGGGAATGGAAAACTTGAAGTATTTGATTTCCCTAATTATATTCCATATATAAGAATGCGAGTGTCCTTTTCCTTTCTCAGAATAGCTCTTTTTGAAACAAATATTAACACAATATCAATCTAAGCACTCATTTTGTTGATTTGTATTATTGTCTCTATGGCTCACACTTCCCTGAGGCCACAAAAGTTCTTTGTTTGAAGAGATTTCATTTCCATGGTCTGCCTGATAACTGTAGATAGTGATAGTGCTATGGACTTAATCAGAAGAGGTGACTTAAAAAACATTAGAGCAAGCTTTGCAATTTAGATAGTCTGAATGTTGATACAGGAGAATGAACACTTTCTCAGATGGGACAAAAACAAAACAACACGCTCACTGTAATGACTTACTAACTGGAAGTAATTTTAGCAGACCATTTTAAAAAATAGAATCACTTGCAATAAATAAAAAATTAAGTGAAATAACTACTTAAAGTTAAAACCATCTATCAAATGTTCTCTTTCCCTGCACCGTGTTACATGATAGGAATTTACAATTTTTTAAATTTACTCTTACCAGCATATATTCCACATTTTCATATCTCTATCAGTTTTAGGTTTGAAATACGATGCACATCATTAGGATAATGCATATCCAAATGGACAATAGGACATGCTTGTTTGGAAGCTGTGGAAAACAGCCTTCCCCATGCACACAAACACACATACACCATGTCCCATTTAGTTTTCTCATTGTTTCTCTGTGTCAGTTGAGTACCCATCAAATTCATATATTTAATACAGAACCCCCTGGGTGGCTCAGTGATGGGGAACCCATCTGCTAATGCAGGAGACTTGGGATCTCTCTCTGGGTTGGGAAGATCCCCTGGAGAAGGAAATGGCAACCTACTCCAGTAAGCTTGCCTGTGAAATCCCGTAGACAGAGGACCCTGGTGAGCTACAGTCCATGGGGTCACAAAGAGTTGGACACGACTTAGTGACTAAGCAACAACAACAATCCCAGTACCTTAGGATGTGACTGTGTTTGGAAACAAGATTTTTTAAGAATAAGTTAAATTCAGCTTTTTAGTATGGGCCTAATCCAGTACACCTGTTGTCCTTATAAGACGAGGAGACTAGCAGACACACATAGAGAAAGGACCATGTAAAGACAGGAGAAGACAGCCATCTATGTGTCAAAGGAAGAGGCCTCAGAAGAAACCTAACCTTGATCTCAGACTTCTACCTTCTGGAATTGTAAGAAAATAAATTTTGGTTGTTTAAGTCACTTAGTCTGTGGTATTTGTCATTGCAGCCCTAGCAAACTAAAATAGCATCCAATTAAAAACTGTGACATAAATGAAACTTACAACAAATGGAACAGAATGGTATAGGGAAAAAATGATTTTATGTGGAATATATTTTAAAACTATATCTTTATCCTATGCTACTCAAGGCGCTCTAAGCGCTATAACTAATATATACAAAACTTTTTAGGATATGACCTAATTTTGTAAAAGAAAAATTTTAATATTTAGTGAACATTATGCCACCTACAACTGATTTGTTCTCTCTATAGTACAAATTCAAATATCGGTCACTCATATTACAGTCTGATTGAATTTAGACAAGGTGAAAAATGCATAAAAACTAGGCAAAAATAAATAATGATCTTAATAGTGGGAGAAATTGTATATCACATTTCCCCCATAGATCCATTTATGCCTATTTATGCCTATTTAATCTTAATTTTAACTCTTATATTATCTTCTTATTAAAAATATCAGTCCCTTCTTTCCTCTAAATAACTGACCATGTATCTTCACTCATAGAAAACCTTGAAGAAATTAAAAGAATTTAAATACCTTCCCATCACAACAAACTACTTGTATTAACATCTGTATGTACATACTTCTTTTCACTCCAATCACTATCAATGAAATATGCTTGCTTTTAAACATTTTTCTCTACTTGGTTACTACAACCTGTCTAATCTCTTCAGCATGACACTGATATATTTTAGCAAGTTCCTTTTACTTCTGTAATATGAGTTTTCTGCCATAAGGAATCCTTCCCATCAGAGTACAAACATGCTGTAAATCCTCACCTTAAAAAACCCTCCCTTGAATTAATATCTCTCCACATAATTCTCCTAAATATTTGCATAGAGCTTTTCCACACAGCCCTTCCACTTAGTCAGCTCTCACTATCTCCTGAACCCATAAGCTCATGTTCCCAATAAGGGAACAGTTCATTTTTGTATTGACAGTCCACACGTATTCCTTAAACAAGCACTTATGCATCGTTCATTACTTATAAGAAAACAAGGTGGACAATAAGGGTACAGCAATGAATTTTAAAGACCACGCCCTTGTCCTTCATGAGATGAGGAGTAGCTTTTTTATTGTAATGAATAGAAATCAGACAGCAGGAAAAAATGAGGGCTATAGAACTCAGGACTCACAGTATAGTCTGTGGACCACTAGTTCACGTGTTCTGAGATTGACATGGCAAAGGAATGAGAGAAACTTCCAGAGGAGCCAGAAGAGAGGAGCCAGCTCACCTGGGAGCTTGTGAGAAATGTAGACTATCATTTCCCATGCCAGTCCTACAGAATCAGAATGTGCATTTGGCCAAGATCCCCAGAGGATGCAAATAAACTTCTGGAAAACAGAAGTCACCTACTGGGAATTTGTATAACAGACCTCTTTAACAATTTAAACATCAGCATTTATCAATGTCTGAATGCTATATTTTCTTAGTGTTATTTCTATGGTTTACATTATAAATTCTCTTTGTTAAAATTTCATTTAGCTCCAAGAATCTAAAAACTCCTACTGATGTAAAAAGCTATTGCCATCCTGTCAGCTGCTCAACAGCATGACTACTGACATTTCTCTGATTATCTTAATTATTCAACAATGTTGCAAGATGGTTTTTGCCTTTAAGCTAGAAAAGAGAGAAGGAATATACCAGGTATGGTTTTGTTTTAATTAAAAAAAAAAAAAAAATAGTATCTTTCCACAAAGCACTTCCATCCCCAAACTTACCTGCTTATTTATTGTGTGGTAAAACTGAGCCATTTGCCCACAGTTAGCCACAATGGGACTAGGAAAATGACTCTATGGCTTTCTAGGTGATATAAAGGGAAGTAGTACAAGAGATGTGATCAGAAATGTCTTTGGGGTAGAAAAGCAACAGTGTCTGCCACAATATTATAGATAAACCCACTGTGTTTTTATACCTGAAATAGATAGTAATAGTTATCCTCTACTAGAACCACCGCCACCCTGAGCATCTCCATGCTCCTTCAGAAGTACCACTGTTAATTCTCTTAGTAGTAAACAACTCAGTATGCCCCAAAGGGATCAGTGGTTTAGGTAATTCTTTGGAGTTATGTCATACGCTAGAGACAAAGGTTCCAGACAAACAATATATTCTTCACCTTTAAAGGGAAAAGAAGGAAACACTTTTGTGGTGGACAGGTTCTCTCTTCCTGTCTTTGAAGAAGGTTGCTGACATGTTCTGAGATCGGCATGGCAAAGGAATGAGAGAAACCTCCAGAGGAGCCAGAAGAAAATGAAGGCTTCATCCAGACAGATGGCAAAGTCAACACTTGGACTGCAGCCTTGCAGAAGTCCAGTCATAGTATGGACTGGACTAAACACATATTTAAGGCTTAATAAGACACTGTTTGGGCTTAGACAGAAAAGAATCAGCCTGCAATGTGGGAGGCATGGGTTCAATCTCTGGGTTGGGAAGATCCCCTGGAGGAAGGCATGGCAATCCACTCTAGTATTCTTGCCTGGAGAATCCCAAGGACAGAAGAGCCTGGTGGGCTATATAGTCCTTGGGGTCACAAAGAGTCAGACACAACTGGGCAACTAAGAACAGGACAAAGAACACAAGGCACCGTTTGGTGTTGTATAAACTACAAAGCCACAAAGATGCTAAAGGCTCAGTGCATGAATAAAGGGTCTCTTGACTAAACAAAGGGATAAATGGAACATGCAAAACCCAAGTATAATATGGTTCTCCTTCAATAAATAATCTACTCTTCTAGTGTTTCAAAAGAGCACAATTGAATATTGCATTGTTAATGAATAACTATGTCCCCAAATAAGCATTCATATAAATACAAAATAAGTATTAATGTGGTGTTTCAAATTTGCTGGCATAATGAGGACAGTACTTTCACAGCATCATCTTTTAAGACTTGAAATAGTTCAACTGAAATTACATGACCTCTGCTAGTTTTGTTCATAGTGATGCTTCCTAAGCCCCACTTGACTTCACATTCCAGGATGTCTGGCTGTCGATGAGTGATCATACCATCATGGTTATCTGGGTCATGAAGATCTTTTTTGTATAGTTTTCTGTGTATTGTGGCCACCTCTTAATATCTTCTGCTTCTTTTAGGTCCATACCATTTCAGTCCTTCATTCAGCCCATCTTTACATGAAATATTCCCTTGGTATCTCATTTTCTTGAGGAAATCTCTAGTCTTTCCCATTCTATTGTTTTCCTCTATTTCTTTGCACTGATCACTGAGGAAGGCTATCTTATCTCTGTCTGCTATTCTTTGGAACTCTGCATTCAAATGGGTATATATTTCCTTTTCTGCTTTGCCTTTAGGTTCTCTTCTTTTCTCAGCTATTTGTAAGGCCTGGTCAGACAACCACTTTGCCTTTTTGCATTTCTTTTTCTCAAGTATGGTCTTGATCACTGCCTCCTGTACAATGTCACAAATCTCCATCCATAGTTCTTCAGGCACTCTATCAGATATAACCCTTGAATTTATTTGTTACTTCCATTGCATAATAGTAAGGGATTTAATTTAGGTCATACCTGAATTTGGAAAACTCAGAAGTGGCCACAGGACTGGAAAAGGTCAGTTTTCATTCCTATCCCAAAGAAAGGCAATCCCAAAGAATGCTCAAACTACCACAGAATTGCACTCATCTCACATGCTAGCAAATGCTAGTAATGCTCAAAATTCTCCAAGCCACGCTTCAACAGTACATGAACTGAGAACTTCCAGATGTTCAAGCAGGATTTAGAAAAGGCAGAGAAAGCAGAGATCAAATTGCCAAAATCTGTTGGATCATTGAAAAAGCAAGAGAGTTCCAGAAAAAAAATCTACTTCTGCTTTATTGATTACTCCAAAGCCTTTGACTGTGTGGATGACAAAAAGCTGTGGAAAATTCTTGAAGAGAGGGAATACCAGACCACCTTACCTGCTTCCTGAGAAATCTGTATGCTGGTCAAGAAGCAACAGTTAGAACTGGATATCGAACAACAGACTGGTTCCAAACCAGGAAAGGAGAATGTCAAGGCTGTATGTTATCACCCTGCTTATTAACTTATATGCCCAGAGTACATCATACAAAATGCTGGGCGGGATGAAGCACAAGCTGGAATCAAGATTCCCAGGAGAAATATCAATAATCTCAGATATGCAGATGACACCACCCTTATGGCACAAAGTGAAGAGGAAATAAACAGCCTCTTGATGAAAGTGAAAGAGGAGAGTGAAAAAGTTGGCTTAAAGCTCATCATTCAGAAAATTAAGATTATAGCATCACTTCATGGCAAATAGATGGGGAAATAATGGAAATGGTGACAGACTTTATTTTCTTGGGCTCGAAAAACACTGCAGATGGTGACTGCAGTCATGAAATTAAAAGACACTTGCTCCTTGGAAGAAATGCTATGACACACCTAGACAGCATATTAAAAATCAGAGACATTACTTTGTCATCAAAGGTCCGTCTAGTCAAAGCTATGATTTTTCCAGTAGTCATGTATGGATGTGAGAGTTGGAGTATAAAGAAGGCTGATTGCAGAAAAATTGATGCTTTTGAACTGTGGCATTGCAGAAGGCTCTTGAGAGTCCTTTGGACTGAAAGGATACCCAGCCAGTCAATCCTAAAGGAAATCAGTCCTGAATATTCATTGGAAGGACTTAGTTGAAGCTGAAATTCCAATACTTTGGCCACCTGATGCAAAGAACTGACTCATTGGAAAAGACCCTAATGCTGGGAAAGATTGAAGGTGGGAGGAGAAGGGGACAACAGAGAATGAGATGTTTGGATGGCATCACCAACTCAATGGCATGAGTTTGAGTAAGCTCCTGGAGTTGGTGACAGACAGGGAAGCCTGGTGTCTTGCAGTCCATGATGCAGTCGCAAGTAGTTGGACATGACTGAACAACTGAACTGAATGTGGTGTTCTCAGTAACAGTTTTTGCAATATATCTATATCAGCATAATTCCTTACAGTGACTGAGTCTGGTCTTTGGTAGCTCAAATGGTGAAGAATTTGTCTGTAATGAGAGAGACCTGGGTTTAGTCCTGGGTCAGGAAGATTCCCTGAACAAAGGAATGGCTACACACTCCAGTATTCTTGCCTGGAGAATCACATGGACAGAGGAGCCTAGAGTGCTACAGTCCATGGTGTCTCAAAGTGTTCAATTGACTGAGTGACTAACACTTTCACTTTCGCTTTTGTACTCTGTGCTTACAAGGTGAACAGAAATAGGTGATTAGAGGAAGTATCTGTATATTAAGAATTTTCAGTTCACTTAATTTATGCCCAATAATGGTCACTATAAATCCAAAGCAAATGTAACAGCTGAATCAGAGAACAGCAGTATGAAAGTCACAAAGGCTAAATTCTACTGAAAGATTTTATAAAATACTAAGTTCCACATGGTAAATGTGGGCTTCTCTGCAGGCTCAGCCATAAAGAATATGCCTGCAATGCAGGAGATGCAGGAGACACAGGTTCAGTTCTTGGGTCGGGAAGATCCCCTGGAGGAGGGTATGGCAACCCACTCCAGTGTTCTTGTCTGGCAAATGCCATGGACAGGGAATCCTGGAGGGCTATAGTCCATAGGTTTGCAAAGAGTTGGATACGACTGAAGTGATTTGACACACATGCAGGCACATGATAAGTATATGATTCTGAAAGGTTTCAGATCAGCATAGGGAACAGTCTCCATCTGGAAAAAAATATAGGAACTGAATGGAGAATCACAAGAGGGGGAGTATTTGCCATTTTTAAAATGTAGTACATGTACACTAAGGTGGATTTCCCAAGTTTTCACTGACATTTAGACAGAAAACAGTGGATTTAAGTTGCAAAAAAGTTGGAGATTAAAAATACTTACTGACTTTCATGGTTATGAAATTGAATAATATTTTTTTTTACAAAATAGCTATAAAAATTATTACTTTCAGTATTCAAGTGTTTTCAATACAAATTAGACAAAATACCAAATCATCTTGGTCTTATTATCTTTAAATATCACTACATTCATCAGCAAAACTAAAGAAAACTAATCCTGCTAAATGTTCTCAGTTTTAGAGATATCTTAGGTAACAGACATTTATTAAACTATATTTAACACAATCAAAATATGATGATCATATACAAAGCAGTATGCTTGACATTTAGGAAGTCAAGTTTTGCATACTTGGAAGAAAGAAAACTGAGAATAGGAGACCATGTTATTTATGGGGCAAGATAACTTCAGATGAGCCAGAAACCTCAAAATGAGCCTAAATAAAATGATGCTGCGAGTAGAGTAGAAGAAAAACACTAATATGGGAGGAAAAACTATAAGAGATACTCAAGGAATAATTAAACTCTTCTTTCTGAGCCAGAGAATATACACAGATGAAAATATGAGGTGGAAAATATTGAGAATTAACAGCCTTTATTGATGTTCTAACTTCTTGTCAGAAAAAATTCTATTTTTTTAATAAACATGTGATGCTAGGAGAGTGGATAAGTGTCCTTGTTAGTAACTGCAATAATAATGAACAATAAATACATTGTACAATGTATATAAGATAAGGTAAATTTAAATTAAAATTTAAATGTGTGTCTCCAGTAGCCCAATATTTCTACTTGCCAAATTTTACATTATGAAAATACTCAACAAGTACAAGAAAACATATTTAAGAATATCCAGGGCAACAGTATTTGCAACAGCAAAAATTAACATAAATAATTAATGCCCACCAGTAAGACCACAGATAAATAAGGTTTGGTTAACCTTGGAATACTATGCCGATTTGTGTAGCTCTATGTATTCTAATATGAAAACATTACTGAGATGCACTGTTAAATTTAAAAAATCATAGTAAAGCATGAACCATTGCTCAACTATTTATTAAGCATTTATTATACATTATTCACTATTTGGCAATTTATTTCTCTATTGTAGGAGCATTTTTAAGGGTTTTTAAAGCAGAAATAACTTTTCATACTAATATGTGGGCTTAAAATCACACAGTAAATTCTGCTCAATTTAGATTTTGTTCTTATTTTTATATTTCTTTACACTCTGACTTTTCATTATAGCCTTTGTGTGGCTAAAATGATGAAAATTCCTGGAGTCCTTTTCTCCATCTGAAGTACCTTTCATGCCCTATTCAGTACAAATGATCTGCTGAAAACATAGATAAAGAGATACATCTTTAATCTTACAAGCTGTCTCCTTGCACAGGATCAGGAAAATGATTTTTCTTTTAACAGTTGTCAGCATGCTTGACATCTGTCACAGAGGCTTAGGTTCTATTTTTATTTTTCCTATTGAAATCATCCTCCGACACCTGCCCCTTTGATACTTTTAGACTGATGCCATGAAGAACTGAGTGCTTTTCAGTCAAAGAACTCACCATATTTCCTTCCTTTTTGTTTGGTTCAAAAATAAGATAAAAAATAAAACTTATTTTCAATATCATAGATGTGTATAAATAGCTAAATTAAAGAAATATATGTCATTATGCCATGAACAATGAAATTTTCTTAAAAAAGATAAAGCTGATCTTAACATATTCAGACTTCTCAAAAAAGTTTTAAACAACATATTCGAAGTTATCTTCTCTATTTATCAGAATACCATTAATAGCACCTAGCATAAAAATTAAGCATGTTCATGTCAGCTGTTTCTGAGTAAAACCTAATGACAAATGCTATAGCAACCATTTATACAGATGTAATAATAGTGCAAGTATGTTTTTAAATTTTAGAGTGGTACTTTGTACTATTTGGGAAAAAGTTACTGTTTTATGTGAAATGAAAGGAAGTATAGAGAATGTGGATGTCTCCATGAAAAAAGGTAAGACAGTATTAAAGGGCAAAGGTAATAGCCTCATCTTCTCTTTACACAACTGTCCAAAAAAATACTCCTAGTAAAGGAATCATTGCATACGATGCTTCCATTTTACCCTAAAAATAACAGAAGATGTGTGGGATAGGAACATCAGAAAAGTAAAGAGTAAGCATCTCTAAATGCTCATGTTCCACAGAAATACACACACACACACACACACACACACACATACATTCATATGGTGAATGGCAGAATCCATCAGAACCTTGTCAGAACTCTGGAAGACAGAGATTTACTGCAACCCAGCAAATACTGAATCAAGAAAGAGCAACTTGAAAAGAGTAAGAAAATTGTGGATATTTTTACTTGCAGTTGTACACCCAAGTCCAAGTGTGATTGCAGTCTTGAAATGGCTACAGACTGTTCCTAGTGTGGAACCCAGATCCTTGATTTTGGAGGGAGCATAAGAAATCTTATTTACAAATTACTGTAAATGTTGTACTATCCAGACTAAGAGCTACCTGAAGGACTAATAGAGGCACTCAACTTGGTTTGGTCTAATTAGAACTCAGGCCATAAATGGAAGGCCTTGTGTAACAAATGGTAGCAGGCAAATTTACAACCCATAGATGTTTATGATTAAGATGTGTACTACACAAAATAAGGCCTGGGAGGAAAAGCTGGGGGGTTGGTTTTAGAGAAATCAGAGTATTCAAAAACACCTGAGTATTCAAGGAAATTTAGAAAACCACATGCAAGCACAGGGCAATATACATGCTCAGAAAACAATTAAGAATAACATAAGCTTTTACTCTGAGCTAATCATTAGGCTCAGTTCAAACCTACTTAATGGTAAAGAAATGCATGAGAACAGAACTAATCTGCAAAGACCAGGAGATATTTGTTTTTTATTGCTTCACTTCCATTTTTTTTTTATTTGGTATTTTTATTGCTGTTTTAATGTTTTATTTTGTTTCTTTTTAGCTCTTCCCTGTTAAAATATCTGTGAACATATTAGCTAAGCCATGAGCTAAGCAACAGAATTTAATGGCTTTAGTGACTACACATGACAAGGAATACTGTCTTGGCAAAAATAATTCTTGAAAAGTACTATACAAATGGATTACTAAAGCATTTTAATGTTCAAAAAAACCTAAATCTTGAGAAGGGTGAACTTGATTTCCAGCATTACCACATTATAATATTTCAATGTACATTTTTCAACAATAAAAAATCATAAAGGAATACAAAGAATCAGAAAAGTATTGCCTATTCATAGAAATGAAATGCATTGATAAAAATCATCCATGAGGAAGCAAACATCAAATTTACTAAAGTACCTTTAAAACAGTAATCTTAATTCTATATCTGGCAAAACTGTCATTCATAAAATTTTTATATTCCCAGACAAAATCTGAGGTGGTTCATTCCACTTAGACAAGAACTCTGAAAGGAATTTTTCCAGTTGAAATAAAATGACATGACAGGTAATTTGAAATTTTATAAAGAAATAAAGATCTCTGGTAAAGGTAAGTGACACAACTTAGCACACAAAGGTAAATACATGTTCAAATATAAAAGCTAGTATGAATTCAGTAATTTTCAGGATAGAAGATCAACACACATTAATCAGATGTGTTTATAGTCATCAGCAATGAACAATCCAAAATGTATATTAAGAAATTTCACTTGTAATAACTTCTAAGAGGATAAAGTTATTGTTGTCATTTAGTGCTAAGTCATGTATAAGTCTTTTGCAACCCCATGGACTTTAGCCCACCAGACTCCTCTGTCCATGAGATTTCCCAGGCAAGAATACTGGAGTGAGTTGCCATTTCCTTCTCCAGGGTATCTTCCTAACACAAAGACCAATCTCACATCTTCTGCATTGCAAGCAGATTGCTTACCACTGAGCTACCTGGAAAGCCCCAAAAGAAAAAATAAATAAAAAAATAAATTACCTAGGAATGAATTTAACCAAAGAGATGAAAGACTAGTACACTGAAACACTGCAGAAAATAAAACTAGACATGTTGCTGAAGATCTAAATAAATGGAAGGGCATTCCATTTTCATGGATTGGAAGACAAGATCTTTACAATGCCAATGCCATCCAAAGTGACTTACAGAATCAGCTCATCTCTTTCAGAATTCAAACAAAATTTTTTTTCAAAAATGTATCCTTAAATTTATACAGAATTTCAGGGGACTCCAAATAAGTGAAATCACCCTGAAAAAAAGGAAAATTTTGGAGACTCCCTCTCCCTGATTACAAGTTACAAAAAACTATAATAATTGAAACAATTTGGTACTGACCTTGGATTGATTTACAGATTAACTAAATAGAATGGAGAGTCTAGAAGTAAACTCACAGCTCCATGGCTAATTGTTTTTGACATGCCTAATGCATTGAATAGGGAAACAATAGTATCTTCAACAGATGGTGCTGGAACAACTGGATAGTCCCATGCAAATGAATGAATTTGCACTCCTACCTCACACTACTTAAAAAAAAAAAAAAAAAAAAAAACTTGAAATGAATCAAACAACAAGTGAATGGATGAATGAAAAAAAAGTAACTAAATGAATCAATGACCTAAGTTTCAGGGCTAAATCCATTATACTTATAGAGGAAAACATATGGGTTAAACTTCATGACTTTGAATTTTGCAATGAATTCTTAGATGTTACACTAGAAACATGAGAAACATACTAAATATTGGTGAGATCTACAAGTGGCCAATAAGCACATGAATAGAATCAACATCACGAGTCATTCAGTTCAGTTCAGTCACTCAGTCGTTTCCGACTCTTTGCGATCCCATGGACTGCAGCACGCCAGGCCTCCCTGTCCATCACCAACTCCCTGAGTTTACTCAAACTCATGTCCATTGAGTCAGTGATGCCATCCAACCATCTAATCCTCTGTCGTCCCCTTCTCCTCCCGCCTTCAATCTTTCCCAGCATTAGGGTCTTTTCAAATGAGTCAGCTCTTCACATCAGGTGGCCAAAGTATTGGAGTTTCAGTTTCAACATCACTTCTTCCAGTGAACACCCAGGACTGATCTCCTTCAGGATGGACTGGTTAGATCTCCTTGCAGTCCAAGGGACTCTCAAGAGTCTTCTCCAACACAAGATATTTCTTCAAAAGCATCAATTCTTCAGCACTCAGCTTTCTTCATACTCCAACTCTCACATCCATACGTGACTACTGGAAAAACCATAGCCTTGACTAGACAGACCTTTGTTGGCAAAAGAACATCTCTGCTTTTTAATATGCTGTCTAGGTTGGTCATAACTTTCCTTTCAAGGAGTAAGCATTTCTTAATTTCATGGCTACAGTCACCATCTGCAGTGATTTTGGAGCCCAGAAAAATAAAGTCAGCCACTGTTTCCCCATCTATTTGCCATGAAGTGTTGGAACTGGATGCCATGGTCTTAGTTTTCTGAATGTTGAGCTAAGCCAACTTTTTCATGCTTCTCTTTCACTTTCATCAAGAGGCTCTTTAGTTCTTCTTCACTTTCTGCCATAAGGTTGGTGTCATCTGCATATCTGAGGTTATTGATATTTCTCCCGGCAATCTTGATTCCAGCTTGTGCTTCCTCCAGCCCAGCATTTCTCATGATGCACTCTGCATAGAAGTTAAATAAGCAGGGTGACAATATACAGCCTTGACATACTCCTTTTCCTATTTGGAACCAGTCTGTTGTTCCATGTCCAGTTCTAACTGTTGCTTCCTGACCTGCATACAGGTTTCTCAAGAGGCAGGTCAGGTGGTCTGGTATTCCCATCTCTTTCAGAATTTTCCACAGTTTATTGTGTGTTAGGGAAATGCAAATCAAAACTGCAGTGAGATAACATTGCACATTCATTAGGATAGCTATAGAATTTTAAGTGTAAATAACATGTTTTGGCAAAATGTGCAGAAATTGGAACCCTTTTGTATTGCTAGTAGGAATGAAATGTTACAACAACTTTGGAAAGCAGTTTACTTTTCCTCAAAAAGCTAACCCCAAAATTGCCATTTGCCTCAGCATTTGCAATCCTACATATATAACCAAAATTATTCCAGCAGGACTCAACCAGATACTTGTAAGTGAATGTTTCTGTGCGTGCATACTAAGTTGCTTCAGCTGTGTCTGCTTCTTTGTGACCCTATGGACTGTGGCCCACCATACTCCACTGTCCATGAGATTTTCCAGGCAAGAATATTAGCTTGGGTTGCCATGCCCTCCTCCAGGGAATCTTCCCCACCCATGGACTAAGCCCAAGTCTCTTATGTCTCTTGCACTGGCAGGCAGGTTCTTTACCATTAGCACCACCTGGGAAGACAAGTGAATGTTCACTGCATCATTATTCAAAGAAACCAAAAGATGTCCATCAGCAAGTGAATGGATAAACAAAATGGGATATTTATAGATGATGTAATATTATTTAGCTATTAAAAGAATGAAGTTCCAATATATGCATAACATGGATGAACCTTAAAAACATGCTAAGTGAAATAAGGCAAGCCTAAAGGACAAATATTGTATGATCTCACTTATAGAAAATATCTAGAATCAACAAATTAATAGAAACAGAAAGTAGATTAGAGATTGCCAGAGGCTGGGAAGAGGGGAAAAAAAAGGAATTGCTACTTAATAATTTCAGAGATCTTGTTTGGGGTGGTGAAAGACTTGTGGAAATAGACTGTAGTGGTCATTGAACAAAAGTGTGACTGAAATTATGTCATTGAATTGTACACTTAAAATGGTTAAGTGGCAAATTTTGTATCATACATATTTTAGCACAATAAAAAATATACCATATGATCTACCAAAAATTATATCATAATATTTTTATTTTACTTTTTTAAGTTATCACACAATATAGTTGATATTTTTTTTCTTTTGGTGAACAGTTTTGTGTAATTTCCTATTGCTATATAATAAGTTACCACACTGTTGGTGACTTAAAAATTATACACATTTATTATTTCAGTTTCTAAGGTTTAGAAACCTAGCTTATTTGTATCTCTTTTCAAGGTCTTACAAGTCTGCAGTCAAGGTGTTGGTGAGTGAAGGGGACTTAATTGAAGATTCAAGTAGGGACAGATCTACTCTCAAGCTAATGTGGTTATTGGCAGAATTTTTCACTTCCTGAAGATGTATCACACAAAAGGTATTAGTTCCTAGCTGGTTATTTCCCAGAGACTACCTTCATTTTTGTGGCCACATGGGCCTCACCAACACATCAACTTACTTCAAAAGACACCAAAGAAGAGAACATGCTATTAGAACAGAGTCAGTGGCAATCTTATATAATCTAAATATGCAAGTGACATCTCACGTATTTGCCACCTGCTATGAATTTGAAGCAACTTACGAGCTCATTCCTTATGAAAGGAAAAGAGATTACACGAGGAAGTGGTTACCTAGGACCTGAGATCATTGGTACCATCTTAGCAACTGCTTCCCATCATTTCTATGACATTTAACATACATAGATTTGTGCATCTACTGCAACAAATGAAAGAGAGAAGTTTCATCACCTCCCCGAAATTTCTGCATATTCTCTCTTAATAGTCACAACCAGCATCATACTTACCATTGGTAACTACTGATCTGTTGTCTATTGTTAGAATTTAGTCTTTAAGATGTCAAAATATATATGGAATCATTACTGCATATTTTTTTTGAGATAGACGCTTCTATAACTCACATAATGCCTTTGAAATTCATCTAAAATAGTGAATGTGTAAAAACTTTGTTCCTTTTACTTGCTGAGTAGTACTCCATTGCGTGGATATGACACTATTTCCTAATACATTTACCATTGAAAGATGTCTGGATAGTTTCCAGTTTTTAACTATCATGTATAAATGTGATATTAACATTTGTGTAATTTAAATTCTCATTTTTGAAACTTTTTGATTTTTTTGGTTTGGCCATAAAAATTGCTTTGGAAAACTGATATTAGCAAATGTCATATGAACACAGACTTGAACTGTGCTCACTCATTTGGGATATATATATATATATATATATATATATATATATATATATAGTGCTCCTACATTTAAACAAACAAACAAAAAACATGTCTCAGATTGTTCCTGATAAAAGGAGAATGGGAGATTGCTGGGGCAGATCTGAACTTAACTTCCAGATTGCAGACAAATCTACCCTAAGTCATTCAAAACTTGACTATCCAATCAGTTGACAGGAAAGTGACATTAATGCAGACAACTATGTACCACTAAGTTTGTGGGCCGATTTCTAATATGGCATTATTGGGGCAACAGCTGAGTAATCTTATGAATAAATGGAAATTTTATAAATAAATAACATGCCTAAAAGGAAACTCCTTTATAATAAAATATCTATTTCCATACATAAATACAGAGGCATGAGTGTACAGTAACAACAGATGGAATTGGATACAAATATGTTGTATCACCAGCTCTACTTAAAAAAGAAAAAAACCAAAAAACTCTAAAATTTCAAAAGAACTACAACAAACAGAGTCATATAATCTTCCTTCAGTATTTATATCCTGAAAAGATCAGTGTATTTGAAATTATGTAAAATATTTTTCATTAATATATGAAAGATTTAAGTCTTGGGCTGAGATAAGCTGTAAATGGGTTTATCATTTACATTCTGTCTTGTAGTCCATTTGAAAGTCCTGTGACACAGTGCTTATCTGTGTAAGACAGTTATTATGCATACCAAACCTTTTAACATCCTTGTTCCCTAATCATTTATTATAAGAATTCACAACTGTTCTGAGGGGGAAAAAAAAAAAAAAAAACACTTTCATTGATTTTTAAGGTGCCTTTCTGCATGAGTGCATGCTCAGTCACTTCAGTTGTGTCTGACTCTTTGCGACCCTATGGACTGTAGCCCGCCAAGCTCCTCTTGTCCTTGGGATTTTCCAGGCAAGAATATAGGGATGGGTTGCCAGGCCCTCCTCCAAGGGATCTTCCCAACCCAGCAATCAATCAAACCCACACCTGCTGCATTGCAGATGGATTCTTTACCCAGTGAGCCACCTGGAAGACAAAAATGTCTTTCTAGTGGAAAGTAAAAACACACATGAAAATCACTGCTTTAAATGTATAGTCAGTGTGAGAACAACTGAGTCACTTGAAGGAAATCTGGGTATATTTACATCAACAAATACTTACAACAGTATAGAAAGGAGTATTTCCATGACTTAATAAAGGGAAAACTCGAATCTTAAAGTATTTGCAACCTGAAGTACAAGAGGGCCCCCAAACTACAAGTAAAATACCCTCATAGAGCATCAGGTATACTCCTGGCTGTTGCAAATGTAAAAGAAATATGTATCAATGAATAAATTCATTGATCTAAATAAAAGAGGATAACAAGGAAAATAAGAAATAATTGGAAATGATCCTAATGAATCCTAATTCAACTACGTAGACCTACAAAACCCTTCTGTTCCATTTATATGTATCTCAAAGTAGAAGCTTCATAAGGAAGTGATTAAGTGTTCTCCAACACATATTTCAATTATAGATTCATATTGATAATTGTATCATAAATCCAAATAACTATCTTAGCAAATGCTCTAATGTTAATTAAAGCACACTTAATGGATATATCTCAACCCTCAGTAGTGTCGACAGAGCTACTCTCTCATGCAGTTAAAGCAAATTGGATAACAGAACTTCACTGTAGTCTGACTTGAGATCAGTTTAGTTGAGTTGCTCAGTCATCTCTGACTCTTTGCGACCCCATGGACTGCAGCACACCAGGCTTCTTTATCCATCACCAACTTCTAGAGCTTGCTCAAACTCATGTCCGTCAAGTCAGTGATGCCATCCAACTATCTCATCCTCTGTCCTTCCCTTCTCCTCCTGCCTTTGATCTTTCCCAACATCAGGGTCTTTTCCAGTGAGTCAGTTCTTTGCATCAAGTGGCCAAAATATTGGAGTTTCAGCCTCAGCATCAGTCCTTCCAAAGAATATTCAGGGCTGATTTCCTTTAGGATTGACTTCAGATACACATGAGGTAAGGGAAATAGGGCATTTCAGAAAATAAACATACAAAAGGAGAAAAACTATAAAAATACTTCTTAATTCAGGTTAATTGTTTAGAATGCTGAAAAAAACTTCTGGTTGAATAGCTAATTATGCCTACAAATCAATATTCAAAGTGGTGAGAGGTCCAATTTAAATTTAATTTAGTACAGTAGGGTAGAGGATGACAGGTAATTTTAATTATATTTATTAATAGTCTTTTCCTCAATATTAAAGTACTTCTTTTGCTTTTTTTTTTTTTTTACAAATTAACATCTCTAAAATTAGACTTATTGGAAAAGACCCTGATTCTGGGAGGGATTGGGGGCAGGAGGAGAAGGGGACGACAGAGGATGAGATGGCTGGATGGCAACACCGACTCAATGGACAAGAGTTTGAGTAAACTCCTGGAGTTGGTGATGGACAGGGAGACTTGGCATGCTGTGATTCATGGGGTCACAAAGAGTCGGAGACAACTGAGGAACTGAACTGAATTGAACTGAATTGAAAATTAGATTGTGTCTTACAAAAATACAATAGTGTGTCAATCTTTTCTAATTCAAATAATCTATTCTAAATACTCTTCTAGGTAAGAGTCCATTTTTTCTGAGATATTCTTTTGTGCCCCAAAGGGGCGTTTGGCTTACTCAGGGTAAGCTTGAAATTGTACTAGAAGGAGGAGGAACACCTGGGACCCACACAAACAGGATCAACTATTTTCCTCTTCCCCTTTGGTTTCCACATTAGTGTCTTTTTCAGGTTCCTGTATTGTTTGTTGGCATCTGATACTAAAATACGTGTGAAAAGGCAAAGACATCTTTGCCTTTCAGTTGTATTCTCCATAAATCTATGGGGTGGTTAGTCCTACATAAAGCCTCTGCAGTCTGGTACTTCTTCTGCCACAGAGAATCTCCTCCATGGTGTTGATCTCAGTTGTACTATCTTTCATTCCCTGGGCTTTGGAAAACATATGCATATATTCCATGCTACCATGAGTGATGGCTCTGTTGGTCAAGAATCCACCTGCAATGCAGGAGGTACAGGAGACATGGGTTCCATCTCTGGGTCAGGAAGATCCCCTGGAGGAGGAAATGGCTAACTAACTACTCCAGTATTCTTGCCTGAAAAATCGCATGGACAAAGGATCCTGACAGGCTACTGTCCAAAGGATGGCAAAGAGTCGGACATGACTGAGCAGCTAAGCACATGCACAACAGAGCTATTCCATACATTTTCACTGCTGGTCTACTCTTGTGTTGACAGTAGAGTGCCCTGGTAAATATATGCTTTATTGATACGGATCCATTGGTGCAGCTCTCTCCACTCATGGATACAAACTGAGAGCTGGTACCAAAACCCGTCCCCTCGTTTTTTGCCTTTTCTACAAACATATTCAAAACTCCATTCTGTTTCCAAGAAACAAAGCAGAAGAGTAATCTTGGTGAAAAAAAATTTTTTTTCTGATCAATTCTGAGAAATAGATTATCAGAAAGATTTAAAAATTGCTTTCACTTCTGCTTTAGAGATGGATATATCTTATTGTCAGAGATCAATGCCATACAAATTAAATCAAGTAATACAATTTTTTTCTCTAAGTTCTTTCTCATCAAGGGATTTTTTTTAATATAACTTTCTTTCTTGTAAAGTAATCCGCTCAGAAAACATCATATATGAGCATAGTCAAAGAACACATTTCTTAAGTCCTATATTTGTAATTTAGCCAAAGTATGGAATATATTATATAGTCTGTATATTTTCAGTACTTTGTAGGTTTTGTTCATATGAATCAGTATGCTCCAAGACTCTCAGCGATTTCAACAAGAAAGAATTTATGAAACTACAAGTCTGGGATCAAAACTGGGACTATAATGACTTCAAGATTATATGACTCTTTGAGGATATATCAGAATAGCTATTGAGATTTCTGTAAGTACCATCTCCCTACTTGCCTGAAAATTTTAATTAGCCTTTTGCATCCAAATGTTCACAAATATTTCTTATCTCTGCCACATAGTTTGCCTCAAAATACTGAGGCAATATTTAAAATATTCCATCTAAAATATTCCTAAAGATTTAAGCAAATAAGATTTAGGCTACAGATTAAGCTTTTACTATGTTAGAACAATTGCTAAAAAAAAAAACAAAAAAAAAAAAAAAAAAAAAAAAACCAGTTCCTAAAGCATACTATTGCCCACGATTAGTAATAAAATGTTCATATCTCTAAAGTTTTAAGAATGATTTTTAAGAGCAAGTAAATGTAAGCTAATTCATAACTTACTGTAAGATAGTTTACTTATAAAATGCAAACTTGAGATATCAATATAAACTAAATATTGTTAAAGAGGTTGGCTTTTTTTCCATTGTATATTCTTGCCTCATTTATTGAAGATAAGGTGTCCATAGGTCCGTGGATATATCTCTGGGCTTTCTATTCTGTTCCATTGATATATATTTCTGTCTTTGTGCCAGTACCATACTGTCTTGATGACTGGCTTTGTAGTATAGTCTGAAGTCAAGCAGGTTGATTCCTCCAGTTCCATTCTTCTTTCTCAAGATTACTTTGGCTATTTGAGGTTTTTTGTATTTCCATACAAATTGTGAAATTATTTGTTCTAGTTCTGTGAAAAATACCATTGGTAGCTTGATAGGGATTGCATTGAATCTATAGATTGCTTTGGGTAGTATAGCCATTTTGACAATATTGATTCTTCCAATCCAGGAACACGGTATATTTCTCCATCTGTTTGTGTCCTCTTTGATTTCTTTCATCAGTGTTTTATAGTTTTCTATGTATAGGTCTTTTGTTTGTTTAGGTAGATATACTCTTAAGTATTTTATTGTTTTTGTTGCAGTGGTGAATGGTATTCCTTAATTTCTCTTTCTGTTTTCTCATTGTTAGTGTATAGGAATGCAAGGGATTTCTGTGTGTTAATTTTATATCCTGCAACTTTGCTATATTCATTGATTAGCTCTAGTAATTTTCTGGTAAAGTCTTTAGGGTTTTCTATGTAGAGGATCATGTCATCTGCAAACAGCAAGAGTTTCACTTCTTCTTTTCCTATCTGGATTCCTTTTACTTCTTTTTCTGCTCTGATTGCTGTGGCCAAAACTTCCAAAACTATGTTGAATAGCAGTGGTGAAAGTGGGCACCACAATGAGGTGCCATTACACGCCAGTCAGGATGGCTGCTATCCAAAAGTCTACAGGCAATAAATGCTGGAGAGGGTGTGGGGAAAAGGGAACCCTCTTACACTGTTGGTGGGAATGCAAACTAGTACAGCTGCTATGGAGAACAGTGTGGAGATTTCTTAAAAAACTGGAAATAGAACTGCCGTATGACCCAGCAATCCCACTCCTGGGCAGACACACCGAGGAAACCAGATCTGAAAGAGACATGTGCACCCCAATGTTCATCACAGCACTGTTTATAATAGCCATGGAAGCTATAATAACATGGAAGCAACCTAGATGTTCATCAGCAGACGAATGGATAAGGAAACTGTGGTACATATACACCATGAAATATTACTCAGCCATTAAAAAGAATTCATTTGAATCAGTTCTAATGAGACGGATAAAACTGGAGCCCATTATACAGAGTGAAGTTAGCCAGAAAGATAAAGACCAATACAGTATACTAACGCATATATATGGAATTTAGAAAGATGGTAATGATAACCCTATATGCAAAACAGAAAAAGAGATACAGATGTACAGAACAGACTTTTGGACTCTGTGGGAGAAGTCGAGGGTGGGATGTTTCGAGAGAACAGCACTGAAACATGTATATTATCAAGGGTGAAACAGATCACCAGCCCAGGTTGGATGCATGAGACAAGTGCTCAGGGCTGGTGCACTGGGAAGACCCAGAGGGATTGGGTGGAGAGGGAGGTGGGAGGGGGGAATCGGGATGGGGAATACATGTAAACCCATGGCTGATTCATGCCAATGTATGGCAAAAACCACTACAATATTGTAATTAGCCTCCAACTGATAAAAATAAATGGAAAAAAATTTAAAAAATAAACTAAATATTGTGAGGCAAATACTACCTTTATACTTTGAGACAAATATTCATTTCAGTTCAGTTGTTCAGTCGTGTCTGACTCTGCGACGCCATGGACTGCAGCACGCCAGGCTTCCCTGTCAATCACCAACTCGTGGGGCTTGCTCAAACTCATGTCCATCATGTTGGTTATGCCTTCCAACTGTCTCATCCTCTGTTGTCCCTTTCTCCTCCTGCCTTCAATCTTTTCAGCATCAGGGTCTTTTCCAATGCTTTGAGACAGATACTAGCTAAATTTAAGTTTTTTTTAGGGCTTCCCAGATGGCACCAGTGGTAAAGAACCCACCTGGCAATGCAGGAGATAAAAGAGACGCAGATTCAATCCCTGGGTCAGGAAGACCCCCTGGAGTAGGAAATGGCAACCTACTTTATTATTCTTGTCTGGAAAGATTCCATGGACAAAGGAGCCTGGTGGGCTACAGTCCACAGGGTCGCAGAGTCTGACACGATTGAGTATGCACACATACACATACACGTCTTTCACATTTAAGTCCCGTGAAGTTTAGGAATCTCCACAGTTTCTGGAATTTTCAAGTCAATGCACAATTTCCAGATTTTTCAAGAAAACTCATTATTATTTTTACCTGAACACCCAGGATTTTAATCCACGGTCTCAATGAGATGTTAATTTGGCTTGGAGTTTATCTCATCCTGCTACTCTCTTTGTTCCATATCAGTTGAAATGTTGTCTTTTATTTTTAATTTTTTATTTAGACTGAGTGATAGTGCTAGTGGGCAACTTACAAGGTGTGTGTACCAAACAGAATTTACTCTATGGTTGTGTGAGCAGAGGGGATATATATTGTAGAAAGAAAACTATACAAGTGAATATTATCCATCAATGCTTATAAAAATTCCTGTTCACCTTGGCAGCTATTCAGGTTTAGATTGGCATGAAGGTGAAATCTTGATGGGATTAATGTCCTTATAAAATGAAAAAGAGATAAGAGATATCTCTGTCTTTCTCTTGTTCTAGCCACTTGTACCCCACCATGAAAGGGTACAGCTGTAAGACATCTATCTGCAAACCAAGACTTTCACCATGAACTGAATCTGACATCACCTTCATCTTGGATTTCCCAACCTCCAGAACTGAGAGAATGTTTTTTAATTTAAATCGCCCAGTCTATATTTTGGTACAGCAGTCTGAACCAAGACAATTATCTTTCTCCATACACTCCAATATTCTGGCATATTATGTAGACTGTATGTTCTCTTCTTTCTTTGTTCTTAGATGATTTCCAAATCATTTTCATTACTGATCCTGAGCAGGATATATTTTACTTTTGACATTGTCCCTAAGGCTTAACCTTAAACCCATAATGATAATTTTTCCCATAACCATCTGGGAAATTAGTTGTGTATCATATGTATCATATTAATTTTGTATCATATAAAATTATTGACATACAAGTTTGATTTCTCAATTTATCTTGATATCATTGGACTTTGGGCAATTTAGCTATACTGCAGGATATAATGGATCTATCTTGGAACTGTATTATAAAATAAAGGGGAAAAAAACTAGCAGAAAAGAGGAACAATTTAAAAAAAAGTTGATGAATTTAAATATCTTGGAAAAATGAATATTTTTAATTTTTATTTTTGACAGTAGTCCTTTTCTATGTATGTAATGAATCAGTGGAAATTTAGAATTACAAATGGGTAATAGAAGTGATTAAGTTATCAACTGGACTAACTTAATAACCATGCTTTAAATGTGAATGTATTAATCAGTTTCATTGTTAAAGAGGGCTTCCCTGGTGGCTCAGATGGTAAAAGTGTCTGCCTACAATGGGGGAGACCCAGGTTCGATCCCTGGGTTGGGAAGATCCCCTGCAGAAGGAAATGGCAACCCACTTCAGTACTCTTGCCTGGAAAATCCCATGGATGGAGGAGCCTGGTAGGCTACAGTCCATGGTGTTGCAAAGAGTCGGACATGACTGAGCGACTTCACTTTTGTTAATGAAGAAAAAAATATACTCTAAAACTTATTGGCAAAAAAATCAATATTAAATATGTGAATTAATTTTCTGTGTCTTTCTGTTTCCAATAAAATCTTTTTCATCTGAATTGATCTTCCTATCACCTATTTTTCATCTGAAAATACTTTTTTCTAAAGTGAAGAAAAGTAGGGAATATTCTATACAACATGCACTTATGGACCACATGGTGACGGTGGTTTCGTTGCTAAGTCGTGTCTAACTCTTGGGACCCCTTGGACTGTAGTCTGCCAGGGTCATTTGTCCATGGGATTTCCCAGGCAAGAATACTGGAGAAGGTTGCCATTTCCTTCTCCAGAGGATCTTCCTCATCCAGGGATTGAACCCACATCTTCAGTTTTGCAAGTAGTCTTCTGTCTTCTGTCAGGTAGATTCTTCACCTGACTAGGCCAGTAGGGAAGCCCTGTGCCATGCTAAACTGCTTCAGTCATGTCTGACTCTTTGCAACCCTCTGGACTGTAGCCCACCAGGCTACTCTGTCCTTGGATTCTCCAGGCAAAAATACTGGAGTGGGTGGCTGTGCCCTTCTCCATGGGATCTTCCAGACCCAGGGATCTAACCATTATCTCTTAGGTCTCCTGCATTAGCAGGTGGGCTCTTTAGCACCACCTGGGAAGCCCGGGGAAGCCCTTCAGTTCAGCTGCAAAGTAGTGTCTGACTCTTTGTGACACCATGGACTGCAGCACCCCAGGCCTCCCTGTCCATCACCAACTCTCGGAGTTTACTCAAACTCATGTCCATTGAGTCAGTGATGCCATTCAACCATCTCATCTTCTGTTGCCCCCTTCTCCTCCCACCTTCAATCTTTACCAGAATCAGGGTCTTTTCAAATGAGTCAGTTCTTCACATCAGGTGGCTGAAGGATTGGAATTTCAGCTTCAGCATCAGTTCTTCCAATGAATACTCAGGACTGATTTCCTTTAGGATGGACTGGGTGGATCTCCTTGCGGTCCAAGGAACTCTCAAAAGTCTTCTCCAATACCACAGTTCAAAAGCATCAGTTCTTCAGCACTCAGCTTTCTTTATAGTCCAACTCTCACATCCATACATGGCTACTGGAAAAACCATAGCTTTGACCAGATGGAACTTTGTTGAGTCCTGAAAGTAAATACATATACTCACATAGATACCCTTTGAATGAAATTATTTAGCCACTTCCAAGAAATTGCATTTAGAGTATACACAGAATGAAGATTACATGTGAGGTCTCTTCTCCTCTAAATGAATCATTTTCTTTGATCAGAAGATTAAACCCTCTACCAGTTGAATAGTTAGTTGGCTGCTTCATTTCTTCATGAGTATATGTACTGCCAACAACAGACACATGTTAACAATCAGAAGAATTATCCTTCAGGCAAACGTTGTCAAATGACTACACTTCCCTTATAGGAACTTATTTCTCTTATTTGAAACAAAATTACATGTTTTTTTTTGTTTTTTTTTTTTAATTTGCAAAGCAATTTTTAATTCAAAAATGATTTACAAACTATTATCAAATATATTTCCTTTATAACATTTATGTGCATAGTTCCATTTTAACACAAATAAGCTATCATTCAATATTTTGTACTATTATTTGACCAATGAAAACTCGTTTCTCAAAGAATGTCACATAAGTTGGCCAGTTATGTTTGCTTCTCTTTTAGTTAATCAGCTAGCAATTCTTCTCTATTGACTATCACAACCATTTTTTCATGCACATATCATTGAAAAATTTAAAAAGTTACTTAGCACATAGTGACAAATTTAAAATGACTTCATTCTAAAACTGCCATTTTAGGGCAGTTGTTGTAGTGTGATAAAAAACACTGTTGCAAGATTTTAAGTGCTTTGGCCTTTTCCAATTCTTAAAAATAGCCTCTAGATTTCCCTCTGACTTTTAAGAAGTGACCAAGATGATCTCTCCTCAGAAAAAAAAATTGTCTATTAAAAGGTCAAGAAAACCATAGAGTTCCCTTAAGAAATTGTAGATTTTGTAATTGTAATTTTAGGAACTTTATTAAGAAAATGATCTACCTAAGATGATACATTTACCTTAATTTACAGGAGTTGTTGAGACTTTTTGAGGGTTCTTTGAATAATATTCTCTGTTTTTGCAAGAATAAAGAAACTGTAATTGAAATGGAGTTTCAAAAATAAATAATTTATAATTTACTATCAGAATTTAAAATTTGTTTATTATTCTGGACTGTAGCAGAGTTTAAATATAGTTATCAAATCTTTAAAATTGCTATCCACCAATAATTTAAATTACTGAAAAACTTCAGACTGATCCATCTGATTCTCACTGCACAGTGCACAAGTGCCTATGTTCTAATAGCAAGCCATTTCATGAAAAATGGTTCATTACCTTTCTTATGTTGTCTCCAACACATCAAAAATGGGTTCAGCTGTGCACGTAGACTGCTAGAACATTCGGAAATTTGTGCTAATTTTTTCATTTATTTATTTAAACTCTTGATAGAGAAACTAAAACTTGTTTTCTCTAAGAGTTTCTATCTACTTTCTTCTTTTTGTCTTCCTCTACATCATTCTATAAACTCCAACTTTCTCTGAGTCACATGTACTAATCTTTTAGTCACAACTTAAGCATTACTTTTAACAAAACCACATAAATAACACCCAAATTATGCTTACGCATTCTCACAGCATTCTATTTTTTTACCTTTTTTGGTATATATATCACTGTGAGGCATCTGCCTGCCAAGCAGTAGATGTGAGTTTAATCCTTGGGTCAGACAGATTCCCTAGTGGAGGAAATGTCAATTCCCTCCAATGTTCTCGCCTAGAAAATTCCATAGTGGACTACAGTCCATTGGGGTTGCAAAGTGTCAGACACAAGTTAGCAACTAAACAATAAAAAACTGAAGCAGAAGTGGGGAACAGATGGGGGAAGAGAAATCAAGGATCATAGTAATCATATATCATAGGTAATGAGGGGGATCAAGACAGTGTCTGAAATTAGAAGAATAAAATATGGAAATTGAAATAATTATGGAAATATTTAAAAGGTTTAAAGTAACAGGGCAATAAAGTTATGTAAGAGAAATCTACAACTATCCTATTGTTTAATTAATAAATAATATTTATAGCTAACAAAACCAAGAAAGAGATCCATTAACATTATTTAGACCTATGTAAGGAGCCTAAATGGGAAAAGAGTGAGTTTAGGAATGTTGGGGTATTGATCGCTATTTTAAGTTTCCACTGTTGTTTAGTTCTTAAATCATGTCTGACTGTTTGTAATCTCATAGACTGTAGCTTGCCAGGCTCCTCTGTCCATGGGATTTCACAGGCAAGAATACTAGAGTGGGTTGTAGTTTCCTCCTCCAGGGGATATTTCTGACCCAAGGATTGAACTGAGGTCTCCTGCATTGCAAGCAAATTCTTTACTGCTGAGCCACCATGGAAGCCCTAAGTTACTCTGGGTAGAATTTTTTTTTTTTTTTTTTTTTTTTTTACCATATTATATTACTTGGTTACTTTCTTTTATAATACTGTAAAAAAAAAAAAAAAAAAAAAAAAAACCTTGCAAATCAGTGGTATAAAAACAATAAGTACTTATTTCTTGTTAACATAGTTGCAGTTTAGCTAGAGTGACTCTACCCTAGGCTCTGCTGGGCTAAAAGTGTCTCACTGTAGAGGCCAAATTGCAGTCACCTGCTACCCACGGCCTTTTTTCTTACTAAGATGGCAGAAGCTCAAGGGAACACCACCAGTCAAATAAACACATTAGCAAACCTCTACAGACATCAGGTCCACAAATATTCCTTTGGTCTGCACAAGTCAAATAACCTAGGCTCCTGTCAAGTAGCTGGGAAGTGCATTCTGCAATGAGATTCTGAAAGCAGTGTGTACATGTAATTTTACATAGGGAGTAAAGGACCAAGACATTAAATTTACTATACATGTCCACGAATTACTTTGAAGAAAATAATACTTTTTAAAATGTAATTTTAAATAAATATAAAGAAATATGTCTTGGTATGTCCCTACTTTGAAAATTTTCAATGTCTTCAATTATCTGAATTAAAAACTCTAAAATGATTAATATATACTGAAAGACATTTCATGGTGGCTTTCATATATCTTATCTCATTGGAGAAGACTTAGCCTTATTCATCAATCGTGTTGAACTGCTCTTTAGTCTTTCTTTACACATATGCTCTTTCATTTTGTCCACACATGTTTTTGGTTAGTTAAATTTTAGTCATCATTTGAATACTAATTGGGCTTCAGTTTAATGATTTGTTATGATTGCTGTTGGTTTAGTATTACTCTATACTTCTCATATGAAATGATCAACCATCATGAAATGATTTGTTCAGGGACTCTTCTTCCTTGTTAAGCTCCTGGGTACACAAGGAAATGACTTATCCTGGATGATATATCACCAGGATGAAATATATTGCCTGATACATATTTATACTATCACAAGATATCACTTATATTTGGAATCTAAAAATAATGGTACCAATGAGCTTATTTAAATCAGAAACAGATTCACAGACATAGAAAACAAACTTATGGTTACCAAAGAGCAGAGGGAAGTGGTGGGGGCAGGGCAGATAAATTAGTTTAGGATTCAGTTCAGTTCAGTTTGGTTCAGTCGCTCAGTCGTGTCTGCTCTTTGTGACCCCATGAAATGCAGCACACCTGACCTCCCTGTCCATCACCAACGCCTGGAGTCCACCCAAACCCATGTCCATTGTGCCGGTGATGTCATCCAACCATCTCATCCTCTGTCATCCCCTTCTCCTCCTGCCCTCAATCTTTCCCAGCATCAGGGTCTTTTCAAATGAGTCAGCCCTTCGCATCAGGTGGCCAAAGGATTGGAGTTTCAGCTTCAACATCAGTCCTTCCAATGAACACCAAGGACTGATCTCCTTTAGGATGGACTGGTTGGACCTCCTTGTAGTCCAAGAGACTCTCAAGAGTCTTTTCCAACACCACAGTTCAAAAGCACTAATTCTTCAGCACTCAGCTTTCTTTATAGTCCAACTCTCACATCCATACATGACCACTGGAAAAACCATAGCCTTGACTAGATGGACCATTGTTGGCCAAGTAATGTCTCTGCTTTTTAATATGCTGTCTAGCTTGGTCATAACTTTCCTTCCAAGGAGTAAGTGTATTTTGATTTCATGGCTGCAATCACCATCTGCAGTGATTTTGGAGCCCAGAAAAATAAAGTCAGCCACTGTTTCCACTGTTTCCCCATCTATTTGCCATGAAGTGATGGGACTGGATGCCATGGTCTTAGTTTTCTGAATGTTGAGCCTTAAGCCAACTTTTTCAACCTCCTTTTTCACTTTCATCAAGAGGCTGTTTAGTTCTTCACTTTCTGCCATAAGGTTGGTGTCATCTGCATATCTGAGGTTATTGATATTTCTCCTGGCAATCTTGATTCCAGCTTGTGCTTCTTCCAGCCCAGCGTTTCTCATGATGTACTCTGCATATAAGTAAAAGAAGCAGGGTAACAATATACAGCCTTGACGTACTCCTTTTCCTATTTGGAACCAGTCTGTTGTTCCATGTCCAGTTCTAACTGTTGCTTCCTGACCTGCATACAGGTTTCTCAAGAGGCAGTTCAGGTGGTCTGGTATTCCCATCTCTTTCTGAATTTTCCACAGTTTATTGTGATCCACACAGTCAAAGCCTTTGGCATAGTTTAGGATTTGAAAATGTAAACAACTATATATAAAATAGATAACAGCAAGGTCCTACTATATATCACAGGAATTATATTTAATACCTTGTAATAAACCATAATGGAAAAGAATATGGAAATTCACATTTCCATATGTGAATATGGAAATTCACATTTCCATATGTGAATATGGAAATTCACATAACTGAATCACTTTACTGTACACCAAGAATGAACACACAATTGTAAATCAAATATATATCAAGAAATAAACCTAAAATGAATGATTCCATCCCAAATAACTCACTTCACCACAACATATTCCTATATTACAGTTATGCAGTACACAATTTATTTGTTTTTTATCTTAAACACTATTATAAAACTAAACTGGAAGTTTACTTTCTTTTCATTTTCTCATCTGTTTAATATAGATTTACTGAGTACTGCCTCCATAGCTTTGCCGACCGTTTGAGATTAGGTGTAGAGTGTTAAAATGGACAAAGTTCCTACCCACAGAGAACTCTTATTCTAGTGGGAGAAAGAGAAGGGAATATATACACTATAATATTAGTAAGCAATAATTACTATGAAAGACAATAAGATCTATTTAGAGTGACAAGAACAATTTTTGATAGAGACAAATGGAAAGGCTTCTTTGAGATGATATTCTAATGAAGATTCTGAAAACAGGAGGGAGCTATGTGAATAAATGGGGAGTGGCACTGTAAAACTGCTAAAGAAACCACCTGATGAGAAACTAAAGAATTAAACCTTGTGCATATCATTGATATATTTACTAAAGAAAGTTATTAAACTTTGAAATAAAATGGCAAAAGTATTATATATTCATCCAAGAGTGTTATTGAATAAATAAAAGTATTTTTATTTTATGAGATTGTAAAATACTCATAACTTTTAAAATAATTTATTTTTTAATTGAAGGATCATTGCTTTACATATTTTGTTGTTTTCTGTCAAACCTCACCATGAATCAGCCATAGGTACACATATACCCCCTCCCTTTTGAACCTCCCTCCCATCTCCCTCCCCATCTACCCCTCTAGGTTGATACAGAACCCCTGTTTGAGTTTCCTGAGCCATAGAGCAAATGCCCATTGGCTATCTATTTAACATGTGATAATGTTAGTTTCTGTTACTCCTTCCATACATCTCACCCTCTCCTCCTCTTTCCCCATGTCCATAAATCTATTCTCTATGTCCGTTTCTCCATTGCTGCCATGTAAATAAAATCTTCAGTACCATTTTTCTAGAGTCCATATATATGTGTTAGAATATGATATTTATCTTCCTCTGATTTACTTCACTCTGTATAACAGGTTCTAGGTTCATCCACCTTATTAGAACTGACTCAAATGTGTCCCTTTTTATGACTGAGTAATATTCCATTATGTATACATACCACAACTTCTTTATCCATTCATCTGTCAGTAGACATCTAGGTTACTTCCATGTTCTAGCTACTGTAAATAGTGCTTCAATGAGCAATGGGATACATGTGTCTTTTACAATTTTGGTTTCCTCATGGTATATGTGTAGGAGTGGGATTGCTGGGTCATATGGTGGTTTTATTCCTAGTTTTTTAAGGAATCATCATACCATCCTCCATAGTGGCTGTTTCAATTTGCATTCCCACCAACAGTGCAAGAGCATTCCCTTTTCTCCACACCTCCAGCATTTATTGTTTGTAGACTTCTTGATGACGGCCATTCTGACTGGTGTGAGGTGATATATCATTGTAGTTTTGATTTGCATTTCTCTAATAATGAGTGACATTCAGAAAACCAAGATCATGGCATCTGGTCCCATCACTTCATGGGAAAAAGATGGGGAAACAGTGGCTGACTTTAATATTTGGGCTCCAAAATCACAACAGATGGTGATAGCAGCCATGAAATTAAAAGACGCTTACTCCTTGGAAGGAAAGCTATGACCAACCTAGATAGCATATTAAAACGCAGAGAATTATTTTGCCACAAAGGTCCATCTAGTCAAGGCTATGGTTTTTCCAGTGGTCGTGTATGGATGTGAGAGCTGGACTGTGAAGAAAGCTGAGTGTAGAAGAACTGATGCTTTTGAACTGTGGTGTTGGAGAAGACTCTTGAGAGTCCCTTGGACTGCAAGGAGATCCAACCAGTCCATCCTTAGGGAGATCAGTCCTGGTTGTTCATTGGAAGGACTGATGTTGAAGCTGAAACTCCAATACTTTGGCCACCTCATGCGAAGAGTTGACGCATTGGAAAAGACCCTGATGGTGGGAGGAATTGGGGGCAGGAGGAAAAGGGGACGACAGAGGATGAGATGGCTGGATGGCATCGCCGACTTGATGGACATGTGTTTGAGTAAATTCAGGGAGTTGGTGATGGACAGAGAAGCCTGACGTGCTGCGATTCATGGGGTCACAAAGAGTCGGACACGACTGAGCAACTGAACTGAACTGAACTGAATAATGAGTGATGTTGAGCATCTTTTCATGTATTTATTAGCCATATGTTTGTCTTCTTTGGAGAAATATCTGTTTAGTTTTTTTTTTTTCCTCACTTTTTGATTGGGCTGTTTGATTGGGTTTTCTATGTACAGTATCATGTCATCTGCAAATAGTGAGATGACACTGTCATCTGGATGAAAAACATCTTCTTTTCTTCCAATCTGAATTCCTTTTATTTCTTTCTGTTCTCTGATTGCTGTAGCTAGGACTTCTAGAACTATGTTGAATAATAATGGTGAAAGTGGACACCCTTGTCTTGTTCCTGATTTTAGGGGGAATGCTTTCAGTTTCTCACCATTGAGAATGTTTGCTATAGGCTTATCATATATGGCCTTTACTATGTGGAGATAGGTTCCTTCTGTGCACATTTTTTGAAGAGTTTTAATCATAAATGGGTGCTGAATTTTGTCAAAGGCTTTTTCTGCCTCTATTGAAATTATCATGTGGCTTTTACCTTTCACTTTGTTAATATCGTGTATCACATTGATTTGCATATACTGAAGAACACTTTCATCCCTGGAATACACGCAACTTGATCATGGTGTATGAGCTTTTTGATGTGTATTTGAATTCTGTTTGCTAATATTTTGTTGAGGATTTTGATCTGTGTTCATCAGTAGTATTGGCTGGTAGTTTCCTTTTTTGTGCATTGTCTTTCTCTGGTTTTGGTATCAGGGTGATGGTGACCTCATAAGAATGAGTTTGAAAGTGTTCTTTCTTCTGCAATTTTTTGAAAGCGTCTTAGAAAGATAGGTATTAGCTCTCCTCTAATGTTTGAGAATTATCCTGTGAAGCCATCTGGTCCTGAACTTTCTTTGGGGGGAGATGTTTGATCACAGCTTCAATTTCAGTGCTTGTAATTGGGTTGTTCATAATTTCTATTTCTTTCTGGTTCAGTCTTGGAAGATTGAACTTTTCTAAGAATCTTTCCATTTCTTCCAGGTTATCCATTTTATTGCCATATAGTTGTTCATAATAGTCTCTGATAATCCTTTGTATTTCTGCATTATCTGTTGTAACCTCACCTTTTTCATTTCTAATTTTGTTAGTTTGATTCTTCTCTCTTTTTTCTTGATAAGTCTGGCTAAATTTTGTCAATTTTGCTTATCTTCTCAAAGAACCAGCTTTAGTTTTATTAATCTTTACTATTGTTTCCTTCATTCCTTATCCATTTATTTCTGCATAGATCTTATGCTTTTTTTCCTTCTACTACTTTTGGAGTTTTTTTGTTCTTCTTTTTCCAGTTGTTTTAGGTGTAAGATTAGGTTGTATATTCAATGTTTTTCTTGTCTCTTGAGGTAGGATTGTATTGCTATAAACTCCCCTCTTAGAACTGCTTTTGCTGCATCACATAGGTTTTGAATTGTTGTGTTTTCATTGCCATTTGTTTCTAGAAATGGTCTGACTTCCCTCTTGATTTCTTCAGTAACCTCTTGGTTATTTAGAAATGTGATGTTTAATCTCCACGTGTTTGTGTTTCTTAAAGTTTTTTTTTCTTGTAATTGACATCTAGTCTCATAGCGTTGTGGTTGGAGTGATGCTTGATACGATTTCAATTTTCTTAAATTTATTGAGGTTTGATTTTTGACCCATGATGTGGTCTATCCTGGAGAATGTTCCATGTGCACTTGAGAAGTGTGTTCTTCTGCATTTGGATGGAATGTCCTGAAGATATCTATGAGATCCATCTCATCTAATGTATCATCTAAGACTTGAGTTTCCTTATTAATTTTCTGTGTTGGTGATCTGTCTATTGGTGTGAGTGAGGTGTTAAAGTCTCCTACTATTGTTGTGTTACTGTCCATTTCTCCTTTTATGTCTGTTAGTGTTTGTCTTATGTATTGAGGTGCTCCTATTTTGGGTGCATAGATATTTACAATTGTTATGTCTTCCTCTTGGATTGATCCCTTGATCATTATGTAGTGCCCTACCTTATCTTTTGTAATCTTCTTTATTTTAAGGTCTATTTTGTCTGATAAGAGGATTGCTACTCCAGCTTTCTTTTGTTTGCCATTTGCATGGAATATAGTTTTCCATCCTCTAATTTTCAGTCTATATGTGTCTTGAGGTCTAAAGTAGGTTTTTTGTAGACAGCATATATATGGGGCTTATTTTTGTACCCATGCAGCCAGCCTGTGTCTTTTCATTGGAGCATTTAATCCATTTACATGTAAAGCAGTTATTGATATGTATGTTCCTATTGCCATTTTCTTAATTATTTGGGGTTGAATTTGTAGATCTTTTTCATCTCTTGTATTTCTTGACTATATAAATCCCTTTAACATTTGTTGTAAACCTGGTTTGGTGGGACTGACTTCTCTTAACTTTTACTTGTCTGAAAAGCTTTTTATTTCTCCACCAATTTTGAATGAGATCCTTGCTGGGTACAGTAATCTCGGTTGTAGATTTTTCCCTTTCAGTACTTTAAATATATCTTACCATTCTCTTTTGGCATGCAGAGTTTCTGCTGAAAGATCACTTGTTAAACGCATGGGGTTTCCCTTGTATGTTACTTGTTGCTTTTCCCTAGCTGCTTTTAATATTCTTTCTTTGTGTTTAGTCTCTGTTAGTTTGATTAATATGTGTCTTGGTGTGTTTCTTCTTGGATTTATCCTGTATGGAACTTTTTGAACTTCTTGAACTTAATTGACTATTTCCTTTTCCATGTTGGAGAAATTTTCAACTATAATCTCTTCAAAAAATTTCTCATATGTTTTCTTTTTCTCTTCTTCTGGGACATCTATAATTGAATGTTGGTCATTTGATATTGTCCCAGAGGTCTTTGAGACTATCCTCAGTTCTTTTTATTCTTTTTACTTTATTCTGCTCTTCAGAAGCTATTTCTACCATTTTAACTTCCAGCTCACTGATTCGTTCTTCTGCTTCAGATATTCTGCTACTGATTTCTTCTAGAGTATTTTTAATCTCAGTAGTTGTGTTGTTTGTCTCTGTATGTTTATTCTTTAATTCTTCTAGGTCTTTGTTATTGATTCTTGCATTTTTTCCCATCCTGTTTTCAAGGTTTTTGATCATCTTTACTGTCCTTATTCTGAATTCTTTACTGGCAACTTTCCTATTTCCTCTTCATTTATTTGGACTCCTATGTTTTTATTTGTTCCTTCATTTGTGTGGTATTTCTCCCTTTTCATTATTTGTTTATTTATTTTAACTTATTTTGTTTGAGGTCCCCTTTTCACTGGCTTCAGAGTTGAATTCTTTCTTCCTTTTGGTTTTCTGCCCTCCTACGCTTGGTCCAGTGGTTTGTGTAAGCTTCATATAGGATGAGATTTGTGCTGAGTTTGTTGTTGTTGTTTGTTTGCTTGTTTTTCCTCTGATGGGCAAGGTTGAGAGAGGTAGTAATCCTGTCTGCTGATGATTGGGTTTGTATTTTTGTTTTGTTTGTTGTTTAGGTGAGGCACCCTGCCCAGAGTGCTACTGGTGGGTGGGTGATACCAGAACTTGTATTCAAGTGGTTTCTGTTGAGTGAGTTCTCACTATCTGATACTCCCTAGGGTTAGTCTAGGGTCCTGGAGTCAGTGCCCCCACTCCAAAAGCTCAAGGCTTGATCTCTGGTCAGGAACAAAGTTTCCACAAGTGGTTTGTTATGGAATTAATTGAGATTAAAACAAATACCTAAAATGAGAAACCAAAGATGAACCCCAGTCAAATGGCAGTTACAAAATCAGGGAAATAATAATTAAAGAAATGGAATATGCACGTATACCTCTACACCCATAAGCAACGTCAAAACAGTCCAATAAAAATAAAGTACAGAAATTTACCCGGCAAAGAAAGGAAATCAAAAATTATATCCACATTCATAACTCTTAAAGAGCATTTGCTGGAATAAGAAACATCTGGCATGTGATCCTCTCTTATCTTATGTGGTGAGCAATAGAGAATAGAATGGTTTTTGAAAGCTACTTGAAGATGCTAACAGTTAATTAAAATTCCAGAGAAAAATAGGTCTTAAACATTGAACCATTAAAGCATTAGGTACTTGAAACTGAGTAAATATAAAAACACTGCACACTGTCATCTAAAGGAATGAGAAGCCTTATTAAAGCTGCTATCATCTTTGACATTCTATCACTATTGAGAATGATGTTACTTGTGGATATGTTATACATGGCCTTTAAAGCATTGCATAATATTCTTTCTGTCCCCAATTTGTTAAGGATTTTTATCATGAAAGGATAATGCATTTTGTTAGATACTTTTTATGCACCCTTTGAGATGATCATATGATTTTTTCTTTCATTCTATTAATGTGATGGAGCACATTTACTGATTTGCCTATGTTGAACCATTCTTGCATCTCAGGAAAGTTGGTTGTGGTGTATGCCCTCAATAATGAGTTGTTGACTTCATTTTGCTAACATTTGGTAGAGAATTTTTGTATCTATTGTCATGAGAGTTATTCGTCTAGTTTTATTTTCTTCAGAGAAATAGAAAAAAAAATCCTAGAATTTGTACAGCCATAAAAGACTCCACTGAGCCCAAGCAATCCCAAGAAAGCAGAACAAAGCTGAAGGCATCACACTTTCTGATTTCAAGCAATATTACAAAACTACAGTAATTGAAACGGTATGATACTGACATAAAAATGGACCTATACACCAATGGAACAAAATAGATAGCCAGAATTAAACCATCATGTTTATGTTATATATATATATATATATATATATATACACCTGTGTGTATATACATGTCTATGTGTGTGTGTGTATCTATCTATATATATATACACTAATATACCAATATACAATTAGCTATTATTCAGTGTGAGGAAGAAGGAAATCTTGCTATTTGGAACAGTAAGATATGGTTGGACTTGACAGCATTATGCTAAATGATATAAATCATATAGAGAAAGACATACTATATATTAGTTACATATGTAATCTTAAAAACCTGAACTTAAGGAAGGAGAATGTAGAATGGTGGTTACCAGTGCTGGGGTCTGGGAAAATTGGGGAGATGTTGCTATGGTGTACAAACTCATAACCAGTACATAAAAAAGTTCCAGAGATTTAATACAGAGGATAGAAATTATAGTCAACAATATCAGATTACAAACTTTAAAGCTGCTGAGAGATCTGGTTTTTATCATATACCCACAAAAAAATTATAATTATGTGATGTGCTAGAGGTGTTAGTTACACTAGTAATCAAACTGCAATACACAAATGTATCAAATTAACACACTATACATGTTAAATGTACACAATGCTTTATGTCAATTATATATCAATAAAAAAAATAAATAATTATTTCAAATATACAAAGTATCTTTGAACTGGACAATTAAAAAAAAAAAAACTATAAAAATGGGCCAAATGCCTCAACAGACAATTAACAAAAGAATATAGACAGATAGCAAAGACACAGAGAAAAGATGTTTTACAACATATGTCTTTAGGGAAATGTTAATTAAACCAGTGAGACACTACTACAAAACCTGTCATAATGGCCAAAATCCAGAACTCTGGCAATACCTGGTGCAGGGGGTAGAGTGGTAGGAATGCAAACTTGCACAGGAACTTTGGGTGACAGTTTGGTGGCTTTTTACAAAACTTGCCATATAACCATACAAATGTAAACCTTGGTATTCACCCAAAGGAGCTGAATACTTCTGTCCTCACATAAATCTGTACATGGTTGCTTATTGCAAGTTTATTCATAATTGCCAAAACTTGGAAGCAAACAAGATGTCTTTCAGTAAGTGAATGGATAAACTGTGACACATTCACAAAATGGAATCCTATTCAGTACAAAAATAAATGAGCCAAACCAAATCATAAAAAGACATGAAGTCACCTTAAATGAATAGTGTGTGTGTGTGTGTGTGTGTGTGTGTTGTCAGTCAGTCGTGTGTGACTCTTCGCGATCCCATGGACTATAGCCCAACAGGCTCCTCTGTCCATGGAATTCTGCCATTCCTTTTTCCAAGGGATCTTCCCAATCCACATTGCAGGCAGAACCTTCTGACTCAACACAGAAGCCCAAAATGCATATTACTAAGTGAAAAAAGCCAACATTTCAGGTATATATAATGTTTATCATATAGTTTAGAGTTTAAGACAAGAAGAAAAATTCTGCAATATGTTCAAATATAGAATCATTATGTTATAAACCTGAAGCTAATAAAATGTTATTTGTCTATGATACATCAAAAAATTAAGGAAGAATAAAAGCTTCTTCCTTTCAATTTTATACATGTATTAATTAAAATTTAAACAAATTTAAGAAATATATTAAAAACATTCCAGGAAAGACTGATAGCTAAGAAGTCCAAACTCTATTGTATATGCAAATAACATTTCATGTACTTATATTATTTGCATATATTCTGTTATTAAACTTGAAAATTTGACCTTAGTTGAGCTAACGTATCATTTTGACAAAAAAAACTGACTTAATTGAATTAATAAAAGTTAGCTACATAGTTTCAACTTTGTTGAAACCAAATGTGGAACTCAATTAAACCCTCTAAAATAGTTTACCTTGAATAATCTTTTATACAGTTTTAAATAATCCACACACTAAATTTTTTTAAATCACAAAGAATTTAGATATGGGAGGAAAAACAATAAAGCATTTGATCTGAATAAAATATCTTATTTCAAGAATAAGTATACTGTAAGTGAATCATGTTTTGAAAATATGTCAAATATATTTTAAAGTATTACTATACTTATTTTCTTGAGTTCTAGGTCAAAACAGGTATCTGAATCTTATTAAATTCATTTTGTTGTGAAAATTATGTTTGCTACATTTTAATACTTAAGCCACTCAATTTTAGAAAATAATGCATTTTTTCCCAGTTTTCAGAAACAATTACTTTTCATGACTCAACACAGTTTTTGATTGAGTCTGTCAGAAAAACTTGTATAGTTCTCTTGCTGTAATAAATAGGATATTCAGGCTCTAATTTCCATAAAAAATAGATTTTTGAAAACAACAATTCTAGGATTTATTAGATTTTCCAGCAAAGCACTGTAATTATCACATACATCAACCATAACTAGTGTTTAATACAAGTGCCAGTTGTGATCATTTGCTGATTTTCAAGAAATACCAAAGATGTATTTGCAGTTTATCTTAAAATGATGAGTTCAGAGGACTAAGTTTTTCCTTAAATTTTGAATAAATAATTTTATAAAGAATGTAATAACTTTCTATCAGAATTTACAAAGCTGCATGAAAGTTTAATTTATTTTTTCCCTTTGATCCTAGTAGGACATTAGGTATCTATCCACTGGGATGTGAAATTCACCCCAATTTCTTTTCTGTTGTTTCATATACTCTGATTTTTCTGGCTGTACACTTACTTGACTGTTCTCAAATTTTCTGAACTGATACTTGAGAGCAGCTCACACTGTATAAATGGGAAAGCTTAGATCAAAGAAAAATATAAAAAGACATCTTGAACATGATAAAACATTTAATAAATAATGAGTTAAAAAGCACAAAAATAAAAAGTTTCATTTCTCACCAACTCAATTCAGAAACATAAGCTACTATATAATCACTCAATATTCTACAAATTCAGGTGTGATATGCACTATTCCAGTGATATTTAAAGTTATACATTTGTAAAAGATGGAATAAAATTATGCATTAACTATTTTACTCTTGATGAGTGATTTATTTGATATTTTTCTCAATTGTATGTCTATTTTCAATGAAATCATGCTATGTGATTCTGGAGTGATTAATGATTAATAAATAGGAGGATGGGCTTACCAGGTGGCTCTAGTGATAAAGAACCTGCCTGCCAATGCAGGGGACATAAGAGATGCAGGTTTGATTCTTGGGTAAGGAGGATCACCTGGAGGAAGGCATGACAACCCACTCCAGTATTCTTGTCTGGAGAGTCCCCATAGACAGAGGAGCCTGGCAAGCTACAGTCCACAGGTCACAAGGAGTCAGACACAACTGAAGTGACTTAGCATGCAGCATGTACGCAGGCAAATAAGAGTATAAAACTTAAATGTTACTACAAAACTGACAAAATGATTTTAATATATGTTATTGATATAAACTATGGCTCCTAGTTACACATAAGTGAAGATAGTTTAAGCAATATTATTAGAGGCTTTGACAACACAACAAAAATCAAAGTTATTGCAGATTATCTCATGCTTCTATAGCTCCCTCTCATAGATTTCCAACTAATAGTAGGTGATTATAGGACCTGAGGGGCTTCCCTGATAGCTCAGCTGGCAAAGAATCCACCTGCAATGCAGGAGGCCCCAGTTGGATACCAGGGTCGGGAAGATCCCCCAGGATAGGCTACCCACTCCAGTATTCTGGACTTCCCTGGGGGCTCAAATGGTAAAGAATCCTCTTGCAATGCTGGAGACCTGGGTTTAATCCTTGAGTTGGGAAGAACCCCTGGCAGAAGGCATGACAAGCCACTCTAGTATTGCATGGAGAATCTAATGGACAGAGGAGCCTGGTGGGTTACTGTTCATGGGGTTGCAAAGAGCAGACACAACAAGCACAGCAGAGCATAAGATCTGAGATACCCTATAATAGAATATTGCTTACATTTAGTAGGAATTATTTGAAAAATTAAAATAAGATCCACTTTGAGAATGAAATTTTTTTTAAGATTACCTATAGAGACTACTCAGAGCAGATTTTTCCTATCAATAATTGTAGCAAAGTGGGAATTTTAAACATAAGAGAGTTTAAAAATTCAAGGCATTTCATGTCCTCTGTCATCAAAGTCTTCTTGGTCACTCAGTTGTGTCTGATTCTTTGTGACCCCATGCACTGTACCCTGCCAGGTTCCTCTGTCCATGCAATTTTCCAAGCAAGAGTACTGGAGTGGGTTACCAATCCCTTCTCCAGGGATCTTCCTGATCCAAGGCTAATGGATCACAGGTGGATTCTGATCTGATGCCAATTTTAAATATATGATTTAGCAGAATGATACACAGCTGAAACTCTGAAATCATACAAATCATAACCTATGGTTGCTCAAATAATATAATTTATTGCACCAGTTTTATTATCACAATCTGATGAATGACTCAGTTAGATAAATTTGAACTTCCAGAGAACTCCTAACATTTATTTCATTCATTAAGAAGGACAAATAAATTTATACATAGTCCTGTACTATAATATGAGACCACCAGGTAATAACTCATTGTGGTTGGTGGCCCAGATCAAAATCTGTCTTACTTTCTGATTTCAATAATATAAAATAACCCCAAACACTTTACTAAAGATTAAATTTAGTAATCTTCAATCTAGGATAACAATCCTTGGTTTTCATTTCCTCTTTTTCTTCGCCCCTTTCCACTAACCCATTAAGTCAGCAAAAAACAAACAAATCCAAACCGTATGTTGTACAATTTATAACAACTTATATTCAACAATCTAACTTGTATATGAAATAAGTGGAGATTTATTTACAATTCCAGTTGATTATCCAATTTTCCTTCTTATACAGAGTAACTGCATTACATTATAGATGATCTTCCTGAATATATGAATTTGATTCAACTTTAATGAGTTTCTAGAGTATTGATAACATAATAACATAATCTTTTAAAATTTATTTTAAATTATATTGTTAAAAATGTAAGCACAGATTAATAGGAAATACTTTATGGACAATGCATTGGTTTAAAAAATTTAGTAAAATCTTGATTATTCTTTAGGTGATGAAACTGGTTTAATATCTTATTTTTCAGGACATAGACACCTTCAAGGATGCGAAGCTGTCCCCAGTAAATTTTCAGAGTACAAGGATTTAAAGATTGACAATATATATTAGATGGTTAAATTCTTTGACAATCACAATAAAAAAGACTGTCCTCTTAAGGAGGTTTTACAGATTATTAAATATAATAGAAGTTAGATATCTTGATCCTACCTGGTGCATTGATGAGAGCATTTCATTGCAATTATATTCATATCAAATGACTAAAAATTTTCAAACAATCCCAGGCAGCTTCTGGCATGTGACTGATTGCTTCTGAAACATATCAGAACCCCCTGAGCAGAAGTAGCATTAAAAGCTTAAGTCTAGACATGAGGTCACCATGTCATTATTACATTCTATTGAAAGGAAAAAGTGATATACTAGTGATGAAAACATGGTACTTTTGATGGAGATTTCTATTGAAAACTTATTTATTTTTGTTTGAATTCATTTTGAGACCCACTGTCGTTAGAACAACCTGGAAAAACATGTGTTGTTCTCTCTTCAAACAATGATTCCTTCAATTTGCTCGACTCATGACGTCTAGCCTGGAGAAAGAAATGACAACCCACCTCACTAGTCTTGCCTGGGAAATCCCATGGACAGAGGACCCTGGCGGGCTAAAGTCCATGGGATCACTAAAGAGTTGGACACAACTTAGTAACTAAGCAACAAACATGAATTCTAGAAACCTATTAAATTGGTGCTGATTCTTCATAAATCCCTGGAAGCCTATTTATATTTTCTTACCTCCAGTATCAACATGAATAAATTTTACTGTTTCCTTTAATGGAAGTTTGGTCTATTCTACTTTTGAGAAGATGAGAAGGCCTGAGCCTGGCAATTAGGTTAAAAAGCAACTATAGAAACAGTAAAAGCTCAGTCAAGAAGCATGTTTACTATTTGAAATAGTATTGAATCAGCTGAGACTGTTGTTTGCAGGTAGCCAGAGAACTTACTTCTGATTATTGATAAAAAGGGCATTTATTTCATAGATCACATACTTTCATAGATTTCATATTCCACACTGGTTCCTTACTGTTTGCTTTCATTCCTCCCCCTTTATTTCCACTTTCAGATACAGCTCATTCTTCAAATATCCACATGACATCAGCTGTCACCCTATCTACACATTTTAACCTAACTCACTAATGTGAGCAAGGTGAAAACCAGCGGTTAGGCCTACATTTTCCTGGTCCAATAAAAAGAAGAGAGGTTTTGTTTTGTTTTGTTTTGTATCTTCTGACAAACTTTTACATATGTCCAGGATTGATCCTGATTGAAACATCTTAATGGGTATATTTCAACTGATATGGATCAATGTGGCTAGAGTGATCAAACTGCACTGTTTGGACAATGATGTGTCACACTGCCTGGCATAAATACCTGGACTCTTTGACCCTGGGCAGGATCACATGAAACAAACTTGGAGTTATACATGTAGCTTCATTAAGATACATGACCGCCAAATGGGCAAGATTCAGTTGAAAAAGACATTTCAGGCACTCTTACCAGTAGAAAATGAAATGGTGATTGGATAAGGAAAATCAGCCCATCTTCTCCTTATCAAGACATTAAGGTAATTGCCCAGAAAATAAATTTCACAATTTCTTACACAGAGTTAGAAAAAAAAGATGTGCATGATATATATTAATGGAATTAAAAATTACCTAAGTATGAAGTTAAATATGAAGTTAATATATTTATAATATGTTAAATATATGCTTGTCATAGTTTTTATTAATATTTGATGAATATTTCATTTTTCTTCTTGTTGTACTCCTTCTGAAGTGGGGTCATATATAATCCTTGGTCTGGAGATCTCAGGGTTGACTTGCTTGGATGATGCACTGTGAGTAGAAATGCCACATATGACGCTTGACAGAAGTTTTATAAAGTCATTGTGTAATTTTCCATGTCTTTTTTTTTTTTCTCTCAATCACAATGACTTTGAATGCACCTGAAGAGAAGCTGGGAAGTGGAATAAGAATTTAATGCAGCAAAATGAGGCTGATATGATTAGACATGTAGTTTAAATAAAAAATAAACACTTGATATAAGTCACTGAAAGTTTGAGGTTATTTGTTGCTGCAGTATGCTAGTACAAATCCTGACTAATATTTTTTTTCTTATCTTATATCAAGAACTGCATAGTCAAAGTAAAATAAAAAGGTTAAGTTATTACAGTCATCCATTATTTTAGGGTGCTCTTCCATCAATTTTGGAGAATGGAGAATTAACACAATTTAATTATAGATTAAACAGTCAGACACAACTGAGCAACTAAGCACATTGGCACAATTATCATTTGAAAACAAAGATAAAGAAATAAAGATAGAAGAAATTAAACATCACCTATGTCCCTCAGGATTAAATTAACTGAAAATACTATTGTGGAAAATATCCTTTAAAGACAGGTTTTATTATCTTAAAACCAAAAAATAATATTATATTTCTTTATTCGGATACACTCATTTATATTATGCAAGCCTCCACCCTTCTTGACTACAGATTATTTTATGCCATTAACCTTGAGAAACCTTAAGGAATGCTAATGTATAGATATTCAACAGACGAGTCCTTGTCTATTCTTTCACCCCTTAAATCATTAACCTAGCCCACTCAGATAGCTACTACCACCCTGTGATTTTTATATCAAACACAAATAAAAGCCCATCAGCTAATATTCTAATAGCTAAGTGAAGGTCACTCAGTTGTATCCAACTCTTTGCGACCCCATGGACTTTTACAGTCCATGGAATTCTCCAGGCCAGAATACTAGAGTGAATAGCCTTTCCCTTCTCCAGGGGATCTTCCCAACCCTGGGATCAAACCCAGGTCTCCCACATTACAGGCAGATTTTTTACCAGCTGAGCCACAAAGGAATCAGGCAAGATTATTTTACCTGAAAAAAAAAAAATAAAACACAAGCTTCCTAAAAGATTAGGGGATTAAAAATAAGGAACTTTAAACAAAGACAGCTAAAAAACATTCCATTTAACATGATTATTAATAAAGAATTTTAACTACAGTCTCTGTCCATTCAAGATTGGCTTTTATTTTATGTAATTAAATACTCCCAAACTACAAAAAGTTTGCTATGTGCTAGATTCCAAAAGGTTATTTTCCAAAGAATCAATAAAAACAAAACACATTTCTAAGATTAATACATCTTTTTTCCTATTTCTATAGAACAGGATTTTTTTTACAGTGTATATAAGAACCTAGCCTATTCAGAATAATTTTGGCAAAAAAATCAGTCATGAAAGCTATGTGAATCCCATATATCAGTGGGGAAGGAGTGTCTTACCCAAAGCCATCCCTAGTCATTGATCCATGAGTTCTTCCTTTTTGTTATCTTATTAGATTTTTTGGCACTCTTCTTAATCATTTTTGGAAATGTTTAGATGCTCTCATACTTGTCTTTGCAAAGAGGAGACTCAGCTAATCATCTTGGTACAACCAGCTTCCTTGAGACGTTTGTAGTTTCCTCAAGCTTCAGTAGGGAAAAAACAAAGCAGTCTGCTTGACCTCAAATCCTTTTATATGCCTGGGGTTTCTATCTGTGTTTCTCATCCACTGGGATTTCATAGGCAAAAGTCACAACGTTTAAAAAAAAAATGTGCAAAAAGTAATATAGTAGAATCTTAGTTAACATTCTAAAATTCTAAAACTAAGATAAACGTATGAATTTATATATATGTATACATGTATCATGTAGATTGTTTAAAGATTCTAAGGAAACTGCATTATAAACTTAAATTCTGTTTCCTTACGTTTCCACAAAATTCTGTATGGAAATATACCCGTATTTTGATTCATTAGAGTATGTGGTGGTTTTTGTTTTTGTTTTGCTGTAGAACATTTTGTGGTTTGAATATTTCAAAACTTACTTTGATAATTTTGGATTTTTTATAAGTAAATAATCTTCAAATTGCTTTCATAAATAATTAAAAAGACAATTGTAATCACAGTTTGGGAAACATTCTGAAATTCTTTGAGGATAGAGCCCTAAGAAGTAGAATTATTGAGTGAAATAATATGGATATATTTAAGAATTTTGTTATGCACTACAATATTGCCCTCCAAACAGTGCTATACATGTCCTCCCACAATGGATATTTGTGTCTGTTTCAGCACATCTCTTCAACAATATGAATGACATATTTTGCTCTTCATCAATAGGTAAAATGATTCATTATAAAAATGATTCAATTTCTCACAAAGTCAAACAATGTCTCGTAGATATATCTGTATGATAGTCTGCAGATTTTCTATACATGGCCTTTCTATACATGGCCATTTTTAACTTAATGATTTTATTACTAATCTGTAAGAACAAATTATATACTAGATATTTTCTAGATTTTAATCCTGTATAATACATTATAAATATACCTGCTAAGTTAGTTTGCCTTTTAATTTTGTTATTTCAGAAATGTAGAATCTGTTAATTTATAACTATACAAATCTATCAAATTTACATTTATATTTTTTATTAGCACTTATACTCAGCAAAATCTTTTTGCATGGCTAAATATCCAACTATGTATAAGTCTTTTATAGTTTCATCTATTATATTTAACATAGTTGATATTTAGACATAACATCTATCTATAAAATATAGTTAACAAATTATCATAATTCCCTGTGTAAAATCTCTTGATAATATTCCATATCAGAAATCCATTTAAAAAAAATAACCTTTCCTTACGTCTTTTGTGGAAGCTAACCACATACTAGATATTCAAATTCACTTCAAATATCTCTTGGAAGTTATTCTAATATGGCCACATTGGAATATACATATTATGGATATTTCCTTTGATGTAATTTCATAGTATCTTGATATAATCCCTATTAGAAAACCAAAGAATGTACTATCTCCCAATAACCTGATTTTCCCCAGGTTTATATTAAATGCACAAATGAACATTCAAAACTCTGTAGATCTGCATTTTCAATGACATTTTGGAAGTCGGGGGCCAGGATTTTGAAAAGAATGCCATTTTTTTTGTGTTGTTGTTGTGTTGTTCCTCTTTCAACTTCCTATCAGGGTTACATAGACATATCGGTCACAATTTTTCTCGCTCAGAGACTGCATATCTGTTTTATATCAGCAAGATTCTTTTCCATGTCAGCTGCACTCAGGGACATAGAGTGTAAGAAAAATTTCAAACTGTCCGAAATATCAGTAAGACACAGCAGGGTAGACACAGAAAACAGAAATGAGAGTCACGTGTTTCCTTTCTTGGCATAATCCTGGAATCCAGGCATTGATTTCACTTCTATTTTATTGGTTAAAACAGATAATGTGTCCTCATCTAATATCAACAGAGGGGGTATCATCAACAATGAATATGAAAAGATAGGAGCCATTCATAATGGTGAATAGCTCCATCACCATAAGGTAAACAGTTAATCTATGAAAGCAAAAGGAAACTATGTGGAGTCAGGGTAAAAAATTGCCCAACACTGGAATCCAGATCAATGTTAGACCTCAGATATTAAAATTAAATAAAGTAGATTTAAACAATCTAGACAAATGTGTTACTATGAAAGACATTGAAATATATTCCTTTAAAAATGTTTCAAACCCAGATAACTTTATACATAAGTAGTTTATTATAACTTGAGGAGTGTCTGACTTTTTTTAAGATTTCCTCAGCTTTTAAGTTTCTGTACGTATTTTAAAAACATTATATGAAAGAAACAAGTTGTTAGTAAAATCTAACAAATATAGTGTAAAAATGAGAGATTATGCAAAAGTTTTCATAAAAATGCTAGCACATTTGATCCAGCATCATGGTAAAAAATAATATTCCTTGATCAAACGAGGTATACAAATGAGTGCAAGCTTGTCTTATGAACAATAACAAAGGGTAGTATTTTTTACCTCAGCAATTCAGCCACATACACTATTAAGGAAATGAGATCCAGCAAGCCACATGGCAGGGAAGAAAACAAAAACAAAAATGTGATTTTACATATTCCTTTGGCTTCCCAGGTGGCACTGTCAACGCAGGAGATGACAGAGACTCAGGTTAGACCCCTGGTTGGGCAGATCTCCTGGAGTAGGAAACAACAACCTGCTCTAGTCTGGAACCTGCTCTAAACTTCTCTGGAAAATTCCATGAACAGAGGAGCCTGGTAGGCTACAGTTCACGGGGTCACAAAGAATCCCACATGACTTAGAGACTAAACAACAAAAACAAATGATGTTACATATCATCTAATCTAAATGGAGAGCTAAATTGTTGTTAGGCATCCTCCTGGGCTTACTAAAAGGTAGTCAAGTTGGTACTTAAACCAAAAGCTAATTTATTTGCCAAAGGTTGCATAGTAAGTGGCAAGGAAGAGATTTTAATGCAAATCCAGGCAGTATCAATACTCATGACACAGAACACTCTCTGTGTTTTCTAGAAGACAGTGTATGATCTTACAGCTTAGATTATAGTTTCCATAATCTTTCTAGGCAAGATGACAACTACTTTGTGACCCCAGGAACTGTAGCCTACCAGGCTCCTCTGTTCACGGAATTTCCCAGGCAAGATTACTCACACAAGAATTACCTCGCACTGGTCAGAATGGCCATCATCAAAAAGCCTACAAACAATAAATGCTGGAAAGGGTGTGGAGAAAAGGGAATCCTCTTGCACTGTTTGTGGGATACAGTCACTATAGAAGATTCCTTAAAAAACTAGGAATAAAACCACCATATGACCCAGCAATCACACTCCTAAGCATATACCCTAAGAAAATCAAAACTGATAAAGACAGATGTACCCCAGTGTTCACTGCAGCACTTTTACAACAGCTAGAACATGGAAGCAACTGAGATGTCCATCAATAGATGAAGGCATAAAAAATTGTGGTACATATACACAATGGACTATTACTCAGACATAAAAAGGAATGCATTTGAGTTCATTCTAATGAGGTAGATGAACATAGAGCCTATTATATATGAAGTCAATCAGGAAGAGAAAGCTAAATACTGTATACTACTGTATATACATATATGTAATCTAGAAAGATGGTGCCGATGAATTTATTTGCAAGACATCAGTGGAGGAAAAGACATAAAGAACAGAATTGTGGACACTGGGAGAGGGGAGAAGAGGGTGAGGTGTATGGGGAGAGTACCATGGAAACTCACATTACCATGTGTGAAATGGATAGCCAATGGGAATGTGCTGTACATCTTAGGGAACTCAAAGAGGAGCCCTGTATCAACCTGGAGGGGTAGGGTGGGGAGGGGCATGAAAGGGAGATTCAAGAGAAAGGGGACATGTTTTTAAATTTAAAAATGGAAATTAAAAAAATAAAATCTTACCACAATTGCTGCTGTTGTTTCGTCAATAAGTCATGTCCAACTCTTGTGACCCCATGAGCTGTAGACCACCAGGTTCCCCTGTCCGTGGGATTTCTCAGGCAAGAATACTGAAGTGGGTTGCCATTCTCTTCTCCAGTGAATCTTCCTGACCCTGGGATCAAACCCATGTCTCCTGCACTGGCAGGCAGGTTCTTTACCACTGAGCCACCAAGGAAACCCTTACTAAAATTATTAGTTTTCATAAATGCCATTGACAAATATTTTAAAAATGAGGTAGTAAAGGAGGTATAATTCATAGCATAAACAGGAGTACCCAAATACAATTTCAAGTAGATCTATGAAGTAATTAAATGAAGGGGAAAACCAAGTACCAGACAACAGGAAAGAAAGATTTTTAAAAAATTTCCTTCCTGTGTTTTTGCAAGGCAAATCCTAAGGAAGTTAATTTTCTTGTGTCCTCTATCACACACTTTTGACAGGTGTACTAGTCATTCAAGTACATAAAAGAAGACATTAAGAAATTGATAGAATATTGTGTTCCTGAAGAAGATGACATAATATTATAAAGACATTAGTTTCCTATAAAGCTCCATACAAATGTAAATTTATTCCATTTAACACTGATGAAAAAAGTGGAACTTTACAGAAATTATTCTGACATCATCTGGAAGGATACATGGTTAAAGACAACTAAGGAAAATTTTTAAAGAAAAATAATTGGAGGGGATTATCTACCAGGTACTAAAGTGTTTTGTATGCTAAAGCAAATTTAATGAGTATTTTACTGGCTCAAATATATTAAATCAGACTAGTAAAACAAAGCAAAGAGCAAGGAATTAAACTATTTTTTCCGGTTCATATCTACTGAGCTCCTAGTAAAATGCTAAGCTCTGTGTATACATACTGTGAACAAGCTTATGGCTTTTCCTTAAGTACAACTAATAATTTTTCCTAAGGTTTTTTTTTTTTTCTTCAGTATATCGGGCATTCTTTTAAATAAAATGAATCTTTCCCACTGATCTCATGCTTATTATCTTTTAAAATGTTTTTGCTGATCCAACTTTAAGGTTTTATTTTCTGGTCAAATGGTACTTGGGACTATAGTGAATACATGCTCCCTTAGTATTCTGAACTATCACTATCTATTGAAAGCTAGTGAACATTCTTCTTAAACAATAATTTAGAAGGATGGTCTATTTATCCATCCACTTGTCTATTTTTGACATATCCACAGTTGCAAGAAGAGATCAGGGACCCTATTCCACACAAAGGAAAGTTTCATTGATTCTGTAGCAGTCAGAGCACTTATCCTGTCCCAAAGAGTGAAGGTATAATTCTAATATCAAGAATTTTCCACATAAATTTTAGGAACACTTGTTTCAGTTCTGTGAAAATATGTCATGGGTAGTTTGATTGGGATTGTGTTAAATCCGTAGGTTGCTTTGGGTAATATGGCTATTTTAACAATATTAATTGTTACAATCCAAGAGCATGGATAGCTTTCATTTCTTTGAATTATCTTAGATCATAAAATTTATATGTAACCATAAGAGACACAGGATTATCAAAGAAATCCTGAGGAAAATAACAAAGCTGGAGGCATAATCCTCTAAGACCTCAGACAATACTTCAAAATATAGTAATCTAAAGAGCATGATATTTACACAAAAACAAGCATATTAATTAATGGAACAGAACAAAGAGCCCAGAAATAAACCTTCACACTTTTGGTCAATTTCTGACAAAGGAAGCAAGAATATACAATCAAGAAAACATAGTCTCTTCAGCAAGTGGTGTTTGGAGACTGGACAGCCAGGTACATGCAAATCAATGGGGTTAGAACACTCATTCAGACCCTACTCAAAATGGCTTAAGATATGACACCATAAAACCCCTAGAAGAGAACATAAGCAAAACATTTTGACATATGACATGAATAGTAACAATGTTCTTTTACATCAGTCTCCCAAGGCAACAGCAAAATAAACAAATGGACCTAATCAAACTTACAAGCTTTCATACAGGATAAGAAAACATAAACAAAATGAAAAGACAACTTATGGACTGAGAGAAAATATCTGCAAATGATGTGATTGACAAGGCCTTAATATCCAAAATACATAGACAGCTCATGTACAGCTCAGTAACAAACAAACAACCCAGTTGAAAAATATAAGATATATCTAAACATTTCTCCAAAGAAGACATACTGTGAGTTAACAGGCATATGTAAAAATGCTCAACATTGCTAATTATTAGAGAAATGCAAATCAAAACTACAGTGAGATACCACCTCACACAGGTCAGACTGGTCATCATTAAAAAGTCTAGCAATAATAAAAGCTGAACAAGGTGTGGAGAAAAGGAAACACTCCTTTAGTGCTGGTGGGAATGTAAATTGGTATAGCCACTATATAAAACACTATGGAGGTTTCTTAAAAAAAACTAGAGTTGCCATATGATCCAGCAATCCCACTCCTGGGCATATATCTGGGGAAAACTAATTCAAAAAGACATACACACCCCAATGTTCACAGCAACACAATCTACCACAACTAAGACTTGAAAAGTGACCTAAATATCCTTTGACAGATGAATAAATAAAGAAGATGTGACATATACGTACACATTGTGTGTGCATATACATATATATGTATGTGTGTATAATGGAATACTACTAAGCCATAAAAAAGAATGAAATAATGCCATTTTCAGCAACATGGATACACCTAGAGGTGATCATATGAAGTGAAGTAACTCAGAAAAAGACATTTAATACTTTGTGACTTACACATGGAATCTAAAGTATGATGCCAATGCACTTTTTTACAAACCAGAAATAGACTCACAGATACAGAAAATAAACTTATGGTTACCAAAGGGAAAATGGGGAGAGGCATAAATTAGAAGTTTGGGATTAGCAGATATAAATAACTATGTATAAAATTGATAAACACCAAGGTCCAACTGTATAACACAGAGAACTATATTCAATAACTTGTGACAAACAATAATGGAAAAGAATATGAAAAATAATATATATTTATATACATTTTATATGCTTATATATATGTATAATACTGAATTACTTTGCTATATACTAGACACTAACACAACATTGTAAATCAACTACACTTAAATAAAGAGTATTCCAATCATTTATTCTTCTAGCCTTTACCCTTTCTTGCCAGTTTCCTATGTGTGGATTTAAGGAGATACCTTATACCTTATACCTAGATGTGTTAATTTCTTTCCATTTATGAAAATAAGAAATATAGAACTAATGTGTAAGAACAATAGGATGTTCTGATTCTGTTTAGACTAAAAGACAGCATTTAGACAACAGTTTTTGTATCTTTCCTGTCCAATGAGATTTCTATGTCTCTCTAAATAATCTGCCTGCAGTGTGGGAGACGAGGTTCAATCCCTGAGTCAGGAAGAGCCCCTGGAGGAGACCATGGCAACCCAATTCAGTATTCTTGCCTGGAGAATTTCATGGACAGGGGAGCCTGGGGCCTGGTGGGCTACAGTTCATAGGGTTGCAGTGTCGGACACGAATGAATGACTAACACACAGGTGCATAGACACATGGTAATAGGTAGAAATGTTACACCATTTTAACACTTACTTGATCTTCCATTTTGACTGAAGGCAACTAAAAGGATTATTTGAAAGTGAAGTCGCTCAGTCGTGTCCAACTCTTTGCGACCCCGTGAACTGTAGACCACCAGGTTCCTCTGTCCATGGGATTCTCCAGGCAAGAATACTGGAGTGGGTTGCCATTTCCTTCTCCAGGAGATTTTCCCAACCCAGGGATCGAACCCGGGTCTCCCGCATTGCGGGCAGACGCTTTATCCTCTGAGCCACCAGGGAATACAGAACTCTTATTCTGCTGTTTGCCATCTTATTTATCAATATGACTAGTTCCCAAATGGTGTTAAAATGCGCCACCTGGGAAGCGCCAAAGCACCAGGCTATTTCCACTCTATTACAAGTTTTCATTATCTAAATAGCTAAACTCAACTGGTTACAAGCCTTAGAAGTGCTTTAGAAGTACTTCATAGGAAGGAACACTTTGATAGCTCACATTCACGCCTTTGATACTTTGTAAAAATAGGGCCGATATTACATATAAATTAAAAGGTATTAACTGAAGAATAGGTTAAATTAAAATTTTAATATTGAATATCAGACCTCTAAATGGTGTATTTCAAAAATAACTGGTGATTAATGCTAAAAATCATACATTAAATGAGTCATTTCAAATGCAGGATAGATCAACGGATTTTAATGTAACTTAATAAAACAGTTCACTGATAATGTTTCAAAATTTACACTGCAACTAGCTTTTAAGAAGCTAGCAATTGCCAAGTTTGGTATATCATCAAAGAAGAATATCCACTATTATCTCAAAAAGTCATTCAAATAATTATATTTCTAATATCATTTCTGAGTAAGCCTGGATTTTCTTTACACATCAACAAAAAACAAATTCTGCATAGACTGAATAAAAAAGGTATAAAACATACTCCTCTATTAAGGCAGAAACAAGGGAAATAATGCCACTTCTCTCAAAAATAGCTTTTCATAAATGTAGGCTTTAAATGTCTTTTATACAAACCTGTAATAAATTAATACTTTATAAAATTAATATTTTTAAAATAGTTTTCATATTTAATGTGTAAACATTAATAGCTATATCAACCATGTACTAAAGTTATATTATACAGAATGGCACATAAGAACTAATTGTTTAATATTATGGAATTTTGAGAGGCAATTATTAAACTATTGACAGCTAGAAATCTGAGATGATATCAAGATTTAAACCATACAAATCACAAAGGTTACAAATCAAAGTTTTTTATATTTTTTTCCATATATCTGCTTAATCAGCCACCACAGACATAACCCACCTAAATAAAAGCTGTATGGAGTCCTTGATAATTTCAAAGTATAAAGAATTCTTAAGATCAGAAAGTTTGAGAACTGACTTCAAATATATGATATGTATTATGCTCATAATTAATCACAGATTCTAAAACTAAATGTAATTCAAAATCTTTGATAATTATTCATAGTTATGGGGTGATCAAGATGAGTATCTAAATTATGGGCAGAGTTGGGAAAGTAATACTTACCGAACATTGAACATGAGCCATAATATCATGTCATATGATTTTCCATATTTTAGTTTGGATGTGAAATAACCATATCTATAAAGCATATGTGAAAAACATTGGAGATTTAGAAATAAACTGAAAATCTCAGAGATGCTTCTTTTGTGGTACTCAAATTTAAGGGGTTTTGAAAGATGAGAAAGGATAGTTAACTTTGGTGGAAGTTATCAAATGCACCCAGAAATTAATCAGTACTTTTGGTCTTTGATGGTATTACCTCAATTCCAGCTCATCATTCCTCATTTGGATTACTAGAGTGAGTTTGTTAAACTATCTAGAGTGTGTAAATTTTGCTTAAAATTTCCCAGTGGCACTCCATCTCATTCAGAGTCAGTCAGAATCTCAGTAGTAACTTACCTGCCCTACATAATCGGATTCTGATATAACTGAATGCTATTGCTACTGTTCATCCACTTACTTCCACCTATCCAGCCACACATAATCTTATGCTCTTGTTTGAAGAAATCAGACTTAATATACCACCAGGGCCCCTAAATATGCTATTATTCTAGCCTTGAACCCTTGAACTTCTTTCATATTGATGGCTACGTGGCTTAATATTCATTTACTCATATCTCTTTCTCAGCCACTCTCACCCTGATCACTCTACTTAAATTTTAACTGCCTAAGCCACCCTTCTCCATCTTCCCTGTTTTAATATTTTCTAATTTTCTATCTTCTAACAAAATATCATTCATTTCATTTATGTTCTGTCTCCATAACTAGAATGGATGCTCTCTGAACACAAAGATTTTTTTTTTTTTTTTTGGTTATTTTTATCATCTTTGTATCTTCAGGGATAATAATAAAGTCCAACATGTAATTTGTGTTCACAAAATATACTTTGAATGAATGAATGAATGAATGAACAAACAAGGACAGAAAACAGAAGCCTTAATCTAATATTGTGTTTAGTGGATATCTGATAATACAAAGTTGGTAGAACTTAAGAACATAAGTATGCAGAAAGATAGGAAAGAATAGAACTTGGGAATGAAGTAGTCAAGGTAAAATCATAAAGGGTTATTCATACCATGTGTAAGGTATTAAATAAGGACATTTTGAATCATAGGAGTGTGAAATAATCAAAATAAAACATTTTTACACAGAAGAAGGAGGAGAAAGTGAAGGAGAAAAAGAAAAGGAAAAATGTGAATAAGGAGGAGTAGAAAGAACTAGAGGCCAGGAGAAGGGTAGAGGGCTATCTAACTAAACTGAGTAATAAAGAGGGAAGAGATGGAAGCTGAAGTCATGGTTTAATTTCCATTATAACCAACAGAGGATAGTCTGAGAATGGAATGCTTAAAAAATATAAGTGCTTAGTAGATAAGTGAAAAAGTAAAGGTAAAGCTGACAAGACATAATCAGCAGCAGTGGCTTTGTCAGACAACTGGATATTGGAAGAAGTGGTCCACAGGATCCATTTACTTTGGCATCTACAAAGTCGTATAAACCCTTGGCAGCAGAGTTCCTCTAGTGTGGCAGAGGGAAAGCCTGAGTCTCATATTTTAAAATAAGAAACTTACAATATCCAATGGAGTGGCTCGTGCAAGACTCCTCACAGGTTATTCACCAAGATCTCAATTTTGCCAAGATCTGGTTTCTTATCACTTGACTAAAGCTTTTCCCTATATAGAAATTCTTTAGTTATATGGACAATAATAATTACAGCTAGAATCTTCCAATCTTCATTATGTTATATTAACCTCAACTTTTGGGAAACCTAGTAGTAGTAACGGAGAAGGCAATGGCACCCCACTCCAGTACTCCTGCCTGGAAAATCCCGTGGACGGGGGAGCCTGGTAGGCTGTGGTCCATGGGGTCACTAAGAGTCGGACATGGCTGAAGTGACTTAGCAGCAGCAGTAGTGGTAAACATTACTGGTATAAGCAAATTGAAGCCAGTAAATGAAGTAGAAGTAGCAAGACTTGACTTTACTATAAGAAGCAGACCGGAAAAAAAAAAAAAAAGAAACAGACCGGTTACAGGAAGAATAAACAAAAAGTGATATTTTGACAGAAACAAACATTAAATACATTTTTAAAAGCAAGTATGCTTTCCACTATATGTGAAGTACACAATTGCATATATATGAATGTATATGACTGGTAATATGCTGATCAGATATTTCATTCAAAAGAGGAAAGGACACAGTATGGAGTCTCCTTGCCAAATCCTTTAAGTATAATTCTGTTATATAAGAAAGTATCTCATTTGACTGTGAAAAAGTAACATTATTTGCTGAATATATTTCATCTACAACATCTCCTCACAATAAAGCTGGTTATAGGTGTGAGAATTAATGAAGGATCAAGGACAACTTTATTGAACACACTTCACAAATAATTCCTTAGATTGACAAGAGAAGATGGTTCTCATTATCCTGTAAGATCACCAGATATTACTTTAGTGTTGTGCTAATGAAAAATGTAAAATGCAACAGGAGCCTAAGTTCCCAAAACCTAAGTACAGATGGTCAATTGATTTTGAAAAAGAAATGAGCAGTCCACCTTTTGTCCATAACCTGAATTTCAGAGCTGGTTATCTTACCACCCTGCCCCCCATATACAAGGCATATGAAAATACAACAAAACAAAACCTTAACACAGGAACACAAATGTGTAATCACTCTACTATTAATAATAACATTAATTTTCCTCATTTGACACTGCTTCCAAACTGCTAAAAGAGCTATGAAGTAACTACACAGGAAAAAATAAACGTTTATAGTTGCCTTTAGTTCAAAATCCTACTAAAGTTAAATTTAAAAAATCATTTAATATTCTTTTCAATTTTGTTATACAAGCTGTAGCAAAGGTCAGTGAATCTGACCTGTATACAAAAGAAATTTATACCACCAAAAGAATGCTTCTCATGGAAAATTCTATATGATTCTGGACAAAAACTAACTCAGTAGTGACTAATGTTTATTACAAGTCAGTAGTTCCTCCCTCATTTTACTTTTTGTGGTATAAGCCCCAGAGTCCCAGTATAAACTAAAGGAAACAGAGAATACCAAAAGGACACATATTGTCTTACTAACCTTTGCAAGTGGAAGTCCAGAGCCAAATTTGATTTAAACTGAATAAATGCCATAAATGTTGCAACTCAATAATCATAAAGCAATTTATACCTATTTCTTGCAAAATTCCTACTAGTTATCCAGTGCTTGATATTCTGATTACACTTTACCAGAAATAATTTACCTTAGATAAAGCATGGTAGATGAATTTAACCAAAAATAGAAAGTTGTATGAGCCTGAGAATGATAAATTAGAAAAGTAAAGAAGCTGTTTTATTTCAAATATTTCTTTCAAAGTTGTTGAAAAAGTCATGTTTAAAAGATCCATAGTATGTATATCAATAATATGACTAGATACAAAAAATATGGAAAAAGGAATTTTCACTAAAGGAGAAGTAAAGCAAAAGAAGATTTTTTTTGCCTATTAAACTTTGCAAATAAGTTTCACAACTTATGTTGTGAACTTTATGTTCCACTTCTATACAAATTCAAATTTTCAGACTTTAATCAATGATGCTAAATAAATCACATCAAAATGAAATAAGCTGTTTTTCATGATTTAAGGTGAAAATGTAAAGAAAATATCTTAGTATCATTATTTAAACCTCTTCTATGCCATTTGGAATGAAATTTTGCATCCTTGTTACGGAAAAAAGATTAAAACATTTTCTAATAGACATTCAAGAGTCTCTTTATTGATTATTTAGCAAATAGCTTTCACATCATTGAACAGAGATCCCAAATAGTATTATTATAAACCAAATGGATGATTTCCATCTGATATGACAATCTAGACGCTATTAGTATGTTACTTTGCCATACTACACAACCTTAACTAGAACACCAGTTCCCTCTATATTATCACTGGGTGGCGTTATCATTCCCAAAGTGGACACGTTGTCTACATGACCTAAAACGGCTCCGGCACCAAGAACACGGTCCAGAAAGCCTGAGAAAGGAGTAGATAAGGAAAGACAGGCTCTTTTTCTTCAAAGACACAACATGAACATTTCAAAAACCACAACCACTGTCATCCCAATGGCCCAGACATGACACAGACCTACCTGCAAATCACTCTGGGAGAAGCACAGTCTTTATCCTGGACAGCCATATATAGTGGTAAGATTTGGAATACTGTATCTATGAAACTGATAATCATATGGAAGGGGAGAGTGGATGCTGGAGAACCATAGCTGTCTCTGCAACATGTTCTCTTTCAGTTTTCAGTTCCTGTACTGTACTCATTTGCTTCAGTTGTCTCCAACACTTTGAGACCTACGGCCCCGTAGCCCGGCAGACTCCTCTGTCCATGGGATTCTCCACGCGAGAATACTGGAGTGGGTTGCCATTTCCTTCTCCAGGAGATCTTCCCGAGCCACGGATCGAACCCACGTCTCCTATGTCTTCTGCATCGCAAGTGGATTCTTTACTGCTGGGCCACGGGGGAAATCCCTTTCAGTTTCCATCCTTATATAAATAAAAATCTAGAAAGAAGTCATTTGTTCAAGAGAACTGAATTTATAGTAAGAACTTTACATACTTTTAAGCAGGTGGGTTAAAAGCACTTGCATGTCCTTGAAGTCAAGTGTATAGAGGTTTAAAAGGGAAAGAAATAATTAAGCAAAAATCAAGGATAATCTTTAAAATTACAGATTAATTTATTTAAGTATGTAATGTTTTGCTATAAATTAGTCCATACCAGACCTTAAAGCTAACTGGTTTGAACATATTCATTTATTCTCTGCCACTATCTAACAGAAGACTTTAATGTGACTCAAGCATTTGCAACACAATAAATTAAATAGATAGATTAGATAGATAGGTAATATAGTACTTGAATGATGAATTAAAGCCAACATTCTAAAGAGGAACTAGAGAGCCAGTTGGTTCACAAAACATATTGTACTATTTAACAACTTTAAAGTGAGAGTTCTTGTCAGGATCTGGATTATTTTTTTGTATGTACCAAGTCATAAAGTTAATCTGGAAATGATATGAATTATATAATTCATACTATCTGTGAGGACAAATTACTTTTCTAAGTATGATTTATAATAAACATTTTATAGTTCCTCAAGAAGGAGTGTGTGTGTGTATGATGTAGTAAACTGTTTTTCCAATATTGATGATAAAGCAATATGAGTAGTTGACAAACCCTAGAATTCCAGTCCCACAGTGGTAAATATTTAAACATCTAGCAACTGGCCAGCTTCATAATTTAGGCAAGCTGCTCACACATTCAAAAGTTGAATTCTCAGTTTTGAAATAATGATACCCACATCAAGGCCATTGCAATTTAATGATACTTTATATCAAAAACATAAAACAAGGTAATTCTCTTTGTAGAAAGATTTATAAAATTTATACTATAAAATTGTCCAAATAAAAATATTTTGGTATTAGAATCTATTTGCTGAGACTATTTTTTTTTCATTTATTTCAAGTGTACATGTAATTGCTCACTGAAGTATCTGTTTCACCTAATCTTGGCATCTGTGGATTATCTCTTCTCACTCATGTTAGGTTTTTCCACGTGAATCTTGGATATTACATTGTAAGATTCTGCATCTTATTTAAATCCTTTTTATCAAGTCTCTTCCGGTACCATGCTGGTGAACAAAGGCAGGTGGTTTCATTATGGATAGATGTGGAGAAAATTCAAGTTTCTTAACTTCATTACTGCTAGTGGAAGTTCCCAACTTGGCCTCCACTGATACCTGCCTGGTTGAGAAGGGTAGGAATGCCTCTTTACTGCTTCCTGTGTTATGTCCATTGACATGGTCAGGGGTAGCACTGTTATTCCAGGGCTGTGGTGAAAGCCCTAACCTTCCACTGAGACTCTTCTGACACCATCCAGGAGGGTGGTTATTGCCAGGTGAACGTGGAACTCCAAGCTCTCCGCCTGGTCTCGGTGGACCCTGAAAGTGGAAGGAGGCTTTTTGCCAGCTAGCAGATATGAGAGCCTAGTTCTACACTTGGCTTTCTCACAAGATAGAAGTGAGAGCATGCCTATGTATGTAGGGGTGTGTGTGTGTGCATGCACAGGTGAGTGTGTAACAAGCTTTCAACAGTTATAAGAGATTAGGCTCCTCTTCCAGACTTTCCTGATGGGTGTGGGGACCATCATGTTTTTCTGCAGGGATTTTGGCTGGAACAGAGTACTTATTGCCTGGAAATTTGTGCCTTGCCAGACATATTCTTCCCTTTTCTTTAGCTAAGCATACCAGTCTTTCAGGGTCATCTTTTAGCTTATGGACATTTCCAGATTGCTGGTTTCTCTAATATTGAGGCCAGTACATATAAAGAAAAGTGAAAACCCAGGAGACTCACCAACATTTTGTTCTTCGGATTCTGAGGTCCCTAGGTGGTATGTCTTTTCTGTCTGTCTGTCAGAGGTTTGTGTCTATTTTATGTATAGCACACAGGATTTAGTCCTACTTAGTGGGAGCAATAGAAAAAAGCACATGTACTTTTTTTTCCAGAGGTGAAACTTCAGTCTTTTACCTACTAAAAATATTTGAAACATACAAGATAATACTTCAACAGTTATATAATATAGTGAACACCTCTCAATTCACTACTTGATCCAAGAAGCGCATAAACCTGTGAGTATCCCCCGACTTCCAAGCATAAAGTAAATTTTGTGTCTATCAGTTCTTTCCTTTCAATAGGTTTATCAAGTTTCAACTACTTATTTTACATTTAAAAATATTATTTTGTTCACACACACAAGCATGTATTTTTTTTTTCCCAAAAAAAATTGGATTATCTCTGGATCCTCTTCTACAATTTACTTATTAAGGTAACTATATTTTGTGTAGTAGGAAATGGCAACCCACACCAGAATTCTTGCCTAGGAAATCTCATGGACAGAGGAGGCTGCTGGGCTATAGTCATGGGGTCACAAGAGTCAGGCACGACTAAGCAACTAAACCACCACTACCATGTACAATATTTGATATCTTTGAAAGCTCTTCCTGCAAAATGTCTATTCTGGAGCAATATTATTCTTGACAGAACATTTGAAACTAAGACTTAGTATTAGTGTATTATACTGGGCTTTACTCAGTTTGGCAAATATACGGCTCTTTTCCATTTGACTTTCTCTCATTTGACTTTTTCGTAAATCCACCATTCCTTTGAGTCACATATGTAAAGAATTAAAGCATACCAGTTTTTGTTCACTGCTCCTCATTTTCTGGGTAAGGCATATTTATGGAGGCATAGCTTTAGCTTGCTTAATATTATTCACAAGTGCATTCACAGAGCCATAAATTGTATCCTGAAAGGGGTCATGACACTGATCTTATTTCAAATGCCACTTCTTATTTCAGCATCTCAAACTGTGGTATAAGTGAAAAACAGTCTGGATTTCTCACCTGTCTTAGTTTTTAAAATCAAAGTCGAAGAGTACATTCTAGTTAATGAGCATAAACTTGAACCAAATAAGTTTATGAAATTCACAGGCAGTATGGTTCAGCTGCTGCTTCTTCATATATCTGCTAGTGTTTTGTTCCTTTAAATAAAATCTACATTTGCAGGGTATTCAAAACTGAAGAATGCACCAGAAACTCTGATGCAAATTTTTAGTTTTTATCATTATTAAAAGTGAAAGGACTTATGAAACTTAATTGACTTTTGGTTTAATTATAGTATATTATCCATAAAGTTAAGTCGCTCAGTTGTGCCCAACTCTTTGCGACCCCATGGACTGTAGCCCACCAGGCTTCTCCGTCCATGGGATTCTCCAGGCAAGAATACTGGAGTGGGTTGCCATTTCCTTCTCCAGGGGATCTTCCCAACCTAGGGATTGAACCCAGGTCTCCCACATTGCAGGCAGATGCTTTACCCTCTGAGCTACCAGGGAAACCCCATAGTTACCTCTAATAAAAGATCTTAGAGCTTCAATTTATCAAACATTAATGGTTAGCTTTATTTATAATGGAAGTTTATTATAAATATTATTTAGAGTTTGGTTGGGGATAATATACACATATTGATTCTTATTTTCTCCTTTGAAACAAATATATTTTGGAGTAAGTCTCAATAAAAGTAGTAGAAATATACTATTGAGAAAAAGTAACTTTTCCTATTAAACTGCTTTAAAAAATCTACAAATTCATTTAAGAAACATATATATTCAAGCATTTTAGAAATATTAACTTAGGTCATCTATGTAACAATCCTTGAGATAGGCACTATTAGAATCCCTGAATTATGGATAAGGAAACAGAGGCACAGACAGGTTAAGTTTTTGCCAAAGGACAGACAGCACTAACTGGGAACCAAATCTAGGTTGTCTGCCTTCAGAATTTTCACTCTTTACCACTAAACAATGTTGCTCCATTATACACACACACATCCCTAAATACTACGGTGATATTAAAATTAAGAACAAGAAATAAAATTCTTAATTTAAAAATAATCAGTAGAAAAGTAAAATTCTTAGTAGTAAGTTCTTTTTTTTAGATTCATTTTTTTGCTTTTCTCTGTTTTCTTATCCATGCACTTTCTATTCATACTTCTCATTAGCATCAAATGAGCATTACCTTTCTGATCAACATTAGATAATTTATGTCTTTATTGCCATTAAAATCTGACTATAATTACCTTTACTGACAAAGATGATGAGAATGAGAACCAATAATTACTATCAACTTTTATTTCTACAAATTTAATGTTTGGGGAAACAGTAATCTATTTTACTGTACTATACTTATAAAGAATAATTTATAGCTCTTGATGAAATAAAAATGTGATACTTTCCAAAATGCAACGTCGTATTTTTGGTTATACATACATTTTGCCTATTATATTTTCCCTGGAAAATAACACTGACACATTATTTTATTAAAGTTTAGTTTTAATAGTAGATATTCAGTTCAGTTCAGTTGTTCAGTCATGTCCAACTCTTCGTGATCCCATGGACTGCAGCATGCTAGTCTTCCCTGTCACCAGGTCCCAGAGCTTACTCAAATTCATGTCCATTGAGTCGGTGATGTCATCCAACCATCTCATCCTCTGTCGTCCCCTTCTCCTCCCGCTTTGATCATTCCCAGCATCAGGGTCTTTTCCAATGAGTCAGTTTTGTATCAGGTGGCCAAAGGATTGGAGCTTCAGCTTCAGCATCAGTCCTCCCAATGAATGTTCAGGACTGATATCCTTTAGGATGGACTGGCTGGATCTCTTTGCTGTCCAACGGACTCTCAAGAGTCTTCTCCAACACCACAGTTCAAAAGCATCAGTTCTTCAGCACTAAGCTTTCTTTATAGTCCAACTCTCACATCCGTACATGACTACTGGAAAAATCATAAGCTTTGATTATACAGACTTCTGTTGGCAAAGTAATGTCTCTGTTTTTTAATACACTATCTAGGTTTGTCATAGCTTTCCTTTCAAGGCGCAAGCATCTTTTAATTTTGTGGCTGCAATCACCATCTGCAGTGATTTTGGGGCCCAAAAATTAGTCTGTCACTGTTTTCCATTGTTTCCCCATCTATGTGCCATGAAGTGATGGGACCAGATGCCATGATCTTAGTTTTCTGAATGTTGAGTTTTAAGTCAACTTTTTCACTCTCCTCTTTCACTTTCATCAAGAGGCTGTTTAGTTCTTCTTTGCTTTCTGCCATAAGAGTAGTGTCATCTGCATATCTGAGGTTATTGATATTTCTCCCAGCAATCTTGATTCCAGCTCATGTTTCATCCAGCCCAGCATTGTTCATGATGTACTGTTGGTCCTTTAATGGACCAGAACCTGGTAGTCCGGAGTCGACGATGAGAAAGTTAAAGAAGGAAAGAGGCTAGTACTCCCTGGGTTATGCAGCCGGGTTTTTCACTCCAGGGAATCAGCCAGAAATAGATAGATAGATAGATATAGAAAGAGAGAAAGAAAGAAAGACATGGGGACCCAAGCTCTGATGGAGCAAAGGTGCTTTGTTGAATTCTGTAAGAGTATATACACCAGTAGCTTCTTTAGATAAAGGTCAAGAGACCAGACTTTACAAGTTTACCAAGGAAGCAAGGAGCAAGAGAGACCATAAGGCCAAGAGGCGATCCATAACAAAAGAGGGTCTAAAATAACCCCTTTCACCAAATGGAAGGAAATCCTATGCAAGCATCCCATCTCTTTGATCTCCCTCCTGGGAGAGGCTTGCCTGCTCCTCTCGCCCCTGACAGGGACTGATAAGGAACAGAGGGCTCAAGAGAGACAGGAAACAGCACACAGGAATCTTACTGTTAAATGCTTCCTGACAGTGTGCTCTGCATATAAGTTAAATATGCAGGCTGACAATATACAGCCTTGACCTACTCCTTCCCTACTTGGAACCATTTTGTTGTTCCATGTCCAGTTCTAACTGCTGCTTCTTGACCTGCATACAGATTTCTCAGGAGGTAGATTAGGTGGTCTGGTATTCCCATCTCTTTCAGAATTTTCCAGTTTGTTGTGATCCACGCAGTCAAAGACTTTGGTGTAGTCAATGAAACAGAAGCAGATGCTTTTCTTGGAATTCTCTCTCTCTCTTTTTTTTTTTAAATGATCCAACCGATGTTGGCAATTTGATCTCTGGTTCCTCTGCCTTTTCTAAATCAAGGTTGAACATCTGGAATTTCATGTTTCACTTACTGTTTGAAGCCTGGTTTGGAGAATTTTGAGCATTACTTTGCTAGTGTGTGAGATGAGTGCAATTGTGTGGCAGTTTGAATATACTTTGGGCTCCATCCCTTCATTCTTCTGGAGTTATTTCTTCACTGTTCTCCAGTAGCATAGTGGGCACCTACCAACCTGGGGAGTTCATCTTTCAATATCCTATCTTTTTGCCTTTTCATACTGTTCATGGGGTTCTCAAGGCAAGAACACTGAAGTGGTTTGCCACTCCCTTCTCCAGTGGACCACATTCTGTCAGACCTCTCCACCATGACCCATCCATCTTGGGTGGCCCCACATGGCATGGCCTAGTTTCACTGAGTTAGACAAGGCTGTGGTCCTGTGATCAGATTGGCTAGTTGTCTGTGTTGTGGTTTCAGTCTGTCTGCCCTCTGATGTCCTCTCTCAGTGCCTACTGTCTTACTTGGGTTTCTCTTACCTTGGACGTGGGGTATCTCTTCACGGCTGCTCCAGCAAAGCATAGCTACTGCTCCTTACCTCGGAGGTGCGGTAGCTCCTCTCGGCCACGCTTGTGCTCCGCCGAAGCCGCCCGCGCTGTGAAAGTGCTGCACTCAATATGCCAGCAAATTTGGAAAACTCAGCAGTGGCCGCAGGACTAGAAAAGGTCAGTTTTCATTCCAAACCCAAAGAAAGGCTATGTCAAAGAATGCTCAAACTACCACACAATTGCACCCATCTCACACGCTATTAATGCTTAAAATTCTCCACGCCAGGCTTCAGCAATACGTGAACCGTGAACTTCCAGATGTTCAAGCTGGTTTTAGAAAAGGCAGAGGAACGAGACATCAAATTGCCAACAACCGCTGGCAAGAGAGTTCCAGAAAAACATCTATTTCTGCTTTATTGACTATGTCAAAGCCTTTGACTGTGTGGATCACAATAAACTGTGGAAAATTCTGCAAGAGATGGAATACCGGATCTTCTGACCTGCCTCTTGAGAAATTTGTATGCAGGTCAGGAAGCAACAGTTACAACTGGACATGCAACAACAGACTGGTTCCAAATAGGAAAAGGAGTACATCAAGGCTGTATACTGTCACCCTACTTATTTAACTTATATGCAGAGTACATCATGAGAAACGCCGGGCAGGAGGAAGCACAAGCTGGAATCAAGATTTCTGGGAGAAATATCAATAACTTCAGATATGCAGATGACACCACCCTTATGGCAGAAGGTGAAGAAGGACTAAAGAGCCTGTTGATGAAAGTGAAAGAGGAGAGTGAAAAAGTTGGCTTAAAGCTCAACATTCAGAAAACTAAGATCATGGCATCTAGTCCCATCACTTCATGGCAAATAGATGGGGAAATAGTGGCTGACTTTATTTTTCTGGGCTCCAAAATCACTGCAGATGGTGATTGCAGCCATGAAATTAAAAGACACTTACTCCTTGGAAGGAAAGTTATGACCAACCTAGACAACATACTGAAAAGCAGACACGTTGCTTTGCCAACCAAGGTCCATCTAGTCAAAGGCTATGATTTTTCCAGTGGTCATATATGGATGTGAGAGTTGGACTATAAAGAAAGCTGAGCACAAAAGAATTGATGTTTTTGAACTGTGGTGTTGGAGAAGACTCTTGAGAGTCCCTTGGACTGCAAAGAGGTCCAACCAGTCCATCCTAAAGGAGATCAGTCCTGGGTGTTCATTGGAAGGGCTGATGTTGAAGCTGAAACTCCAATACTTTGGCCACCTCATGCAAAGAGCTGACTCATTGGAAAAGACCCTGATGCTGGGAAAGATTTGAGGGCAGGAGGAGAAGGGGACGACAGAGGATGAGATGGTTGGATGGCATCACCGATTCAATGGACATGGGTTTGTGTGGACTCTGGGAGTTGGTGATGGACAGGGAGGCATGGCATGCTGCGGTTCATGGGGTCACAAAGAGTCAGACACGACTTAGCCATTGAACTGAACTGAAATGAACTGACTTGAACATCTTTGGCATTGCCTTTCTTTGGGATTGGAATGAAAATTGATATTCTCCTTTCCTGTGGCCACTGCTGAGTTTTCCAAATTTGCTGGTATATAGAGTGTGGCACTTTCACAACATCATCTTTTAGGATTTGAAATAGTTCAACTGGCATTCCATTACCTACCCTAACTTTGTTCATAGTGATGCTTCCTAAGGCCCACTTGACTTTTCATTCCAGGATGTCTGCCTCTAGATGAGTGATCACACCATCATGTTACCTGGGTCAAGAAGATCTTTTTTGTATGGTAGATATTATCTTAATTTATTCCTCTAATCATCTCAGTAATTTCATATTGTTTAATATGAAGATAAGTTATTTAATAAATGACTTTATTTGATATAATCTGTAACAATTGTTGTGGGTAACAAGCAAGTATTTTCTTCCTTAAATAAAGAAATCTAAATATCTTCAATTTTTTTTTTTTTTATTGAGGATCTATAGAATAGGTGACTTTAAGACTTAGTGCTACAAATTTTCAATGATATTCTATCGGCTTGCTGAGAAGGGAAAGAATAAGCAGAAGGAAAACTGAAACTGTAAGTTTCATAGTGGAGCAACGTTAATGTCATTTGGAATAATGAACATTTTCATGCCATCAAGAAGATCACTTCTATGTTCCCATGATATTCAGCGAGCACTTTTATATTTTAACAATCTTGTTGTTCATCAGTGAGAGATAATTCTTAAGGCCATTAATTTTTATACCATAAGACATTTAAAAATTCTTATTTACTAGAATTATTATGTTTGAACAGATAATATAATGAATTAGAATGAACACATTTTGTCATATTAGAGCATTACAGGATATATAAAAATATTGGCATTTTAGAATTAAGGTTGACAGTGACAGAAGTTGATGATGGTCTAGGAAGGGATCTATTTTATTTGTTTTCTGCAGTTTCACATTCGTTCTGAAGGGACATGCCTTCACAACATCCTCAAAATGAAATAGTTTAAATTCATATTTATACACAAATAAGTAAGTTCTAGGATATGCATATTGAATTTTTTTAATGGTGTCATTTAAGTTTGCAATAAGAATTTCAGCCTTCAATGGGAACAACTATTGTTCTTCAGAAGTTAATTAGTAGAATTCTTGTTAACATGCTAGAACTATTGCTGTGTGTTATAATGATATTCACACTCTGTAAGACTTAATCCAAGGCTCCAGTTTCCATAGACATCCATAATCTTAACCTACATTATTATAAATAAATGGAATGATTCCATTCCTTGCAAACTGGAAGAATGTGCAAAACTACTTAAATACATGTCTCTGTAGCAAAAAGTGACTTTTCAAGGTATGGCGTTAGTTTAGGTAAAGGCAGACGATGTAGAAATTCTGTACATAGGGCCTAGAGTAATGGAAAGTTTCTTACCAAATTTTTAAGAAGTCTGTGTCAGAAGAAGCGTTCTAGTCTCTAGACATCAGCTTGATAACTGTGATCAACCATCAGGTCTTTACATTACATCAATAAAGAAAATTATGTGGAAGGTGAGGATTATTTTCACATATTCTGTATTGTTAAGTTTTCTGACAGAAAAGAAATGTAAAAGGCTGATTTTGAAATATTACATTAGGATGTTGAGCCTCCTACTAACACACACAGTCAGGGAACCCTGGCTTTGCTGTTTATTAAGTGTTGCTGGTTTACATGACACTTTTATGCAGAAGCAGGAGGTTATTTGAGATTTTAAAATGTGAATTATAGTTCCATTGTACTTCACTGAATTATGAGCCAGGGAATTATTTTAATATTATTGGAGTTCACTCAGAAGCTGATAATACATTCTCTTTGGTGTGTTAATGAAGTATGGGATTTCTTGCATCTGCAGGACAACTTAAATGTCATTCTGTGAATTTCTTTACTGGTAAATAACGAATTTCACTGTCAGTCTGCTAGAAAAGAATTCTAATACAAGGATAATGTTATTAAAACTAAAAAACAAAGGGGTATTATAATTTCTTAAAATTATTCTCAGACTTTGAAAATATAATATTTTGTGATTAAGTGGCTATAATATGGTGGAGGAAGTTACAAGGTATATTTTTCAGAACTGGGTGTGAGGAGGGATGATTATGCTTAAAAAATAAAAGATCTGAGTACCATAATAGGTCTGGATACAATAAAACTTGGCCCTATTCTATAGTTGCCGTTTAGTCGCCAAGTCATGTCGGATTCTTCTGCTACCTCATGGACTGTAGGCGGCCAGACTCCTCTGTCCATGGGATTTACCTGTCAAGAATGCTGGAGTGGGTTGTCATTTCCTTCTTCAAGGATCCTTATGACCCAGGGATCAAACCCATGTCTTCTGCATTGCAGGTAGATTCTCTACCACTTGGCCACCGGAAAGCCCCACTATAGTTTACAACCCAGTATAGTTCAACAGAAAAAGCTGCTTTGTACATAACCTAGTAAAATGCCATTTCATTTCATCTTTGCTTTGTCGTTCCATGTTTCCATGCTACAAACCTGTAGCATTTTTTTCCTCATTTTGATTCTTTTGGCTCTTTACACAATCCTATCATTATGTTGATGATGTTAATTATAATCTGAGTAGTAGTATTATACCTGGAGCTTTTACTCTGTACCAGAGTATTCTAAGCAAATAATCCAGTACAGTAGGAATCAACAGAATGGTTAATTGGATTGGCTCTGAAGTCAATAGCACATGCATCTATGCTAGTTACTGCTCTATCAATGATGAACTTTGTGAAAATATTACCTACTTCTCTATTTATTAGTTGTTGTTGGTCAGTCACTCAGTTGTGTTTGACTCTTTGCAACTCTATGTGTTAGTTACCAATAAAATGAAAATAATAACATGCACTATTAAGACTGTTGTGAGAATTAAATGAGTGTTTGGCACATGATAACCAATTCATAAATTATATTAATGAGTTAAATTAATATATGAATTAATTTAATTCATGAATTAAGTGAGTGCTTGGCACATGATAACCATTTCAACAAATTATATTTGCTATTAATATAATTAGCTCTCTTCTACAGTTGAGAAAATTAAGGCTTAAAGATGGAAAGCAATCTTTCAATATCATATTGCTACTGAATGGTTTATACAAGGTTTGGATCTAGGTCTCCTTTCTGACATCAGAACCACACTTTCAAACACTATGGCTATACTACTGTCTAGTATTCCTAATCTAGTTGTGTCAACCATTTTCATATTTTAACCTTTTATCCATGGAGAAACTTAAACTCTATATAAGGAGGCTGAATGTTTTGACTGAATATAATTAAAGAATAAAATATTATGCTTTATGATGAGTATGGTAAATGTTGACCAATATTGTATGTAAGATCATTGTATGTGTGATATTCATATATGGAGATTTGGCCCTTTGCTAGCATATATGCATACTACAATGCTTTTTTTTTTTTTGGAATGAGGAAATAACTTTATGAACAGATGCATGTGCTGCCATGCATAAACTGAAGAATGACTGTAAATTAGAAACTGTGAGTTGTAGGATAGAAGGCATGGCAACTGATATTTATGGGGAAATAAAAATAACAATTACTGACAGAGTACTCTGGCTCTACTTGCTCATTCTGATACTAATTATCAAGTGATCCTATATGTCATTATTATTCCTATTTTAGAAGTAATAAAAGAGAGAGTCATATATGTTGGATAATCTGCTCAGCATCATAGTAATGGAACAAAAGATTAATAGAGATCAACAAAAGGAAGGAAAAAACAGTTAAAATATATATGCCTGTTGCAATTAAGCCTGAAGGTCTTTTAGAACGGTATTCTAATATTTGGTGACAGGTTTAATTAAACACCTTCCAGATGCATCATTGGATGGTTTTCGCTGATACCACTACCGGCACCAAACCAGTGATGTAACTCCTTTTTCCCAGTGTCACTTAGTTGAGCCAGCTCTTTGGTTCAGTATGCATTTTACTTAACTTAATGTGCAACCTTTATATGTACACTAAAAGTTTATTGTTTTTAAGCAAAATTGTTCCATTTGGCTAATTTAATCTATTTGAGGGATTGATAAATAAATTACTAAAAGCAAAACAAAAACTACTGAGATAGAATCAGTCAAAGCTGATTTTGGTCAAATTCACTAAATAATGGAAGCAGGCCAATATTGTAGGGAGCATGACCATGCTATAGGGAGTTTGGAGCTGTGGAGGCAATGTCTCCAACTCTTCAGTGGAAAAGTCATTCAAAAGTATGCTAGGGATCTGCTAATATCCTCTGAGAGAGTCTCCTAGGAGCCAGTATCATTTGCTCTGATTGAAACCTAGAATAAAGCAAGCACAAGACTTGAAAAAAAAAAAAAAAAAAAAGGTTTATGTTGTTAAATTCATTCCTTCAGTTTTGGGAGATATCACTTATTTTATCCCAAGGACAAAAATACCATTGTAAGAAATGGGCTGAGTTTCAAATTAGATAGGAGGAGAATTAAGGGAAGGAGATCACCTAGTAGTACTATCTCTAAAGCAGAGATAACAGTTATAGGATTGTCCTAAAGGTTAACTTAGATCACACATAAGATAGTGTTCATCACACAATACTAATCAAAATTTATTTTGTTCTCCTCTGTCAAACTCTTTTACACAGATACAAAAATAAAAGCCCCCATTTATGAATTATTGTTGTTTCATTCAGTTTCTAAGTCACATCTGACTCTTTGCCTTTCCCATGGACTGCAACATGCCAGACTTCCTTGTCCTTCACTATCTCCTGGAATTTCTCAGACTCATGTGCATTGAGTCGGTGATGCCATCCAACCATCTCATCCTCTGTTGCACGCCCTCCCCCCACCCCCTCTCCTCCTGCCTTTGATCTTTCCCAGCATCAGGGTCTTTTCCAATGAGTCAGTAAGTTTATCAAGTGTCCCTCAAGGAATATAAGTAGAACCACAATATTTAAAGCATTCTCGCCTTTTGTGATCTGCTGCTTTAAGTAATGTCTCCTTGCAGAGCCAGGGTTCCTGACAGGAACTAAATGTTTGCTTTGGGAGCAAGAGACTTCATATTAAAATGTAAATCTTATTTTCAGTAAAACTTGCAACTTCTGTAGGCAATAATGGCTTGCTGACTTTAGCCAATATGGTTCAATTCATTTTGCTGCCCAAAGATAGTCTTTACCTTGAGGCAACTGGGATTCATTCCCACAAATGAAATGCCTGAGCTGAAGCCTAGGAAGGTAGGGAGAAACACAACAGGGAGTCTTATTTTCTTCTCTATTTCTTGATTTGAAGTCAGCTTCAAGTGAATGGATGAAAGCTTTAGAGATACTTCACTGGCTAAGAAACTTTAGGACCCTCATTGAGGCCATAATTTAAAACAGATGATTTGTATTATCAATTAGATAATAAAAGTAGAAAACTACTAATCTTTATACTATAAAATATAAATATGATAGTATGTTTAGAAGACAGTGGGTAATTTTTAATTAATGCAAGAGGTTTTTAGTATTTTTAAAATTTGACTTAAAGCTTTTGATCTCAAATATCTTGAAGTACATATTGTATTCCTTTTCTTTTCTGTCTGTGTGTTTTCCATTCCCTTGTTTAACCACTTTTATTCTTATAAAACTCAAAACTAACTTTAAGACTCTATATAAGACTCTAAAGAAGAATACAACTTCTTATTTTTAGTATTTACACGTTTCAACAAACCCATGGAAATTGCTTTGTGTTTCATAGTACTACAGACACATTTTGTATCTTTCTTTTATTATATATTATTTTCTATGTAATTTATTCAACATATTAATGTCAGATATTACTCTACCAGGTACGATGGATAGAATGATGATTGAAGCATTAGACCCTAATCTGTAGGACTTCATAGGTTCAGTTCAGTTCAGTTCAGTCGCTCAGTCGTGTCCGACACTGCGACCCCATGAATCGCAGCACGCCAGGCCTCCCTGTCCATCACCAACTCCCGGAGTTTACTCAAACCCGTGTCCATCAAGTCGGTGATGCCATCCAACCATCTCATCCTCTGCCGTCCCCTTCTCTTCTTGTCCCCAATCCCTCCCAGGATCACGGTCTTTTCCAATGAGTCAACACTTCGCATGAGGTGGCCAAAGTATTGGAGTTTCAGCTTCAGCATCAGTCCTTCCAATGAACACCCAGGACTGATCTCCTTTAGGATGGACTGGTTGGACTCTCAAGAGTCTTCTCCAACACCACAGTTCAAAAGCATTAATTCTTTTGTGCTCAGGTTTCTTTATAGTCCAACTCTCACATCCATATATGACCACTAGAAAAACCATAGCTTTGACTAGACGGATCTCTATTGGCAAAGTAATGTCTCTGCTTTTTGATATGCTATCTAGGTTGGTCATAACTTTCCTTTCAAGGAGTAAGCGTCTTTTAATTTCATGGCTGCAATCACCATCTGCAGTGATTTTGAAGCCCCCCAAAATAAAGCTTTTGACACTGTTTCCACTGTTTCATAGGTTAGTACAACACTATTCAATAAAAATATATTAAAAATCACATAGATAATTTTAAATTTACTAGTGGTAACTTTAGAAAAGTAAAATAAAATAAATTTAAATTATATATTGCTATATGTCAAATATTTCATAAAGCAATCAACACAAAACTTTACTGAGATATTTTATATTTCTTTTTTCATTCTTATTCTTAGAAAACTGGTATTAGTTTCATAATTAGCAAGACATCTCAATTTGGGCTACCCACATTTCAAGTGCTCAAAAGCCACATGTAGTTGTGGTTACTGTGTTGGATAATACAGGTCTAAGATCAAGTAAAAAAAAAAAAAACCTTCATTTTTGCTATTTTTTTTTGTTTTTGTTTTTGTCTTTTTGAGTTTCAGTATATGTGTCTGACTGTTTCATTAGGAAATAATCCCTCTTGTATACCATGGAGAAGATTGTATTATAAAACAAGTCTATGGTTGAGAGACCCTTCAGTAGAACAGACATATCAGTATTCTAAGTGTTTTCTTACATAGTTGAGGAATAAGTTGGCCAGTATAAAATGGAAGCAACCTTTAGTTATTTAAATTCACTTTGAGATTTACAAACGCAGAAATGGTGACAGTAAATTGAGATAACCTAGAGTTTAGAAACCTGGTCTGTACCTTAGCCTTTCAGAAACTTAACAATGGAAGAGCAAAACGGGAACACTCATCAGTAGTCATAAAACTGCTCAAATTATATTAGATAGACACTAAGCTATTTGGGAAAATAAATTGGCTTTAAGGGACTGCTTCCTTCCAGAGAAATCTTTGGATATGGTGAGTATGCCCATACTCTGTAACTCTGTGATTCAAAGACTAGGCATTTTTCCTAATGAAATAATCAGAAACATATAATGAAGCTCAAAAATAAAAAAAAAAAAAAAGAAAGAAATACTGCAAAAATGAAGATAATTATCAATTTTAATTCTTATATATTATTGTAAAAACATTTCAGTGCAAATAGTTTCAGAGCTACTGACTTTATGCTTCAGTTGGAAAACTCATCTCTGACAAAAATTTTTATAGGATAGCATTTGTCAGTTTGGTTGTCTTTTTTGTACGTGTTTTTTGAACGTTCACTAGATGGTTCAAAATCTTAGGCCTCAATTTCACTCAATTCTAGGATAGGTGATACATTTATCCAGTGAAAAACAGTTCCTCAACCTCAGTAGATTTAGTAATTTGGATTAGATAGTTCTTTTTGGGGGGCCTAAAAGTACATTGTGGGGCTTCCCTGACGGCTCATCAGGTAAAGAATTCGCCTGCAATGCAGGAGAAGTGAAATCGATCCCTGGGTTGGGAAGATCCCCTGGAGGAGGGCATGGCAAACCCACTCCAGGACTCTTGCCTGGGAAATCCCATGGACAAAGGGGATGGCGTGTCATGGCCCACTTGGTCGCACAGAGTAGAACACAACTTAAGTGACTGCACACACACACACACACACACACACACACACACACAAGTACATGGTAGGATGTTTACCAGCACACTAAGGCCTTTACAAACTAGATGACAGTCACATTACCCAAGCTGTATTCATCAAAAACACCTTCAAGGCACAGCCAAGGGTTCTCTGTGGAACAAAATCACCTGTTGAAAAACCATGTATAAAGAGTGGTAGATCGATCAGGATTCTTTCAACATGTTGAGAAATCTCAAAGTTTAATTATAGATTTTCAAAATGAAACTTTGCCCACAATCTATTTTAGCATCTTTTAATTTCATTTCAGTCTGCTCTATAGAGATTAATTTTAAGGTCTTCCAATTTACAAACTTTGTTTTCAATAATTATATTTCACTAGAATCTACAAAAGATTAAGTTGTTTTAAACTCCATAAATCAAATAGTTCCAAAAATTTTGCATATTTTAATAAACTGCAATCAAATTTAGGCAATATATGAAAATATCTAATACCATTGTAAAATTATATTTACTAAAAAAACAGTTTATCAAAAGCTTCAAATATTTCTAAAATATTCATGACAAGCAACAAAAAGGCTGTGTAAAAACTAACCTTATAAAATATACATTTTAAAATTCAATATTGAATATATTACAAAACTTTTCTAATTAAATATTTTATTTTATAATTAAAATATTTTATTCTTCTACACTAAACATACATTTTGAAAATTATAGTGGCAATTTACTTCAGTTATTATGTATTTATTAAATTCTATAGTAAATGATTAATGTACTGCAACCAATTCAATATACACTTTGTGCTATATCGAGTTTCATAACATAAAAACATTATCTTGAGTGTAATCCCATTAAAATTTGTATTTTTTTCTATGCTAAGTTTTTTAGATGACTCTCAGTAGCATTTGAAACAGCATCAAATGTTTCCTCTTTTGCCAGATCAACTTCAAAAGCTTTATTGTGATTACATGAATTATATGAAATAATTGAACCATTACTAGAATAAATTGATTTTCTATTGGAAGCAGTGACACTGGCCCGACATTAAATGTTTGCAAAGCCCTCCTTCTAATAGATCGAATACTTCACAGCTATGGCTTCACTTTTTGTAAAAGTACAAAAGCCATGGAACAGAAGATTAGTAAAACGTACTGAGTAGAGCACGTGGGTCTAAGTGGTCCAAGTGGAAAGTCACGCTCTACAGAGTGACGTGTCAAAATGCTTCCTGCAGCTATCTGTGTCAAAGAAGCAGCTTCCAACACATTTGCCTTTAAAATGCTATTAACTTTGAAGTTTGAAGTGATTCTTCTTTAATAGATTTATGTCTTTTGGTTTTCACATGGCTATTACTAGCATCACTACTAATTATATTTTCATCATCCAGTTTTTGAGAAAAATATATTTAGCATATAATTATTAAACTCATTCTATTGTTTTCTTAAATTTATTGCTTCCCAAAGTGTTTTCCCTCCCAAAATAAACAGTATAAATGAAATAACATAATGAAATATGTTATGATATGTAATGAAATCATTATAATAAATCATAATAATTTCATAATAATGAAATTGTAATATAAAAACATAATGAATATGTAATGAAATCATAATGAATAACATAATGAAATAACATAGAATGAAATAACAATTGCCAACTTATTTCAGTGTCAAATTTTCTATGATACAAATGAATCTTAAGCTTCAAGTTTTTTTCAATTGCACCTGACTTTTTCAATGTTCTGGAGGTATAGTTCTGGCAATGTATTCACAGTTTTTTTAATTTGAAAAACTAAGGCATTTTAACTATTAATATCATACATTAAGATCAATCTGTTTCTATTCCCATTTCTAACCACTTTTGCTCTTGTATTGTGTGGTGTTGGATCAGTTACATATCTTTTAGGATCTAGCAAAATTTGAGTTGGAAACACATTAACATTTATTAATAGTAAGCTATATTTAGATTCTTTGATGTCCTTTTGAGTATATTTAATTATTGTTTTTCTTTATGGTGTAGGAATGACTTATTAAAAAACCTACTGCACCCTGTTCAGACATATCTGATAGCATGCCATGAAAGTGAAGTGTTAATGGTTATATTCCAATATGAGCAGGATCTACAGAATGAAACATCAAAATAACATGAGGCATAGAGGAAAAACAAGATTTGACAAGTAAGGAATCAGAAACCAGTCTATGAAAAATTTTTCCAACAACAAACAGCTGTGTAAAGTTATAAGAGGAGGATTCAGTTTTCATTGACATCTCGTCAGAATGGAAATTCTCTCCAGTCAAAAATATAGGAATATGCTCTGAACATAAAATGTACAGCATTACATGTCACACACTTGGGCACACATACAAATACACACAATGCACATGTTCATTATAAAAATAAAGCTTATCAGAACTTTGTTATAAGAAAAACCGAAGTTCTATAACCAGCAAACTTGTCTGTGTAGAGAGGTTCATGCCTCTTGCATTTCAACGTGTCAGATCATGTCTTAGTGTATCTAAGGCATTGCTTTGTGGTGAAGAGTACCAATTTAAAACAACATGCCAAGCTGCCACCACATGTGGTAACACAATTTGAAGAAAGAAGCATTCCAGTGACAAAAGTCCTACACATATTTGTCAAGAAGTCAATGGAGGTACTACAAGATTAACTGATTAAATTATGTTGATCAAAAACAACATAGCAGTAATCTTAAAATTATTTGAATTATCCTTGTCTAGGCTCTAACATGAGACTAATTCTGTATGTTCTTTCAGAATCATTGGCTACATTAACATGTATAATGTTTATTATAAAAGTGCACCTCATAGTAAACTATTATTTAATATTTCCAAACTTTGAAATGTTCCACTTTATTTTCCCATAGTAGAAAAATAGTCACTTTGTATTTAATTCTGTTTTCATAATGTTGTATTTTTCTTAAAATGTCTCCATCATTTTATAGATTTCTGGTCTTAAAAATCTTAGATCCATTCTCTAGTTTCAACTAAAGAAAATCACAATCACTTTGGCAAGATGATTCATATTTCTCTTTCTACAACTTGGATACTCACCTGTATTTCCAAAGTATTTCATAGCTACTTTATAATTTCACATAAATCATTACCTTTCTGAGCAAACCAGGGTGTAGAATCATTCGTCTGAAAGCAGCAAAGTTTTGGATTTCTGCTCTTTTAGTTTTCTTATTTCTACAGTGGAATTAATAGCAACATATTTTTCAATAAAATGTTTTGAAAGCTGAATGGAATAAATTTTATCCTAAATGTGAGATGAATATCATTATCTATTATCATTCTTCTTGTTTGTGTGAATGTTTCTATCCAAGAGATCAGTTCTAAAAATAAATTAGTATAATCTAGTCTCTTACTCAGTGGTAAAGAACCTGCCTGCCAATGAAGGAGATGCAGGTTTGGTCATGGGTCAGGAAGATCCCCTGGAGGAGGAAACAGCTACCCACTCCAATATTGTTGCCTGGAGAATCCCTTGGACAGAGGATCCTGGCAGGCTACAGTCTATGGGGTCGCAAAGAGTTGGATGCGACTCAGCAACTAAACAAAAACAAATACATATGTACGTGTGTGTGTGTGTGTGTGTGTGTGTGTGTGTGTGTGTGTGTGTGTAGTAAGATAATATAAGTTACCTATTTAGTATAGGAAAGTTTGTAGGTAGGTTCATGGTAACTGGCTTTATCAGTTATTTTCCTGGGCCTATTACTTGCCTTGTTACTTGTAAACCATACCAGACTCTAGATCGGGGCTTTTCCTTACTTTTTCTGTATTCCTCTCCAAAAAAGAATTGAATTTGTCTCAAATTCAAGTCTGATAGTTGAGATAGTTACCCACTGCCCTGAATTTATAAATTTCTTGGCTCTTAATTTCCTTATCTGTAGGTTCTATCATTCTCCTTTCCATGTGAAATATACCCACTTGGTTCCACAATTTTATCCTGACTTTTCTCCTCAGATAAACTACTTTGTAATAGTGTAGTTTAAACTACTTTTAATAGTAGTGTAAACTACTTTTTCACTGAACACAATATTTCAAGAATATGGTGGCCTGCTGGAATCTGTTGTGGGTCAAGCTGTGTCCACAACAAAAGCTGTGTTGGAGTCTTAAAACCTAATAGCTCGAGATGTGATCTAATTTGGAGACAGGATCTTTGCAGAGGTAACTAAGTTAAGATGAAGACATTAGGGTAAGCCTTAATTAAATATGATTGGAATAGAGGGAGAATTTGGACAGACATCTACAGAAAAAAGACAATGTGAAGGCATAAGAAGAATTTATTTAACAAGCCAAGGAATTCCCAAGGCTACCAGAAGGTAGAAGAATGATATGGAAGAGATTATCCCTCATAAACCTCAGAAGAAACCAACAATTGCTAACAACTTCATCTGGTATTTCCATTCTCTGGAATAGTGAGACAATTTCTGTTGTTTAAGCTATCTACTTTGTCACATAACATCATCCCTAGGAAACTAATACAGGTTCAGAGAAAAAAATTACCAACTCTCTCCTCTACATAATTTTCAATAATTTCAATAAGTCTCTGAAGTTTGTATTTGCTTCTATTTTATTTTTCTATCTTTTGAAAATTATTTTGCTAACTTCTAAGTATGAAAAAAGAAAAGAAGTTACAAATTATTACTCTGAAATTCACTTTAAATCTTAGCAATTAATATTTTGCATAAATCATAATATAACTTTAAATTATTCTGTCTTAAAAGATCATTACTATTTAAGAAATAATGCTATACTATGACACTAATAAAACTTTTAAAATAAATACTGAATGTGTGTTGTGAGATACCACAGATCCTTAATGAGTTATGACACTGGATTACTTTACATAGAATACATTTTTAAAAGCCTGAACAGTACAAATAACCAATTTTCAATGATGCTATATATCTTTTCTCTGCCTGATTAGCTGCTTGTATTATTTATAGCTCTGAGTTTGTGATGGAAACATAGGTTAAGAGTCATGAATCTTTAGGCCTCACTTGACAAGGCAACTAATACATCACTAAGCCTCCCCATTCTTGTTAAACTTACCTGTAAACCAATAGTGTCAGTCCTGAATTATTTTTGATACTGAATCTACTGATGAACTGCAACGGTTAAAATTAAAGTCTGATTTATGTTGTGATCAAGAGCATGGTGTTAGAGCACCAAGTGATCTGTGCAAATTATAACCATAAATACACTTCAGATTCAGCTTTATAAGTCTGCTATGGAGCTCTAAGTTGCCTTTCTCCCTCAAGGAGTTTCCTTTGGATAAAAGGGCTGATAAAACTCAGTCTTTCAGATCTGATGACTTTGTGAACAAATCACTTGATTTCTCCCCCTCTGTCATTTCACTCAGGTGGAATTTTAAGACTGAATAGATGAATTTGACCAATGTGATCTGTGCTCTATTACTTGTAGGCAAGCATTACAGATCAGAAAACCATACACTGTATTTCACAGAGGTTCAGAAGAGTTTGATATCACTCCTGGTTAAGGGAATGAATTCATGACTCATTGAAAGCTTTACATTCCACATCTCTAGGCTCTATTTGAAAGGAAGAATATCAGTTCTCTCCAGCTTATCACATTTAAGCAGACAGGTTTCAATGATAGCAGGTTATCAAGAGACATGTAGACATACATGAATACAAATATGAAAAAAAAAAAAAAAGATAAACCCAGTACTGAGATGGCAGAATATCAAAGGTTGTGTTTTAAGCTGGAATTTCTTTTGGATTATCTTAAATGTAAATGAGATGAGCAAATATCAGCGAGCCTGAGGGTGCTAGCAGCAGGACTTCTGAAATGCCACCATTTCCTCCCAAATATTAGATATAACCTAAGTAGCCTATGAGATTGTATTAATAGCATAATCATTTTATCATACGAACAGATGAAAGAAATGAGATTTTTGCCTTCAATTTTATTTTCTGCTTTTTATCTTGAAGTAAAGTTCAATGAGTAGCATTTCCCTTGGACTGCTTACTTTGTGCCTACTTATGGATATTATTTGATCATAATTGTAAGTTTTAAAAAAGTCATCTCTGGATTTATTCATGTTTTGTGCTTATTCATGTTATGTGCTTATATACACATGTAAATATATTTTAATGGTTATAATAAAATCACAGAATTAAATGGATTTCCTTATCAGATAATATAAATAGTAGTGGAAACAGAAATAATATTTACTAATAAATAAGTGGTCAATTGTGCATAAAAATGATTTGAAAATGAATTGTTTTCAATATACTGTGGAGACATGGGATTTAAATATATACATTGAGAATCCCGTCATTGAATAAAGAGTCCTATCAATTAAAGTCAAAATTTTTTCAATAAGTAAAATTTTAATGTACATGTATACATCTATAAATATGCATAAATATATATTCTGACAGATGTTAACAGGCTTTATTAAATGCAAATAAATAATATGGGAAAAATAGTGATAAAATATTTTTATTGAAACAAATACAGCATTCAAATGACCACTTTTATAATTTATATTCAAAAGGGACTTGAATACTCAGAGAATGACACCTTTAGGGGAGTATAGTTTTTCTACTCTGTCTTGAATGGGGTAACATATTCTTGAGTACTTCAAAGAACAATCAAATTTCCATCATCCAATAAATGCACAAAACTTAATAACTATATAATATATGGCATTATTTATTCAAAATATTTATTTAGAAGTATTAATGTTATCATTTTCTGTGATAAAATGGTTAAAATTTTACTTCATTTACATGTTCATTGTACAAATTATTTTCCATGTATATTCTTATATGAATAAAATTATATATAGCCTAATAAAGTGACTATTTATCATTTGATTACCATGATATACCTTAATACAGCCTCCTATCAGTGACACTGGCTTATTAAAGCAGAGCCTATCAAACCAACAGTGTAGGATGTGAGACCACATCCTCCTCCTTCCCTGGCAGAATGGACATAAGTTTTCAGAAGAAATCCCACATTGCCTACCTTCATTCCTCACTGGAAAGCACTGGCTAGGAAACAGATGTATTTACAGATGTGTGTGCATGCTAAGTTGCTTCAGTCATATCTGATTCTTTGCAACTCCCTATGGACTGTAACCCACCAGGCTCCTCAGTCCATGGGATTTCCAGGCAAGAATACTGAAGTGGGCTGCCATCTCCTCCTCCAGGACTTAAGCATGTGAATGTTCATAAATATAAGCTTCAGTGTGACATAAAAATGACTACTTTTTCAAAATGTTTTGTTTAAAATGTGGTGTAATTTTAAACGAAAAGCTTTTTCTTTATATTTATATTTCTTTCTATGTATTTCTTTATATTTTCCTTATATTTATATTCAGTGAAGCTCTTTAAAAATTGAAAAAATCCTTATTTAGAAATAGAAGAACTGAAAACACAAAGCTAAGATGAAATTATTAGGTTAGGCATTAATCCATTGTGACTGGTGTATATGTGCTTCAGTTTTGTCCAATTCTGTGCAACCCAAAGGACTGTAACCTCCTAGGCCCCTCTGTCCATGGGACTTCCCAGGCAAGAATACGAGTGGGTTGCCATGCCCTCCTCCAGGGTATCTTCCCTACCCAGGGACTGAATCCATGACTCATATCTCCTGTATTGGCAGGCAGTTTCCTTACCATGATGTCCTTATAGAAAAAGGATAAAAAAAAAAAAAAAAGATTAGACACAGAAATATGCATACAAGGGGAGTGTCATGTGAATATAAACTCAAAGAGTGCCATGACTCTTCCACTAGCTAGGGCAAGGAATGCCAAAGATTCCCAGAAAACTTCCAGAACCCAGGTGAGAGGCACAGCACAGATTAGGTTTTATAGCTTTCAGAAGGAACTAACCCTGCTTACAACTTGATATTAGATTTCTAGCTTCCACGACCTCAAGATAATAAATTTCTCTTGCTTAAACCATTCAGTTGTGTGTCCTTTGTTCAACAGCCCTAGCAAACAATAGAGAAGGCAAAACCAGTAATTGTTCATTACAGTTAATATTCCAGAAGTGTTCTTTAATATAGGCAAACTTTATTACAATATGCCAAAGCCTAGTTATACAATTTTCTAAATTTTTTTCAAACTTTTAACATCAAAATGTGTTATACTAAATTTTCAAATCTATTTGCATGTAGATTTGCATGTAAAGGTAGAAATTGTTAGGCAGTCAGTGTAGGGCTGAGACCTTGGTTCGTTTGATAATTTCAACTTTTTCTTTCATGTAAACATCTCACCCCATTAAGCTAAAGCTAAAGCCTTTGTTCCAGCTTCCTGACTTTCAGAGGAATGCGTCCTTGGTCTGGTAGATCATAAAACACCCAGATCCAGGATAGGACAACCATTAACTCCTGGTCCTCTTATCTAAAAGAAAAACAACAGGTTACCATAAATTTTGGGCTCATATCTGGTCCTTTGTAAAATGGTCATTAAGATAGGATCATGAGATAGTGACTCAATATCTGAGGAGGTTTAGAAATTGGGTATCAAAAGAATCCATAAAGATGACAAACTAGACATAGTGGCCTTCGAACTGATTGGTCACAAATTACATACATCATGGATATGAACCAACCAGAAACAAACAGATCAATACTAGTAAGGATATAAACTACTCACATCTTTTTCAGGGCATTTTACCCCCTCTCGTTGTTTGTGCTGGGAACTCTCTTCTTTAAAAGAGCATTTCTCTCTTCTTTAAAATAAATTTTGCCTGTTTGCTACCATTAGTGTTTGTGTGTTTGTGAAATTCATTCTTTGGCTCCACGAACAAGAACTCGGATTCCCATTTTAGTAATGTATACCCGTTGCTCATCACTGACATCAGACTGTGTCTAATTGATGTAATAATGTTCCCCAGAGTCTAATAGTTCCTTACATGACAAGATAGATGTTCAATAATGATTTGTTGGTTTAAAGAATTCTAACTGTAGTACACACAGGAAGGATCTACTAACAGTGCTGTTTGTGGAACATGCCAGGTGCTGGATTAGTTACCTTCATGGAAAGAAGCAAAGGACACAAAAATTCACTTTGAGAAGTGAATTAGTTTTCTACTGCTGTTTTAACAAGTTACTGTAAACTTAATGACTTTATAACAATACAAATGTATTACCTTAAATTCTGTGTTAGGAATCTGACATGGGTCTCAAATGGCTAAGTTCAAGAGGTTGGCAGAACTGCATCCCCTCTTGGAGGGTCCAGTTCCTTGCTGCTTCTAGCTTTCAACAGTCAACTAGACTCCTTTCTTCACCCTGAGCACCTTTTCTCAAAACCAGCAAAGCTGCATGCTGATCATTCTTCTACAGTCACATCACCTTATGATTCTACTCTGCCTTCCTTTCCCACTTTCAACTGTAAACTGAGAAGGTCCCATGGAAACTTCCCCCATATCCTCTGCTTTAGATCCTCTGTGAATTACCTGGATAATAAGAGTTAATGCACATTTTTTGAGTTGTTTTGCAGATGAAAATCACTCATCAAAAGGAAAATGCTAACTACTTAATGGTCATGAGCACACCGCCCCAGGCCTCCTGGAGTCTAATGACTGATAATGTTAACCCCTGTGACAACACCCTTTTCCATTATCATCACATAGTCAGAGATCCAGCAGCATCCGCCCCTCATCTGACTTTTAAAAACACTGCTGAAAACCTTCTGGGAGACCTAGGCTTTTCAGGGCATGAGCCACCTCATCTCCTCACACGGTCTTGCAACAAAACTTTCTCTGCTCCAAACTCTGATGTTTCAGTTTGTTTGGTCTCGTGTGTCAGGCACACGAAGCTGCATTAACACAATGACTCTTATGAATACAGTGAGATTACTTGGGTAATTTCTCAATTTTATGGTCACCTAATCAGCAACTTTAACTCCATCTGCAACCTTAATCCCCTACTCTCATGATACAGCATATTCTTCACAGATCCAAGGGATTCGAATGTGGACATCTTTCAGTTCAGTTGCTCAGTTGTGTCTGACTCTTTGTGATCTCACGGACTATAGCATGCCAGGCTCCCCTCATCATCGCCAACTCCTGGAGCTTGCTCAGACTCATGTCCATCCAGTCGGTGATGCCATCCAATCATCTCATCCTCTGTCATCCCCTTCTCCTCCTACCTTTAGTCTTTCCCAGCATCTGAGTCTTTTCCAATGAGTCAGTTCTTCACATCAGGTGGCCAAAATATTGGAGCTTCAGCATCAGTTCTTCCAAAGAATATCCAGAACTGATTTCCTTTAGGATTGACTGGTTTGATCTCCTTGCAGTGCAAGGGACTCTCAAGAGTTCTCCAACACCCCAGTTCAAAGCATCGATTCTTTGGCACTCACCTTTCTTTATGGTCCAACTCTCACATCCATACATGAAATTATTATCCATAGGTGAAATTATTCTAGAGGTAAAATTATTCTAGAGGTGAGATTATTCTAGCAGTGAATTTCTTCAAGAGATTCTGAAATAATTCATTAGAAGATGAAATTACTGGGTTGCTATTGTTCGATCTACCACAAGAGGCTCACAGGGATTCCCTTGAGGTAGAGTTGGGAGAAAGTAGAGATAATTTTTTTTTTTAATGTTTTCAGTGGAATGGTAAATACTTTTTCTCATCTTAACTGATAAGACAGACATTTATTTGAGAAATGTGCATTATACTGCTTGATGCACAGTGAGGCCAAACAAACTGAAATGTTGGCTTTGGGAGCAGAGAAAGGTTTACTGCTGGGCCAAGTAAAGAGACGAGGGGGCTCATGCTCAAAAAAACCCCTGTAAATCCTGGAAGGATTTTGACAAAACATTTTTAAAAGCCAATAGGGTATGTGGTCAGTTTGAGAACAATTCTCTGACAGGTTGATGGTTAGAATGGTGTCAAAGGGGTTAACATTTTTAGTCCTTAGGCTCCAGGAGACCAGGGGCTATGTGCTCATGACCATCTTTCATTAAATGCAGGATAAGTTGTGGCAGTAGGTTTCACATCTGTAAAACAACTCAGAAAATATGCATCAGATATTCTTATCTAGGTACTTCAGAGAGAAGCTATAAGCAGAGGATGTGGGGAAAACCTGTCCCTGGAAGGCCCCATAGGGTCCTGCTCAGTTACAATAATAGTGCCCAAACTCTTCCTTTCCCATTTGGGTGTTATCAGTAGGAGAATAATTATACATTTATGATGCCTTTTTTTCTGCGAGTCATTTGCAAGCTATAAATTGGTACTTACCATCTACCTCTACAAGGATTAAATCATGAGCTGCTGCAGCTGCTAACCTTCAACACCCCTTTAAAGGAGCTCAGGGTGAAGATCAGGAACGAGGTTCTCTGAGTGCTGAGAAAAACTGGCAGAACATGCCTCCAGATAGTTAGATATTTCAGAAGAAGATTTATGAAGCCAATTCTTGCATCTCTTCATACCTAGAAAAGACTAAAATCATATTGACGTCTGCTTCTCATGACTAGTAGTAACATTTGACAGACTGGCAGCAAACTTCTGCAAAAATATGTGTACCTGATTGGACATAATCTCCATCAGATCACAAATATACTAACCTTCCAAACAGCCTCTTTGAAGCTATGTCTTGGAGAAATCTGAAATGCTTTCTCCCAGTCTGTAGTCCTTATTTTGCCCTAAATAAAACTTAACTCACAACTCTAACGTTGTGCTTTTTTTTTTTTTTTCAGTTTGAATACTATGTATTCAAAAATTTTAGGTCTGTCTTACTTTTTAAAGTGTTAGTCACTGAATCGCAAACCGAGTCTTTGCGACCCCGTGAACTGCAGCCCACCAGGCTCCTCTGTCAGTAGGATTCTCCAGGTAAGAATACTGGAGCGGGTTGCCATTTCCTTCTCCAGGGAATCTTCCTGACCCTGGGATTGAACACGGATCTCCTGCATTGCAGGCAGATTCTTTACCATCTGAGCCACCAGGGAAGCCCATTTTAAATCTGTTGATTAATTCTGACACTTTCAGAGCATCTGTAAAAATCATTTTGAATTCTATTTATATCCTCTAAAGTGTTAATTTTAATTCAGTATTATTTTAATATAAAGCATAATGGTGAATTATCTTCAGGAATATGCATTTTGCTTTTTTCAAAGATATGCAAAATTGACCAAAATATTTTCTTAAGCCAAAATAATACTAAACTATGCAGAGTTAATTAGATGAGAGATGACAAAGAGTAAAATATGGCCCACAGACACAGTTAGAAAGAAGGAAAATAAACCTTTTACTTTTTTTTTTCCACTAGCATTTTTAGCAATTCAGAAAAGCTGCAACCTTAAAATGTCCAATGGGCAGCAAGACACAATGTTCAGTTCTTTTGCCCTCAAAAATGAAGCTATAATGAGAAATCACACTTTTGGGACTTTGCAGAATCAGGGTGACCTGAAGTGTAGAACTATGTAATTCTTAAATCTTCTTGTTACAAGCGTTTTTAGAGAAGTCTAATTCTTGAGAGGTGAGTTGTCAGGATTTTCTATAAATAAACGCATTGCTACAGGGGTTCAAAATCAATCACAAACTCTGAAGGGTCAGAGAAGTTAAATTTTGGCCTAAGTTACGATCAAGATTATGAGCCACCACTTAAGAATTTGTCCACATTTTATTTTTATTATGATGCATCTTAAATGCTACTGTTGAGATGACTGTATGAAAAAAAAAATCTAAGATTTTGAAGACATTTGGGCATAAATTCTTACTCTGGATAGTAATTTTTTGTTGTTGTTCGTTGTTTGTTTTATTTTCCATAATCTGATTTATGAGCAAAAAAGAGATCAATATATTCAGGTTAAAAGAGAAAATAGCCAGCTCAACCTTTTACTTACTCTCTGAACTACGGCTTCAGAAAACATTTTGTAAATCATATTCCCTCCACATTTTTTCACACCCTAAAATATCAACCTTTTATAATTCAATAGAATAGCTCAACTGGTGCTTATAGCAACTTAATAATTAGGACAACAGGATATATTTCTTTGTGTTTACAAGATTTTCTAGGGCTTCTTAGGGTGAAAATATTGCAATTTCTATGTGCAGAAATATTGCATGTTCTTTTTCTTTTTATCTCTTTACTTTTAGGGCAGGAGCTGAATAACCACCATGACAATGACAGAGATATGGACAATCCCATTCTCTGAACTTGCCTCAGAGTTTCTATGTAGATTTAGAATATAAAGTTTTCATAGGTGACATGGACAGAAGTCATGAAGAAGGAGTGCTATGATTCAATTTAGTCTAAAAGTTTGACCAACCAATTTAATCACGATAACTAGATCTTTCTGGTTTTCACCAAATTCAAGTTGGTTGGTATAGTTTTGACATGTTAATAGCTGGCAATCAAAAAATGTTCAAAGATGAATCAGTTCAGTTCAGTCACTCAGTTGTGTCTGACTAGTTGTGACCCCATGAATTGCAGCATGCCAGGCCTCCCTGTCCATCACCAACTCCCAGAGTCTACTCAAACTCATGTCCATCGAGTCAGTGATGGCATCCAGCCATCTCATCCTCGGTCGTCCCCTTCTCCTCCTGCCCCCAATCCCTCCCAGCATCTGGGTCTTTTCCAATGAGTCAACTCTTCGCATGAGGTGGCCAAAGGATTGGAGTTTCAGCTTCAGCATCAGTCCTTCTAATGAACACCCAGGACTGATCTCCTTTAGGACGGACTGGTTGGATCTCCTTGCAGTCCAAGGGACTCTCAAGAGTCTTCTCCAACACCACAGTTCAAAAATATCAATTTTTCGATACTCAGCTTTCTTCACAGTCCAACTCTCACATCCATACATGACCACTGGAAAAACCATAGCCTTGACTAGACAGACCTTTGTTGGCAAAGTAATGTCTCTGCTTTTTAATATGCTATCTAGGTTGTTCATAACTTTCCTCCCAAGGAGTAAGTGTCTTTTAATTTCATGGCTGCAATTACCATCTGCAATGATTTTGGAGCCCCAAAAAATAAAGTCTGACACTGTTTCCATTGTTTCCCCGTCTATTTTCCATGGAGTGATGGGACCCGATGCCATGATCTTAGTTTTCTGAATGTTGAGCTTTAAGCCAACTTTTTCAGTCTCCTCTTTCAGTTTCATCAAAGATGAATAGACTAATTTAAATTTGCTGAATGAGTCTGTGAAGGGAAACAAAGATTGGCCATGTATTTGAGGTCTGGAAATACAATGCACATCATTCAAATATATTGAATCCCTATTTCCTGTAGCTGGAATAATATAGAAGGTAAGTTCTAGTCTTTTACAAACTACTCATTTCCATTTATAAAAAGTATAATATGGTTAAAAGTAGATTGCATGCATGCATGCTCAGTTGTCTCCAAGTCTTTGCCACTCTATGTACTGTAGCCCACCAGACTCCTTGGTCCATGGGATTCCTAAGGCAAGAATACTGGAATGGGTTGTCATTTTCTCCTCCAGTGAATCTTCCCGACCAAGGGATTAAACCGGTGTCTCTTGTGTCTCCTGCATTGCAGGTGGATTTTTTTATCCTCTGAGCTACCTGGGAAGTCCAAAAGTAGAATGATAACTTATTAAATAAAACCTTAAATTTGTCAAATAAGGGTTTCAGAGTACTTCTTAAAATACATGATGTAACACAGAAAAGAAAGACATAGTTTTTTTTTTTTTTTTGGTAGTATGTCTTAAGATGTTACTATGATATTGTGAATGTAGCATTAAATTCCAAAGCATCCAAAGCTAGCTCTGAAGTCTTCTTCTGATCAAAATGACATCTATGAGGGATTTGTTATTCTTTAGTGTATTTTTTCATGTTTTTCTTCATGCAGAAGTTTTTATTAGATGCCTATTATGTCAAATTTGGAGGAACAAAGAGAAAGATGACATGATCATATTGTTTAGGAGCTCCTCATGTAATGGGGGAGGGAATAGGTATAGAGATAATTTCGGTACACTGTGACAAGTACTACAAATGTATGAAGAAAGTGAATAAGGAACAGTAACTAAGTTAGCTTGAGGCTGACACATACTCAGAGGGAATTTATGTCTGAGAGAGATTTTCAGGTGTAAAGTGTTTAATGATGTGAGCTTCAAAGGAGGAAGAAGAAGACAAGCAAAAAGATGAATGTATTCATCAGAGTCTAGTTGGAAGACAGAAACCATATTGGTTAATTTGAATGGGGGAAACATAAATAATTATTAACCACTAATTGTGGTTAAAAGAGGAAAAAAGAGAACTCAAAATATAAAGAAATGGCAAACTCAGAAAACAGCTACTACCTCAAGGACTGAGGGAGAGTACCCAAAGAAGGAACAAATTTGGAAAAATGCACCCCCTCCATATGGACTCCCCACCTGACCCCAGGTTGAATCAGAACTCACTGGAGAGAGTGAACAAGCAACTTGTGGATGGTGAAGAAATTTGCCAGTAGTGGGTACTCAAGCTGGCTTATTGGAACAGCCTACTATGGGACTCAGGAACCTGTTAGCAGATGAGGGTAGGCAAGAGTTAGTGTAAAAGACCCAGGCTATGTGGCTGAGATGTCCATTGGTGTGTTGAAGGGAGGGATTGGTCCAGAGGATAGAGAGAGTGTCCCGGGGCTTTCCTTAAGCCACTGGCAACTGAGTAGCAATAAGGAATGGTCCTTGGACAAAAACAGAAATGTATCCCTCTTTGGCCTCACAGTGGTCCTCTAACAGTTCATTGACAAAGTCTTAGAATGCATCAGTTGACCAAGGAAAAACACAGAGCCGAGTCTGACAAAGCAGGAGAATGATGAGTGGATGAACGTTGAGAAGCAGTTTGACTTGTGCGATGTTGGCTTCAGAGGAGCATAGACAAGTATGGAGAAACTGGGCAACATCAAACAGTTAAGTGTGGCTTGGCCGGAGTAACTTGGTAAAGTGTTTGGAGGGGCTAGTTTGGAGGGCATAGTTGAAACCGGATAGTAAAAAAATTAGAAAACAACCGTAAGCAGATCTTGAGGTCAGTGATTAGGTGAGATCTGTTCTTTTGAATACTCTCATAGTAAAGGAATTACCATATGATTGGAAGCCTTTAAGGGAATGAATATGACTCCTGAAACTGCATCAGAATCACCTTGAAAGATCTATACTATCACAGGATCCTATGTCCATCTCATATCTCCTATATAAAAATTTATAGGGTGGCATGCCTCTTAAACCAGAAGGTTTTAATGCTGGTGGATTTCCCACCATAGTGAACAGACGCTGCTACACTGTGCTCAGTGGCTAGGTCAAATCCAACTCTTTGTGATACCGTGGGCTGTAGCCACCATGCTCTGCTGCCCACGGGATTTCCCAGGCAAGAGTACGGGAGTGGGCTGCCGTTTCTATGACGATGACCCAAAGCAAGGCAGTAGTCATGAAGTTAGAAATGGGAAAGCATACTCTTCTAAAATTGCATATTTTAAGTGACATTTTTTCTAGCGAGCAACTTTGTACATGAAATATATGTCAAGCTATCTCTAGCAAAATTTCATCTTTTGTACCCTTTGTTCTGACACTCTCTCAACAAGTAATTCAAATACTCACATATCAAAATTTGTCAGGAAGGTTCTCATGTCAATCACTTCTATGGGAGTGTGACTTGAAACCAAAGCGCTTCTTTTCCCCAGATATATTTGAATTTCATGTCTGACCTTTCATTGCAGAATATGAAACTTTGCTGTTATTAAAAGAATTCAAGCATCAGGAGGATGAGGAGGGCTAGGAGGGTCCTTTTGTTTCATTAAAATTACATAAAAAATGAAAACTCCCAAAATTTAAGATGGTTTAAGTGTTACCCAAGAAAAAAAAATTTAAATTAGAGAACCAAAATTCTCATAATCGTGAATTAAATAAATCATCTTGTGTATGTGTGTGCATGTGCGTGTGTGCATACATGTAAATATACATATTTCACTTTAACCGATATATTTCATGTGCCATTTTCTATCTGGTGAGGTGTGTACAAAAGAGCCAGATTTCTCCAAAATATCTGTTATATTTGAAGGTTTGGCCATGCTGTTCTCCTGTGCTTAGAGAACCAGAAGCTAAATATCTTAAAGAAAGGGCAGAATCTTATCTAATTATTACACTTAGCAAGTGTGAGTTTCTTAAGGCAAAGACTATGATATCAAAAGATTTTTTAAAGCACCCTAGTAGAATAATTAACAAATCATTACTGAAGCAAAACTCACATGACATTTTCTGACATTTAATTATGTTTAAGGTCTGAAATAATGTGGTGTGCTATGTTGACAATTAAAAAATAGATTTGAAAAGGTTGCATGCTTCACTGCAATTTATTTTAATGTCTGAAAAATTAGTTTAATCACAAACAGTTCCTGCCTTAAAATGGCCAGCACAAGCAATTAAAATGAAAATAAAAGTCCACTTGGTTTGCTTACAAGTGGAACATATTGAGGAGATCTGCATTAGAAATTAAACGGCTTTCAGATCTGCAGCAAATGCACCGCACTCTTGATACCACTCTATGTATTGACTCATCGGAAAATAGCTCACAAGGTTTGGAACTGTGGTTAATTAAAACGGAGGCAAAGAGAAAAAGCAACTGTTCTCAAGTTGCTGTTTGGAGTCTGCAAATAGTTTCTGATCCATTCCATTAGCAGGACTGCCACAGCGTTGCTGTGGTGATACACAGTGTGGATACACGCTCAGTCACTTCAGCTGAGTCTCACTCTCTGAGACCCTATGGACTGTAGCCCACCAGGCTTCTCTGTCCATGGGATTCTCCAGGCAAGAACAGTGGAATGGGTTACTATGTCCTCCTCCAGGGGATCTATCCCACCCAGGGATTGAACCCATGTCTCTGGTTTCTCCTGCATTGCGGGCAGATTCTTTACCCACTGAGAAACCTGGGAATGCCAGTGATATGCAGAACCACTTTCAGAGACTACCCAAGACAGAGGAAATCAAGACTGTTTATCATATCTTATATGTTGACTAGTTGTTAAAAATCTATGTCAAAGCAAAATGTATTTCTACTACTGACCCAGTTATGATCATTTAAAATTTTAAGTTAGTTGCCTCTTTTGATTTGTGTCTTATGTCACAGAAGATCTTAAATAAAATGCACATTTTAGGGGAAGAGAGTTACAATGATTGTTTAATAGTTCAATGAATTCTTTGACATTCTAGCACATCATCTTTTCAAGGTCTCTGGATAATGGATCTTAGGTATGGCTGATTTGATGGTAGGTAATCCAGTGTTCTTGCCTGAAGAATCCCAGGGATAGAGGAGCCTGGTGGGCTGCCATCTATGGGGTCGCACAGAGTCGGATAGACTGAAGCGACTTAGCAGCAGCAGCAATCTCTTTTTTAGAAAAAGAAATATGAGTCCTGGTATCTGGCTGAAGGGAAATAAGGTTGGTATTGAGAAATGAAGATATATTTTGAAGATAACAGTTTACTGAGTGTTTAGCTCAAGTGAGCAATGTCAAAGGCATCTAGTCAACATTAAGCGTGGAAAGAACGTAAAAGAACTGCGCCAAGCTCTCAAGGCACAGGCTACTAGTGGAGATATAGCATAGAGTTTATTGGAGAAAACTCTAATCAGACATCTAGTAGAGAACACACAACCTCTTCATCTGCCCCAATACTCATCGTCCCTTTTGTTGCTTCTGTTCAGGCGCTAAGTCATGTCCAACTCTCAGTGACCCCAGGGACAGCAGTGCAGCAGGCTTCCCTGTCCTTCACTATCTCCTGGAGTCATGTCGCATAGCTTAGGCAGGTCTTATCATCCCATAGCTTAGGCCAAACATGTATGGGCATCATGGCCAACACACAGTGTCCAGTAGAAAGTATTTTCTTTCGTATAACTTTTTATGTACTTCTGAAGTTAGAGGGGAGAAAACAAACAAAAAACTATAACACTAAGAACTCATTGGTCACAGAGGTGACCATGTTACAAAGGAGGAGTCTCTGAAGTTTCCTTCCATGTGTCAGCTTGTTTTCCTGTTGAGCTCACCTAAACCTGCTATGCCAGCTCTCCTCTAATCTATTAAAAGTGTGGGGACAATGAGTCTTCAGATCTCCAGTGATTTTATTCAGGAATCTAATTGCATATTTTCTTCATTTGCTTGCTATATGCTTGTTACATGATGGCTTACTTCTTTCACACTTATTTTCTGCACTTGATTATTTTATGCCAGAAGCAATGCACATTTTATGCGCCCAGCATGCAAAACTCTGTGGTAGAGCCTGTCTTTTATTATCATTATTTTCTTATTTTCCTCTCTCCTTAGTAAAAGATATCTTGGTGTGAAAATATTAAGGCATGCTTTATAAAGTTCCTCAGAGAATCTTCAGCAGAAAGAACCCCAATTCACCATATAAATTACCTGTTTGCTAATGCTCCTCTTATTGTTTGTTTGTTTTTAAATTTCTCTATACAACTTTCCCCTCTCTCTCAATGATGTTATTTAACTTCTTCTTTTAGGCTCTACTTTGCTTGAAGACTAAACTAAAACATACTTTACATAATTAAGCACACAGTCTACTGCTTAGGTCAGGGGTTCCTGAACACACAGCTGCCTTGCTGGGTTGGAATTCCTTTGGCATTCTGTCTCTGTCTTTTTTCTCTACTCTGTCTTCTCTCTTTAGCTCTTTTGAAGAGATTTGTTTACTGATCTCCTCCTCAATGAACATATAGAAACTCGCTTTATCTTAATATTGTTACATCTTGGCTCTGGTATCATTTTACTTAAATAAGGAATAGTGAAACCAAATACCACAGGCCAAGAGAATAAATCTCACTATATTTTAGACACTTTGTGGCTGTTGTGTTGGGAAAATAGTCTTGGGTATGAATCTTTTTTGCAATGTGCATAAATAATCTCAGGTCAGTAATGAAGTATTCTAATAAACTTTCTCTCCATCAATATGTTCTTTAATAAGTAAGCCATTAACATCATAATGACAGCCCCAATACTTCCAAATAAGTTTCTTATGAGCCCCATAATGTCTGTTTTATTAAAACATTTTGTGGTGAATAAATCTGAATTTGCTTCATATTTAGCAAGCATACATTTTGTCTCTCACAGTTTCACTTCCTTAATTAGAATAAAGCAAAGTTTATTGAAAATATAATTTGGATTTGACATAGTCCAAGAGTTATCTAGATGAAGAAGGGTAAAAGGCAATTCTTTCATACTCATCTAAATGGATTGAAAGCACTATTAGTACCAGAGTCTAACTAACAGGTCTACCTATCAGGCCCACAGTGAACACAGAATTTATTAACTCCAAAATTCCATACTCATGTCTCAATACAGTCACAGTAGATAACACATTACCTTCATGGAGCACAGCCTTGTTCTAGTGAAGGAGTTTCCAAAACTCAGTGAAGCTATGAGCAGTAAAGCTAGGGCAAACTATTCAAGATCACAGTAATCCAAGTCTATGCCACAAGCCCTGATGCCAAAGTAGCTGAAATGGAATGATTCTATGAAGACTTACATGAACTTCTAGAACTAACACCATAAAAGATGTCCTTTTAATCATAGGGGATTTAAATGTAAAAGTAGGAAGTCAAGAGATATCTGGAGTAACAGGAAAGTTTGGCCTGGGAGTACAGAATGAAACAGGGCAAAAGCTAACATAACCAAACAGTGTTTAGCCAAGAGAACACACTGCTCATAGCAAACACCCTCTTCCAACCCCAAGAGACGCATTTACACGTGGGCATTACCAAATGTCAAAGCCAAAATCAGAGTGATTACATTCTTTTCAGCCAAAGATAGAGGAGCTCTATACACTCAGCAAAAACAAGACCTGGAGCTGACTGTGACTCAGATTATGAGTTCCTTATAGCAAAATTCAGGCTTAAATTGAAGAAAGTATGGAAAATCACTAGTCCATTCAGGTTTGACCTAAATCAAATCCCTTATGATTATACAGTGCAGGTGACAAATAGATTCAAGGGATGAGATTTGGTAGACCTAGTGCCTGAAGGACTATGGACAAGGGTCTGTAATACTGTACAGGGAACAGTGACTGAAATCATCCCCAAGAAAAAGAAATGCCAAAAGGCAAAGTGGCCATTTGAGGAGACATTACAAATAGCTAAGGAAAGAAGAGAAACAAAAGACAAAGGAGAAAGGAAAAGATATACCCAACTAAATGCAGAGTTCCAGAGAATTAAAAAATGCTTGCTCCTTGGAAAGAAAGCTATGACCAAACTAGATAGCATATTAAAAAGCAAAGGCATCACTTTGCCCACAAAGGTCTATATAATCAAAGTTATACTTTTTCTAGTAGTCATGAACGGATGTGGGTTTTGGACCGTAAAGAAGGCTGAGTGCCAAAGAATTGATGCTTTTGAACTGTGGTGTTTGAGAAAACTGTTTGAGAGTCCCTTGGACAGCAAGGAGATTAAACCAGTCAATCCTAAAGGAAATCAACCCAGAATATTCATTGGAAGGACTGATGCTGAAGCTGAAGCTCCAATACTTTGGCCACCTGATGTGAAGAGCTGACTCATTTGAAAAGTACCCTGGTGCTGATAAAGATTAAGGTAAGGAGAAGAAGGGGATGGCAGATGGTTGGATGCTATCACCAACTTGATGGACATTACTTTGAGCAAACTCCAGGATATATTGAAGGATAGGGAAGCCTGGCATGCTGCAGTCCGTGGGATCGCAAAGCATACACGACTGAGTGACTGAACAACATCGGCAACAGACTACACATCCTCTCTGTGGGAATGATGTCCCTGGTGGCACATAGAGGGCTAAGAAAGAAAAGACTTTGAAAAAGTCTTTGTCTTTTGACAAAGACTTCATCTTGTGAACTACTGTGCTCTCAACCTATCCCTTATTCAAGTGGGAAGTCAAAATCAAGTCTCAAGTATCTTCTGATAAATATGAATGAACCACAATAGTACAAGAAGGTTTCTAAAGCTGCATGTATTTTCTAGTCTATCAATGGAAGTAGACTTCAGTGGAAACAGGTTTTGTTTTTTTTGTGTTTTTTTTTCTGTTGTTGCTCCTGTTTATCATTTCCTTATGACCTGCTAATATATACTTATTAGATGCATAGTTCTACTTCACACTGGGTCAGCAACCTTATCTTGCTGACTAAAGTTAAAATTTAACCACCTTAGGAAATAAAATTTGGAAGTCAGCATCTGCTGTTTGATACAAAGTTCTTATTTTTGACCACTTAGCACACAGCATATGATGCTTATAAACTGAGAGATACTAACTCACTTTCTTTTATATCCTAAATGGATGTAATTAAATGGAAGCCCCCAAAGAACTTTAGGAATACTTTACTTCACAGCTCACATCTCAGGTTTGGCTTTTTCTTTTTTCCATGCCATCAAGTGAAAAACACTTTTAACAACTCAGAACAAAGGGATTCTGCTTTCACTCTTGGATTTCTTTTCATTTTCAGACAAGTTGTGGTTGTTGTTTAGTCGCTAATTCCTTTCAGAACCCTTTTGCAACTCCATGGACCATAGACTGCCAGGCTCCTCTGTCCATGGGATTTCCCCAGCAAGAATAATGGAGTGGGCTGCCGTTTCCTTTTCCAGGAGATCTTCTTGACCTAGGGATCAAACCCAGGTCTCCTGCATCTGTAGGTGGATTCTTTACCACTTTGCCACCAGGGAGCAACTCACTAAGTATGAAGACTGATATGAACCACATTGGTTCCAATGTATTGCCCACAGGAAGGAAAACAATAATAATAGAAAAGGACAATAAAGACTGAAAATTTTAAACAAGAAAATTTAGGATTTCCCTGGTGCCACAGTGGATAAAAATCTGCCTGCCAATGCAGGGGACATGAGTTCCCTCCCTGGTCCAGGAAGATTCCACATGCTGCAGAGCAACTAAACCTGTGCATCATTACTATTGAGCCTGTCCTTTGGAGCCTGGAAACCACAACTTCTGAGCCTGCATGCCATAACTACTAAAGCTCACACCTAGACCCCATGTTCCACAACAAAAGAAGCCACCACAATGGAAAGTCCCAGCACCACAATGAAGAGTATCCCCTGCTTGTTGCAACTAGAGAAAGCCTGCACAAAGAAAGGAATAGCCAGCATAGCCAAAAATAAATAAATAAATTTTAAAAGAGAAAGAAAAGAAAAAAAAAAAAACTAAAAAATGATCTGCGCTGATAGTACTTTGGATTTCTGCTTGGCTACAGCACAGACTACATTTGTTTTCATGGAATTATCTTGGAATCAATAGTCTTGTATTTCATTGTTTTCAGAGAAAGTATTTTCCAAGTTTGGAATGATTGGTATAATAAGCAAGTATTCACAAGACAATCTGTTGGAAAATGTGTAAGAAAGAGCTCTTTTTAAACTGTTTCTGTCTCATTACATATTTACATTTTACATGAATAAAGTATATATATATAAACACCTCATAATGTTAATTCAGGTGAAAAATACTAGCATCAAATTAGAGATTCTAAATTGTTGAATTATAGAAAAGTATATTTTATGGTAAGTAAATAAGATGTTGTTGATACACTTGGGAGATAAAAAAAGGAAAAATAGCCTTGCACAATGTCATTTAGAGAACATCACACTGTTAAAATGTGCTCAGAACACTTCAGAGTATATGTTCAACATGAAATGTGAACTACTGTGATAAAGTCATGCTATAAGTCTTAAATTCTGAATAATTTCTGGGAATATGTCTAAAAATAATTTTAAAGTATTTTATACTTTTGATTAGTGGTTTTATTGATTTGCAGTTTATCATTCTATGCAAAAGTCAATACTAACTCAATTATCTTTAGTCATTACCTGGAGTTCAACTTCAAAAATCCTCTTATTCCCACTATTAAATAAAAGCAATGCTAATGACATTCTGTCAGCTGCAAATTGACTGATTTATCACATCATTACACAGCCAGCCTGCATCTGCAGTTTGTTTGTGAAATGGTATAGCCTGAACATGACAAATCACTATGCTCTCTATAGTTGAAAATGTTAGTATAAAGGCAGCTCACATTCCAGGACACAAATGGTGCTGGAATGTTTAGATGCATTTGATTCTATAGTAGCTAAATATCAGTCATACTTTTAATCATTTACAACTCTTCCATTACTAAGATTTCAAATTCTTTCTTCTCATTCCTTTCTACTATCTGCTCTGCTTTGACTGCATGATAAGTAGACCTCTGAAATCAATCGACCTATAGTTCTGAGCATTGATCTTATAAACAGATTTTATAATCACAGCTTGTACGCTGATCATGGTAATTGATTTAGAATGTTGAGGGTCAGAATAGCAAAACAAACTCCTAAAAAAGTTATAAAATTCTGACTGGTAAACTCCTAAACTTCAGGCTCAGACTATGGGTTTTTAGTAAAAATTAAGCATATCATATAGTGGCTCAATGGTAAAGAATCCCTCTGAAATGCAGGAGACTCAGGAGACACGGATTTAATCCTTGTGTAGGGAAGATCCCCTGAAGGAGGGAAGGGCAACCCATTCCAATATTCCTGCCAGGAAAAATACCCATGGACAGAGGAGGCTGGTGGGCTATGGTCCCTGTGGTCATAAAGACCTGGACACATCTGAAACAACTGAGCATGCACACAAACTTATCAGTTATCTACACTAGATTCACATAGACAGTGTTTTCACTTTGTTTTAACTTCCCAGTTATGGATATATATGTACTACATATTTTCCTGTAAGTATGAGTGTTTGTTCTCTTTAAATGACTAAAATTATATCAACCATATGATCACTTTTGTTTTTCGACTATTCTCAAAATTATCCCAAGTATACCATTAAATAAATCAAGCTTGAATTTGATTAAATCTTGTTAGAGATATATTATTAAATGAATTTTTAATAATTGCAAATAGAAAAGAATATACTAAGAAAGTGAAAGTGACTTAGTAGTTTCCGACTCTTTGTAACCCCATGGACTATACAGTCCAGGGAATTCTCCAGGTAAGAATACTGGAGTGGGTAGCTGTTCCCTTCTCCAGCGGATCTTCCTTCCTCCAGGGGATCTTCTCAACCCAGGGATGGAACCCAGGTCTCCCACATTGCAGGCAGATTCTTTACCAACTGAGCCACCAGGGAAACCCAAGAATACTGGAGTGGGTAGCCTATCCGTTTTCCACCCTGACCCAGGAATCAAACCAGAGTTTCCTGTATTGCAAGCAGATTCTTTACAAACTGAGCTACTAGGGAAGCCCATATACTAAAAGCTTAAATTAAAAAAAAAAAACTGACACATTTAATCATCTTACTATGGTAAATTAATTTGAAAATAGTATTAAATTTAGTTATCATCTCATTCTAAATGATTTGCTCAATCTACTTGGAATGGTTTCTAACTGATTTAAAGAAAGTTTACTTTAAAAAAAGTGAAATAGACAATGAAACCCTAGCTTGACTATACAAAAATTAGATTAATAACATCCATTAATGATTGTTGTCTTATCATTTTGATTAATCTCTATGTGCACAATAATCATCATGCATATTTTAAATATATGTCATACCATGGGCTTTATACATTTAATAAAATGTATTAATATATTTAATAAAAACACTAAAATTTCTATTTAAAAAAATAAGTAAAGAATGAAAAAAATCAACCAGGAATTGTTGAGTAGCTTTTAAAAATATCTCTGGGTTGGGAAGGTCCCCTGGAGAAGGGAGTGGTAACCCACTCCAGTGTTCTTGCCTAGAAATTCCATGAACAGAGGAGTCTGGCTGAACAAAATCCATGGAGTTGCAAAGAGTCGGACACGACTGAGTGACTAACATACACACACATGCTTTTAAGAATTCATCAGTGTTAACTGTTGTTATTTAAATTATCAGTCTCAGGCTATTATTCTAATTACTAGGTATGGAATACAAGGTATGGGCTTCCCTGATAGCTCAGTTGGTAAAGAATCTGCCTGCAATGCAGAAGACCCCGGTGTGTTTCCTAGGTCAGGCACAGGCGACCCACACCACTATTCTTGGGCTTAGCTGGTAAAGAATCCGCCTGCAATGTGGGAGACCTGGGTTCGATCCTTGGGTTGGAAGATCCCCTGGAGAAGAGAAAGGCTACCCACTCCAGTATTCTGGCCTGGAGAATTCCATAGACTATATAGTCCAAGGAGTCACAAAGAGTTGGACATGACTGAGCAACTTTCACTTTCATGAAATATTCTAATGGAAGCATTTACTTTTTATTTTATTAAATTTTCTCATCTATTAGAAATATCCCTGATATTTAAACATGACTTGAAAAAACATACAATATTATGTAAAATTATTGTTATGGCAACAACAGTAGCTGAAATAAATTGTTCAAAGAGTGTCCTCAAATGTTTAAAGATCAGGTTATTTTCAATCACATTTGTTAAAATTTATGTTTCTATTTTTACCACTTATTTGCTTTTGTTGGAAAGTAATTCCAATGAGACACAAATTCCTCTAGCAAGTAAAACATTTATATATAATTAAACATCAGATTTTAGCTTTATTGATGATGAATATTTATAACTGTGTTAAGAAAAAAACAGAACAAAACAGTATACTGAAAGAATATGTATGCTTTGTTGTCCCATAGCTGTGGAATTTATTCTTTCAGCTCATATAATCACAATACTCATTACATAATAGAGACCATTATTAAAATACACCAGTTGCTAAGAAACTATATAAACCAAATTCTGTAAACATTAACAAACACTGCTATTCAGCTTGACTGAAAGACAAGGAGTTCTTAAATCATAGTAGAAAACCTCAAAATGCACGGCTGCTGCTCTATCTCCAAGAAAACAGAATAAATTCAAAGTTTGTTGAACTATCTCTGAGCCAATAATGCTCCATGATGTTAATCTGAAATACACGACAATACCCAAATTGACACTTATATTCAAATCATAAGCGGGCCATAGAAATTATTCTAATGAGAAACAGTCTTATGTATTTTAGCTTTCTTTGTTTCAATCTTATTGTATACCATGTAAATTTACTTTGTTCTTTCTCTTCTCTCCCACCCTCCTGGAATAAACTGATACATAGATATCCTCACTCTTGCCTGGTGAAACAAGAATCTGAGTGTATTCTCCAAGCTAAGTCTACGCTGTGCTACATTGTGTCTCTTTCTTTTTGATAGAGGGCTATATGTCATTTTTTTTTATTAGTTGGAGGCTAATTAATTTACAATATTGTAGTGATTTTTGCCATACACTGACATGAATCAGCTATGGATTTACATGTGTTCCCTATTCTGATTGTCATTAGTTTTTGTGTTTGTTATTTTTAATTTCCTTTTTTAAACCATTCCATTTATATTCATCAGTAGTTGCAAACATCCTGAAATGATAACAGTAAATCTCATCACTGTATACTGTTTTCTGGATTTTTTTATTTTGTGTAAAGACATGGATTTTGCCTTTTCACAGCTGAAACTCCAATAATTTGGCCACCTCATGCAAAGAGTTGACTCATTGGAAAAGATCCTGATGCTGGAAGGGATTGGGGGCAGGAGGAGAAGGGGACGACAGAGGATGAGATGGCTGGATGGCATCACCGACTCAATGGACCTGAGTTTGAGTAAACTCCGGGAGTGGGTGATGGATAGGGAGGCCTGGCCTGCAGATGGTGATTACAGCCATGAAATTAAAAGACACTTACTCCTTGGAAGGAAAGTTATGACCAACCTAGATAGCATATTAAAAAGCAGAGACATTACTTTGCCAACAAAGGTCTGTCTAGTCAAGGCTATGGTTTTTCCAGTGGTAATGTATGGATGTGAGAGTTGGACTGTGAAGAAAGCTGAAAGCCGAAGAATTGATGCTTTTGAACTGTGGTGTTGGAGAAGACTCTTGAGAGTCCCTTGGACTGCAAGGAGATCCAATCAGTCCATCCTAAAGGAGATCAGTCCTGGGTGTTCACTGGAAGGACTGATGCTGAAGCTGAAACTCCAATCCTTTGGCCACCTCATGCGAAGAGTTGACTCATTGGAAAAGACCCAGATGCTGGGAGGGATTGGGGGCAGGAGGAGAAGGGGACGACAGAGAATGAGATGGCTGGATGGCATCACTGACTCAATGGACATGAGTTTGAGTAAATTCCGGGAGTTGTTGATGGACAGGGAGGCCTGGCGTGATGCGATTCATGGGGTCTCAAAGAGTCGGACACGACTGAGCGACTGAACTGAACTGAACTGAAAGACATCGAAAACATCATATTTCTTTAATAGGGGGCTACAGATATTGTGATGGAGATATTTAAAAAAAGATATAATTTTATGTGCTTGTGTCAGTACTTTCACGTTTGCAAGTGTGTATATACTCATGTGATATTTTGTATCTTGGGCTTCTGGGGAAAACTGTGTTGAGGAATTATACTGAACATACTGAAAAGAGAGGTTTGTCTTTACTTGCTACATATTCATGTTTGAGAAACTTCAACTGGAAGAAATAGGTGAAGCTGAAATTTTCTGAGGATACCATTTATTGGAAGCTTAAAGAATAATCAGTAATTATTCATAACATTTCATTTTATTCTATTGAATAAATTTATTCTATTGAATTGCATGTTTTCACCAGATGCAGGAAATAGAAATAATGTTCAAGACATCTGAATTTTATACAATTTAAATACTACTTATTTTCTGTAAAGATAGTTATATAGCAATTTTCATTCTTTATCACATTTAAAAATCTAGAATTAATTAAAGAAAGCCAGTGTAAATTAAATGTCATACATTTATTTAAATAACTGTGTGCATGATACTTGAACAGAACTCCCAGTGACAGAAAATTTGATTGTATAAACTAGGATACTCTAGTAAGAAGAAGAAGTAGAAGAAGAGAAGGATGCGGTGGAGGAACAGGAGGCATAGGGAAGAAGTGGGGAGGAGAAAGATGGATGGGAAGAGAAAAGGAGAGAGAAGAAAGCCAAAGACATTAAAAAAGAAGCAAAATTCCCGAAACTTCTGAGAATTTTGAAAATATCAAAGTATAAAAATATATGTAGAAATGTTGAAGAGATCAATGTATTAAAAAGAAGGCTTTATAAACAATATTTCACTGTTATAAAGAAGATACAAAAAGCATACATCTCAAGGTATAAAGACTTCAGTATGCACTGATAGAATATGTTTTGATTTTTGCCTGACATATATGTCTGTTTGGGTTTCCCTAGTGGCTCAGCAGGTAAAGACTCCATCTGCAATGCAGGAGACCTGGGTTCAGGCCCTGGATTTGGAAGGTCCCCTGGAGAGGGGAACAGCTACCCACTCCAGTATTCTGGCCTGGAGTCCATGGGGTCCAAAGGGCCGGACATGATGACTGAATGACTTTCACTTTCACTTTCTGTCTGTTTGTGCATATGTGCTAAGTTGCTTCAGTTGAGTCTGGCTCTGTGTGACCTTATGGACTGTAGCCTACCAGGCTTTTCTGTCTGTTGCATTCTCCAGGCAAGAATAGGGGAGTGGGTTGCCATGCCCTCCTCCAGGGGATCTTCCTGACCCAGAGATTGAACCTGGATGTCTCTTATGTCTCCTGTATTAGCAAGCGAGTTTTCCAAATGTCAACCCACTCAAGTATTCCAGCCTGGAGAATTCCATGGACAGAAAAGCCTGGCAGGCTACAGTCCATGGGGTCGCAAAGAGTCAGACATGACTGAGGATTAATGCTTTTACATTTCTTTTCTCCTAGTGCAGACTGGAAAACCCCATATTCCTGTTTAACTTATATTTAAAATCAGCCCTCTTGATATGTTTTTTTCTTAAATAAGTGAGATAAATGCCACGATTATTTATTTAAACAGTAAGCAGTTTCCCAGAATCTTTGATTTTTACATGGTAAGATGCATTCTGAATTTGAAGAGGAAGGCATTGTATAGAACTTCTCAAACATTATTTGCCAACAGATTTTACTGGGTGGAGTTCTCTGAAATCACTTTGGAAATTATTGTTCTACTGATTATTTTTCTTTAATGTGTCTCCTTTGAGCTTTGGTGAGAGAATATAAAGTGTTACAGAAGGAATTATTAAATTGTTTAACATGTTAATCTTGTACATGCTACTGGTCATCCATGGGTCAGGTTTCTGGAAATGCAAAGATGAGTGAGAGTTTCTGCTCCCAAGATTTTATATTTAAATGAATGAAAGAGGCAAGTAAACAGACAATTGTTATACACACTGGTATGCACTGTATTGGGAATCCCTGGAGGCTCAGCAATGGAGAAGCAGCCTGCAACGCAGAACATGCCGATTCAACCCCTGGTTTGGGAAGATCCCCTGGAGAAGGAATTGGCAACCCAATAACTTGCCTGGCAAATCTTATGGAGAGAGGGGCTTAGCTGGCTAGAGTCCATGGGGTCACAAGAGCTGGACAAGACTCAGTGACTAAACCACCACCATACACTGTATTAGAGCATAAACATGGAACGCTGGGACATAGGAAACCATTTTAACTGGATTACTGAGTTATCTAAAAAGTGACATGGAAGTAAATGTCAAAAGATAGGTAACAGGTAGCTATGTAATGTGGAGGGAATGACAGTGTGAGGAGAAAGGATAAAACAGTTCTCAGGCTAGGGAAATAGAACTGTAAGGGCCCTGGCAGTGAACAAGCTTTTTTTCATGGAAGTTTCCTATAAATTACCAGGAAGGAAATAGTGAAATTGAACATATAGGCAAGAGCCAGGTTATAGACACCCAAGTGCACAAACCTAAGAATATTAGACTTTATCTGAGAGCTGTCAGAAACCAGTGGGGGATTTTACATAGAGGGTAACATGATGAAATTTAAGAGTAAAGCTGAAGAAAGGGTGATGAGATCACAGCAAGAGATGAGGAGCACCTGCAAGTGAGAACAAAGTTCTTTACTGTTTATATATACACTATATTGTGAAATATATAATATATAGCTATAGAATGAAAATATGTAAGTAAAGTGATTTTACTACAAATCAGAATAAACTTAACATTCATTTATAAATGGAAGTGTTTTGAAATGGTATTGGATTTATCTTAGTTTTGGGGTTGTTGTTCAGTCACTCAGTCATGTCCAACTCTTTGTGACCCCATGGACTGCAGCATGCCGGGCTTCTCTGTCTTTCACCATATCCTGGAGCTTGTTCAAACTCATGTCCATTGAGTCAGTGATGTCATCCAACCATCTCATCATCTGTCATTCCCTTTTCCTCCTACCTTCAATCTTTCCCAGCATCAGAGTCTTTTCCAATGAGTCAGTCCTTCACATCAGGTGGCCAAAGGATTGGAGCTTCAGCTTTAGTGTCAGTCCTTCCAATGAATATTCAGGATTGATCTCCTTTAGGATGGACTGGTTGGATCGCCTCATAGTCCAAGGGACTCTCAAGAGTCTTCTCCAACATCACAGTGCAAAAGCATCAGTTCCTCAGTGCTCAGCCTTCTTCATGGTCCAACTCTCACATCCATACATGAATACTGGAAAAACCATAGCTTTGACTAGAAGGATCTTTGTCTGCAAAGTGATGTCTCTGTTTTTTAATATGCTGTCTAAGTTGGTCATAGCTTTTCTTCCAAGGAGCAACCATCTTTTAATTTCATGGCTGCAGTCACCATCTGCAGTGATTTTGGAGCCCAAGAAAATAAAGTCTGTCACTGTTTCCACTGTTTCTTCATCTACTTGCCATGAAGTGATGGGACCAGATGGCAAATATTCTTAGTTTTTTGAATATTTAGTTTTAAGCCAGCTTTTTCAGTCTCCTCTGTCACCTTCCTCAAGAGGCTCTTTAGTACCTCTTCACTCTCTGCCCTAAGGATGGTGTCACCTGCATATCTGAGGTTAGGAGACCTTGTCCATAAAAATTGGAAGAAAGATGCTAAGTAGTACAATATGTCATGATTTTTTAATTAAAATATAGAATTGAAATATGTTTTACCCAAATCAAAATTAACACTATGTAACATATTCTCCCCATGGCACGTTTTTAATCACTTCCTTCTACAGTAATCCTATTAAGTGCCTTTGTAAGGCAAACAGGACTATTTTTAGGTCTACAATGAGATTACATTATTCAAAGTTGCTGTATTTTTTTAATTATTATTTAAAACTCTGAAATACAAAGTGGACCTCTAAAACTTTTTAGAAATATTAGTAAAGATTAAATATGTTCAAATTATACATATAAACACATGTAGACATATACATGTTTATAGAGTTATGTTCTGTCCATAGAATTCCACTGAAAAACACATATCTGTATATTTACTGTCAATAGGTCTCTTCCAAATAACTCATTCAACTGGTCCTCTATTGTTGGATGGCCTTTCTTGGTAGCTAAGATGGTAAAGAATCTGCCTACAATGCAGAGGAGACCCATGTTTGATCCCTGGGTTGGGATGATCCCTGGAGAAGAGAATGGCTACCCACTCCAGTATTCTTGCCTGGAGAATTCCATGGACAGAGGAGCCTGGCTGGCTATGGTCCATGGGATCACAAAGAGTTTGAGCAACTAACACAATGCTACTGATGGATAGTTCAGTTCAAAATTTTCCTTTAAGAACAATCCTACAGGACTTCACTGATGGCCTAGTGGTTAAAAGTCCACCTGCCAAAGCAGGGGACACGAGTCCATTGGCTGGTTGTCTGGGAGGAAGAATCTCTCATGCCCCGGAGCCAGGTAAACTCATGCAGTACAAATACTGAGCCAGCATTGTAGAGCCGAAGCGCTGCACCTATCAAGCCCCAGCACCGCAACTACTGAGCCCCCATGCCTACCGCCTGTGCTCAGACCAAGAGATGTCACGAAACGAGATGCCCACTCACCACACCAAAGAGCTGCCCTTTCTCTCTGCAAGTAGAGAAACCCTGTGCCCAGCAATGAAGCCACAGCGCAGCAAGAAAGAAATAAAATAGAAAGACTTACATTGTCCCTTGTATATGCATAGGTATGAGATTATAACTACAGGCACTACAGGCAGTGTTTAGAGATGGAACAGCTCATTCAAATAAAACATTTTGTCTTAAATTTTGATATTACAAAAATTTCCTTCACTTGCACCAATTTATTCCACTATCTACCCAGGATAAGAATATTTATTTCCCCAACAACCTCACCAATACTGAGAATTATCAAGCCTCTTGATCTTGCCAATATGACAAGTGAAAAATATCACCTTGCTTTAATGTACTTTATTTGATTATGAAAGAAGTTGAGCGTCTTCTTCAGGATCCCCCTTACTATTCACTACAAAGGGATGCCCAGCCGAGTGGATGACCCACAGCTGAAATCAAGGCTGTAGACAGGTTCCCAAACTGTCCTGTTGAGAGAGTCAATTCCTAGGCAGGTTGATAAGAAGTTCAGGGTCCCCGAGGAGGAGAGAGGGGTCTGGAATTCTCGAGGGGGAGGAAAGGACAAAAGTCTCTTTTCTCTACATTCCTTAGTCTTAGTTACATAAAACTGGTTACTTTAAGCCTGGAACTGATGATTACACAGCACAACTCAGCTTAAACTCTGTACTAAGGATTATATAACAACAAGGTGTCCTGCTTGAGGTCAGTTTCTCCTTCCTGAAAACCTTCTGACTAGTCCTGTTATCTTAATTATGGTAGTGGGTTTGGTGAAGTCTTTCTATTGTTAAGTTCTAATCCTGTTATCTTAAAATGTAAACTGTTGGAGTGGGTCTGGTAAAATTTTTGCAACCTTGAGGCATTCTTTTGATTTATTGTAATAACTAAAAAAGTATATAGCTCCCTTGCTAAATACTAGCAAGTGGGCACTCTCTACCCCCTTCTGATGTCTAAGTCAGAAGCTTTTTCTGTCCCTTTTCACTGTAATAAAGTGTCTGCCACACAAGAGCCCTGAGTGATCAAGCCTGGTCTTTGGTCCCAAAGCTAAATCTTCTTCAGAGATCACTAATCCAACATCATTCACCATAAGCTATCATTGTGATGGAGTTTTTACTGCTGAAGAAAGGGGAGTTTCTTCTAATTCACAAGCAAGTTATCACAATAGCTAACAGAGGCACTGTTGGTTTAGATATTCTTTGACTATTATTCTATGAATTTGTTCACACCAATTTTGATATCTTTTAATGTTAAGCACATTTTTCCTGTGTGATATGAGCTGCAAGTACATTTCAGTGTTTCTTTGGGGTTGTTTGCTTTATTTTTATCTGTGATATTTTTTCACCATATAAAAGTTTTCAATTTTTTTGTAGCAAAATTTATTGCCTTTTCCATGCCATGCTTATACAGGCATTCCCTTCTCCAATATGTAAGGAGATATTCCTCTCTATTTTCTTTTTAAAGTTACAAATTTATGTTAAATTTTGATCCATCTAGAACACATTTTGTTGTAGGACTGAGCTAGAAACCAGCTTTATCTTATTTTTGAATAACTAATCATGTTCCCCCACATTGAAACATCATTTCTAACACTACATCTAATATACACTGAAATCTATTTCTGCATATTTTTCTGCTCTGACTTTTTGTCCAAGCACACTGCATTAGTTTACCATTTTAGATGTATACTATGATTGAAAGTAGAATGAATTCTACCTCACTTTTCCCTCCCAGAATCAATCGCCTAATCTTAAATGTTCACAATCATAGAGACTCTTTAGTTTCAAATTTTCAAAACAAACATCTAGCTGTCCATTTAAGTAGCAGAATATTAAACATGGAATTTAAAAAAAATGTTTCAATGTGAATGAAAATAAAAACTAGAAGTAGTGGAGAGTCTTCCATGAAATACATCTTGTTTAAAAAAAAGAAAGAAACCAATAAATCAGAAATACAGACTATTTATAGAAGACTGAATAAAATGAGATAGAGTTTAAAGAGGCCTAGTGCTCATCCATGATGCATTATGGAATCTTTTCTCTTTCACGAATTCTGATCTTGCTTAATATGCAGTTTCCACTGGCTTACCTGCACTGTCCTGATAGGTTCTGCAAGTTCACCCTGATGTTTTACAACAAATACACTGATAATGTTCTGATGACTTTTGACTGGGCTGTTGAGGTTAGGCTCCTTTTACCTCCTCAAACTGACCCATCTGCTTATTTATGTTGCAAAGTAATATTCTGTATCTACTCTGTAAATCTGTCTCTAAGTATTATGTCATGACCGTATTCTAATATTTAGATTTCTAGATTTTACCTCACCTTGCAGATTACCCTAGACCCTGTCCCCTGTATTTCCCTGTCAAAGCCAACTCTCTGCTGCTGGACTGGGATATATAAATTATATTCATGGTGTTTGCTGAAAAAGATAGAGAAAAATGCAAGATATAGGTCTTATTTGAAATTACTTGAAAAACTTGCACTAAGTTTTTATTTTTGCAAAATTGCTAACTTGTAGCAGCTCTATTTTCCACACATCAACTCAGTTATATATCAAAAAATTAACAGCACTAATATAAATCACACTTCTGTGCTGAGCAAACATATAGTTCAAACAATAATAAACAGAAAGGTATTAATATTTGCATTTGAGGATTTAATCATGTTATGTCAGAACCGTTTGAAAATGAAAATTATTATGAGGACAGCCTGGTCATGTTCCCCTTGCCTACCCCTCTAATCAAGATTTATCAAGTTTAATCTCCACTTCTGGATCCACTGCTCATCTGCCACTAACTCCTAAACTTCTTTCACTCTGATCTCTGGAATTCAGAATAACAAGTTATATCCTCAATTTATCTTTAGACATTTTCTTCACTGTCTTGTATTGAAAGACTCATTAAAAGCAGACCCTTTCTTGATGACAGCTAAAATGACAACAGTCCATAAAAAACTCTTTTAATCTGCATTTCCTTATAGTCTATGCATTTTTTTCCTCTCTATTCTCCTTTATAACAAAATTTCTGAAAAGAATTGACTACAGAATTTCAGCTTCCAATTTCTCTCCTCTCACTCTCTCTTAAAGCAATTTCTATGAAGCTTTTCATGGAAAAAGCCCTAGCACTTCATGGAAAGTAGTCTCATAAATGCCAAAATTGGATATGTTTCTCTCACCTTGCTGTCCTGATTTTCAAAATTTAAATTTACTGGCAAATTAAAAAAAAAAAAAAAGTCTCTTTTACTGTTTACCCCTCATTTTCCCAAAGTTTTATCTCTAGAACCATCATGCATTTGTTTTTTTCTTTTTCTATCTAAACTCTCTCTCTTAGTGATCTTACCTGGTCTCATGGTCTTTCTCTATAACTAATGGCTCTTATCTTTGTATCCCCAAATTAACTTGCCTTCTCACCTCTAGGATCATATGCCCAACTACTTTATACTAAAATTTTGTATTCTTTAAAAAGTTCAAATGTATATGTTGTTGACTTAAATAATCACAACCTAAAATTTGAGAGTTATGTTTTATTCAGTGGGATTTTTTAGGACATCTAGCCTGAGAAACAGTATCTCAAGAAACCCTGAGATCACTGCTCTGAGGAGGCAGGGGGAGGAGCCAGGTTACACAGAAGTTTGCAACAAAGGGCAGGTAGTCTTAACATCAAAATATTATTGTTAATAATAATAATAAAAAAGAGGGATATTTCACCACCTTACATGCCTCCTGAGAAACCTGTATGCAGACCAAAAAGTAACAGTTAAAACTAGACAAGGAACAAAAGACTGGTTCAAAATTAGGAAAGGAATACATCAAGGCTATATATTGTCACCCTGCTTATTTAATATAATATGCAGAGTGCATCAACTGAAATACTGGGCTGGGTGAATCACAAGCTGGAATTAAGTCTGACAGGAGAAATATCAATAATCTCAGATAAGCAGAAGATACCACTCTAATCCCAGAAAGCAAAGAGAAACTAAGGAGTCTTCTGATGAGGGTGAAAGAAGAGAGTGAAAAAGCTGGCTTGAAATTCAACATTGAAAACATGAAGATCATGGCATCTGCTTCCATCACTTCATGGCAAATAGATGGGAAAAAGTGGCAAATTTTATTTTTCCTGGGTTCCCGAATCACTGTGGACAGTGAATGCAGCCACTAAATTAAAAGATGCTTGCTCCTTGGTAGAAAAGCTATGACAAACTTAAACAGCATATTAAAAAGCAGAGACAACACTTTACTGACAGAGGACTGTATAGTCAAAGCTATGCTTTTCCCAGTAGTCTTGTATGGATGTGAGAGTTGGACTATTAAGAAGGCTGAGAGCTGAAGATTTAACGCTTTTGAATTGTGGTGCTGAGGAAGACTCTGAGAATCCCTTGGACAGGAAGGAGATCAAACCAGTGAATCATAAAGGAAGGACTGGTGCTGAAGCTCCAGTACTTTGGCCACCTGATGTGAAGAGCTGACTCATTAGAAAAGACCCTGATGCTGGGAAAAATTGAAAGCAGAGGAGAAGGGGGTGACAGAAGGTAAGATGGTTGGTTGGCATCACTGACTCAATGGACATAAGCTTTAGCAAACTCTAGGAGATAGTGAAGGACAGGGAAGCCTGGAGTGCTATAGCCCATGGGGTCAAAAAAAGTCAGACATGACTTAGCAAATGAACAACAAGATATCTCAAGTTAAGAAATTTAGTACTTTTCTATGTATGGAAACATGCAAGAGCCTGGGCGCACAGAAAGCATTCCTTTCATATGCATCTGAGCTGTCTGGGGCCAATATCCTGCACTTTTCACATCCCTTGGAGCTCCTCAGTGCTCACTATAGGGAGTGGTTGCAGCTGATAGCTGTCAGATAGCAAGCAGTCTTCTTGGTCAAACTCCAGGCTCAGAAATTCATATTTGGAGGGCTGGAATCACTGATGACTGCAGTGTTCTTGCTTACTGATATGTCAGGAAATATTCCATTTCTCAATGTTTCCCCCCAGATTCTCTATGCATGTTTCTATCCTGCTCTTCCCAAGTCCTCCTCTCTCAGAAGTATATGTAATATAAGCCTGTTCTTATATTTGCTTATGCCAAACCTCTTGCTATCACTTTTCATTCTTCTCTTTCATGTCATCTAGGCAGCTGAAATTATCTTCAAATACCAGGATCTGATCACTCTCAAATACCTTTATCACTACTACTCTTGTCTAAGTCATTGTCATCTTTCACTTGGATTATTGCTACAGACACCTCATTGTTTTTCCTGCTTTTCATTTTGCTGCCTTATGTTTTATTCTTAGAAATGCAGACAGAATAATCCAATAAACACTTTCAGTATTGTGATAGTTGTTACATGAATATAAAATAGTTAAAATTCATAAAACATTAAAGAAAAAAGCAACATCTATTTAATTGTGAGGTAATTTAATATATATACACACGCAAAGACATATACACATGTAGAGAGATATATATTTAATGAAAAAAGTACCTTTAGTCAATGAATATCATTTCTGTGCTCAATAGTGTTAATGGCTCCAAATGTCTTTCTACTCTCATGCCTTTACAATAATATTAAAGGTCCTCCTCCTTTGATGACTGTCCCCATTACCCCATTAGCCTCAGCCCATTTTTTCGTTTTCTTTCCCCATCTCATTACTCTCCAATTCATTTACAATTATATGGTCACATTAATCTCCTTTTTATATTTGGACCATGCAAGGTATGTTCCTTCCTCAGGAACTTCACATCATGGTTCCTACTTTCCAGAACATTCTTTCTTTCATTCTTTCTCCATATATCACCAAAGCTCACCTCTCCTCTTTTGTAGGCCTTTGTTTAAAAGCTAAATAAGGCCTTTCTTGGTTACTTTAAATTGCAAAGTGCATTTCCTCTCCCCTACCAACTCCTCTTCTGTTTCCCTGTATTCCTGTATTCCTCCTTTGTTTCCCTGGTTCTTGTTGCCATATCCTCAATTGTATGGTCTAACGCTTTCTTTGTTCATTTCCCATCTTCATAATGTAAACTTCAGATGCTTTGTCCCTTTGTTTGCTGGTATATCCAGTAATTAGAAGAGTCTATGGTAGGTACTTTAAAACAGACACTCAATAATATTCAGCAAAAAAATAAAAAAGAATCCACTTTTTTGGAATGATTTGTCAGGTTTTTTTGTTTGTTTTTTTAATTTAATGATTTTTGAATAGTCTTTGTGTGAAATTTTAAAAGTTTATTAAAATAAAATCAATATACCACATTATAGCATATGGGTAAACATGGGTAAAATGTGAAAATATATGTAAAAGTGTGAGTTTTTTATATCACATGAGCCCAGTTAGAACAAAGGAGGCATTTATTTTGCAATACATTGCTTATTAAATGACAATATACCTATTTTGTTATATAATTTAATAATTCATAGAACAAATTTGTCACTTGTTGTGGCTGCTGGAAATATCACATTGAACAACAATCTTGGTTGAAGCCTGCAGATATCTATGTCTAGTGATCTGCATATAGTTGCAATGGAGATCATAATCAATTTCACAATATCTCCAGTTTTCCACATATAAAATATTTTTTTAAGACTAAGGAAGTGGAAGTATATAAGAAGCAGGATTTATACAAAATAAAATATGCATGTCATCTAAGTCGGTTCAGATAAAACTGATCTAAACCTCAACTGTTTGTAAGACTGTGAAACCAAGTCATAGGTACCTAGACAAGCTTTCTACTTTGTATCATCAAAATTTTGTATGAATACATATAACTAAAATGACAAAGAATAATTCATAATAGATAGAATCAAATGCTGCCACATAAAGGTGTAAAAACCTGACATCCGTCTCTTACTTTAAGAAAAGTCATGACTCTTGACTCCTGCAGTTTAGTAATTTGATGACTACGCAGTAGTTATCATCTGGCCATGAGGCTAGTTTAATCTTTTGGATCTGAAAGTCCCCATGGTAGTGCTATTTAAATATTGGCACATTTTAGTTCTCTGTTCATAATTAATCTTATGAAAACCATTTTTACATAATTTAAACCTACTTCTTGTGTCTAGTAATTGCATATCTAATTTACTGTGAAAAGAAGCCAATATTGCATCTGCTAAAGTAACTAAAAAGCAGAACTGAAAGCATCATCCACCAATGATTTTCATCACTTAGCTTTACTTTGTTAACTTTTGGAACTTTGTAAAATACCGTTGCTTTTGGCCAGAACTTTGAATTGCAAATTCGAAGTTCTCTTCAATTTGGAAGAGAAATTATGTCTTGGCAAGAAAGAATACTTTATTTTACACACCACAAGTTTCTTGTTGATAGTTATGTAAAGAAAGCAATCTAATAACCACTACTGATAGGAAACATTGTACTTTTAAGAAAGCTGATTTTCTTTTTTTAGCTGAAGCCCAAGGGACAAATATTCAGCAGTGGAAAATATTTTGAACAGCAGTGCAGTTGTAAAATATGTTTGAAGAAGTGCTTACTTCACTATAGTTGTGCTTTCCTGTAGTTGTAAACCATCCTGCTCCCAGAAAAGTATCTTGAGCAAAAGTATGATTTTTGGTCAGGCCAGCATAAGACTCAGTTGGGTTGCTCTGTAAAATTAAGGGCCACTGGCAAAGTCAAAGGGACTCACAGCTAGGTAACACCAAGCTGTTTTAATAAACTTTTGCACGATGTTTCCTATTTTTCAGAGTATTTTTATATCAATTATTTCATCTGGCTTTCTTAACTATGATATATCATCACACAGTAGAATCAAAATAACATAGTTCCCTAAAAAATCCATCCTTCCTGAAGCACTAAATAATTTAATGTATATTAAATTCTGTTAATGAGTATAATTTGTTGATATTATTATTACCAATCACAACTTTCAGTTCAGTTCAGTCGCTCAGGCATGTCTGACTCTTTGCGACCCCATGGACTGGAGGACGCCAGGCCTCCCTGTCCATCACCAACTCCTGGAGTTTAGTCAAACTCATGTCCATTGAGTCGGTGATGCTATCCAACCATCTCATCCTCGGTCTCATCACAACTTTTGGGTAAAATAAATAGCTATTTACTCCACAGAATTTAAGAAATACAAAATTACAGTTTTTTGTTTTTTTGTTTTTTTTCCTCAGAAGAATCAGTAATCAAAATGAGTTTTTAATTTTTTTTTTTTTTCCTCCCTGGCTATAACATGTCCAGTTAAATTTATTGTCTATGTTGGTTTTTGATGTGGCTACCAGATTTTCAGTTCTTACTATCTCTCTTTGAGGACATTTTCCAAAGCATTACTGTGAATAGATAACATCTCATCAAACAGAAGAGAACTTTCCTTGGTAAGTGATATTCTGCAATTCCTGCTGGAACACCTCATCAAACTCTCAAGGTCCTTATTTACTGTTAATGGCCTTGATATTTAATTCAATAAAGAAACATTTGACTCCCACTTATATGTGGGACCTAGAAAAACAAAGCATATGAATATTTTTGCAAAGGAGAAACAGAGACGCAGATGTAAAGAATGGACATATGGATATGGGGATGAGGGATAGAGGGGTGGGATGTATTGGGAGCATGGGATTGACATATACACACTATTAATTATAAAATAGGTAACTAATGAGAGCCTACTCTATAGCACAGGGAAATCTACTCAATGCGTGTAATAACATAAATAGGGAAGGAAATACAAAGAAAGAGGGGATGTAGTTGATTTACTTTGCTGTATAGCAGAAACTAACTCAACATTGTAAAACAACTATATTCTGATAAAAAATTAACTTAAAAAAATAAAAGAAATAAAGAAAAAAACAGGGCTTCCCAGGTGTCACTAGTGTCTCTCCCTGTCAATGCAGGAGACATTAGCAACGCAGTTCAATCCTCAGGTAGGAAACATCCCCTGGAGAAAGGCATGACAACTCATTCCATTATTCTTGACTGGAGAACCCCATGGACAGAGGAGCCTGGTGGGCTACAGTCCATGGGGTCGCACAGAGTCAGACACCACTTAGCGCTTGGCACGCAGCATGCCAGTTTTACTACTCATGGTTTCCTCACCCGCAGCAGCAAGCTACTTCAGTTTGAATGAAAACTTTCTCATTTTTCTCTTGATCTGAATAAACAGTAGTGATTTTGGAACCCTAGACAATCAACAAGGTATTTGTTTTAACCTTTTGCTTCATAAGATATTATATGATATAGGATGTGTGTGTTCAGTCGCTGAGTCATGTCCAACTCTTTGTGGCCCCATGGACCGTAGTCCGGCAGGCTCCTCTGCCCATGGAACTTTCCAGGCAAGAATACTGGAGTAGGGTGCCATTTCCTACTCCAGGTTATCCTCCCAACTAACGCTCAAACCTGTGTCTCTTGTGTCTCCTGCATTGGCAAGCAGATTCTTTACCACTAGTGTAACCTGGGAGGGCCTCATTTACTAAATCTCCTATCAATTGTACTACTAGGTATATATCCCAGAGAAATTAAAATCAGGTTTATATGAAAATATGTACACAAATGCTTAGAGCAGCTTTCTTTATATAATGACAAAAACTAGAAAGAATCTAGATGTCATTCAATGAGTCTATGATTAAGCAAAGTGTAGCATAGCTATACCCTGAAATACTGCTCAGCAATTAAAAGAAGAAATTATTCATACAAACAACTCAGAGAATTATGATGAGTGAAAAGAAATCCAATCCCAAAAGGGTTCATTCTGTATGATGCCATGCATGTAATATTTTTTAAATGAAAGTATCACAGAAATGGAAAACAGATTAGTAATTTCTAGGGCTAACGAAGGATAGTGTTTTAGGGAAGTTTGTAGGTCTTTATAAGGACATCCAGAGGATTCTAATAGTGATGGAAACGTTTTTTATCTTGTCTGTATCAACATCAACATCCTGGTTGTGATATTACACTACAGTTTTTCAAGATGTTATTATTAGGGGAAATTAATAGCTATTACAAGGCATCTCTCTGTATTGTTTCCTACAGCTGCATGTGAATCTACAATTATCTTAAAACAAAGTTTAATTAAAAACAAACAACAACAACAAACAAACAAAATGGGCAGAAGACCTAAATAGACATTTCTGATAAGAAGTTACACAGATGGCCAAGAAGCAAAGTTATCAGAACCTCGATAAAAACATTCCATTGATCATAATTTCCAACTACTGCTGAAATTTGAGTTCCTACATATATCTTAACAAATTCTGTCATTTTTCTGAACTTCACTTATTAGGAATGGGTTTTATGAAAATTTAAATTTCATGAGAAGTGTGAAGTTCCAAATGAGCTCCAGTTTGAGATGGGATGTCAGATCTATATGTCATTTACCTGATTTTTTCAAGGCTAAAATCAAGCTAATAGATCATCTTGACTTCTGCTTTCATGTGAGGGATTGGGTAATAGATATTAAAATACCATGCCACATGCTTTCTATTCTTATTTGAAGTGTTTTTAAGTAAAGTAAACACTTCCTTGGTGGCTCAGTTGGTGAAGAATCTGCCTGCAATGCAGGAGACCCAGGTTTGATCCCTGGATCAAGAAGATCCCCTGAAGAGGAAATGGCAACCCACTCTAGTATTATTGCCTGGAGAATCCCACAGACAGAGGTGCCTGGGGGGGCTACAGTCCATGGAGTCACAAAGAGTTGGACATGCCTGAGCATGAGCATGTTACCACTTTATAATTATGAGAAAATTATTTAAAGTATTTGCTCTTATCTTCACTTACACACTTCAAGTATGAGCATAATGTACTTTTATGAATTCAGTTGAATTTGTAAGCATATCATCCTTATTGAGCAGATTCATAGAAAAACTTTGAGTAAAATTTCCTAGTTACTTATTAGATTATTTTAAGTATCAGTTCAGTCACTCAGTCGTGTCTGACTCTTTGTTACCCCATGAACCGCAGCATGCCAGGCCTCCCTATCCATCACCAACTCCCAGAGTTCACCCAAACCCATGTCCTTTGAGTCGGTGATGCCATCCAACCATCTCATCCTCTGTCATCCCCTTCTCCTCCTGCCCTCAGTCTTTCCCAACATCAGGGTCTTTTCCAATAAGTCAGTTCTTTGCATCAGGTGGCCAAAGGATTGGAGTTTCAGCTTCAACATCAGTCCTTCCAATGAACATCCAGGACTGATTTCCTTTAGGATGGGCTGGTTGGATCTCCTTGAAGTCCAAGAGACTCTCAAGAGTCTTCTCCAACACCACAGTTCAAAACCATCAATTCTTTGGTGCTCAGTTTTCTTTATAGTCCAACTCTCACATCCATATGTGACTACTGGAAAAACCATAGCCTTGACTAGATGGACCTTTGTTGACAAAGTAATGTCTCTGCTTTTTAATATGTTATCTAGATTGGTCATAACTTTCCTTCCAAGGAGTAAGTGTCTTTTAATTTCATAGCTGCAGTCACCATCTGCAGTGATTTTGGAGCCCCCCAAAATAAAGTCTGCCACAGTTTTCACTGTTTCCCATCTATTTGCCATGAAGTGATGGGACCAGATGCCATGATCTTAGTTTTCTGAATGTTGAACTTTAAGCCAACTTTTTCACTCTCCTCTTTCACTTTCATCAAGAGGCTCCTTAGTTCTTCTTCACTTTCTGCCATAAGGGTGGTGTCATCTGCATATTGAGGTTATTGATATTTCTCCCAGCAATCTTGATTCCAGCTTGTGCTTCTTCCAGCCCAGTGTTTCTCATGATGTACTGTGCACAGAAATTAAATAAGCAGGGTGACAATATACAGCCTTGACATACTCCTTTTCCTTTTTGGAACCAGTCTGTTGTTCCATGTCCAGTTCTAACTGTTGCTTGCTGACCTGCATACAGGTTTCTCAAGAGGCAGGTTAGGTGGTCTGGTATTCCCATCTCTTTCAGAATTTCCCACAGTTTATTGTAATCCACACAGTCAAAGTCTTTGGCACAGTCAATAAAGCAGAAATAGATGTTTTTTTCTGGAGCTCTCTTGCTTTTTCTCTGATCCAGCGGATGTTGACAATTTGATCTCTGGTTCATCTGCCTTTTCTAAAACGAGGCTGAACATCTGGAAGTTCACGGTTCATGTATTGCTGAAGCCTGGCTTGGAGAATTTTGAGCATTACTTTACTAGTGTGTCCATTAAAAAAACCTAAAACTATTCAAATGTCAGATATCTCTATTTATCCCTTTTATATAAGTATATACTAATGTTATGGTTTCAGAGTTATATATTTGCTTTATCTCTTGCATGTTCTAGAACAAAAATCAAAGTCCTTTTGATTTATTACAATAGTTAGTGATTTCATAAAAGTGCATGCTCTATATTTGTAAGCATTTAGATATTATTTTGATTTTATATTTCTCAATATAGAATAATAATTTTTCAACATTTTCAACATAATTTCACTAGAGCATAGAACATGTCTCTTTAAAAGCTCAAGTTGAAGCATAATTAATGTGTTAATATCAAAACATTCACAGTAGTCAGAGTTTAAGATTTTAATCTGTTTTCCAAATTATATTTAATATTTATTAATGTTATAAATAGTAAACATTTTACAAACTATATTCATCAAATTTTATCTTTTAATGTATCATGTAATTTGTTGATTATTAATAAATTAATTAGAAAATTATTATAGATCTTTATTTTTCTTTATTATATTTACATGGTAAATTTAAATAACAATCTTGTCACTATGAAAGTCTACAGCATGCTGTTCAGCTTCACCATGCATATTGAAAAAATTTTAGCCATAAATGAAAAAACTTACCTACTCAATATAATTAGGCTGATATAGGAAGAAAGTCAGGCCACTTATAATATTTCTTCTATAGCAAATCTTGAAATATTTTCTTTTGCTAATGATAAATATATCAAATAGCTTTTTTTCACCTATCATACAAATGGCATCTATAAAAATACTAATGTATCTTTCTCTGGTGTATATTTGTTCACAATTTGGGCAAGAACTTTAAATTAACCTTGGAATTCAAATATAAGACTATATGATGTTGGCCTCATACTTTTAGAGTGCTGGCTGACATTTTTAAGCTCTCTGCTTAATAGAAATAATGTACAACTAAAGACTTATTGTTTCCATTAGTTGTTTTTCAGTTCAGTCACTCAGTCGTGTCCGACTCTGTGATCCCAGAGACTGCAGCATGCCAGGTCTCCCTGTCCATCACCAACTCCCGGAGTTTACCCAAACTCATGTCCATTGAGTTGGTGATGCCATCCAACCATCTCATCCTCTGTTGTCCCCTTCTCCTCCTGCCTTCAACTGTTTAGTGGTTTTTGGCTCCTCTTTTATTCCACTTTCTTCTTCATCTTAATGTTTGCTTTCTGCATCTGCACTAGAAGGGATCTCTCCGTTGATCATTTGGTTAAATTCCAATTATAAAACTGCATATTGATAGCACCAATTTCAAGTTCATTTAGCCAATTTCCTTTTTCAATGGCAGACTCCAATCTGTGATATGTTGTTTATTTAATCTACCTGTCAACATGAAATGCTCAGTGAAAAATCACTGGCCCATTTCTACTTGATATACCATCATATCATATTCTGAGCCAGACCTGCCTCTGAGTTTTTGAGTGTCTCCTGTGGAGGTATGGGTCAGTAGTGGCTTGCCATAGGGGCAGGGGCTCTGGATGCAGCAGTCCTGAATGTGGCATAAGCCCTCTTGGAGGAGGTCACCATTAACCCCACCAAAGAGCTGCCGATCAGACGACCCATAAACTTCAGAACAATTATACCAAATAAGTTCTCACACTGTTAAGAACGTCCTAGGACCACAACAGATTTCCCAACCTGGGGATCTGACAAAGGGACTGAGAACCCCTAGGGAATCTGACTTCGGAGGCCAGAGGATTTGATCAGAATTTACAAAGGACTGGGAAAACAGACTCTTGGAGTGCATAAACAAAATCTTGTGTGCACCAGGACCCAGGAGAAAGGAGCAGTGACCCCACAAAAGTCTACCCAGACTTGCCTGTGAAGGTCCAAGAGTCTCTGGTAGAGGCATGAGTCAGCAGAGGCGTGTGTCCACAAAGGCCTGCTAAATAGTCGGGGGCGCTGAGTGTGGCAGCGTGCGCACAGGATCTTTTGAAGGAGGTAACCACTATCTTCATTACTTCCACCATAGTTTGGTCTCAGATCAAACAACAAGGAGGGAGCACAGCCCCGCCCATCAACAGAAAATTGTATTAAAGATTTACTGAGTAAGGCACTGCCCATCAGAACAAGACACAATTTTCCCCACAGTCACTCTCTCAAATCAGGAAACTTCCACAAGCGTCTTATCCTTATCCCTCAGAGGGCAGACAGACTGAAGATCACAGTCACAGAAAACTAATCAAACTGATCACATGGACCACAGCCTTGTCTAACTCAATAAACTATGAGCTATGCTATGTAGGGCCACCCAAGACAAACAGGTCATGGTGGAGAGTTCTGACAAAACACAGTCCACTGTAGAAGGGAATGGCAAACCATTTCAGTATTCTTGCCTTGAGAAACTGATTAACAGTGTGAAAAGGCAAAAAGAAATGACACTGAAAGATGAGCTCCCCAGGTCAGATCAGCTCAGTACAGTCGTTCAGTCATGTCTGACTCTTAGCAACTCCACGGACTGCAGCATGCCAGGCCTCCCTGTCCATCACCAACTCCCGGAGTTTACCCAAACCCATGTCCATCGAGTCGTGATGCCATCCAACCGTCTCATCCTCTGTCATCCTTATCTCCTCCCTCAGTCAATCTTTCCCAGCATCAAGGTCTTTTCAGATAAGTCAGTTCTTTGCATCAGGTGGCCAAAGTTTTGGAGTTTCAACTTTAACATCAGTCCTTCCAATGAATATTCCAGACTGACTTCCTTTATGATGAACAGGTTGGATCTCCTTACAGTCCAAGGGACTCTCAAGAGTCTTTTCCAACACCACAGTTCAAAAGCATCAATTCTTCAGCATTCAGCTTTCTTTATAGTCCAACTCTCACATCCATACATGACCACTGGAAAAACCATAGCCTTGACTAGATGGACCTTTGTTGACAAAGTAATGTCTCTGCTTTTTAATATGCTATCCAGGTTGATCATAATTTTTCTTTCAGAAGTAAGCATCTTTTAATTTCATGGCTGCAATCACCATCTGCAGTGATTTTGGAGCCCCCAAAAATAAAGTCTGCCACTGTTTCCACAGTTTCCTCATCTATTTGCCATGGAGTGAAGTGATGGGACCAGATGTCATGATCTTAGTTTTCTGAATGTTGAGCTTTAAGCCAACTTGTTCACTCTCCTTTTTCACTTTCATCAAGAGGCTCTTTAGTTCTTCTTCACTTTGTGCCCTAAGAGTAACGTCATCTGCAAATCTGAAGTTATTGATATTTCTCCCGGCAATCTTGATTCCAGCTTCTGCTTCATCCAGCCCAGCGTTTCTCATTATGTACTCCACATATAAGTTAAAAAAGCAGGTCAGTAGGAGCTCAATATGCTACTAAAGAAAGAGGAGAAATAACACCAGAAAAAATGAAGAGACAGAACCAAAGTGAAAACAATGCCCAGTTGTGGGTGTGATGGGTGATGGAGGTAAAGTCCAATGCAGTAAAGAACAATATTGCATAGGGACATGGAATATTAGGTCTAGGAATCTAGGTAAATTGGAAGTGGTCAAACAGGAGATGACAAGTGTGAACACTGACATTGTAGGGATCATTGAACTAAAATAGACTGGAATGGGTGCATTTAACTCAGATGACCATTATACATACTGTGAGGCTGTCACAGCTAACGCCATGGCAGGCAGCCTAGATTAGGAGTAGGCCTGGTTTCCCGGGGTAACATAATTATCAGGCCTCCTGGAGCCAGCCAATCAACATATGCCTAGCCAGAAAAAAGGGAACCTATCAGGGGAAAGCTGAAAGCCCCACATTGGGCCAACAAAAATTACCTTGCAACTGTGTAACCAATCTGCTTACGCCAACTACCCACTGTGTAACCAATCCGATTGCACCAACTACCTGCTGCTTATTTTGACCTAATAAATACCCGAGAGAACTGGGGCTCAGGGCCTTTCGTTCTCACACACTTGGTGAGGGCCGGAGGCCCTGGCTCGAGTCAGTAATAAATTTCCCTATTGCGAGTTGTATTGTTTCAAGGAGTCTTCTTTCCCGACCGGGGACTCGGACTACAGGCAGAACAATACTACTGTGGGCAAGAATCCCTTAGAAGAAATGGAGTAGCCATCATAGTTAACCAAAGGGTCCAATATGCTCTACTTGGATGCAATCTCAAAAAGGACAGAATGATCTCTGTTCATTTCCAAGGCAAACCATTCAGTATTACAGTAACCCAAGTCTACAGTAATCCAATCCATTCAACCATTAATGCTGAAGAAGTTGAAGTTGAATGGTTCTATGAAGACCTACAAGACCTTCTAGAACTAGCACCCCAAAAAGATGTCCTTTTCATTATAGGGGACTGGAATACAAAAATAGGAAATCAAGAGATACCAGGAGTGACAGGCAAAACTGGCTTTGGAATACAAAATGAAGCAAGGCAAAGGCTAGTAGTATTTTTTCAAGAGAATGCACTTGTGATAGCAAAGACCCTCTTCCAATAACACAAGAGAAGAATCTACACATGGACATCACCAGATGGTCAACACCAAAATCAGATTGATTATATTCTTTGCAGCCAAAGATGGAGATGATCTATACAGTCAGCAAAACAAGATTGGGAGCTGACTGTGGCTCAGATCATGAACTCCTTATTGCCAAATTCATACTTAAATTGAAGAAAGCAGGGAAAACCACTAGACCATACGGGTATGACCTAAATCAAATCCTTTATGACTATACAGTGGAAATTACAAATAGATTCAAGGGATTAGATCTGATAGACAGAGTGCCTGAAGAACTATGGATGGAGGTTAGTGACACTGTACAGGAGACAGGGATCGAGACCATCCCCAAGAAAAAGAAACACAAAAGTGCAAAATGGTTGTCTAAGGAGGCCTTACAAATAACTGAGAAAAGAAGAGAAGTGAAAGGCAAAGGAGAAAAGGAAAGATATATCCATTTGAATGTAGAGTTCCAAAGAATAGCAAGGAGAGATAAGAAAGCCTTTCTCAGGGATCAAAGAAAGAAAAAAAGGAAAACAATAGAATGGGAAAGACTAGAGATCTCTTCAAGAAAATTAGAGATACAAAGGGAAAATTTCGTGCAGAGATATGCACAATAAAGGACAGAAATGCTTTGGACCTAAAAGAAGCAGAAGATATTAAGAGGTGGCAAGAATATACAGAAGAACTATACAGAAAATATCTTCATGACCCAGATAATCAGGGATGCTGTGATCACTCACCTAGAGCCAGACATCCTGGAATACCAAGTCAAGAGAGCCTTAGGAAGCATCACTATGAACAAAGTGAGTGGAGGTGATGGAATTCCAGTTGAGCTATTTCAAATTCTAAAAGATGATGCTGTGAAAGAGCTGCAATCAATATGCCAGCAAATCTGGAAAACTCAGCAGTGGCCACAGGACTGGAAAAGGTCCGTTTTCATTCCATTCCCAAAGAAAGGCAATGCCAAAGAATGTTCAAACTATCATACAATTGCACTCATCTCAGATGCTAAGAAAACAATGCTGAAAATTCTCTGAGCCAAGGTTCAACAGTATATGAACCGTGAACTTCCAGATGTTCAAGCTGGATTTAGAAAAGGCAGAGGAATCAGAGATCAAATTGCCAACATCCGTTGGTTCATTGAAAAAAAAAAAAAGAGAATTCCAGAAAAACATTTACTTATGCCTTATTGACTACTCCAAAACCTTTGACTGTGTGGATCACAACAAACTGTCGAAAATTCTTAAAGTGATGGGAATACAAGACCACTTTTCCTGACTCCGTATGCAGGTCAAGAAGCTACAGTTAATATTGAACATGGAACAACAGACTGGTTCCAAATTGGGAAAGGTGTACTTCAAGGTTGTATATTGTCACCCTGCTTATTTAACTTATATGCAGAGTACATCATAAGAAACACTGGGCTGGAAGAAGCACAAGCTGGAATCAAGGTTGCCAGGAGAAATATCAATAACCTCAGATATGCAGAAGGCACCACCTTTATGGCAGAAAGGGAAGAAGAACTAAAGAGCCTCTTGATGAAAGTGAAAGAGGAGAGTGACAAAGTTGGCTTAACGCTCAACATTCAGAAAACTAAGATCATGGCATCTGATCCCTTCACTTCATAGCAAATACATGGGGCAACTGTGGCAGACTTTATTTTTTGGGCCCCCAAATCACTGCAAATCGTGATTGCAGCCATGAAATTAAAAGACGCTTACTCCTTGGAAGAAAAGTTATGACCAACCTAGACAGCATATTAAACAGAGACATTACTTTGTCAACAAAGGTCTGTCGAGTCAAGGCTATGGCTTTTCAAGTGAGTGAAGTGAAGTTGCTCAGTTGTGTCCGACTCTTTGTGGCCCCATGGACTGTAGCCTACCAGGAACCTCAGTCCTTGGGATTTTCCAGGCAAGAATACTGGAGTGGGTTGCCATTTCCTCCTCCAGATTTTTCAAGTAGTCTGTATGAATGTGAGTGTTGGACCATAAAGAAAGCTGAGTGCCGAAAAATTGATATTTTTGAAGTGTGGTGTTGGAGAAGACTCTTGAGAGTCCCTTGGACTGAAAGGAGGTCCAACCAGTCCATCCTAAAGGAGAACAGTGTTGAGTATTCTTTGGAAGTACTGATGCTGAAGCTAATACTCCATCCAATACTTTTTCACCTGATGTGAATAACTGAGTCATTGGAAAAGACCCTGATGATAGGAAAGATTGAAGGCAGGAGGAGAAAGGGACGACAGAGGATTTGATGGTTGGGTGGCATCACCCACTCGATGGACGTTAGTTTGAGCAAGTTTTAGGATCTGGTGATGGACAGGGAAGCCTGGTGTGCCTCAGTCCATGGGGTCACAAAGAGTCGGATATGACAGAGTGAACTGGACTGAATATCATATTCTGATTGGCTGGCTTTAAAGTGGCACCATATTATGTTCTTCTTCATTTTGGGGATGTATATTATAAGCTTTCTGTACAGTTCTTTCTTGGTCATTCAGCAGCTTGTGTCCACTAAAATATTTTAATTGCTTAATTTTGAAAATCTTACTGTCATTTTACTTTGGGTTGTTTGTAACAATTGGATCCTGGTGCTCATTCCATTTTTTTACCCATGGGTTTGATCTTTTTTGAAAGCATTATTGTCTCTTTTTGCTTCTTAGTTATGGGGGAAAAAAATTAGAACATTTGGCATGAATTCACTGAGGGCCAGAATCAGTCAGTCCTAGTTACTAACTCTGTTGGAGGATATGCGCATTTTACACGGTATTGAGTTAAAATGTACTTTAAATTTCTACTTTCCAGTGTCTCATTATTATATAAGCAACATCTCTGTAGCTTTTAACTAATAGGGTTTACTTGACATATAAGTCATATGAAATACGCCACATTTCACTTTTAGGTATCCTACCCTAGTTCCTAATGGCATTAAAATGCCTTCAAAAATTTTTAGTACCTATCATGTTGAGTTACTTTGATTTAATTACTTAAAAAAAAAGTCTATCAAGTGAATTCCAATTTACAACAAATTAAACCATGTGGCTGCATGAAAGAATGTAAGAAGTGCTGATATATTGCAAAGGACCTTATTTGTTGTCTTTTAAGGTACATAACAGCACTCTGCATTACTTATGTCCTTACATCATACACACCGATAATATTTTTATTTTAATCACAGTAGTTTGTGACACAATGTACGTATGAAAAATAGCCTTTTTCTGGGCATAGAACCTTACTTTTGCCAGCAACGCTTTTAACTTGTTAAATTCATACCATGAATTGTACCTAGACTTTTAGTTTTGAAAAAAAGTCTTTTTAAAACTCATTTATTTTTGTTTTCCTAAAAAAATTCAAGCAAATGAATTTTTGCTCAATGTCTGAATGTTTAGCATTTCCCAGTCTCTTGAGCTGGTGAATGGCCTTCTTTCATTGGTGACAAGTTGAACCATTGCAATGAAACTGAAATTAGTTGGTTTCTATTTCTAGTAGTAATATATAATTGTTCTTGATTATGTGACTAAAATATTTGCTTTCATCTTATTCAATTATCTCTCTATAATAAATATTTTTTTCAAAGAATAGAAACAAATTCCTTTTTTGCTATATTTTTTCAATTCATAAGGTAATCTATAACTGTAAAATAAATCAATAGTTTTTCAGTTTCTTCAAAATTAAAGAAGCTATATTAGATATTTTCACAAACATTTAATTTAGGCCATAAATAATAATTAAAAATTATTTTAATTTAAAAAATAACCATAGCTATAAATGAACATGTGTATATCCACAACTTATCCACATAGGTTTATATGTTCTATGGAGATATATATAAATTTATATTTCTGATTATCTTTTAAGTGAAAAGATTTCTTAATTTTTATATATATATATGTATATATATGCACATATATATACATATACGCAATTTTCAAAAATGGGCTCATGATTGCCAAATATTAACAATTTACTTTTCAGCATGAGCTGCTATAAGGCATTTTATTATCCATTTCATTTAATATGAAGAGTCACATTTTCTAATAATTTCAGAAATTTTTTTTTTAATGTTTCACTACTCTACTTGTCTGATGTTAAAAATTATTATATTATATTTGAGACTTTTTGTTAATTTAACCTATCAACTTTATGATGTGGGATGTGTGTGAAACTGGGATAAAATAAACAATTTTAATGATCCTTTTGTATTTGGTTAAATTAGCTCTTAAATATTTGAAAGGCATTATTAATATAGCAATATTTCCCAGTATAGTTTATATCTACATATTTACCTATTAGAATGTTTATAAGAATGAAAATTTAATTGCACAGATTACTCAAAACAAATATTTCAATTTGGCTCACCTTATAAAAGGCAAAAGCCCAAGTTCAAGTATAATCAAATGATTAAACAATTTATCAAATATCATAACTACTGTAACATTCATGTCACTGCATTACATGTTACTTTACTAAATATTGTTAGCCTTCAGACAATTTTAAATGAGTATCTTATTTTTCCCCTTATTATGAAAATACTGCTTGAAGGGATATGCTAGATACAATATATATTACTGAAGACTATATTTTATGGCTAGTTGCGAACAGGCTTGTAGATAAATAATTTAAAGTTTTGATAACCGTTTTGAAGGGAAAGACCAGGATGGCATAATAAACAAAGGTATTTGCATAAATACTGAGTCCAATAGTAAGTATTAAGACAGAGCTTCTAAAATATCTCAAGGCCTATTTGTAGGTGATCTTTTCAGTGAATGTCTGGGTGAATTTCTGATGTAATTCTAATCTTGGGCTATCAGTGTTAGCTGATCAGTCATGCCTGACTCTTTGTGACCCCATAGCCCATAGCCCATCAGGCTCCTCTTTCCATGGAATTCTCCAGGCAAGAATACTGGAGTGGGAAGATCTAGGGGATCTTCCCAGTCCAGGGATCGAACTTTGGTCTCCTGCACTGCAGGTCAATTCTTGGCTGCCAGGTCTTAAACAATAGAGACCACTGGGGCCTCTTTCCATAGTCCCAGTGGAAGTGATGATTGGAGTGATGAGGTTGAGAGAATTAAAAAGCATTGCAAAGACCAATACAATGTCAAAGTCAGAAGAAAACTAGTCTGTCACATTTAAGTCAGTAGAGCAGAACTGAGTATCTGGGTATCAGCAACAGTTTAGTACATTACTTTGCTGAGGCTGCCACCATAGAAAGATACCACAGATGCGATGGCTTAAACAACAAAAATTTTTACACAGTTCTTGAAGCTGGAAGTCTATGATCAAGGTTGACAGGTTTAATTTCTCCTGAGACATCTCTCCTTTGCTTGCACATGGTCACTTCTCAAATGTCTCACATAGCCTTTTTTCCATACACATATGTCCCTGTCTCTCTTCCTCTTCTTATAAAAACACCAGTCATATTAGATTAGTGTTCCATCTTTATGACTTCATTTAACCTAATTTTATCCTTCAAAGTTCTATTTCTAAATGCAGTCACATTGGGGGTTAGAATTTGAACATATGAATTCAGAAGGGACACCATTCAACTTATAATATTAATGTAAGAATCAGTACAAAACAATGCCAGAAGGCGACACGCTCTCAGCTATCATTCACCAGTTAACAGTTATAGTCTCAGTAGATTATTGACATAGTCTGAAACTAAGATGCACATTAGCTATAAACAGCAATGATGGAGACAAAGGAATCTATGTGGCCAATGAAAAGCCATGCAGTGAGAATGGGCTAGAACTCATTTTTCTATTAGATTTTCAGTCTTAAAATCTCTGCATTAATACCAAATAAAATGAGTAGAATCTGAAATTACAAATATAATACCATTTATATTACTACCCACCCAAAATGAAATAATTAGGCATAAATCTAACAAAATATGTAAAGGTCGATAGAAGGAAAACTACAAAACTCTGATAAATGAAATCAAGGAAGAACTAAATAAAGGGAAAAATAGTCCAAGTTCATGTATAAGAAGACTCAATACATCATACCTTGGAAATATTGTGGGTTCAGTTTCAGAACACTGCAATAGAATGAATATCACAGTAGAGCAAATCACACAATATTTGGATTCCCAATGCATATTAAAGTTAGATTTACATACTAGTCTACTAAGTATATAATAGCATCGTGTCTAAAAAAAAGTGCACATACCTTAATTAAAATAAACTTTGTTGCTAAAAATTGCTAACCATCATCTGAGCGTTTGGTGAGTAATAGTAGTAACATCAAAGATCACTGATCACTGTAACTAATATATTAATAATAAAAAGTTTGAAATACTGTAAGAGTTACCAAAATGTCACACTGAGACACAAAGTGAGCAAATGATGTTAGGAAAATAGTTCTGACAGACTTGTTCAATGCAGAGTTACCACAAGCTTTTAATTTCTAAAAAACAGTACCTGCAAAAAGCAGAAACCAAAGTGCAATAAAATGAGCTATGCTGGTATCGTCAAGTTGTTAGTTCTTCCCAACTTGATCTACGGATCACAGTGCAGTCCAATCAAAATTATAGAAGGTTATTTTGTGGATATCAACAAACTGATTCTAAAGATTAGATAGAGAGGCAAAAGACCTGGAATAGTCAACACAATGTTGAAAGTGAAGAACAAAGTTAGAGGACTGGATTTTCTCAGCTTAAAACTTAACTATTAACTTACAAATATCAGAATTGCATACTATTGGAAAACTAATAGACAGATCAATGGGACAGAATAAAGAGGCCAGAAATAGACTTGTGTAAATATAGTCAATTGATCTTTGACAAAGGAGGAAAGGTAATACAAAGGAGTCACCATTGTTTCTTGAACAGCTGGTGCTGGACATTTACATGCAAAAAAATCAATCAATCAATCTTGACAGAGGACTTACCCTCTTCACAAAAATTAGCTCAGTATGTATCATAGATCTAAAAGGGAAATTCAAAACTATAAATCTGCTAGAAGATAACATGAAAGAAAATCCAGATGACCTAGGGTATGCCAATGCTTTTTTGATATAATACCAAAGGCACTATTGATGAAAAAAATGAAAAACTGAAATTCAATAAAAATTTTCTCTGTAAAAGACAATGTCAAAACAAGATAATGAGTCATAGATTGGGAAAAATATTTGCAAAAGATACATCTGATAAAGGATTGCTATCCAATATATATAAAATATCTAAAACTTAACAATAAGAAAACAACTCAATTATGAAATGAGCCAAAAACTTTAATGAATGCTTCATCAAAGAAGATAAACATATGCCAAGTAAAGGTGTAAAAAGATGCTCCACATTGTATATCATCATAGAAATACAAATTAAAACAAAATATTGCTTATACATCTATAGGTGGTTTAGTTTCTAAGTCATGTCCAACTCTTGCAACCTCATGGACTGTAGCTCACCATGCGATTTCCTGGCAAGATTATGGTCTGGGTTGCCATTTCCTTGTCCAGGAGATCTTGCTGGCCCAGCGATTGAACCCACGTCTCCTGCATTGCAGGTGGTTTCCTGCATTGCAGGTGGATTCTTTACCACTTAGCCACAAGGGAAGCCCCACACCTGTTACAGAGTAGCCAAAATCCAGAACATTTGACAACACCAAATGCTGGACAAAACAAGGAGCACTATGAACTCATTCATCGCTGGTGGAAATGCAAAAAGGTACAGTCACTCTAGATGGCAGCTTGGTAGTTTCTTATAAAACCAAACATATTTTTTACCATGTGATCCTGGAATTGTGCTCCTTGGTATTTAACCAAAGGAGCTGAAAATTTAAGCCCACACAAAAATCTGCATGTGGTTGTTATAAGTTTTGTTCATAATTGCCACAACTTGGAAGAAACCAAGATGTCCTTTAGTAGGTGAGTGGGTAAATCAACAGAGGTACATCCAAACGATGAATACTATATGACACTCAGAGAAATGAATTATCAAGAAATGAAAAGACAAGGGGGAAACTTAAATACACATTACTGAGTTAAAGTAATAAAAAAAAAAAAGTACCTCTGGTACTTTTCTCAACTGGCAATAATGGTATAAAGATATATTCTCTTATCCTGGATATCTCCAGTAGTTCTTTTTAATGAACCAATTGTCTTTATCAACATGGTAATCTAATTGAGATAACACTTGGAGAAACCTGCCAAACAAAAGGATGACCATATCTATGGAGAGTTAACCAAAAAAAAAAGTTTTAAAATGTCTTTGTTTTTGTTTGACATATAAACTCAGTCTCAAGCTATCTTTTAAGTATTTCAAAATCAAATCAACAGCCATGAGAACATACTTTGCAAAACTTAATTTTTTGATTTTTTAAGCATGCAGATGTCTTTCACTTAGCTTAAATTCATTTATCAGATTATTTTAAAAGCAAAGAATTCAAATACATGTTTATTGGAAAGGAAGCATGTGGATGGGAAAGATTTTGACTGTGCCTCCTTAAGATACTCCAGACTTCCAGTTTAGCATCAAAATGAGCATTTATAATTATTCTTAAATAAATGACTCAGGTTAGAATAGAAAATACTAAAACACGGTATTCATATGACTTGTTTGCTTATTCAGAAATGAAAGTGTTGTTAGTTGTTCAGTGGCATCTGACTCTCTGTGACCCATGGACCATAGCCCACTAGGATCCTGAACATGGGATTCTCCAGGCAAGAATACTGGGGTGGATTGCCATGCCCTTCTCCAAGGCATCTTTGTGACCCAAGGATCAAGCCTGGGTCACAGGCTTGGGTCAGGTCACAGGATCCTGACCCAAGGATCCTGCACTGCAGGCAGGCTCTTTACCATCTGAACCCCCAGGGGATCCTCATTCAGAAATGTGCACCAAGCAATTTTGTAACCTAATCAGGTAGGGTGAGTGCAGTACTCCTGAAGCAAGGCTCCACAATATGTACATAACTCATGAGGGAGGTGTCATCCTTTTGGAGTCACCAAGTGGAAGCAATAATTGCTGCAGAATTTCTGTTCAACATGAAACAGAGTTAGTCACCACTTATCACATCTGTCCATGCTAAAACCGAATATAATTGAGTGAAAAGGACCCCAGTATCTGTGTGTGGGTACATTATCATAATGTTGGCTAAGAACATTTGTGTTCAGGTTCAACCCCATGGTCAGAGGAATTACCTTCAATGAAAACAACTTCAAAAACGTTTTCTATATTTCAAAACTGTTAGGGTCTCACTTGTTTTTCTTTTTCACAAGTGTGTCTTCTATATTGAGTGTTGCTTATAAGAAAGGAGAAAAAGCATTTGTGAGGAAGAGGTCTTATGAGGGAATACAAGCTATTATTTGTAGTTTCTGAAATATATATCATGAAAATGTACTTGAAAACACTGCCCCAGTTGGAGCCGTAGATCAGCTGTTTATAAGAAGGCCTCCGATGAAGGAGAGGTGTGTCTTACAGGGCAATTGAGACTAAATAGCTCTCTCCTCATTAGTTAAAGGAAAGAATGAGCCCATTAAAATACGAGGTTCTGTGTGGAAAAAAAAAGGAAGAAAAACAACAACAACAAAAACAACTCCAGAGCTCTACACCAAATAAAATATAAATGCAAATGTTATCCAGTTCCAGATGTCATTTCCCCACCATTCTTTTTTCTTTCTTTTTAGGACACCTAGATTTATTTATTTATGTTTTAACTTTTTGTTTTATGTTGGAGTATAGCCAATTTTCGGGTGGACAGGAAAGAGACTTTGTTATTTATATTGGTCTTTTTCTGTTTCAACTTCGTGATTACAGGGGAAAAAAAGCCTCTCTCCTGGGAGGAAGGAAATACTTGGTGTCTCAGCATTGCACAAGTTGGCTTCACCCACTTGCATAATTTTAAATAACTGGTCCCTTAGGCAAGCCATAGCTCTAAAGTACACGTTTACAAATGTTTGTGGAATCACATCATAGTAACAGGAGAGTTAAAGTTGTAAACTTTCAAGTTACATACATTATCATCTGAATTGGGGAAATAAAGTACAGGAAGCTTGAAGCAAGCAAAGTAATAATCACATACACTGAATTTTTAAAATGTAACAATGCAAGCATACTGTTAATGGATTGGAAAGGCTATTTACAAGAATGATAATAATACCTTCAAAGTAGCATAAGCGATGTTTTTTGATGTTAGTTTATATGCTAGATATAAAAGCCCAAGTACCACGGGGCCTGCCAAGAATTTCAAAATAAATGAGGGGCAATTATAGAGTGATTTAAATGTTATACAGATAAATAATTTATAAACAAGGTTATAAGAGGTTATTAAAATCACACGAAGTAATAATTAAGCACATCCTCAAATTATTAATGGCAGTGAACTGAAGGATACTTGTTTTGCATTTTGAAAACTGAATGAACATTTGGTTTTTTTTTTAAAACCGAATTGACTTCCTCAGTTGCTCAAAATGGGAAAGCAATACAATGATAGAATGAGCCACACTAATGAGTTCCTTCCAGGCAATGACTCCATCTTATTTGCTTTCATTTATCTAGAACCAAAGGGTCGGTGGCCTGACATAAAAGATAATAAGTAAATGTTTAAATAATGAAATTGAACTGAGTCCTAATGAACACAACCATCATGGAGGCATCATTTACAGGCAGAAGTGTCCTGGAGAAAGTTATTTAATCTATTTGACTTTAAAATCAGAATATCTGCCCCCATTTTGTCAGATCATTGTGAAGATTAAATGAGGTTATACAAATACTGAAAAAATGTGGCACACAGGGACCTGTGGTCAGTACTCAGATAGTGACAGTCGCTGTTAGTAATCCCGTCTGATTTTTAGGATATCCCTCTTTCCCAGGACTATTCTCTAGGCTTCAGCTAAGTGCCCATCCGCCCCAGGAAGCCCATCTTCCCTATCCCTAGCCTGGACTGCATCCATTCTCCAGTCACTTTCAGGGCATTTATTTCCCTTCATTAATTCTTCTCATTGCATAATCTGTGATATCTAAAAATGATTTGCTTTTTCATTACTATGCTCCAGTGTTTGTCTTAAGAATAAAACATATGTCACATGTCTTCATATCTCCAGTGACTGATACAGTCTATTAGTGAAAGTGAAAGTCACTCAGTCATGTCTGACTATTTGCAACCCCATGGATTATACAGTCCGTGGAATTCACCAGGCCTGAATACTAGAATGGGTAGACTTGCCGTGCTCCAAGAGTAGGTACAACCATTTGATTCATTTATTAAGACACAGGAAATAGTCTATCCTTATATTTTGCTGTTAATTTTTATGGATAAATCTTTATTTGAGAGAAAATTCTGATTTGCGATCATTGTGCTACAACATGATTACAAGAAAATGAAACGTTATGATACAAAGTACTATTGTCAATGCATTCTGAACATGGTGTCCAGGCTATCTTCTTAGCAGGTTACAAGAAGTGCATGCTCAATTGTGTCTGACTTTTTGTGACCCCAAGGACTATAGCCCACTCACCAGGCTCCTTTGTCCATGGGATTTCCCAGGCAAGAATACTGGAGTGGGTGCTATTTCATATTCCAGGGGATCTTCCTGGCCCAGGGAATGAACCCAAGTCTCTTGTATCTCCTTCACTGGCAGGCAGATTCTTTACAAACTGCACCACCTGGGAAGCAAGTCATAAGAGAACTAGGAAAAATCCAGAGAAGCATTGCTATCATAACAGTCTCAACACAGGAAGTCTTCTTTGGTTGACTCTATACATGAAATTTTCACTGTGTTTACCTAGAGTTAGATGAATACAGTGCCTATTAATGATGAGACCCAGAAAAAGAAAAGATCAATTCGTTTCCTCACTATGTGAGAGTTTTATCTGTGTATCACATAAGATAAACATGTTGGTGAATCTTTACAGATGAAGGAAAATAAATTTTAACTTACTTTGTGAATTATAAGCTTCAAAAGGCATATGAAAGTCCTTGAATAAAAATGAACTCAATAAAGAATTGTAAAAGTCACGAGTAGTAGAACCACAATAGAAAATTATAAAATGTCTATGTATATTCCTCACCTTTGGAATTTTCATCTTGGAAGGTCATTTCTATGCTATTCTCTAAAATGTTTAAGAGTTACTTTTAGAGAAGTTTAGATCAGTTTTATACAATATGGCGTTTCTTATATATTTACTATGAAGAAATTGGGCTTGGTATTTACTCTGTTTTGATATTTTAGAGGAAGGAGAATCACATGAAGTAAGCCTCTGAAATACATTTAGTAGATTTTAGAAATTCTCATATGGCCAGAGTTCCCCAAACACAGAACCTTAGGACAAAATAAAATAAAGGAAGGAAGGGAGGAAGGAAGGTTAGGGAGGGAGGAAGGAGAGAAAGAAGGAAGGAAGGAGTCTTGGAACACTGTTAGTAAGTTTTATGTAGATGAACTAAGAAACATAATATCAGAATTCTAAGATCTCTAAGGTTGAATTCAGGGTGATTTCAAGCCAATATGGTAGATGAAATTCCAACGGAATTATACTTCAAATTTGAGATGCAGAGAGTGTGGTGATTGAAGGAAGTATTCCAACAGCCTGAAGGATTTCAGCTCTGTTTTTATACCTACTTAACATAATCTCCTGTTATATACACTACACTGCAAGAGCTTTGTAAAAGCACATTTGTCAAATTGTTACACACAATTTTTAATTATCACACAAATAATGATTACATATTAAAGATTCATTTATTTAAAGATGATTTCAGCAGAACAACATGAGAAGCTCGAAAAAATTTCTGAAACACAGAGATGTATATAGTTAACTAGAAAAAGTAACAAGATATGATTACTAAAATGTGCACAAGCTGATTAACGGCCTGAAGGCTAATTGGAGTATTGAGTTCATCTTCTCTATGGGAAACAAAACAAAATCATACCTTACACTTTCCTGCAAAGTTAACCTATCCAGGACTGTAAAACAGCATAATCCCAATCAATTGTGAAGTTATTCCAACAAAGTTAAATTCCATAAGAGAGACAGATGGCTGTGATAGAGGCTTATTAGGACATTATCTAGCATGATATTAAAATGTCTCACAATCATCATTTGTTCATTTCAAAGTATTAGATAATTTTTGTGCACATCAGTTAAAGAAGATGAAATAGCTTAAGGCATAGTTTTTTTTTTTTTTTTTAATTAGTTGGAGGCTAATTACTTCACAACATTTCAGTGGGTTTTGTCATACATTGATATGAATCAGCCATAGATTTACACGTATTCCCCATCCCGATCCCCGCTCCCACCTCCCTCTCCACCCGATTCCTCTGGGTCTTCCCAGTGCACCAGGCCCGAGCACTTGTCTCATGCATCCCACCTGGGCTGGTGATCTGTTTCACCATAGATAGCATACATGCTGTTCTTTTGAAATATCCCACCCTCACATTCTCCCACAGAGTTCAAAAGTCTGTTCTGTATTTCTGTGTCTCTTTTTCTGTTTTGCATATAGGGTTATCGTTACCATCTTTCTAAATTCCATATATATGTGTTAGTATGCTGTAATGTTCTTTATCTTTCTGGCTTACTTCACTCTGTATAAAGGGCTCCAGTTTCATCCATCTCATTAGGACTGATTCAAATGAATTCTTTTTAACGGCTGTGTAATATTCCATGGTGTATATGTACCACAGCTTCCTTATCCATTCATCTGCTGATGGGCATCTAGGTTGCTTCCATGTCCTGGCTATTATAAACAGTGCTGCGATGAACATTGGGGTGCACGTGTCTCTTTCAGATCTGGTTTCCTCGGTGTGTATGCCCAGAAGTGGGATTGCTGGGTCATATGGTACAGCTGCTATGGAAAACAGTGTGGAGATTTCTTAAAAAACTGGAAATAGAACTGCCATATGGCATAGTTCTTAATTATTAATTAAACTCAAGGATGAGGAAGAAAAATGCATGGATTGAAAATAAAAAACTATTCCAAAGATTTGGAAGAACATAAAATCTCATATTGGTACTGTTTAGTGGAAATACAGAGGTTGGTGGGAAAAAATGATAACACACCAAAAAAAAAAAAAAAAAAATCACTTTACTTCGAGCTGTATGACAGCTATGAAGTTATTTCTAACCTTGGAGAATCTGTTTTCAGGTAGGATGAAAAAGATAGGAGTTTCTTACTGAAGAATCACAGAGATTCTCAGATGCTCAGATAATAGCATTATAGTTATAAACATCACTTTTACAATGCATTAGAATACTGAAATCACTGTATGACTCACTTTATTACAGTGGTTGAAGCCAAACTTGCAATATAGGAGGTATGCCTGTATTGGGGAAACATTGGTATTTTTAAATTATTTTACTATATTTTAAAATGAGAAGGTTACTTAGTTTGCTCTTTGGTCTTTGAATCTGGAGATCATGAATTATAAGTAAAAAACTATTCTCTTTAAAAAATGCAATTAAAAAACTAAAAACAGTATATCTTACTGATAATTGAGATCCATTTTTGTAGTAGATAAGATATTTTCATTTGACCTTGTCCAGAGTAAACAAAACATGCAGTATTTGAAAGTTCTCCTAAATAGTAGAATTATACCAAGGACATTTTTTTTTTCCTTTTGGTTACTGTGAAAGGTGAGTCATCAAAGCTATCATAAAAATTGAAGTTTCAGAAAACATGAAGCAATCTGATATGGAGCCATTATTTTCTTATTTACACTAATGACTTTATTAGGTCATTAAATATTTCAGAGGAATTTAATACTTTTATTATAATACTGGGTATATTTAAAGTTTTATGATATAAAATTAATTAAAAGCCCACAATAGTTAATAATTGATGTTGCATTAAACAGGATGTTGGATTTATAGTAACATAGATTATTTTGAGAAAACTGAAAATTTCTGCCATATTATTAAATAACAAATGCATGATTTCTGTAACTAAAATCAATTTACTATGACTTTTCTTTATTAATCTTATTCATTTTTTAGTAACATGTGATGAGGAATTACATATTATGCTTTTAATATGAGTTCCTTTGAGAATCAAGAATTTACAAGTTATTCACAATAGTGCCAAATTTGCTTGTCATCCCAAGAAAAAGGCATTCTATAAGAGTGAATTTTCTGTAAAATGGAATTTTAGTAATTTTAACTCCTGAAGTCCAATATTACTATTAACTATTTTATGAAAATATTTCTAAAATGTTAAATATTTCTATTATTTTTTTCATAAGTTCTCTGAACATGAACTAACTTTTATTTGATGATTGTGTTATTTTAATAAACATTACTTATAATCCTTTGCTGGAATGTGTGTATGTTATACTACAAAAGACTATATTTAATCTTAGCATAGCTTAGTGCTTTTAAAATTCTTGTACCTGCTTTTTTCCATCTAGTAGTTAACACTATTACAGCTTCTGTGATAATGACTTTTGCTTATTTCTAGTTGGACTTTTTTTCAGAATCTTCCTCTACAATGTTCTATATTTAGAAATCAAATAAAATTAATAATTTATATTGTTCATACATCTAGCTAGAACCTCTCCATAAGGTGTTGAAAGTGATATCTATGATTAAAAAGAGTATATATTTCTGGTAAATAGGCAATCATTCTATTAGCTTTCTCTGAAGTTAAAAATATCTTTATACTTTGTGGCTCCTACCTCTGTTGTGAGTTTATTGCTATCAAATTTGAAGATAAATGAGGTTTTTGCATACATGTTAGTGACTGTTATTCTGCAAGTCAACTGAACAGAAGAAGAATCTACTGTAGAAAGGAATATTTGCACAAAAGTTAAAAATATCTTAATTAAGTTACTAATGGTATTGTAAAAGAAGGCTGATGAATTTTTAGGGAACAAATCGATGATTTGAAATTCTAGAGTCCTGAAAGGATGATGCTCTGCAAAAATAAAATTGTAAAGGTTGATGAACTAAATCAACAAATATAAATTACAAATAGATGATGAAGAAAATCTGCTTAAACTCACAGCTGAAAGCCATGTGACTCAGTTTTGATCAATAAGATGAAAACAAAAGTCTGATAAGGATTCTGAGAAATGTTCTGCTCTTCCGATAAAGAAACAGACTTGACTATCATTGTCCTTTTCACCTTCATCCTACCCTGAACATTGATTTAACATCTAAAACTAAACAATCTTTCTGTTATCTGGAAGGCAAAAATAAGTTTAGGGGAATCAGGAAGATACTGTAACTGACATCATTAAGACACTGAACTAAGTTCGATGACTGTGTACCCTCGATTTACTGCAGGAAATATTTCTAACCGCTGCAAGCATTGGCTAGCATTTGTTATAAACTGAGATAGAATGGACAAACCTAGGAAACAAATGTTACTGTGGTTTGGGAAATAACTTTTGATTCTTTGCTGAAACAAATGGCAAGCCTTTACAGCTTGCCATAAATTCAGTACTCTAATTTAGAGAAGACAGAATTGGTGGAAGCCTGTTCAATAATCTGGCAAGATAGGCTTAAATATCAACTATGTTACTTTCTGGCTCTGTGTCCTTGGGTAATTTAGATAGTATTATAAGCCTCAATCTAAAAATGGAAGAATGATATCTGTTCGTTTCCAAGGCAAACCATTCGATATCACAGTAATCCAAATCTATGCCCTGCCCAATAATGCTGAAGAAGCTGAAGTAGAACGGTTCTATGAAGACCTACAAGGCCTTCTAGAGCTAACATCCCCAAAAGGTGTCCTTTTCATTATAGGGGGACTGAAACGCAAAAGTAGGTAGTCAAGGGTTGCCTGGAGTAACAGGCAAATTTAGCCCTGAAGTACAAAATGAAACAGGGCAAATGTGAATACACTTTTGTTAAAAGAATGCATTGGTCATAGCAAACACCCTCTTCCAACAACACAAGAGAAGATTCTACACATGGACATCACCAGGTGGCCAACACTGAAATCAGATTGATTATATTCTTTGCAGCCAAAGATGGAGAAGCTCTGTAAAGTCAGCAAAAACAAGACCAAGAGTTGACTATGGCTCAGATCATGAACTTGTTATTGCCAAATACAGACTTAAAATTGAAGAAAGCAGGGAAAACCACTATACTATTCAGCTATGACCTAAGTCAAATCCTTTATGACTACACAGTGGAAGTGAGAAATAGATTCAAAATATTAGAACTGATAGACAGAGTGCCTGAAGAACTATGAACAGAGGTTTGTGATATTGTACAAGAGACAGTGATCAAGACCATCCCAGACAAAAAGAAATGCAAAAAGGCAAAATGGTTGTCTGAGGAGGGCTTACAAATAGCAGAGAAAAGAAGAGAAGCTAAAGGCAAAGTAGAAAAGGAAAGATATACCCATTTGAATGTAGAGTTCCAAAGAATAGCAAGGAGAGATAAGAAAGCCTTCCTCACGGATCAATGCAAAGAAAAAGACGAAAACAATAGAATGGGAAAGACTAGAGATCTCTTCAAGAAAATTAGAACTTTCAGGGAAACATTTCATGCAAAGATGAGCACAATAAAGGGCAGAAATGGTATGGACCTGACAGAAGCAGAAGATACTAAGAAGAGGTGGCAAGAATACACAGAAGAACTATACGAAAAGGTTCTCCATGACCCAGATAACCACGGTGATGTGATCACTCATCTAAGCCAGACATCCTGGAATGTGAAGTCAAGTGGGCCTTAGAAAGCATAACTATGAACAAAGCAAGTGGAGGTGACAGAATTCCAGTTGAACTATTTCAAATCCTAAAAGATGATGCTGTGAAAGTGCTGCACTTAATATGCCAGCAAATCTGGAAAACTCAGCAGTGGCCACAGGACTGGAAATGGTCAGTTCTTATTCCAATCCCAAAGAAAAGCAATGCCAAAGAATGTTCAAACGACTGCACAATTGCACTCATCTCGTATGCTAGCAAAGTAACGCTCAAAATTCTCTAAGCCAAGCTTCAACGGAATGTGAACCATGAACTTCTGGATGTTCATGCTGGATTTAGAAAAGTCAGAGGAACCATAAATCAAATTGCCAACATCTGCTGGATCATTAAAAAAGCACGAGAGTTCCAGGAAAACACCTGAAACATCTACTTTTGCTTTAGTGACTACATCAAAGTCTTTGTGTGGATCAGAAAGAACTGTGGAAAATTCTTAAAGAGATGGGAATACAAGACCACCTCACCTGCCTCTTGAGACATCTGTATGCAAGTCAAGAAGCAACATTTTAGAACTGAACATGGAACAACAGACTGGTTCCAAAGGAGTACGTCAAGGCTATATAGTGTCACCCTGCTAATTTAACTTATATGCAGAGTACATCATGAAAAATGCAGGGCTGGATGAAGCACAAGCTGGAATCAATATTGCTGGGAGAAATACCAATAACCTCAATATGCAGATGACACCACCCTTATGACAGAAAGTGAAGAAGAACCAAAGAGCCTCTGGATGAAAGTGAAAGAGAGTGAAAAAGACTGCTTAAACTCAAAGTCAGAAAACTATGATCATGGCATCTGGTTCCATCACTTCATGGCAAATAGATGTGGGAAAAATAGAAACAGTGACAGATTTTATTTTCTTAGGCTCCAAAATCACTGCAGATAGTTACTGCAGCCATGAAATTAAAAGACACTTGCTCCTTGAAGAAAAGCTATGACCAGCCTTGACAGCATATTAAAAAGCAACATTACTTTATCAACAAAGGTCCATCTAGTGAAAGCTATGGTTTTTCCAGTAGTCATGTATGGATGTGAGAGTTGGAGTATAAAGAAGGCTGAGCACCCAAGAATTGATGCTTTTGAAGTGTGGTGTTGGGGAAGACTCTTGCGAGTTCCTTAGACTGCAAGAAGATTCAATCTGTCAATACTAAAGCAAGTAAGTCCTGAATATTCATTGGAAGGACTGATGCTAAAGCTGAAACTCAAATACTTTGGCCACCTGATATGAAGGACTGACTTATTGGAAAAGATCCTGATGCTGGGCAAGATTGAAGGAGGGAGGAGAAGGGGACGGCAGAGGATGATATGGTTGGATGGCATCATCGATGCAATGGACATCAGTTTGAATAAGCTCTGGATGTTGGTGATAGAAAGGGAAACCTGGGGTGCTGAAGTCCATGAAGTCACAAAGGGTTAGACATGACTGAGCGACTGAACTGACTGACAAGCCTCAGGTTTCTGTGGTCACTAAATATACCTACCTCATAATATCAGGAGCAGATTAAATGTCCTAACGCATATAAAAGGCACATCAGAAGGCCTGGCGTATAGTCAGTGGTCTATATTTTTGATTTGTGAATACTGTTAGATATATCCATTTCTTATAGACTATATAAGATTGAATAAATTAATAATAATGAGAATACATTTAAATTAAACCATACTGTCTTTTAAAATTTACTTTATTTATTAAGAGTTTATTAAGTCTTATGAAGTATCTGGAACTCTACCAGTTGCTAGAAACACTGAGATAGTTAGAACAAAATTCTTTCAGGAGATTTAAAGTATCAAGGAATGTAACGATGAAAACAAGGTATAGTAAATACTAAAAATATAGCTATGGACATGTATGAAAGGAATAAAGAGAAGAGCACACTTAGAACTTCCCTTTATTTAGAGTGTCTGGGCCATCAGATATTTGTACTGTTAAAAGAAACTTACTGCAGCCATGAAATTAAAAGATGCTTGCTCCTTGGAAGAAAAGCTATGACAACTTAGACAACATGTTAAAAAGCAGACACGTTACTTTGCCAACAAAGGTGCATTAGTCAAAACTATGGATTTTCCAGTATGGATGTGAGAGTTGGACCATAAAGACAGCTGACCACTGAAGAATTGATGCTTTTGAACTGTGCTGTTGGAGAAGACTCTTGAGAGTCCCTTGGACTGCAAGGAGATCAAACAAGTCAATAAAGGAAATCAATACTGAATATTAATTGGAAGGACTGATGCTGAAGCTGAAGCTCCACTACCCTGGCCACCTGTTATGAAGAACTGACTCATTAGAAAAGATTGAAGGCAGGAGAAGGGGATGACAGAGGATGAGATGGTTGGATGGCATCAATAACTCAATGGATATGAGTTTGAGCAAGCCCCAGGAGTTGGTGATGGACAGGGAAGCTTGGCATGCTGCTGTCCATGGAGTCACAAAGAGTTGCACACAACTGAGCAACTGAACTGAACTGTCAGTTCAGTGGAATGAGGGATAAAATTACATTTCAGGCAGAGGATGAGCATTTACAGAGGCAAGGAGATGCACAGCACTGTGGCCTGTTTTGGAAAATATAACAATTTATGCATGGCTGTGACAGAGGCTTATGTGGAGAAGTGGAAAGAATGAAAGAGAACATATTCCTGGAATTAGATTAGAAAGTTCCTTTTATAGCTCTCACAGCTTGGTTTTCAAATCAGTATAAAGAGTGGTTTTCAAATTATGTGCCATAGAATTCAATTATTCCACAGAAGCCTCTCAGGGCCTCTAACTTGTATGAGAAAAAGGATGAGCAGGTGCAGTTTGAGGATTCACTCTTCATTTTAACCAATTTCTTCATTTTTTGTTAAAATGTACACACATAACTAGGTATTATGTGTGATTGCTTTTGAAAAAGAGAGAATGCTGCTGAAAATTATTAAGACCAATCATCAAGTGACACAGTTATATTTTCATACTTTCTATGCAAAAGCTTATTCTGACAATAATTTGAGGAATGTTCATGTAAAAGACGTTAATAATCAATGTGATAAATTAGATAAAATGGGCTTGAATTAAAACTGTGAAAGTGAGAATAGACAGGAAGTGGTATTTGTGATAGATTTAGGAGACAGAATCAACATTTGGGAGATTTGATACAAAGATCTTAAAAATCTTTTCTATCACGCCTACTAAAAATAATTGTGGAAATTTTTATTGGTATTTAGACATTATTATATTGATTTCCACTTTTTTTGAAGTTTGAATATCTATAAATAATAGAATATCTGCAAATTTTTAAAAATTGACATTTAAAAAAACGTATTTGTCATAAAATTTATATAGCAGAATCTAAATTCCATACCAAGCTGATTCAAATACTTGCTTAAAACAAAATTAAAAGATTTTAACAGCTATAAATTTTATCTGGAGTGGGTAGCCTTTCCCATCTCCAGGGGATCTTCCCAATCCAGGGGTCGAACCCAGGTCTCCTGCACTGCAGGCAGATTCTTTATCAGTGAGCAACAAAGAAGTTGCTTAATCTTAAAAAAAATTACAAATGAAGAGGTGTGTAATTTATGTGGGAATAAAATAGTCATTAGTTATAAGAATTCAAAAGTTACTGTGTGACTTGTTGAATGGCTGTGTATTACACTCCCACGATTCTCTAGGGGAAAAAAATGGTCATAGAAATTATGAAATGTAATTGAAGAATGTTATATGGACAGAATGAATGGAGTCCTCAATAGCTGGATACAATCTTGAAACATTATTGTATTATCTTATTTCATAAATTTAAACTGAGCAAGGAAGAATTCCTATTGAAGAGATTGATTTAACTAGCATGAACATAGCCTGTGGTGAAAGGTAGGCACTTGTAATACAAAACATAAAGCTAATGATACAGGAAAGAATGTTTTAATGAATACTGAGAACTGTGAACACATAATCAAAATACAAAAGGATTTGGGTTGGATACATGCAGTTGAGCTATGGGTCCAAATATCACAAGACTAATAGTTAAGAGCATTGGTATAGAATGTGGGTTCTGTGCTGATGCTTTATACATGCTTGCATTTGATTCTGACATCATCCTAAATGGAAATGACTTATTATTTTTTAAATATTTTAGGAAAATAAAATATATTTTCATAAATCTTATTTTAAAAATTTTATGTTGTATTCAGCAGTGGTATATCTGGATCTCTCATAAAAATCTATATAATATAGCTTAAATAATAAAAATTAATCACATTTTTCTCTTCCTAATTAGTTCATGGTCTTGCACATGTGCATTTTTGTGTCTCTCCATGTATGTATTTAAATAAAAATACTGTACTCATATTACTTTTGTGGGGATTTTTCATGGCTAGGATGACTAAAATTGCAATGCAATGTGATATCTGGATTATGGCAACCATTATTAGCCTGAATAGTTTAATTTAAATTGCATCGGAATTAACTATGATATTCCAACAATATTTCCAACAAAATTCCACTTCAATGTGAATCCAGGGTTTGACTGATTGTCAGGAATATTTCTACTTTTGTAGTGAAGTGATTCTTCTCTCTTTCCTTCTCCTTCTGATTCTTATTGAAAAATATTATTGTTATAAGAAATATGATTTAAAATTAATCTTACCAGGTTAAGGGTTATATAAATATGATCTATGATGTAACCTAAAATTTACAAGCAAGGAAGTTACTTTGCAAGCAGTACTTTGGTTAGTGTGATCTTTACAAGAATCTATTTGGATTGTAAAAATCTGTAAATACATAGATTAATAGCTTGGAATCAAATTGCCTAGGTTACATGTTAGCATCTCATATACTTTTACATATACTTAGTCTTTCTTAGCATCTTTTCTTTGTATGTGACTAGGAAATAATAATAGCCATATTTACTAATGTTAGTGTATAAGTTAATTATTATGTTTATGTGATTACTCTGAACAAAAGAGAAGATTCCCTTAGCAACTGGCTGACATATGCTTGATAAATGATATCATATATAAAAAATAAAAAATTATAGTAGTATAAGAATAAATGGTACTAAGATTAACATGCATAGAATCTATAGACTGTCAGAGAATACCAAAGTGAGTTATTCACAGTACAAATGTATGACTGGCTAAGCTATACTTTATTCATTTAACAAATATATCAAGTACTTTATTTCATAATGGTACTGTTAGTTCCCTAAGGAACTCCCATCTCTTAGGGAAACAGACATAAGGGAACCCCATAAATAAATATATACTTATAAGAGGAAAGAAAGTAAATTTGAATGTGTAAAAAGAACCTCTTTGTCAATAGCTATCTCAAGATTCTTGGATGGAGCTTATATGGTTGAGACTTCTAACTGCATTTATCATCTTTAATTTTCTTATTTACTTTCTTGACCAAGAAATGCTCTTATGTGTTCCTTAGAACTGTAACTTTCAGTAGATCCATACCAATGGTTGTGAAGGGTAAGTAGTTACCAATATTGAAAAAGACCTACAATAGTTAATAAAGAAATGTCTCATACCATTCACTAGCTTACAATGTATACTAAGGGGAGAATTATTAGTCAATACAATAAGATTACTCTAAATAAAAATATAAGTGAGATCACAAAAATTTTGTCTTTCTCAGAGGAGGATAAAGAAAAGAACAAGAGAAAGTAAATCAATTAAAACAATTATTGAAATTAAAGCATAAAAACATTAGATACTACGCAACAACTTTGGTCCCACGTGTAAAAAGAAAATGTTACTAGAGTAGTATATACAACTTTGTAGGAAACATCTTTCTCTAGTTTTCCTTAGTAATATTTTCTACAAAGCAAATGCAGATCTCTTTCCATCTCATTGAAAATTGAACTACTGTCTGTCCAAGATGAATAAATGGTGTTTTTCAAAGTACCTTTGCCTCAAATCTATCTAAAAGAGTCTAAATTTGAGTCTAAACATTTGAGTCTAAATGTTGGATAGATATATTCTACAGCTAATTACTGGACTTTCATTTCAAGAATCATGAGTGACTTCTGGACTGCTTCTCTAAACTATGTTTCACTTAACTCTTTAGCTGGTAGTAATAGAAACCCTGGGAAGACTTGTGCTTGCAAGACCACTATATGATGCCATAGGGATGTGGTGGCATTTGACTAGACATCATATAAATTTCTAAGTATGCAAAATGAAAAATACTTCCTAGAGACTCATAAGAGTCTAGGTCTAGGACTGTTAAACTCCTTTTAGATTCTTTCATGTTAAAGGAGAAATTACTGGAACTGCAAAGTACCTACAGTTCCTATATTTTGGTATATCAAGTATTTTTCTTATATGTTCCTTTACTAGTGAATGAGTCACCTCATTAACATCCACAGCAGGCTGAGGCCAACAACTGGATTAAGCCTTGTACTGCTTTGTGTGATTGAAGTTTATTATTCAGAAACTGCAAGCATGGAGATATCTTTTATTCCAACATGCTTTAATTTATTCTATAAACATATACACATATCCTCTGGATGGATGTTAATTCTGTTGATGAAGTCTCTTTTTCAAGACATCTTTTCTATTCCATTATACTCTGACATCTAGATAAATGAATTTTCAAATGAGGGAGCTTTTGCCTGTCAGAGGATATCTGGTGACATCTGGAGATATTTTTGCTTTCTCAAATGAGTGAGGGGGAAACACTACTAGCACCCTAGCGCGTAAAGGTCAGGAATGCGGCTGCACATTGTACAGTGACCAGCACGATCACAACAAAGAGCTATCTGGCCCTAAATGTCGACTGTGCCAAGGTGGAACAACCGATCTACAACACAGGAGACATGACGATACAGACAGAAGCTGAAGCTGAAAAAATGAAATAAAGCCTGTGAAATATTTTGTGTGACAAGGACAGTTTGCCTAAAGAACAAATCATTCTCATTCCTTCTCTGTTAACAGAACCTAATGTTCAGCAGCTAGCCAATTGCCTAGCCCCAGGAATAAATTATAATCAGACAAAACTAAACATGGCAGTCCTTCCTTTTTGCTAGTAATTGGCCTAAAAGAGGAAGTGAAACTTTTCTAACCAAGGGTATCTGCTGGATACTTCTTGGAATGCTGGAATCTTCACTCTATTAAAGGAGAAAAATTTACAAAGTGAAAATCTTTTTTTTTTTTTGTTCTCTTTTCCTCCATTCTGTCCTCAGGTTCTGTTATGAGAGGCCATGACATTTGAAGCTAAATTAGCTATTTTATAACCATGCGGGATCAAGCCTGTGATTCATACCTAACACTCAAAAGATTTTAAAGTCCAATATCCTTAATGGTCCACCTGTGAAACAATATTTACAGAATATGACTCAGTAAAAACATGTAAGGTGGCCATAGTCAGCAATAACTAGATGGCTGATATCAAATAACACTTCTGCTGATAATAAAAATAATATATGTAAAAATACAGAAGCAGTTCTTTGTGTTTTTAAATTTATTTATTCATTTTTAATTGAAGGATACAATTTTGTTTTCTGTCAAACCTCAACATGAATCAGCCATAGGCATACACATGTCCCCTCCTTCTTGAACCTCCTTCCCATCTCCCTCCCATCTCACCCCTCTAGGCTAATGCAGAGCCACTGTTTGAGCTCCCTGAGCTAATTCCCATTGGCTATCTATTTTACATATGGTAAAGAGAAACAGTTCTTTGACTGTATCAGAGAAAAACCAAGGCATCCAACACTTGAGAATCCAAGATCTCAGATAAAAATTAAGTCCAATGAGGTATACTTTCTATTCAGTGCTGCTTTTTCTCTACCAAACATTTACTGATAAACATATACAGGGCTGTAAAATATTTTAAGAGTCAGGAGTTTATAGAAAATGAAACTGCAGAGAAGGAATAAAATCATTCTGTGCATGATTCCACCTGAAGGCATTTACTATTTTCTAATCTCCATGTGGACCATGATTAAGAGGCAGAATACTGAACAGAAAGTGGTTATTAAGGGGCAAAAAGCAAAGTTGAGGGTTTTTTTTTGTCATTTTTCATTGCTGAGAGCTAAGGGTCTGGACACTTCCCCCCACCCCCCAAAAAAAATCAGGTAAAAACTCTTGTTTTCAGTTGAGAACTCAGAAAACTTAAGTCTCAGGAGCAAAGTGAAGACATATCAGCCATCAAAAGAAAAAAAAAAAATCCAAAAATGCAGTCTGAAAGTATTTCAGTTTCTCACTGGATCAATCTTATCTATCCATATTCCCTGCCTGTCAGAAGAAAAATAATCCTGTCTGAAAGAATATAATGTCATCTAGAGACTCTGTATTTTCAATCATAATATCTCACATTTGATTTAAAATTATCAGGTCACTACAAAACATCGAAGAGAAAAAGCAAACAACAGACAGTAAACAAACCTATATTTATTACATATAGCTACATATATTTTTAAATGTAGTATAAATAACTCCAGATATCAGCAGTAGTAGAAGTGGGCCTTAATAAGTTTTCCCTGGTAGCTCAGATGGTAAAGAATCCACCTGCAGTGCGGGAGACCGAGGCTCAACTCTTGGGTCAGGAAGATCCCCTAGAGAAGAGAATGGCTACCCACTCCAGTATTCTTGCCTGGAGAATTCCATGAACAGAGGAACCTCGCAGGCTACAGTCCGTGGGGTCTCAAAGAGTCAGATATGACTGAGCAACTTTGAATGTCTTTTATAATGAAGACTAATCCAACCAGTCCATCCCAAAGGAGATCAGTCCTGGGTGTTCACTGGAAGGACTGATGTTGAAGCTGAAACTCAAATACTTTGGCCCCCTGATGTGAAGAGCTGACTCATTTGAAAAGACCCTGATGCTGGGAAAGATTGAGGGCAGGAGGAGAAGGGGACGACAGAGGATGGGATGGTTGGATGGAGTTACCGAATCGATGGACGTGGGTTTGGGTGGACTCCTGGAGTTGGTGATGTACAGGAAGGCCTGGCGTGCTGCAGTTCATGGGGTTGCAAAGAGTCGGACACGACTGAGTGACTGAACTGAACTGAATGTGTATATAAAAATTGAGGAAAGGATAACACAATTTATTAGAAATCTATAATGGTTAAGAAATGCACAATAGAGAATACTAGAACTGAGAAATACAACTGAAAGGATTTACTATATATATTAAAGGCAGTTCAGTTAGACACAGCAGAAAAGGGAATTCATATTTCTAAAGATAAACCAGTGTAAAATAATCCAAATTGAGGTGGATACAATAAAAAGACAATAAATTCAAGAAGAATGCATAAAATACAATCTGAATCATGGTAAAAGCAAAAATATATATCTACTTTGAATATAAGTATCAAAGTTAAAGAGAATGAGGCAAAAATTATCTGAATAGATACTGCCTATGAGTTTCTTGGAATTTCAGATGATAACAAGCCCCAAATTCAAGAGCTGCTTATGCCAAGGAATATAATATTTAATATTAAAAATCCCTAGGGATATTATGGTCAAGCTGCTACTGAGTGCTAAAGGGAGACTTCTGAAGTGTGGTTAGTATTCTATATTTTGATGTGGCAAGGGTCATATATTCAAAGCTATGGTTCTTCCAGTAGTAATGTACAGATGTGAGAGTTGGACCTTAAAGAAGACTGAGCATGGAAAAATTGATGCTTTTGAACTGTGGTGCTGGAGAAGACTCTTGAGAGTCCCTTGGACTGCAGGAGATCCAACCAGTCCATCTCAGAGGAAATCAGTCCTGAATATTCATTGGAAGGACTGATGATGAAGCTGGAATTCCAATACTTTAGCCACCTGATGCAAAGCACTGACTCATTGGAAAAGATCTTGATGCTGAAAAAGATTGAGGGCAGGAGGAGAAGGGGACGGCAGAAGATGAGATAGTTGAATGACATCACCAACTCAATGGACAAGTTTGAGCAAACTCTGGGAGATGGTGAAGGACAGAGAAACCTGACATGCTGTAGTCCATGGGGTTATAAAGAGTCAGCCACGACTGAGCGACTGAACAACTACATCTATTTTGTATAAGTGCAACAAACAACAGACTCAAGATTTGTGTATATTATTTATATACACATTATTCTTCCCTTAAATGATTATCGGTAATAGGCCTTTATAATTTCTCTAATTTGTAGAAAAATGTTCAGCTTATAGATATTAAATAACATATCAGTAGCCCTGCTATTATGTGCCGGTGAAATCTTAAAAATTAAATCAGCATGAAATTAACATGTTTATGTCTTTATTTCTGAAAAATAGTTAAATCTTTGGTGTGTAGAATGGATTACATGGTGCCATTCTGTTTGCAAAAAGATTGGTTTGGTTTGAAATTGACTACATTGTTTGCTCAATGGTTTCCTTATAAAATTGGCAATGCATTCCCCTGAATTGGCATAATACTGTGATTTGCTCTGCTAACGTCCTTCAACCAAAGATCACCAGGAAATCCTGCAGTTGAACACATTGGGTTTACTACTGACAACAGTGAGGGAGAGTATATCCCATAGGGAACCATCAGGAATCAAGAAAGAAGGTCATATCAAGACTTTGTTATAGGATTTGTGACTTGGTTGGGTAGTTTTGGGGAGAATCTATGCATGTGACCAATTGCTCTAAATTGGATGATGCCAGAAAGTGAGGTCAATTATATGACTGGGTATCTCAATAAATCTTATCTACAGGAAGAGAATACTACAGTAAGGGTAAAGCTTGATTGCCAAAGGAGTATTGGAAACTCATTAGAGAAAGAAAATGTGTTTGGTATTTTATGGCTTTCACAGAGATCCCATTTTTGTCTCACTTTTTCATGGTCTCTGAGTGACTTCATTTGATACAGATATTCTGTGATATTGTTTATGTCCAACAGAACAACATGATTTAGGTGTAAAACTTCACATCAACTGGGATAACAGAGACCTAGATGTGAGGTCAGATCAGTTCCCTGACATCAGAGGATGTTTTGTTCTTTCTCAGCATCAGGGAAATACCATATATGTTCTTGATTTTCCTAGAGTCACAATAACTTATCTGACTCATTAGAGAGTAATACTAAGCTCATAGGACTAACAATACAAGGAAAAGAGGAAGGGATTCAGGAAGAGTAACAAATAAATAAAGATATACAAACTGACAGGTGATGATGATGGTGTGTGTGTGTGTGTGTGTGTGTGTGTGTGTGTATGAGTGCATGCTCAATGGCTAAGTCACGTCTGACTTTTTGCAACCCCCATGGACTGCAGCCCACCAAGCTCCTCCGTCCAGGGGATTTCCCAGACAAGAATACTGGAGTGGGTTTCCAGCCTTCGTCCAGGTGATCTTCCCAACCCAGGGATAGAACCTGCATCTCTTACTTCTCATGCATTGGCAGGTGGGTTCTTTACCACTAGCACCACCTGGGAGTTCCCTGGTGACTCAGTCCGTAAAGAATCCTCCTACCATGCAGGAGACCTGGGTTCAATCCCTGGATCGGGAAGATCTCTTGGAAGATGAAATGGCAACCTATTCCAGTATTCTTGCCTGGAGAATTCCATGGACAGAGAAACCTGACGAGCTACAGTCTATGGGGTTGCAAAGAGCTGGACACGGCTGAGCGACTAACACACACACAAAGCACCATCTGGGAAGCCTATATATATATATCTGTATATATACACATGCATAAAGAATAAAGATAGCGCCAGGTCGTGTCCGACTCTTGTGATCCCATGAATCCTCTATCCACAGGCTCCTCTATCCATAGACTTCTTCAGGCAAGAAAGAATACTGAAATGAGTTGCCATTTCCTTCTCCAGGGAAACTTCCTGACCCAGGAATTGAACTCAGGTTTCCTGCATTTCAGGCAAATGCCTTACCGACTGAGCTACATGGGAAGCCCCATATATATATAGTAAGAAAAAATAATGCTGTCTGTATCATCAATCTTCCATAAAAGGAAAATGATCAATTCAGTTTCTAAGGAACAGCTGGAAGAAAATTTACTCATACACTATATCCTTCCACAGAAAGCCAGAATGGAAGGCTGTGGTTAGAGAGTTGGACCCAGAAGCGACTGAGCAGGAAAAGGGGAGATATGCTCAAGATACATTTGTTCATCTAGGGATACTTATTTGGGGAATCAGAGCTATCAGTCTTATTCCCGTTTAGCAAACAACTCATAACCAATCAAATTTATAAGAGCGTGTGGATTTGGAGAAACTAATCCAAGAATAACCTATGTGGAGTAAAGAGCAGAAGGACCTTCCTTAAGTGTCTGAAAATTATAAATCTGAGATATTTACAAGAAGAAATAGAAGGCTCAAGATAACAGATTAAAATATTCACCATGATTGAATTGTGGTCTAAAGTCACATTAAATGTGACTTAGAAAAGTAAGGTTGCATTTATTTCAAAAAACAAATTATTGCTTATTTTACTTCAGTGTGACAACAAAGTAAAATCTATAACCTATGTAGTCTTCTTATTTCTCAGCACAGAAATACCAAAAATTAAATGTTCTGTCCCTAAACTATTTCTGGGATGCACTCTTGTGTATGATGCCACTATTTTGGGGGGGACTTCCCTGGTGGTTCAGATGGTAAAGAATCTGCCTGCAATGCAGGAGACCCAAGTTGGATCCCTGGGTTGGAAAGACCTCCTAGTGAAGAGAATGGCTACCCACCCCAGTATGACTGCCTGGAGGGTTCCATGGACAGACGAGCCTGATGGGCTACAGTCCACGGAGTCACAGAGTCAGACACGACTGAGTGACTAGCAGTTTCACTTTCACTGTGTTTTAGGATTGGTATGTCAATAATATTCATCTATTTCTGTATCATGATTTGCCCCTCATATTCTTCGGATTTTACTTATGGAAAAGGATTATTGATAAAGTGGAAAAGTCATGTATTAAAATACTAGCTTGTCAGGCATCTTAACTAAGGGTGGGGGGTAAAATCAATGTTAAACCCAGGTCACTGATTGATGTATTCAAAGTCTTTGTCTTTAAAGCTGCTATTTTGAGGCATCTTGCTGTTCAAAGGGAATGGCTTCTAGCACTATTATCACAGGGATGGGGCTTGTCAGGGGAAGCTTGTGAATAACTGTACAGATTACAGATGTTTTGATGCTTTAAATCTTTGTAAAATATATGAAAACTGGAAACAGAGTCAATAAACACACTGAGTACATTATTTATGCTTTCAATATATTTTATCTCAGGTAAATAACGCTTCCCAAGTGGCATGAATGGTAAAGAACCTGCCTGACCATGCAGGAGACTTAAGAGATCCAAGTTCAATCCCTGGGTCAGGAAGATACCCTGGAGGAGGGCATGGCAACCCACTCTAGTATTCTTGCCTGGAGAATTTCACAGACAAAGAGCCTGGTGAGCTACAGTCAACAGGGTTGCAAAGAGTTGGATACAACTGAAATAACTTGGCAAGCATGCATACAATATGGTTTATTATAATGAAGAAGCATCGGCTCTGAAAGAGAACCACATAGAAGACTGATATAACAAGATATACTAGGGTGAATAATGTCTCTAAAAAAGGTAAAGCCATCTGGAACCTCAGAGTATTACTTTATCTGGAATGAAGTCTTGCAGATGTTATTAGACAAGAATCTCAATATGAGATGAGCCTGGGTTATGGTTGGTCTTAAATCCAGTAACACATTCTTAGAAGAGATACATAAGAAGAAACACAAATGAGAAGGCTATGTGAAGACAGAAAGAGAGAAAGAGATTAGAATTACTCTGTGTGTTGTGCTTAGTCGCTCAGTCATGTTTGACTCCAGAGAAGGTGATGGCAGCCCACTCCAGTCCTCTTGCCTGGAAAATCACATGGACGGAGGAGCCTGGTAGGCTGCAGTCCATGGGGTCGCTAAGAGTCGGACACGACGGAGCGACTGAGCATCTTCTTTCACTTTTCACTTTCATGCATTGGGAAAGGAAATGGCAACCCACTTCAGTATTCTTGCCTGGAGAATCCCAGGGACGGGGGAGCCTGGTGGGCTACCGTCTATGGGGTCGCACAGAGTCGGACACGACTGAAGCGATTTAGCAGCGGCAGCAGCATGTCTGACTCTTTGCCATCCTGTGGACTGTAGCCCACCAGGCTCCTCTGTCCATGCGATTCTCTAGGCAAGAATACTGGAGTGTGCTGCCATGCCCTTCTCCAGGGGATCTTCCCAACCCAGGGATCGGACAAAGTCTCCAGCTTTACAGGTAGATTCTTTACCGACTGAGCCACCAGGGAAGCTAAAACAAGTCAAAGAATGCCACAGCCCTCAGAACTAGAAGAGGCACAGGACTCTCCCGGGAGCCTCCAGAGGAAGTGCAAACCTGCTGGTGACTTGATTTCAGAATGCCAGCATCCAGACTCTGAAAGAATACATTTATGTGGTTTAAGCCACGAGGTCTGTGGTAATTTGTTGTGGCAGCCCTAGGAAACTAAAACACAATATAAAATGTCAAATTCTCCATCACGTTATAGTTAATAAGTAAAAGCAAAAAAAAAGTATATCACATGCCTTTATTCCAAGAACATAGCACATTCAAAAGAACAGACAGAATAGAAATTACTGAAACTTAAATGCATAGTTCAAAAAAATGTTTTACAATGCATTGTGTTGGTCCTATTCAGAGTGGCCTCTAACAGCTTCATTGTAAATAAAAATGTATTATTTATCCCATGCCCTGGGTAAGAGTCTTTTCTAAGGAAGGACAGGGCTTTCATTTTGTTTTTGCTTGTTTGCTTTCTTGTTCTTTCTTTTTCATTAAAAAAAAAAAAATATTTGGTCCTTATCAGATCATTCAGAGGAAAACTGTCTGTGTTATACAGGGCTGTCTATATACCAACACTACCTTTCATCAACCTCTCTCTCTAAAGCAATGACTTCCTTTTTTCTTCATGAAACAGCCACATCTTAGGCTCCTTTCTAGATCATATCAACATAAACATTTGTGCTATAGATGATATAGCCCCACAATACTTTTCTCCCCACATTTCCTACTATATTCTTCTTTTTTGCTTCTCTCCCAGGCACAATGGGTATCCTTTCTGTTTCTTGCGCACACAAGACACTCTGCCTCTTCTGCGCCTCCTCCCATCCTGGAAAACCCTCCAGGTAGTCTCCTTGCCCTTTACTCCATCTCATTTGAAATTTTGCTTAAAAATTGCATATTTTAAACTCTAAACCCCTCTTCCTCGGTACCTCCTCTGCTTCCTTTATCTCCATCTTACTTACTGCTTTCAGATAACATTATATATAACTCACTTATATGGTTATGGTTGTATGAATCTTTTTCTGTTGAAGTATAACCTGCAGGAGCCAGAAATCTGTTTTGTTAAGTACTGTGTTTACAATGCTTAGAACAATACCCAGCTCATAGTAGTCTATCCATCTAAAATAGTCACTGAAAGAGTGAATAAAATCGTGCTGTAAAGTCAACTTCTGAATGCTGCTTCATGTGTTTTTAATATCAGAATGCATATGTCCAGTTCAAGTGAAACAATCAATGAATATGTTTGGGATATAATTCATATATGCTGAATATACCCTATAGAACTTCATACCCTATGTTTTTTCTCCAGTGTAGTTTTTCTCTTGCTATCTTCTGAGCAGACTCTTGATTATTTTAAGAAGGCTTCATGTAATTGGAGAGGGTAAGAAACCATTATTCTTTGGTAGCAATTATGCACAGGTACAAGGATGACACACAGTTTCCATTCACTCTGCGTATCATTTTGTGAACTACCTGTTTGAGTAGTCAGCTGGCATTATTTGCACTTTTCTGTTATTTTCATATTTTGTGACTCCTTAAATTCTAAGTATGGCTTTTTCTCCTGTTCTCTCAAACACTCCAGAACATAAATACATAAAAGGATTTACGTCTCTGGCTCTGCTGTATTTATGTGGATGTACTACCATTCATTACATGCTACTGTTTAAATTCTTTTCACATGCACCTGCACAACTGAAATTGAATGAAGAAAAAAATGCAGTCATTTTAACTGACCTAGTACAGATTAATGAGGCTGAACCTCATATATGCCAGTAATTCCATCAGGATACCGCAGCATGCTGTCAATTCTGTTTACTCTCTCATTCCTAAATACCAATTTCACTTTCTTCTCAAATCACAAACAGTTGATGACCTTGACTTCCCTTTCGCTTCACTGAGATACTTAAATAAAAGCTTTGACTCCCTCTTCTACATGTACCATCCAGCCAGCAAATGCCTTCCTGTTTCATCTGCAAGCAAAGGTGAGATGTGTTCTCTGTCCTACAAACACCCAATCCTTTCCCTTACTCAAGGGTGTCACTCCAGAAATTCATCCCCCTCTCTTCTATATTTTAATTAGTGGTGTTTCTTCTAATGCTTTGTAGATACTGCTTCCATCTTGAAAGTCTTCTCCTACCACATCTATAGCAAATAGATGGGGGAAATGTGGATATAGTGTCAGATTTCACTTTCTTGGGCTCCAAAATCAATATGGACAGTGACTGCAAGACACTTGCTCCTTGAAAGATTAGCTATGACAAAATCTATACAGGTGAACCTACAGGTTAAACCTGTATTAAAAAGCAGAGACCAATCACTTTGCTGAAAATGTCTGTCTAGCCAAAGCTATGGTTTTTCCAGTAGTTTTGAATGATGTGAGAGTTGGACCATTAAGAAGTCTGAGCATCGAAGAATTGATGCTTTCAACTGTAGTGCTGGAGAAGACTCTTGAGCACCCCCTTGGATAGCAAGGAGATCAAATCAGTCAATCCTAAAGTAAATCAAAGCTGAATAATCATTGGATGGACTGATGCTGAAGCTCCAATATTTTGGCCACATGATGTGAAGAGCTGACCTATTGGAAAAGACCCAGATGCTAGGAAAAATGAGAGCAAGAGGAGATGGGGGTGACAGAGGATGAGATGTTTGGATGGCATCAGTGACTCAATGGGTATGAGTTTGAGAAAACCCAAGAAGATAGTGATGGACAGAAAAACCTGGTATGCCACAATCCATAGGGTCACAGAGAGTCAGCCATGACTTAATGGTTGAACAACAACAACAACCAAAGTTTTAGATACAGCAAATAGCTCTGTTCTGTTAGCAAAAGCAGAAGCAAACAAACAAACACAACAAGGAAAAACACCACCTTGATCCTCAAGTCCACTTCTTCAGTGGGCCTCTTGAGCATGTCACATTCAGGTCATTTAACACTGATATAGAAGGCTCAGACATTCAACAACCTGTTTTCAAACTATGCTTTTAACAGTTATCCAAACTGCATGGATATTAACATGGAGCTTTATCTTACATGTTTGTATAGAAATAAAAATAAAGAAATACCAGGATAGTGCTATTGTCTAAGAAAAAGTCTCATGTGGACTACTTTCTCTACATCTGCAATGTTCAAAATCATAAATAAATGGTGACATAATTATCATTTTTTTGATCATCTGATAGAAATCAGCACACCAGTAAAAGATTAAACTAGTGAACTGAACTATAGGCATTTACTCCTTAGACTGAAAATAATAGTAACAAAACATGATAGATACTTCTTTCATGGAAATATTCTACAGTGATTTGGGACTTATATATGAATACTCTGTATTTTGAGAGAAATGTATATTAAAACACACATTTAACATTACATATAGTTATACTACTTTGAAGATTGCTTTTAGCAGGTCTTATTTTACTGGTTTAACATGTAGTACCTTTCATTTTACAGCATCATGTTACATAAATAGATTCTCAGCCTTAAATGATTATAAATCTTGTGTTCAAAATCCCCAAATATAGAACAGATGCATTATTGTAACTCAACCTAAGAACAGAAGTAAAATTGTCATCACACAACTTTCAAATCCATTTTACTCTTCATATGTGATTAAGCACCTTAATTATTTAGAGATATTCTTATTTTATTATTTATCATTTTCATTTAGTACTCAGAAGATCTTTTATATTTTTATAATTCTAAGGAAAAATACCATAGGACACACTATATTTTTGTAATATTTTTTTTAAGTACTTAAAAATTCTGGAAAATAGTTCTTGATTTACATTCTTGAAAGAATTGATTTCTGAGGAATTTTCTCTTCCTCTTAGCTTTTCCAGGTGGTCAAAGGAGAATAAAACTTATACACATGCATCTTTATTGTGGATACTTAAGACAAAAGAGCTTTGTAAATTAAAAAACAGAATACCTTTGTAATGGGACTCTGGATTTACTCTAAAAAATGATTCATCATTTGAGAAATGTGTCATCAATTAAGATGTTAAAAGATAAATGTTCATTCAGTCAATAGAAATAAAATATATCTTAATAGAATGTCCTGGCTCACTTCTCTAATACCCTTTGTAAATACACTGGCCAGTTAATCCAGGAAGATGTGTTCACTGCTGCTCTAGGGCCAGTACTATTTCCAATCTATAGTGCTTTTCCTTCTCCATGCCTTACTCCCCTATATATATTACTGGCCCTTTCTTGGCCCCTCTTAACAGCTCCAATAGTGCTTCCTCATTTTCTATCAGAATTGATTCTCTTAACACTCAGCAACATATACAATCTCAATCATTTCTTATTTTCATGTTCATTGCTGATTTGTCTTTTACAGTGTTTACTCACTGAGGACAGAAATTAAGCTGTTTGACTTAACTGTTAGAATTTTTAAGGAACATGGAATCGGTTTGTATAGATGTATCTGGGGGTAGTGTAAGCCTTTGAAAAGTGCAACTTGATGAAAGTGTACAATGCAAATAGAGTGTTCTCAAGTTCAAGACTGATTTTACAAAATAAGCACATACTTATGGTCATACACTTTTAAAACACAGAATATTACATTAGTACCAGTCCTTCTGTTTTTACTGTTTCTCCATCTATTTGCCATGAAGTGATGGGACCAGATCCATGATCTTAGTTTTCTGAATGTGAGTTTTTTTTTTTTTAATAAATATATTTATTTTAATTGGAGGCTAATAACTTCACAATATTGTAGTGGTTTTGCCATACATTGACATGAATCCGCCACAGGTGTACATGTATTCCCCATCCTGATTGTCGAGTTTTAAGCCAGCTTTTTCACTTCTATTTCACTTTCATCAAGAGGCTGTTTAGTTCCTCTTCACTTTCTGCCATAAGGGTGGTGTCATCTGCATATCTGAGGTTATTGATATTTCTCCCAGCAATCTTGATTCCAGCTTGTGCTTCCTCCAGCCCGGCATTTCTCATGATGTACTCTGCATAGAAGTTAAATAAGCAGGGTGACAATATACAGCCTTGACGTACTCCTTTCCCTATTTAGAACCAGTCTGTTGTTGCACGTCCAGTTCTGTTGCTTCCTGATCTGCATATAGATTTCTCAAGAGGCAGGTCAGGTGGTCTGGTATTCCCATCTCTTTAAGAATTTTCCACAGTCTATTGTGGTCCACACTGTCAAAGGCTTTGGCAGAGTCAATAAAGCAGAAGTAGATTTTTTTTCTGGAACTCTCTTGCTTTTTCAATGATCCAGCAGATGCTGGCAATTTGATCTCTGGTTCCTCTACCTTTTCTAAAACCAGCTTAAACATCTGGAATTTCACAGTTAACATACTGTTGAAGCCTGGCTTGGAGACTTTTGAGCATTACTTTACTAGGATTTAAGATGAATGGAATTTTGCAGTAGTTTGAGCATTCTTTGGCATAGCCTTTATTTTGGGGGGCTCCAAAATCACTGCAGATGGTGACTGAGCCATGAAATTAAAAGATGCTTGCTCCATGGAAGAAAAGTTATGACCAACTTAGACAGCATATTAAAAAGCAGAGACATTACTTTATCAACAAAGGTCCGTCTAGTCAATCAAGGCTATGGTCTTTCCAGTAGTCATGTATGGATGTGAGATTTGGACTATAAAGAAAGCTGAGGCCGAAGAATTGATGCTTTTGAACTGTGGTGTTGGAGAAGACTTTTGAGAGTCCCTTGGACAACAGGGAGATCCAACCAGTCCATCCTAAAGGAAATCAATCCTGAATATTCATTGGAAGGACTGATGCTGAAGCTGAAACTCCAATACTTTGGCCACCTGAGACAAAGAACTGATTCATTGGAAAAGACCCTGATGCTGGGAAAGATTGATGGCAGGAGGAGAAGGTGACAGCAGAGGATGAGATGGTTGGATGGCATCACTGACTCAATGGACATAAGTTTGAGTATATCAGGAAGTTGGTGATGGACAGGGAGGCCTGGTGTGCTGCAGTCCATGGGGTCACAAAGAGTCGGATGCGACTGAACGGAACTGAACTGAACTAGTCCTTCTGATGTAATCAGTAGAGTTTATTTCTGAGTGCTTCATTTTTCCCTTATGTCCATTCATCCTTCACCATGAAGAGAGTCTATGCCACAATTTCAGTCACCAAATGTGTGTGCACTTTGTCTCAGAGAAGAAAACAAAGATAGCACTTCCAGAGAATTTTCTGATGTTTGATTTATCCTTAGCTCAAGATGAATAATGGGGAATGAGGACCAAAAATTTATGTTAAAAATTAATTAATTAATTTAATATGTACCTATTAAGCATTTGCTATAGACCAGTTCCTAATGCAGACACTCAGGCTACAACAGTGAAAAAAATATAAAAACATTTAAAAATAACAGCACTTGCATTCTCATGTCTGGAGACTGTTAATATCGATGGATAAAATATAATATGTAATATTAAACTAAATAAATTTAGTTATAAGTAAATAAATTATGTAGTATAATGAACAACAACAAAAAACTACAATAGACAGAATTGAATAACATAAATGAACTTGGAAATACTGTTGGGAGTGTTTATAATTTAAATGTGTGCCCAAGTTAGGCTTTGTTGAAAAGGGGAGATTTGACAAAGGTTTGAAGTTAGTGAGGGTGTAAGCCATGTAGATAACTGGGACTAAGGCATTCAAGACAGTGGAAAACCAAGACTCTCAAGTGCCTGCCATTTTTAAATAAAAGCAAGGAGGCTAGTGAGGCTGTAACAGAGTGAGTAAAAAGCAAAGAAAATGTTGAAGAAACAGCCATGGACTACACTGTGTAAGGCCTTAAGTACAAATAAACTAATCATGAGTAAGCTAAAGATAAAGTAAATTTTGAGTAAATGGACTTACAACAGTACATGATAAACCGCAGAACTGGAGAGGAGAGGCTGGAATGACCTTGAGAAAGAGATTCCCAATGGGGGAGACTTTGCCTTTCTCCACTTGGGGACACTTGGTAATGTCTGAAGATAACTCTGATTACCATGACCTGGGGAAGGAGAGGAGTAATGCTCCTGGAATCTAGTGAGTAGAGGCCAGGAATGCTGCTAAACCAATCACAACATGCAGGTTAGCCTCTCACAGAACAATGAATTATTAGGCCCCAAATGCCACTTGTGCTGAGGTTGAAAAACTGTTCTTTGGAGAACCAAGTCCAGTCTGTTTTCGGCACATCCTTATTGCTTAAAACTATATGATGTAATCTCTATATATTTCAAACTTTGCATACAGAGTTAGGAATTAACAAAGTGAAAGCAGAGAGGGCAAAAAGAAAATTTAATAAAAAGCACAATTGAGCACAGAAAGAAGTAACCCAATAATAAAAATCTTTGAATGAGTATCAAGAATAGTAACTAATTCCATGAGGACTAGTATTTTCACATTCTTCCTGTTCTAGGTCATATCTTATGTAATAATGAATGAAAGTAGGCCAAAGAATAACAGCTGTTTTAAGCAATGAATTCAAAAGTAGAAAGCATTTATACTAAGAAAAAATAATTTCAAGCTCTGTCTCCTAAGGCAGACATACAAGGATTATCACAAGTTAAAAGAAACACTTGTTCAGGTCAACTTAGAGATGACCATTCACAAGTGGAATTATTGCGGTCATGCTTCTTACAGCACTGAATAAAACTAACAAGCTTTCTTGGACTTTTCACTGCAAAAATGAAATTTACCTGCATGCAGCATCAGTCCTTCAGAATCACTGGTGGGTCATTGAGGCATATTAGACCTTGTTAAACCCTAGGAAAATATGCCACTCCGGTATTTAAGAATGATTCTTTTCCATCAGTCTGCCTCCAATGTTGTTTGTTTTCTCACTTGCATGATCAGTTCCCATCTTGGAATCTTGTTTACTGTTTCCCCCAAAGGAAGCAAATAGTCTAAGGTATCATAAAATACATAAATATATAAAACCTACCAATTACCTTAAAACATATGATAAACTGTTATATGATTAGAAGAATCACTGTGAGTGAAGAATAGGTGATACACTCATGAATGATAACTGTGACAGTTTGCCATCATTTGCCTTTTTAAAAGTTATCTGTAAATTACCAAACTTATGTATGAATACTATATATCTGATTTTACCTAGAAATGTTTCCTCTGTGGAAAAAATGGGGAGTGTAGCTCATGGAAGAAAAATAACATGAAGGAAATGTCAGGTCTCCGAGTGGTAATTTGGGCTTCCTCCACTGCCTGGCTGCCACACGACCTGGAACAATGCCTGGCTCCTGTGGCCCTTAATTTATCAATTTCTAAGTGAGCATAACACCACTAGATGAAGCTCATAAGACTGTTGTGAGGATTCTCTAATAAAAATGTACTTTTTAAAAATGCTGCCTAAATGCTAAACAGAGTAAAATATGTCTTGCTTCCATTTCATTTCTGAGAGCTTTCTGTGCGGGTTCTCCCTTAATGACGAGCACCTCAATGAGCTGCAGCAACCTTTCCAAATACCATACAGGCAATCCGTTTGTTTGTGTGAATGCAAGGAAAATTTGGATACTAGACTAGACTAGTAGACCAGATAGCTAGTCTGCTATCCACAGAGGAAAGAAAATTGATCATTCAATATATAATCTGCTATACATACATTAATATGTGACATCTGTCCATAAATGCTTAAACGTTCATACCCTTCAAGGTACAGGATATAAAATAGTGTTCTGCAGTAGAGCAAAATATTATAGTTCATATTTGGCTTCAGAGGGAAGCAGGAAGATTCACTATTTATATTCTAATTCATCAGAGTTTTCAGGGAGATATTAGAGTAAATAGAATATAGTGACAAGATATATAAGTAACTCCATTTTAGTGGATTTGGGTGGAAATTTGTGTAGACATGGGGACTATGATCTAGGTTAGGTTAATTTTGTGTGTTTTCATTATTTTTATATATATTAGTTCAGTTCAGTCGCACAGTAGTGTCCGACTCTTTGAGACCCAATGAATCACAGCACTCCAGGCCTCCCTGTCCATCACCAACTCCTGGAGACCACCCAAGCCCATGTCCATTGAGTCAGTGATGCCATCCAACCATCTCATCCTCTGTTTTCCCCTTCTCCTCCTGCCCTCAATCTTTCCCAGCATCAGTGTCTTTTCAAATGAGTCAGCTATTTGCATCAGATGGCCCAAGTATTGGAGTTTCAGCTTCAACATCAGTCCTTTCAATGAACACCCGGGTGCTCACTTAGGCAGCACATATACTAAAATCAATGAACACCCAGGACTGATCTCCTTTAGGATGGACTGGATGGATCTCCTTGCAATCCAAGGGACTCTCAAGAGTCTTCTCCAACATCACAGTTCAACAGCATCAAGTCTTTGGCACTCAGTTTTCTTTATATTCCAAATCTCACATCCATACATGACCACTGGAAAAACCACAGACTGGACTAGACGGACCTTGTTGACAAAGTAATGTCTCTGCTTTTTAATATGCTGTCTACTTTGATCCCACTCCAGTACTCTTGCCTGGAAAATCCCATGGACGGAGGAGCCTGGTGGGCTGCCGTCTATGGGATCGCATAGAGTTGGACACAACTGAAGCGACTTAGCAGCAGCAGCAGCAGCTAGGTTGGTCATAACTTTCCTTCCAAGGAGTAAGCGTCTTTTAATTTCATGGCTGCAATCACCATCTACAGTGATTTTGGAGCCCAAAAATAAAGTCAGCCACTGTTTCCCCATCTATTGGCCATGATGTGATGGGACCGGATACCATGATCTTAGTTTTCAGAATGTTGAGCTTTAAGCCAACTTTTTCACTCTCCTCTTTCACTTTCATCAAGAGGCTCTTTAGTTCTTCTTCACTTTCTACCATAAGGGTGGTGTCATCTGCATATCTGAGGTTATCGATATTTCTCCCAGCAATCTTGATTCCAGCTTGTGCTTCCTCCAGCCCAGCATTTCTTATGATGTTCTCTGCATATAAGTTAAATAAGCAGAGTGACAATGACAGGCTTGACATACATTTTTCCTATTTGGAACCAGTCTGTTGTTCCATGTCCAGTTCTAACTGTTGCTTCCTGACCTGCACACAGGTTTCTCAAGAGGCAGGTCAGGTGGTCTGCTATTCCCATCTCTTCCAGAGTTTTTCACAGTCGATTGTGATCCACACAGTCAAAGACTTTGGCAAAGTCAATAAAGCAGAAATAGATGTTTTCCTCAAGCTCTCTTGTTTCCTCGATGATCCAATGGATGTTGGCAATTGATCTCTGGTTCCTCTGCCTTTTCTAAAACCAGCTGGAACATCTGGAAGTTCACAGTTCACATATTGCTGAAGCCTGGCTTGGAGAATTTTGAGCATTACTTTACTAGCATGTGAGATGAGTGCAATTGTGTGGTAGTCTGAGCCTTCCTTGGCATTGCCCTTCTTTGGGATAGGGATGAAAACTGACCTTTTCCAGTCCTGTGGCCACTGCTGAGTTTTCCAAATTTGTCAGCATATTGAGTGCAGCAGTTTCACAGCATCATCTTTCAGGATTTGAAGTAGCTCAACTGGAATTCCATCACCTCCACTAGCTTTGTTTGTAGTGATGCTTTCTAAGGTCCACTTGACTTCACATTCCAAGATGTCTGGCTCTAGGTGAGTGATCACACCATCTTGATTATCTGGGTCATGAAGATCTTTTTTGTGTAGCTTTTCTGTGTATTCTTGCCACCTCTTCTTAATATTTTCTGTTTCTATTAGGTCCCTACCATTTCTGTCCTTTATTGTGCCCATCTTTTCATGAAATGTTCCCTTGGTATCTCTGATTTTCTTGAAGAGACCTCTAGTCTTTCCCATTCTATTGTTTACTCTATTTCTTTGCATTAATCACTATGTGTAGTTACAAATAAATGGATTCAAAACAAAGCAAGTAATCTTAAAAGTTTTGATGATTAGGGTTGGCTGGTCAAATTGACATATTCACTTCTTCAAATGTAGAATATTTTAAATAAATTATTTAGTCTTATGTACTTTGAATTAATGTCAAATTACGAAAGTAAAATTGTAGAAGTGTAATACCTTGAGAGTTTCAAATCCTATTGGTTGAAAGTTGATAGTCCTTGTATATACATGTAGCTCTCAACTTACTCTTTGTGCCCTACAAGAGTCGCATCTAAGTTAGGTTGTATATATAAACATTCAACTTTCTGACTATTTTTCATTTGAAGCATATAATTTTAACATTCTAGTGATATTTATTTCTTATTTCTAGCTAAGCTACAGACTCTAAAGTTGCTGAGAGCAGAAGTGTTAGTAATAATAATCTAGTCTAGCAATTCTCAAAATGGACTGCTCATTTCAAATACTTTGAAAATTCAAAGTAGAAGTTATTGTTTAGTAGGCACTACTTAACCCAGTAGATCTTATTTGGGGCCTAAAAAATCAGTTTGGGCTTTAAAATGTAAATTCCTCAGTGATTCTGTTGTTCAACCAGTGATAGAAACCAGTAATACAATCACTGTATTATTCATACTTAATAAAAAAGAAAAGTGAGTCCCAGAGATGTTGAGTGATACAGCAAGGGCGTAGAGTTAACTGGTAGAACTGAATCTAGAGGCCTAGTATCCAGAAACAGAGGGTGTATTAGTAACGTTCTTCTCTGAAAAAAGAATACACTTCTAGGTTGAACATTCTATAAATTAAAATTCTATAAATGAATTAGTGTTCAATTTTTCTCAATTTTCAATTCTATAAATGTGTACATGTGTTTGTGTATAGTGTTTTTGGGGTTTCCCAAGTGGCATTATTGGTAAAGAACCCACCTGCCGATGCAGGAGACAAGAGATGTGGGTTTGATCCCTGGGTCAGGAAGATCCCCTGGAGGAGGACACAGCAACCCACTCCACTATTCTTGCCTGGACAGTCCCTTGGTAGGCTACAGTCCATAGGGCTGCAAAGAGTCAGACTTGAATGAAGCAACTTAGCATGCATGCACACATGTAGTGTGTTTCTTTACATATTAGATTTTACTTTTCCTCTGCGTCATATTCCCTTCCCCTAAATTTTCTGCCAGGAAACTTCTTCTCTCAATAAACAAACTGCACCCAAGTTTAGCCTTAGTTTGTGTATAGTTGATAATCTTATGCTGAAAATGTTTAAAATAATTTTGATTGTAATAAATGTTTCCTGATCATTTCCTAAGGAGTACCATAAGAGGGGAGCACCAGAATGCTTGGCTAGGAGGCATGATCCATGTGGTGTGGGTGAGGATGAAATGGTGAGATCCCCAAAATGCCGAGGTTCCTGAGAAATACATATCTTATGGAAAGGAATTTACAGAGACACACACAGTAGTATCAGAAACAACTTAAGGCAGTAATTATAAACTTTGTATTGAAAATTTGGTATTAGTACATCAATCATATCGTTAATGACTAATTCTTACCTAGAGCAGGAGAATGAGTGTTTGTTATGTTGGTTGTCATGTTCAACAGCTATAATCCAAAATATTCTTCAAAGTTCAGAAAGTCTGTACGGTTAAAGGAGTGAACATGAATATTATCATCATTCTGAAAGATTCTGCTAGAACATTTTGAACACTGAATAGTCTTCTAATTTTAGATTAGTCTTTCTAAACACATATGCTATAGTATTTATTACTTATTACAAGGTCAGAGTTATTGCCGTGCAAGTTAAAATATAGACCCCTGGTAGATCAGTGGTAAAGAATCCACCTGCCAATGCAGGAGACGCAGCTTCAACCCCTGATCTGGGAAGATCGCCTGGAAAAGGAAACGGAAACCCACTCTAGTATTCTTGCCTGGAGAATTCCATGGACAGAGGAGCCTGGTGGGCTACAGTCCACGGCAGTCCACGGACTTGCAAAATAGTCAGACATGACTTATAGACTAGGCAACAACATCAACAACAAATACATAGACATACATATTTCAACAACAATGTATAACATCAACGTCAGTACAAATGTCTGTATTTGTAATGAACAAAGATAGGTAACATCAAAACCAACACAAATTTCTAAGATAAACCTAAGCCTTTATCTGACCTCTTTACTTACATGTTTAATTGCATATTTTACATATTCACTCAAAAGTCCAAAAAGAATCTTAAGCGATTTAGCAGAATAAGTTTCTGATATATTCATCTGTGTTTCTTTTAGCAGGTATTGGCCTACTTCCCTTCCCACCTTTCAAGCAAAGATGCACACTGCCTAAGTGAGGAATTGGAAATGCAGGAAGAGGACAAAATGTGGAGTTCTTTTTGGATTTTGTGTTCACTTTGAAAAACCTGGAAAATTCAGGATATGAACTTAAAGTATATGAGAAAAGGGTGAGCAAAATCCTGGAGCTCTCCCAGAAAATACTACACCTTTCCATTAAAAAGAATAATCCCCTTGTGTTGAGATAAAATAGACGGAAAGGGAACTGGATCCTAGAGAGGCATTGGACACTCTGCCATTGAACACAAGCCGGATAAGTTAGCAAAACATTAGCAAGGAAATGGAGCTGTGCATTCTGAAGGCAGAAAATACCTAAAGCCTGGTAGGGATACCTCTATAAAGGATGCTCTCTCATACCTCCAAATAATTACTGCTGCTCATTTTCAGAACCTAGTTACACTATTTCTTCTTCATAAATGTCCTCTATTACATGCTCTCAAGCACTTTACTATATAGCACTTTGTAACATTTAAAATTGGCAAGTTATTTGGACGACTTTATGATAATGTCTAGCTCCTCCTGTACAGTGAAAACTCTACGAGATCAGGGATCTTGTTAATGTTCATTCCTAATGTATATGTGTGTGTATTGCTAAGTTGCTTCAGCCGTGTCTGACTTTGTGCGACCCATTGGACTGTAGGCTCCTCTGTCCACAGGCTTCTCTAGGCAAGAATACTGGAGTGGGTTGCCATGTCCTCCTCTAGGAGATCTTCCTGACATTAGTTGTCTAATCAATAATTGCTCAAAGAACAAATAAATGAGTGAACTTATTGTTATCATTGTAATTCACTTTGTGTAGTGTTTCACAGGTGCATTGTGGCTGGGCCAAAAGATCTTATGAACATACCCAAACATCCAGGAAATGATCTTGTTTTCATACTCATCAATCATCAAGGTAACATATTTGCAGCTCCTTGAGGGTCTTATTCCTGCTTCACTCTGAGATACAGTGATCCCACATCTTATGTCCACTGAGATAAAATAAATCGCAAAACAATAAAAGCATCCCCCAAACTAAATCATAGGTGAAGTATATTTTATTTGATCTTAAATTCTTTTCTAGGGTTACTAGATTAAGGTTCCCTTGAAAACCCAAAGCTGCCTTCACTAAAAATAATTTTTCAAATAACCCGTTCACAAATTTATAAATTCTTATTTTTTTAATATTTAGAGTTTCATATTCTATCTCCCCTCTTGTAAAACTCTTTCAATTCTTAAAAATATAACTAACATTTTTAATTAAAGAATATTAAACATACAGTGCTATTTTCATAACAGCTCTCTGAATAATTGTCATGTATTATCCTACCCACCACCACCTTAAAGATGAAGACATCAGAATTTCATGAGGTCAAACCACATGTACAAGGCCATACAAGATGTAGAGAGCGCAGCTGAAATTTAAACCAGTCTTATGATGCCAAATATAATATTTTTATTTCATCATAATTCTAGTCTATAAAAGTAATGTACTGAAAGTAAAATCTTTCAGAGCAAGGTTTTGCCAGTAAACAAACCGTTTCAACAACTGCTATCAAATTACAAGTTGTCTGCAATTTTATTTGTCACTGTGTTCCTATCAAATTCTGTAAATGCGTGTATACGTGATGACAACATCAGAAATTTTAGAACTGGAATTCTACATAATCTATGTTAAACATCATTTAATTCAAACTATTCATTTTGCACATAAGAAAGGTCAGGCTCAAAGAGAACAGGTCCATCCTAGTTCAGGACCACATACTGGGCAGCTTACCAGATACTAGTACTGATTCTTCTTCTAACATGTTTCTCACTACATGCGATATTTCAAATAATTGCTTATCTCCAAAAATGGTTTTAGACACTAGTAACCTAATAAAGACCTAAACCCAGAAACAGTGTATCAAAGTCTTTGGTGTAAAGTCTTGGCATCAGTATTTTTATAAAGTTCCTTAAGTAGATCCTGATATATAGCATGAGTGGAGAACCAACAGCTTCAGTGCAGAAATAGAGACATAGACATAGAGAACAAATGCATGGATACCAAAGGGGGAAGAAAGGGGTGGGATGAATTAGGAGACTGGGATTATTATATACACTACTAATATTATGCATAAAATAGATAACTAATGAGAACCTACTGTATAATTCAAGGAACCCTACGCAATGTTCCATGGCCACCTAAATGAGAAGAAAATCCAGAAAGGAGGGGATATATGAAGCATATAGCTGATTTACTTTGCTGTATAGCAGAAATGAACACAACATTGTAAAGCAACTATATTTCAATACAATTAATAAAAAATAATAAAGGATCATACATAAAACATATCTAGTTGCCAAATGTTGTCTTCAGTATTTAGATTAAAATTTAGATGTATAGAATAGAAAAGCACTTTTCTGTTTTTCCTTCACTGAGTTGAATACTTGTGTGTATGTCTGTGTATGTGTGTGTTTAATCTTAAACACATCTCTGTAAAACAGAAAATAGTTTAGTTTTCTTCCATGCTGTGCATACAGAGAATAAAAGTAAAATCCTGCTTTATGCATGCATGTGAATGACTGAATATGTAAGTATATGTGTGTGAACTTTCTGAAAATAACATTTAACTACATGAATTCAAGAATCTGCTCAATTTTGCCTGCTAAATTCTATATTTGTATGAAATTATTTTCTAATCTATGCTATCTTCTTATAAATTTATAGATAAAGGATAATCCTATTTCATTCTGATACATTTAGCCTTCTTCCATTCTCCATTACGTTCTCTAAGGTAAGAAACTAGGATGTAATCATCTATTTAAAACTTGAGTTAACATTTATAACTCTTGATACATATATTTTATACATCTTCTTATGTATCATTTTAATTCCAATAGTGAGATTTAGCTTTCTTCTTACTTTAGGATTGACTTAAGGGCAAATGACTAACTAAGTGAGTCTTTATGCAAACTGTCCCTTGATGCACACATTAATTAGATGAATAGTGATAATAGTAACCAAGAAAAGGAATACACTAGAGTAAATCATTGTGTGAATATACACAGGAGCCCAGAGGTAATATGATTTGAGTAAATGTGTTTGATATAGTACATGTACTGTCATTAAATAAGCACTTGTTTTGATAGGGCCTGTGAGTGATATCTCAATGTATTAAGTGTATATAATCAAGTATCTTTATTTTCTTCAAATTTTAAGAAAGGTCTCATGATGAACAACTGCATGAGTTTATGGTTAAAACTTTAGATATACATACACACTGGAAAAATTAAAAGTCCAAGCAGTAGATCATAATTGCTTTTTGAAGAAGGTACCAAAGCAGTGTATTTGGAGAAAGCACCAAAATTAGAAACAGTGTATTTGGTAGCCACATTATTCTCCTTAAATGGGAAATAAAACTTACCCTCTGGAATATTCTACAACTTTCTGCATTTACTAGTTTACAAATGAATAATGGATTGAAAATAGTAAATGTGTTGAAGTTCATCTTCGTGTTTTTTTGCACTTAACTTTAAGGAAAATAGTTTTCATCTTTCTGGTTTTGCCCTCCAAAACCACTTTGAAGATTCTGTAAAACATTTTCTGGGGAAAATTTGAAAATTAAAAAAAAATAATTTAACATAATTATCAACATTTACAATGTTTATAACATATTCAGAATAAATTTAAATTATAATCTGAGTTTCGCTTATCATGAGTTTATAAAAATCATGAAACATCAAACCAGTGGGTTAGAAATACCGATAAAAAATAAAAACTATCTTAATTTACTACAGGATTCTGTTTTCCAACCTCTTTGACAAAACATGCCATCTTGACAAGCCAGTGAACATAACGACTTAAAACGCCTTAGCCCTTGCACTTAATATAGTCAGTAGCCTGCACTTCAAATTGCCCTACACCATTATCATGTTTCAACATGATATCTGAAGTATATCACATCATCAAAGTGTACATTCTTTGGGTATTTGTCTTTCAATGTCAGCATTAAAACATGTGCCCTTTGATCACTAATCTAATCCTTTATGGAGCTGTAAACAGACAATAACAAGCAAGGATTTCCATCAGCCTAAGTATGTAGACAATGGTAAATCTTCCTTAAGAAGAAGTCATTCAAACATCAAATTTAAACAGTGCTGAAGAAGAAAAAGTACATGAAATCCAATAGACTTATATAACAAATATTTCTTCCTCAATCTCAAAAGGTTTATTTTTAAAAAAAATTTTTTTTAATCTCAAAAGGTTTAAAGGGGAGGCATATAAATCACTCAGTGATGCAAGAGATACTAGTTATAAGGCTAAACATACTCATTCCTCATTCTGTAAATGTTTGGGTTATCTAATACATGCAAACACAGACAGATATCAAAGCTACAGAAGTTAGGTTTATGCCCTCATGAAACTTGTCATCTGGGGAAACCTCAGGTGATAAGCATATTACATTAGAAGAGAATACACAGACTATCTGAAGGCTTAATAGGAGACAATTCCCAGTTTTCACACAGTTAACAAGTAGTTATGGACCCAAAGGCACCTCTGAAGAGAATCTAAAATTTTTCATACGTCAGGACTTTGAATGAACAAATCTCCAAAACATATTTTATACGAAAGAACCAAGGCATTATGAACTAAGAACTTGAATCTGAAATTATTTCAGTGAAAACAAATCAAATATTCAAATGAGTAAAACAATGCATGGGAAAGAAAATCATTCCATCAAGTGAAATTCAAGGATGCAATCTGACAATATTCTTTTATAATTTCTTTGAAAACTTGATAATCATTCTGGTAGCTACTTGTAGCAACTAAGCTGAGAGTTTTAAAAACCTGTTTGAGTTATACAAACAAGTATGTTAATATATATGTATACACACACACACACACATATGTCTTAAGGTGATAGTAAAATATATCTTGAAAGAACAACAGCAGAGAATTAAGGAGAGATTTAAAATCATGATTTTTAACTAATGTTTATTTTTTTATAGCCTCTAAAATAACTCTTACTGTATTTTACTGAAACACACTGCATTAGAATATTTACTTTCATCAGCTCTAATAGCATTTGGATGGATCTCTCATATTTAAAAAGGCAGTAACCCTTTTAGATCTCTGAGTAGCACCGTGGTAGTCAGGAAGAACAAGCACCTTACAAAAGCAGGAAAAAGGGGGCCAAGAAGAAAGTGATTGACTCATTTTCTAAGAAGGATTGGTATGATGTGAAAGCATCAGCAAGGTTCCATACAAGAAATCTTGGGAAAACACTGGTCATGAGAACCCAAGGAACAAAAATCACAACTGATGGCTTCAACGGTTGTGTTTTTGAAGTGAGCCTTGCTGATCTGCAGAATGATGAAGTTGCATTTAAAAAATTCAAGCTAATTATTGAGGATGTTCTGCGTAAAAAATGCCTGACTAATTTCCATGGCATGGATCTCACCTGTGACAAAATGTTCTCTACGGGTTAAAAAATGTCAGACTGTGATTGAAGCTCACATTGATGCCAACACTACTGATGGTAATTTGCTTCATCTATTCTGTGTGAGTTTTACTGAAAATGCAACAGTTAGATTCAGAAGACCTTTTATGCCCAGCACTGGTAGGTCAGCCAGATCCACAAGATCACAATGTAAATCATGACCTGAGAGGTGCCGACAAATGTCTTAAAAAGGGTAGTCAATAAATTGATTCCAGACAGCATTGGAAAACACATAGAAAAGGTTTGCCAATCTATTTATCTGCTCCATGATGACACTGTTACAAAAGCAAATATGCTGAAGAAGCCCATGTATGAACTTGGAAAACTCATGAAACTGCATGGGGAAGATAGCATTTTTGGAAAAGTTATTGGGGATGAGATAAGCACTAAAGTTGATCAAGCTGATGGGTATGAGTCAGCTGTCCAAATATCTGTGAAAAATTTGGACTTTTAATGGTGATAAATAAAAGGTCTTATTTCTGTTAAAAAAAAAAAAAAAGGCAGTAAAAGTAGGTGATAGCCAGCCAAACTTTTCTAATAAATCTTTTTCAATGCAAATTTACATTCCACTGCTGTATATGTAGGGAATAATTTGGACAGGTGTTTAACTGACTTTCTTTATTAAAATGCTCCAACTGTCAAATTCAAATTGCTCTAAGCACAAAAGCCAACAAAGTAAAATTAACTAATGGTAAAAAGATTACCGTATCTTCATGAGGGGGATATTTTAAATAATTAAGTGAAGAGTAGCTTTGCATGTGACAAATAGGATGAAATAATAACTTCAAGTTGACCTCCCAAGTACTTCTTTTCAGACTCTTTTACAGGAAGGAACAGTAAATAATGCTTGATTTTAGCTTCTTCTTCTGTTTTATTTCTGAGACAAGTCAGTGTTTTTACTTTACAGGTGACAGAGGACACTTGTCTTTCTGTTTGCAACATGAGAAGGGCTTTTTCACTCCATTTCTGGAAGGAACAGCAGGAGAGGAACATTCGATTCTAAACTTACTTTTTCCCAGGAGGGAAGAGTTATTTAGCTGATGCACACAACTGGAAGAGGGAGATAAATATGACTCCATCCTTAGGAGTTCTCTCACTGTGAACCACCTGCCTGCAAAGAGGGTACTTGGGATCTGCTGGTGGCAGTCAGCTATCCAACACTGCCCACGACATAGCATATCTCTCATCTGGAATACATGTTAAGAGGTTTATTTGGCCACAAGTTCATCACAGTTTCTCCAGTTTAGATTTATAGGGAAAAAAATTATTTTGACTTTTTAACCTAGCTACAAAATGGTTCCAAACTTGGGCATTAGAAGGGTGATATCTGTCTTCCCTTTAAAATCTGAACAAACATGATGTCAACAGATAACACAAATTCTATCAATTAAACCTTTCCTTTAAAATTCGTATGACATGAAGCATATCTGACTCTTCATGGGATTCTCCATATACTACTTTATTCTGTTTACATAATCATATTATACACATTATATTATTTCAAGTATTTTGCCTTTTTTTGTGTATGATTGGTTAGAGTTTTTAAGTTAATTTACATGGGAGGGTAAATCTGGTCCATGTGAATACATCTTGGCCAGAAGGGAAGCACTCATCATTTCTTCATTTAAAATGGATTTCTTGTTAATAAAATTTACTTGCTGCTGCTGCTAAGTTGCTTCAGTCGTGTCCAACTCTCTGTGACCCCATAGATGGCAGCCCACCAGGCTCCCCCGTCCCTGGGATTCTCCAGGCAAGAACACTGGAGTGGGTTGCCATTTCCTTCTCCAATGCATGAAAGTGAAAAGTGAAAGTGAAGTCACTTAGTTGTGTCTGACTCTTCACAACTCCATGGACTGCAGCCCACTAGGCTCCTCAGTCCATGGGATTTTCCAGGCAAGAGTATTGGAGTGGGGTGCCATCACCTTCTCTGGAAATATATTTGAGTCTTGTTTTTTTATCCACTATGACAATTTGTCTTTAATTGTTGCATTTAAACCATGGATATTCAAAGTGGTTATTAGTATAGGGGGATCTATCATATTTGTTACTGTTTTCATTTTCTTCATTTCTATTTTTCTCTTCCTTGCCATTTTCTGCCACCTGTGATTTGTCTGTATAATTCTATTTTCTCTCCTTTGTTAGTGTATCTCTTGTATTTCCTATTTTTATCTTTTTATATGTTGCTAATCAAAGTCTACTTTCAAATAGCTCTATGTCATTTGACAGGTAGTGTGAGGACTTAATAATAACAAAACAATCTTAACACCTCCCTTTCATCCCTTGTTTTATTGCTACCATTCATTTGTCTTACAGTAAGCATAAATAAGCATATTTTTTCTAACATACATAGCTTATATAATTAAATACACTGTTGGTATCATTATGCTTAGCAAATTGTTGTTAGACTGGTTAAAAATGAGAAAAATTAAAGTTCATGTTTTACCTTCATCTATTTATTCTTTGAAGATCTTTTCTTTATTTAGATTCAAGTTTATGGCATAGCACTTTCCTTCTCTCTAAAGAACTCATAACATTTCTTGCAAGGCAGATCTACTAGTAAGAAATTCCTTCAACTTCTATTTGTCTGAGAAAGTCTTTATTTCTTCTACATGTTTTAACTTTTTATTTTATATTAGAGTATAGCCAATTTAAAATATTGTGACAGTTTCAGATATACACTAGAGCAACTCAGCTATATATATACCTGTATCCATTCTCTCCCAAACTCCTAGCCCATCCAGATAGCTTCTCCTTCATTTTAAAGAATAATTTATCAGTGTACAGTGTACAGTTTATTTCACTAAAGCCTCTTCTTGCTTGCACGGACTGAGGAGAAGTCAGAAGTTAATCTTAAAGTCATTTCTTTACAGGTAAGGTGTTCTTTCATCTGACTTCTATCAGAACTTTATCTTTGATTGTCCATGGCTTGAAAATTAATAGTCTTAAGTATCCTGGGGTTTGATTGGTGGTTTTTGTTTCTTTTTTTTTTTTTTTTTTTACATTAATCCTATTGATGGTCTCTGAGCTTCCTGAATCTATGGTTTGGTGTCTGACATTAATTTGGGAAATTTCTCATCCATTATTGTTTGAAATATTTCTTATGGTCTTTTCTCTTTTTCTTCTACTTCTCAGGTCAATTCAGTCACTCAGGCATGGAGTGACTTTTGGACTTCCTATGCACTGCAGTACGCCAGGCTTCCCTGTCCACCAATTCCAGAAGCCTACTCAAACTCATGTCCATTGCATCAGTGATGCCATCCAACCATCTCATCCTCTACCGTCCCCTTCTCCTACTGCCTTCAATCTTTTCCAGCATCAGGGTCTTTTCCAATAAGTCAGTTCTTTGCATCAGATGGCTAAAGTATTGGAGTTTCCTCTTCAGGATCAGTCCTTCCAATGAATATTCAGGACTGATTGCCTCTGAGATGGACTGGTTGGATCTCCTTGCAGTCCAAGGGACTCTCAAGAGTCTTCTCCAACACCACAGTTCAAAAGCATCAATTCTTCATCACTCAGCTTTGTTTATGGTCCAACTCTCATATCCATACATGACTACTGGAAAAACCATAGCTTTGACTAGACAGACATTTGTTGGCAAAGTAATATCTCTGCTTTTTAATATGCTGTCTAGGTTGGTCATAACTTTTCTTCCATGGAGCAAGCATCTTTTAATTTCAGGGCTGAAGTCACCATCTGCAGTGATTTTGAGGCCCCCCAAAATAAAGTCTCTCACTATTTCCATTGTTAGACCCATCTATTTGCCTCATGAAGAGATGGGACCAGATGCCATGATCTTAGTTTCCTGAATGTTGAGTTTTAAGCCAACTTTTTCACTCTCCTCTTTCACTTTCATGAAGAGGTTCTTTAGTTCTTTGCTTTCTGCCCTGAGGGTGTCCGAGTGGGGATAGAAGAAAGAATGTCCCTAACCCACTTGAAGGAACAGAAATGTGAGCCTAGAATTTTCAGGGTTCACTCACTGGCAATTCAGTTGAGAAACAGCTGCTATGATGGTGATGCACTAGGAAGGGGAAAGGCGAGTGTTGCTCTGGTGTCATCTGCATATCTGAGGTTATTGATGTTAGGAATCACATAAGAAGCTTCACACTGGAGGATGGGAGGAGTCAAAATAGACCTCAGCAGAGTAATCGAGTCAGTCATTAAACAAGGAAATGAAGAAGTAACAAGCTCCATACTGGGGGGAGGAAGAATACCCCAAACTTCCACAATATATTATATAAAATGTCCAGTTTCTAATTTAAAGAAAGAGACATGTCAAAGAATCAGGAAAGTATGACCCATACAGCAAAGAAACTAAGCAGGCAACAGAAGTCACCTGCTATATCAACCAGTGTTGGATTTAAAGAAAAACTTTATATTAGCAAGGATAAACACACTTACAGAACTAAAGCAAAACATATTTAAACAGGCAAAGGAAGGTATGATGACAAAGTAGTATCAGGTAAAGAATATTTACAAAAATGTATAAAATGAAAATTTTAGAGTTGAAAAATATAATAGAAATTTTAAAAATTTACTACAGTGGTTTGACAGTATATTTGAACTGAAAGATTTAGTCAACTCAATCATAAGTGATGAAGATCGAACAATTTGCAGAAAAAAGAAAAACAGAATGAGGAAAAAGAAAGTTTTTAAAAGTTGGACACCATTAAGCACACCAACATATAGGTATACTTTGTTTAACTGCATGTCACTTTATTGTACTTTTCAGATATTTCATTTTTTTGCAAATTGAAGGTTTGTGGCAACAGTGCAAATCTGTTAATGCCATTCTTCCAACGCAGATTGCTCCAGTGCATTTCAGTGTAGTATTTTGGTAATTTTTGAAATTTTTCAAATCCTCTACCAGAAAGAATATTATGACTCACTAAAGGCTGAGATGATGGTTAGCAATTTTTAGCAATAAAGAATTTTTAATTAAGGTATGTATATACTGGGTTTTTAGACATAATGCACTTAGAGTGCAATATAATGTGAACATAACTTTTATATGCACTAGGAAACAAAAAGATTGTGTAACTTGCTTTATTGCAATATTCACTTTATTGAGGTGGTCTGAAACTGAGCAGGTAATATCCCCAAGGTATGCCTATATACATAATGGTAGTGCCAGAGAAAAGGAAAAGAAAGAAGGAGAAAAGTATTTAAAGAAATAATGGCAGGAAACTTCTGTATTTTTTGAAAACATTAACCTACACAACCAGAAATTTCATGAAACTCCACGTACAATAAATGCAGATATCTACAAGTAGAAACATTGCAGTAAAAAATGCTGAAAGACAAAGTCAAAGAGAAAATCTTGAAACTAGTTTAAGAGAATAATGACTGCTCACGTAAAAGTGGACCTCGCTAATATTATCAGCTTATTTCTCATCAGAAACAACGGAAGTCATGAAGTAGGATGTCATGTTCATAGTATTCAAAGGAAAGAGTAGGCAAACAAACAAATCTTGTCAAATAGAATTATGTTTCCAGGAATGCTATCTGCTATCTTTCAAAAATGAAGGAAAAATAAAGCATTCCCATACAGACAGAAACAGACATAATTTGTTTCTGCCAAATCTGCTTTATAAGAAATACTAGCTTCAGGCTTAAAGTAAGTGATATGAATTCACATGGAAAAAAAGAACAACAGCAAAAGTAACTATGCAATTATAAAGGACATTGTAAAGAAATTATCCATTATTCTTGTGATGGATTTAACAATCAATTGCACAAAACTATATGCATATATTGCTGTGGCTATAGCATCTCGAAATGTATTTGCCAGTAATAGCAAAAGGAGCTATGTGGGATTAAAAACTGTATTGTAGCATATTCTAGCACTTTTTTTGGAAAAGAAAAAAATGTTCTTATCAGATAATATATACTGGACTTCCTGGAAGTTATAAACAGATTTTTAAAAATAGGCTACAGACTAGGAATGTGTGTTTAGAACATATTAGTTAGAAAGTAATTTTGTGCAGTTTGTACCACTATTCATGTTGGAGCTATTTGTTTCTGGCTTTATAGGCTTTCTTTAACCAATGCAGAAATTATTTGATGGTTAGAGCACCACTGTAACTGATACAAATAGGTAAGCATTTTAGTAATGATTTATGAGGAAACCGGTATCAGCCGTTAGAAAACTAAAGATCTATTTTATGAAGAGACAATACAGTTGGCAAAACGGTTATTGTTGGTAACTTGGAAGGCAGTCCATGTCCTTAACAAGACTGCAGCTCTGTGGGAAGTGTTTGGAAAGAAATGGAATGATAGTGTTTGTTGGCATTTATTTTCTGCTTTTACCAGAGTACTAAACAAGAGAAATGAGCTCAAGCACAGAAAAGAGTTGACAGTTTTCAGGCAGAAATGTAAGAGAATAAATAAAGGCCAGAAATGTGTGGCCTTGCCAGTTAAAAAACCCAGCTGCTCTGGCCTCAAAATCTAGTAAATGAGTCAAAAGTTGTTTGAGTAATAAATGTCCGTTAAGTTTCCCATTAAACAAGATCACTCAGCCTTGTGACAAAGTACAAACTAAGGGTCTTTCTTTCCCACCTAAGCCTATAATTTCAAATAGCCTTGTGCTGAAAGAGAATAAATAGATCTGCAGAAATTGAGAAATAAAGACACCTTAAGACCTATGTCTAAGAAGAATAAAAACTTACTGGAACAAAGATATTTCTAGAAGGAAGCAGGCAAACTTTGCTGTCTTTCTTTTGGGGAAACTGTGTTACCAAGAGCAACAAGAGCTTAATGTAATTGTGGCTTTCTCTATTAAGTATTAAACCATTTCTTTGCCCTCAAACTTTCAATGGTAGGATAAAAGCAGTGGAAACTGTGTAGACCCCAGTGAGGACACATTTCCAAGGGACCACTTTAGATGATGCAATCAAAGGATGAGAGTGAGGAAGGATATAATTAAGGTGGGCATGCTTGCTCACGCATGTGTGTGCATGGACACACACACACACACACACACACACACACACATGCAAGACACTGAAGAAACTTGAAAGCTATTCCTTCCAAAGAGCAGGATCTGAATCCAGTGAAGGAACTTCTCCTGTCAACACAGAAGGAAACTTTTACAAAGACTGAAAGTCAAGTTGCTCAGTCATGTCCAACTCTTTGCAACCCCGTGGACTGCAGCCCACCAGGCTTCTCCATCCATGGAATTTTCCAGGCATGAGTACTACTTCTCAGGAAGATTGCATGATTTTTATGACCACTGTGTGTGATGTCCCATCTCCACTCTTCTGAAATGAAGCATGCATAGTGGTCGTTTTCTCCTTGTTCATCATACTGGATGAGAAGGACAAATTTCTTTTCAGTTCATAGCTTGATAAATCATGAAGAGCCATATAAACAATGACCTAATAGAGAGTATTGTACAGTTACTGGATATTTAGAACTTTGAAGTGAATGTAATAGTTGGAATTGTAGAAAGGTCATAAAGATCTAAGATACACATTACATTTCTCCTCCTTCTGGGAATATTACTGCTCTAAAATTTTGGAAGCTGTTATGGACAAGTTGCTTGCTTTAGTCAATGAAATGTAGGCAGCAGTTATATGAGTTCTGGATTCTGACCCCCCTGCCATGGTGATAATAAAAGTATACGCCCTTCTGAAGCTTCTATCACATTGACTCCCTATGTGATCACTATAATTATAGCCCCTCTGCTGAACTGTACCGGGCATGTATTGTGGAGTGACAAATAAATTTAAGTGGTATTAAGCCACTGAGACACTGCCTTTGTTAATTAATGAGCATAACTTAAATTATTCTGATTGATTGTGATTGAATCCCTTGAGAATTAAGTGACTGCTATTTGTATGGGATAAGAAGAGGCCAGAAAGCAAACTGGCAAACCAGAGAAGAAACTGAGTAACTGGTTAATTGTGTTATTTTCCTCCTCTTCTTGGGCACAAAATTGGGTTGAAATTTCCAGCTTCTTTTGCAATAAGATGTGATCATATAACTTAATTCTAGCCATGGGAACTTGAGGACACATGTGTCTCAATTAGAGTAGGGCCTGCGACTATCTTCCACTTTTGATCATGATACTATTTCCTTTTCTCCAACCAGCTGTATACAAAGCAATGCACAGAACTTTGAAGAACAGAGGAGGCAAAGATTTGTTAATACTGAGTATCTTATTTATTCCTCAGAGAAGAGCCTCCCACAGATTAAGATGTTGTTTTGAATCTTAGTGGGTTTTACTGGGTTTTGGTGGAGTCATGTTTCACAGCATCTGACATCACACTGTACTCCCTGCCTGCTCAGTCACTTCAGTCGTGTCCGACTCTTTGTAACCCCATGGACTACAGGCTGCCAGACTCTTCTGTCTGTGGTGATTCTCCAGGTAAGAATAACAGAATGGGTTGCCATGCCCTCCTCCAGGGGGTCTTCCCAACCCAGGGGTCAAACCTGCGTCTCCTGCATTGCAGGTGGACTCTTTACAGCAGAGCCACGAGGGAAGCCCCCTCTCTTCATCCCATACACATACCGGAAAGAAGAAAGTCCTAGATGTTATGCTAGATTCCATATGACATAAAGATGGGTTTAAATTGATAAAATATTGGGTTTTGGTTGTTACTATTTTTAAGGAGAGAAAACTCCTGCCTTTAACCAACAAATGAAAAATAAAAAGGGTCTCTATAACAAATTCTTATTTCCCTTCCTACAACCAAGTAATTAACACTCAATGCAATTATTTACACAATTCAGAAGGGGTAATCTTCAAAAAAGAGAAGATTTTATATATTATATATGTATTTATATTACATAAATTATATAGACATATATTATATATATATAAAATTTCCCTTGCTGATATATTTGACTGGCATGATGTGATTTCTTACCTAAAATGAATGCTATCATGAGGTTATAGTAAAGTCTGATGGGATCATTGCTCATCATGCAGTTCATTTTCAGAAAGCTTGATGTCCATCAATAGTAGTCTATTTTATTACACATTCCAATCTAATTCCTTGCAACTTTCTTAGGTAAAAATGTTTCCCTTACAAAGCCTTGTGGTCACTTACCTACTTCATCTTATGTGCTTATAACTTTTTCTGTTTCATGCTCTGCTTGTTATAAGAAAACCGGCAGTCCCCATCTCACTGATTATCTCCTATACTGTTCACTTTTAGAACTTGTATGCAAATATGAGCGTCAGGTACCATGCCTCTCATAAACTATGAGCTTCAAGATGTGGGACATTTCCTTTCTCTACCTGAACGTCTCAGCATATCATTTGTCTTTAAGCCCTTCCCCACTTCTGGACCACAAAGAGTGGTTGTAAGCCTGATGACTGAGTTACCCAAGGACTTAGATGTCAACCTCTCCTTGCCTCCCATTTCCCTTAACATTTATGAGGTTCTCAGGATCCTCCTTATCTTCCTTCGATGTTATAACTACTCAGTGATCTACTCCTCCTCCCAAAATGAAAGAAGGAAGTGACTACACAAACGCTGAGCTCTCCCAGACGATAGCCTACCTTTGCATCGAGTACACTGCCTATAATAACAGGGAGTATGAGCCTGGAGCACCAAATATGCAGAAATAAGAAAACTAAGGTGGTGATGTCCTACTGCAGGGTGGTGACACCAGGACCTGATGAATCACTAAATGTAGAGCACCCGGTGACTTATTTTCAGTTGTCACTTTCAGCCTCTGAGGTTAAATGGAAAATATCTGTCTTGGCATCAGAACCTACCATGTTATGCTACTACTATTATCCCAATTGTATATGGAACAGTTGCGCACAGGATTGACTTCAAGACAAATTATTTGCTCTTGCAATCTTGAGGAATTGGAAGTAATTAATTTCACTGCTAAACTCAGAATTCTATGCTTGCCACCTATTGATTTCGGGTTTTTTTCTTCTGGGGTGAGGGTGGTTCCTATCTTTCAACTTAATAAATGTGTATGTGTTTAATTTTTTACATGTTTTCTGTTTCTTGATTTCTGTCTTCTCTGAACCTCTTTCCAGATAAGGCTTTCATTGATCTCAGACTGACAATGAACTAATACCCATATTTTACACTTGACTTTGCTTCCATTTAAATGCCTATCTTTTCTTGTATGTAAGCCAACCCAGTTAGAAACAAGCAAACAACCAAAAAAGATGAACTTCCAAAATGAGCATCCTTGAGAGTGTGCCCAATCACTTGGTCACAAGCCAATTATTCACTTTCTGGGCTTCCCAGGTGGCGCAAGTGGTAAAGAACCCGCTTGCCAATGCAGGAGATGTAAGAGACGCAGGTTCTTCCCTGCATCAGGAAGATCCCTGGAGTAATTCTTTCCAGTATTCTTGCCTGGAGAATCCGATGGACCGAAGAGCCTGGCAGGCCACAGTCTGTGGTCTCAAAGAGTCAGACACAGCTGAAGGGACTCAGCACAGCACAAGACACGTGCATGGACTGAGTGTTTGTAAAACCTAAAAATTCACATGGCTCTTCCGGCTCCAGCCCATTTCAGGCTATGAGGACATGTTAGAGACGCAGCTAACAGTCTTTAAACTTCTTCATCTATGTCCAAGGCCTGATAAGATGTCTGGCATATTATTAGGAGATCTATAAATACTTTTAACCATTCCTTCTCCTTCCTTCACCCCAAATTTCTTCTTTTATTTACTACTTCCTATTTCACTTAAAGTTTTCTCATTGTAATGCAATCTCAGAGCTACCTTCACATGCTCTCTCTTTTGTGTCTCTGCCCAATCCAGTTAGACATTAACTCCATGATGTATATTGGTCAGCTATATATTCTTGCCAAATCCTAATTCCGATCTCATTATTTCACAACTGATTTACAGTAATAATTTCCTCACTTGACTTTATTTATCCATATATTTCATTTGCCAGTTTTCACTGACCTCAGTTTGAATTACTTGCCAAAAAAACAAAAAAAAATCCATATCTTCTTTTTAAAATTTTCAATAGCTCTCTGTTCTTTATGGAGAAAAATGTTCGTAATCCTTGATAAGACCTGTTTGGCCATCTACCAAATTGACAAATCCATATCTCTGAAGCTACTCCAGTGCTACAATTCATACCCTTCTTCAATTACAGCAGAATTGTTCTCTGTTCAAGCACTTTTTGAAATGTTCTGTCTTCACTAAAGCTTTATTCTTTTCTGTCCCTGTCTCTCTTCTATGCTCTATTTTTTTTTTAATTTTCAAATTCTAAATAAATTTTTATTACCCTAGGAAATATTCCTTTAGTTCTAATATTTAAAAATACTGTGTCCAGGGGCTTCCCTGGCCATCCAGTGGTTAAGACTCTGCACTTCCAATGCAGGGGGCATCAGTTTGATCCCTGGTTGGGGAACCAGGATCCCATAAACCATGCAGCCAAATATAAAAAAAATAATAAAAATAAAAAATACTGTCTCCTTACTCAGTGGTATTATAGTATGCTTCATATAATCTTACTGAGCAATTCTTTCTTTTTTTCTTTATTTGTTGGCTTCACTGGGTCTTCGTTACTGTACAGAGGCTTTCTCCAAGTGTAAAGAGTGGGGGCCACTCTCTAGTTGCGGTATAAGGGCTTCACCGTGCCGTGGCTTCTCTTGTTGCGGAGCACAGACTCTAGGGTCCAGGGGCTTCAGTGATGGCTGCAGGTATGCTCAGTAGTCGTGGCTCGCGGGTTCCAGAGCACAGGCTCTAGTTGGGGCACACAGGCCTCACTGCCCGCGGCACGTGGGGTCTTCCTGGACCAGCGATTGAACCAATGTCCCCTGTGTCGCAAGGCTGACTCCTTACCACTGGACCATCAGGGAAGCCCTGAGCAATTCTTTCATTTGGCCTTGTTACTGTAATTATTTACTAACATATATCTGTTTTCTTCATCATCACATTCCTAGTATATTCATCAATTTTGAAGGAATAACACATGTTATTTATCTTTGCTTATTTTTTAATATCTCTTCACAATGCTACATGGACCATCAATCAATGTTTTTGAATTTAATTGAATGCTTTCATATTTTCCTTCAAAAATGACCATGAAATTTCTTTAAATTCAAACCACAGAATGAAAATATAGAATCAGTATATTAATAATAAGATCTTACATTAAATATGTTCAAAACTCTCTATTTTTTTTTACTATTTTTATAACATAGAAAACATTAAGGATAAAGGGAATTTCTTATTGATAAAACTTGTTACTTAATAGTAATGGCATCTAATAATTACAGGACTTTTTTTATTTTTTTAATTACAGGACTTTTAATAAATTACTTCATCTGATTTCTGCAAAGATCTTTCAGAAAAAAATACACCAGTCTCTTTTATCTTCACTATATAGAAAAAGAAAAAAGTCTCAGGATTACTACTCAAGATCATAGAAATAACAAGACCTAAACTGTATACTCAATTTTGTGACCTAATAGCCTGCTTAGCTTTCCTTCTATAACACAAGGACCATCATAGAAATATGATTATCAATTTGAAGATTGTTTTTCAGTAAAAAATTCAGTATGTCACTTAATAAGTTACAGGTCCTCAAGTGAAAAGAATGAAAAAATCTAAAATTTTAAAAACTCAATGAATCTACTTTGAGTATATTAGTCCTTACTGTGTGACACAGAAACTGCTTCTTTATGAGATTACATTACTTTAAAAGGTATAACATGTTCTCTCTTAATGAATATTTTTATGTCATTCTACAATAAGCTTTGTAAAGTTTATTATAAAGAGTTTTGAGCTCCAAAGTCTTAAACCAAATTATATGAAGGAAATCTATGTAATAACATTAAATTTATTGCTGTTTATTTTGGGAATGGTAGCTATTCACTGGAATTTCATAAAAAAGAAAATATATGACTGACTCTTCCTATTAAATGTTATGAAGTCTGGATATTTATGTTATGGCCTATGAAATGTGACAGGGAATCAATATGTAATGGTTAATTCTACATAGCTTGAGGACTTGCAAGCAAGAGGAGGAAAGCAACGGAGGAAAGAAACTCCATTTTTATCTATTTTTAAAAGTCGAGGTGATACATGACAAAATGCAATGTCAATATTTATGTAGATATGGAGGAACATAAAATTGAGAAAGCATTCTCAAAACTCGTTAATGCTTATAGTTATATACTTAAGCAAAAAGTCATGTTTCTGTTCATAATCTGTCAAAATCTCTAAATGAATTTCTGTTGCACTATGACTGCTATCAACATTAAGAACAATAAAGTACTACTGTCTGGTAGGCAAATTATCCATGCTCATTTTTAACAATCCTTTAGTAAAAAGTGCTAATTAAAACACATGGTGCTCCCTGACAATCAAACAGTCAGTCATTATGATTTATTTTAGCTCATAAAGATATGATGCGTAATCAGTTACTTCTTTTCAAATTAAATTTCAGGTACTACACCGGTGACTCAACAGTAAAGAATTCACCTGCAGTGCAGGAGACACAGGTTTAATCACTGGGTCGGGAACATACCTGGAGAAGGAAATGGCAACCCACTTCAGTATTCTTGGCTGGAGAATTCCACAGACAGAAGAGCTTCAGTCGACAGGTCACAGGATTGGACACAACGGAGTCAGCACAGCACAGAAGCACATTTGATATAATGATTGAGGACATACATAAGACCATAAGACATTAATCAGAGCTATGTTTTATCCAACTCAGTCCTGACAATGGCATGACCACACACTGTCTAATCTAACCATATATAATAGGAGTGCAATGCGTGCGGTCTTCCCTGGTGGCCCAGATGGTAAAGAACCCTCCTGTAATGCGGGAAACCTGGGTTTGCTCCCTGGGCTGGGAAGATCCCTTGGAGGAGGTCATGACAACCCGCTCCAGTATGCTTGCCTGGAAAATCCCCATGGACAGAGGAGCCTGGCAGGCTATTGTCCATGGGGGTTGCAGAATCAGACACCACTGAGCAACTAATCATAGCACAGGACTCATGCTCAGCTGTGTCTGACATTTTGCAATCCCATGGACTATAGCCTGCCACGCTTCTCATTTTCCAGGAAAGAATACTGCAGTAGGTTACCATTTCCTACTCCAGGGGAATCTTCCCAACCCAGGAATTAAACCTGTGTCTCTTGTGTCTCCTGCATTGGCAGGAGGATTCTTTTACCACTGTGCCACCTGGGGAAGCCTGAAACATGTACAATACTACAGTGAAATTTTAAATTGCTTTGAGAATAAAGAAATATATTTTTGGGAATGGAAGTTTAGGTCACTTTTGCCCTCTTACTAATGTTATTTGGAAAAGCTGAATAATTTATTTTAAAAAAAATGTGTAAAGATATTGGGAAGCTGCTAAGTCAGTGCAGTGTTTAAGGATCAAGACTAGAAAGAGAAGCCTGAAACCCAGCTGTCTTCCTCTAGTTAATTCCAAAATTATTAGACAAGAATCTGAGAAACTGACCCACTGTTTTGAAAATCCATTTAAAACCATTTTCTTGGAAAAGTGAAATCTGAGACAAATTAGCAAGTAAAATATTATGGATCAATATATTTGGAAAGGAGGGCAAATAAGTAGATCTTAACAGAAAGAAAAGGTTAGTTGTAATGTAGTCCCTCCTAAGGTCTTAGTCAACTTCATGAAAAGCACTCAGCTGGCATGACCCAGCATAATTGCTCCAAGGTTGGGAAAAATCTAGGATTTTATATATCAATTTGACTAGTCATCAATACAAAGTATCAGTTCTTTCCACTTGATCTATATGTCCAATGCAATTCTAATCAAAATTCTAGAAAATTATTTTCTTAATCAACAAATTAATTCTAAAGTTTATACGGAGAGGCAAAAGAATTAGAGCAGGCAACAGAACATTGAAGGAGAACAAAGCTGGAAGACTGACGCTGACATCAAAATTTACAGCAAAGCTCCAGTAACCAAGACTGTGTCGTTTTGGTGAAAGAATCAATGTAACAGAGTAGAGACCAGAAACAGACTTGTATAAATACAGTCAACTATCTTTAAAGAACAAAGGCAATACAATGGGACAAAAAAGGCTGAAACAATTGGTCGTTAACATGGAAAAAAGTGAATCGAGACAGGAAACTCACAATCTTCACCAATTAAAATGTGTTTTGGATCAAAATTTTAAAATACAAAACTAACTTTAAAACCGCTAGAGATAATATAGGAGACAACCTAGATGACCTTACACACAGCGATGCTTCTTAAAATGTAACAGCAGAGACAATCCATGAAAGAAATAATGACTTCATTAAAATAAAATAAAAAAATCTGCTCTGCAGCAGACAAACTAATTAGAAACAAACCACTGACTGAGTGAAAACATTTGAAAAAAAAACACATTTGATAAAAGTTATTAAAATATACAAAGGACCCTTAAAACTCAACAGTAAGAATGCAAATAGCCTGATTAATAAATGGATCAAAGACTTTAATAGACAACTTACCAAAGAATATATACAGATGGCAAACAAGCATATGTAATGATGTGCCATATATTATATTATCAGCAAAATATTAAAGGGATCATCAGATACCACCACACACCTATCAGAAGGACCCAAATCAGAAACACTGACAACAGAAAATACTGGCAAGGATGGCAACAGAAAATTGTATTCATTGTTAGTACCAGTAGTGTTAGTCACTTAGTCATGTCCAACTCTTTGCAATCCCACGGACTGTAGCTAGCAGGCTCCTCTGTCCACGGGATTTTCTAGGCGAGAATACTGGAGTGGATTGCCATTCCCTTCTCCAGAGTATCTTCCTGACCAAGTCTCCTGCAAGGCAGGTAGATTTTTTTTTTTACCGTTTGAGCTACAAGGGCTTTATTATACTCATTGTTAGTGGTGAGTTAGTGTTGCAAAATTATACAACTTCAGAAGACAGTTTTACACTTTCTTACAAAGCTAAACATACTTCTACAATATTAAATAATTCATCAATGATTCTTGGTATTTACCGCATGACGTTGAAAATTTCAGTTCAGTGAAGTTCAGTCGCTCAGTCCTGTCCGACTTTTTGCGACCCCATGAACTGCAGCACGCCAGGCCTCCCTGTCCATCACCAACTCCTGGAGTTGACTCAAACTCATGTCCAGAGAGTCGATGATGCCATCCAGCCGTCTCATTTTCTGTTGTCCCCTTCTCCTCCTGCCCCCAATCCCTCCCAGAATCAGGGTCTTTTCCAATGAGTCAACTCTTTGCATGAGGCAGCCAAGGTATTGGAGTTTCAGCTTCAGCATCAATCCTTCCAATGAAGAGTAAACACAAAAGCCCACATAAAGATATTTACAGCAGCTTTATTCATAATTGCCAAATTTTCCAGGTAACATTTTGTTATTGATTTCTAGTTTATTTTATGATATGGAACATACTTTGCATGATATCTGTATTTGTTGTTTTGCTCTGTGGCCCAGAAATATGGTCTACATTAGAAAATGCTATATGTGTAATTGAGAAGAATCTATGCTCTGTTCTTGTTGCATGGTGTATTTTATATTTTAAAAAAAGTACAAAACTTAATTTAAAAATACTTTAATACTAAAATACCACTAGTGATCTGAGTTTTCACCAAGTTTCAGTAGTAAGGTCAAAGACTGATCACATATCACCGTGACAAATAAAATAGTAATTTAAAAGTTTGAAATATTGTGAGAATTAGCAAAATGTGACACAGAAATGCAGAGTGAGCAAGTGCTGTTGGAAAAACCACACCTATACACTTGTTTGAGGCTTGACTGCCACAGACTTTCAAACAGTTATTTTGTGCACTGGAAAAACAGTGCACTATCTGTGAAACTCAATAAAGCAAAGTGCAATAAAACGAGGTATACCTGTACTGAAAATAGGTTTCTTCCATTTAAAATAACTTTCTCCTTCACTATACTCATTAAGTATTCTAAAGGTTAAGTCTTCACTAATTACAGAAATCTCTAAAATTAAATCTACAGTAATAATTGTCATCTTCTAATATCCATACAATTGTCCTTTATTTATAATCACAGATTATTTTAAGCAATTAAGATACTCAACTAATTCTCAAAAGAACTCTGTATTTGGAGATATATTTGAACTCCAACCTCTAAATACTAGGCCAGACCAAATAATCTAAAACTTTTCATTCATTTGCACTTTTCCAAATTCATTCAAAAATCAAATACATTACAAAGACATTCCTGTATTACTATAAACCCTTTAGACTACTCAGTGAATGTTTAAAATGTGTAGGCTAAAATAAAACTAGCATACTGTTTTCAAATGTTTTAGCTTTGAATCACCCTACGGATCTCAAAATTCTTAAGCAAAATGAGAAGACTGTTTTTAACACAAATTAGAGTGCTGCATATTTTATTTCCTTCGGCAACCCTTATGTCAGTTTCACTTCCTAGCAAGAGCAAAGTCATCTCTGTTAGGATAAGCACTTGAACTGTCCGGATCTGAACGATTATACTGGACATAAGTAATTTTCATGTCAAAAAGCTATTCTACTAAGTACCATCAACACCTATTACACATACTGTTGAGAAATGTCATAAAGCCTTTCTAAACGCATAGATCAATATTCAATGCCAGTCATATATGTGATGAATGATAGCTCTTTAAATCTTGATGTTTGGAAGCTTAGCCTAGCTCCCTTTATCCAGCAGGGGATGTTTAGATAATACTTGTAAGATAAGGCTTTATGTTCTCCAGTTATGCCTGAAGATATTTAGCAAGTTATTATTCGGCAGAGTAGATATATGTAGAAAATGAAAAGGCAATTCATATTATATAGACTCTTGCTCTAAATATTTAAGGACACTTTAAATATAGCATAATTTAAAACTTCAGTATTTTCTTTTAGTATTTTCAAAAAAGTGTTGTAAAATTATGCTTTGAGTTTTTAAGTAATGATTTTAGATACAAAACATTTCCATATAAACAAAAAAGGCAGGATTTCCCTGGTGCTACAATGAATAAGAATCTGCCTGCCAGTGCAGGGGACACAGGTTCAATCCCTGGTCTGGGAACGTCCCACATGCTGCAGGCACCTGAGTCCACGTGCCACAACTGCTGAGTCTGCAATTAATTCAGTAAAAAAATTGCTGAAGCCTGGCACCTACAGCATGGGCTCCGCAATAAGAGAAGCCACCGCAGTGAGAAACCCATGCACTGCAATGAAGAGTAACCCCAGCTCTCTGCAGCTAGAGAAAGCCCACATGCAGCAACAAAGACCTAGTGCAACCAAAACTATAATAAAGTGAGAAAACAAGGCATATCTGGTCAATCATGTAGGTGTAGGTATGGTAAAGGTTGGTTTACCTATAGCCTAGACTAGCTTTTCTTTTTAAAAGGATATGAATCTATTAATTTTTCTTTCTCATAATACTGATATGAAGAAAACTCTATAAACCCAAGAAAACCTAAGAAAATTAGGTTTCTTTGGCTAAAGACTAAATTCACTAGTATCCAAGCTATATTTAATTTGGCAATTATCCTAGACAAAAGAAAACAGACCAACTATGTAATGTTTGTGATGTATATTCTGAAAACTAACTGTCTAGGTTAAACTTTTGCATTTTCATTAATACGACTACATTTTAACCATTTTCCATGGCCCAAGTGAAAATTAGCCTAGTAAGCAATCTGTAGTGCTTTTATTTATGTTATAGTGTTATCAGCTCTCATAAATGCAGAATTTTGAATCAAAATATAATTAAATCTAATAATAATTAAGTTTGGAAATTGAATAAGATGTTGCATATAAAATATTGTGTATAAAACCAGACAGTGAATAAAAGATCAGACAGTTATTTCATAGACAGAGCCTAGATTTCTTACTGCTTCTCATCACAAAATAGAAAACTTACTTCATACCATGTTAACACATTTATAAGGATTTATGGATACTCTCAAAAAGAACTGCACTGGATAGAGTTAAATAAAGAAGGAAGATTCTCTTCAAGACTACTGCAAATACAGAGTGAGACTATTGTAATAGGGAGGAGAGACTGAACTCAGCTCTACTGAAACAAAGGACAACATGGTTTTTCAACCCTGGAGTGAGCGAGTGAAAAAGAAAAAGTAACACAGAAAATTAGGGCAAAGGTAGGTTAGTGTGATTAGGCCATGTGTTTTTGCTAGTTGGCACTCAGCGAAGCTGGCTTCCCTGGTGGTTCAATGGTAAAGAATCCATTTGCCAATGCAGGAGAGCTGAGCTCCATCTTTGATTCAGAAAGATCCCCTAGATAAGGAAATGGCAACCACTCCAGTATCCTTGCCAGGGAAATCCCATGGACAGAGGAACCTGGTGGGCTATAGTCCACAGGGTCACAAAGAGTCAGATGATTTGGTGACTAAACAACAACTTACTGAAGTTAGACCCCTGTCCTCACAAAGAGAATGGGAGGATTCTCTGTGTGAGAATAAGAATCTTATCTTTCTTGATGGTTACATTTAAATGGAATAGCTCCCAGATCCTTGGGAACAACATTACTGGGTTATAAAATTTGCAAGAGATTGGGGGATTTATCTCCATTCAGGAAGCTGAGAAAGAATTTGCAGTTACACATTTTCTAAAGTAAAGCTCTCAGTAAAAGGTGGCCAGAGCTAGAGTCAGGAAAAAAAAAAAAAAAAAAAAAACTGTTTAAAAGTTTAGTCAAGCTGAGGAGGATGTTATGGTCATCTTGGTCAATATTACATGAATTATTTTAGTTTGTTACAAATAGTTTATGAGTCTGAATACAAGGATATAGGCTAAGATGCTAAGTGTTTAAAGATAACATTTGAGAAAAGAAAGTATGACAAGCTAAAGAAAAGATAATTTATACCCTGGAATATGTCATTCTGTATCCTATTCTTTTGTCACAGAGAATCACTATATATTGAATGGATGCTGCTGCTGCTGCAGCTAAGTCACTTCAGTCCTGTCCGACTCTGTGCGACCCCATAGACGGCCGCCCACCAGGCTCCCCCGTCCCTGGGATTCTCCAGGCAAGAACACTGGAATGGGTTGCCATTTCCTTCTCCAATGCATGCATGCTAAGTCGCTTCAGTTGTGTCTGATTCTGTGACCCTATGGACAGCAGCTCACCAGGCTCCTCTGTCCACAGGATTCTCTAGGCAAAATATTGGAGTGGGTTGCCATTTCCTTCTCCCTGAATGGATGCTACATTTATCAATTTGGTTTTTGTTTGCTATTGCAAGAGGAAGCAGAGAAGACACAGACTGAGTGTAATAGAATGTATTTGCCAGAAGACTATGGTCAATTATTACATATAATTCTGATTTGGTAAGTTAAATGCATTTATTATGTTCTTGACTAATATTCTATAAATCTTAGGAAAAGGCCAAGTTCTTGTGTTATGCCAGACTGTTCCCTGTTTAGGATAAACAGGGTAAAGCAAAATTATAACTGATGAGACCTGAGGATTATGCTATTAGAACTACTTGGAATGGAAAAACGGCATGTGGGTTTTTTAAATAGTGAGGCCAGAGGTTCCAATATACTGGCTATTTCAAGCCAAAATGCAGATATTACCAACTTAGGTGGTAGTATATATGCTCTGTGTTCCTCATCAGGGAGGAAGTTGAGGCAGTGAGCTAACTTTGTGGGTTTTCTCTTTGCTGCCTTGAGAAGAGACCCGTTTTAAAATCAGTATATTCAGGTCTCCATCAAGCCTTTTTTTTTTTTCCTGCTGTGTATCCATCAGTATTAAACAACTAGAAATCCTGATCACTACAGTCGTTATGCAGATGAATGAGTAATAAGTAGAAGAGTCTATCATTAAATTGGTGAGAAACCTATCAGCTTAGAATCCCTTAGAAACAACAGACTTTTTTTGTGTGTACTTATATTACTGTAACTATAGGAAAAAAGTAATAACAGGCTTCTGTCTGCTTTCTCTTTCCAAACCTTTCTAATTGCATCTAGAAGGAAAAGAGAGGCACTTAGGTCAGTGCTGCCTAGAAGAAACACAGACCAAGTACACTGTATTCACATCTGTTCTTTGCATTATAAACATCTGATCACGGTGCTCTTTTGCCCATAGCAAGCTCTTTTCAATGGAGATGGACTGAAGAATGGCTGATTCTCAGAGGAAAATGATAAAATTAAGAACCTTAAGTTATCAGGAAACAACTGTCTGAATTCCCACTGTATCCCATCTGGCAAGATTATAGTTCTGAAGGCTTCCCTGGTGAAAGAAAAGAGTTTGGAATCAAGAGGTTTCCTTAGTGACACAATGTAAATATCTAAAATCAAGGTGTTTTTATGCTATTCTGGAAATCAAAATCTCAAGAAGTTAAAATCTCTGTATATTGCACTGAAGGTAACATTAAGACACAGATTAGAGTCAAGAATCAAGGCCAGAAAGATAAAAGCAAGCATATAAGAGTCACCGTTGAGGTTGCTGAGGTTCAGGGATCTTTGCATTTAATAGATAGGAAGTTCTGGGTGGCTGGACAGGTTGGATTTAAATAGAAAACAGCAGAAAGGACACCAATGTCCATATTATACCTCTAAGAATTAGTAATCAACAGAAGTCCAGACTCTATAACCTATGTTTTCTGTATAACTCATATCCTTTCAAAAATACTGCACATAGCATTTACTGTGTATCAGATTTCACTGCAGACAGTGGACAAACAGCAAGGATATTGATACTTAGCATTGGAGACTCATTAATTTTCTATAGCTGCTTAACAAATCACCTTAGCAACTTAATTTAAAATCACACATTTATTATCTCACAGTTTCTGTGGTTCAAGGGTCTGTTTCAGGATCTGGACATGGTTTAGAAGAATCTCTCAGGGTTTCAAAAGGTGGAGAGAAAGGTGTCAGCCAGTTTGTGTTTTTATCTTTTAGGTTTAACCAAATTGATTTCAAGGTCACTTAAATATAAAATTTATTTCCTTGAGGTTTTAGGACTGAGAGCTCTGACTTACTGCTGCATTTTACCTGCTGGAATCTGCTCTCAGTATCTAGAGGCCAACCTCAGCTTCTAGAGGTCATCTGCAGTTCCTAGAGGCATCTCACAATTTCTTTCCACATGGAGCATTCTCAGCATAGTCACTTTGTTAAGTCAGCGAGGAAAATTGCTACGCAAGCTTGCTACAACAAGATAGGATCTTATATAATGTAATGTAATGAGAGTGATACCCCGACACCTTTGCCATATCATATTCATTAAAAACAATCAATCTCTCTGCCCATATCCAAAAGTGTTAGTCATTTGGTTGTGTCCAATTCTTTGTGACCTCATGAACTGTAGCCTGCCAGGCTTCTCTGTTCATGGAATTCTCCAGGCAAGAATACTGAAATGGGTAGCCATTCCCTTCTCCAGAGGATCTTCCCAAATCAAGGCTCGAACCTCAGTCACCTGCATTACAGGTGGATTCTTTACTATCTGAGCCATCAGGGAAGCCTATATCCAAGAGAGATGATTATATAAAGCCATGAACACCAGGCACCAGGGATCACTAAAGGCCACTATAGAGTTTATCCTCCACAGAGACTAATACAAATAGAAATGCAAATAAAGAGCCAAGACACATAAGGCTTAAAATGAAAACTACAGACAAGAAGGACCTAATTCGCTCTGTGGAGAACAAAGGAAAGAAGCCATCAAGAATAGTAACCTCTTAACAGTATAATATAGAAAGGAACTACACCAAAATAAATAGTAATCTGGAATGACAAGAAGGGAGGTAAGATATTCCATAAAGTAAACTTTATGAGTAATAATGCCAAGTTTGAACATAATGACATAACAAAATAACTACCAGAAGTATCAGACAGATGGACATAAATACCAAGACATCATTAAAATGTAGGTCACATAGGGCCATATAAATAATTGATATTCAACTGTTTTTGAATTACAAAATTAGACATTTCACACAATTCAATCTAATACAGAAAGTTAAAATCCCTAGAGTGCACTAAGTTCTTCAACATTTTTCCATCAGATAGAGATAGATGTACGTTAGCAATTGTTAAGATTCTGAAATCTTCTTGTGTGACAAGTGCAATATCGAGGGAAATTTGTAATCAGGTAGATACCCTGAATGAATGGAGAACATTGTGTTCCCTCTGATTATAAGTCAATTTACTTGTTCAAATCTTTAGTCTTCTAAAGATAGTGAATAACAGTCTATGCAGTATGTATGAGAGGATATGACCTCGGTAATGTGAGAAGGTAAAGGAAGAGTTTACTGTTTTGAATATGAATTAGGCAGAAGTAATGATTTTCAAAATGATTCCCAAGCACAGCTATATTTCAGTATAAAATTAGAAATAGTTATAGAAGGAGCTCAAGTCAAGGAGCATGTGCACATTGTCAATAAATTGAAATTGTCAAAAATTCATTGAGTTACAAAATTGAGAGGAAAAATTCTGAGTTATCAAATTAAAATCGACCCATGACCCTCCGTCAGGGAAACAATATTGTCAAGTACACAACTGAAGCAAATAAATAGAAAGACTTGGCCTTTTTAAAGGTCAAAAAATAACAAGCAACTCTAGACTAATTGATATTGGTGTGTTCATTGTAAATGATGGGGAATGGGGGAAGGAATCAATGATGAGCAGCTTGGGAGAAACTTCCAAAACAGAAATGTCAGAAGAGATGGCAGGACTTAGACAGTGAGCCCTGAAAGAAGCATAAAGGGAAAATAAGAATAGGGGAGTTTTGGCTGTTTGCTTAGTACTTGGGTGTTTTCAGATTCCATGAAAAACAGACGGTGGGAAAAAGAAGTAGAATTTTTATCCATAACAACTGAGGAAAAGGTTTTACTTCTTTTTATGCTAATTTATTGTGCATCAGCTACCTCTCAGACCAGACTGAAATCACAATACCAAACCTCTATGAGAACCAGCAAAGAACATAACCAAGAAAGGGTAGGTAAAAGGGCGGTCAAGGGCTTTAGGATTAGTTAATCCAGGGCAGGATCCCTGTCACAACTAAATTGTGTGAAATGTGGTAGCTATATAAAACTTTGATGTTCTAATTTCTCATACACAATCCTCAGTTTTGTGATATAGTTAAATGAAGTGTGCGTGCATGCTCAGTTGCTCAGTTGTGTCCGACTCCTTATTATCCCATTGACTGTAGTCCGCCAGGTTCCTCTGTCGATGGAATTTTCCAGGCAAGAATACTGGAGTGTTGTTATTTCCTTCTCCAGGGGATCTTCCTGACCCAGGAATCAAACCTGTGTCACCTGGGACTCCTGCACTGGCAGGCTGATTGTTTCTCACTGAGCCAACTGGGAAACCCAACTGAAGTATAAAGGTATTGATACTGATGATAACAAGTACTCAGGAAGCATTATTTTGTTTTTACAATGACAGAAGATTTAAGAAAGTTTCTATTGAACACCATTGAAGAGCCTGTGGCTGTACTTCACTGATCATAAATATTCATTTATACTGGATATATTGAATATAACTTTACAGTCAAGAGTTCAGTGTTAACGATTTAAAGACTTACGTAAGTCCAGGTCTCAAGCTCTTCTATTTCACATTTCTTATGTTAACCATGGAACTAGGTAGGTAGATATGACAAATAAATCTAAAGTAGATGAAGAAAGCCCTGGTTTGAGAACCACATGCACATAGGCACAGAAATATAGTCCACAGTTTAGATATGTACATCTTCAGTTGAAATTATCTTTGCTCTATTAATTAAACAATTAATTGTTAGTTTTCACTGACAATATCTTAAGCAATTTAAGTTAACACAAGCATACCTGGTTACTGAATTGTCAGTTTTAAGGGGAAGATGCATAATGCATATAGCAATTTGCTGTCTATTTAGAGATGCCAGATGAAGAGTATTTTTGAAAAGAAAAGTAAGATAAATAATTTTCATCAAGCTATTCTCAGCTGTAAGTCCTGGAGATTTTATGAGAAAAATATTGTTCTATAAAATAATAAAATGCTACATAATTTTACTTGTCACATGAGAGTTAAAATAATGGGTAATTTTCAACTGAATATTAAAAATGCACACCCTAAGAGAGATTTTCAATATAACATTTTAGCAAATTCTGAAAACCATGTTCCAGTTTCTTTCTAATCATTTTCAGGAGTAAGTAATAATACAAACCAAGACTCCAGTTTTGAAGTCTAAGTCTGTAAATGAAATTGCTAGAATGATCAGTGAGATTTGCTAATTGCAAAACAAATGCATCAGATTTCAGAGGTTCACCATTTTTGATGGAAACATCTATCAGTAACCTGAAGCAACTCTGAAACATTAGAATATGTATATGTGTATAGAAAGAATTACTGGTTCTGAGATATTATTTTGATACTGCTGTTATAGTAGAAAATAAGTACATGGTTTTCACATTTCACAGTGCATCAAAATTAATAATAAAAACAGCAACTAGTATAGCTAACATACTGAATGCTTAATAAGTGACATGATATTTACTGAAATTAGCTGTACAATACTAATTTCAGTAAATATCATGTCACTTATTAAGCATTCAGTATCTAACTAGTTACTATTATCTTTATTTTTATAGATAAAGAGGTTATAAGTCTCTCACTTGAGACAAAGACCTGGTCATCTGTATTTCCTATGTGATTCCCAGATGGCACTGATGAAAATCAAATTTTTAGAAGTTTCCCAAGTCATATTTTGTAAGAAAATTAAAGACATACTGTCACTAAAGCTTTTCCTCAAGACTCCTATGTGAATTATGTCTACATATAAGAAACATCTCTGATTATGTTGTACTCTTATAAGTTCAGTCAACTCATAATCTAAAAACTCTCTAATTCAATGGGTATTTTAAAGTTCTGAATATTTGTCAGGCTTTCAAGTAAAATGCTGAACATGCTCTAATTAGGAAATTCCAGGGACCTCGTTTCCTCCAATAGACCATTTTTTTTTTCTGAGCACAGTTTAATACAAGATATATATTTTTATCTGAAATATGATACATAATTCATGGTTTTATTTTACAATTAACATATGAAATGTGTAACTTTCACTCTGTAATTACTTCAAGTCAGTATATCAACAAAACACATAAAAGTCCACATACACAAAATATTAGTCTATTAAAATTTAATCAACAAGAAGAGTAAAGTGTTATATTAAAGTAGCCAATAAAATTCTGTCCCACCAGATTCAGATAATTTAAAAAGTAGTCAGGCTTATTCAATAGCCTGAAGTTTAGCAAGTTTACTGCCTTGAATCCTTAGTCCTTGAGAACATGGACTATTTAAACACCTTGGAGAAGGAAATGGTAACCCACTCCAGTATTCTTGCCTTGAAAATCCCATGGGCAGAGGAGCCTGACAGGCTACAGTCCATGGGATTGCGAAAGAATCAAACATGACTTAGGGACTAAACAACACCTTAAATATGTAGTATTTTCTTCAGCTTGTCCAACACTTTGTGGCCCAGTGGACTATAGCCTACCAGGCTTCTCCATCTGTGGGATATACCAGGCAAGAATACCAGAGTGGGTTGCCATTTCCTTCTCCGGGGGATCTTCCCAACCCAAGGATTGAACCCAGGTCGTCCACATTGCAGGGAGACACTATATCCTCTGAGCCACCAGGGAAGCCCCTCAGTCTATGCCTTACATCCTTATTCAGACATAGTCTACTGAGATTGTGACCTACCAGTTAAAATTAGAAAAACATGAAACAAAATTATATTCAATTTTAGTTTCTAAATCTAATCTCTATCTCTTTTTATCTCCCCACTCCTTTTCTCTTTCTCTCTCTCTTTCACACAAAATCGCAAAGTAAAACTAAAGGAGGCCTCAGTAGCTATTTAGGAACTTAGAAACAAATGCAAAAAAGGAAGCAAGTAAGTATAAAACTGCTTACAAAATTCAAGTCAATGTGGGTACATATCTTTATTTTCCATCACAATGTCATAATTATATATGTATTTATATACATATATATATATATATACTCCATATATGAAACTTTTCTGAAAAATAAAAATACATATGGCCAATGTGATTTGAATTTTCAGAGGCAACCATAGTAATTAAAACCAAAGTTTGATACAACTCTCCACTGTTAGTTGGAGTATCCAATGTTTGTTTACTGTCTGTATCAGTGGCTACTAAAATTCGGATAATTATTAACCATTTCTTAACATTATTCTTCAGGCATCAGAGCATGCCAAATTAAGTGCAAAGTGGTACATGTTCAAGAGAGGATTACATAATTGAAATTTTAAACTGAACATACATTTTCAAGATATTTTTATCTTTTATTACTTTTTAAAAAAATGTTATGGGAGTAAATTATAATACCACAGAAACTTTAAACTTAAAGGGGCCTTCAAGAATATCTTCTGAGAAACCCTGAGCTTAGAGATTAGATTTGAGCTTATAACAAAGCTAGTGAGCTGCAGTGGTAACTAACACTCTAACATTTAGATCTCCAGACAAAGCCTTGCTGGAGTTACCCTCTTCCATATGCTTTTATCCCTCCTTTCTCTAAGGCTGAGAGCAGCAATAAAACATACCGGATCTGTTGCCTGGACAACTGCAGTGGTCTTCAAAAGTTATCTTTGGTTTCAGCCTTGATATACAGAAAATGGATTCAAAGGGATACTCTGAACTTCAATCTTCAGAGAGAATATGTGGGTAATTTAGGTTGGATCATGTACTTGTCCTTGATTTTAGACTATAGCTATCAGATAATGTCTATTGCTTATAAGAAAATGAGATAACATGTACTCATATTTCACTTTGTGTGATATACTGCTCTAATGATTTCTATGTTTCAGTCCACTTAAATATTATATAAATCAATAAAACTGGTGCTATTTTCATACCTCTAAAGAAAACTGTGACACAAACTAAAAATACTAAATGTCCACTGTCCCTTTATATCACTTCAAGGATACATTCTTGTGAAAAGATTCTGAATTTGAGGTTGACCTTTATTAAGGTCATGTCAATAAGACTAAGTAATTATAATTACATCATAGGACACTTCTCAAGCCCAATTCAGCCATCTCTGTGGCAGATATTATTAAATTATGTAGAAAATGGTCATTATTTCAGTGTCAATTACCTAGACGATTTGAAATTGAATAGACTCAGATTTAACCATTGCTTCAGGTGAGTGGTTGACATGAGATCATTCTGAAATCATATTTTTGCCCAACATCTTGTAGCTAATTGTGAAAGAATGGTTGAAGATGCTTTTTTGTTTATGTGTTTTTTTTTTCTTTTTAATGTTGGAAAATTCAAAATCTTGGAAAAGCAATTTATGAGAGATATACGTTAATAATAATCTATAGTTAAATGATGAAAAGTGTCTAATGCAGACACTATTTCAAATGAAGCTCAAACAAAGCTGGGATAAACCCATGCATGTATGGTCACCTAATCTATGACAAAGGAGGCAAGGATATACAATAGACAAAAGACAGTATCTTCAGTAAGTGGTGATTAGTAAACTGGACAGCTGCATGTAAAAGAATGAAGTTATAACACTACCTAACACCATACACAAAAATAAACTCAAAATGGATTAAAGTTCTAAATAAAGACCAGATACAACAAAATTCTTAGAGGAAAACAAAGGCAGAGCACTCTCTAGCATACAGTTGTAATGGTATCTTTTTGGACTGACCTAGTGTAAGGAAAATAAACACAAAAATAAACAAATGGAACCTAATTAAATTTAAAAGCTTTTCTACAGCAGGACAAACAAACAAAAAAAAAAGACAACACACAGAATGGGAAAAAATATTTGCAAACAATTCAACTCACAATGGATTAATTTCCAAAATATACAAGCAACTCATTCAGCTTGATATAAAAAAAAAATCAAACAACCAAATCAAAAATTGGTTGAATATCTAAACAGACATTTCTCCAAAGAAGTATACAGACAGCCAAAAAGCACATGAAAAGATGTTCAATATCACTCATTATTAGAGAAATACAAATCAAAATCACAATAAGGTATCACCTCACACAAGTCAAAATGACAATCATCAAAAAATCTACAAACAATAAATGCTAGAGAGGGTGTTGAAAAAAGAGAACCCCCGTACATTGTTGCTGGGAGTGTAAATTGGTACAATCATTATGGAAAATAGTATGGAGGTTCCTAAAAAAGGAAATATATAACTATCATATGATCCAGGAATCTCATTTCTTGGTATATACCTGGAGAAGACCATAATTTGAAAAGACACAGGTACCCCAATGTTCATTGTAGTACTATTTACAATAGCTGAGACATGGAAATAACCTAAATTCCCACTGACAAAGTAATGGATAAAGAAGATCTGGTACATACATACAAGGTAACATTATTCAGCATAAAAAAGAACAAAATAATGCCATTTGCAGCAACATGTTTGGACCCAGAGATTATCATACTAAATGAAGTAAGTCAGACAGAAAACCAGATATCATATGATATCAGTTATATGTGAGATCTAATAAAAATGATACAAATGAACTTATTTACAAAATGGAAACAAACTCACAGATTTTGAAATCAAACACAGTTGCCAAAGGGGAAACTTGGGGAGACAAATTAGGAGATCGGAATTAACATATATACACTACTATATAAAAATAGATAACTAATAAGGACCTACTGTATAGCACAGGGTGTGTGTGTGTGTGTGTGTGTGTGTGTGTGTGTGTGTGTGTGTGTGTGTGTGTGATCAGCCACTCAGTCATGTCCAATTCTTCGCAACCCTATCAACTGTAGCCTGACAGGCTCCTCTTTCCATGGGATTTTCCAGGCAAGAATACTGGAGTGGGTTGCCATTTTCTCCTTCAGGAGATCTTCCCAATCCAGGAATCAAACCCATGTCTCCTGTGACTCCTGCATCATAGGTGAATTCTTTACTGTTGAGACAACAGGGAAGCCCAGAACTCTAGCCCATAGCATCAGGAAATTCTGCTCAAAATTCTGCTCAATATTCTGTAATGACTGATATGGGAAGGAATCTGATAAATAATGTGTAGATATATATATATATACATGTACATATATGTATATATGTACATATATGTATATATGCATATATAATGTATATAATTATATATAACATATATTGTATATTATTATATTATATATTATATTATTATATTATATATAAGTATACATATTTATATATATAGTTATATATGTTTATATATATAAAATAGATTCACTTTCTTGTATACCTGAAACTAACAAAATACAATAAATCAACTGAACACAATATAGTAAACCAATCGTATGCCAATTAAAAAAAAAAAAAGAATATGAACTTTCCAATGCCTCTTCTTTTGGGTGGTTCATGACAAAGAGCAGTGATCTGTGATGAGCCAGATGGATGGGATAGATGGGTGACCTAGATGAGGGGGAGGGTGTCCAAGAGTGTGTGGCTATAAGTCTACAAATAGCTGATTCACTTTGTTGTACTGAAGAAACTAACAGCATTGGAAAGCAACTATACCCCTAGTTTTTGTTTGTTTTTTTTTTTCCCTTAAAGCAGGTAGTAATATGTAATACTATAATTTTACTGTTTTGTCTCTGAAGCATGGGATTGACAGTAAATGAACAACCATTTCTCTCTATCACAATGTAGACTCTACATTGTTCTCAGCAACTGTTCTCTCTTTATCACAATGTAGACTCTACTTTGCTAAAGATGATCATTTTCACATGTGAGATTCTTAATGGATACTGTTGTTAGCAGCTCATACACCATTTATGATCTTACCTTTTAAATCAACATAATAGGTGATGAATTTCTACTCTAATTTGTATATATTCGTGTTCTATGAAAGCAAAATTAGTAGGTCAAATTCTCCTGAACTGATAGAGATGGGGGTGGGGGAAGTCTTAGATGACTCTTAAGTTGATAAAAGACATTTATTATAATGAAACTAAATTTAGAGATTTCTTCTTAAGCACATATGCCTACTGCAACAAAGTAAGCCAAGTGAAGAAAACTGTGACATACTTAGAAGACAGTAGAAAACGATTGAGACATTTTCCAACATTATGAATTCCAAGAACTGGTTCTTATTATAGATGTTACTTCTAAAGTATTTTTGTTTGGCTTAGGCACAGTTTTAATGAGGTAAGACAAGGCATTAATTAATCTGGATTTACTAACAGTGACTAGTAAAAAATGTTTTAAGGTACAATATCTGCATTTGCAATTACCATAATTTAAAAAGAATTTTGTTATTATTTTTAAAGTGATTCCAAAGTTTCTTTTCTTTCTGCTTTCAGACATAACTATTTAAACAGAATGATATAGCTCTACATCTTATAATTAAATGATGATTTTATAAATTACTCATGTATTTCTTATTTCTAAAGTTTCATTTGTTTATAGTCATTTTAGCATTAATCCATGAATCATCTTCCTATTCACTTTTATGCACACCTAACCTAACTTTTGGAGAAGGAAATGGCAACTCACTCCAGTATTCTTGCCTGGAAAATCCCATTGAAGGCTACTACAGTCCAAGGGGTCGCAAAGAGTTGGATGTGACTGAGAGCAATCTGACTTTTAAGAATAGAGATATGTACTTAAAATATTAGCATTCAACTAATCATGAGCCCCTAATAATTTTACACTGGAAATGTACCCTGTCTTACAGGATCAGAGGCAACATGGAACAATCTGTGTGCTTGTGAACTGGTAATACTGAGATGACTCTGAACCTGCTCAGGTTCCTCACCTTGGCTACCACTGCCCTGGTCTAGAAACAATACTTGTCTCAAAGTAATATCATTAAGGTTAAGAAATGTATGTGAAAGTGTCTAGTCCATTACCTGGCATAGGGGATACTCAATAATTTTTAGTTAAATGCAAATGTCTACAAAAGACAAATTTTGTTATGAAGGAAAAGGTCTCAATTTCTTGAAGCATGGGCAGGGTTGAAGGGATACTTCTGGGCAAAAATAATGAAGATTCAGAGAATAGCACTGAAAGGGGACATTTTTAAGATTTAAATCTACTCCTGAAGCGGAGTAGAGCAGGTCAAAGGCAGATTTTTGACTACCACTGAATGGCGTGATGACATAAATGTCTCTCTTTATGTATACAAACTCCAATGCCATGCTGCCCTACTGTTGGAGATATGTAATATAGCAAAGAACTTGTGGACAGTACTACTTTTTAAATGCTCTATATTGAAGTATAATGTATACAGAATAAAATTCACCAAGCTTAATTTTACAGTTAGATGAGTTCTGGGAAATGTACATTTCACATAAATACCACCACAATCACAAAACTGAACATTTCCATCACCCACAAACTCCTTGATATTTCTCTGCAATCAGACCTCCACCTTGCATCCCAATGTGACGGCCCTTAGCAACTCCTGGCATGATTTCTCTCACTAGAGTTTTGACTTTTCTAGAATATTCATATAAATGGAATTACACAGTATGCAGGTTTTTTGGTGCCTGCCTTTTGTCATTTAACATGCTTTTTTGTTCATCCTTTTTGTTATCAATAGGTTGTTCCTTGTAACTGCAGAGTAGAATTCTATTGATACAACTGTCCTAACTATCTGGCTTATTTTCAGGAGGTTTTCTCTATTATGAGTAAAGCTACTATGAACATTTAAGTACAATTCTTTGTGTGAACATTATTTTTATTTCTTTTGGATGAATACATAGAAATGTGGTTGCTAGGTCCAGTATTAATTTTATGCTAAATTAATTTGCCAAAATTCTTTCCAAAGTATATGAAGCAATTTTGTTTCAACCAACATCAAAGAGTTCAGTTAGCCTCATCTTCTGACACTTGTATTTTTACTGTCTCTTTAATTACAGCTAATAGAGGGGACATACAGGGGTAAGTATTTCCAGTTCCCCAAAGCTTTATAATATTAATCATGTTTGCAATTGCTCACTTTTCATTCTTTTTTTTTTTTCCTTGCATGAAATACCCACCAAAAGTATCCATCCAATTTTTGAGGATTATTTTTTTTTCAAATATTTAGGTTTGGGGAATTCTTTATATATTCTGGACATAAGTCTTCCTCAGAATCATGCTTTGCAAAATATTCTGCCTGTTTTTGGTTTGTTATCAAAGCATCCTTTGAAAAAAAAATTAATGTTTCAGAAGTTCAGTTTATTCCTTTACATTGTATTCTTTTGTTTAATATTATAAACCTTTGCTAAAAATAAAGATCACATAGATTTTTCTGTTTTCTAGTTTTAGTTCTTAATTTAGTACTCGAGTAATTTTTATTTACTGTTGTGTATGTGAAAGGTAAAGGTATAAGTTTCTTTTTTTCTTTACATGTGTACATCCATTTTTCTAACACCACATGCATAAAAACTACATTTTTCCCTACTGAATCACCTTGGCAGCTTTGTCAAAACATCAATTGACCACAAGTATGTGAATCTCTTTATTTATTCCATTGATCTTGATGTGTGTCTTTATCACAAACATAATGCTGTCTTCATTATTTTATGATAAATATACTTCATTCATCTTAGTCTTACTTTTTGTATTTACTTTGCTTATTCTCAGTTCCTTTCAGTTTTCATATACATTCTAGAACAAATCAATTTATATGAAATGTTTTGCTAAGATCATGATTGGAATTTCCTTGCTTTTATAGTTCAATATATAATTTATCTTAACAATATGGTATTTTATAGTCCATGAACATGCTCATCTCTCCATTTATTATGATCATTCTTTTTTGTCAGCAGCATCTTATAAATAGTGTTGAGGGTACAGTATTGAACATGTTTTGTGAAGGTTATCTTTAAATGTTTCATAATTTGGTGATACTTAATGACTTTTTCAAATGCAATGCCCAATTGTTCCCTGTTAGTGTAACATGTTTGTGTGTGTGTGTGTGCCTTAAATACTACCCTGTTAAACTAAACTATTACTTCTTATTGTAGATTCTTTAAGATTTTCTTCTAAATGAAGAGATTATGTATCATCTGATGTTTCACAGATTCCAACTGATAGAAGCTAAAGTATTTTTTCAAGGTTTCTGTATAAAAGTAACTGAATGTTTAAGTGAACAAACGAACATTTTTTCATCACTTACTTTCCATAGTGAATATTGGTTCAATAACTAGTTCCTTATCAAATAGCTAGAGAGTAAGAAAGCTGGAAGAGAAACTTTAAAATCAGTTTGCTTGAGTCCAAATTTTGGTAATTCTATTTGCAAATGTTCTTTACATTATAAAATCATTATGCTGTTCACCCAAGCCTGGAGGAAGAAAGTATGCCAGGATTTGAAGTAATTAAGGTTAACTTGGTAATGCTTATGGAAATATTTATTAGTTTGGGGGTTTTACTGATATTTCAATTAAGCATGATAGCAATTCAAAATTAGTTTTCCTTTTTACTTTAGTTTTATGATGTATGAAAACTATAGAGATTAACTCATTTTGAAAATAATCACTGAAGCTCTAAAGTGCTATTTTAAATAATTAACCATCTCCTTACTTTGTCATCTTTGTATCAAAACATCCCCAACTCTAAGCTAATCCAATAAAGATAATGTTTTGTTATACATGTGTTTGTCTATAAAGCCATATAAAAATTAAAAGCAGAATTGTGATTTAACTATGAAAATTTTATATCCAGATGGTAAAAGCTTGAATACACTCACACACAAATGCACCCTTTATTTTGGGTTATAACAATTACATTATTAAAATGTACCTTTAATATTATAACGCATATTCAATTATTTAAAAAGAACTTTATGTATTCTTTCTCATTAAATCTACATAAAATCCTGTAAAATACAAAGAGGTGAAGTGACTTACCCAAGACTAAAGAGAATGGCAGAGTTGGAACAAGAGTCCAAGTCTTCCGTTTTATGGCAGTTGTTTTCATTCATTCTCTTTCTCTCATTCCTTCTTTGGAAAAAAGTCAATGATTTCAGTGAAAGAAATGTTTCTATTCCCCGGATATTCTTGAAAAAAATATGTCTGCATAATTTTTCGTGTATTTTTTCTTTCTAAATCCTTACCACAACATTTTTGGATAGTAACATGCTGATTGATTAGTGTTGTAATGTCAAATATATGACAAACATGTTAATACTAACTGGAGAATGTATCATTAGCATGTTGGTCTACCAAATGTGAAGTTCAATATTAATCAAAAAAAGTTCTACTGCTAGCACCAAGATTATTATTAAAGCAAAATATTAACTGATAAATAATAACTGAGATGGGAAACCTACTGCAAAAACAATGTGTTTGAGCTCATGGACTGTCTCTTCTGAAAAAATGAGTATGAAGATAATCAGGCAGTACTATATATTTGAAAGATATAATTATTAACTTATTAGATTAAGATGAGGTCTTCAAGAAGCATGAATGGGCATAAGATGATTATCAAAATGACTTCTAAAAAAGGTGGAGTCCTCTTAATGTGAAAGTGCCTGAGAGCTGTCCTCTGCAGGTCATTTGCTCAGAACAATGCAAGGGACATAAAGGATCACTAACAGTGGTCTGGTTGCTCTATTCTTTACCCAACATTATTCATGATTAAGAAATATTTCACAAATACGGTTTTGAAGAGGCTACATATTCAGCCTGGAAGGATGTGCCTTTTTTCCAGAACCTAAAGATCAGCCCTGAGACAGCCCTATCATGATTTGTGAGGAACCTCACAAGGCATCTTCATATTTCATAGATTCCTCCTGGACCACAGCCTGGAACTGCTGCAGTGTGTTCTCAAAACTGGCAAGCTTCCGAGTCACATGGCAAATAGCTTAGAGGAGTATCCCAAACAGTGTTGTACACAATTTTACCAGAACTCAAAAGAAGCTGATCAAACACTGTGCCTCTTCTAACTGTTGGAGATTCAAGATGAAATATATCGCCCGGATAAGAGGGCTTCCCAGGTGGCTCAGTGTGAAAGAATCTCCTGCCAAGCAGGAGAGGTGCATTGGATCCCTGGGTCAGGAAGACCCACCAGAGAAGGAAATGGTAACCCACTCCAGTACTCTTACCTAGGAAATCCCATGGTCAGAGGAGCCTGATGGGCTACAGTCCTTAGGGTCGCAGAGTTGAATATGACTTAGTGTTTAAACAATAGCAAAGCCTTTTTCAGAGGAGTTATCCCAGAATGCTCACATCCTATATATTCCCAGCACGCTGGGAAAGATTGAGAGCAGGAGGAGAAAGGAGCAGCAGAGGATGAGATGATTGGATGGCATCATCGACTCAATGGACATGAATTTGAGCAAACCGTGGGATATGGTGATGGACAGGGAAGCCTGATGTGCTGCAGTCCAAGGGGTCGCAAAGAGTCAGATATGACTGGGCAATTGAACAACAAGAAAGTTAGCAGAAGATTAACAATGGGTCCCCTGGCCTATGCTGTAAGAACTATTATTGAGGAAAAGGCAAATGGAGGTCTTTAAAGCTTCTCTCCTTTGGCAGATTAATGAAACTGAAACAACATTTTATCACAGATGCAGTGACAGAAATTAGAACTGCTCATAATATGCAGACTTAAAGAATGCAGCACGGATGCTGCCCATCATATTTGGTTTTATTTTATCAAAATTACTTATGCAAAATCCTAATGAATTATGGCAGAAGATAATTAAGTAAAACTTAAAAATAAGTTGTGGTCCCAATTTGCACTGCCTCCCTTGATGTAGTATCTTCTACAACATGTTATTACAGCCTCTAGCATTTTTTTATTCAGCTGTTGATCTGGTGAATTCCTTCTTTTCAATCCCATCAAGAAAGAACATCAGACTGTAGTAATCATTTTTATTTTTGCCCTGGGGCAGAGTTAACTCTCCCTGCTCTCTGTCTCTATATAGTTTGTGTAATATTTTTTCATATTGACATTTTGACAGAACATCTACTGTTGCACTATCTTGATGACATTGTGTTAATAAGACCTAACAATCAGCAAATTCCTGATACACTGATAAGGCACCTGCATACCAGTGGTTGGAAGATAAGCTTTTCTACTCTCTTTCATGATCAGTGTAATATATAGGATGTGAGCATTCTGGGATAACTCTTCTAAAAAAACATTTTGCTGTTGTTTAAACACTAAGTCATATTCAACTCTTTGCACCCCTATGGACTATAGCCCATCAGGCTCCTCTGACCGTGGGATTTCCCAGGCAAGAATACTGGAGTGGGTTACCATTTCCTTCTCTAGCAGATCTTCCTGACCCAGGGATCCAATGCATCTCTCCTGCTTGGCAAGAGATTCTTTAACACTGAGCCACCTGGGAAGCCCTCTTAAAAAGGAGGAGGCGATATATTTCAGCTTGAATCTCCAACAGTTAAAAGAGGCATAGTGTTTGATCAGCTTCTTTTGAGTTCTGGTAAGATTGTGTACAACACTGTTTGGGATACTCCTCTAAGCTATTTGCCATGTGACTCGGAAGCTTGCCAGTTTTGAGAACACACTGCAGCAGTTCCAGGCTGTGGTCCAGGAGGAATCTATGAAATATGAAGATGCCTTGTGAGGTTCCTCACAAATCATGATAGGGCTGTCTCAGGGCTGATCTTTAGGTCCTGGAAAAAGGGCACATCCCTACAGGCTGAATATGTAGCTTCTTCAAAACTGTATTTGTGAAATATTTCTTAATCATGAATAATGTTGGGTAAAGAATAGAGCAACCAGACCACTGTTAGTGATCCTTTATGTCCCTTGCATTGTTCTGAGCAAATGACTTGCAGAGGACAGCTCTCAGGCACTTTCACATTAAGAGGACTCCACCTTTCTTAGAAGTCATTTTGACAATCATCTTATGACCATTCATCCCCAGAGGTGGATGGTCATTTGTCGAGTAACTATATCTGGAGTAATGATACCTTTCAAGGGTTATTGGATGTAGTCCACGGTGAGAACTAATATCAAGAGACTCTAAATACTGTAATGTGTGGGTGTTAGTCGCTCAGTCATGTCTGACTCTGTGATCCCATGGACTGCGGCCTATCTGTCTCCTCTATCCATGGGATTTTCCAGACCAGAATATCGAGTGGGTTGCCATTTCCTTTCTCCAGGGATCTTTGTGACCCAGGAATCCAACCCTTGTATCCTTCATCCCTTGCTTTGCAGGTGGATTCTTTACCTGCTGAGCCATCAGGGAAGCCCCCAAATATTGTCATGCTCCCCCTCTTACAGTGAGATTATACAGAAACACTGTGGTTTGGATGAGGACTTGGTCCAGGTCCAAGACCAGGTCATAAGAATTCTGTAAGTTAGATCCAATTGATGGCTATTTCACCTAATCCTTCACTCCAGATAGAATTACTCGACAAATGACCCTCCCCTCTGAGGAACAGCTACTCCTTATATTCTCTGTAACATTACAAATTTCTTCCTCAAGAGAACACAGTCTCTTCCTTTGACATTCTCTGACTTTTAATTTTCTCTTTCTTATAAACCCATTCAACATACAGAGTAGCTTAGCCATCATTTTAAGCATCTACTTTGCTACTCAAAGCGTGGGGCCTGGGACCAAACGCCTTTCATCACCTAGAAGACTTGTTAGGTCACTTAAACTTACTGAATCAGAAATCTGCATTTTTATCAACATCCTTAGGCATCCCCTAAGTATATTAACATTTGTGACATGCCAGTTTCACACAAATATTGGTCATGTGTGTTAACAATATTTTGAGTTCTGTCATTTTTATCTCTAAAATAAGATACAAAGTTAGCTAAGGATAAGAACTTAAAAAAACATTTTTATGCTCTGAAAAAAATGCCTTAAGATAACAAGTTACTAAATTAATAACTTAATCAATGATTTTCAGTTACATGCTATTAATGTATGGAACCTATCATAGTGGAGTTTTAATTCATAAATTATGGATTCATGCACTCAAAGTCTCCCATGTATGAGTGTACTTTTTAAACACTTCCCAGAAATTGGCACTTTCTGTTGCCTATACATTATGGATTCTACAATGCACCAAGTTTACTCATAAGATGTTCTACTAATATAAGATATCATATAACTGTAAACAGAGAAATATAACTATTGTTCTATAGCTAAGAGTACTTGAAGTAGAAGATTCTTTGCTCAGAAAGTAAAGACTGAAGTACATTTTGAAACACAAAAACCAACTACCAATTATATAAAATAACAGTCTTTATCTACTTAATGATATGGCAAATTAGATGGAGATTCTTGCATCCCTTGAGCTCAATTAAATCAGTTGACTTGTTTTGTGTTTTTAAATTGTAAGATAACTTTTGTTTAACAACATTCAACCACATTTTCCAAATAAACCATTGAGCACTTTTTTCAAGACTCTGTGTGTTGTAAACCAAAGATTTTTTATTCATTATTATGCTCAAAATGGCTTAATTGGAAAATAAACTGTGTATTATGTTCCAAAAATAGACTTATAGAATAAAAGGATACTCTATATTAAACACTGGTAAGTTATATCACATACATGCAAACAAATGTAAATGTAAACATATCTATATCTAGGAATACATAAATAGGGATACATGTGATAAGGAGACAGATATAGCCATCTATACACAAAGACATAGACATAATCAGTATATTTAAAGTCTCTCGGTTACAAAAGTTTTATAACTTTTGTAAGTTACAAGTTTTGATTATCATTATTGAAGTTACAAGTCAATTCTCCTCATTTGACTCAGAGAGATACTGAGGTGCATAGGGGTGAATTACCTCTTAGGAAAACATTAAGCCAATAGCAGAATCAAATCTAAATTGGTCTTCCCAAAACCCAGCATGGTAATCCTTTCTGAGGTTCCCTTTTTATTCAGGAACTTTCTATTATGGCTCTTTACATTGCTTAATTAACATATATTTTAAAAGTCTGAAAAAGAAAGTAGGTGCTACTGATAAAACATGGACTCATTTTAGTGTCAAATAATCAAATACTTTTTGCAGTGTTCTCTGCTTTTAACAGCCCAGTGGGATTCATTCTGCCACATTATTCTTCAGAGTAATAAGTGTCCTAATTGCATGTGAAATGTTACATTGCATTAGTATGAAGGTATAATCAATAAATGGCCAGTTCATTCAGTATTTTGAAGACTCTGCAGAATGGAAGGTCATGCCTGATGAGAATACAATAGCAAGAGTGTCACCAAGTGATTACAGCGATTCCACAGTAATTAGAGTATTACTTTTACTTAGATGCAGCTCTTAACTTGCTTACTACCTAAAGTAAAATTTAATATCAAACTCTTCTTGCTTTAAATATTTTATCATCAACCCAATTCCTAATTGAAATGTAAAATCAGTACCTCACTATAAATGTCCTTGAAGTGTAGTCCATTTTGAGTCTATGAGAACAGTGGGTATATACCTTTCAACAAGTGATGTTGTAAAACACAATTTAAGAGGCATACAGTCAAATTTCTAAGAATTTTTTCAATAAATTCTTATTGTATATCTCAGCAGAGTGCTGAATTCAGTATGATAGGTCACAATGAATACTGCAGCCAACAAATTTAAAAACTAATAGCAATAGTAATAATAATGGTAATAAACAGCAATGATTATTACTATAACAGTAATATAGTAATAATAATAAAAGATATCATTTAATTGCATTGACAAGCTTTTCCCCCTGGACAATGCAATTTCAATTTTATAAATGTGCAAACTGAGATAAGGAAAAGTTAAATAATACATTCAACGAATGTACGAATATTCACAATTTGAACTCATTTATTTGCAAGAAAAGTATTCTATATTTATGTCAAATCTGAGAACAATTTCTTCCTGTTCACAAAGCTTCCATTACCTAGTAATGGATGGAATACACAGTCAGCAACACAACTAGGAACATTTAGCAGAATATATAAAGGTTTCAGTTCAGTTGCTCAGTTGTGTCCCACTCTTTGAGACTTTCAACAAAACAGTAAGTGAACTCTAAAAAGTCACATTTAAAGTTGACTTTAGTAAATGTAGCTAAATATTCCCAGATAAGGTAATATTTGACCTTAGATTTACATGGTGAGTTCTTATGGACAAACAAAAAAAAGTCAAGTGCATTTCCATGATATTGAAGGCTATGAGGAACAACAAGTCAAGAAAGATCCTGGCATGTCCAAGTATTAAGAAGTAATTTGGTACCTACAAAACACAAGATACATAAAGAACAGCAGAAGAAGAGGGTTCGCCTTCTTAGACCTAAGATTATAATAAGTCATAAGAAGAAACCTTATGAAGTACTCAACTTGCCATGCTAAGACATTTTAAATTTTTTCTACTGTCAATAAAAATAAATATAAAAAATGAACTCTGAGATTTCTCTGGGAATGGTGTAAGGTGAAATGGCATGCAGAGTGACTGAAACCAAGGGTGTCATTTGGGAGAATATTTTAAGGGTGTAACTTCAGTGAGATACCCTTCTCCACTTATCCATATATCTAATGAGTAAGTGTGCATCCAGAATCATTCCATAAACTGGATGGTTAATATTATTTATGATAATGGCATCCATTTGGATATCACTCTATAGCCTAAAATTAATCTCATTTATGTATGCTCAGTCATGTCCGACTCTCTGCGGCCCCAGGGACTGTAGCCTTCCAGGCTCCTCCCCACATGGAATTTTCCAGGCAAGAATACTGGAGTGGGCTGCCATGCTCTACTTCACGAGATCTTCCCAATCACGGGATCAAACCCACATCTCTTTGCATCTCTTGCATTTGCAGGCAGATTCTTCACCACTTGCACCACCTGGGAAGTCCAAATGTTAAAGTAATCTCACATACTACTATATTCAATCTGGGGTATGGGAGACATGAAAAAAGCAATACATGTATCCTACCAGTATTCTGGAGTACAGAAAGATATTGTATTGGAAAATATAATGTAAAATATAATATTATATTAGAAATATGAAAATACTTGCTCAGACTCATAAAGCAACTACTGAAGAAAACTAAATGAAACCTTGACCCTCCTGACCTTATTCATAATCTTATGGTAAGTTTTAAGTAACAAAGAAAAAAGATATCACATTTTAATCTGCATTTATAAATACTAATATTTAATTTGATATCTATTTCTAAACCACTGAATAGATTGATACTTTATATGTGTTTGCTTACTTAAAATTAGAAAACCATACTAATAATAATTGAATACTTATATGTTGCTAGCACAAATGAATCATTGATAAGGAAAGAGCTACCCATTCCTTAATGAAATCTAAAACCTCACAGAGAACAGAGAAATTAATGTAATAATTACTAAAATCATAATTCCTCTTTACCTACTAATTAATTTTAAAAACTATAGTAATTTACATATTTAATTTATCCACAATGCAACAGAACACATTCAGGTAAAATGTTTTGAATTAAATGTTATAAACTACTTGAAATCTTGTCAAAAATAAGAGTCCAGTTCTTATCATCTCTTTTGGACACAGTCTGCTAGCAAGATTTTTGGAAATATACTTCAAAAGCTCTGAAATCAAAGTTTTACTGGGAAGTAAAGATGGCTTATGAAAGAAAAAGAAGAAGATGAAGGATTTATAGCTCAGCTCCCCCACATAACCTCACAAAAGAAAATCAAGGAGATTTTTCTGTCAAAGGGAATATATGGGGTTCAATCATGTAAAGCTTTCAAAAGTATCTCTAGACACACCTAGATCAAAATGACACATGACTGAGCATCCACTGCTGTAGAGTCTCCAAAGTTTTTACACATGGATATATAGAAAAATGAAAATTCTCAGCAACTTGGAAAATGAAAGACTGGCAAATAAATAGAATCTGAGAGGGAATCTCTTATTAATGATAAGATATGGCATCCAAAGCTGAGAAACCTAACTGAAATTGAACTTACAACACGTGCCATAATTGCTTCATGAGAAGACATCAAGGAAAAAGCTAGAAAGTCATTTCATTCTTATTCTATCACCTAACATCCACTGACCCAAAAACCTGGGGCACAGAATGCTCAGAAAAGAGAAAGGGAATTGTCTTATAAGATGAACCCTGCTTTCAACCTCTGAAATTCCATATTTTCCATATCAAACTATATTTTTAAAGTAGGATAAGTAATTGTAAATATCACAAGTGAAAAGCTGAAATTGGGAACTGACTTGGTTGCATTGTACATTTAGAGATGTCGAGTCATGAAATAGCATAGAATGAAGACTTTGTGTACCACAAAAGCTTTAGGAACTTGAAAACCAGGCAAACAGAACAAAAATAAGACACCCGTGGATAATTTTTAAAAAGAAAAAAGTACTAAAATCAAGAAATGTGCTAGCAGTCTGGTATTTCTTGAGTTCACTTCCAGCTGGAGAAGTGAAAAATTTTAAAAGCCTTTTTGGGAGGTTGAATGGTGAACAGATACTTCCTACTCCACATTATTGGATAATCACTGTAGTCTTTTTTAATAGGTAAAAAGAATATGTGGGTTCAATGTATAACACCTAAGATAATCAGAAGAAAGTTGGTTAATATTAAAAGGCAATAAAAAATTAAATATTCAATAGAAGAAGGAAAAATGTCATGGAAATGACAAATCTATTCAACTTTATACTTAAAAAACAGAATTAATCTAATCCAATTAGTAACAAAAGAAATAAAAAATGCAATAAAGCACTAGAGCAACTCATCAGTTGTTGAGCATGTTTGAAGAAAAGGTCTTAGAATGGAAAAGAAAGGACAAAGAAATCAGCGTTATGAATGAGAGAATATTATTACAGATAATTGGGAACAAAAATCCAACATGTACATTCTGAAATAACAAATCATATGACACAGAAATTAAACTACTTGTGTACAGGAGAGATCCATACAGTCAGGCAAAAACAACAACAACAGCAAATATGCAAGCAATTTCTACTATTAATATCTAAAATTATAAATATTAGTAAGTTTATTGGCTACTAAAAGGCAGCAATCAGCTGTATAAAATGCTCAAAGTTTTAAACCAAAATCACTGTCCTTAAACAACATCTCCCTTGCAACTTGTAAGAATATAAATACATCCCTGAAGTGTAATGCACAGCATAGTGATTATAGCCAACCATATCATATTATAAAGATCAAAGTTTCTAAGAGGCTAGAATTTAATTATTCTCACAATCAAAACAGTTATATTTATTAGAGCTGTTAGCTAACACTATAGTGATAAGCATATTGCTATATACATGTATCAAATAAAAATATTTTACACCTTAAACTTACACAATGTTTCACATGCATTATATCTGAATAAAAAAATAATAAAACAAAATTACTAAACATGCAATGTAACAAAACTGTGCCCCACCTTCAGAGGGAAAACTGATAAATATTAATTTCAAGAAGGTTCATATTTTGAATTTAGCAGTAAAAGACTTCAAGGAGGCTAATATAAACATGCTACAACAACACTAGAATGAGCCAAAAATAAATAAATAGTAAACTTACTGGAAAAGGAGTTTAAAAAGTACTTGCAACATGAATTACTGTATATGTAGAAAATACTAAAAAAAAGAAAATCACAAAATTCTACTGGAATTAACTAAGTGGATTTAGTAAATTTGTAGACTAGGAAATCAATTTATAGCAACAAATTTATATATACCAGATGTAAGTAGTGCAAGATAAAATACATTTAATGTTTTATAACCATTCATCATATCAATAAAAGAAAACAGAATATTTTTAGCAAAGATCTGCAAGTCCGGTACTGTAAAATCTACAAACTACTACTGAATAATTAAAGCAGGCTGGGGCAAAGGGGAAACCACCCTGCTTTCATGATTTGTAAGGCTCAGATTTGTTAAAGAGATAATTCTCCCCAAAGTGATTTATAGATTTAATGTTATCCCAAACAAAATCTCATCAGGCTTTTTATAAAAACTCACTAGCTTATTCTCAATTCATATACATAAAAACTTACTTTAAAAAGCCAATATAAATTTTAAAATAAAAAAATAATAAAGTTAAGGACTTGCAGTACATTATTGTTTTACTATAATCAGGGCAGTATATTATTGTTACAAGCATAGACAATAAATGTGTAAGTTATTGGAACGGAAAGAGTCTTCGCATGGGCTCAGACAACAACCCACACATATACAGATTCAATTTAATTTCATTAAAATGCCAAAGTAATTCAGTGTGAAAAGTATGGTCTTCCCAACAAAAGACAAACATGACACAAATAAAAAGTAAGAGCTAAAATCGGACACTTCTAAAAGAAAACGTGGGGAAAATACATGTGACCTTTGGTTAGCAAGTATTTCTTTGATAAGACACAAAATACACAAATCTTAGAATAAATGATAAACTAAACTTTGTAAAAATTAATAATTTTTGGCTATCTGAGGACACTATTCAGAAAATGAAGAGAGGGACAGACTAAGAACAGATTTTCTTTCTTCTGCCAGGGCCAGGTTCTCTGTTCCGAAGCGTGGCGGGCGCTGCACACACATTTCGCCAGGAAATACGGCGAAACTGCCTGCGTGAGGCGCATGCGCTCAGCGCACCAGGCGACGGGGGCAGCGGCATGCTTCTGGTCATTTCCTAAGGGGATTCTGGGATCACAGTTTTCCCGTAAATGCTGCCCCTCACTCCCACCCCTCCCATATTTAGCTCCCAGAATGGAGACGCAGGGTTCCTCTGTGGCCGTCTGATGGGGAAATGGTACAGATTGGCACCCCGACGGCTTGGAGCCTCGCTGACCTCCAAGCCGCGTGGCTGGCCTCACCTGGACACCCAGTGCCTATCGGCCCAGTGGCTCCTGTTCCTGCTCAGCAGCTTGGCCGGGCTCAGCCGCTCCAGCCGCTCCAAGCGCTCCAGTTCTTCATGACATTTGGACGTGCGGGTTCAACTGCGTGAGCATCATCTTGAAGAGGTGCCTGAGAAGGGGCAGCATGAGGTGTGTCCAGGATGCCGAGGCTTTCTTACTACTGGTTGGGGTCTCTGTCCTGGGACTACCGAACATCCTGAACCATAGTTTACCTGCAGGAAAGAAGTGGCGATGGCTTCTGCTGTCCTGCGGTAACCCTGTCCACCTCCGCCTACCCCGCATGGAGTGCCGCACTGAAGGGTTACCAGGCCAGAGGAGGCAGGCTCGGGGGGGCACCCACCTCCTATCCACCCTTGTTCTGTGGCGGCCCCTCCGCATGACCTGATGAAGAGGCACCCCAAGGGGCAGATGCTGCAGACCCCTGGGTGGTTAGGGGAGGAGGTGCGACCACGTGGGTCCCAGGAAGACCAGGAATAGGGTGCCATTTCTTTCTGCTGCTTGGCAATCACCTACGTGCCAATCCAAGCTAAGCTTCCTCCTGGACAAGGTCACTTCTGTAAGCTTTTTCCCATGGTAACTACAGGATTGGTTCCTATCCTATTTCCAGAAGGGCCTGAGGGTCAGGGATAGCACCCAGACACCCCCTACTCCAACGGGGCTGGCTTTGCATTCAGCAGGTCCTGTCAGCTGGCCTGGGAAACATCAACCCTTTATGAACCATGCTGCACTGAATTCTTCCTTTACCACAACCTGTTTGTCTGCTTCTCAAAATCTATAGGCATCACTTCTCATGTTTTATGCTGAGCCTAGGCAGCAGCACCAGGACATGATGTACAGGAAATGGGGGATGGTATAGGAGATGGGAGATGGTACAGGAGATGGGAGATGGTACAGGAAATGGGAGATGGTACAGGAGATGGGGAATGGTACAGGAGATGGGAGATGTTACAGGAGATGGGGAATGGTACAGGAGATGGGAGATGGTACAGGAGATGGGAGATGGTACAGGAGATGGGAGATGGTACAGGAGATGGGAGATGGTACAGGAAATGGGAGATGACACAGAAAAGCATGGTCTAGCTAGGAACTTAAGAACCTAAAGTTAAACTGTTTAACTTTTCCTAGTTAAACCTAAGAGCTGTTCTGGGAAGCTGTCCTGCTGGAGATATAGCTATCCCCTATGCTGTCTAGCCTTGCCATACCAGCGTCAGCAGCACTGTCCTTTCCTCTGATATCAGTGCTGCGGAAGCATGTCCTGACCATCCCCCATTCCTGGAAGTGGAGTCAATGTCTGTGATCCCAGTTAAATCTGTCTCCAACGTCCCCCACATGCACTTCCCTTGCCCTGTCCCCCCGACACATGCTTTATTATAAATATTACTTCCTTTCCAGAAACTCCAAGGAAGCAAGACCCACTTATTTACCAGGGATCTGTTTTGGTTGGAAGGCAAGTCTCAACTCCTCCAGGGAGGCACACTGTGGTCACCTCGGCCAGGAACTAAACCAAGCCCAGAGACTCTGGCCCTGCTGGGAGGAGTTCGGTAAGTAGAAGGCCTCTGTTAATTGGCACCTAAAGCATGTAGCTGCCTTGGGTGCTGGTGCTGGGAGGCAGAGTCAGGACTCTACACTTTCCACTTGTAGCATGTCCAGTCACCAGGCTGACCTGCACTTCTTGAGCAGAGAATATGGGTAGAGTCTTGCTCAGTATCAGGTGTAGGGACTCTTACCACCCCTCTCCAGCCTTTTCCCCAGGTGCACCCACCTACCAACTCAGCCTCCCCTCTGTGAACCTGGCAAGTCATTCAATCTCTCAAAGCCTCTAAGTCCCAGGTTTTTCATCTGTAAAGTGGATAAATATAGGCGAGTCATGGAGGTGAGACCCTGGCCCTCATGCACATAGTCTCAATAATCACTGCTTATTTCAGGAGCTACAGAATGGTAAAACATACCCAGCCAGTGCTCAACGCACTACACATGCCGTGAGGTCATTAGCTTGACTTGTTAAAACACGTCATTGTAACACCTAAGAAAATATCCAAGAAATGTACACACACATAAAGAAAAAAGAGAGAAGGAAATCAAAGCAAAATACTACTAAAAAATCAAGATGAAAGCAGTGATGGAAAAAATGTGGGACAAGAAGGTATAAAATATATAGAAAACAAATAGCAAAACAGCATAAGTACTTTCTTATCAGTAATTATCAAGCTGGCCAAAAAGTGTGTTCAAGTTTCAGAAAAATCTAAACTTTTTGGGCCACCCAACACTTTAAAATATATGAATTACTTTTGCCAATTATAAAGCAGAGATTGACAGAAAGGTAAAGACATGATCCAACAACATACTATCTATAAAAGATTCATTTTGGACCAATAAAGTTGGGGTGAAAAGGTGGAAAAATAGCCCATGGAAATCCGTAATCTAAAGAGAGTTGGGGTGGCTATACCAGTATCAGACAAAATATACTGTAAATGAGGAACATAAGCACTATAAATTGATGAGTCCTTCATCAAGAAGATATAACAGTTATCAACATATATGCACCAAACAGTAGAAACTCAAAATATACAAAGCAAGTATTTATGTAATTAATGGGAAAAATAGAGAAAAGTTCTATGAGTTAGAGACTTCAATATTCCACTTTCAATAATGAGTAGAGCATCTAGACAAAAGATCAATAAGCAGATAGACGACTTGAACCACACTGTAACTAGATCAAAAAACATAAGAACATTACTTATTTATTTATTGAAGTATGGTTGATTTACAATATTGTGTTTCAGGTATACAGAAAAATGATTAGTGATACATATAATTTTTCAGATTCTTTTCCTTTATAGTTTATCACAACCTGCATGTTGAATCTAGTTCCTTCTGTATACAGTAGGACTGTGCATGCCTGCTGAGTTGCTTCAGTTATGTCTGACTCTGTGCGACCCCATGGACTATAGCCCACCAGGCTCCTCTGTCCATGGGATTCTCCAGGCAAGAATACTGGAGTGGGTTGCCATTCCCTCCTCCAGGGAATCGAACCCTGGTCTCTTATGTCTCTTGCATTGACAGGTGGGTTCTTTACCGCTAGTGCCACCTGGGAAGCCCCAGGAACTTGTTTGTCTATTCTGTAAATCATAGTTTGCATCTGCTAATACCAAACTCCTAATTTACATCTCGTTTCCTCTTTTGTAGCCATAAGTTTGTTTCCTATGTCTGTGATTATATTTCCATTTTGAAAATAAGTTTATTTGTATTATTTATTTAGATTCCACATATAAGTGATATTATATTTGTCTTTGTCTGACTTACTTCACTAAGTATGACAATTTTTGTGTTCATTCATTCTGCCGCAAATAGCAATATTTCATTCTTTTTATGGCTGAGTAATATTCCATTCTGTATGTTTCCATATCACATCTTCTTTATCCATTCATCTGTCAGTGAACACATAGGTGTCTTCTATGTCTTGTCTATTGTAAATAATACTACTGTGAAAATTGGGGTATAGGTATCCCTCACAGCTCAGATGGTAAAGAATCTGCCTGCAATGCAGGAGACCCTGGTTCAATTCCTGGGTTGGGAAGATTATCTGGGGAAGGGATAAGCTGCCCTCTGCAGTATTCTTGGGCTTCCGTTGTGGCTCAGCTGATAAAGAATCCACCTGCAGTTCAGGAGACCTGGGTTTGATCCCTGGGTTGGGAAGATCCCCTGGAGAAAGGAAAGGCTACTCGCTCTAGTATTCTGGCCTGGAGAATTCCATGGACTGCACAGTCCATGGGGTCACAGAGTCGCATATGACTGAGTGACTTTCACTTTCACATCTTTGATTTAGTTTCCATCTTTTCTGAATATATGCCCAGGCAGTAGTACTACTGGATCATATGATACCTCTACTTATAGGTTTTTAAAGACCCTCCATTCCCTGATGGATCAGTGGTAAATAATCCACCTGCAATGCAGGAAACCACCTGCAATGAAGGAGATATGGGTTCGATGCCTGGGTTGGGAAAATTTCCTGGAGATGGAAATGGCAACCCACTCTGGTATTTTTGCCTGGAAAATTCCATGGAGAGAGGATCCTGGTGGACTATTGTACATGGAGTAGCAAGATTCCAACGCAGCTTAGTGACTAAACCACACCACCAACATGCTGTTCTCCATAGTGGCTGTACCAATATATATTCCCTCCGACAGTATAGTAGGATTCCCTTTTTCCACACCCTCTTCAGCATTTATTATTTATAGAATTTTGATGATAACTCTTTTGACTGGTGTGAGATGATACCTTATTATGGTTTTGATTTGCATTTCTCCAGAATTTTACTCCTAGGTATTTATCTAAGGAAATGAAAACTATAACCACACGAACTAAGACTCTTATGCAAATATTCATAGCAACTGTTTCATCCTCATTTCTTTTCTCTCTTTCCCTTCACACTCATCAACTCTGCCTCAGCCAGCCACCAGAAATTTTTAGAGTTTCTCAGTCCATATTTCATCTGGCATAAAGTTCTGTGGTTCTGCTAGGTGCTGGGTTGTGGGTCTGGGTTCCTGTCTGGGCAAGCTTGGTGGGTGAATTCACCATCTAGAGATAACCGTCTTCATTTTAGCCTTGAATCTTCCCTAAATCTCCAATTTTAAAGCAAATTACTGCTTTAACACCTGGTCTTGTGTGCATAGGGATGTGTGTGCATGCGCGTGCACTGAGGTGGCATAAAGGGGAGCAGTCTTGCATTACGAATCTGCATTTTGTACATCAGATTTGTGCTTTGTGAATCACTAAAAATTAATATGTTTTCTTTTTACCCTCCAAAATGTGCTTCCTGTCCTTTTTGTAGGTGTGAATTTTTATACACTATTAATATTTTATTATCATCATAGTGAGTTTTCAGGAAGGAACATAATGAGTGAATTTAATCTTCCATTTTTACCTTGTAGCATTTTGTTAATATTCCACCTTTTTCTTCCAGGCCATGCATTTATGTCTAAGTTCTGCATTGGTTGCGCTTCCCCAGTGGCTCAGTGGTAAAGAACTCACCTCTCAATGTAAAAGACACAGGTTCAATCCCTGGGTCAGGAAGATCCCCCGGGAGAAGGAAATGGCAATCCATTCCAGTATTCTTGCCTGGAAAATCCCATGGACAGAAGAGCCTGGCAGGCTATAGTCCATGAGGTTGCAAAAGAATCATACACGACAGTGACTATACAACAACAATAACTGCATTGGTTATATCCAAGTTTAAACATGTAGAGCTTTTCTTATTTTTTGCTCATAAATACTTATTTTAATATGGTTTATTTGACCCATGTAGTATTTAGAAGTGTATAGATGCAACATTTTATAAAATATGGATATTTTGTTGTACATTTTAGTTACTGATACCTAATTTTTAACTTGACAGATTACCAGGTCTATGTTATTCAATCTTTGTTATTTATGACTTCCATTTTGTAACTATTGTGTGTGCATTTGAGGGAAAAAAATATGAGTATTATCTAATTATTGAATACAGAAATCTATGTATATCATCAGTCATGTGTTTCTCAAATTACCTATATCCCTAAACTGTACACTTCATTCAATATTTTCTGAAACAAATCTGTTAGATTTTTCACTTTGATGATTTGAATATCTAACTCTTCTTGCAATGTTTCAAATTTTGTTTTACATACGTAGAGAATGTACTGTGATGTAAGTCTTGGCACAAGATTTTTGCATGTTGTTTATCTTATTTATTTTGCCAACATGTAAGAGCTCTATTCCTAATAATTATTTTAATATAGAATCTATACTGTCATTTATGTCTTTTGTTTTTGTTTCTTTTTTTCACATTACTTTAGTAGAGTCTTTTCCTGTACCTTCATGTTACACACTTTTTGTAGCGGTATTGTTCATAAATAACATATCTGGATTTTTCAGTCCAGTTTGAAAAACTATAAATATAACTGTTGATTTTACAAGTTTCACATATTGTATTTTAATTTTTTTGTTAATTTTATTTTTCTATTCATTTTTTGTTTCCCCTTTTCCCCTGCCCTTTAATTAATTGTTTAGTCTTCTCACCTATCATTTTTCTGTTTAACATCCCTATATTTTAATTCTGTTATATGTATCTTTGGTATAAAGCACCTATGTCTCTCAGTGGTTAATATAACTTGTCAACAAATCTGTTCCCTAGAGATTCTGATTTACTGACAAGTTACAGTAACCACTCAGAGACTTAGACTTCTTTTACCGAAGACACTGCCTTGAAAAACCAAAGTGAATGCAATGTTCTCCAAAGTCAAATTCCTAAATAAGTAAGGAAGCCTTTTTAAATGATTTGGATCTATTTTAAGCAGCTTCTTACTTTACATAGTAAAACTTCTTTTCTCTTCCTCCTTTCAGGATACACAAGATTTAGGACACAATAATATTGGTATCCTAACATTAAAAAAAAAAAAGATTTTTATTTTCAAGAGGCAGATTTAAATCCTGTCTTAACTAATTAAATGTATATCTATTGAGCACATTGAACTATGTGCTTGTAACAATGCCAGATTCAATGACTGGAAAAAAATACAGAAGAAAATCTTTGCTTTTGAGGAATTGACAGGATATCAGAGACACAGATTAGTAATTAAATATTCAGGGAAGTATGATAAATGGAATTTGAATTCATACAACTCAATGTGAGTAGTTAAGTTAGAGTTCTAATAGTTTCAAAGGTCTTGGCCACCTACATAACATCTAGAGCAGTCCACTTCCACAGGGCTAGTTCAGGATACGGGCTGCAGGGGGAAAAAAACAAAAACAAAAACAGGGAACTTCTTCTATCAGAGTATATAATTATTGAGGAAAAAGAGATTTATGTTTTGCAACATTTTTTAAATGCAAAATGAGCAAATGTTCTAAAAGAAATTACATCAAGAAATACAAGTTTGGGCATTACTTTTATAGCTGATAGCTACATTTAATGCTTTTCCTCTGTGATCCTATGGCTTCTTGGGAACCTCTTTAATTTAGATATTGAAACAGTCTCACTGCATGTCTTTTCCATTAAACTATCAACTTAGCACAGTTATCAGTATATAGGAAAATCATAAAATATAGAACTGTAGCAGTTGCCAAATACTTTGAACTGAATCAAATTGCTGAACTTAACGGGAAAAGGGCAAAAAATAAAAATAAACACACTCCAGTTCATATATGAGACAAAATTGTATGGACAAAAATCATATATGATTAGACTAATTGTTTTCAAATTAAACAGATTATTATCTAATTTTACTTTCTATCATACATAAAGACCTGCTTGCTCAGTGATTGTGCTCAGTTGCTTTGGTCTTATCTCTTTGCAACTCTATGGACTGTAGCTCTCCAGGCTACATGGGATTCTCTAGGCTCCATGGGATTCTCCAGGCTCCATGGGATTCTCTAGGCAAGATATCAAAGTGGGTTGACCTGTACCCTCCTCCAGGGTCAGTGATTATATGGAGATGTATTCTAAATTATTTCAAAGATTCTGCATGAAGAAAGAATGGATACATTGAACTAGCTTCCTTTACAATTAGGCATTTCAGTGGCCACAGTTAATTCTTAATGACTCAGACACTACAGCTTCTAGTATTAAGGTTTAGGAAAATTTTAAGATAGTCTATTACAACATAAGGTATGTAGTTTTCTATTTTAATTATATTACAAATCATAAGTCGTAATAGAGTTATTTTGGTTTTACATGTGTGTTAGATTTTTTAGAGATATCTTAGTATTTGGAATGAGAATATTTGAATTCAAATCTTTGATCTGACATTTATGCCCAGACAGATAGCAAGTCATTTTATCATTTTGAACCACAATTTTCCATTTTACAAAATTCGGGCAAAAGTATGTGATATGTAAAAGTGCCTTCCAATTATAAATTATAATTTTAAATGAAGTACATTAAGATGTTATGCACGCTCTTCAAATTACTCAAAATGTGTTGTTATGCTGAAAAGATGAGATATGTTTTCTTTACAATGATTTTATGCAGGATATAGTGCTACCTAATTGTAAGAGTAAAACCACAGTCATGTATAGTTGAAATCAAATATCTGGTAAAACCAAAAGTCACCACAGTCCCAAAACCAAATAAATAAATGTAAATATTGGTAGAATGAATTTCATTTATAAAAGGGAAAGAACACGGAGAAAAGAAAAAATCAAATAGCAACATTATTGGATAAAAGTTTAAGACTTGGATGCATTATTGGATTTAGCTCAGAGCATTTTTTAAAACTTTATTTTATTATGTTTTCTTTGTTGTAAATACCACATAACTTTAGCACCCTCTTCAGGATCCAACTTTTCCCAAGAATGGCCTCTCTTATTCATATATATGTCCCAAGAGAGAAAACAAGTAATCATCCTGTAACTATATAAAGAGCAGCAATTCTGAATTCTCTTATGAATAATAGAAAAAATTAAAAATGTGTGGAATTTACAAGAAAAAAATCAAACCTGCAAAGGCTCCAGCAACCAAATGATATTTATCACCAAGAAATATTCTTGATGTAGAAAAAAAGAACAAGGTGTTTAAATTTTGAGGAAAGGCATTTACTACCCAGAATTAAATCAGCTTTATAACTTGCAAGCTGCTTTAATCTGTCACAGGAGGGGAGAATGATGGTTATATATTATAGGTAGTTAAAGGTGTGGTTTTTAAAAACAATTATTTGAGTTCGGATGAACCTAAGAATATAAAATAATCCTATGCCCATCCCATCCATTATGTTTGGAATAATAGTCCTAGACAATTATATGGCATAATAATAAATAGTCTCTTAAATTAACAGATTTAAAAGTGTATTTTTCATCATCAAGATCACTAACTAGCACTTAGTGGAAGCTTGACTCTAATGGATATTGACCCTGTAAAGCATGACATTTAAATACAGAATGCTTTGCCATAAGATAGACATTATGGTCAGTCATGTTAAATGGAATGATTTTGTCTCACACAGGTTTTCATTTTCAGTGATTGTTAATATATGTGTATTAGTTGCTCAGTCATGTCCAACTCTATGTGACCCCATGGACTATAAATATAGCCTGCCCGGCTTCTTTGTCCCTGGAATTTTCCAGGTAAGAATATAGGAGTGGGTTGCCATTTTTTTTTTTTTTTTTTTTTCCCCAGGGAGTCTTCTGGACTCAGGGATAGAACCCGGGTATCCTGTGATGCAGATGGACTCTTTACCATTTGAGCCAGCAGGAAATAGCATACAGCAGTGCACATGTTCAAAATAAATATATCCAAGAATGGTAGGAACCAGGATTTTACACAACTGTCCAGTAACATACAAAATATTAAGGTAAAAGTAATTAAATCACTGGAGATTCAAAGAATGCGTCTGGGCACTCCTATCATTCACTGGATCCCTTGTTCCTGGACTCTGCAAACTGATCACCGCCAACAGTGTGACAAGATACCCTCTTCATGAACACCAGTGGCAGGACACATATACTCAGGGCCATTTTTCCCCATGTGATTCTGATATTATCCTGCACCCTGAAGAATGATCCATTATAAAGAAACTCTTAATCTTAGTTGTTCTGTGATCCGTAATGATGTCTTCAACCAAAGTGGTTTTAGTTGCTTATGCCATAACCATGTCCTGCTCAATTATCTGTTGTGTTCCAAAGGCTAAAATAAACATTGAAACATCTACTGAGTGCTAGGCACCAAAGACTGTGCTAAGACTTTTAATTTGTATTACTTGATTCAACAGTAGGGCTTCCCTGGTAACTCAGATGGTAAAGAATCTGCCTATAATGCAAGAGACCTGAGTTTGATCCCTGGGCCAGAAAGATCGCCTAGATTCAAAAATAAAAATGTGTATATGAACTATCATCATTATCTTCATTCTACAGATGAGAGAATGATACACAAAATTTAAGATTCTTGATAAAGAAAATAAAGAGTAGAAGCTATAATTCAGGATTCAAATCCAAGCAGTTGGATTCTTGACCCAGCAATGCTAAGACTTCATAGGATTTCAGTTAAACCCACAATAACATGAAATGACAATGTCTCTAAATTTTATCCTCAGGGAACTGAATCCCCAGGCCCATTATGCCAATTCTAAGTTGAAAATTTTAGTAAAATAACACATCTAATTTTCTAACTGAGGCTCTCCCTTATAAATGAAGATATATTGAAATACCATAAAGGAAAGCTTCTTAAACAATATGTCTACAACTGCATTCCCTAGTTTTATTTATTTTTTAATTATTCATTTGTTGTTTCTACTGTAACAACATTTCATTTGTTGTTTCTGCTGCTGGGCTGGATGAAGCACAAGATGGAGTCAAGATTGTCGGGAAAAATATCAATAACCTCAGATATGCAGATGATACCACCCTTATGGCAGAAAGTGAAGAAGCACTAAAAAGCCTCTTGAGGAAAGTGAAAGAGGAGAGTGAAAAAGTTGGCTTAAAACTCAACATTCAAAAACTAAGATGATGGCATCTGGTCTCATCACTTCATGGCAAATAGATGGGGAAACAATGGAAACAGTGACAGACTATTTTGGGGGGCTCCAAAATCACTGCATATGGTGACTTCAGTGATAAAATTAAAAGGCACTTGCTTCTTGGAAGAAAAGTTATGACTGACCTAGACAGCATATTAAAAAGTAGAGATATTACTTTGCTGACAAAGGTGCATCTAGTCAAAGCTATGGTTTTTCCAGTAGTCAGGTATGGATGTAAAAGTTGGACTATAAAGAAAGCTGAGAGCCAAAGAATTGATGTTTTTGATCCGTGGTGTTGAAGACTCCCTTGGACTGCAAGGAGATCAATCCAGTCAATCCTAAAGGAAATCAGTCCTGAACATCCATTCGAAGGACTCATGCTGAAGCTGAAACTCCAATACTTTGGCCACCTGATGTGAAGAGCTGACTCATTTGAAAAGACCCTGATGCTGGGAAAGATTGAAGGCAGGAGGAGAAGGGGATGGCAGAGGATGAGATGGTTGGATGGCATCACCGACTTGAAGTACATGAGTTTGAGTAAACTCTGTGCATTGCTGATGGACAGGGAAGCCTGGCATGCTGCAGTCCATGGGATCGCAAAGAGTCAGACATGACTGAGCAACTGAACTGAACTGAACTGTAACAGAGGCCTCCATTTTTTCATAAAATACAAATCCTTTCCACTCCTTTTTCGCAATTTAACAGATGAGCTTAACTGAATTTATGAATCAAGTGAAAGATCACTCTTTTGAATATTTTTTCAAGTCCAATGGGAGAGCAGAGAATGGGCAAAGCTTACCCCACTCTTCTCTCTCCATGATACATGGTTTCTCTCATTTTTCTCATTTCTTCTACTGTACTAGCCTGGTATGTAAGGGATAGAATTTTTTGCCACTAAGATAGGAGAAGGGTCAAGGATGGCTACCAGTGCAATCTATTCTAGAAAGTCAGTTTTAAACATGATAGAAAGGATGTTCCTCACAGAGCAGTGTCATCATTGAGATTAAGACTCATAACCATATCCAGAAAAGAAGCAGGCTGAGTGAAGCAACAGGGATCTATGAAGAGGACTGTTACACATCCTGTACTCTATCCGAGTCATAAAAATATTTCGGAGAAATTAAGGTAACAGCTTAAAGAGGGAGTACTGATTCAGATCTGGGTTGTTAAAACCATCAAACTGTAGAAAAGAGCAGTTATTTTGTTTTGTTTAATTTTTCATGCTTTGAACAGATAAGCAAAACAGTTTTAATTGTTTTAATCATTCTATAAACACCATCTACCTTTGCTTTTTATGTTTCCTAAGCCATTTTTACAGGTGTGTGAGAATTCTATCTTATTTGTTCTGCAGCATGTTGCCAATGCTTTCATTATTTGTTTATATAACTTAATCATGTGAATTTTCAGTAGAGCCGCACATATTGATACATTTCTCTTAAACCACATATCCACCCATCCATCCATTAATTCATTCTATCAGTAAAAATTAGACACGTTATGTTTTAGACACCATGATAGGTAAGCAGATATAGTGAGTAAAAGACATAGCATCTTTATGCTTAGGGAGGTTACAGTCAAGAGCATTTGATATTAAACAAAGAAACAATAAATAATTACAGTTATGGTGGACTAGCTATGTTGGGAAAAATCCACTGAATATGGGTGTTTATTGAAGGGTTTCTAAGGGAAATCTGTTAAGAAAAAAATTGAAAAATTATAAGAAAGCATGTTTTGAAAGAGAAAAAAAATATTACAGGGGGAAACATGAAAGCCCTAGAGTAAGAACAGATATTGTATGTTCAATAAACTGAGAAACAAATGTGAAATAAGAATCCATTATTCTCACTAGCTATTTAAAGACTGTCTCCACCTAAAACTGTCAGAAGTAAACATCCAGCCAGCAGGAGAGTAATAGCTCCCTTTTCCAAGATGCTTCTGAAAAGAGTCAATATCTGCACTAAGAGTTATTGTCGTGAATATTAGAGACAGAAGAGAAACAGAAACACAGAAGGAGAGAGCTCAACCCTTGTAGAGCTAGTTCATTTACATCATTGAGGAGTGGCCAATTTAAACAGTAATCATGTTTGCCAAAGTCTCCAAGACTTGACTTTTCTGCTACTTTCCCAGACTTGCCTACATATACCCTATAGTAGACACAAAAGAGGTCAGGGAAAGAAGAAAACTAGAGCCTAGAATTGAAAAACAGGTCTGTCACATCAGATGTTAAAATGTAGGTCTATCACATCAAATTTCTATTTATTCAATTCTAGGACTGCATCTTGCCTCTGATGATTTTACATTCCTTGCACAGGATTCTTATCAGTAGATATTCTGGCTAGTCTCTCAGAATACTGCATTCCAAACCTTCCTCCTTGATTTGTTGCCTCAACTTCTGTCATATCGGCAAACTCATGTTATTCCCCGAATCTGATTTTAATTATCACGTAATACTTTTACACTTTTCTTCTTTCTCTCTTCATGCCCCTCTCCTTTACTCCTCATTATTTTCTTCTGCCCTTCACTCTTTTTTAACCATAAACATTTACTACATTAAAAATATGTCGAGTCCTTGTGGTATTAAAAGGCAACCACCAATTGCCTTTTCAAACTGTGAAGCAGCCCTTCTTCTTACTTAAATATTTCCATCTCCAACACCTCCCTTTGATGAGAGTCACTAGCATGAGGTGTCTGGGTTACACTGCTTATATAGTCACAATTTATTTTAGGTGTGGACATTATCAACATTGGAATTTTATTATTCTTGTTTTTTCATGTATTACTTGTCAGAATAGGGCCAAAAAAATCTGTACTTTTTAAACTTATCTATCTTTCAGAGGTCCAATTCTAAAAAAAAAAAATCTGTGATTAACAGATATAAACTGTTAGAAGCTCTAAAAGTTAAAACTTTTTACATGTGTAAAATAGTACTCTACTGATTACATAACCTGTATTCAGTATTGAATAGGTGGTCTGCCATCTATTTGCACTATAAAATCATTTATTCATCTCTGTTGTTCTGTTTCTCCCTTCCTCTCTTGTCCTCCTTCTCTCTTTCTTACTGACTTCCATATGTTCTTTATGTTGTCTCTACTCTTAGATCCATCTCTCATGCCTCAGTCACAAGGCTACTTGGCCTCTCTATCTACCAAATTGCTTCTTTTATTTCAAATTATGTCCATTCTTGGCTGTATTTCAGTTGTTAGGTTTTTGATAACTTTCAAATCACTGATTTCATGGTATATAATCTGTGGTGAAAAAAGCTCATTTTTTTGGCTTATAAACTAAATATTAGTAAATTTTCCTAATTTTAGTTTCTCTGAACTACTAGTAAGGTTTTCCTTTGTCACTTGTTTGTATAAACTCTAGCACATGTCATTTGTATACCATAATTTATCTCACAGTTGTGTGTGAAAATTATTTCTCATTCATGTCTAGTTTTAGTTAAAATATAATTTTACTATTCTTTTTAGTCTTAAATTAATATGTATTGATGAATATGTATAATAGTTTTATTTAATATGAGTATGTATTAATAGTTATTATTTATATGATGGAAATTTGATAGATAATAAATTAATGTTAAGTTTTTTGAAATGAGTAATCAGTTCTCATTTGAAGAGAAAAAATATAAATGTCTATAGTAAATAATATTGAGTAAAAGCAGTGACTTGCACAAACATTGAGAGATGGAGAAATAATCTGTAATAAGGAGATAATACTATGACTAGAGTAACGTAAGAGCAAAATAAAGAGACAATATAATAAATAGGTGTGTTAATTTCCAATTGCAGCTAAAACAAATTGCCACATAATTTCATAGGGGAACACAAATTTATTACCTTCTGTTCTGGAGGTCAGGATTCCAAAGTCAGTCTTGCTAGACTAAAGTCAAGGTGTCAGTAGAGCTTTCTTGAGGCTGTAGGTCATTCCTTTTTCTTTGCATTCTCAAGCCATTTCTTCAGGTTACCAATTTCATTGCTTAATGGTTACATCACTTTAATCTCTGCTCCATCACATTTACTTTTCTTCACTTTACCTTCTGGTAGGGATCCTGTTATTTAATTGGACCCATCTAAATAAGTCAAAATAATCTCCTTGTCTCAAGATGCTTAACTAAATGAGATATGCAAAGTATCTTTTAGTATGTAAGAAAAGATATTTATAGGTTCCATGGATTAAGACATAGGAATACTTGTGGAGCCACTATTCCACAATAATGTATGGGAAATATTTTTTTTTAATTAAAAGCAAAATTCAAATGTTAACTGTTATTATTTCCATATCAAGTAACCAAAGATTCATAAGTAATAAGATATAGACACTAAGGAGTAATTGTTCATAGTTTTCTTTAAGTTAATATTATTTTTAGTTCTATTTGATCTTCACAGAATGATTCCCACTCTCTAGAAGAGAAAATGAATAAGTGTAGTCTACTTGCTTAGGTAGCATGTACAATTAGAGATAGATTTAGGGCTAAAATCCAAATTCCTAAAACCTAGTCAAGTGTACTGTCTATTATTATCCAATATTTATTGTTTTAAGACAAGATTTTTTTCTTTTTTAAATTAATTAATTTATTTTAATTGGAGGATAATTACTTTACAATATTGTGATGTTTTAGCCATTTATCAAAATATCAACCACTGTAAAAATACATCGTCTAGAAAATCTAATCCCAATAGCACTAGTTCAAGTCAGAAAATCTGTCATTTTCATCTTTGTAACCCCAGTTGCTGAAATATAGTAGGTTACTAAATAAAGTATGATTGGAGAAGGAAATGTCAATCCACTCCAGTATTCTTGCTGGAGAATTCCATGGACAGAGGAGCCTGGTGGGTTACAGTCCATGGGGTCACGAGGAGTCAGACATGACTGAGTGACTAACACAAATAAAGTATGACAGAGAATAACAATGGACTGAAAATTTAGATTAATAACATGAGTTTATTTGTATTTTCTCCATATATTTGATTTTATTTAGTATGCATATACAGTTTAGTGCATCTAAAATATTCATTTAAAAGGGAAATATTAATACCTACTCAAAGATATTTTACTTTGCTTTCCTGGTTGGGCACCTTCCTATATATTTATTTCCTATTGGCAGTAAAACATGAAAAATCAAAGTCAGAGTAAAACTGAAAGCAAAATAAACAACCCCTACTGTATATTCTGGACTTCCCAGGTGGAACAGTGGTAAAGAATCTACCTGCCATGCAGGAAACACAAGAAATGTGAGATAGATCCCTGAGTAGGGAAGATCCCCAAGAGGAGAAAACGGCAACCCTCTCCAGGATCTTGCTTGGAAAATCGCATGGACAGAGGAGCTTGGCAGGCTACAGTCCACGGGGTCGGAAAGAGTCAGACATGACTGAGCAACTGAGAGGAAAGGCACACACTGTCCACTCCCGGCTTAGCTGAAATTCTGCAACATTAGCTGCACCCACCTAGTCATTACGATGGACAATTCCTTCAAAGATTCTCTATATTCACCCGATGTTATTGGTTTGGGTTGAAAATAAAATCAATGCAAATGTTAGGACTTTCATCACAGAACAAAATGTTCAGTGAACCAATTTCTGCACTTTGCCAATACTTTTCACTGCAGGTAACAAAGAACTATTAAAGGTGTGTTATCTATCTTCCCCCATGAAATTCTGTTTTGGTCTATAGTTCATTGCATGACTTTGTCTCCTACCATCCCTATGTTTTGAATGCCTTCAGCATCTCCTCTCATTGTAGCACAGTATATTTTCTTATTTCTCTGATTTGGGCATTGGTCATGTGACTCTGTTTGGCCAGTGGAGTAGGAGTGGTTGTGGTGTTTTCAGAAGCTATAAATGGCTTGTGCAGTTTGACCTGGACCTTGCCCTATCACTGTCCTAGGAAAGAACATGTCTTAGGTAGCCACTATCCAGGGAAGATAAAAGATACGTGACAGACTTGGGCTTCCACCACAGGCTGGATCTAAGTGGGATGTAGCCACTGCCTGAGGAGAGCTGCCCATGCGAACACAGCTGACATTACCCAAGCTTTGTTCCGATCCGCATTAACTATGAACATGAGAGTAAATGTTTGCTGTGATAAACTGCTGAGTTTTGAGTGACTTTTAAGCAGCATTCTTGTTTAAAAAAAACTGATAAAACCACCTTTCCGAATGAAACTCAAAGTTCATTCAGACTGGCTTTGATTCCTGTCCTCATCCGTCTCCCATTTCTCACAGGTTATGACCCTCGCCTCTCTTATAACAAAGCCACATATCATTTGCTTTTAAGTTTCTTCCTTAAAATGTTTAAGGAAAGAGCTGACATTTAGAGATAATTTGAATGTTAACAGTATTGAAAGATCTATTATTTGCATTCCTTTTTTTTTTTTTGAATGAAAGGCTGAACACTACCTAAATAATGAATTTTCAGGCTATGACTTGTGTCCTATGCAATCTCTTGCTGAATATATTACCTTTTTATTATTGGTTACAAAGTAATGAGTGCACTTTTGATTTAGAATGTCTTTCTTCTCCTTATCTCTTGAACTTTCCAGTTTTATCTTCCTGCTCCATAAGTGAGTTAGAAGTGAAGTGAAGAAGTGACGTTGCTCAGTCGTGTCTTAGTCTTTGAGACTCCATGGACTGTAGCCTACCAGGCTCTTGTGTCCGTGGAATTTTCCAGGCAAGAGTACTAGAGTGGGTTGCCCTTTCCTTCTCCAGGGGATCTTCCTGACCCAGGGATCAAACCTTGGTCTCCTGCATTGCAGGCAGACATTTTACCGTCTGAGCCACCAGAAAGCCCCTGAGTTAACATGTAGTCAAATGACAAATGAGAAATATTGATTGAAATTGAATATTAAACTTTTACTTCACATGTTATAGTCCTTGCTTAGACTTTACACTGTGTAGAATGGACATAATTAAAAATATCTCAATCATATGATCATAAATTATTTTATTACACTAATTGCTTTTTACTGATTATTGTCAATTTTCCACTAAGTTTCCTTTATATTTACTGTTATAATCTACTATTTATATATGTTTACTGTTCTTTTCTGAGAAGTTTTCTGTTTGCTGGAATAGAATATGCCCAATGTTTTGTTGTTGATTCTTTAATGAGGACCAGGAAAGGCATGTGAGCCTCAGCCAATCAGGTGAGGCCTTACTAGAGCCCACGCAAACAAGCCAGGATTCTACCAGCAGCTCGCCTCTGGGCTACAACTCTTCCCGGAGTCTGGGGCTTGCTGGCATACTCCGTCAGATTTTGTATTCACTAAGCCTCCGTAGTCATGTGAGTCAATTCCTTAAACTAAATAATCCTCCTCTCTGTGTATATGCATTCTGTTGGTTGTGTTTCACAGGAGAACCCTGACTTGGAAGACAGAGGCCTACCTTCCCTTGCTGGATGTGGTAGGCATGAGGATTTCAGTTTTATTTCTGTGGTGTTCGGATGGCTAGAGTGGTTATTTTCTAAAAGTTTTCTGTCTTGCTAGTTGCTCTTTTAATGGTCCTTCAGCTAGAGACAGCAGACAATGGGGGAAGGGGATGATGTTTATGCATCTATGAGTAAAAAGGAAATACAACACATTGTGGGGTTTCTGGGTTACTCCAGCCAGGGAGTCGACTATAGGAGGGAAAAAGAGCATCTGAGGAATTTACCAGAGTGTGTTTCTCAGTTACCAAATATTGTATACTTTGAATATTTATTCATCTTCTATAATAATTATGCTTTTTACCTTTAAAGTTTCTCTAATCTTTTCTCTCTCTTCTCTGTTCCCCCCCCCCCTCCCCTTGCCTCTCACAATAGTTATTACTATTTGAGTTGAAGCTAATCTCCCTTGCACATTTTGAAATTTAATGTTAACCAGTAACATGAGTCTTTCTGGTGTTTTTCTGTTTACTTGGTTTAGTGACCCCTTTCATAATTATTTTCTGTTTAAAATCCATTTACATGCGGAGTAAGATTTCTGTTTTGAGTTCTGAATATTACCCAGGGTTTAACAATATTATGTTGATTTTTTGTTAGTTTCCCTCTATTTATGATTTGAGAGAATTTTTTATTACCTGTAATATTTTATAATTTTCTAGTTGCATTTTATGATACTGTACATTATTTTATTTTGAAATTTCTAATAAGTTCCTGAAACCTCAGTAATAGTTATTTCTCTGTAAGTAGCATTAAAGAATTTGGGCAACTTCTCAGATTTCTTAAATCAATTTTATTTTTTTCTGTTGGTGTGAGTAAGTGCAGTTTCTTTAACGGATGGCATATTTCAGGGAGAGCATATTAACTTTGAGGTACTCCTTTGTTTCTATAGAATGTTAAATGATCTCCTTGTTTTCTTTTTCTCTTCACTGATTTTTTTTACGAAGGACTTTCTTTTCCCTATAACCATTGTCTTCCTTAGATTTCACTTCCAGATTTGATTCCCTGAATCTTTGAGGTTTTAGTACTAAGGTCCTCTTTCTCTTACTAGCCAATGGCACACTACTGTTTAGTTCTTAGAGGCCTGTTTTGGGTCATTGAATCTAAAACCCTGCATCTTAAAGTAGCAATCATGGTTCAAATTCTTCTGAGGATTGGAACTTCCTGACTTCCCCTTTGACTTTCTCCTGCTTCCAGCTGGAGACAGTTCTGTTTTTAAAGGCCAGGCATTATTGGTTACACCTGGATAGTCCAGGCTACCCTCCCTATTTTAATATCTATAGGCTCAGTGGTAAAGAATCTACCTGCCAATCCAGGAGACAAGGGTTTGATATCTTGATTGGGAAGATCCCCTTAAGAAGGAAATAGCAAACCCATTCCAGCATTCTTAACTAGAAAATCCCATGGACAGAGTAGCCAGGCAGACTGCAGTCTATGGAGTTGCAAAGGGTTGGATATGACAGCAACTAAATAAAAACAACAAAAAGCAAAAGTGAAGTGAAGTGAAGTCGCTCAGTCGTGTCCGACTCTTTGTGACCCCAGGGACTGCAGCCTCCCAGGCTCCTCCGTCCATGGGATTTTCCAGGCAAGAATATTGGAGTGGGTTGCCATTTCATATGCAAACCATTTATTTCCCAGGAAGCTTGGCCATAAAATTTTTATCCCTCTTTCCATATTATAACTATTATTTTACTCCTAAAGCATCCTTATCTAAAGCCCGTCAAATGCTAGTTTTGAGGCCATTAATCTTTAACCATCTGATTCAACAATACTAATTCTCTCAAATAATTTTGTTAAATTTCAATAGTATAACTTATTCATGCAGGAGGTACTAATTGTTTCTAGAAGATTCCAGGTAAGGACAAGATCTTATTGTTCATGTTTGATTTCACACACCATCACTGTGAATTTGTTGGATTATCATATACTTAAAAACCCTCCCACTAATCAAGCACGAGAAGCCAAAAAATATATTCTGCACAGATGGGCAGTTAATTTCTTTCCTATTGAGCTTGCAGTGTGCTCCATGATGTTGCAACAGCTGTGATGAGAATGGTGGATGTCCCAAATCTATGCTTCATTTAACTTCAGGAATTCTAAAAGAGTGCATTGTGTAGGAAATGAAAATGTACTTTAAAGCAGTGGAGTTTGGTGTCCTGAAGCAGCATTTCATTTGAAACAACTGAAATTTTACCACAAATGTTAATACTTGTCTGTTTCTTTCTTCTGACAACTTTACCATCAACTTAGATTGTGTCTCATCACTAAACACATACTGTCACCCTAGTCCTAGACACCCTATGAAAATCAGTGGGATCTTGATGCAATAAATGGAAGGATTGTACGGTAAATACTGTTTCAGTTGTCTACCACTCAAGTTTATTTTTCAAAGACATTGATAACATGAGATTATATTTGTATAGAACTTTTTATATTCAAAAGCATTCTCCTGTCAAGTGGGAATAAAAACGCTTTTCCTAACGTCTTCACAGAGCTGATGATGTGATTATCTGACATAAAAGAAATAACATGCTTTCTAAAGTAAAGAGTGCTATAAGAGATATGGGTTTATCATTGTCATCATGCCAGAGGAGAATTTTAGTCAGTAAAAGGTAGAGTCTTTGAAAGAAGAACTGGATTTTGCTCCTGGTTCCGTTATTTACACTATGTATGTGCATGTGTGTGTCACTCAGTCATGTCCAATTCTTTGCAACCCTATGGCATGTAGCCCACCAGGCTTATCTGTCTCTGGGATTTTACAGGCAAAAATGCTAGAGTAGGTAGCCATCTGTTCTTCAAGAGATCGTCACAACCCAGGGGCCAAACCCATGTCTCTTGTGTCTCCTGCATTGGCAGGCACATTCTTTACCACTATCACCACCTGTAATTTCCTTTTTCACTGAGCCTCAGTTTTTTGCTGTGTAAAAATGTTGAATAATGTAAACTAATATATAAGGAATGTGTGTGTTTGTGTGTACACACTTGAAAATTACAAGAGAGTATATATGCAAAATGCCTAATTCAGTGCTGGGTTAACATGTGTCATTAAAATTTTTAGATACCGTTAAGAGCCATTATTTTGAAAGTATCAATTGTGGATAGACTGGTACAAGATATACTTTGACAACAGATATTAAGGACTTTCCAAGAAAGAAGAGGGAATATAATGGCCAAAGGAGATCACGTTTCCCTTGCCCTCCATTCAGTATGCCTAAGTGGTATGTGCAGTATTTCTGCTTAGACAGAGCCATTTGATGACCATATTTCTGGTGGATCAGTATCTGCTAGATTATATATCATAGATCATAATCCCTTTAGAAAAAAATCCTTGCTAAATTTCTACAGGTAACTCAGGACTCCTCCACAGCATTCTCTTCCAGTCTTCAAGAATGGGTCAGGTCACTTCATCCCCAGAGAGTAAAAGGGTTATTCAGGTTTAAGAGTGTCAAAATGTTTGAGCTACAATAACAAGGGGGAATACTGGTACACTGGGTTAAAATTTGAAATATACATAGTTATGGTCCTTTTTGAGACTTCCTCCACTATAGCTAGTGTAGTAAATATTAGTGGCTATTTTCTGTGATTTCCCTTTTTTGATATTTCTTTTGCTGTTGCACTTTTCTTCCTATAAAATGGAGTACAAATAATAGGGTTTATTTTCTCAAAGAAGGTGTTCATTAATTTCACATGCATTCTCAGTTATCCAGTCCTTTCTGACTTTTGGTGACCCACAGACTACATCTCACCAGGCTCCTCTGTTCATGGGATTTTGACTGGCAAGAATACAGGAATGGGTTGTCATTTCCTTCTCCAGGGGATATTCCTCACCCAGGGATAGAACACACATCTCCTGTGTCAGCAAGTGGATTATTTACCTTTAAGCTACCTGGGAGTCCCCTTTGATTTCTTATGATCCCTTAATTGGAATTAGTTTCCTTTCCTGCTTTCTTACTTCTGCAGTTCTCCAGGGGACATCAACCCAGACCTTTTAGAAAGAAAGCAAGCTCCACCATCTTTTAATTCATATATTTCTCTTTCTTCACCATACATAAGCCATAATTTCAGTGCTGTTTTCTTTGACATTCTTCTTTACCTGGTGTCCCAGGCTCACAGTTCTATATCTCATGAGCTAAACCATCTTCTACTTGAGTGGAGGATAAGCTTAGATCAATCATTATATCCTCTCCTGATCTCTATTTCCTACTTAGAATTCAAACTTTAGACTTTATTATTTTCTTATTATCTGATGTAAATTGTCACTTATTCGTTTACCTATTTAATGTCTATTTCCTATTCCTACACTAGAATATAAACTCCCTAGAGGCAGGGGTTTTTATAGTTTTGTTTCTTTCTGTTGCTCAGAGGAGCGCTTGTAAATGCAACATAAACAATTGATGTAAAATAAGTCAATAAATAAATACAAAACTTCTTTTGAACTTAAAATGACATATTTCCAGATTTGGACTTCCCAGTACAGGAGAAAGATACATTGTGCATATTCCAGCTAAGCATTATAGAATTCTACCATGGAGGTGAGTCAAATTCTAGCTAATAATAAATTATTACTTTGCTTTCTTTTTTATTGTCTTTGTCAGGATCCTCACAGTTCATGCTATTAAAACCAACTAGGCAAGAGATCAAGACAATATTGCATTGTCATTATTACCTAACAGCACATTAATCCATCATTTTCAAAAGTACATAGTTTTCCTAATGATGAAAGAAATTATAATCATTCTACAAAACAAACAAAAATATATATATAAGTATAGAAAAAGTATACATAATTCTAAAACAAATATAATTTTTTGTACTTTTTTCTCAGGCATTTTTCTTAGGTATATTTTTATTTTCTAAAGGTTCATAGTTTTTGTTAATGGAATTGTTTATGGCACAATATCAAGAGTGTCGTCCCCCAGTATATGCTATATATAACATGAGTTCTAAAGTTTGCATAGGGCACCGGATTATTAATCATATTGCCTCATTTAGCTAATTCCCTAGAGTTGGAGAAATGCTGGGATTTTTTCTTCTGTTTTGTGCTCTAATTTTCATAGTTTTGTATCAGTATTTGATTAGAAATTATCTACTAAAAATCCTTTGATTTTACAGGGAAGAAATATTAGGTCCATGGATGTGTAAGTTAAATTACCCAAGAATCATATTTTAAGACTTAGAATTTCAACTCAAACTCTCAATTTTTATTTCAGTGCTCTTAAAAAATGCACATGATTATAAAAAAAGTAAGTTTTATTACTTATTTTAAGCCTTAAATTGTGCTCTAGATTTTCATTGTTAAAGAAACCAGCTGGAATAGTGGTAACTGTTAGGGAGTATTGAGTCATAAATTTTTCACACCAAGATCTTAATTTACTTTTATTTATAATAAAGTAGTATTTATCAAATTATATCTAAAATAAGTCAATGATAAAAGGCTATCCAAGGAGATGATTATCAAGGGGATGGCTTAAGCATAGGTCAATGATCCTGATGTATGAAGAGGGAAAGAAGGGCTGTGGGCACACATTCATTCTTTTTCTATTTCTTTAGCCTATTTCCTCCAGGAATGTATTTACTAAGGTTTTCTTCAATGGTTCAGCAGATAAAAGAATCTGCCTATGATGCAGGAGATGAAGAAGGCATGAGTTCCATCCCTGGGTTGGGAAGATCCCCTGGAGGAGAAAATGGCAACCCACTGCCTGGAAAATCCCATGGACAGAGGAGCCTGGTGGGCTACAGTCCATGGGGTCACAAAGAGTCGGACATGACTGAGCACAGTATGTCAAGTTTTAACCCTGTTAAATGAAATAAATAAAAACAAAATGATAGGGAAAACTAAGTGCATTCATTTAAAAATGGTCTCAGTTAAACTCAATGTCATTTATGGTAATAATATATGTTTTAAAACAGTGCATTCTATATATAACATGTTTATACATATATGTATGTGAGTGCTTATATATTTGTGTGTGTATATATATAATAAATATATATTTACAAACAATGTAAATAAATTTACAAAGAATGCAACATATATATACATACATATATATTTTGCAATGTTATGCTCACACATTTTATGCTGTGGTTGTTCACTCCGTCGTGTCTGACTCTCTGCGACCCCATGGACTGTAGCCCACCAGGCTCCCATGTCCATGGAGTTCTCTAGGCAAGAATACTGGAGTGGGTAGCTGTTCCCTTCTCCAGCAGATCTTGCCAACCCAGAGATCAAATCAGGTCTACCATATTGCATGCAAATTCTTTACCAACTGAGCCACCAGGGAAACCCCTTTCCCCAAAACAACTTTCTGGGTTTAAAAGTACTGATTTTGATTGAATAAAGTTTTTGTTTCAATAGCATTACAATATTTTAATTCCATTGTATATTACTTGATAAGATTTAAAAGGAAATAATATTTACAGTAGATTCTAAGTAAGATTTAAAAGGAAATAATATTTTAAATTATAATTTTATAAATTGATTTGTAATTTATAATTACATTATAAATAATAATGTAAAAAACCCTAAATACTAAGATATTCTTGTGCTTATTACCTTTGAAAATGATTAAAGCTAATAGTTCTTTTAATTAATTTTAAATTTTTTATGAAACCCCACAGATATTCTTATGACATCCCTATTATTATCAGGTGAATATCTCTATATGGATGCTGTAACAATATTTACTAAAAAAGCTAATGGAAATAACATCTCAATTTTTAAATGTTGCTGATATAGTTTTAATTTTACCTAAACCTGAACAAGCCTGAAATTCAATTGAAAGTGGTCTTCAAAACCAAGCAGGTGTTCTGGTCAATAGCTCAACTTTATTGAAATGCACTGAGAGTCTTGAAAACTAATTAAACATTTCAAAAAGAAACACTCCCCTATGAGAGCTTCACTTTTTCTGTGAAGCCTTTTTGGAACTCCCACATTCAGAACTGGGAAAACCAAACACCTGCTTTTAAGGGACTCATGAATGTTTAATCCTGATGAATAGATTACTCCAGTGGGATCTAGGCAAACGGAGCAGATCAAGTAAACATGAAAACAAAATACTCCCTACTCCAGAAGCATCTCCTGTTGCTGCTTTACTTCAGTCATTCTCTTTTTGTCTATTTATTGTAATTTGTATTTTCTATTGCTTATGGCTATATATGGATGTATGTATATTCTTGCAAAGTTATGGGCATGTGTATTAGAAATAAATAAGAATATTTGATATGGAAAAAAAAGAATATTTGATGTGACTTTTAATTACTCTCTTAATCTCTTAGTAATTTATGTATAACATATTAGCAAAAATTGTATCCAAAGTTGATTTCAAGTTCTTTTAATAACTGGGGTTAATCCTAGGAAAATCATGTTCTCTAAGTGTAAGGTATACTATAAGACATTCTTTAAGTTATGAATTCTTAAGATATATCTTAAGTGTGCATAAGTAACCTTTAGAAATGGTAAGAATCATACACTCAATGTGTTATTTTATTTATATGTAAACTGCAGATCCCCTTTGAAGAGAATTAAAATGAATCACGTAAAGCTTATAAAAAGTTTATGTAACTTAGAGGTTCAGAGGAAGAAGAAACACTGTGAAATACTGACATACATACATTACTGATAAGCATTTTACTTACATATATTCAGTGCAATTTAAATCAATAAGATTGTTGTGTGCTGTTTTTAATTTACAGCCAAGTCTTCAATCCATTAATTCTATAAGCTGCTAAGTTAGTGCAAATAAAAATTAAAAACAAAAATATAATTGAACAAATAATTATTCAATAGTCTGGTATGTTACTTATTGTAAGTGTGCACTTGACATTCTGAAAATTTTTCAATATCTCTGAGTGGATTTTATGTTCTTCATTGGCAAAGACATAAGTAAGACATTTAACAGCATTTTCTACACCTTAAGTATGGCGTCCTATTTGAGCTGTGTAACTGAATCCAGTTTTACAGATATTCTGCTCACTAGTGGAAAACTAGGGCTAGTGAGATTGTATGGATGGAATAAAGTGGTACCAAGGTGTCTAATCCTGGAGAAAACTCAAAACCCATAGGAAATAAGACAGCAAAAAATATTGCCTGATTTTGTTTTCCCTCACACCTCAAATTCTGCCAATCCCAACTTCCAAATTTATATTGTATGTGTTTCTTTCTTTTCACATTCACCATGAATACCTCAGAATATGTCACCATTTCTCACTTCTGATTATAGCTCTCGCCTTCTAACTGTCCTATCTATTTTTTTTTTTTCCTTCCCACTCTTGCCTATACTCTACTAAAGTGCTAGTGTGAACCTGTAAAAAAATGTAGATATGTATTTCAGGTTATATCAACCGTCTGATAAAATAACTTGACAGGAAAAAAGCCAAATTCTTTATAGTGAATTGCATGATCTTTCCCTTGACTTGGCACTAGGGGGAAAAAAAAAGTTGGTATGCCTTGGTGACTCAGCTGGTAAAGAATCTGCCTGCAATGTGGGTGACTTGGATTCAGTCCCTGGGTTGGGAAAATTCACTGGAGAACGGTATGGCTACCCACTCCAGTATTCTAGTGTTTTGGCCTGAAGAATTCCATGGACTGCATAGTCAGCCCATGGGGTCGCAAAGAGTCAGACACGGCTGAGCGACACTCACTTCACTTACAGCAACATCGATGAATTCAAAGGCATTATGCTGATTGAGAGAAGTCAATTTCAAAAGATGACATATTATATGATCCATTTATATGACATACTGCAGAAGGCAAAACTACAGTGACAAAAAAATATTCAGTGTTTGCCACAGGTTAGAGGTAGAAAGAGGATATGATTTTAAGGAACAGCACAAGAGAGTTTTGGAGTCAGTGGCATTCTATGCCCGGATAGTAGTGATGATTACACAGAGCTATACATGTGCTAAAGTTGTACATCAAAAAGATTCAGAGTTTCTATTTGCTAATTGAAAAATAAAATTAAGTAAATATTAGTTCCAGTTTTCCAGTTGGCCAAACATCATTTTGTATTCCTGATAAACTATTCAGGTTCTCTAGCCAGAGTTTCTTCATAAATGAAATGAAAAGTAATTAGCCTCCAATTAAAATAAATAAATTAAAAAATGAAATGAAAACAATACTGTTATTTTTAAAGGACTGCTACCTCTAAAATATAAAATGTTGTCTCCTTATCTTATCCTTCTGTCTTGTTTAGGCTTGTTTATTCAGTAAGTATAGGAGGATGCATTATTTATATTTCTCAGGAGAGTTCAGTTGATCTACTAATTTCTGTTAATGCAGTCTATGCAGTTACCTTGTTTTTGTAAGGGAACCAATTTTGTTGGAATCCCCATGGTTTTGTATACCATGGTGCTCTGCAGATGATACATACAAATTACAAATTAACATAATTTTGAAATCTCCTGCTATAAAAATATACTGATGACAGACTAAAATAATTGTATTTTTCAATGTGAATGTGATATGCCTAAATAAGCAATTAAAAAGTATGTCAAGGAGCCCTTCTAACATTTAATAGGCTATACAGAATCATATTTTCCTAATTCAAGTATAATAAAATGTCCTGACTTTAAAAAATATTGGCAGTGCAGATATAACATAATATCCCTTTTCAAAACAGTGATCCTCAGGTGTGATACCTCTGAATTTAGATGGATACTTGACATGTTTATTCAGTCTTTTTGCAATCAAAAGGAACCATATGCCTCTTACTGATTTAATATGAGGGGTGTAGAATATCTCTGCATTGAAGGGTGATTATTATATTTCTTTCGTGAGTATGAAAGTCTCATAACTCAACAGACATCACAAAATGCCTATGGAGTTTGTGAGTTATTAGGGTCAGCCATGGGAAAAAAAAGATAATCACTTTTTACTGGTGAAATATTCAATTTATTTTATGAGAAAACTTTTTATTGATTACCACTTCAAGAATGGGAGAAACTAATAAAGAACCCAGGGGACTTTTCCATCCATCTATCCAACATTCCGGGACCTATCGGACTGTACCGTTGTTGTTTTAGTGATAGTCACACACTGAAACAATAACAGAGAAGAATAAAGATTTCTTCCACTTAATCTTGTAAATTTTAAAAACATTTAAATATAAAGTAACTGTTCTCTGCTTTAATCATTAATTTAGTTTCAGGGAGTGGGGAAAAAAAAACAAAACAAAACACAAGAACACTGACTAGAATGACCCTAGTCAGTGTGAAATAAGGATATCATTTTTCAGCTTTCTAAAATGGGCTTGCTTTGAAAACCAAAGGCAGTAAAACACACAAATCAAGGACTTCTGAATAATTCTCAACTCCAGTACCTAAAGAACATTTTATAAAATGGGAAATACATTTTGTTAAGATATGTTTGCATGATTGCCAAATAAAATTCTAAGGCTCTGAACACAGTAAAATAAAAAATAATAGTAATAATTGAGAAGGACGAAAGGATCTTAGATTTTTTGAATAGCAAATGATGTAGTATGTAAGAAAGTGCATCTGCAGGTTTGTGTATGTAATGTGTATGCACTTATAATGTTAAGACTATTTAAAATGTATGACAGGAAAGAATGATACAGGGAAATGTTTAGGCAATCTCAGAAATCAGCGTTTGTTTTATCTTCATGCTTATGAGGGTGACTGATTTGTTTTCCTGTATTCACTCGTTGTTGTTGTTGTTGTTTTTAATATTTTTTTAATGTGGATCACTTTTAAGGCCTTAATTGAATTTGTTACAGTTTGTTTCTGTTTTCTATGTTGTGTTATTGACCATGAAGCATATGGGATCTTAGGTTCTCAACCAAGGATTGCGCCGACACACCCTGCATTTGAAGGCAAAGTCTCAAGCACTGAACTGCCAGAGAAATCTCACTCATTAATTGTTGATTCATTCAGTTTTTATTCATCCATTTCCTAGAAGGTTCTCAATTTCATTGAGCAAAACTTCTCTCCCATGTTTTATATCCTGGAAATAGTTACATTCCTGATCAGTATTTTAAAATATCTAATTTTATTTCCTCAAGTATTTGAAGACAAATATCATTTCCGCAAATTTATATTTTTGATAGTAAAGAGCCACAAGGTCAAAATTTCCTTATTTAACTTATTTTGAAGTTCCTTCATTTTCCACTTAAATTTTTCTCATTCAGTTTAGTTTTTCTTGCAATGATATTTTAAAATAGAAGTTTCTGTGTGGCATGGACATAAAGTAGATGTGAAATTCAAAAACAAAATGTCAAATGCAGTAAGCTGGTTATCAAAATAGTTGGAGAGAGCTTGTTCTAGGAGTCTTGAAGACGCTTAAACATGTTGATAAGAAAGGTTGTAAAAAATATTCATTTGTTGAGAGTTGGTGATAAAAAATAATGAAATTTCGCCATTTCCAAAAGCATGGATGGACTCAGAGAGCATTATGCTTAGTGAAATGAGTCAGACAGAGAAAGATAAATACTGTATTATGTTACTTACAGGTGGAATCTAAAAAAATGCAAACTAGTGGATATAAATGAAAAGAAACAGACTTACAGATATAAAGAACAAGCTAATAAGTACCAGTAGGGAAAGGAAAAGAAGAGGAGCTGACAGGGTTAGGGAATTAAGAGGTGCAAACTACTATGTGTAAATAAATAAACTACAAGGATATATTGAACAGCACAGGGAAATAGCCAGTATTTTATAACAACTGTAAATGGAGCATAACCTTTAAAATTGGTGAATCACTATGTTGTCCATCTGAAGCAAATAATACTGCAAATCAACTGTGAGTCAAAAAATAATAAAATAAATGGATTGTTAGGTTTTGCATCCTGCTGCCACCTGGAGGTGAGAAGAGAGGTCAACAGAAAGAGATTTGTGAACCAAGCGGTCTTGGAACTGAGATAAGAAATATTTGCAGCCACATGAAGCAAAACTCACTCTCTTGGGTAAAAACAACTGCTGGTGGGAAGTACCCGGTGATAGGGATTTCTATCTCAAAGAAGTGCCTGAAAATACCATGAAGGAAAAGCTAGCTTTAAGCAGTCGATAGCCTAGAAGACACCAAGACAGATTTGGAGGGTCCTAGTTCAAACAAGGATTTTCTGCCCTTTTTCGTTCCTCCCTTCCCATATCCCTGCTCCAAAGAGGTGAAGCAACATACTTCATACATTTCACGTTTCCTGCTTGTAATTTTACTTTGATAGGCTTCTTTAATTTAAACTTATATATCCTCTTATGAAGGGATGACATACTTTCCTATTTGTCTTAGTCAATATTTTATTTATTTGCCATAAGTATTTCTAAACTTCCTGGTTTGGAAAAATCTGGAGGTTCACTATTTTATCTTCCTCTGTCTTCTGAATCTAATGTTAAGGAAAATAGAGACCCAGAATACATTTTTTGGTTATGTTGTAGGTCATCTATTTGTTTTACTTAGTAAATTCTACTGGACTAAAGCACATTGAAATTGCATACACAATCTCTTTTAGCACAGCTCACTTCCCTTATTTCATTTCTTCTCTTCTTCATGATGAAAGTGAAAGTGAAGTCTCTCAGTCGTGTCTGACTCTTTGCGACCCCATGGACTGTAGTCCACCAGGTCCTCTGTCCATGGTATTTTCCAGGCAAGAATACTGGAGTGGGTTACCATTTCCTTATCCTGGAGATCTTCCCAACCCAGGGATTGAATCCCGGTCTCCCACATGCTGGTCTCTTCCTTTTCTGGGTCTGTGTTATTAGTAATTCTTCTTAAGCCCTAACGCTTATACTATGCATTTTTTTTAATAGTGCTAATTCTATATTTTAGGTATTTGTAAAATTTATCAAGTTCTATGAAATAATTCTTGCTTTCTTAATATCTCTTCTAGGCATTATAAGATGTGCTTTTATTTCATTCTATATTATCTTTCATTTTTAAAACAATGGATTATTCTTTTTAACAGATGCAATTATTAGTTTCTACCTAAAATTAAATATATTCTTTTACATCTTTCAGCTCTTCTTTATCTCATTCAGAATTTTTTCCAAAGCATCTGTGTTGTCTTAAATTGTTTGTTTGTTTCCTTGTTTATTTTTTAACAATGGCAGTACTATCATGGATCCTATAGATAAATGTGTGTTCAAGGGGTTTCTTTTAAAGACTTGATTACACTGATTAGGGAAGTATAACTAATTAAAAATACCAAATATATTTATTTACTAATGGTGCAATTTTTAAAAAGATAAAACATCTTTTAACTATCAGAAAATTTACAGTAATAGTATGCTATTACCTAATGTTAACATCATCTTAAAATATATAAGAAAATATGCTAGCAAACATAAGAACTTTGATCCAAAAATTCAAGGACATATATCTCTCTTGAAAGTGTCTCCTACTTTTAACTACAAAAGCAGGACAACAAAAGCAGGAACTCTTCTGGGAGACAGGCGCCCAGGTTTTCAGTTCCTATAGGTGATATCTTGAAAACTGAATGACCCCACAGTTTATCTATAGTCATGCATAAAGGTGAGCATGTCATATTAGTAGTGTTGAATTCCAAGGGGAATCTGTCTGTAATATTCATCACAAGTCACACTTATTTCTAAGTGATATGGTTGGTATATGAGCGGTTCTCACAATGAGAAAATAGCTGATGATAAGTGCTTATTCCTGACTATCATGGCCACTGTTAAAAGGTTTTCTTCACTAAGTACTTGTAGATTTAGGCTTAAAGTAGTTATGCTACAAAAGCTTAGAAATTACTTAAAAACTTTAATTTAATACGGGATTTTGGTTATAGATTCAGAAGCAGATCTGATATTAATCATCTTTTCTAAATGTTTAGAATAGTGACTTTTGAACTTCTTAACTTTAGCACATACTAAAAACAAAATTTCTACATCATGACAGTACATACACACACACAACTGAAATGTGTACAACCTATGCTGTACTCTGTTATTTCTATTTTAATTGCTTTATTAGAAATAATAATAATGGCTGTCATAAACTAAATTTCTTTTATGACCCATAATAAGTGGCAAAACAACAAATTTAAAATGATATTCTGAAATACCCAAGGCCACAATATGTTCAACATCAACTAATCAAAAGGCTTGAATCCAAGGGTTCTTATATTCAAATGTAGATTTGATTACTAGATTTAGACAAGACCTCCTCTAACAGACATACAGGAAGGGGGAAGTCCTTGTGAAAATCCTCTATTGCCAAATCCTAGAATAATCTATCTTTAAAACTCAGAGAACATATCAGAGATCCCCTTAAGGTATATAACTGCAAAGAAGATAGTGAATTCTTCTTTGGACTTGGTTTAGACAAAAGTTACAATTAATAACAATTAAATACGGTTTCAGAAACATAACCAAGCATTTGCATTTTATAAAACAGTATGCTCTCATTTAACATGGAATATATATTTAAATTAATTTTTCTTGGAGTATACTTGCTTTACAATGTTATGTTTCTGCTGTAGAGCAAAGTGAATCAGCTATCAGTTCAGTCGCTCAGTCGTGTCCGACTCTTTACGACCCCATGGACTGCAACACGCCAGGCCTCCCTGTCCATCACCAACTCCTGGGGTTTACTCAGACTCATGTCCATTGAGTCGCTGATGCCATCCAACCATCTCATCCTCTGTCGTCCCCTTTTCCTCCTGTCTTCAATCTTTGCCAGCATCAGGGTCTTTTTCAGATGAGTCAGTTCTTTGCATCAGGTGGCCAAAGTATTGGAGTTTCAGCTTCAGCATTAATCCTTTCAATGAATATTCAGGACTGATTTCCTTTAGGATGGACTGGTTGGATCTCCTTGCTGTCCAAGGGATTCTAGAGAGTCTTCTCCAACACCACAGTTCAAAAGCATCAATTCTTTGGTGCTCAGCTTTCTTTATAGTCCAACTCTCACATCCGTACATGACTACTGGAAAAACCATAGCTTTGACTAGACAGAACTTTGTGGCAAAGTAATGTCTTTGCTTTTTAATATACTGTGTAGGTTGGTCATAACTTTTCTTTCAAGGAGCGTCTTTTAATTTCATGGTTGCAGTCACCATCTGCAGTGATTGTGGAGCCCCAAAATTAAAGTCTGTCATTGTTTCCACTGTTTCCCCATTTATTTGCCATGAAGTGATGGGACCAGATGCCATGATCTTAGTTTTCTGAATGTTGAGTTTTAAGACAACTTTTTGACTCTCCTCTTTCACTTTCATCAAGAGGCTCTTTAGTTCTTCTTCACTTTCTGCCATAAGGGTGGTGTCATCTGCATATTAAGGTAATTGATATTTGTCCCAGCAATCTTGAATCCAGCTTGTGCTTCAGCTAGTCCTGCATTTCTCATGATGTACTCTGCATTCAAGTTAAGTAAGCAGGGTGACAATATTCAGGCTTGATGTACTCCTATCCCAATTTTGAACCAGTCTGTTGTTCCATGTCCAGTTCTAACTGTTGCTTCTTGACCTGCATACAGATATCTAAGGAGGCAGGTCAGGTGGTCTGGTATTCCCATCTTTCAGAATTTTCCACAGTTTGTTGTGATTCACACAATCAAAGGCTTTGGCATAGCCAATAAAGCAGAAGTAGATTTTTTTCCTGGAACGCTCTTGCTTTTTTGATGATCGAACAGATGTTGGCAATTTGATCTCTGGTTCCTCTGCGTTTTCTAAATCCAGCTTGAACATCTGGAATTTCATGGTTCATGTACTGTTGAAGCTTGACTTGGATAATTTTGAGCATTACTTTGCTAGTGTGTGAGATGAGTGCAATTGTGTAGTAGTTTGAGCATTCTTTGGCATTGGCTTTCTTTGGGATTGGATGAAAACTGACTTTTTCTGGTCCTGTGGCCACTGCTGAGTTTTCCAAATTTGCTGGCATATTGAGAGGAACACTTTGACAGCATCATCTTTTAGGATTTGAAATAGCTCAACTGGAATTTCATCACTTCCACTCACTTTGTTCATAGTGATGTTTCCTAAGGCCCATTTGACTTCACATTCCAGGATGTCTGGCTCTAGGTGAGTGATCACACCATCGTGATTATCTGGGTCATGAAGATCTTTTTTGTGTAGTTTTTGACATATATCCCCTTGTTTTTGGATTTCCTTCCCGTTTAGGTCACCACAGAGTACTGAGAAGAGTTCCCTGTGCTATACACAATAAGTTCTCATTAGTTATCTGTTTTAAACTTAGTAGGAAAAATGTATACATAACCCCAATTTCCCTTTCAAACTACCACTCTTTCAGTTACTGAAGAATACACCCCAAATTAGTGTTTATTGATTATACATTCTACAAGTTTATTCATAATAGGTTATCAATTAAATTACATCTTCCCTAAATTCATAGGTAGGAATTCTAATCCGCAGTACCTCAGACTGTGACTGAATTTGAAGAGAAGACATTTAAAGTGATAATTAAAGTTTAGTGGAAAAGACCTTGATGCTGGGAAAGATAGAAGGCAGGAGGAAAAGGGGACAACAGTATGAGATGTTTGGATGGCATCACTGACTCAATGAGCATAAGTTTGAGCAGTCTCTGGGAGATGGTGAAGGACAGGGAAGCCTGGCTTGCTGCAGTCCATAGGGTCACAAAGAGTCAGATATGACTGAGTGCGTGAACAACTATAACCAAGGTTAAGTTAGGCCTTTAGACCGGGCCCTAGTCCAATATGACTTTTGCCTTTGTAGGGAGAGAACATTTAAGTAAATGGAGAGCTTGAACATCAAGAACAGCTTGATTGACTGGTTTGACTGCTTGCTGTCCAAGGGACTCTCAAGAATTTTCTCCAACACCACATTTTGAAAGCATCAATTTTACAGTGCTCAGCCTTCTTTATGGCCCACTTTTCACATCTGTATATGACTCCTGGAAAAACCATAGCTTTGACTACATGAACCTTTGTCAACAAAGTGATGTCTCTGCTTTTTTAATATGCTGTCTAGGTTTATCATACTTTCTTCCAAGGAGCAAGTGCCTTTTAATTTCATGGCTACAGCTGCCAGCCACAGAAATTTTGAAACCCAAGAAAATAAAGTCTATCAGTTTCCCCATCTATTCACCAAGAAGTGATAGGACCAGATGCCATGTTCTTAGTTTTTGAGTGTTGAACTTTAAGCCAGCTTTTTTCATTCTCCTCTTTCACGTGCATCAATAGGTTCTTTAGTTCCTCTTTCCTTCCTGACATTGGGTGGTGTCATATGCATATCTGAGGTTATTGATACTTCTCCTGGTAGCCTTGATTCCAGCTGGAGCTTCATCCAGCCCAGCATTTCACATGATGTACTCTGCATGTAAGTTAAATAAGCAGGATGACAATATACAGCCTTGACCTACTCCTTTCCCAATTGGGAACCAGTCTGTTGTTCTGTGTCTGGTTTTGTTACTTCTTGACCTGCATGGCGGTTTCTCAGGAGAAGGATAAGGTGATCTTGTATTCTCATCTCTTTACAAATTTTCCAATTTGTTGTGATCCATACATTCGAAGGCTTCAGCATAGTCAATGAAGCAGATGTTTTTCTGGAACTATCTTGCTTTTTCCATGATCCAGTGGATGCTGGCAATTTGATCTCTGGTTCCCCTGCCTTTTCTAAATCCAACTTGTCCATCTGGAAGTTCCTAGTTCACGTACTGTTGAAGCCTAACTTGAAAGGTTTTGTATATCACCTTACTAGCATATAAAATGAATGCAATTTTGTGGTAGTTTGAACATTCTTTGGCATTCCCTTTCTTTGGGATTGGGGTGAAAACTGACTTTTTCCAATCCTGTGGCTACTGCTGAGTTTTCCAAATTTGCTGGCATATTGAGTGAAGCAGTTTAGCTGCATCATTTTTTAGGATTTGGAATAGCTCAATTGGAATTCCATCACCTCCACTAGCTTTGTTTGTAGTAATGCTTCCTAAGGCCCACTTGACTTCATACTCCAGGATGTCTGGCCTAGGTGAGTGATCACACCATCATGGTTATTCAGGTCATTAAAACCTTTTCTGTACAGTTCTTCTGTGTGTTACTGCCACCTCTTCTTAATATCTTCTGCTTCTGTTAGGTCCATATCATTTCTGTCCTTTATTGTGCCCGTCTTTACATGAAATGTTCCCTTGGTACCTCTAATTTTCTTGAAGAAATTTCTAGTCTTTCCCATTCTATTGTTTCTCTCTGTTTCTTTGCACTGATCACTTAGGAAGTCTTTCTTAGCTCTCCTTGCAATTCTTTGGAACTCTGCATTCAGATGAGTATATCTTTCTTTTTCTCTTTTGCTTTTGGCTTCTCTTCTTTTCTCACCTATTTGTAAGGTCTCCTCAAACAACCATTTTTCATTTCTTCTTGGGAATTCTTTTGATTACTGCCTCCTGTACAATGTTAAGAACTTACATCAGTAGTTCTTCAGGCACTCTTGTCTATCAGATCTGATCCCTTGAATCTACTTGTCACCTCCACTGTATAATCATAAGGGACTTGATATAGGTCATACCTGAATGTCCAAGTGGTTTTCCCTACTTTCTTCAATTTGAGCCTGAATCTTGCAATAAGTAGTTCATGATCTGAGCCACAGTCAGCTCCCAATCTTGTTTTTGCTTACTGGATAGAGCTTCTCCATCTTTGGCTGCAAAGAATATAATCAGTCTGATTTTGGTATTGACCATCTGGTGATTTCCATGTGTAGAGTCATCTCTTATATTTTTGGAAGAGGGTGTTTGCTATCTATGACCAGTGTTTTTTCCTGGCAAAACTCTCTTAGCCTTTTTCCTGCTTCATTCTGTACTCCAAGGCCAAACTTGCCTGTTACTTGAGGTATTTCTTGACTTCCTACTTTTGCATTCCAGTCCACTATGATGATGAAAAGGATATCTTTTATTTTTCTTTTGGTGTTACTTGTAGAAAATAAAAATCCAGTCCCTTTATTTCATTTTATATCAGAGATTTAAAAAAATCATTTCAGTGCCTAGAAGGTAATCAGAAATAAGTCATAAATAAGTAGTCTTGCTAGACAATCTTAAAATGATAGCAAATTTCACAAAGTGTGGATTAAGAGGATAATAAAACAAAGCCTTGAATTAACCCAACATTCTAGGTTTTCCAATGGCCTTGGCTCAATAATAACAAACAATTGTCTTTAAATCTCAGTGGTCTTAAGAAAGCGACTAAAATGTCATATAGGCGTGGCTTTAGATAGGTTATTTAACTGTACCATGACTCATTTTTCTCAGGCTCAAAACTTTAGTGTACTCTACTCAGTTCTCTGTGGTTACCTAACTAGGAAGGGAGTGTATAAAGAAGGGATATATATGTATGTGTAACTTACTGACTTTGCTACACAGGAGAAACCAACACAACATTGTAAAGCAACTGTGTTCCAAAAAAATTGTGTTTTAAATTGATGAAATAAAACTACTTACCTCATAACGTTGTACTGTATATGAAACTTTAATTCACATAAAGCACTTAGTGTTTGCCACAAAGTAAATAACAAAACCCATTAGATACTGAATTTTCAAAAATAACAAATATCACTTTTGTTTCTGAAATTTTTTTTATTTTTTGCAAATGCACATGGCAGAATATTTTCAGTGAACTAAAGTATTCCCTGAAATCTAATCAGTGAATAAAATTATCACAAATAATATTAGTAAGACCAATAAAATAAAGTAAAATAAAAGCACCAAGATAAAAAAAATCTAAAAAAAAAAGAATGAACAAAATCCTATATGAAGTAACATGGGAGAAGAGAAAGTATTTCTTCCTATATATATATATGATATATAAATAATTTACAAAAACAGAACAATAATGATTATTCACATATCAGGCCAAAAGACTTCATCTTAATCTTGTACATTTTCTGAAAAGATACTATATATAATTTCAAATATTCAAATTAACACACTATCAAGCAAAAGTCACAGTTTATTGGATAAGATTCTCTTTGTCAAACATTGACTATTTAAGCTCAGTTTCACAAACAGCCCACATTTTTTTGAGATGTACTATATGTGTCAGGACTTGAGGTAGGTAGGCGAGGAAAATTATGTCTAAATAAAATGTCAACATTTGTTTTTTATGAACTGACATTTCTTGTATAACTTAAGTTTTTTTCTGTGACTTTTAAAATTGTTTTTGGCTATAAAAATATAGCCTTTCCAGGATTATTCCAACTGCCATTACATTAGTTGTTTCACAATTTAACATCTGGATCAAACTTCCCTTCCCTTGGATCGTTTTTCCCTTTTATAATTATTATTTTATTAATATTTATTAGGGTATGGTTGCCTCGTAGTTTTGTGTTACTTTCTGCTGTATAGCAAGGTGAATCAGCCCCATGTGTACATATAGTCTGTCTTTTTAGGATTTCCTTCCCTTAGGTCACCATAGAGCACTGAATATAGTTCCCTGTGCTATACAGTAGGCTCTCATTATTTATCTGTTTTTTACATAGTAGTGTATATATGTCAATCTGAATCTTCCAGTTCATCCCAGGCCTCTCTTTCCTCCCTACCTTCCCCCCACCTCTTGGTGTCCATGTTTTCCCTCTACATCTATGTCTCCATTTCTGCTTTGAAATTAGTTCATCTGAGTCATTTTTCTAGATTCCACATATAAGTGATATTATTCAGTATTTGTTTTTCTCTTTTTTACTCCACTCTGTATGACAGTCTGTAGGTCCATCCATATCTCTGCCAATGGCACAATAACATTATTTTTTAAGGCTGAGTAATATTTCATTGTATATCTGTATCACATCTTTATCCATTCCTCTGTTGATTGACATTTAGATTGCTTTAGTTCTGGATTTTGTAAATAGTGCTACCACGAATGTTGGAGTGCATGTATCTTTTGAAATTATAATGTTCTCCGAGTATATGCCCAGAGGGTTTCCCTGGTAGCTCAGCTGGTAAAGAACCCAATTCAGTTCCTTTGTCGGGAAAATCCACTGGAGAAGGGATAGGTTACCCATTCCAGTATTCTTGGAATTCCCTGGCGGCTCAGACAGTAAAGAATCCACTTACAATGCAGGAGACGTGGGTTTGATCCCTGGGTGGGGAAGATCCCCTGGAGAAGGGAATGGCTACTCACTCCAGTATTCTGGTCTGGAGAATTCCATGGACAGAGGAGTGTGGCAGGCTACAGTCCATGGTATTACAAAGAGTTGGACACAAGTAAGCAATGTTCACTCATTCACTCATAGACCCACTTAGTTCTTTTTTTTTTTTTTTTTCTTAAGGAAGCTCCATATTGTTCTCATAGTGGCTGTATCAACTCACATTCCCACCAAGAGTTCAGGAAAGTTCCCTTTTCTCCACACCCTCTCCAGCATTTATTGCATGTAGATTTTTTGATGATGGACATGCTGACCAGAGTCAGAAAACATCCTCTCCTCCTCTTAAATATTGTTGTTATTTCAAAAACTCAAGTCTTAGAATAGTCTCTTCTCTCCTTGCAGAATTACCCAGTCTCACAACCTGAATGCTAATCTTCATATGGCTGCTTACAAAGTTTAAATATCTGCCTTTTATTCCAACTGATTTATAAGTTGCACCACCCAGCTTTCTACTTGGTAGCTAACTAATGATCCCTTAAAACTCAATATGTCACAAATGAAAAGCATTTCTTTCCTCAATAAACACTCCCCTCCTCTTATTTCTCTTTCTGTTGGCTGCATCCCCATTCTTCCAGTCACCTCATTCTGAAACCACAAAGTAATCTTTTAGTCATTATTTTCCTCTAGTCTTTATATATATTGTTTCTGAAATCTACATCTCAGTTCCATTTTTCTACTTTGACTTCATTTTTATGATTATACATTAGGATTTTATCTCCTTACAGTCAGACTACTGAAAGGGCCTCTTACACTGATACCTTAGTTTCTAGGCTCTGATATTTTCAACACATCCTCCTTGTTATTGCCAGAATAATCAGACTATTTAGTTATGTCACTTACTTCTTCAAAATTTACAAAGCCCCTTTGTTTCTTAAATTTAAAATTTATTAATTTTTAATAAAAGATGTATATTTAAGGTATACAGCATATTGATTTGATATACAAATACACAGTGGAATGATTACTACAGTCAAACTAATTGACTTATCCATCTCATCTCATAGTTAATATTTGTGTGGGTGGAAAGCACCTGAAACCTACAATCTTGGCAAATTTCCAATATTCAGTACAGTATCATTACCGTTAACCATGCTATGTTAGAGATCTAGGTTTATTCATCCTCCATGATTTTGTACCCTTCAATCAACCTCTCCCCATTTTCTGTACCCTATGTACCCTTATAATGACCTTTTACTTTCTGCTTCTATGTATTCAGCTTTTCTAGATTTCACATAGAATAAGGTAATGAACTAGTTTTCTTTCTGTATCTGACTGTAAACTTAGGATTATGTCATTCATTTTTATATGTACTTTAAGAACATGAGATTAGTACTTCAAAGAGATACCAGCACACACCTACATTTATTGCAGCATTGTTCATAACAGCCAAGATGTGGAAATAACATAAGTGCTCTCCATGGATGAATGGATAAAAATTGTGGTATAGACATAACTATAGGTATAATAGATTAGTTCAGTGCAGTTCAGTCACTCAGTCGTGTCCGACTCTTTGCGACCCCATGAACTGCAGGACATCAGGCCTCCCTGTTCATCACCAATGCCAAGAACCTACCCAAACTCATATCCATTGAGTCGGTGATGCCATCCAACCATCTCATTCCCTGTTGTCTCCTTCTCCCCCTGCCCTCTTTCCCAGCCTCAGGGTCTTTTCAAATGAGTCAGCTCTTCACATCAGGTGGCCAAACAATTCGAGTTTCAGCTTCAACATCAGTCCTGCCAAAGAACACCAAGGACTGATATCCTTTAGGATGGACTGGTTTGATATCCTTGTAGTCCAAGGAACTCTCAAGACTCTTCAACATCACAGTTCAAAAGTCTCAATACTTCAGTGCTCAGCTTTATTTATGGTTCAACTCTCACATCCATACATGACTACTGGAAAAACCATAGCCTTGACTAGATGGACCTTTGTTGGCAAAGTAATGTCTCTGCTTTTTAATATGCTGTCTAGGTTGATCATAACTTTCCTTCCAAGGAGTAAGTATCTTTTAATTTCACGGCTGCAAACACCATCTGCAGTGATTTTGGAACCCAGAAAAATAAAGTCAGCCACTGTTTCCCCATCTATTTGCCATGAAGTGGTGGGGCTGGATGCCATGATCTTAGTTTTCTGAATGTTGAGCTTTAAGCCAACTTTTTCACTCTCCTCTTTCATTTTCATCAAGAGGCTCTTTAGTTCTTCTTCACTTTCTGCCATAAGGGTGGTGTCATCTGCATATCTGAGGTTATTGATATTACTCTTGGCAATTTTGATTCCACCTGGTGCTTCATGCAGCCCAGCATTTCTCTTGATGTACTCTGCATATAAGTTAAGCAGGGTGATACAGTCTTTATGTACTCCTTTTCCTATTTTGAACCAGTCTGTTGTTCCATGTCCAGTTCTAACTGTTGCTTCCTGATCTGCATACAGGTTTCTCAAGAGGCAGGTCAGGTGGTCTGGTATTCCCATTTCTTTCAGAATTTTCCAGTTTGTTTTGATCCACACAGTCAAAGGCTTTGGCATAGTCAGTAAAGCAGAAATAGATGTTTTTCTGGAATGGAACTCTCTTGCTTTTTCGATGATTGAACAGATGTTGGAAATTTGATCTCTGGTTCCTCTGCCTTTTCTAAATCCAGCTTGAAAATCTGGAATTTCACAGTTCACATACTGTTCAAGCCTGGCTTGGAGAATTTAGAGCTTTATTTTGCTAGTGTGTGAGATGAGTGCAGTTGTACAGTAGTTTGAGCATTCTTTGGCATTGCCCTTCATTGGGATTGGAATGAAAACTGACTTTTTCTGGTCCTGTGGCCACTGCTCAGTTTTCCAAATTGCTGGCATATTGAGTGCAGCCCTTTCAAAGCATCATCTTTCAGGATTTGAAATAGCTCAACTGGAATTCCATCACCTCCACTCACTTTGTTCATAGTGATGCTTCCTTAGGCCCACTTGACTTTGCATCCCAGGATGTCTGGCTCTAGGTGAGTGATCACACCATCATGATTATCTGGGTTGTGAAGATCTTTTTTGTACAGTTCTTTTGTGTATTCTTGCCACCTCTTCTTAGTATCTTCTGCTTCTGTCAGGTCCATACCATTTCTGTCCTTTATTGATCCCATCTTTTCATGAAATGTTCCCTTTGTATCTCTATTTCCTGAAGAGATCTCTAGTCTTTCCCATTCTATTGTTTTCCTCTGTTTCTTTGCACTGATGGCTGAGGATGGCTTTCTTTTCTCTCCTGGCTGTTATTTGGAACTCTGCATTCAAATGGGTATATCTTCCCTTTTCTCCTTTACTTTTGGCTTCTCTTCTTTTCACAGTTATTTGTAAGGCCTCCTGAGACAGGCATTTTGCTTTTTTGCATTTCTTTTTATCAGCGTGCTCTTGATCCCTGTCTCCTGTACAATGCCATGAACCTCTGTCCATTGTTTATCAGGTACTCTATTAAATCTAGTCCCTTAAATCTATTTCCCACTTCCACTGTATAATCATAAGAGACTTGATTTAGTCATACCAGAATGGTCTAGTGGTTTTCCCCACTTCCTTCAATTTAATCCTGAATTTGGCAAGAAGGAGTTCATGATCTGAGTCACAGTCAGCTCCCAGTCTTGTTTGTGCTCACTGTATAGAACTTTTCCATCTTTACCTGCAAAGAATTTAATTAATCTGATTTCGGTGTTGGTCACATGGTGATGTTCATGTTTAGAGTCTTCTCTTGTGTTGTCGGAAGAGAGTGTTTACTATGACCAGTGCGTTCTCTTGGCAAAACTCTATTAACTTTTGCCCTGCTTCATTCTGTACTCCAAGGCCAAATTTGCCTGTTACTTGAGGTATTCCTTGACCTCCTACTTTTACCTTGCAGTCCCCTATAATGAAAAGGACATCTTTTTTGGGTGTTAGTTCTAAAAGGTCATGTAGGTCTTCATAGAACCATTCAGCTTCAGCTTTTTCAGTGTTACTGGTCAGGGCATAGACTTGGATTACCGTGATATTGAATGGTTTGCCTTGGAAAATAACAGAGATCATTCTGTCATTTTTGAAATTGCATCCAAGTACTGCATTTTCCAGTGGTCATGTATAGATGTGAGAGTGGGACTGTGAAGAAAGCTGAGCACCGAAGAATTGATGCTTGGAACTGTGGTGTTGGAGAAGACTCTTGAGAGTCCCTTGGACTGCAAGGAGATCCAACCAGTCCATCCTGAAGGAGATAAGTCCTGGGTGTTCATTGGAAGGACTGATGCTGAAGCTGAAACTCCAGTACTTTGGCCACCTCATGTGAAGAGTTGACTCACTGGAAAAGACCCTGATGCTGGGAGGGGTTGGGGGCAGGAGGAGAAGGGGACGACAGAAGATGAGATGGCTGGATGGCATCACTGACTCGATGGATGTGTTGTTGAGTAACTCTGGGAGTTGGTGATGGACAGAGAGACCTGCCGTGCTGCAAGTCATGGGGCCTCAAAGAGTCGGACACGACTCAGCAACTGAACTGAACTGCATTTTGGACTCTTTTGTTGACTATGATGGCTACTCCATTTCTTCTAAGGGATTCTTGCCCACAGTAGTAGATATAATGATCATCTGAGTTAAATTCACCCATTTCAGTCAATTTTACTTTGCTGATTCCTAGAATGTTGACATTCATTCTTGCCATCTCCTGTTTGACCACTTCCAATTTGCCTTAATTCATGGACCTAACATTCCAGGTTCCTATGCAATATTGCTCTTTACAGTATCAGACCTTGCTTCTATCACCAGTCACATCCACAACTGGGTGGTGTTTTTGTTTGGCTCCATCTCTTCATTCTTTCTGGAGTTATTTCTCCACTGATATCCAGTAGCATATTGGGCACCTACCAACCTGGAGAGTTCCTCTTTCAATATCCTATCTTTTTGCCTTTTCATACTGTTCATGGGGTTCTCAAGGCAAGAATACTAAAGTGGTTTGCCATTCCCTTCTCCAGTGGACCACATTCTGTCAGAACTCTCCACCATGACCCGTCCATCCTGGGTGGCCCCACACGGCATGGCCTAGTTTCATTGAGTTAGACAAGACTGTGGTCCATGTGATCAGATTGGCTAGTTGTCTGTGATTGTGGTTTTGGACTGTCTGCCCTCTGATGCTCTCTCTCAGCGCCTACCATCGTACTCGGGTTTCTCTTAACTTGGACATGGGGTATCTCTTCATGGCTGCTCCAGCAACACGCAGCTGCTCCTCCTTACTTTGGATGTGAGGTATCTCCTCTCGGCTTCCACTCCTGATCTTGGATGTGGGGTATCTCCTCTCTGCCGCTCGCCGCTCCTGCGAGCGGCAATGTCTATTATTTATAGACATATATGTCTATAATAGCCATAGACATATATTAATAGATACAAATATTTTGTATCTATTTTTTATATTTTATATATTTGTATCTATTTTATATTTTGTATCTATTAATAGATACAAATATTTTGTGTGCTCAGTCATTCAGTGGTGTCTGACTCTTAGTGACCATATGGACTGTAGCCTTCCAGGCTCCTCTGCCCATAGGATTTCCCAGGCAAGAATACTGGAGTGGGTTGCCATTTCCTTCTCCAGGGGATCTTCCATACCCAAAATTGAACCCACATCTTTTGTGTCTCCTGCATTGGCAACCAGATTCTTTACCACTAAAGCCACTTTGGAAGCCCAATTAAAAATATCACTCTACATTAAAAAAGAAGATCCTGTCATTTTTAACAACATGAATGTTTCCTCTTTCTGAACTTTAAAAATCTCACATCATCTTGATTACCTGTTTTGTATTCTCATATATGCTTCTACTTACATTCACGCATTCTTGATTTCATGTCTATGGTCTTATGGTTGGCCTTAGCCTGTAATGATTTCCCATTTTTTTCTATCCAAATCCTACTGATTCTTGAAGCCTGTAATGGTTTCCCATTTGGTTCTATCCAAATCCTACTAATTCTTTAAGATCTACCTTCTAATATTTCCATTTGGGGATGTAATGCATTGACTTTTCTTTCCTCTAACCTTCACCACACTTGATGATTGCATCCAGTGGGTAGGCTCTAAACTCTTGAAATTTTTGTTGCTGCATGGTACACTGAGTGCAGAATATGAAGCTGGGAAGAAACTGTGACCATACCAGATATTTTATTTTATAATTAAGAACCCTGGATTTTAATGCATTTAATATTCAAAAGTTTCTTGAACCTAGGATAAGTGCTACATCATTCCTCTGTATTCTAACACCCTCCCCCCCATGCATTTAGTATGGCACTGAGATTCCATTACACACTAGTTAATTCTTGCATCTAACCTGATAATATGACTTAAGTTATATCTTAGAAGCTGAATTTTAAGCATTTTGATGATAGAATTGGTCATGTTCTGTAATACTTCTTTACTCTAAGATATATCTGTTTGAGATAGGTTATATGAGTTACTAATATTTATTGAAATCATGTAATTTTTCTCTTATATAAAATATACATGTATGTATATACACATGCATATGAGTATATATTTCAGACATACATATTCTCCCATATTATTGTGTGAACACTAGTCATTTATATGACTGGTAAGTGGTGAAGCCATGTTTAAGACAGGTCAGATATCAAGTACTCCCCAGATAAGTTCCATGTTATAGTTCCACTTATATACTCAAAAACAGTGACTAAATACATGCCTTTTAATTATGTTGATTACATAGCTTGGAGAAAGCATGGAGGTTCTAGAAAAGCATCTGCTTCATTGATTACACTAAAACCTTTGACTGTGTGAATTAAAACAAACTGAAAAATTCTTAGAGAGATGGGAATACCAGACCACCTTACTTGCCTCCTGAGAAATCTGTATGTGGATCAGTTAGAACCAGGCATGGAAAAACTGACTGGTTTAAAACTGGAAAAGGAGTATACAATAAGGTTGTGTATTGTCACGCTGCTTATTGAACTTATATGCAGAGTATATCATGTGAAATTCTGGATGGGATGACTCATAAGCTGAAATCAAGATTGCCTGGAGAAATATCAACAACCTCAGATATGCAGATGATACCATTCTAATGACAGAAAGCCAAGAGGAACTAAAGAATGTCTTGATGAAGGTGAAAGAGGAGAGTTAAAAAGCTGGCTTACAGCATGTATACTATCTATGGTGAAACAGATCACCAGCCCAGGTGGGATGCATGAGACAAGTGCTCCAGCCTGGTGCACTGGGAAGACCCAGAGGAATCGGGTGGAGAGGGAGGTGGGAGGGGGGATCGGGATTGGGAATACATGTAAATCCATGGCTGATTCATATCAATGTATGACAAAACCCACTGGAAAAAAAAAAAGACAAAAAAAAAAAAAGCTGGCTTAAAACTCAACATTCAGCAAACTAAGATCATGGCACCTAGTTGTATCATTTCATGAAAAATAGAAGGAAAAAATGTAAACAGTGACATTTTATTTTCTTGAACTCCAAAATCACTGCAGATGGTGACTACAGCCATGGAATTAAAAACAAAAACAAAAAACAAAATACAAAAACAAAACTTCCTCCTTGGAAGTAAGCCATGACAAGCCTAGTCAGTGTATTAAAAAGCAGAGACATCATTTTTATGACAAAGATCCATATAGTCAAAGCTATGCTTTTTCCAATAGTCATGTGCAGATGTGAAAGTTGGACCATGAAGAAGGTTGAGAGCTGAAGAACTGATGTTTTTGAATTGTAGTGCTGGAGAAGGCTCATGAGAGTCCCTTGGACAGCAAGGAGATCAAACCAATCAATACCCTAAAGGAAATCAACCCTGAATATTCATTGGAAGGACTGTTGCTGAAGCTCCAATACTTTGGCCACATGATGCAAAGAGCCACCTCAATGGAGAAGCTCCTGATGCTAGGATCGATTGAGGGCGGGAAAAGTGGGTGACAAAGGATGAGATGGTTGGATCGCATCATTGACACAATGGACAAGAGTTTGACCAAACTGTGGATATAGTGAAGTACAGGGAAGCCTGGCATGCTGCAGTCTGTGGGATCGCAGAGAGTCAGATATGACTTAGTGACTGAACAGCAACAAATATAGCTTGTATTTAAGTTGTTTACAATAACAAATAATATATTTTTTATATATTTGTGATAAATAATATAATTGGATCCATTCTATATGAAAGTGTTTCTAATGAATTCCAGGAAATAAAGTATGTATTGAGAAAATACTAATTAACTACTATTTATGAGCCAGGTGCTAAGCTTACACTAAGAAATACAATGATTCTCAAATGGTGTATTTAGAGGAATGTGGCATCTTCCCTCCTTGACACAAAGCACATAGAATATTTTTGCTACTGAGGTGACAGCTCTTTAAAGACAGGTACATTAACCAAGTGGATTCTAAGACAAAATTACCTCAACTTTGTATGACAGTATGGGCATACTCTTGATACAAACAGGTGAGCTGCTATATTGCCAAAATGATAGGAGACTTTTCTACTGAAAAGAAAAGAACAAAGAAGATAGAAAGGAAAGGGGAAAATACCCTTTATCTGTAGCTCTAATGTCCTAAATCCTAGTGAGAGACCCATTGATTTTTATGACTTAGCTCTTAGTGTAAAAAAAACCCCAATATGATTTGCATGTTAATTTGAATGCTTTTGTATAATTTATGCTGCTGCTGCTGCTAAGTCGCTTCATCCGTGTTCGACCCTATGCAGCCCCATAGACGGCGGCCCACCAGGCTCCTCCGTCCATGGGATTTTCCAGGCAAGAGTACTGGAGTGGGTTGCCAGTGCCTTCTCCAGGTATAATTTATATCTGTTATCAAATTTGCTGGTAGCTGATACATTTCTGTAATTTCCTTGAATGTCAGTCCTATGTTCTCTGATGTGTATAGGCAAGTTGACTAGATTGGAATGAGTGAGAGATTATGTTCCTGTCTCTTTCACTTTGAAATTTTGTTCTTTTACTGAAATCCCATATCAAATGCTAAGTAGTTTCACAGATAATTTATAACAGCTGTCACTAACATGATGTTTACTCTGTGCCAGGCACTGTCCTACAAAATTTATTCTGTAATTTTTTAAATAGCATTAAACCCTACAATATATATGCTTATATTATTTTTATTTTTCACCTGAGTTTAATTAGCTGATCAAAGATGACTTAGCCAGGAAATGGCAGTGCTAATATTTGAATACGTTCAGTTTGGCTTTTACATTTTTGTTCCTAATCACCATGTTATACTCACTCTTAGGAGTTTGATAAAGAGTGAAGATATATATGTTCTTGATTACTTATGTTATTTTCTACATCATGATATTTGAAGTTGATGCTAAATACATTCTGATAACATGGCTCACTGATATTTTTATTCATGTGATAGAAAATGCAAATGACTGGAGAATTATTTAAAGATAGGCTAGGACAAATAAGGAGCTAAACAATTGCCAGTGAATGCTGCAATTAAAATGTAATATGAATACATTTTTGAAAAGCAAATTTGACAACTTTGCTTCACAGGATTGAAAGGGAGACTGAAGAAAATTTGATCATTAGTAAGATATATTTATCTTCTTTATAGTTTTTCCTTTAGTCATGTAGGTTTCTCTATCAGATTCATTGTTAAGTCTCTTTATCTATCACTCTTTTTATTTCCTCATGGAAAGACTCTTTTCTTTTGATTATAGAAGTTATTTACTTGTTTATTCTTTCCATTCTTAAAAATACCAGTGAGAATCAAGCTAAGTGTTAAAATTCATGTATTTGGTGAGCAAATGTTTAAGCTGAAACTTGAAAGATTCTGAAAACTTGAAAAATTGAAAACTTGAAAAAACTTGAAACTTGAAAAATTCTGAAACAGAATTTCCTAAGTAAAGTGAGATGAAAGGGTAACAGGTATTTTAGGTTGTAGAAACAGAATGTATTACTATCCAGAGATGAGAATAAGTCATATTTGGAGGGTAGAGTTAGACGTGGAGTTAGATGAGATAGGACATAATCATGACTGCTGGGCCCTGAAAGCTTTTGTTGAGGGAGTTGCACTTAGTCTTAAATACAATGGAAAGCTGTTGAATGAATTTGAGAGGAGAGTTGTCTAGTGACACATACAATAATGGTTATTCCAGGTTCATCATAGAAAATGATTTCAAGTGAGCAAAATATGAACTTAGCAAGCTTAGTAAGGAGGATTTCCTAGAAGTCTATTTTAAGTGATGATCTAGACGGTGCTTTGGCATTTAGAATAAAGAGCAACACAATTTTTAGAGTTACAACAGAGTAGGACAGATTAAGACTTGATAATGGATTGAATTTGTCAGTTTGGGAGAGGAAAGTGGTCATTGTGGCACTCTGACTTAGTCACTGCGCATTGGTGGCACAATACATTGAAACAAGGAATACCGAAGGGAAAGCAGGTTTGAAAATGTTGAATGTGAGATTCTTGTGGAGATGTCCAACATACAATGTGGTGAGCAGAGCTGGTAATTAGTGGGTAGGTCTGTGTTGATATGTAGATCTCTGAATATAATCCATGATAATGCTAGCAAATATGGTTACCCAAGGAGAGAGTTCCAGCAAAGAGGACAAGGTTAAACCTCTAAAGAAACTGATTTTAAGAGAGAAAGCACTGAACAAGTATTTTCTTAAATGGTGGAAAAGAGCAGCCACTGTGGGGAGATTAAAACCATTAAAAGAACAGAATCCAAAAAAAAAAAAAAAAAAAGAATAGAAAGTTAAGACGTTAAATGTATTGCCTCCAGAGAAGAAAAAATATACACATATTTGGTTGATTTAGTAATGTTAACTAGATGTATCCTCTGTTTATATTATCTTATATAGAAAAAATTCCTGTGTATTTTTGGTGCTCTAATAAAAGAAGAAATGAGAGGCTTTTTGTTTCATTTTGGTTATTGTTTTGTTTCTTGCTCTGTATCTAATAGAAACAAAACCAACTCCTGCTACTTCTTTTGAAAGCAAATATATTTACAACTTGAATTTTGAAATGCCCAACGAAATTTTAGAAAATTAAAAGGAGAAGTTGAGAAGAATGTCTGAACCCCTTTCCCTTTATGGGTTCAATGTATAACTGTTTTATCTAGCATAGGATCAAAGATTTCAATTTTTCAGCTGAGCATTATCACCTATAGGAAATTTTGCTTGAATTCTTAAGTTTGGCTAGATTTCCAACTTTACCTCCCTCATAGCAACCTGTGCTGCAGTCTTTTAAAATCATCTTCTTCTTCTTTTTTTTTTTTTTTTCCTTTTTGCCAGGCATTAAAGTTATGAGGCATAGAGTGCCAGTAAATGTGGAACTAAAGTTTCATTTATAAATTTTAAAATTGTGGTTGGCTATGTCCTCCTCTGATAGCTAAGGTAACCTTTTATTTTACTCAATAAGAATTCTGTCATAAATAAACAATTTTAATTAAAAAACAAGAATTTTCTTCATTATTTACATGCAGGTTATTATGGCAAGAAGCAGGCCATGTAGATTTCATCTGGTGAGCCCTTTCCATTCGTTTGGAGCAATGTCAGGAATTATTTGGAATTGTTCCTCTTGGTAATTAAAAAGTAATTTCAACTGCAATTCTTGATTTTTTTATTTTTGATCCATGAGTATAGAATTTTTGTGAGTTTCTTCTTAGAGAAAAATTCTTACAGATCTAAGGTTTGTTTGTTCCTTTCTCTCTTGTATAAGGGTAGAGTTTTCTCGGTAGTTGAAAGTTGTGAGTGCCATGACAGAAAACTGACTCTTCCTTTTCTATACCTTTATCATCATGGTTACTTCCTTCTAAAGTGTTCACACATTTATTCATGTTTCCAGAACTTCTCTATGACCCTTTCATTTTAATTAAGAAAGAAAATGGAAGCAATCTTATATGAAAGTTTATGTATTTTTTAATGGAATTTGATATAATAAAGCAATATATTTTACAAATCTTGCAAATCATTTATATGGGTTAAATTCAAAGACTCTTTCTAGTCTGTCCAGATAGCCTATGCTTGTAGTATGTTTAACTATTTGACCATAGTAAATTACTTGTTTAGCCCTAAATTTGAAGAGTTTGTAATTATAAAATTGTATCATGCTATAGTATATTTTATTGAGTCTTATATGATAGATATATAAAAATTTATAGTTATAAAAAATAAAATGTGTCATTAAAACTTGACTGGGGATTTCCCTAGTGATCCAGTGGTTAAGACTCCACACTTTCACTGCAGGGGACATGTGTCCTATCCCTGGTTAAGAAATTAAAGATCCTACATGACAAGAAATAGGGGAAAAAAGACAAATAAAAAAATTGATTAGTATTTATTTCTAGTGTCTTGAAGTCATTAACCCAAGAGGACATGAAAAAAATAAACTTAAGGCCACACTCTGTATTTTTAAGATTAAGTGTTGTTGTTTTTTTTTTAATCTCAATTTTGAGATAATTATTCTTGCCTGGAAAATCCCATGGAGGAGGAGCCTGGTAGGCTGCAGTCCATGAGGTTGCGCGAAGAGTCGGACACGACTGAGTGACTTCACTTTCACTTGTCACTTTCATGCATTGGAGAGGGAAGTGGCAACCCACTCCAGTGTCCTTGCCTGGAGAATCCCAGGGACGGGGGAGCCTGGTGGGCTGCCATCTATGGGGTCGCACAGAGTCGGACACGACTGAAGCGACTCAGCAGCAGCAGCAACAGGAGTTCCAATGGTAGCAATTTGTATAACTGTGTGGTGAAAATTGAAAGTTAAGTCGCTTAGTCGTGTCTGACTCTTTGCGACCCCATGGACTGTAGCCCACCAGGCTCCTCCGTCCATGGGATTCTCCAGGCAAGAATACTGGAGTGGGTTGCCATTCTCTTTTCCAGGGGATCTTCCTGATCCAAGGATCGAACCCAGGTCTCCCGCACTGCGGGCAGACGCTTTAACCTCTGAGCCACCAGAGAAGTTGACATGGATGTAATCCCTCAAAAGCACTCAAAATTCTTCAGTTTCACATGCAACATTTTGAGTATGTTTTTGTATTTTGTACACATGTAATTCAGTGTAGTTTTATCATGTGTGTAGATTGTGTGACCAGTAGCACAATTAAGATACAGATTATTTCTATCACAAGGATTCCTCATGCTACTCTCAGTCACGACCTATTTCCCTCCTTCCTTTCCAAGCCCTGAAGTTTCAATTTTGAAAGTGGCAATTTTAAATCCTACTGCTTCTTTTAGTTTCCTTTTTTTAAGTTAAAATGCTCTTATTGGCTGAAAAGGGGTAAAGTTATACTGACCAGTTTTGTCCCTTTTTCTTATCAAGAACTGTCTTGATGAATATCTGGCATTTACAAATATTTCATTTAATCATACTGATAATATGAATATAGAAATAAGAGTATATTCTTTATGAGGAGGGAATGTGGAGCAATAATAAGAATATATAGTAATAATAACCTAATATACTTGGATTTAACATGTGCTTGGGGAAATATACATTTCTTCTGCAATTCCTGAAATGAGGGAGTAAAGACTTGCTGATTGACAGTTTAGAAACTCTTCTAGGAATGTCAAGAAAAAAGTGAAGCAGCCATCATGAAATACATGAAATACATCAAGAAATACTCAATACATATTTCTGATGGTAGTATATGTGAGTTTAATCACTTTGGATAGCACTTTGGTAATACACAGTCAAGCATTAAAGTTTGATTTGGTGTTTCCTACTCTGAAAATATATTTTGAGAAAATTATCTTTAGATGTTTGTTTTCATCTTGTCATTTCTGAACTCATGTTGCATAAGAAAACTACATAAGAGACCAAGAGAGGCAAGTAGATAAATTGTGGAACATTTATTCGAAGCAATTTTATTTTAACAAATAAAAATACTCTTCATACTGAATTTGTAACAACATTGAAATATTTAGTTTGTCATGTTTTATGAAAAAATCAATATTTAAATTGCTGTGTATCAAAATATGCACACAGACAATGGGAAGACATCCATGACTATGTTAGCAGTTTTATGTTTGAGTAATGTTGTTGATCTTCTTTTCCAAAATTCTTTTGAAAAGCCTATGATGCTTTCATCTTTAATTAGTTTTTAATCCAAAAGGAGTGAGTGAATACAAGCAAAATGTGCTGAAATATTAAAAAAAGTTAAAAAAAAATGTTCTCTGTGACTCTCCCGTTTCCATCACTGCCTCATTAAAAAAAAGGACTATCACTTTTAACTAGTATGCATTTCTTCTGATACTTTCTATATATTTCTACCAAAAAGTTACACAAATTGTTCTTTAACTTCCAGTTAGAGGAGATGAAAAAGTTTACTTCCTTCCATCACTGTCTACCTTCTAGCCATACACCCAAAATAGTTCAATCACAACTTCTAGCAGTGCTTGTATGTCCTTTGTAAATATTGTATATGCCTTTGTGAATACCTTCTCACTGTGAACCCAAGAAGTATACTAGGATTAAATTTCTTTTCTTGTGCAGCTTTGTGTTGTTTTTGGCATGGATAATTCTCTCTTTTGTCTGCTTAGTTTTATTTAAACCCATTATTAAGTTATCCCTGTCTAATAACACTGGAAAATCTACCTCATATCTAATTTCACATCCCAAACTTTAAGAAATCATCCAATGTGTGGTCTTTTCTGAAACAGTAGGCGCCTAAATGCCTTTGCTGCCATTTGGAATGTTCTGTGTAGTGCTACTGTTTGCCTGTCATCTGAGACTTCTCTTGCTTTTACTTTGAAAATCAATCTAATAAATTTCTTCAATTTTATCTTCAAACACCTTCACTGATTCTTTTCAGCATTTAAATAATTACTGTAAATGGTGTGTGTGTGTGTGTGTGTGTGTGTGTGTCCATGTGACTCAGCCTCATTCTGTTCTTCCTACTATGTAGCATCTTGTTCTTAATTTCCTATTCATTATTAAATGAATGATAACTCCTTCTGCTCATTACACTTCCTCTGCTTTTCTAAGTCTCTTTAATTCTCCTTGTTGGGCTCTTTGCCCTTCATGTTGGAAGTTCTTTACAAGTATCTGATGATGCTTCTTTATGTATTACATCTGAATGAAGCCTTTAAGAGTCGACTGGAATATCTTGTAGAAAAACGTTACTCAGTCAGCCTTCACCTGCCAGCCTCACCATAATCCTGTTTATATTAGTAGATGTTGAGTTGGTTCTTTTTCCTGGGTTCTTGTATTGTCACAGCAAAGAATTGAAGTGAAAAACCAGGATAGCTCAAGCAGGCATGATTTATTGAGCAGGCAGTAAGTGGTGCACTCTGCAGACATGAGAATGGATCAACCCCCAAAGGAGTGGTTGCCTCCCAGTTTGGCTTCCCTTTTTGAATCCTTTGTTTTCTCCCCTGGGTGGGCAATGGGGCCTGGCTGATTCAGCCCTATGCAAATAGGGCATATGCCCAAGAGCAATTGTGGAAGGGTGCATCTTGGGTGCATTTTCCTGCCTGAAGTCTTCACTCAGGTGCATGGTTTTCTCTCTCTGTCTCTCGCTCTTTTTTTTTTTTTTCTTTTCTTTGTTCACCCTCTGTGTGTAATCTCCTAGCTGTCACTTCCTCTGACTGCCGTTATGGAGCCCTTTTTCCCTACTCTAACTGCCTAACAACCGGCCAGGTCAGCATATTTGTTTCAAAATTAAGGTGAGTTAAAAAGGGGGAAAAAAAAAGAAAAATGTAAGTAAAGGAGACTATCCAGGGAATTAAGTAGTATGATTTTTTCCCCTTTCCCCATTTTCTGAAAAGCTGACTTCAGTAGTCAACAGAATATTAATATAGGGTTGAATATGTAATTTTAATTTCTAAGCTGTCTAAGTAGGTTTTTATCAGTTTTGGGGATTTCATGTGGGATTTTGAACAACTGGGAGGCCTCCAGTTTTACATTCAAAGAGGAATTGTGTTCTTTCTTCTGAGGCACACTGCTTCTCTAGGCCAGTTAAGTTTTTCCAGAGAATGATGGTATTGTCACCTACCTGGGATAGAAATGCCTGCAACCTAGAATTCAGGGATTGGATGGGATGCTTTCATGGTATGGGCATATTTTCATTTGGCACATTATTCCAATCTTTATCTGTGACAAGTTTCCCAAGTTCTGATTTAGAGACTATACTTGTTTCCTTCAAAATAGAATAGAATCAATTAGAGTCAGACTTCAAGTTCTAACTTATCTTTAAACGGAGGTGAATACAATTCTCATGTGTTTCAGTCCTTTCATTCTTCACCCACACTCACCTTTTGTTACATGTTTTTCCAACTTTGAAGGGCTACATGAGTTTATTAACCTACTGCACAGAATTATGTTCTTCTGCAGACATGAACATAATCTTCCTCATTTCTACAACATTATTTATTCTTCCAATTATTTTCAGTCTTCATACATGGTAAAGTAGACTTAAAATTGTCTCTTAGTTTCATCAGAGTTGTTTTTTTTTATATATATATTTAAGATGACTTTTAAAAGAGGGGAAATATATGAAATACAGCTACTCACATCAATACTGTGCATTTTTTTAAAGCATTAATGTTGAGCAAAAGCTGCAGAAAAGCATGTGGTTCCAATTATATAAAAGCAAATTGAATAAAAAATGAACACCATATTGTTTAAAGACATATGCATGTGCTATAATTTTAAGGGAAAACCTGAGAGTGATTACCATATCATGCAGAATAGTGAATGTATTGGAGTTAAAGAAGGAATAAAGGTAAAAAAAAATTACTCAGAGATTATCGCACATATTGGCAAATTATAGCTATCCAGTCTTCTATGTATATAATAGATTTTGTATTTTGTATTTACAAAGGTTTTGTGTTTGTAATAAAGTTTAAAATTAAAAAAAAATAAAAGAAGGGGAATCATAATGTCTTTATCTCACCAAATTAATACAGGAAATTTGTATTGCTCTTATTTTTATTCATTAACAATTTTTTTTCCTAGTTCTTCCCTCTGCCCACCCCCCTCCCCACTAGAAACAAACTCATCTCTGTATTTATAACTCTGTTTTTGTTTTGCTATGTTTCTTCCTCTGCTTTGATTTTTAGATTCCACTCACATGTAAATTCATCAATATTTGTCTTTCTCTTTCACTTATCACAATATCCTCTAGGTCCATCCATGTCACAAATGGCAAGATTCCATTCTTTTTTTTTTAATGACTGGGTAGTATTTCATTGCATATATTTGCCACATCTTCTTTATCCATTCATCTCACTTGAATTGCTTCTGTATCTTGGCTATTATAAATAACACAGCAATGAACAGAGAATGTATATATGTTTTCTAATTAACATTTTTGGCTTTTTCATGTAAATATCCAGGAATGGAATTGCTGGATCATTTTGTAGTTTATTTTTAATTTTTGAGTAGTCTCCGTGATGTTTGCTATAGTGGCTGCACCAGTTTACCTTCCCACCAACAGTGCACAAGGATGCCCTTTGCTCCACATCCTCAACAACACTTTTTATTTGTTGTCTTTTTGATAACAGCCATTCTGATAGAGGTGAGATGATATCTTATTGTTACTTTGACTAACAATTCCCTGATGATAACTGATGTTGAGAACATTTTCATGTGCCTGTTGCCCATCTGAACATCTTCCATGGAAAAATGTATATTCAGATCCACTGCCCATTTTTAACTCGACTCTTTGTGTGTGTGTGTGTTTTAATGTTGAGTTCTTTGTATATTTTCAGTATTAGCCACTTTTCAGATATATCATTTGCAAATAGTCTCTCCCATTCAGTAGGTGGCCGTTTCATGTTGTGGATAGTTTCCTTTGCTGTTGGAAAGTTTTTGCTTTGGTTCCCCTTGCGTGAGGCAACTTATCCAAAAAGTATTACTGAGATTGATTTCAAATAGAATACTGTCTCTGTTTTCTTTTACAAATTTCATTTCCAGACCTATATTTAAATCTGTATTTTTAATTTATTTTTTGTGCACGGTGTAAGAGAGTAGTCCAGTATGCTTCTTTTGCATGGTATCTTTCCAGTTTTCCCACCACCACTTACTGACGTGGCTGCCCTTTTTCTTATTGATATCCTCACCTCCAGTATCATAGATTTATTAGCCATGTAAGGATGGGTTCATTTCTGGCCTTTCTATTCTGTCCCATTGATTTGTGTGTCTGTTTCTGTGCCAAGATTGTACTGTTTTATGTTTGTTTGTTTTTGATTGTACTGTTTTGAATACCTTAGCTTTATAGAATAGTTTCAAATCTGGGAATATGATTCCTCCAGGTTTGTTTTTCTTTTTCAGGACTGTTTTGGCTGTTTAGTTCATTTGTATTTCCCTATAAATTTTAGAATCATTCATTCTAGTTCTGTGAAAACTACCATTGTTGTTTTGATAGGAATTGCATTTAATCTGTAGATTGCCTTCGGTAATATAGTATTTTAACATTATTAATTCTTCCAATCCATGAACACAGTATATTTTTCAATCTGTTTGTGTTGTCTTCAATTTCTTTCATTAGTGTCTTATAGTTTTCTGAGTATAGCCCTTTTACCTCCCTAGGTTGGTTTATTCCTAGGTTTTTTTTTTTTCATTGATGTAATTATAAATGGAATTTTTTTCACTTTCTGATAGTTTGTTGTTATATAAAAATGCAATGGGTTTCTGTATATTATATCCTGCAACCTTACTGAATTCATTGATGAGCTGTATTGCTTTTAAATTAATTGATAATTTTTGGAGGAATTTTTAAACTGGTAAGATAAAAATATAGAAGAATTAAGATCACTGGAATATTCAAAATTACTTTTTCTGAGAGTGGAGAATAGTAATAAAGCATGTTTAAGGTTGGAATAATTTTGAAAGGGATAAGAAGGAGGTATAGCATCAGACACAAATAGATATCAAAGAAATAAATATGAGGCTGTAGAATGAGGAAAATTTCATTTGGTTTTGAAATTTGGATTACAAATTGTAAAGACCTCAGGAAGGTTCCTCAGAAAGATGATTCTGATCAGTGAAATGTGAAAGAAAAGTTAATATATATGAATACATGTATCACATATCCATACAGACACACATTTTATACATTTAATGTAAGGTGACTGTGATGGATAATTTGATGTGTCAACTTGACAAGGCCATCATACCCAGTTTTTAGTCAACCACCAGTCTAGATGTTGCTGTCATGGTATTTTTTTCAGATGTTATTAACATTTAAATCAGTAGCCTTTGAATAAAGCAGATTACCCTCCATAATCTGGGTAGCCTATTTCCAATCAACTGAAGGCAAGAAGAATCTCTGCCAGCAGAGTATCTTCAGACTCCAGCTCCAATATTAATCCTTCCCTGTGTTTCCAGTCCTACAGATTTTGGTCTTGCCAATCCCCACAATGGTTTGTGTAAAAATAAAATAAATCCCTCTCTTAACATATTTACACATTGTATTGGTTCTGTTTTTCTTAAGAAACTTAAATAATATAAAGACTACTGGGACTTTTTATAAGAAGTCCTCCCCCACCCCCTGCATTTTTTTTTCTTTCTTTTCTTTTTTTTAATAGTAGGAAAAGTTAGAGTCTCTACAAAAATCAGTCCATGTGTTACTCCAGATTCTTATGTGGCTTTAGTAGAAATTTGTTGTGGTATTAGCTAACGGCCACTGCTGTTCCTACAGATTCCTAGGCCTCATGGGTGGCAAAGATGGTTGAATAACTACAAACTGAAGTATCTATGAATTGGCAGATTGTGCAGTAGGCTCTGGCTTCTGCATCAGTCACCTGAGGGGGTCCTGGTGACGGGACCTTGTGGAAGTGCATGGCTGGTAATGCCAGCTGTCATCAAATAGGGTAGGAGGGGGAAGGAAGAAGGAGACTGTGGTTAGAAATGAGACATACGTTCCTCTACCACTTACTACCCCCGTGGGATGGTGTCAGGCACAATAGTTCAATGGGCAACTATGAAGTTGCCCTATGAAACTGAGCTTATTTGGAAACTGTGGCTAGCTTAGAAAAGTACTTGCTCTAATTTTCCCTCACTTTATGTCCTTTTTATCTCTCACTTTTGTATCTTTGTGATTATAACACTCAATTAACTCTTAGCACCTATGCTTTTGTCCCACATCAATTTATTTTGTATGGGACTCAGGCTTGGAAAGAGATTCTGGGAATTGAACAGTATTTTGTCTTAGTAAATCACAATTCTACACTTTAGTAAGAAATAAAGGTGTATCTGCTGCATCCTTATAAATGCCATAAATGTTAAAGTATATAAGTGACAATTACAGCAGGTTGGCAGGGTCAAATGAGTATAATGATATAATGAATTCAAGAATAAAATGTGTCATTTATTATTAGGAAAATACAAATAAAAAGGTGTTGTTTGAACTACAATTTTTTTGAACCAAAACTATCAAGTAATGTATATATCTTGGATGATGCATTCCTAAAGGTAATGAAATATGCAGTTATGGAAAAATTAATTTAAAAGTGTTTCTTTCACATTTGTCTTAAATTTGATATCCTAGCTGAAAGTTAAGTATAGAAATGCAATTCAAATTCCACTACTGCATTCTCCAGAAAAATTAGCAGACTTCTTTTGTGCATGTTGCTTTATAGTTGGTAGTGTGTGTAACCTTTTGTTAGCATTGACTATACTAGAAAACAGTATTTATTGCCAAATATTAGTGACAATTCCAAGAATAATTGGGTTATCCCTGGGATTGAATAATTCTAATTTTCAAACCCATGCTCTGATTTGTAAGGGTTACTTACATTAAAATATGAAGATGTAAGAAAAAAATGATTTTGATGGGAAAAGTCACTTTCAGAATTAAATCTCTAATAACATGCATTATGGTATCCCTGACCCAGCCTGTTACAAGGTCTTCTCTTTATCTTCCTATTCCAGTCTCTCCATCCTTTCATAATGCTTCTCTGAATCATCTTGAGTCTTTTATAGCTTAAAAGGCTACTTTCTAGAAACACTTTTTTCCTACCTTTAATCCAAACTGAGGTTTACCCATTTGGTTCCTCTGTTCAAAGTAGCTAACTTCTCTGTATAATAGCTAGAACTTCTCAATTTTAAAATTTATTTGCTGAGTAAACAGAGGCTCAGAGAAGAGGTGATGCCCTCCTCCTGGGCTTTAATCCACCTGAGTGGTAGGATTAAAAATAAATTTATGATCTTAGTTTAACATTTGAGGGCCAGGATCTTTGGAGGTCCAGAAACACATCTTATGAGCTGTGATTTTTTTTTTTTTTTTACTGGCATAACTGTACATCTTCATTGAACACAATGTATCATTCTACATAATCCATGTTTATTATGAAAAGATCATTTTTTAGATATAATTGAAATCATTATTCTACTTATGGGTTTCCCTGGTGGTGCAACTGGTAAAGAAACCTCCTGCGAAGTGGGAGACCTGGGTTCGATCTCTGAGTGGGGAAGATCCCCTGGGGGAGGGAATGGCTACTCACTCCAGTATTCTGACCTGAAGAATTTCGTGGACTATCCATGGGGTCACAAAGAGTTGGGCATGATTGAGCGACTTTCACTTTCACTATTCTACTTATGCACCATTTCTTATATAACTCTTTTTCTTTCCCATTTTTATTTCTCTTAACCATACACCCCCCTTAGCATGATTATTTTTGTTCCACAAAACAATTACCTCTAAAGATTGTTCTGAAAATATATTTAAAGAGCATGTGCTTTGAGGCTACAGAGAGACCATGGTACAAAGTATAAAGAGAAAAAAGGCATAGGCAGGGTTAGATTGGGGAAATCTTGAGCAGCAGTAAGAAATTCTGATTTTTTTTTCCCCCATAGATAACAGAAGGAGGGAAAATTTAGGCTTTTGAGGAAAATGTGATATAATTATATCTGAACTTGAGAAACTAACCTGGTATCCATGCAGTGGACAAGAGTAGACCGAGCATAGCCATAGCATGACTGAATGAGAAACAGTTCAGGCAGTGGACAAGGGAATGTTTGAACTGGAAACAGGAGATGAGAATGTCCTATGGGATATGACCTCCACATTTCCTCTTAACAGAAAATAATTCAGTGTTCAGAGAAAGTCTCAACTCTCATGGTTGTGTTTATTAAACCAAACTGTGAGATTGGCAACGTTTGTTTCTTAAGTTTTCTGTAGGGCTGCCCATCATCCCTTGTTTCTTTGATAAGGACCCTTATTTTCCATACTATTAAATCCTGACCTCAAAAGCTTATGATAAGCTTAATTCATAAAAAATACACAAATAACAAATAATGTTCATTTTATCACACTTTCCAGGACTTTGAAACTTAAGAAGGAATATTTCTGAATTGTTCATGAGTTGTGGGGGTCTTAGGCATCATGCAGCATGTGAGGGGATTTTTGATAGTATCAGTTCAGTTCAGTTCAGTCGCTCAGTCGTGTCAGACTCTTTGCGACCCCGTGAATCGCAGCACACCAGGCCTCCCTGTCCATCACTAACTCCCGGAGTTTACTGAAACTCATGCCCATCAAGTCAGTGATGCCATCCAGCCATCTCATCCTCTGTTGTCCCCTTCTCCTCCCACCTACAATCTTGCCCAGCACCAGGGTCCTTTCTAAGTAGTCAGTTCTTCACATCAGGTGGCCAAAGTATTGGAGTTTCAGCTTCAACATCAGTCCGTCCAGTGAACACCCAGGACTGATCTCCTTTAGGATGGACTGGTTTGGATCTCCTTGCAGTCCAAGGGACTCTCAAGAGTCTTCTCAACACCACAGTTCAAAAGCATCAACTATTCAGCCCTCAGCTTTCTTTATAGTCCAACTCTCACATCCATACATGACTACTGGAAAAACCATAGCCTTGACTAGATAGACCTTTGTTGGCAGAGTAACATCTCTGGTTTTTAATATGCTATCTAGGTTGGTCATAACTTTCCTTCCAAGGGGTAAGTGTCTTTTAATTTCATGACTACAGTCACCATCTGCAGTGATTTTGGAGCCCAGAAAAATGAAGCCTGCCACTGTTTCCACTCTTTCCCCATTTATTTGCCATGAAGTCATGGGACAAGATGCCATGATCTTAGTTTTCTGAATGTTGAGTTTTAAGCCAACTTTTTCACTCTCCTCTTTTGCTTTCATCAAAAGGTTCTTTAGTTCTTCTTTACTTTCTGCCATAAGGCTGGTGTCATCTGCATGTCTGAGGTTATTGATATTTCTCCCGGCAATCTTGATTCCAGCTTGTGATTCATTCAGCCCAGTGTTTCTTAGTAGGTTACAAAAGAAGGACAGCCAAATTAATCAACTGATTCCTGGGACAGGGATGAAAGTGAAAGTGAAAGCCTTTCAGTCATGTCAGACTCTTTGAGACCGCATGGACTATACAGTCCATGGAATTCTCCAGGCCAGAATACTGGAGTGGGTAGCCTTTCCCTTCTCCAGGGGATCTTCCCAACCCAGGGATCGAACCCAGGTCTCCCACATTGCAGGCGGATTCTTTACCAGCTGAGCCACCAGGGAAGCCCAAGGATATTGGAGTGGGTAGCCTAGCCTTTCTCCAGTGGATCTTCCCAACCCAGGAATTGAACCAGAGTCTCCTGTATTGGAGGCAGATTTTTTTACCAACTGAGCTATCAGGGAAGCCCAAGGGATGGGGGCAGAGACTTACATATAAAATTATTGATAATTTATTTATGATTAGACAAAAATCCCCAAGTTATAAACAGTGGCAACTTGCAAATTTCCAGGGTTATTTTCTAGTAGTATCATGTCACTTTGTATCTTATAGTAAAATACCCTACCCCTTTACCCTTCCTTGCTTTTCTTCAGAATACTTCTCATTGTTTAAAATATATCTTTTTATTTCATTATTACTTGCTTTCCCAGTTCTGCCATGATTTCCACAGAAAGGAGAGGGTTACGTCTTACTCTCCAGTATATTTCTTATGCCTAAAACAAAGTCTGACACTTAGTCAACATTTGATATTTCTTGGAAGAGTGTTGCAAAACTGGAAACATGCAGAAAATATTCCAATAGTTTAATTATTGAAAGCTCACAACTTTTGAAAACTATTATGACATATACCAGAGGTTAGTAAATTTAAAATGAAAAGTATATTTTCATTCAACTGTTTAAAATATGAAATCTGCAAATATGACATAGTAATTATGAGTTACAACTACCCAGGGGGGAGGGAAAGGACCCCTACTGGGTTCAGAGAGAGCTGAATTACATTCATAAAGGAAATCAGAATGAATTTTGTTAATATAAAGCAAGCTTGATTAAGTCAGTAAGATAGGAAGATCGCCTCCCTACCATCTTTGGGAGCTACCTGCTGTGTATACTAAAGTTAAAAAGTAATTTTCTCTGAGTTTCAATTTCTTTATTCTAAGAATGGAATTAAAAGTCCTGTTTTGCCTAACTCACAAGGATAAAGATACTGCAATACTTAAATATGATAATATATTAACAAGATGAAAAGGTTATACATAATATATTTGAAGTTTTTCAGCTTAAAAGATCTAAAAGCTATTTTATTTGAATAATCAAAAATAACCAAATACATAAAAGTTTTTGAAATATTAAGTTCAATAGAAATTACATCAGTAGGTTTGGGGGTGGAAGAAGACTGAAAACACCTGCCTTTATTAGCAACTTTTATGTTCTGCAGCTGGACTTGTTTGCACTTTCAGTCTTATTTCCCCTTAACTTCACTGAAGGAATTAGAGAGCTTTATATTTAATCAAACTTATCAACCAAGGCAAAATAGATACTGAAACAAAAGCTAAAAGGATTATATAAAACAATGTTATTTGTATGAAAACTTTTTGGACTTTTTGTCCTTACAGAGAGTTAAACCATGCACTGGCACAGTTTTACAGAATAATTTCCAAAGTTGATTACCATGCATGTTCTTTTTCTTTAGAATTATGGTGAGTTTGCTAAGGACTGTTAAACATGCTCTAAGATTTTTTAAAATTTTGGGAGAAAAAAAGAAACATTGAGGTAAACAAATTTTCCAGACCATTTTTTTTCTTTCTCTTTCCTCTTCTTTCTCCCTTTTTTCCTTCTACGTCTTCCTCTTTTCTGATAAACTACCACTATAAATATTTAGGTATGCATATCCATGGCATTGTGTGTCTTAGAGGACATATTATATCTTACATATGTAGGACAATTTATGTCATAACATTTCCTTAAAGTGTTTGTGATGTGCTTAGAACAGGACTTGTTTATCTTGTAGATTTTAAAAACCTATGATTCCCCAAAATTGTACCTGAAACTTTCCTAATATATGGTATAATTGAAAATGTGTAAACCATTGCTGTTCTTTAATAGTATCTCTCTTTGTTTTATTTATTTGCTTTATACTAAGAGTTATTCATAGCTAATTATGTACCAGTCACCATTCTAAGAGTACGTTTCTGTTAATATGCATAACAAACCTTTTTTTCCCCTGCTTTTTTAGATATATAATTAACATGTAATATTGTAATTGAAGAAAGTAGGGAAAACCACTAGACCATTCAGGTATGATCTAAAACAAATCCCTTATGATTATACAGTGGGAGTGAGAAATAGATTTAAGGGACTGTATCTGATAGACATAGTGCCTGATGAACTATGGACAGAGGTTCGTAACATTGTACAGGAGACAGGGATCAAGACCATCACCATGGAAAAGAAATGCAAAAAAGCAAAATGACTGTCTGAGGAGGCCTTACAAATAGCTGTGAAAAGAAGAGAAGCAAAAAGCAAAGGAAAAAAGGAAAGATATTCCCATTTGAATGCAGAGTTCCAAAGAATAGCAAGGAGAGATAAGAAAGCCTTCCTCAGTGATCATTGCAAAGAAATAGAGGAAAACAACAGAATGGGAAAGACTAGAGATCTCTTCAAAAAAATTAGAGATACCAAGGGAGCATTTCATGCAAAGATGGGTTCAATAAAGGGCAAAAATGGTATGGACCTAACAGAAGCAGAAGATATTAAGAAGAGGTGGCAAGAATACACAGAAGAACTGTACAAAAAAGATCTTTACAACCTGGATAATCATGATGGTGTGATCACTCACCTAAAGCCAGACATCCTTGAATGTTAAGTCAAGTGGGCCTTAGAAAGCATCACTACGAACAAAGCTAGTAGAGGTAATGGAATTCCAGTGGAGCTATTTCAAATATCTGAAAGATGATGTGGTGAAAGTGCTGCACTCAATATACCAGCAAATTTGGAAAACTCAACAGTGGCTACAGGACTGGAAAAGGTCAGTTTTCATTCCAATCCCAAAGAAAGGCAATCTCAAAGACTGATCAAACTACCACACAACTGCACTCATCTCACACGCTAGTAAATTAATGATCAAAATTTTCCAAGCCAGGCTTCAGCAATACGTGAACCATGGAATTCCAGATGTTCAAGCTGGATTTAGAAAAGGCAGAGGAACCAGAGATCAAATTGCCAACATCTACTGGATCATCAAAAAAGCAAGAGAGTTCCAGAAAAACATTTATTTCTGCTATATTGACTATACCAAAGCCTTGACTGTGTGGATCACAATAAACTGTGGAAAATTCTGAAAGAGATAGGAATACCAGACTACCTGACCTGCCTCTTGAGAAACCTATATGTGGGTCAGGAAGCAACAGTTAGAAGTGGACATGGAACAACAGACTGGTTCCAAATAGGAAAAGGAGTACGTCTAGGCTGTATATTGTCACCCTGCTTATTTAACTTATATGCAGAGTACATCATGAGAAACACTGGGCTGGAAGAAGCACAAGCTGGAATCAAGATTGCCGGGAGACATATCCATAACCTCACATGTGCAGATGACACCACCCTTATGGCAGAAAATGAACAGGAACTAAAAAGCCTCTTGATGAAAGTGAAAGATGAGAGTGAAAAGTTGGCTTAAAGCTCAACATTGAGAAAACTAAGATCATGGCATCTGGTCCCACCACTTCGTGGCAAATAGATGGGGAAACAGTGGCTGACTTTATTTTTGGGGGCTCCAAAATCACTGCAGATGGTGTTTGCAGCCATGAAATTAAAAGACGCTGACCCCTTGGAAGGAAAGTTATGACCAACCTAGATAGCCTATTAAAAAGCAGGGACATTACTTTGCCAACAAAGGTTCGTCTGGTCAAGGCTATGGTTTTTCCAGTGGTCATGTATGGATGTGAGAGTTGGACTATGAAGAAAGCTGAGCGCAGAATTGAGGCTTTTGAGCTGTGGTGTTGGAGAAGACTCTTGAGAATCCCTTGGACTGCAAGGTGATCCAACCAGTCCATCCTAAAGGAGATAAAATAAATAAACAAAATAAATAAATTTAGAAAAGAATAGAGCAGGTTACCATTTCCTGCTCCAGACTATATTCCTGATCCAGGGATCTAACCCAGTTCTCCTGTGCCTCCTACATTGTCAGGCAGATGTTTATCACTGTGCCATTTGAGAAGCCCCATACATTAGAGTCCCCAGAACTTATTCATTTTAAACTAGACATTTATTCTCTTTGACAAATGTCTCCCATTTTCTCCATTCTCCAGAGTCTGGTAACCATCATTCTAGTCTCCATTACTCTGAGTTCAGTTTTTTTAGATTTCGCATATAAGGGATATCATGTAATAATTGTTCTTCTCTGTCTTGTTTACTTCTTGCATTGCAGTTCTTACTGTAGATATATTGCTATCCCATATACACAAAAAATAAACTGAGTCACCAAGATATAGTTATTAATGATCACAAAGAAATTTTATCTTAAAATAATGTTAAGCATTTATTAACTTTAATATATTGTTTTATTCTATAAGCAAAAACTATTAAATCAAGGATAAAATTAATGACCATGCAAAATTGGTGTCAGGACAAGGACTGGTTTATTCGTGGTACCAGCTAGCCAATAATTATAGCATTTGAAATTACGTATTTATGTCTATGTCCCTATCTGTCTGTCCTTCTATCTATCTGCTTTTGAGTCAGATTGTGAATTTACATATTGAACAGTCCAGTGGGAAATATATTTAATTCTTCTAAATTGCAGTTTCTTCATTTGCAAAAATAGAAAGTAGAGGAAAATGAAGAATCAGAAATAGGATGGAAGAGATGAAGATGGAAAAGAAAAGCATTATAGGATGTGCCATAAAGTGGTCATTCTCAGCTGGAGTTGATTTTTCTCCCCAGAGAACATTTGACAGTGACTGGACACATTTTTGGTTATCACAACTCGTGTAGGGGGTGTAGTACTGGTGTCTAGTGAGTAGATCTAAGGATGATGTTAAACATTCAACAAGTCACAGGACAACACCCTACAACAAAGAATTATCTTGTTTAACATGTGAATAATATCGAGGTTAAGAAACTCTAACTTAGACAAAAATGTTATGGGGATTATAAGTTAACACATTAAAAAAAAATTTAGTGGCATATTGGAGCCACCCCATACCAGCTTGTGAGAATAGATTTTTTCACATATCTGACTGACTTCTATTGACCGATAATTTATTGTTAGGTTGAAGTTGGTCATACTGGAGGTGTTTATGCCAAAACAGTGCACAAACTGCAAATCAAGGCCCTCTGCTGATCTAGCCCTGTTCCCAGAGAACTAGTGGTTAGGCATTTACCAGTCACCAAAGCTTAGATATAATGCTAGTTAGCGTACTGTAACCACAATGTAAATGTTAGCTATTATTACTATTAAGCCCTCTCAGTTCATCTGGGAAAACCTCTCTAGATTTTATTCTTATCTTTCTCCATTCTATATTAACTGTTCAGTTTCCATTTCTCCTTAAGACCTTCCAAAGTGCCACCACTTTTCAACCACTTCCTCCTTTCTTTTTCACTTTTCAGTCATTTTAATTATTATATAACACAAATCTAATCATGCTACTTCCATATTTAATATTTCACAATGCCTTGTTATTTCTTATGGTATAAATCTGAACCATTTCATATAGCATTATGGGCCTTTTAAGCCTCATTCCAGTATACTCTGGAAGTCCCAGAGTCTCTACTTAATGTAGATATATGTCCTGTACATATTGCTCTTACTGCTCTTATAACATTATACTCTCCCACCTTCCTGTCAAACTACATTTGTTAGGAAAAGCAAACTTTGTCATAATTTTAATGTTACTTTTTTTTTTTCACATATGCCTAGACCTTAGCTTCAAAATAAAAAGCTAATGATTTGACTGTTTTTATATTGACAAGTCATATTTTATTAAAAAAAAAAAAAGTGAGCATAGAATTTCCCAAATACCTCCCAAATAAAAAGGAAGGTCACAACAGTTAATATGTTATGATTTGGTCGCATGGTAGGTAGCCATTTGAACATCTTTATGTTCTAAATTCTACAATGTGAATATCTCTGCTAAATTTGTATTTAAATTATATATTTTCAAACTATCCTATACATTACAGAAGCCCAATAAATGTTAAGTACAACAATTGGCATAGAAAGAAAAGTATTGGACAATTTGTCCACATGAAGCTCAAATCATTTGGAACAAATTTTCTTTAAACTACAGCATTATTATAAAGTCTAAATACTTAACAAGCATCTACTAACATACAATTTATTGTGAGCAACATTAAACAGAAAACAAAGGAAAACATGTCCACCATGACTTTATAAATATTTATGCATTATGAATTCCTAACCATATACTTAAGAATATAAAAACATAGACTTTTAAAAAGTATTTTTCACAGCAGAATTTTACTACTTAAAATTGCTATAATAAAGCTAAGCAGAGGAAGCCATGGGCAGCATTTATAGTACATACAACATGCTCTTCTCTAAAATATGTTTTGATTTAACCTTTTTAGTCAAGCATATCAAAATTCGAGGCACAACAGGAATCTGTGCTCTGACTGGTAACATAAATGTAAGAACTTATGTAGTGGCTATCACATGAGAAAGAAATAAAAAGACTTGCACTAGCACCTATCAGAAACTTATGACTTTCAATCATCAAACATTTAATTGAGCCTCATAAAATGCCAGAGTGGAAAAATGAATAACACATGGCCTCTGTCCTTGTAGCTCAGTCGGTAAAGAATCTGCCTGCAATGCAGGAGACCTGGGTTTGATCCCTGGGTCAGGAAGATCCCCGGAGAAAGAAATGGCAACCCACTCCAGTATCCTTGCCTGGAAAATCTCATGGACAGAAGTGCCTGTTGGGCTGCAGTCCATGGGGTCGCAGAGTCCAGCAAGACTGGGCAACTAACACTTACTCTGCCCTTGAGGATATCACAGGCTACAAAAAGTTGTCGTGTATACCAGAAGATTAAAAACCAGATTGGAAATTTACAGGGGAGAAAACATAAAATGACCAAGAAGATATAAAGTTAGGAGAAAATAAAAGAGTAGTGAGCTACTATGTCACATTCATTAAATTATGAAAAACTAAAACCGAGCAACACTGAATGATGACAAACATATGGAGTCATAGAAACTTTCACATGTTGTTTGTTGCATAAAATTTAGACATCACCTTGGAAAACAGTATATGAAAATTAAGGTAAAATACGCATGTCCCAGATCCTAACAATTTCACTTCCTGGTATGAAGCCTAGAGAAAGTAACTCACACATATGCACAAAAATATTTGGAGGAACATTGTAACAGTATAAAAAGTAATAATCGATGTCCCAAATCTTGATTATCAGAATAAAAATTAAATGAGTTACATCTAAACCATGCAAAGATACCAAAGATTTCCTGTTAAACACATACATCACAAATGTATTGAAACTCTTTTCCAAAAAAGTCAGTCATAGAGAATACACAAACACATGTACATACATGCATAAGGAGAATATAAAGCTTGAAGACATCTGAATAATATATATATTATGTATTATTATATCTCTATATACTTATAAAAATATAGTAAGACATATAAACTATGTGTAAAAACAAAAAACACCAATATTAAGATGGTTAACTCTAAGTAGAAGGTGGCATATATCATACTGATAATATTTTGTTTCTTACAGTAGCTTTTGTGAGAATAATTCTCTCATATTATTATTTAGGCTTTTTGAATATCAAAAAAATTTGATAGTACTTGTTGAGTGTGAATAATCCACTGGGAGCACAGAGAAAAAAATACCAAATTTGTTTGGAAAATTAAAAGAGAACTTGGCAGAGTACAATTTGGGGAACATATAAAGAAAAGCAATGAGTTTTCTAGAGTGGAAAGGAATGATGTTGAAAAATAAAAGAAGGCAAGGAGAGAGTCTTACAGTGAGCTAAGACTGAGAAGCGTGAAGAATCAAATGTTTAAGAACCAATGGATACAAACTTCATTGGCTTATTTACCTAGAGTCCTGGAATAAGCAGTAGTGGTTAATGATGAACCTGTATAAGAAAGAAAACATTTTGATAGAAACTTCTGGAATATATTTGACCAGATATCTGGGTACCTAGCCAAACTGGCATAGAAAATTAGTCATCACACTCAATAATTCAGCTTTTAGATGAGTAATTACAATTTAAATCATGAAAATTTATTTTAGTACCATATAGACAAAGTCAACTACACAAAAGTTTCCCAGAAAATAACAATGTAGTACTTATCTATGATGGACTTTAAATTTTAATTTTAAAAAACAAATATAGATTTTTAATTTGAGACTTTACTCAGATAAGTTTTATGTCTAAAATTACTATCTGTAATTTCTATAAAATCCAATTTGTAAACATGAGATGTTAATTACACACACTTCAATTTGTAGCATTTGGAATGATAAAATATTCAATCTTCTGACTTTTAATATTATGGCAGCATATAGTCACAATGTAGTGTACTCTATTGTATTGTATAATTGAGGAACTCATTTCTCAAAATGCATAATTTGTGTAAGAATTTTTTCTGTAATTGTGCTCTAGTATCATGTTGAAATGTAAAACAAATGTAACATGGCCAATTTTTGATCTACTTATTTATTTATCATACTGGATCAAATGACTGATTTATATAGTCAACTTTTATAATAGAAAGAAAAATGAGTCAGAGAACTAGGTGTGGATTCTAGCTATGACTATAAAAAACCTATGTGTGAGTTTAAAAGAGTGGTTTAATTTCTTAGAACCTAAATATCCTTATTTGCCCAACTATAGAAATGATTATCCTAAGTATTTTAGTAGACGTATAAACACAAAACATTATGAGGATATTATTTTATTATCAATTAAAATGAGATCATAGAAAACAAAAGATTTATAACCATAGTAGTAAATTATACTTTTGTATATTAACATAATGTCTCTTAAGCTTTTAGTAATTTCCTTTTGCCCTCCCAGCTAATTTGTCACTGCATGCAGGATGGAATTCCATCGTAAAAGAAAAACAAAAAAAAATTGATTCTGACTATAAAATGCATGCACTTTCATGTTTTTATGTCCTGCAGTGTTGCTTTTCAATCCCTGAGGAAAGTCAAAGATAAATTATATTCCATAAAATACTACGGATTTTCAAGAACGTACCATGATGTAAGAGCCAGGTTTTTACCTTTCCCTGACACTATCTATGATGGATATTCTCTTCTTGCCTCTCCAGATGCATTCTTCTTCTCCTCCTGCTGTGTCTCGGAAGTCTACACCATACTGAATGCACCAATAACCTCCCCTACCCTCTGGCAGAACATCAGAGTTAATTTAAGGAAGAGAGTTTGGTCAAGGCATGTAATCTCCATTTCCCTAGAGCTCTCTTGCTGTTGATCAACATTGGTTGGCTGTGTCTATTGTCTGATGTGCACAGGTCTTGGACCTTCATCAACTATCTTTTCCGTATAGTTACTTTTTCTTGTTTCCAAAGGCTATTATCTCCTTGGTACTCTGACCTGGGGCAGCTAATAGTTTACCATTGTTTTTAGTTCTGGGAATAGCAACATCCTTTATTGGTCAAACCAATCAACATTTGAAAATAGTCTCTTTATTTAAGTCCCCGTAATTACTCCATTTGAATGTGCCTTTTTTGCCTGCCAGAACACTGGCATAGTTTCAAATGTTTTAAATATTTATAGACTGTTGCTAGAATATAAAAGGAGAAAAATAAATTATGTGTAACTATATGTTGGAGGACATTACCCAAGTAAATCCAGACTCTTCCTTTTTGCTGAGTTGCATTTCACCCTGGAATTGGACTGCTCCATTCCCTGAATTACCTGGAGAGACCTGAATCCTGATTAAGGCATAAAACACACTGATTAATTGTGTTGCTTGGTAATCATAGGTCTGAGGAGCCTGGAGATGGTTTTTTACAGTGTGGCCAGCATTTTTATTGATAATAGTGAGATTGATGATTTGTACCTGGTATCTGTGAGGTCTCTGGAACAACTTGTCTTTGGGTCTACTAGGTGGAATACACTTACATGACCTTTAGAAACCTCAAGGGAGTCCCCATTCTGGGTTCTGTTACTGAAGTATTTTGTGTGTATACAATGGTTCTGATCTGAGGTAGAAATTATGTTTGATACTGCCTTACAGGTTGACTGTGGCTCACATTTGACTTCTTTGGAGACTTTCCTAAAAAGCATTCATCATCTGTGATATATATCCTTACTTTAATGCTGTTGGTATACTGTATCTTTTCCTGAAATAGACTATACATGTGTTAAGTATTTTATTTTGGGTTGTATTCATCTTCTTTATCAATCAGACCCTTCTAAGTGATACTGTTAATTTAGCTTTGCTTTTTTAAAGTTGCCTGAGAAGTTGGCACCCTTCATTGCATGTATCAGTTCAGTTCAGTTGTTCACTTGTGCCCTACTCTTTGTGATGCCATGGACTGCAACATGCCAAGCCTCCTTGTCCATCACCAACTCCCGGAGTTTACTCAAACTCATGCCCATTGAGTCGGTGATGCCATCCAATCATCTCATCCTCTGTCATCCCCTTCTCCTCCCACCTTCAATCTTTCCCAGCATCAGGGTGTTTTCCACTGAGTCAGTTCTTCGCATCAGGTGGCCAAAGTATTAGAGTTCCAGTTTCAGCATCAGTCCTTCCAATGAATATTCAGGACTGATTTCCTTTAGGATGGACTGGTTGGATCTCCTTGCAGTCCAAGGAACTCAAGGGTCTTCTCCAACATCACAGTTCAAAAGCATCAACTCTTAAGCCCTCAGCTTTCTGTATAGTCCAACTCTCACATCCATACATGACTCCTGGAAAACCATAGCTTTGACTAGACAGACAAAGTAAAGTCTGTTGGCAAAGTAACATCTCTGCTTTTTAATATGCTTGTCTAGGTTGATCATAACTTTTCTCCCAAGGAACAAGCGTCTTTTAATTCCATGGCTGCAGTCACCATCTGCAGTGATTTTGGACCCCCGAAATAAAGTCTGTCACTGTTTCCACTATTTCCCCATCTGTTTGCCATGAAGTGATGGGACCAGATGCCATGATCTTAGTTTTCTGAACGTTGCGTTTTAAGCCAACTTTTTTCACTCTCTTCTTAACTTTCATCAAGAGGCTCTTTAGTTCTGCTTCACTTTCAGACATAAAGGCAGTGTCATCTGCTTATCTGAGGTTGTTGATTTTTTCCCAGCAATTTTGATTCCATCTTGTGCTTCATCAGGTCCGAGCATTTCTCATGATGTATTCTGCATATAAGTTAAATAAGCAGGGTGACAGTCTACATCCTTGACGTACTCCTTTTCCTATTTGGAACCCATCTGTATAGTTCCATGTCCAGTTCTAACTGTTGCTTCCTGACCTGCATACATGTTTCTCAAAAGGTCAGGTGGTCTGGTATTCCCATCTCTTGAAGAATTGTCCACAGTTTGTTGCATCTATAGCATCCAGCATAGTTCACAAGTCATTAAATAGAGATAGTAGCAAGAACTCTTCAGTCAAAAGGGGCCTGAGAAAGTTTTTGTTACATTTTTCTGTGCCAGTATGAGTAACCTTGTGTTTCCGTTGTGCCCAAGAATGGTGTGGATAAAGTGTTAACAGCCAGGTTTAGAGAAATCTTGTGATGGGTAGAAGGAAGCCTGAACAACACTTTATATTGTCCAGCTCTGTGAGACTTTGTGAGGATGGAGATAACTCAGCAGATGCCAGTGGGATAAGGTGACAGTTCCCAAAGAATTTATAATCTCACCCTCCAAGTAATTTACTGCCTAAGCCTCTGATTGTAGAACTCACTCTGGGGTGAAAGAGACATATTTTGACTGGGGAAACACATTATGGATTGAGATTTTAATTATTGACTGGGTAATGCTTCTCTATCATGTAATGTAATGAAGCTCGTTTGTAAATTAAGTTCATTAATAGAAAAGTGAAGTTACATTTGTAATACCTAGAAGTTATAGCCTGAGACTAATATCCATTTGGAATACTGACTTTTCCCTCAGGCCACCCAGAACGCTCATAAATTAACAACCTCCAGAGAATCTTATCCAGTATATTAAACAAATGTTTGTTCAATATGCAGTAGGAAGTGAGTAATATTATGAACAAAATCTGAAAAGAGTCTTGTTGAAAATAACCTGACAATCAAATCATCACAAATAAATGTATAATTTATTACTTAATAAATCATCTGAATTATGGAATGCAAAGAACATGATCCCAAGTTTCTGTTTAAAGTGTGGTCAGGTCTACTACTGGAGGAGTGGGCCAGTGAAGCTCTTTGTTGATAACAGATTTGTATTAAGGTGTAAAAGATCAAGAAAAGATGAATAAGCACATTTGAATGTACTAAGGAAGAATATCTAAGAAGGGAAAATGATAAATGTTCAGTAAGTTAAAAGATGAGTATTCCCAATTATCTCTGAAAACAAATCTTTGATACTATCCCACCTGCAGCTGAGAATCTCTACCCTGAGGGTGTCTGTAAATGTATGTTTCAAAAGCAATTTCAATTACAATGGAATTTCTTTACAAGACTGAAAGAGGCCTTTTTATTAAACTTTGACTTAAGCCAAAGGTTATAAACTCAAGTTCCTCTGTGGCTAAAGAAACGAATGTAAACCATACTAGAAAATAGTTAACTGCAGAACTCACGCTTATCTAGAATGAAGAGTTATTAATAATAGTATTGTTGAGTAATCAACCAAGATAGGAGGATAACAAGCATGGTGTGCTAATTAATGGTGCTAAATGCTACAGCCAAGCAAGGAGGCAGATGATATCATATCCCTTCTTTAATGAAGAGGAAGCTGAATCTAATAACGTTACCTGCTTAGTATTCATCCTGTTTTTGAAAGTACTGATCTTCTACAATGAAACATATGATACTCATACTCATGTTTATATTTATTGTGCTGTGTAAACTCTAAGAGAAGAGAATTTATTTACTTTTACTAAATAGCATACCCGTTTCCTAGGTGGTTTAGTGGTAAAATATCTACCTACCAATACAGGAGATTCAGGAGACACAGGTTTGATCCCTGGTTCATAAAGTTCTCCTGGAGAAGGAAATGGCAACCGACTCCAGTATTCTTGCCTGAAAAGTCCCATGGACGGAGGAGCCTGGCGGGCTACAGTCCATGGGTTCACAAAAGAGTCAGACAAGACTTAACAACTAAACAGAATAAGGAGTGAGTTTGTGTGGCATCCATGTCATTTCTTCCCAGTGTGCAAATAGTGCTTTCTGCTTTTGTGAGAGAAACCTGATTGATGCATGTATACTTCCTCAAGAACTCAACCCATGTGTTCCAAGGGAAAATGATGGATTCTGAACACTCTAATCTAATCCTGGTAAACCCATTCCTCCTGCAAGTATCTGACATACAAGAGGGCAGGCCTAAGCAAATTTGGCCAATTAACCTGAGAACTATTTGATACAGGCTTCCTGAAAAGAAGCTTCCTTCCCATTAAAATACAACCTGAGGAAGACAGGCTCCCTTGCTCACAATTATGCATGTGGAAAAGCTTGGCCCAAATTGCTGCTGCAATTATGAAGGGTCCAGTCTCAGGTTGTAGCAAACATGCAACGGGCAGAGCAAAGCCAGGATGTTGCTCAGTATTTCAGCAAAAAATGTCATCCTTGTTTTCGTTACCTACTTGCCTTTTCTTTAAGATCATGGCTCTGTAAATTAGTGAGTATGTCTGTGTTCCCACCTGTGTTTTAAGTCAGTTTAAGTTTTAATTTATTTCATTTGTTTAATGAACTTACTAATAATGTAGGCAGCCTCAACAGTTAAACAAACAGTCTTTGGCAGAAAATTTTCAAGTACACAGGAAAGGAAAAGCGATTTTAGGAAGATGAAAAAGATGGGAGGAAAGAAAATCATGACAAGTGGGCTGGGACCAAAGAAGTTCCAGTATGATTGAAGCAGAAGTTTAAGTTAGGGTGGAGATATAAGAAAATTTAGAAAAATAGAAGTAAAGTAGAAAAAAATACTAGAAAAATCAATTTGACTGCTACTTGGTTAGGGACTTATAAGAAAAAGTATTTACAAATATAAATATACATATGCTTTAACAACTGTACATTTAAACAGTAAGGAATAGAATAAAATCTAAAGAATCATAGCAGTTATGAAAATAAAAAGGGATATATGCATGAAGTCCTATCATCAAACACAGCACTAAATATTTTATGAAGATAAATATATACCCAAGGACAGAATTAAAATATATTAGAGTACATACACTTGGGGAGGAGGAAAATTATACTGGAGGTTAGGAATAATGTGGAGAAGAAAATCATTAGGATACTGATTTTATTTCATTAGAAATATACCCAGAAGTGGAATTGTCTAATTATATGGTAGTCTTAATTTTAATTTTTTGAAGAACCAGTCTACTCTTTTCCATATGGTTGTACCGGTGTACACTGCCACCAGCTGAGAATAAGAATTTCCATTTTTTACAGGATCACCAATACTTATATTTTTCACTTTTTGAAAATGACTATACCAGGTGTCAGGTGATATCTCAGTGTGGTTTAATTTGCATTTCCCTGAAATATCAATATGTCAAGCATCTTTTCATATACTGGTTGACCATTTGTGTGCGTGTTGGAAAAATGTATATTTAGGTTCCTGCAGATTGCCTTTTTTTTTTTTCTGTTCAGTATATGCATTCCTTATATATTTTGGATATTAACCCATTATCTTACATATGATTTGCAAATATTTTGTCCCATTCCATAGTTTGCCTGTTCATTTTGTTGATTGCTTCCTTTGCTGTGCAGAAACTTTATAGTTTGATGCAATCCTGTTTGTCTGTTTTTGTTGCCATGCTTTCAATGTCAAATTTTTAAAAATTGCCAAGACCAGTGTCAAGAAATCCACCCCCCGCATATTTTCTTCTAGAAGTTTTATGGTTTCAGGTCTTATGTTTAAGCCTTTACTTCATTTTGAGTTTTGTGTGTGTGTGTGTGTGTGTGTGTGTATGATGTAAGATAATGGTACATTTTAATTGTTTTTCATGTTGATGTATAGTTTTCCCAGCATTATTTTTGAAGACACTATTCTTTGTTCCCTGGGTATTCTTAAGTACTCTTGTTGAAGTTCACTTGGCTGAATATGTGTGTGTTTATTTCTGGGCTCCCTGTTCTGCTCCACTGATCCATGTGTCTACTTTTTGTCAATATCATTCTACTATGATTACTGTAGCTTTGTAATACAGCTTGAAATCATGAAGTGTGGTACTTCCAGTTTTGTTCATCTTTCTCAAGATTTCCAAGATTAATCCTCAAGATTACTGTGGATATTCAGGGTGTTTTGTGATTCCACTTGGATTTTAGGATTTTTTTTGGTACCTCTATGAAAAATGCCTTTGAAATTTTGACAGGAGTTGCTCTGACTTTATAGATCACTTTTTTTTTTTACTATGGTTAATTTCAAATAATTTGTCTTTTAGTTTACAGAGTCTTTGTTCTGCCTCATCAAGGCTGTTCTTGACAGTCTACATTGCACTTTTTCAAAAATTTCTTTCATTTTATTCTTCAGCTCCGTAATTGCTGTTGGTTCTTTGTTATGGTTTTCATTATACATCTTTTAATAACACTAAATGAGTTATTTCTTTCCCTCTTTAAAATAGAATTGTCTCAATATTTTTCATTAGATATTTATCAAAATGAGTTGTATATATTTATCTAAATTAATATACCCCTATTTAAATTGTCACTTTTGAAATATGTGTTGAGCTTTCTTAAACTACAAATATGACAGTGCCCATGAAGTAGCTGTGTTTGCTTCAGAGTCATACACATGTGCATTTTTTTTCTGTAGGAAATATGTCAGTATTTGTGCTTTCGAAGTAAAGGTTATTCTCCGAATTTAACAAGACATTGTGTGCATGTGTGCTAAGTTGATTAGTCATGTCCAACTCTGCTTTGGACTATATGCTATGGACTATAGCCCACCATATCCATGGAATTCTCTGTCCATTGGATTCTCTGGGCAAGAATACTGGAGTGGGTTGCCATGCCCTCCTCTAGGGGATATTCCCAACCTAGGCATTGAACTCACTTCTCTTATGTATCCTGCACTGGCAAGCAGATATTAAATATAGATCAACTTTGCACTTTTTAAAAATATGAAACTATAACAAAATATTTTGTCTTATTAATCTTAAGAGGAAGTGGAACTTCATTCATGAAAGATTAAATTTGGGGAGAGCAACAAACATGTAAAATAAATAATTAAAATACTGTTCTCTAAATGATACATTAAAAGGATATACAAAATGCTAAGAGATGATACAGGAGATATAGTTAATAAATATATTCAGGCTTACACATGTTCTTTTATAGGTTCAATTTCTTGCCAAGTTTAATTCTTCCCCAGAATGTGAGGAATTGTAATTAACAAATCAAATTATTCCCAGTATTTAAGCAGTTTCATTCATAACAACACTTAACAGGCCATAACAGTAATTTTGAAATGTAGAACTGTGTTACTATTTTATTATAAACATAGTCTAAATGTATATAAAAGAAAATTATGTGTTATAGAATCTATATTTTTAGTTAATTGTAATATCTAGTTATCAACATTAGTATTTTCAGAAGGAAAAGAAAAGAAGGAAGAAGTTGTAGTGACAGTGACTAGGGTATTATTAATAGTATTTATAAATCCCAAGTGATTAATTCTATTCATTATAATCTGCAATGAATTTTTTACATTCATCTTTGTAGTATGCCAAGATAAATGCCATGGCAAGATAAATCACAGATGTTTACTCTAAATGGCTATGATTAGTTTTAAATATTCATTTTGCCTGTGGTAAGAAATAATCACCAATTGGGATTAGATTTCAGATAGATTGCAAAAAAATTTAAAATAGAAATAAAAATAAATCAGCCTCAGGTAGCATGACATAATATGTAATATAACATGATTTTGGAACTATACAACCTTGCATTACAGTCCTAGCTCTCTAATTTAGTTCTGTTATATAGGTCAAGCCTTGAATTGTAGTGCCCTTCTTATTTGTATAATAGGAATACTACTTAATATTCAAAGGAGATCTGATAATTATGAATCATAAATATAAATACTGGAGTAGCACTTTTTACAAATGCTCAAAAATTGGTGATTAATGCCAGGAGAGGTAATAACAGTCAGTATTATCAGTTGTCTAAAGGCTGACTAGAGAAAAGCACCAAGAATCCCATCATATTGAAATTGAAATTAAAAGATGCTTGTTCCTTGAAAGGAAAGCTATGACAAGCCTAAACAGAGTATTAGAAAGCAGAGACGTCACTTTGCTGACAAAGGTCCATATAGTCAAAGCTATAGTTTTTCCAGTAGTCATGTACTGTTGTGAGAGTTGGACCGTAAAGATGACTGAGTGCCAAGGAATTGATGTTTTTGAATTGTGGTGCTGAAGAAGATTCTTGAGAGTCCCTTGGAGTGCAAGGAGATCAAACTAGTCAATCCTAAAGGAAACCAACCCTGAATATTTATTGGAAGTTCTGGTTGCTGAAGCTGAACTTTTTCATTAAAGACTTTTCATTCAAAAAATACTGGGAAATATTTAAGGCAAAAGGAGAACCGGGCAGCAGAGGATGAGATGGTTAGGTAACATCACCAATTCAATGGACATAAATTTGAGCAAATTCAGGGTGATCATGGAGGAGAGAAAAGCCTGGCAGCATCTGAGATCCATGAGGTCACAAAGAGTTGGAAATGACTTAGAGACTGAACAACAAAAATTGGAATTAAGATAACAGCCAATTTGGTTAGCTCATGTGCACATATTTGTGATAGTGTACTTATAAATCTAAATTGTCTGATAAAACTTATGATAATATTTATCAAACATTAGATACTTCCAGCACAACAAAAGCTCAAATAATAGACAAGTGTAGCTTGATCAGATATTCTGTGGTTGGCCATGAGTTAATGAAAACTTTAAATATGTAGCCATAGTTTTTATCAAAATATATGCTATTAATTGACAAGATAAGCTTATTTATCTTAATTGAAGGAGTAGCATAATTATTTTAGAAGCTACCAATTTTACTTGTATAACTCAAAATGCAATTTTATAAATATCCAAATATCAGATGCATGAATATATTTGTATACCTCTTTGAGTTCTACTTCATTTCCTTATTTGGGAAAAATGTTGTATATCTTTGTGGGTAGTGTGTGTGAGAGAGAGAGAAAGAGGGACAGAGAGGGAGGGAGAGAGATAAAACAGAAAGTAGACAGTGAGAAAGTATAGACGATAGAAACAGTTTTTTAAATGATGAAATAAACTGAAGAGAATGCACCCAAAGTTTATCACTAAGAAATAGACTATAATACTAATACAAAACAACTGTTGTCTTTCCTTGAGATTTATGTTTTGAAGGGACTTCTATAAAATATTCTCATTGTACTAGTTCTCAAATCATTGTGCATATTTACTTTAGAAACTATACAAGTACATTTAAAAATTGTGGCTCAAGACAGCAAAGAATCTGCCTGCAACGTGGGAGATCTGGGTTCGATTCTTGAGTTGGGAAAATCCCCTAGAGGAGGTCATGGCAACACACTCCAGTATTCTTGCCCGGAGAGCTTCATGGACAGAGTAGCCTGGCAGGCTACAGTCCCTGGGTTCACAAAGAGTTGAATATGACTGAGCAACTAATGTGCACATGTGTGTGCACGCACACACACAGGCACACAACATGCTCTGATTTTCAGAACTCACTTCTAAAATAATTGTTTTCTAAAAACTCCTCTTGTGCTGTCAGAATGGAGTTAACATTCACACTTTTTATATTCAGTTCCTTAAAAGCATAAATCCGTTCAAATACAAGAAAATCCTAAAAATAGTCACCGGCCAGTAAGGATTAATCAGACTTTGCTCATATTATCAGTTATTTGTATAACATTTTCCCATCTAAGTATCCCTACCACCATAATGACCTGAATGCATGCAGTGCTCAGCTGCAGAGTCAAAGCTTACAAGCTGACTTTATTGCTTTAGACACATTGAACATCAGAAGAGCCCATCAGCACAGGAGCATTAGGATGCCAGAAGTGTGTTCCAATCATTTGAAATAGGAAATCACTCTACAGTATGAATATATATCCAACCTTGGGTCTCTTTTTTTGCAGTCTCTAACACCTAATAAACTACATCTTAGCAGCAGTGATAAATAACATTCTCTTGAATTGCAAATGATATTTCTTTTTTATTGAAATATAGTTGATGTGCAATGTTGTGTTAGTTTTGTAAATGATATTTTAATTTGATATTTAAGTTAAATGATCACCACTGCCCACTAATGGTTTTATAGTTAATCTCTTTGTCTTCATGGCATTACTGAAATTTGGGGGTATATTGAATTACCTCCTGTTGAGTGAGAACAGTAATCTTCATATCCATGATACTGAATAGTACTTTTATTTTTGGGGTTGAGTCCCAGACCTTGCATAGAGTATTCCTATTCTTATACCATAGTGATTTAATTTGTGTTCACTTTGAGTCATTGAGTTAGACAGTTATTTATATTTTTTTCTTCTGTCCTTGAAAAATAAAAGGGTTTTTCAGAGTATGTGTGCATATGTATTTATTTATATCTGTAGTAGATCCATTCCAGAAACCAAAGTAAAGATAGGATAATTATCTCTAATTCACATATTTGTATCTAAACCTTTTTCATCTTAGAAATTTCATTTCTTGTTGTGATATCCTTATCTTATGCAAAATATATGTTTAACGCCATACCATACTAGGAGGCTGAAAGAATTAGAAACTGTCACTAAAAAAACGTATCACCATAAGCATTTATTTTGATATCACAATTCATTTTCTTACAACATAAAATCTCAAATTGGCAGAATCCTCTCAAATACTGATTCATTGTCAGAGCTTCATTGCAGAGAATGAAACTGTAATGAAATTTTAATTATTTTCAATCAAACAAAACATCTATTATGTTTAATTTTATGTTGATGACTTCAGCAAGAACTAAAAGTGTTCAAATATTTGACAAAGCAATGGCAAAGTAAATAAATCAAAAATAAATTTTAAAAACTTTAACTCCCATTTTTGCATTGTCATGATAGCAAATAACTCTGTATATTTAATTCATGAAATTTGTCATTTTTCACAGATTTTTTAATAATGTAGAGTTGTTTATGTGATCCTATTACCATAACTTGATCAATTTACTAATGCAAATGCAAATATTTTTGTTTCTATCTTAATTATTTAATATTAAATTACAAGAAACAACTGATAGAATAAATACAGGGTAAACAGCATGGTCTGTTCAAGTGGTCATTTTGCTAATAATGAGTACAGCTCAAACACAGTGAGCATAAATCTGAGTGGTTGTAAATGATAGGATATTTCTCGATTAGGTATTACTCTAAGTCATGAATTGTCAGAGCATCTAGCATAGTTTATGGCTTGTAGCATGCATTTAATAAAATTTTCTTGCTGAATTAACAGTGAATTATAAGGTGATCTTTAGAAGACATTAGAGGAAAACTTAAATTAATACCTTGGAAGGTCCTCTGGACTTATCAAATAAGTTTACATTACTAGAATTCTTGATAATTAACATTTAAAATTTTAAGTGTAGTTTGTTTTACTTTGAACTTTTAATAGAATTAAACCATTTAATTCAAACTAATTTAGAGTAAAATAATATTTGGGAGAATTCTGTTAAATAATAGAATTTTACTAAATGCAGTGATGGAAGTGATTGATTAAGGGCATGGGCAAACAGGTTAGACACAGTGAAGTTTGGGTGGAAGGTGCCTAAATCAGTAGAATTAAAAGGCCAAAAATAAGATTGGTTATAAAATCCACCTGGAGAAGGAAATGGCAACCCACTCCAGTATTCTTGCCTGGAGAATCCCACTGATAGAGGAGCCTGGTGGGGTATAGTCCAGGGAATCACAAGAGTCAGACACAACTTAGTGACTAAACCACCACCACCATAAAATCCAATATGCAGTTGATTTTAACATTCAGTTAAGAAGATGCTGTGTAACCACAAGTGGTTCATAGTCAAATACATTTTTTCACTGTTATTTTGTGTCATGTTGATGACAACTCTTAGGAGGTGTTTCTCTTTTAATGATCTTAAGTGATCCAGGAGAAAGTCTTTGAATAGCTTATCATTTCAAAAAATGTCATCTGTTAATTGGCTAAATAACAGTCATTATAATTTAAAAGAGATTGATAATTTTATCTAAAAAATAAGGTAAACTATATATGCAAAACCCCTAATGGAAAAAAAAATAATGAAACTATGTAATATTAGGAACTATAAAACAGAAATATTCTCCTGTGGAAACATTAATGTATGTCATTTTGTCATCAGATACATGGAGTGGAGACATTCAAAATTATTAAAGAGGAAAAGATCAATTTTCGTGCCTACATGAAAATGAAAAACTATTCATCAAAGTGGAAATACATTTAAAAAAAGGGGGCAACAGTAAAATAGGAAAAATATTTATAATAATTGATTTAAAAGGATGCTTCGGTGAATTTGTCAGTATTTTTTAATGGAACTTAACCTGGAAAATTCCATGGACAGAATTGGCAGGCTACAGTCCATGGGGTTACAAAGAGTCAGACACAACTGAGCACATACACTTAACCAATGATTTAGGCCTAAGAGCAAGGGCAAGAGGACAATTCATTTCCCAGGCCATACATGTCATTCACAGATGAACAGATTTTTCCAGTAAAGCCAGTGAATCATCTTCAGGAAGTATGCTAGAATGACTTTCTAAGAAATGGTCTTGAGTTTGATGGTATAATTGATTGTATGGATCATGGAATCCATAGTAGTTCAGGGCCATCTTTAGTGCCACAAATAGAATGGTTGGAAATGGACAACATAAAAATAAGGCTATAATTGAAAGATAAAATGAAGGATTCTTCAGTATTGCTTGAAAATTTGAATCTATGTCTGGAATTCTTAAATTCCTGGCCCTTCCTACTTTATGAATTGATAAGTTCCATTTTAGCTGCAGTCAGAAATATTTTGTCATTTGAAAATAAAAGTTATGAATAATACTCATATCTTATTTTAAAAATGAAGAACTCATACAAATTGATGAGTGGAAACCCCCATAATGAACAGATAATGAACAGATAATACACAGACATTCATTGCATATACTTCTAATTATCAATCAGTTGAAAAATTGAAGTTCATTTGTAATTGAATCTGGAAAAGCATATCAAATTTCTTAATTGAGGTATAATTGAAATATACTACTTTCAAGTATATAGGATAATGATTTGATGTTTGTGTATTAATACATTGCAAAACGTGACCACATTAAGGCTAGTTAACATCTATTACCATTCATAGTTGTAATTTTTTGTGTGTGATAAGGACTTTTAATATTTACTCTCTTAACAGTTTTCAAATATGCAATACAATATTATTAACTATAGTTACCATGCTTTACATTATATTTCCATGGCTTATTTTATAGTTGGAAGTTTGTACATTTGACATCATTTTATGCATCAAATCTTAACTGATTAAAATGATACTTATTATAGTCATGATTTGGACTGTAATTTGGAGTGTCCTTGAAAAGGAAAGCTGGTTTCTGCTGCCCCTGGAGCAACTGGAAAGCAGCTTGCTTGGTGGAACCATCTGACTTGCTCATTCATGAAGTCTGGATTAGGAAGCCTCAAAGAGTTGGGCCCTCCTTGACCATTTCTATATCTGTGCAGTCTTTTCTTGTGTCTCTGCAACATGGACTCTTTAAGGTAATAGCATTTTTTGTTTGTTTGTTTAAGTTTCTCTTTGCTGAGGTGAAATTGCATTCCTTTTTAGGACCTAGAACTCAGCAGTTACACAATATCACTTCTACTGCATTCTATTCATTACATCAGTTTCAAATACAATAGTAGGTTCAAGGTAGAGGAAATAGACTCTACCTCTTGATAGAGTGACAAGCTTCTGAAATATCACATGAGACTACAAATGCTCTTATGGTCATTTTTGGAAAAAAATTTACAAGTGGATCAGTGCTAGCTTTCACTAGAAAATCCTCAGAGTTTCCTGGTCACAAGTGTTTTAAGCTTCTTTCCTTCCAAATAGTTTGATATATTTCATTTATGACAGGGTCTTATCAGTGCATGAATGTAATTTTGGTAATTTTGTATGTCTGTCTCTCCAGATAGATCCTATGTTTAACGATAAAGACCATATCTCATTAATTTATATGTGTACATGTATGACAGTGGTTGGCAATTATATCTATAGCTACCTGTCATATTGTGGTAGTCAGTATGGCTTGTGATGAATTACCTATAATCGAAGAATAGTACTACTAGCACTGTTGGTCTTGTTTCATTTTCTCTGGGTGTAAGAGTTAGTAGATTGGTAGAGTTAGTGTGCCGTGTTGGGTCCTACAAGAAGGGCAAGCATAGAGGGAAGTTAACATGACTGGGATTTATTGAGGTTAATCTCTAGGAAACCTGAAGAAGAGAAAATCAGAGGTTGGCAAGAAAAACTTCTGATGAACATCTGATAGCTGTGAAAGAAGATGAGACAAGGGGAGGACTAGATAGTAGGAAGCACTTTAGACTACAAATATTGTATTTTTAGTACCTTTGCTGTGCCCAGGCCTTGGCTGGGGGCAGCCCAGAGAGAAACTGGCCCCAGTGCTGTAATGAACTCAAAAGAAATAGAAGATGGAGGCTGTTGCCTATAGTTCTCAGTGTAGTTTCTCACTTGAAAAAAGATCTGAGTCTTGCATTTGATTAGTTTGTATAGCTGACTTCTTATATGTCTTGAGCTGCACCAATTTTTTTTTTGAAAGTGATTTCTCCAAGTTTTCTGTAGGAAAAACTTAGAAGAGGAAAGTCAGTTGGACAAATTATAGCTCATGTCACTAGTGTTGGTCTTAAGGCTGCAACTGTTAATCCTCTTCTTCCCTGAACTATTCATTCTAAATTCCCCTTGTTCAGAGCTATCACCTTTCTAGATCTTTATTACTTTCCTGGTAATGTGATCCAAACTTTTATTCCTGAATCCTCTAAGCCTTATTCATGAATCCTCATGAATATTATGCTTCTCAAAGTCAGAGCTGTTGCATTTGTCTACTCACCATAGCTATTAGGCAAGAGAGAATCAAAGGGTACACAGATGAGTCACTGGGGTTATAAACTTTCTGGCTCCCACTATGTCCAAAAAGTAGGTTTCTTCTGTTGATCAGAGTTAGTTATTCCTGCCAAAAGGACGACCCTTTTCATCCACTGGTCTGTGGGTTCAAAGAACTCAAAGTTCCCAGATGGCAACTGTAATATAAATTTTAATAGGATGCTTGCTATGTCCCTTGGCAAGAGGGTAGCCTTCATGGAAACCAGCACTCCAATCATCCAGAGCTCAGAATTTCAGGGACAAGAGACAAAAGTTCTCTAGTAGTAGGGCTTGGGCAGGAATTATAAGGGGGGCTACTCTTTCCTCTTATTTTGGTTACCAGAATCATGTATTCTTCCTTTCAGGAATGCACACGAAGGCCTTGCTTTTAGCATGTATAGTGTATTTTAGAGGATGGTAACCTCTCCTTTTTGAGTATTTTTTCTGGTACTTGAGTATGTTCTCTGGCTGACACTGTGACTGTATCTTCAGTAGGTCATCCCAGTGTTTTATTAGATGTATTGCTTCTTGATAGTGTTTCATATGATACAACTAGCAGATCAAAAGATCATGTTCCCTCTCTGCACCTCCAGTGTCGTGGAGTATGTCTCCTGGTTGGAGGCTAAGTTCTATGAAATTCTATGGCTATGGGTCAGACATTTGGTAGAGACCCATTTATTGTTGCTAGATGAATCTCTGCAGGTAAGAAAAGGAAACCCATGCCCAAAACAGATATCTGTCCCTGTGAAGATAGACCTATGGCTCTTCTACTAGAGAAGAGGGTCAAAGAGATCAAACTGCAACCAAGTGGTTGGTTATTCTCCTAGAGGAATAGTGCCATACTTGGGGAATCTGTACTTTCTCTGCCAGACTAAACATTCATATGAGGGAATATCTAGATTGACCTCAGTAACTAGGAGTTTATGCTTTGGGGTCAAATATAGCCTCTGTATCTGCAACTGTGATTATTCCATTCATGTGTCCATCATTCAGTTATGGCTAATAACAAAGACTGACTGATATCAATTAGTCAATTTGTTTTGTATTCTTAGTATTCCAGTGTGTCTTCCATGGTGGCTATGTTCTGGTGGGCATTAACATTGATACATAAATGCTCACAAACATTGAGACATAAATGTGCATTATCTAATCCCATTGTTCAGTGTACATGACCTCTTTGTCTCAGATCTTCTAGTCATTATTACTACAGAACTTGACCAGCAGTCTGTCATCAGTCACTGCCCAGAATTCTGTACATATTCTTACCTCAGATCAGTTCATCTTCCACAGAAGGGATGGTCAGTTCTCTTCTTGAAACTTTTCATTTATTGAATGAACTTTTCTTTCATTGCTGAGAGTTTACTTCAGTATTATCTCTCAAGGAAAACCCTGAATGCCCCTGGAATGTAGCTGCCATCCACTTTTCAGCTACAAGGACCCACTGAGTGGACTTATTCATCAAGATATCACCAGATTTTTTCCCCTCATTCAGCTAGTTAAATGGGAACCATGCCCTTTCTTTGTAGCCCTGTATGTCAGCTAAGGACCCTTGTTCATACCATGGAGTTTCATAGGAGATTGTATGGTTCACTCATGTCCTCTATTCTTCTTTGGGCTTGGTACTTTATGAGTCATGTCATCTTAGGATGAACTAATGATGGTCCATCTTTATGACTTGATAGGTCTAAAGAAGCTAGCTCATAATGAGCAGTTCCAAATGAATCACCACTTAGTAATCCAGAGTCAAATATTTGTGTCTATCAGAACTAATAACATACTACAAACTATTTACTGAAAGATATAATACTCCAGTACAGGTGACAGAGCTTTGTTCCAGATCTCCAGTGGCTCAGATTGTGATTCTGCCACTGGGTCTGGCCACGCATCCCATGCTGAATCATTTCCCACCAGGGATACCTCTAACAACGTAAAGTCTGACAATAGTGTAGCCTAAATGGATAAAGCTATTTGCATTGTATCCTAACTTAGAGAAGAACAGTTTCTTACTTTTGAATGCACTGAAATCAGGCAAAATTCCATGTCATAGAGAACAGGGGCAGTTGCAGTATTCCTAGTTGTAAAATATATTGACTCCAAAATATAAAGAGGCATATCATGCACTGTAGCTCCTTTGCAGTAGTGGATGCAAAGTGCAGCCAAGTGACTTTTCCTTTGGAGGGAATTTCCTGCTGTATTTTGTCCGATGTATTCTTAAATATTTTACAGAAGTCGCAGATCCTTCAATTCCAAAGGTTTATCTGTCACTGTCTGGAGTTCACATAGCTTACAAAAACATTCAGCAGGCTAGCTATCTTGTGTTCATTTGACTTGATCAACATGATACCGTTGATGTAATGATTCACTGTGATATTCCATGGGATTCCCAGATGGTCTAGAGCAGCGATCCCCAACCATTTTGGCACCAATATGGTTTGTGGGAGACAATTTTTCCACACACCGGGATGGGGAGATGGTCAGGACGCAGTGTAAATGATAGGGAGCTGCAGATGAAGTTTCACTTGCTTGCTGGACCGCCGCTCACATCCTGCCATGCTGCCTGGTTCCTAACAGGCCACAGACCATTGCTGGTCCATGGCTGGGGCTGGACACCCCTGGTCTAGAGCACGTTGGCCAGAGAAAGGGAGATTTAACATAGACCTGGGGCAAAACTGTAACTGAACGTTGTACTGTCCAGGTGGATATGGAGTGGTTTGGATCTTCTATCCTGCTGGAATAAAACTAAATGTATTTTCCAAGTTAACATCTGTGTACCATGCATCTGAGGATTTACTAATTTATAGCAACAATAAATATGGCCAGTATGGCAGCTGCAACTGTGGCTACTATTTGTTTGAGTTGAAATGGCCACGAAGATCATTCAGATTTTGGCAGAGGACATACTGGTGAATGGGCTTCCCTGGTGCCTCAGACGGTTAAGAATCTGCCTGCTATTCAGCTGACTTGGGTTCGATCCCTGGGTTGGGAAGATCCCCTGAAGGAGGGCATGGCAACCCATTACAGTATTCTTGCTGGAGAATCCCACGGAGAGAGGAGCCTGGCAGGCTACAGTCCGTGGGGTTGCAAAGAGCCGGACACAACTAAGCACATATTGGTGAAATGAGTGACTAAGCACAAATATCCATAGGCTCTTTTGGGGGAAAAACTGGAGGAATCACTAGAGTACAGACTGGCTTAAGTCACTGAGTTCTAGATCTGAAAACTGGTTCATGTTTGGGAGTTGAGAAAGGGATCAGAAGATTTTATTGTGTAAACCACCTTCATATTCCTGTTCTTCCATTCATATTTTTTCTGATTATAAATATTGAACAGTATCTTCATTCCCTGCTTGGTTTGCCCCAGAAACACCGTATTCTATCCATTCTCCAACCCTGTTATTTTCAGCAGTTTGTGACTATCTGGCATCAGGTAGAGCAACACCTGGCCTGTTATAATCTGAAGACCCATTCTTTCCTTTTTATTAACAGACAAGCTTTCTGGCTACATCTTCTACCACCTGCTCCAACCTGGGGATGAGAGCCTGCTCTTGGCTATGCTAATGTCACTCTTCCCACTGAAGTTAGTAAGTCTTTGACAAAAGGTGAGAACACTGGGCCTTCCCATGGCACATGCTCTTTTGTGGGTCCTCTGGTCTTAATTTACATAATCATTTTATGCACACATCCACCAAGTCTTTTTATTCCTTTATCTAGAAACTGTTGAGGTAACTGAGACGCTTCAATGTCACTAAGTTCAGTTCAGTTCAGTCGCTCAGTCGTGTCTGACTCTTTGCGACCCCATGGACTGCAGCATGCCAGGCCTCTCTGTCCATCACCAACTCCCTGAGTTTACTCAAACTCATGTCCATTGAGTCGGTGATGCCATCCAACCATCTCATCCTCTGTCATCCCCTTCTCCCACCTTCAGTCTTTCCCAGCCTCAGGGTCTTTTCAAATGAGTCAGTTCTTCATATCAGGTGGCCAAAGTATTGGAGTTTCAGCTTCAGCATCAGTCCTTCCAGTGAACACCCAGGACTGATCTCCTTTAGGATGGACTGGTTTGGATCTCCTTGCAGTCCAAGGGACTCTCAAGAGTCTTCTCAACACCACAGTTCAAAAGCATCAATACATCGGTGCTCAGCTTTCTTTATAGTTCAACTCTCACATCCATACATGACTATTGGAAAAGTCATAGCCTTGACTAGACAGACCTTTGTTGGCAAAGTAATGTCTCTGCTTTTTAATATGCTGTCTAGGTTGGTCATAACTTTCCTTCCAAGGAGTAGGCGTCTTTTTAATTTCATGGCTGCAATCACCATCTGCAGTGATTTTGGAGCCCGCAAAATTAAAGCTTGCTACTGTTTCCCCATCCATTTGCCATGAAGTGGTGGGACCAGATGTCATGATCTTAGTTTTTTGAATGTTGAGTTTTAAGCCAACTTTTTCACCTTCCTCTTTCAATTTCATCAAGAGGCTCTTTAGTTATTCTTCACTTTCTGACATAAAGGTGGTGTCATCTGCATGTTGAGGTTATTGATATTTCTCCCAGCAATCTTGATTCCAGCTTGTGCTTCCTCCAGCCCAGCATTTCTCATGATGTACTCTGCATATAAGTTAAATAAGCACAGTGACAATATGCAGCCTAGACATACTCCTTTTCCTATCTGGAATGAGTCTGTTGTTCCATGTCCAGTTCTAATTGTTGCTTTCTGACCTGCATACAGATTTCTCAAGAGGCAGATCAGGTGGTTTGGTATTCCCACCACTTTAAGAATTTTTCACAGTTTGCTGTGGTCCGCATAGTCAGAGGCTTTAGTATAGTCAGTAAAGCAGAAATAGATGTTTTTCTGGAACTCACTTGCTTTTTCGATGATCCAACAGATGTTGACAATTTGATCTCTGGTTCCTCTGCCTTTTCTAAATCCAGCTTGAACATCTGGAAGTTCATCTGGAAGTTCGGTTCAGGTACTGTTGAAGACTGGCTTGAAGAATTTTGAGCATTACTTTACTAGCGTGTGAGGTGAATGCAATTGTGCGGTAGTTTGAGCATTGCCTCTCTTTGGGATCGGGACGAAAACTGACCTTTTCCAGTCCTGTGGCCACTGCTGAGTTTTCCAAATTTGCTGGCATATTGAGTGCATCATCTTTTAGGATTTGAAGTAGCTCAACTGGAATTCCATCACCTTCACTAGCTTTGTTCGTAGTAATGCTTCCTAAGGTCCACTTGACTTCACATCCAGGATGCCTGGCTCTAGGTGAGTGATCATACCATCATGATTATCTGGGTTGTGAATATCATTTTTGTATAGTTCTTCTGTGTATTCTTGCCACCTCTTCTTAATACTTTGGTTCTATTAGGTCCATACCATTTCTGTCCTTTGTTGAGCCCATCTTTGCATTATATATTCCCTTTGGTATCTCTAATTTTCTTGAAGAAATCTCTTGTCTTTCCCATTCCATTGTTTTCCTCTATTTCAACCTCACTAGGGGCCATCATTTTCTCTAGGTTTTATAAGGACGACCCTAACCGTTAGTTTACATATCCCTAGGTTCCTTGCCATTCTATTCCATAAAAGTGCCCCTACATTAAATGAATTCTTGCTTGTTTAGTTTCTATTCCAGATCCCTTGAAATACAGCAGTAGAGGCCAGCGGTGCTACTTAACCACCATAAAAATCAGCAAGGTCAGAGGAACAGCCAAGAGGGCTTTGCTGACAGGAAGTTGATGAGTTACTTAATAAAACATAGTGTTGCTAAGGTCAAAATCCAGTATCAGGACTACTCCCTTGGATCCTGTTTTTACATGCTAGCTAATTTTTGCAGCTCCTTTGGGTTGTAATTTCTTCCCTTCTATATCAAAGTTAGCATATTGCCCACCTGGTTATGCTGAAATTTAACTATAATTATCAGCCTGGGACAGCTCCTTTAGGGACTGCCTTTTAGTCTGCAATATCTCCTCAAGAAAAGAAAATGAAAGTTCTTGATACATTAGATGGGCCACCTCTGTAAGCTCCAAGTGTTCAGAGAAGTCTGAGGAGCCCCAGTGATCAAGGAACTCATCTTGTTATCTCTGTTCCTTGTTTCCATGTCTTAGTAAGAGATCTTACTTGGCTGAGAATTTAGTCGTATCTGGATCTCTAAGGAAACAATTAAAGATCTGTGTAGAACATCGGCATGAATACCATACTGGAAAATGTTATATAATATTATAATAAAAGTTTTTCTTGATTCAGGGGCATTAATGTTGAAGAATCAATACCATTTATCTTACAAATTTATATGTCCACAAAAAAATGCACTGACCCATGTTTCTAGGATTTATGCAAGAATGCAGAATTGGTAACCATTGATGAATTTGAATTTGCAGATTATTTGCTTCAGTAATTTTTCCCTTTTCCTCAAAAAAGATCAAGATTCCCCAAGATATATATTTAATCTGTCTACTGACCTTTGATTAGAGGGAAAACAGAGTTTAGACTAAAAGTTTAATTCTTCAGAAAACCCAATTAAAAGATGAAGTGAAATCATACCTTCATAAAATAATTTCATTTTTTAAATATTGTTTTGTTTTCATTCTCCAGTGACATACAGTTAACTTATCAGAAATGATTTCTATGAACTGGTTAATCACTTCTTGTTAGAAACTAGGAATATTTTGAGACTGAAACATGGAATGCATGCTGATATTTTGTATGCCAAACTGAGAGATTAAAGTTTCTGTAATTTTCTCCTTTGTTGGGGGGGAACTCTAATTAAAAGAAGTTCCCATTGGCTTATTCTTTAATTACCTATAATATTGATAAACTATATAAATTATTAATATAATTGGATAAAAGTTTAAAATAGAGAATAAGTGAATTTTAAATTCTGTAGTTAGAGAAAACTATATTCTTAAATGAGTTATTTGATACTTACAGTATTATAAATATAACTCAATTTTATATATTAAAAAAATATGATGGTATAAAATGAAAAATTTAGAAAGCAAGTGAAATAACAAATCAGAAAACCTTATTGGATTGGGTTCCATTAATTCATTGATTTGGTAGCTTTCTCTGGGAGCCCTGGATTTTTGTTCCCTTATTCTAACTAGATATAGCTAATTAGATTTTAGCAGACAAACCTATACTGTATTTATTATAAAACATATATATATGTACATATATTGTTTTATTTCTAAAAATATTTATTTAAAAATTGATCCTTTATCTAGTATAAAATATGATAGGGCATGGGCAAACCAAATTTTTACTAGTTAAACAATAATAATCTTCTCTAATAATATGAAGTATAAAATTTCCATGTATTGAATGACATATAAAATCAAACCTCCTCACATCATCCTCATATAGTTAACATTTCTTTGTGAGTAACATGATTTTCCATAGTGCCAATCACATTCTGATTGAAGTGAGAAATGACAAAACTTAGATGAAAATCATGACATTTTATATACTTGTCTCTAAGATTGTTTTGTGTTCATGTATTATATTGTTCATTTCTATTCTATATTGAAGTAGTTCTATAATTTAAGTTTAGGGAAGTTAGAAGTTACAGAAACATACAGATTGTGTTATATTTTTGAAGTTTTACATTAATTTCTATGAGAACACTGGTGAGAACAGAATTTGGTTTGCCATTAGATTGTTCAGATAATATCAATCTGTGATACAAAGAAAAAAGGATCATAAGAAATAATAATTGTCATTATAAAAGTGTCAAATGCATGTGAGATTACTTTTTAGAACCTTCTAAATTATTTGTGGACTCCCATTTACAGCCATTGTGTGTGTGTGTGTGTTTATTTATTTCTGTCTTCATGCAAAAGTTTCAAGGCTGATGACTTACCACAAAAGTCATGGAAAATGAAGTGGTAAAACAAAAATAGAAAATCATAGTCAAAGAAGAAGATAACAAAGGCACCAAGCATACATTTTAATGCCCTTTTTATGCATGAATTTCAGAAGTCCCAGAGTTACATAGAGAAGAATGCATAAAACGAAAACATATGCCGTTATCTAGTTTTCATTGTTGGAAAAGATGATGGATGCCAGTTCTCTAGGAGAAAAGCTCTCTATCACTAAATTATGAGATATCTCATCTGTTGCATTATAAAAAGGAAAATTTGTATAAGAATATCATATGTCCTTAACATTTGCAGAAACTTTGAATCACTTTTACTTAGTATATTTGTTTCCTAGCAACATTAAATCAATATTGAATGTATGTAAATAAATAAGGATATACATTCTATAATCTGTATTAATCTATTATTGGACCTTAGAGAAACTTAAAGCCCAGAAAAATTTTGTTTTGACTGATATTTACCAGTCATCTAATTTTTGTTGAGTGGAGGACCCAGAATACCAACATGAATTATATATTTCAGGCTACTGTGAAAAGTCAGTGGTGAACTATAGTGTTCACTAGAAAGGCACATATATCTTTATTCATTTGGTTATACTTAGTTACACACCTTTCTAACAATCACAGACCTGTAGGTAATTTACTTGATTCACTTCGAACATTCTCTAATTTCTCCTTAAGTCAAAGTATAGACACATGAACGGAGACGATGGTTCTAATGAAGAGACATGAGGAATGAGAAGGATGGAATGAGTGAAGGATTTAAAATAGTAGCAAATGTCAACAGAGTAAAGAAAGGGTCAAAATGAGAGAAGATCAAGAAAAAGAAATAGATCTTGATAGGGAAAAAAGAGTCAAAGTTGTAACATCAAAGAAAGGGACAGTATGAAAGATTTTATTCACCACTGCGCTTACAGCACAAAGTCTCAGTAAATTTCATATCCTAACCTTCTAAGATATCTGAATCACTGAAACAACAGAAACAGACCCAAAATAACTTCAGCTATTGAAAGTATCTGAATTAAACATAAAATACATATGTTTAGTACATTTGATGCATTAGAAGATAAGTAATGATAACCCTATATGCAAAACAGAAAAAGAGACACAGAAATACAGAACAGACTTTTGAACTCTGTGGGAGAATGTGAGGGTGGGATATTTCAAAAGAACAGCATGTATACTATCTATGGTGAAACAGATCACCAGCCCAGGTGGGATGCATGAGACAAGTGCTCCAGCCTGGTGCACTGGGAAGACCCAGGGGAATCGGGTGGAGAGGGAGGTGGGAGCGGGGATCGGGATGGGGAATACGTGTAAATCCATGGCTGATTCATATCAATGTATGACAAAACCCACTGAAATGTTGTGAAGTGATTGGCCTCCAACTAATAAAAAAAAAATAAAAAACAAAACAAAAAAATAAATAAAATGGAGATATAATATACCAATTTAATATCAACATTTTGAAATTAATGTATAGGAAGAGGATATAAAGATTATTGTAAACTTTAACTTTTACTATGATGTCTTAGGTCATTAGTCATGCCTGGGTAAAGACTTTATATTCAAAAAAAAAAAAAAGAAGATAAGACTAAATTTGTAAGATTGGGAGAAGAATATTTGAAACAATGCTTAATGAAGTGAAAATAGTCTAGTTCAGATTTCAAGCTCAGTGATGGATTAGCTAGAAGATTAAACACAGCTAAAGAAATAATAAACAGTAAAATGGATAAATTAAATTGTATAGGATGCAGTCCAGGTAGACAGATGGAAAATGAAAGAAGGTTAAATGGTATGAAGGATAGTACAAGATAGTTGAATATATACCTGATCGCATTTAAAAAAGAATATAGAGTATGCGGTTTTCCTGGTGGTAAAGAATCTGCCTGTACTTCAGGAGACTAGGGTTCAATCCCTGGGTTGGGAAGATCCCTGGAGAAGGAAATGGCAACCCACTCCAGCATTCTTGCCCAGAGAATTCCATGGACAGAGAAACCTGGGAGGTTATAGTCCATAGGATTGCAGAGTCAGACATGACTGAGTGACTAATACACACACACACAGTTTGGGAAAGAAGAAATGCTTAAACATGCAGTGGCTGATTTTTCTTCTCTCATTTTTGTTAAAGGACAATAACCCCCAAATCCAGAGGCAGCCCAAGGATCTTAGGCATACCACATCGGCGTGTCGGGACAAGAGAAGGTGTCTGTCTCTTGGCAGAAAGGGTGATTAATCATTTGTACAGCCTTTTCTGTTGCCTGCTCTCTCCATTGTTAGGTAACTCTTTCCTGGACTTATTTCAATGTGATCATTGCTTCTCCTAATAAGAACTAATCACAGCTAATGTATGGTCTCTTATCTGGATGCAGTCAGAGCTGACTGTCTTCCAGTCTGTCCCCCCACTTCTCCCTGGATCTGCAAATACCAGATTCACAGCTAAGTCTTCTATATGGTCCTCAGCTAAACTATACATTCCACAGATTCTAATTCAAGGTCTCTTCACACAACTACTCCATCCTTTGAAGGTCAGGACTCTCTCCCAAATCTCAGCTATGTTTGACTTTTTAACCTAGAACCTCTGGGTAACCATTCATCACTAGTTCGTGGTGATGAACCATTCATCATTAGTTCATCACTAGAACCATTCCATGCTACATAGGACTTAAAGGAGGGTGAGGTACCACAGTCTCTGAACCAATCTCTGCCTACGTGTATCCTGCTTCTTATTTCTGCTGCTGCTGCTAAGTCGCTTCAGTTGTGTCTGACACTGTGCGATCCCATAGATGGCAGCCCTGTCCTCTAGGCTGGGGCTCCTCTGTCCCTGGGATTCTCCAGGCAAGAGTACTGGAGTGGAGTGCCATTGCCTTCTCCGGCTTCTATTTCTATAAGGCCACAATTACACTGTAATCAGGTGGGTTCCCAGAATTTCAACAGAAAATACAGCCTGCCTTCTCTGCTAGGCTATACACTCATTCTGTTTAGTTTCCATTCTCTCATAAACTGTCTTTCCCCATTGATCATGGTCTAGAGTGGCAGAGAATCTGCATACAGGAGGTAATGGGCTGCTGCTGCTGCTGCTGCTGCTAAGTCGCTTCAGTCGTGTCCAACTCTGTGTGACCCCATAGACGGCAGCCCACCAGGCTCTGCCGTCCCTGGGATTCTCCAGGCAAGAACACTGGAGTGGGTTGTCATTTCCTTCTCCAATGCATGAAAGTGAAAAGTGAAAGTGAAGTCACTCAGTCGTATCCAACTCTTTGCAACCCCATGGACTGCAGCCCACGAGGCTCCTGTGCCCATGGGATTTTCCAGGCAAGAGTACTGGAGTGGGGTGCCATTGCCTTCTCCAAAAGCTTCATGAGTTAGTCCTATTATTAAAGTTTGCAAAGAAGAGGAAAAGAAACTGTTTTCCAAAACAGGAAACATAAAAAGGAGTGTGACAAATAGTTTCCCACTTCCCAGAAGTCACTCGTGGTAAAGAATCTGCCTGCCAATTCAGGGAATGTAAGAGACACGAGTTCAGTCCCTGGGTCGGAAAGATCTTCTGGAGCAGGAGATGGCAATCCATTCTGGTATTCTTGCCTGGGAAATCTCGTGGACAGAGGAGCCTGGTGGGCTACAGTCCATGGGATTACGAAAGGTCAGATACGACTAAGCAACTGATCACACAGGAAAAAAAAAAAATCCAAAGCATACCATTCTGTCTTTGATTCTTATTTAAATGTGTATCCTATAAAGCTTGCTTTTAAATGAAAGTCAATATAAATTTCAAAGTATCAGAATTTTCATGAAATGTAGGTACAATAATGGTTTTCTTGTGGCTAAGCCATCAATATGGTATAAATTAAAACAAATATTTGGTAATGGAGAGGAGAAAAAGAGATACTAATTCAAAAAATTTTTATGCAGACATTATATTTGAGTGGGTTCTTAATAAATAAACAGTGGTCATATATTTATGATGTTTTCACTAATTCATGAAATGGCATCTTATTTATATGGTATGAAGTTTAATGATGATCCATTATTGATCTCAAAAACGACAGGGCAATAATATTTTATTCTCTCTCAAGACTGCAACATGTTAATAATAGATGCATATTAATTTACATATTATTAAATAAAATATGAGGTCTGTTACAATAAAGAATCAAGTTGCATTAAAGTTTATTATATCATTTTATCAGAAAACTAAGACATAACTATTAAGAAAACCTTCTTGACAAAATGACTCAAAGATATTAGAATTATTTCCTTGGAAAATCTATTAGATTTATAATTGTTTTAAATGTTATCTATTAACTTTTAGAAGAAGCAATTACTTTGTGTGTATCAAAATATCTTCATTTTTCAAACATGTCAAGGTCATTATTAGGCAAAAGACATTCCAAACCCTAACAAGTCTCTCTGTTTCATGAAAAGCACTTATTTTTGTTACTAAAGCCATAACCCAGAATCCTGATTGGCTTTGAAGTAAATATTTATCATTTTCCCATTTAACAATTTTATTTCAGTGAAAAATCCTGTGATGTGTGAAATACCATATGTCAAATTCCAAATAGTGTGAGGGGATATAATACAAATCATATATATTTAGAACTTGTCATTGAAAAGAAATAACGAAATCTGATCAGATTTCTGGCAAACTTATGACAATACTGAAGTGTCCTACAGTTTCAGATATGCTCCTCTTCCAGCAACATATCTCAGTAATATTTTATCAATTCTCAATAAATGGATACTTAAGAAAAAAGCCTCTGCCTACTACGGATAATGGTTATTTTTAATTGGGAGTGGGACACTGTGAGAAAGGATGTGGAAAGGGGTAGGGGGACTGGATAAGAGGATACAGCGGGGAGGAAAACATTGTTTTATGACTGGCATTTTATTATTAACATCTCCATAAATCAAAGATCTTGTATTTTTTTCTTTGTAGTAATTAAGTGACAGACTGGCATTCTGTATGTTAGAGAGTTTCAGAGCAGCTGTGATTGAGTCTGAAGAGACTCTTTCTTGTATATGAGAATGGACTTTCTGTAATCTGAATAATCCCATTGGGTCACTGTATTTTGAGACTAAAATACATACACAGTAGCCTCAGTTTCTCTGTATTTCACTCACAAAAACACTGAAAATATGCAACATTTAAAAAATAATTAAAAGTTGATTTTTCAGCATGCAAATCTAGAGGCCCATATCAATTATCTCATATATTTAAAAATTATGAAAATTCAAAGAATGATTTATGGCTGTAAATTCTCACGAGAGTCTTCATGTGATCTTATTATTTACTACTTAAGCTATTTATTTTTATTAAGAGATGTAAAATATCCATAATTACATATCTGTATGGAATATGCTGTGGAAAATATTTAAATTTGATATACCCATGTAACTATATTGAGAAATATGCAGACAAAAGAAATAGCTTTAAAATTAAAGATTTTTTAAGCAAAATTTTATATTAAATCAGTAGAATGTAAGCACAAAAGAAAACAAACATCATAGCATTTATATTGCAGGAAGACCCATGTGGGCAAAATGGTGACCCTGAGGATTAAATGCCTGTTTTTTGTAATAACATCATCTAGTCCTTTTCTGCTTGCCTCTCTCCCCTACACTTCTCATTTTCTCTCTTTCTACCTATGAAAATAAGAGTTATGTTAAACACATCTATTTTAATTTCAAAAATTTTAATTTAAAACATTATGAATTAATTATGTATCTTCAAGTGAAGTATATTTAATAAATAATGTGCTTGCATTTGATACTGATTTTCAACAGATAGGTAGATTGTAGATTTAGTTGAGTGTGTGCTCTGTGACTGATCCTTTACATCTCAAAGTCTACAAACTAAACCACAGAACTGCAATATTGCTATCATTCACCTTACACTTATGCAGTCACATTTCCCCCCCCAGGAATACATGTGCTCTGACTACAGAAATAATACTATGAACCACAGTGACAACTCTCACAATCAGGAAAGTGAAAAAAGAAATTTAAAACGGTTATTTTGGGGTTACCTGTTATACAAACTTTAATTATCATAGTTAATACAAATTCTAAGTTATCATTATTTATGTGTATCTGCATTTCTTTGGTATCTTATGGTTTCAATGGGCACTATTTTATTAGCCAATTAATCTAAAAATAGTGGTGAGTTATTTATGTTATAACCTTATTATAAAAAAACAGGACAGATTTGACTATGAATACAACAATTATTGAAGTGGTGGGTATAGCCATAATTTTTATTTTAATACTTTGAAGAAATGGATTGTAATAGAGGAACACAGAGAATAACAACCAAATATTTACTGACACCTGTTATGTGAAGTTACTATCTCCCATTTGATTTGCCTGTTATTGTATATTGACTACCTCATTTCATGCTCATAGGAGACCACTTATATATGATAAAACTAAGGTTTAGAAGCATCAACTAAACTGTATATAGATGTGCTATAACTAGAATTATATCTGAATCCTAATTATTCTAAATTCTAAAAATGAAAAGTTAAGTGTTCATAACACTATTTTACTGTTATTTTTATAAAATTTAAATGTGTTGTGGTGGCCTGACTTTAAAAAATTTCTTTCCTTACTTTTATTTTCCTATTCTGAAATCAGAAAAGAATCAGAGACATTTTCCTTTTTAAGTAATATTCGTGGTGTACCTTTTCTTTAAATATCTTGCTGAGTTCTGCAAAGTTTGACTGTTAATTGCTGGCTGCCGTCATTCAGCTGGTAAACTCTTTCAGCATCATTTAGCTTGGTAAGCATTTTGTTTTTCTTCTTAGGACTGCATAAAACATGGAATTTGTAAAGCTCGTTTTGCAAAATGATACATTCATGGAAATTTTAATTTGAATAGCTCATATTTAATTTGCATCTAGCACAAGAACGTGAGAATATACATTTGATATATTCTAGAGGCCAGAAGCTAAGAATCCACCAGCAATGCAGGAGACCTGGGTTTGATCCCTAGACTGGGAAGATCCCCTGCAGAACAGCATGGCAACCTACTCCAGTATTCTTGCCCGGAGAATCCCCATGGACAGAGGAACCTGGTGGGCTACAGTCTATGGGGTCACAAAGAGTCGGACACGACTGAGCAACTAAGCATAGCATAGGTCAGAAGATATATCTTCCATGATCATTTTAAAAGTTATAATTAAAATGCACATAAGTAAAATACCTTGTGCATGGAATAATACATCATGGGAGATTCCCTAAAGGGATTATTGGAACTGAGTTTCAATATCTAATTCCATTTTAGTGCATAAATTTTAGGTATCCACTTAGAGTCATTATCTACATATAAGAGAAAGGATGCTAATAAATATTTAATTGACAATAGTTCTGAATTCAGCAGGAAGCCCTAAGGATGTTTGTATTGGAGTCTGTATCTTCTTACTCCACCCTCTTCCTGTTACCATTTAGAAAATAATGGGTCATTCAATAAATAAGATAAATAGTTAAAATCTTGACACCAATCCATACTAATGACTTCAGTTGCATATTGGAATCCACTTGAATTGATGTTTCCTTAGTGTTGATAATGCTCCTCAAAACTTAGAGCGCTAGCTGTTGAATTTTCAAGTAGGTCATGTTCATTCTGCATCTGTTTTAGATTCACTGTCATAATTAGGAAACAAAGAGAGAAGAGCAGGCTCAGCAAATTGAATGAACTAATTAAAAAGCAAATGTTGGGATAGTTTTCCTCCATACATGTAAAATGGTCAAATTCCTTTAAAAAAATGCAACTGCCTGACCGAGAGCTTGAAAGAATAACAGATTATACACACACATGAGCACAGGGTTTAGTTGTCTTTGACTTGTTTTGGAGAAAGCTTTAAGGTAATCTCATTCTCATGAAGAATTTACTTCCTATTTATTTAGACATAACTAAAAGTTGTTATGGTTTTCATAGAGATGACAACTACTTAAATTGAGAAAAATCACTCAGGAATGGTAGACATCTTGAGAAAATGTTATGCTTCAAAATAAATTCATTCTCATAAATGTGAACTCCAGTCCATGTATGAAGAGACCAGACCTGCTAGCAAATAAATTAGAAATCTTCTTTCAATAAAATAATTTAAGAAATGTTTAATGAATAGAATTTCATAGTGTGCTTTTAAATATATAGATATACATTTCCTTTTATTAAATATTTCAGAAAAGTTTTCTTCTGTTAGCTAAATACCTGCCCTGAACTCCTGAATGACTTTACAAGGATCCCAAATATGCATGTTGCACCTTCTTTATGCTCTTTATTTATCACCTTTTTTCAAATCATGTGTTCTTTAAATTTTTAACATTGAAAGTTTCCTTTTCTATCCTCTAATTTATTTATTATGCTTTTGGTGATATATATTTTGGTTTCATTTGCCCCTAATTTAACCTTCATTTCTAAAATCAGTCTTAATTTTTAACACTTCTTGATTGTGGTCAGTTCTCAATTTTTCAGTCTCTGATTAAGATATTTCATTCCCAAGACATCCTCTTTCTAACATTTTAAATTATTTTAAGACCCATATAGTTTTACTAATTTATTTCATTTAAACATATTAAATAATGGTTTCATATGATCTGCATCCCCCATTTTCATGACTTTAAATTTGATTCAGCTTTATTTTGTCTCAGTGCCAAAGAATGCTCAAACTATGGCACAATCGCACTCATCTCACATGCTAGTAAAGTAATGCTCAAAATTCTCCAAGACAGATTTCAGCAATATGTGAACCGTGAACTTCCAGATGTTCAAGCTGGTTTTAGAAAAGGCAGAGGAACCAGAGGTCAAATTGCCAACATCGGCTGGATCATCAAAAAAGTGAGAAAATTCGAGAAAAACATCTATTTCTCCTTTAATGACTATGCCAAAGTCGTTGACTGTGTGGATCACAATAAACTGTGGAAATTCTGAAAGAGATGGGAATACCAGACCACCTGGCCTGCATCTTGAGAAATCTGTATGCAGGTCAGGAAGCAATAGTTAGAACTGGATGTGGAACAATAGATGGGTTCCAGATTAGGAAAGGAGTACATCAAAGCTATATATTGTCACCCTGCTTATTTAACTTATATGCAGAATACATCATGAGAAATGCTAGGCTGGATGAAGCACAAGCTGGAGTCAAGACTGCTGGGAGATATATCAATAACCTCAGATATGCAGATGACACCACCCTTATGGCAGAAAGTAAAGAACTAAAGAACCTCTTGATGAAAGTGAAAGAGGAGAGTGAAAAAGTTGGCTTAAATTCAACGTTCAGAAAGCTAAGATCATGGCATCTGGTCCCATCACTTCATGGCAAATAGATGGGGAAACAGTGACAGACTTTATTTTTCTGGGCTCCAAAATCACTGCAGATGGTGATTGCAGCCATGAAATTAAAAGACGCTTACTCCTTGGAAGGAAAGTTATGACCAACCTAGACAGCATATTAAAAAGCAGAGATATTACTTTGCCAACAAAGGTCCATCTGGTCAAGGCTATGGTTTTTCCAGTGGTCATGTATGGATGTGAGAGTTGAACTATAAAAAAAGCTGAGTGCCGAAGAATTGAGGTTTTTGAGCTGTGGTGTTGGAGAAGACTCTTGAGAGTCCCTTGGACTGCAAGGAGATCCAACCAGTCCATCCTAAAGGAGATCAGTCCTGGGTGTTCATTGGAAGGACTGATTTTGAAGCTGAAACTCTAATCCTTTGGCCACCTGTTGCGAAGAGCTGACTCATTTGAAAAGACTGATGCCGGGAAAGATTGAAGGCAGGAGAAGGGGATGACAGAGGATGAGATGGTTGGATGGCATCACTGACTCAATGGACATGAGTTTGGGTAAACTCTGGGAGTCGGTAATGGACAGGGAGGCCTGGCGTGCTGTGGTCCATGGGGTGGCAAAGGGTCATACATGACTGAGCGACTGAACTGAACTGAACTGAACCTTTTGGTTCTTCATATTTAAATAATTTTATTTCTCTGTGAAGAGGTTAGTAAAGCTAGGGTACTTTCCAGATTTTCACAGTTTGACATTTTTTCATCTATTATCATCATGAAGCACTCAAAATATGACCTGTGTAGCTTCTTCAACATCTGTTAGCTTTACCTCAATATGGATTTTTTTTGTTGTTTTATGCATGCCTTCTTATTTCTAGATCTTCCCAAATCTATATAGATACTGCCTTTCAAGAAAATGCTCTCTAATTTATATGTTGTATTTTATACTCACTGTACTTTCTGCTTTTCTTTCTATTCATTCTGGCTTTTAGTTAATTTTCTTTTTCCCCAAACTTTCTGCCTGTCTAAATTCTAATGTTACACACAGGGTGAATTTCTATCCTTTGAGAAAGAGTGTTTGATGGATGTTTCTAAGGTTCTTTACATCTGTGACCACCAGAGCCCTATTTTGTCACTTGCTGACCCTTCAAGTATGTTTTGTTTTGTTTTGTCCTTACCCACAACTCCATGACTGTAATTTCTTACCCTGGTACTTAAAATAAGTCACATACTCAGTTTCCCTTTTTGTCACCCACGGATACTCTCCTTTTGGGCATGAGTTCCTTGCTGGAGGATTCATTATACCAAAGTTCTTAACACTTGGTAGCATCTTCCCACCAGCTCCTGCAAAAGCTGCTAATACTGCCTACATTCTGCTCTTTGAGATAACAATTTGGGCAAACACTGCTAGATACAGGTATTATTTTTGTTGAGTATTTGCATAAAAAAGGAGTCCATATTGCATAACCTCTATTGTCTCTGTAAATCAGAAAGCAAAATTAAGCTTCAGAAAATGATATGAATACTTAGAAGTTTCAGACTGAAAAAAAATAAAGATTTGATTTAATCTTTGTAGAGAGAATGATTAAAGAGATGGTAATACCGCTTAGTCTTTCCAGTGGCCTATTATTATTTATTTTTTCACACATTAATGGTGGAAACAATTTGTCTTTTAGTATGACTTTTTTGCTAGAAGTATTAGTTTGCTTACGTGACAGTGCAGAGATTATCCAGAATATGTGCATGTAATATTGGGAATTTTATTTAAAGATTTGGAAAAAAAAAAAAAAAAAAGACCAGCAAAGAATCTTCCTGAATTAGCAATCTAAGCTAGATAATGAGAAAATTAAGAATAAGAGGATGATTAAAAATAATGTAAATAGAATGGGAAAAAGTATAGAAATGGATTGCGTATCTTGACAAGTTTGTAAAGAAGTTACAGAGAAATGAGCAAAGTGAAAGTAGCCAAGTGTTGGTTCAGAGTGGGATAATTGAATCAGTTATTTGAAATTGGATTGATTTAGTTTGTTGACAGGCTTCCAGGTGTGAGTGTGGAGGTAACTCTTTGAAGTGCAATAGATTAGAAGGTCGGTGGCTATGAACAGGCTAAGGACTTCACTGAGTGGAAGGATTAATGGAATATTCAGCTGCTCATAGAAGTTGAAACAGAGCAGGACTTGATATATAAGGAGAATGTCTCATGCCAGTTGATGAACAGTTTGTAGCAGGAATCAATGGGGGCAACCCCAGGATGTGAGGAGAAAATGGCAGGTGTCTATTCAATTTGGGCTGCTATAACAAAATACCACCTACCCGGGAGCTCATATACAACAGAAATTCATTTCCCACAGTTTTGGAGAAGGGAATCAATATAGTTAGGTTTTAGTGAAGGCCCTCTTTTGGGTTGCAGACTTTTAATTGTGTCTTCTACAAGATGAAAGTGACTAGGGAGTCCTGTGGGGTCATTTTTATAAAAGCATTAATCCCATTCCTGAGAGTACCACCCTCATGACCTAATCACCTCCTTAAAGTCCCCTCCTACTAATACCATGACACAAAATTTTGAAGATTGGAATTTCAGCACGTGGATTTGTGGGGGACACAAGCATTCAACCATGGCAGCAGGATATCTTTAAACATTTGGAGTCAGGAATAATCTCTGTATACTATCTGCAGAAATATGGAGAACACTGACAACAATCACTTGAGAACTTTATTGAACAGCTACCATTCAGTGATATTCTCAATATCACTATGGCAAGTGAGTCATTGTAAGAAAGAATGAAAGTGGAGAGAACTTTAAGAGATTAAAATCATTAAAGGATTTCTTAGTTATGGTACACAGTCTTGAGTATACAGTTGTAAAGTTTGGCATTCAGGTAATAAGAAAGTTCAGAACACTTAGGGTGATAGACGATAGGTGGTCACGGCCATGTATACTTTAAAATTAACTGGTAAAGGCAAGAATAAGTGGTGTGGAGGACTTAGTTTCCTTCAGAAGAGTGGACACTGAGCCATGTATTCAGAAGTTCTACCCTGGTCTAGAGTAATGAATAAGTATGCATTTTGAAATACATACAACATTTTACTAATGCAGAGATTATGTACACTTAAAAGATGAGTGTTAGTTTCTTCATCTAAAAATAGGATGATAATCTCTATCCCAAAATCATATTAAAGTCTAATAATAAGTATGTGTAATATTATTACCTGATACTTATAATATGCTTAATCTTTTCTAATTATAGCATTGGTTCTTTTTTTCTTTCATATCTGTAGTTTAATACCTATTTCAAATTGTATGGAAATAGTAGGTTCTTTATCTGAAGAAGGATGGTGTTTTATTTTTTATGCAGCTGTTTATTTTCAATATTCTACTCTTCAGGGACTATAAATTTTGTTAATAATGTATTTAAAAGGGGAAATGTATGTTGTAACCTGAAAGACAGATCAAGGTGGACTTTCTGGATCATGAAATTAAGATATTTATCAAAGTGTATATCTCATAACATGATAATTTAATTGTTCAAAGTATTCAGTATATGTGTTGTCAAACTTTTGTGAGAATAACTCTTTAGGTCATGATACCAATCAAACAATTCAAGAAAATTATACTGGTTCTATTAATAAATATTAAACCATACAATCATGAGACTGCATATAAAAATAATAAATTTGTTTTGTAACTCAAATTTATTAACCCCTTTGGCAACCTAGTTAGGAATTTTCTAAGCAAAGATTCTAATATAAAATGTATTAGCTGTCATACTGAAAGCCACTCAGGGCCCTCTTGGAATGCCAACATCAGTTTTTAACAATGCACTGGCAGAATTTTCCACTATTGTGAGCTGTGTAGCAAATGATCCACAAATATTTTCTAACCTTAGCATATATACCTAGAGAAGTTCCAGTACAATGATTCATAAATAATACTGATGCATATGTTACTTCACATTTTTTTTCATGATAATATGATTTATTCTGTTAAACCAATTACATGGCTTTGCAGCAAAGGTACTGTGAGTGGGAGGATGCTGTGGGAATACTGTCAGTGTGAGAAACTGACCTTGATTTTATAATAACTCATTTATTAGGGTGCAGGCCCAGAGCAAATAATGCAGAAAATTCAACGGATGAAATGCTACCTTCCATAGCACATATTTTCTTTTTAGTTACCAATTTTTCTTCCATGTTCATTGAGGCATTTCTCCCTCCAAAAATGCATTTTTTTTATGCTTCAGTCATCATCAGATTGTGAGAGTTCAATTAAAATCTAATTGTTTGAAACAGAAGTGTTGACTTTCAAATTTATTTTATATTTTTGATATGTTTTCTTCAAAAAATCTCCATTGCCTAAATTTTGAATGGACAGCTTTATATTTGCTGCCTTTATGTTACAAGAAACTTTCTATATTTGCATTTGGGACTTACATGCATACATTCTTTTGAAATATAAGTTCATATTTTTGTAGAATGATGAGTAATTGTGTCAGTTCAGATTTTTAAAAAATCTTATTGACAGACATTGAAATACCCTAAATTGCCAACACTGTTGTTGTTAATCTGCTAAATTGTGTCTGAGTCTTTTGCGGCCCACCAGGCTCCTCTGTCCATAGGATTTCCTAGGAAAGAATACTGGAGTGGGTAACCGTTTCGTTATCCTGGGGGTCTTCCCAATCTAGGGATGGAGCCTGCATCTCCTACACTGGTAGGTGGGTTGTTTACCACTGAGCCACCTGGCAAGATAGTAGGCTTGATAAGCGAGTTTTAAAAAGTCTGTAAAATCCCATTCACTTCTAAAATTCAAAGAAATGACTGTTTCAGAAATGACTCAACAGCTGTCTTTTTTTCCTAATTAATTAACTTATTTTAATTGGAGGCTAATTACTTTACAATATTGTACTGATTTTTGCCATACATTCACAAGAATCAGCCATAGGTGTACATGTGTCCCCCATCCTGAAACCCCTCCTACCTCCCTCCCCATCCCATCCCTCAGGGTCATCCCAGTGCACCAGCCCTGAGCACTCTGTCTCAAGCATCAAGCCTGGACTGGTGATCTATTTCACATATGGTAATATCAATAACCTCAGATATGCAGATGACACCACCCTTATGGCAGAAAGTAAAGAAGAACTAAAGAACCTCTTGATGAAAGTGAAAGAGGAGAGTGAAAAAGTTGGCTTAAACTCAACATTCAGAAAACTAAGATAATGGCATCCAGTCCCATTACTTCATGGGCAATAGATGGGGAAACAGTGGAAATAGTGGCTGACTTTATTTTTGGGGGCTCCCAAATCACTGCAGATAGTGATTGCAGCCATGAAATTAAAAGGCGCTTACTCCTTGGAAGGAAAGTTATGACCAACCTAAATAACATATTAAAAAGCAGAAAGATTACTTTTCCAACAAAGGTTCATTTAGTCAAGGCTATGGTTTTTCCAGTAGTCGTGTATGCATGTGAGAGTTGGACTATAAAGAAAGCTGAGCGCTGAAGAACTGATGCTTTTGAACTGTGGTGTTGGAGAAGACTCTTGAGAGTCCTTTGGACTGCAAGGAGATCCAACCAGCCCATCCTAAAGGAGATTAATCAGTCCTGGGTGTTCATTGGAAGGACTGATTTTGAAGCTGAAACTTTGATATTTTGGTCCACCTGATGCGAAGAGCTGACTCGTTTAAAAAAGACTCTGATGCTAGGAAAGATTGAGGGCAAGAGGAGAAGGGGACGACAGAGGATGAAATGGTTGGATGGCATTGCCAGCTCAATGGACATGAGTTTGGGTAGATTGCAGGAGTTGATGATGGACAGGAAGGCCTGGTGTGCTGCGGTTCATGGGGTCGCAAAGAGTCAGACATGACTGAGCAACTGAAATGAAATGAACTGAACTGAACTGAACTGAATATAAGTTTCAATGCTATTCTCTCAAGTCATCCCACTCTTGCCATCTCCCACAGAGTCCAAAAGTCTGTTTTTTACACCTGTGTCTCTTTTGCCATCTCGCATAGAGGGTCATCATTACCATCTTTCTAAATTCCATATATATGTGTAATATACTGTATTGGTGTTTTTGTTTCTGACTTACCTTGCTCTGTATAATAGGCTCCAGTTTCATCCACCTCTTTAGAACTGATTCAAATGTATTCTTCGTTATAGCTGAATAATATTCTGTTGTATATAAATACCACAGCTTTCTTATCCATTCATCTGCCAGTGGACATCTTGGTTGCTTCCATGTCCTAGCTATTATAAACAGTGCTGTGATGAACATTGGGGTACACATGTCACTTTCAATTCTGGTTTCCTGGTATGTATGCCCAGCAGTGGGATTGCTGGGTCATATGGCAGTTCTATTCCCAGTTTTTTAAGGAATCTTCACACTGTTCTCCATAGTGGGTGTACTAGTTTGCATTCCCACCAACAGTATAAGAAGGTTCCCTTTTCTCCACACCCTCTCCAGCATTTATTGTTTGTAGACTTTTTAATAGCAGCCATTCTGCCTGGCGTGATATGGTATTTTATTGTGGTTTTGATTTGCATTTCTCTGATAATAAGTGATGTTGAGCATCTTTTCATGTGTTTGTTAGCCATCTGTATGTCTTCTTTGGAGAAATGTCTGTTTAGTTCTTTGGCCTATTTTTTAATTGGGTCGTTTATTTTTCTGGAATTGAGCTGCATGAGCTGCTTATATATTTTCTAGATTAATTCTTTTTCAGTTGCTTTATTTGATATTTTCTCCCATTCTGAAGGAATAAAGGTGTCTTTTCACCTTGTTTATAGTTTCCTTCATTGTGCAAAAGTTTTTAAGTTTAATTAGGTCCCATTTGTTTATTTTTGCTTTTATTTTTATTTTTGCTGTGTGGTGGGTCATGGGGGATCCCACTGTGATTTATGTCATAGAGTGTTTTGCCTATGTTTTCCACTAGGAGTTTTATAGTTTCTGGTCTTACATTTAGATCTTTAATCCATTTTGAGTTTATCTTTGTGTATGGTGTTAGTGTTCTAGCTTCATTATTTTGCAAGTGGTTGATCAGTTTTCCCAGCACCACTGTTAAAGAGATTGTCTTGTATATTGTATATTCTTGCTTCCTTTGTCAAAGATAAATTGTCCATAGGTGTGTGGATTTATCTCTGGGCTTTCTATTTTGTTCCACTGATCTGTATTTCTGTTTTTTGTTCCAGTACCATACTGTCTTAATGACAGTATGCCTTGTAGTATACTTTGAAGTCATGTAGGTTTATTATTCCAGTTCTATTCTTCTTTCCCAAGATTGCTTTGGCTGTTCAAGGTTTTTGTATTTCCATACAAATTGTGAAATTATTTGTTCTAGTTCTCTGAAAAATACCATTGATAGCTTAATAGAGAGTGCATTGAATCTATAGATTGCTTTGGATAGTATACTCATTTTCACTATATTGATTCTTCTGATCCATGAACATGGTATATTTCTTCATCTATTTGTGTCATCTTTGATTTCTTTCATCATGTTTTATACTTTTCTATATATAGGCCTTTTGTTTCTTTAGGTAGATTTATTCCCAAGTATTTTATTCTTTTCATCACAGTGGTGGATAGAATTGTCTCCTTAATTTCTCTGTTTTCTCATTGTTAGTGTATAGGAATGCAAGGGATTTCTATGTGTTAATTTTATATTCAACAGCTAAGTCTTAAGGACATATTCTAGAAAGGCATGTGACCAGGTGAAGGAAAGCAGTATTAGTTTGCACATCACTTCTGGATTCCTCTCTTGCACCTGCCTATAACATCGATTTAAATGGTCTATTAACATAGTGTGAACCCACTAGGACTAATTCTAGTAATTAATTAAAAGATACAAATGTATATGTATGTGTGTATATATATGTGTGTGTGTATGACCTGGAAGACTTTATGAAGCCCTCTAGTAATCTCACCTGTGTCAGGGTGACAAAGAATTTGGCTCATTTAAGGTATTCATTTTTTTAAAGAAATGGGTACACAAATGCACACTGTGTTCAAATCAGACCTTACAATAAATGTATTAAGCCCCATGTTTGACATATGTCTGAATTACAATCATTGTTTTTAAATTATCAAGTGTTTTAAGTACTTTTCCATCATCTTGAATCTTAAATATATAGCAAAGAAAGTGGCATAATTCTGCCAGTGGAACCAGAGCTGAACTGAAACACAAAGACAAAGACAAATATCAGCCAAACTATATACTTGGAGAAACAACTTATACTTAGATCTTATGAGTAAATGTGGGCTGGGAAGATTCCCTGGAGAAGAAAATGGCTAACCACCCCAGTATTCTGACCTGAGAATACCATGGACAGAGGAGCCTGGTGGGCTACAGTCAATGGGATTGCAACGAGTCAGACATGACCTAGCAATAAGCACAGCACAAATAGTGGTAACTGATTATGGTGGATAACCACAACTGAGAGCAGTACCAAGAAAATCACCCTCATCCAGTTTTAACATGTGCATCTATCTTCTTAAACTATTGAAACCTGTCTCTGAATGTATGAAACCTTAAGTATCTGTTTTTATGAAATATATCTAAATAACTGAAGATCTCTTGCCTTTTAAATCTTTTCCTATTTTCATCATCACTGTAAATATCCAAGTTAAAAAAAAAAATTCCTCTACCAGGCTGGAAAACACAATTCACACATGGGGAAGGGAAAAAAAAAACCTCTAACTTCATAGAAAATATTTATGAGTTTACTTTTCTAATGCATATGACTATGTCCTTGTTTTCCAAGTTCTGCAATTCACATCAGTGGGAACAAAAAAATCTTGGCTTTCTATAGGAAAGCACTTGGAGAAAGAAAATGCACGGTTGAACCAGAACAGATGTATAATTTGAGATACACTAAATTGCCAATGTTACACAATAACTAAAATGGCTAATACCATACAAAAAAATAGCATGTAATATTTTAAATATTCTAGATGAGAAATCAGGAGAACATAGACCTTGATCTTGTTTTGCCATTTAACTATGTGATATTGAACAGAGTTTTGTTTCTTTGGGACCTTAGTTTGCAAATCTTCAAATAAGAATGTTGGAATAGATAATCTCTAAGAGTGACTCAATCCCTGAAATAATTTAACCTGTATTGGAAAGTTGGTTTGGCATATTGTATATTATTCTTGTGTTACTGAGTCCAAACTCGCTCTGCTCGCCACACTATAGGCCAATATGTCTGAGAGATGAAGTGTGTGGGAGGGAGTATGACTTTATTCAGAAAGCTGGCTGATCCAGAAGATGGCAGACTAACATCTCAAAATAACAGTTTTTTCAGGGCCTGGATGCCAAGTTCTTTTATGGATCAGAGATGAGGGAAGATGATTAAATAAAGTAAAAAGACCATTTAATTCTTCCTAATATCTCCAAGAATGGCAAGCCTCAGGCAGAGGATTGTGTTAGTTTCTTTTTCTTACAGTCATTTCACAGGTGGTGTGAAATGGAATATCTCCTGCCATATCAGTAAACAAGGATGTCACAGTTATCTGCGACTCCAGCTTGCCAGACATGAATTTCTGAGTTATGCTGGTTAATGGTGCCACAACCTACACAAAGAACCCAAAGATGTTACATCCATCAGTGATCACAGCCCTCCAGTGTGAGCTGGAAGACCCTAAAGGAACCCCAGGAACAGAAAAACATCTCTGTAAATATGCAGAATTCTGGCCTCCATAACTGAGATGACTTCAATACTCCCAGACTCATACATCTTCCTATACATAGAAGGATGTTAAATTCCTTAATTTGACATCTGGTTTTCCTGACTTAACAATAGCCTTTGATGTTCAAACTGCATGTGAGCTAAACAAAGGCTCCTTAAGTGTGTGTGTGTGTGTGTGTGTGTGTGTGTGTGTGTGTGTGTGTGTGTCTGGGAGGCATTATGTATGGTTATACTTACAAAAGCAGCAAAAAAGGGTTAAATTCAAAGAAACAGATTTAGCATGGAGTCAAAATTAACCCTTCCCAATTTTATAATCACTCATTATTATAACTTCTGATTGTGAAAAACTTGGCTTACAAAATAAAAATCACTTTAAACCATATATGTATAAATATAAACACATAGCATTATCCACTTCTTCAGGGAAGGAAAGCTCAGTATATGGAAATCAAAATTGTTTAAAGTTTTGGTTGGTTTTTTTTTTTTTTCTTTATCATCAGATGATTGGATAAGAAAGTTGTGGTACATATACACAATGGAATATTACTCAGCTATTAAAAAGAATGCATTTGAATCAGTTCTAATGAGGTGGATGAAACTGGAGCCTACTATACAGAGTGAAGTAAGTCAGAAAGAAAAACACCAGTACAGTATATTAATACATATATATGGAATTTAGAAACATGGTAACGACAGCCCTATATGGGTGTTTTTATATGGATAAATTGTTAAGTACTGAAAATTTTAATTCTCAGATAAACGAGAAAGTCTACATGGACTAAGTCTAATAAAATTCTATTTAAATTCTAATGTCTAATTCTGTAGTATTAGAGATCCTGAAGAGATCTCTAATAGATCTCTGAATAGAGATGTTAGAAATTAACATCTATTTCAATCTAAAATAATTTAATGGATAAAATAGGAAAGATCTGTACTGTTTACCACATAGGACATTTTAAAAAATATTTGCTTTATCATTAAAGAGGAAGAATCTGTTCTCTGTTATTTTCCATCAATTTCATGTAAATGAACAATCAGAATGGCTTTCGAAGTGTCAGATTAGAAGTCTCAATACATTTTTTTTTCCATTTATTTTTATTAGTTGGAGGCTAATTACTTTACAATATTGTAATGGTTTTTGTCATACATTGACATGAATCAGCCATGGATTTACACGTATTCCCCATCCCGATCCCTCCTCCCACCTCCCTCTCCACCCGATTCCTCTGGGTCTTCCCAGTGCACGAGGCCCGAGCACTTGTCTCATGCCTCCAGCCTGGGCTGGTGATCTGTTTAATTTCTATTATGATTTATTATTTGTTTCTCTATGTTACATTTTTGTTGTGTGTTCCAGTGGAGCATTTTACGAGAGGCATAATGTAAATATGAAATTAAACATTATTTTAAACATATACAAAATGACTTTGCCTGTTGCTTTATTTCTTTCAGTGTTTGAACAACCAGACAACTGGTTTGATTCTAAGTAATATATATATTAACCTAGCAAATGAAAATCTTGGCAGAGTTATCCATTAATTGTTCTGCCTGCAGGATTCAATTGCCTTTAGTATTATGTGAAAGTAAAAGATTTAGTTGCGCCCAACTCTTTTCCACCCTTTGGACTGTAGCCTGCCCGGCTCCTCTGCCCATGGAATTCTCCAGTCACAAATACTGGAGATGGTTGCCAATTCTCTTCTCCAGGGCACCTTCCAGATACAGAGACTGAACCCAGGTCTCCTGCATTGCAGGCAGATTCTTTACCATCTGAGCCAGCAGAGTTATTTAAAAAACAACAACAACAAAAATGGATTTACTTATACAATGTAATGTACATTTAATTGTATCAAGTGAACAGTGAAAAGTGTCTCTGGCTACTCTTTATTTTGTACAATGCTAATTAGAAAATTAATTAAGCAAATATACTAAAGTACTAAAAGCTTCTAGAGAAAAAAAGATAAAACCTTTTAAATTATAAATTTACATTGACTATTTACAGAGCAATGATATAGGATCTGAAAGACCATCTACAGAACATACCTGAAATTTGTTACTTAATGAAGTTTGGTGTCCACTTTTGCAATTTTTTTAATATAAAAGGAACAATATTATATACAAAGAAAACTTTTTGAGAAATGCATTAATACTTATATTAAATAATTTGTATTATGTTTTACATGGGAAAAAGCATATTCAGTGTAAAAGATGACATACTTATCTTGGTGGATAAGCTGACTTCTCACCAGTAAAAACTATAAATCCTAAGAGAAACATATCAGATTTATATCACCTTAGTTTTGCTCCTCTACCCAACTTAATCATCAGGATTTAGAACAATATAAAGTCCTGCCTCTCTGAATAGAAAATAAGAGCCCCAGGGATCTGTCGTAACTCAATATATCTTCCACTGCCATAGTCTTTCCACACTTCAAAGAAAGTAGCTATTATCTTTAACAAGTGAAAAAGCTACTAAGTCTGATTTCCCAGAATTTCTCAAAATTCTGTATAGAATAGCTTTGAGAAGTATGATTGAGTCCTGGAAGTTGTTGAAGATTGCATAAATAACAGCACAACAGGACCACATAGTTTAAGAATAGCCTATTGATCCAAAATAAACTGCATGTTATTTTCAGTTATAACTAGAATTAATATTACTGACATTTTGGGTTGTGGGGGATGCACTTCCAATGAGGAGCTAGGGTTATTTTAGAATGGAATTATCCACCTCCTCTTACTTTTTTATCCTGGTTCTTGCAATGTTCATTTTTACGTTCAGATGTAGTTAAGAATTTATTGATTCCATGTTATTGTTCAGAATTTTAGTACCTAAAGTGTGGGCACAGTCTATCTAAAATCTAGGATTTCCTCAATGATTCCATTATTGCAGCCATTGCATAAATCATAGCAAAACATAAAATACTGAAAGAATTTGAGCCTTAGCACTGCTTGATTGTGAACATCTTAAGTATATTATTTCTATGAAGTTCTCTCTCTATGAAGATGTTCTACAAATTTTCTTTTGTGGTGTGGTGGAAGTGAGATGAGTTATAGAAATCCTTTGATTTATATAAGGGAAAGATGTCTTATGGGATTCATGTTTTAATTTCACATTTAAATATTCCCCAGTACCTATGAAAATTCAGTAATCCTGATTCTAAGAGTAATTCTTATGGAAATTACTTTGGAATTCCTCCACAATTAAGCTCATCAAGGTATTGATTTTAACACTGAGAAATAATAAACAAACTGAAATGTGCAGCCGTAATTGCAGACTTTATAGCTCTCCATTAATGAAATACTATAAAAGCATTAAATGCTTTTTTTTAAAGCTTTAAATACTGTCTGTTATTAAGTGATCTCATTCATTGAAAAATAATACATTTTTATGATGCAAATATAAATGGATAAAATAGTTGAAAGTATGTGGACTACTTATCTTAGGATGGTTATGGAAGATTAAAGAGGGCCACAGATTCTTTAACATTTCTCCCATTAAAAGGTGGCATCTATTTCCTCTTGAATCTGGGCAGACATGGGACTATTTTTATTATTGAATATGGAATAATTGATTACATGCCAGTTACCTATCCCAAACTTTGAGACTAACAGTTTTTACTCCCTTTCCTGAGAATGCTTGGATGTTTTCACTAGGGGAAGCCTGGTGCCATGTCTCCAAATTTTGGCTTGCTTTGTCACGCAATGGTAGATAACTAGAACAAGAGTAGCCATGTGGTATTTATTTTCTTCTTAAAACAAACAATTTTTTCTAAATTCCAACAAATAAATTATGTTGTTTACTACTAATATAATATTATTAACTATTCCTTTAGTTATAGTGGCTAGGGGACTTCTTAGGTGGCTCTAGTGCCAATGCAGGAGATGTAAGAGATGTGGGTTCAGGTCCCTGGGTTGGGAAGATCCCCTGGAGGAGGGAATGACAACTCACTCCAGCATTCTTGCCTGGAGAATCCCGTGCACTGAGGAGTCTGGCAGACTACAGTCCATAGGGTCTGAAAGAGCTGGACCACTACTAACCCAACTTAGCATGTACACACATAGGAGTTAGATTTAATAGTTGATGATTGTGTGTATGTTAGTCGCTCAATTGTGTCTGAAGTTTTGTGACCGCATGGACTGTATCTCACCAGGCTCCTCTGTCTATGGGATTCTCCAGGCAAGAATACTGGAGTAGGTAACTATTTCCTTCTCCAGAGGATCTTCCTGACCCAGGGATCAAATCCAGGTCTCCCACACGGCAGGCAGATTTTTTTACCACTGAGCCACCAAGGAATCTATCAGTAGAGGATTACAGCATAGTATTGCCTCATTTGAGCTTTTAGTTGTTACTCTGTCGTGCTTATCCCATGTCAGTTTTATTTATAGACAACTGCTCTCATCATATTAGACATAACTCAGCGCTGATATGACTTCATTTCTGTGGCCATGAGCATAGGTGATTGGTTAAGGTTCTAATGTTGACATATCTTTGATTAAAAAATTAAATTTATGTCTAATTTTACTGTTTAAATTAATTGATGAATTAAGTCTGAGACACTGATTTAAAACTCAGTGAAATAAGAGCTGGCTTTCTAAAGAACTAATCCTGCACCAGGTACTCTCCTAACCCCATTAAACATATTTTATTATCATAGCTATTTTTAAACATAAGAGCTATTATCTTATTCACCATGGAGATCAGAAAAATGCAAGCCCAGAGAAAGGAAAGAACTCATGTAAGATCACACAGCTTGTAGGCGGTGTTATCATCTAGTATGATAGCCTGGTTACAAAGTCTGTTTTAGCTTTTAGACCTTAGTTTACTTATATCTAAAATGGGGAAAATGGTAAAAGTCTACCTACCAGGATTAATATGAGAAATGAAAATTCTCTAGGAATTTAAGTAGCATATTTATCCTCTGATACCATTGCTGGAGGGTAAAATCATTTAATAGAATTAAAGCACTTAGGATCTTGTGAATAAACATTCACTACATGATGAAAATAAGAAGAAAGGTGCTTAAAGCAGAAATATCAGAATGGTCTAGATGAAGATAATGGTGCTTTGATATCCACAGTATTGTTTCATAAACGAATGTAAGATATTGGAATAGGGGAAACTGTATTGGGCAATTAACAGGAATAACAGCCCCAGATCAACCAGTTACCAGCCATTATGTTTGGGTAAATCATTTTACTTTTATCCAGTTTCTTCACTTACAAACAAGAAAGAATATCTACCCGCCCCCCACTTCACAGGTCAACTAAACAGACTTTATATTTTACTGTATAGACAATAGAATAAAATTCTACATATACAAAATAAAGATAAATATCACAAATATTTAACATAAGTATAATAGTAAAGCATTCTAAGTGGAATACAGATGAAATAGAAATGTAGATTTCTATGATTTATAAATAAATAAAAATATAAGTGTTTGCAATCATGTATACATTATATTATACTCAGTTTTCTGAGTTTTCATTTTTGTTGTGGTATAGCAAAGTTAACAATGTTGTGATAGTTTTAGGTGAACAGTGAAGGAACTCAGCCATTCATATACATGTATCCATTCTACTCCAAACTCCCCTCCCATCCAGACTACTATATAACCTTGAGTAGATTTCCATGTGCTGTACACTAGGTCCTTGTTGGTTTGTTGGTTATCCATTTTAAATATAGCAGTATATACTATATGTCATATATAGAATAATTTGAAGACAAATGTATAGCTATTTATTTCAGAATTTTATATATATATATAATATACATGTGTGCATATACATATATATGTATATATACACACACACATATATATACACACACGTGGAATATTCATTCCTAAAGTATAATCCACTAGAGAAATCCAAAACGTCATTATTGGCTTTTACTGTGAGTTTGAAGAAATCAATCATTTTTAATCAGGGGAATACTTGAGATTTTTCCAAACAGAAAGTAAATTTGGAAATGTAGACTTGGAAAAAGACTAACTTTAAATAATATGTCTCCCCCAAATTTTATAATAATCAGTGTAGAAAATTTCACTGTAGAAAATATGAACCCCTTATATTCATTTTTACAGAATCTCTTTAGGGAGAATGATGTGTTAGTCGCTCATTCGTATCCGGCTCTTAGCGACCTCATGGACTGTAGCCTACCAGGCTCCTCTGTCCATAGAATTCTCCAGGCAGGAATACTGAAGTGGATTGCCATTTCCTTCTCCAGGGGATTGTTCTGACTCAGGAATGGAACTTGGGTCTCCTGCACTGCAGGCAGACCATTTACCATCTGAGCCATCAGGGAAGCCCTTAGGAAAGGGGAATAGCATTATGCAGAAATGAATGAAATACTCCCACGATGAAGCTGAGACTCTTAGAATAGCCAAATTGTATAATAATCATATTTTTGACAAATTTTATATTGCTACAAATTGTATACGTTTTTCTAGTCATCTTTATTTTCTCAAAGATTTGTGGTTTGTCATTTAGATTTATAAAGTACATAACTATTTTGCAAACAATACCCAGTAGGTCACTGATGAATTAACCACAAGTAAAAATAGTGTCTGGCCAAAAATCTAGCTTTTTTCACAAAACTTTAAAAACTCACCTCCTCCTTTTGTTGTGAGAATTGCTATAAGCAATTTATGAGAAAGAGGAATCTAAATATTCACAGGCTGTTGGAAAATAGAGGATGGAAACCTTCACTAAACACTGTTAATTGGAACCAATCAGTTTTTAAACACTATACAGAGTCCTGTTTGGAAATGTCTCACCAACTGAGAAAGAATAAGCAAAAACCACTCACTTTTTTTAAAAGGCATATAAACTAGCTTTTCACTATTATTTTTAAAGGCGAAGAACGTCATATGTACATTTTGAAATTAACATAAAATAAATGAAATCAAAGCTATATGTTTTATATATAACTGTTAAAGCTGCAAACTATTTTCTCTGTGGTTTTTGAGGAAAGAGGTACAGAAAGTAATACTCATCTCTAATTTAGAATATTTTTCACCATATATGTCCGTAAGAATATATAACTTTTCAGAAATAATATTGACTGATATTTAGTGAAAACCATCATAAATGAATTGCAATTGATAATGGCTAAATACTCTAAAGTACAAAGCAGTTGCATGTGTTTTGAATTAAGTGGTTATGTGACATAATATTAAAAAGGATACTAAAGTTCTGTATTAACATATATATGAAAGTAAGCCGTCTATTTCTAATACATTGCAATAATTGCAGAAAAGAATAAAACATTTAAAATATTATACACTAAATTCTAAATGGATTGGTAAATCAGGGAAGATGAGAATTTATGACATTATGTTATCCTTATCATATCTATATTCTGCCCAGGGGGGGAAACCTTTACTAATAATATTTTGTGATTTTGTTGTTTATTTTTGCTCTGTCTTACTAATTCTTACATTGTTTTTTTCTGTCAGAAAAAGCCAGTGAAACACTGGAGCTCATGTCTTTTCATAACTGCAAGGCATGGTTCATTACAGATAAGTTATTATGATAGCGGAAAACAAGCACCTTCCAAGATGCTAGGTATAGTTAATTACATTTTAAAGCCCTTTGCAGTATGTCAGTGCAATGGAACTATAAAAACAAAATGGGAGTTATAAATGGTTGCTTGACCCCCAAGCAAAGAAATATTTTTAAATACTCATAATATAAAAAATATTATCTAAAAAATGATAAATATACCTTTGTACAATTGTAAACTCAGGTTTGGTGTGAAAACTTTGTTTAAATATTGGGAATGCTCTATAGACAAAAGGGAGAAAGACAAAGGACCTAGAAAATATTTGTGAAGATGAAATTTGTAGAGTCAGTAATGGAAGACTTGAAGCTGCCACATCACAACTGGTAGCAGTTCAAAATTTCTAGCATATAAATAGCAGTGTAAATCCAACATTGCTACAGAGATCACCTGTAGGGATTCTGTGGTTTAGGTCACTTGTCAGCTGTTAGCTACAAGGTGAAGGTTTCTGTGTGAACACCTTAAAGAAAATTACATCATTCCCCAGTATCACTTCTAATTCCTACCTCATGTTGATTACTTAATAAATAATTGATGATGATGATTAATGATAAACTTAATCATAGGAGCTGCATTTGATTTATCACATATTGTATGCCAGGAACTTTTAAAACACTATCATATGTAGCTCTGTGACTATACCTCATCAGAAGATATTATAATTATCTTTTTGTAGATGAGAATAGTGAGGCACAGAAAAGTTGAATAGCAAAGTAAACAATTACTGACTTAAATTACTGATATAGAAAGAAACCTGTCTCTAAACTCAAGTTCCATACTCTCTGAAACAGCATAACCTGATTGCTTTTATGTGAATATGTGGATGAAATAATGTCGTATGTTATGAAGTTTATATAGCCTCACATGTATGTACATATGTGTTCTGTGTATGTGTATATATCTACACATACACATAATGTTAAGTTTCCACTTAGTAAATGCCCATACAAAGCATAGGAATACATTCATACATTTAGTAGAGAAGTATTAGCCCTTTTACAAATATTTTCACATTGTAATATTTTTTGTGTTTATATCCACTAGTCACTTATGATTTTATATTCAACCCCTGAAAGCACCAATGGTCCATGGTACACAAACTCTCTTTGTCAGAGTATTATCAACCATCTAGGGAACTATGAAAGAAAAAATTTCATTTAAGAAGTTGTTTCATGAACTTTTACCTGTCTTGTCTCTTATTTCTTGCGGGGAGTGGGGGAGGGGTGGTAGAGAAGGGTAAAATAGTAGTTTGCTTTAATTTTACTTTACTGCAATTTTCTTTTATTCTTAATTTTGACTAGAAAAGAATATCACAATGAATACTTTGTTAGCACAAACTGTCCCACACAGGTATCCTTTCACCACCCACGTAATTTTAGAAATGTAATTGGGCTCCAAAATTACTGCAGCTGGTGACTGCAGCCATGGAATTAAAAGATGCTTGCTTCTTGGAAGAAAAGCTTTGACCAACTTAGATATCATATTAAAAAGCAGAGACATTACTTTGCCAACAAAAGTCTGTCTAGTCAAAGCTATGGTTTTTCCAATAGTTATGTATGGATGTGAGAGTTTGACTATAAAGAAAGCTGAGTGCCGAAGAATTGATGCTTTTGAACTGTGGTATTGGAAAAGACTCTTAAGAGTCCTTTGGACTGCAAGGAGATCCAACCAGTCTCTCCTAAAGGAAATCAGTCCTGAATATTCATTGGAATGACTGATGCTGAAGCTGAAACTCCAATACTTTGGCCAGCTAATGTGAAGAACTGACTCTTTGGAAAACAGCCTGGTGCTGGGAAAGATTGAAGGCGGGAGGAGAACGGGACAACAGAGGATGAGATGTTTGGATGCTATCACCGACTCGATGGAGATAAATTTGAGTAAGCTCCTGGAGTTGGTGATGGACACAGAAGCCTGGCATGCTGCAGGCTATGGGGTTGCAAAAAGTCTGACAGGACTGAGTGACTGAACTGAATCTTTCATACCATCTTAGAAAAAATCCTTTCTATCACTCCTACCCAAAGTGGTGGCTAAAAGATTATTGTTTGGTTGCTAAGTTAATGTCAGACTCTTTGTGACCCCATCAATTCTAGCCTGCCAGGCTCCTCATGGATTTCCAGGCAAAAATTACTGAAGTGGGTAGCCATTTTCTTCTCCAAGGGATCTTCTCGACCCAAGGATTGAACCCAAGTCACCAGCATTGCCTGGCAGATTCTTTACTGTTGGGCCACCAAGGAAGTCCAAAAAGAAGATTAGTAATGTTCAAACTCAACATTATCAGATTATGCCAGAGGTGATTGTTTTAGGACCAAATTCCTTTCCCTAGCTGAAGTGAGTGAAATCTCTTTTAGGAAATGTGGGATTGAGTTAAGAGATTATTGCTTCTCTGTGGCTAATTTCTTAAATAAAGGCTTATGAAGCTTGGTCATATTAATTGATCTGTGTTATCATGATGACTGGAGGATTCAAAACATCTGAAAAAGAGTGCATAGGAGTTTTGAAAAGGGCAGAAATGGAAAAGGAGGAAGAAATAGAGAAGATCACAGCATTCAAGTTACTGCTTTCAATTCACTGCCGAGGGTTTGTTGATGCCAGGCCTTTTGTTTCTCTTTTCTCCTCATAACTAGCCATTTAACCAACCTAATATAAATATATTCTAATGTTTCTAATGAAGAAAATGGTACTGAATATAAGAGAAAATACTTGGAACAAGAAATAGAGAAATAGCTAATTGCTAAAGTTATGTTTTGAATAATATGAAATATAAACACATTGGATTGAAATTTAAAAAAAAATAGTATAGATGTTTCAACACGTACTTTGGAAGACTGTGTAAAAAATATTGTATTTTAATGTGTCCCTAATATTTTCTGTAAGAGTCAAAATTACCCATGCCAATTAAGTTCAGTATTAGACTGAATTTAATACATGTGTTAAACTTAAGAATACTCAAAAGGTCTCCATCCTCTCAATAACACCAGAAATTGGCCTAACTAAATAATTAAAAGGATATATATTTCTACTGCTGAAAATCTCAGAATAAGAATGAAAGTTTCAGCTTCATTAAGCTGTTATTATTTTTCATAATGTACTCTTTCCATTTGCTTTCAAATTTACAGATGAACTTTCAGAAAGCCACTAAAAGACATTTACCATCATAATCAGATTTATAGACAGCATTAACTCACAATACAAACTAAGATTATTGCAGTATAATTAAAAACTTGGTGATGGAAAAAGAAATATAAAATTTCACATTTAACCAGTGTGTAGTAAGAAGTAATTTTTTTTTTTTTTTAAACAATTGCAAGCTTAGAGGAATCTAAAGAGAAAATATCTCAAGTAATAATTTGTTGAACTAAAAAACAGCAAGATGACCCTGGTTTCCAAGGTATTTCTCTAACCAAATTTAATTACTTTACCCTTCTCATTCCATAGAATGAAGTTATAATAAATTCAATCTTTAGGGGAAGGATTTTTAGTTCTCAATAAACTGACTTCTAATAAGGTCATTTTTGGACCACATTTCCCTTTATATTCCCACACAATCGCTTTATTATTCCAGGTTATGCCCTCTGCTTTTGACATTTCCTTAACAGTGAATTCTTTTTTAATAATAATTTTCTGATATTTTGTTGTCGTTTTATGGTCTTTTTTCCCCCTGCCAACCTAAAACCTTTGCCTGTTTCTATCTCTCCATAATGAGAGTAAATGGCATTCCATTCTTCTGTTGTTCATAATAAAAATGTTGATGTCATTCTTTTCTCACCTCTTCCTCTCTCTCTCAACTTTGTCTTTCTATTATTAAAGCAAACTTTTTGAGGCTTCCTTTAAAATATAGTCAAAATGCAACTGTCTCCTAAGAGCACTATTTCTTCCATACTGGCCCCATTATAATATTTTCTCTTTTGAACTGTGGTTTTAAGAAGACTCTTGAGAGTCCCTTGGACTGCAAGGAAATCCAACCAGTCCATCCTAAAGGAAATCAGTCCTGAGTATTCATTGGGAGAACTGATGCTGAATTGAAACTCCAGTACTTTGGCCACTTGATGCGAAGAACTGACTCATTGGAAAACACCCTGATGATGGGAAAGACTGAAGGTGGGAGGAGAAGGGGACGACAGAGGATGAGATGGTTGGATGGCATCACTGACTAAATGGACATGAGTTTGAGTAAACTCCAGGAGTTGATGGACATGGTCATGCTGCAGTCCATGGGGTTACAAAGAGTCGGACAGGACTGAGCAGCTGAACTGAACTGAACTGATACAGTAGTCATTAAAATAAACTTAATTACCTATTATCAGTTAAAAATGTAGAGAACTAAAAACATCTCTTCTATCCCTACAGCAAGGACGGGAAGATTAATAAACTGAAAATTAATGACTTACATTAGACTCATCAGAAAACTGAGGTCTTGAGAAAACCTTGCTGTTGTTCAGTAACTGAATCTTCTCTGATTCTTTGTGATCCCATATACTGCTGCACATCAGACTTCTCTGTCCTCTACTATGTCCTGGAGTTTGCTCAAATTCCTGTCCATTGTATCAGTCATGCTAACCATCTCATCCTCTGACACTCCATTTTCCTTTTACTTTTATCTTTCCCAGCATCAGGGTCCTTTACAGTGAGTCAGCTATTTGCATCAGGTTGCCAGAGTATTGGAGATTCAGCTTCAGCATCAGTCCTTCCAATGAATATTCAGGACTGATTTCCTATAGGATTGACTGGTTTGATCTTGCAGTCCAAGGGACTCTCAAGAGTCTTCTCCAGGATGACAATTTAAAAGCATGAATTGTTCAGCGCTCATCCTTCTTTGTGGTCCAACTCTCACATCTGCACATGACTACTGGAAAAAACATAGGTTTGACTACACAGACCTTTGTCAGGAAAGTAATGTCTCTGCTTCCAATTATGGTGCCTAAGTTCCTCATAGCTTTCTTTCAAGGAGCAAGCATCTTTTAATTTCATGGCTGTAGTCACTGTGCACAGTGATTTTGGAGCCCAAGATAATAAAATATGTCACTGCTTTCACTTTTTCCCCATCTATTTGCCATGAAATGATAGGACCAGAAGTCATGAACTTAGTTTTTTTAATGTTGAATTTCAAGCCAGCATTTTCACTCTCCTCTTTCACACTCATCAAGGGGCTCTTTAGTTCCTCTTTGCTTTCTGCCATTATGGTGGTATCATCAGTGTATCTAAAGTTGTTGATATTTCTCCCAGCAGTCTTGATTCCAGCTTGTGATTCATCCAGCCCAGCATTTTGAATAATGCACTTTACATATCAGTTAAACAAGCAGGGCAACAATATACAACCTTCACATACTCCTTTCCCAAGTTTGAACCAGTCAGTTGTTCCATGTCCAGTTCTAACTGTTGCTTCTTGATCCATATACAGATTTCTCAGGAGACAAGTCTCTCTCAACTTATGTATGATTCATGTAAAAATGCTTTATTTACTATGGGTGAACACTGTAATTCTACAATCTAGAGCAGTCTGAGCATAAGAATGCTTAAGAATATTTGTTAATGAATGACTAAATTGTTTTAATTTTATTAAATTACATGGGTGACTGCATACTAAGTTGCTTTAGTCGTGTCCCACTTTTTATGACTCCGAGGACTACAGTCCTCCAGGCTCCTCTGTCCAAGTAAGAGGAGCAACTGCCTGGACAACAAGTCCAGGCAACTGGAGTTGGTTGCCATTTCCTTCTCCAGGGATCTTCCTGACCCAGGGATTGAATCCAAGTCTCCTGCATTTCCTGAATTGGCAGGCAGGTTCTTTACCACTAGTGCCACCTGGGAAGCCCCATTAAATAACATGTTTATGCTAAGTCGCTTCAGTCATGTCTGACTCTTTGTGACTCTATGGACTGTAGCACACCAGGCTCCTCTGTCCATGGGCTTCTCCAGACAAGATTCCTGGAGCGGTTGCCATGCCCTCCACCAGTGGATCTTTCCGACCCAGGGATTGAATCCACATCTCAGGTTTCCTGTGATGGCAGGTGGGATCTTTACTAGTAGCTCCACCTGGGAAGTCCACTAAATAGCATTATTCCCCATAAAAACTGTAGTGAAAAAAATATCTTAAGTTTTAACAATATTGTTTGACATGTGTGTTGAAAGTAGCAAAGGTAAAGATATAAACCAAATATCACTACTTGGAAGTATATATATGTATATATATATGTGTGTGTGTGTGTAATATACATATATAAGATATATATATGTGTAATAAGTACAAAGGGAATATTTAATTAACAAAAGTGTAAACATTAATGATCCCATTTATAGAAACATTGACTGAAAATTAAAACAGAAGCTAGTCTTATTTTCATGTCTTATATCATACTAATCTATTACTAAGCTTTTTTCAGCTTGTCATGGCATGTGGATTATTGATCCGTGAAGCACTCACCATTCAATGAAAAGAAAAAAAAGGTTTATATATTTCCTTCTTCAAAACATACAGCATCCTCAAAATGTTTTTTTTTCCTGCTATTTAAAGAGATTTCTGACAGAAACGCTAGTTTTGACATGTATAGTATATTACCATTTCAGATTGCACTGTGATTTATATTGACTTTAATCCAACCTTATTTTGATCTATGTATAAAGTGTTAGAAATGAAATTTGATATTTTTCTTCAGATATAAAATTTATTAACCACGTCCAAATTCAGGGTGAGTTATTTGTTAGACCCAAGTGCTGCTAGTCACAATCTTTTTGAATTGCATGATATTGACTAGGAGTTACTTTATGGCATCATAGCCAAAGTAGATAGAACCTTACTTTAGATTAAAAGTAAAAGCATAATAAAATAGATAAACATACTGTTTTATATTCACATTATGTATTGAATTAGGACCTATAATATAGTGAAGGGATTCACTTATTGTCAATATTTATACTTGGAATTACTCTATTATATTATCACACTGATAGCAGGATTTTGCTATAACCAGTGCTCTATGCAGGAAACTACTAGTCCTGCATGTAGCATTGTTAAATCTTTCTCTAATTATATTGATTAGATTATTTGTATTATCAAGCTAAAAATATTTACTAGTTATTCTCACATATGTAATATAATTTTAAAGTTGATTAATAAAGCTGTCCTTTTCCATTTAACTACCACAAATGGTATATCATTTTAGGCATGATTTGGATAGCTCGTTTATAGACAGAGCTCTTCAGGTGTTATTTGGAGAAACACTTAAATTTCAAACAAAACTCATAAATTGTGGCCTTGTCATTCAATATCCTGAGAAAATTATTTACATAGACTCTTTGAGATACATTTATTTACAATTTTATAAAATTTCATGAATATGTATCACCATTAAATGCTAAGTTTTACTTTTGATTTACCAAATTGAATTTTAGGAAGAAATAGTTACATTCTCAGAATATCAGGTTACCCTGAGTAGATATTCCTTTGTTGTCATTGGGGACCCCCACATATAATCATATTCAATTAATTATTTATTGTTTTTTATAAGTCAGAAATTGTATTGTTGCTCCTTCCATAGTCACAGATTTACTTAGTACCCCTTAAAAAAAGAGAGAGAACAACACACAAACAACAAACCTCCAAGTCTGCAACTTGCTTGATATCTGGAAGTTCAAGAATTTATGAGATTCCTTTTCATCATTTTTTATAAAATTCCCAAGAGTTATTTATATACTTCGCAAAAATTTCCCGACTTCTCCTTATGACTTTACCCAATCATCTAGGTCTTACTGCAGATCACATTTTGCCAACTCATAACTGTTTTCCTACTAATATTTATTTTAAAAGGCCATTGTCTCAAAGCTGCAATATGACCTAAAATATTACCAAACATTTTTGACGTTATTAGAAAGAAATTAACAAAGAAATACTTAAAGAAAATAAATTAAACCAATTTTTAAACAATCAACTTACTTGTATGCCCTATTGTAGAAAATAATCTTGATTTTGCCTTCAAATCAGTAAAGCTTCATTAAGGTTTTATTTCTCACCAACAACAATCCTTTTAAAAATTTCCAATTAAAGTAAAACATTTTCAAGTGAGAATTTGAACCTCAGGAAAAAAAAAACAACAAATTTATATCTGCAAAATTTCAAACATACACAAAAAATATCCACAAAAATCAAATGAACTTTCTCTTTGTATCCAGTACCCAATTTTAACAATGATGAGCTCATAGTCAATCTTATATCATTTAAACCCAAACTTAACTCTCAAAATCAACCACTAACAAAGCTACTTGAACCTTATATTAGACACAGTACGATCTCATTTATTAAATTTTTAGTACAATTTCTTTAAACAACAAAGAAACAATTGGAGAAATATGACCACTTACTTGATTTTGTTGGCATTAAATAATTACTGAAAAACTTTGTGATTGTGATTTGATTCTTTGTTAAAAGACATAATGGTTTGACTTTGTGTGTGTGTGTGAGTACATAAGTATATTCTATAATAGAAAACCAGATGATAACTTTCTATCTTGCATTAATTTAACATTTTTTTCTATTATTCAAAAATAATTTTAAATACATAGCATAACAATGGCCCAGTGCCTTGAACCTGGAGTAAAAATCAGATTTAAAAAAATTTTAAATTAGTGTTAATGTTGTTAGTGTATTTTGACCAACATAAAAGAAAAAATAAACAAATGGGACCTAATTAAACTTAAAAGCTTTTGCAAAATGAAGGAAACCACAAGCAAGGTGAAAATAGTCTTTAGAATGGGAGAAAATAATAGCAAATGAAGCAACTGAGAAAGAATTAATCTCAAAAATATACAAGCAACTCCTAAAGCTCAACTCCAGAAAAATAAGTGACCCAATCAAAAAATGTGCCAAAGAACTAAACAGACATTTCTCCAAAGAAGACATACAGATGGCTAACAAACACATGAAAAGATGCTCAATGTCACTCATTATCAGAGAAATGCAAATCAAAACCACAATGAGGTACCATCACATGCAGGTCAGAATGGCTGCTATCAAAAAGTCTACAAACAATAAATTCTGGAGAGAGTGTGGAGAAAAAGGAACCCTCCTACACTGTACTGTTGGTGGGAATGCAAACTAATGCAGCCACTATGGAGAATAGTGTGGAGATTCCTTAAAAAACCTGGGAATAGAACTGCCATAGAACCCAGCAATCCCACTGCTGGGCATACACACTGAGGAAACCAGAATTGAAAGAGACACATGTACCCCCAGTGTTCATCGCAGCACTGTTTATAATAGCCAGGACATGGAAGCAATCTATATGTCTATCGGCAGACAAATGGATAAGAAAGCTGTGGTACATATACACAATGAAATATTACTCAGCTATTAAAAATGAATGCATTTGAATCAGTTCTAATGAGGTGGATGAAACTGGAGCCTATTATACAGAGCGAAGTGAGTCAGAAAGAAAAACACCAGTATAGTATATTACACATATATATGGAATTTAGAAAGATGGTAATGATGACCCTATATGTGAGACAGTAAAAGAGATACAGGTGTAAAGAACAGACTTTTGGACTCTGTGGGAGAAAGTGAGGGTGGGGTGATTTGAGAGAATAGCATTGAAATATGTATATTACTGTTAGGTAGTTAGAATAGGAAACAGGAGTCCAAAATGGCAGTGGTTAAAGACAATGAAGGGAAAAGCCCATGAAAAAAGAACAAAGGATGGTCAAAGGAAGGTCTGAGGACTGGAGTGAGGACTTCAGGATATAACAAACAGCACTCCTGGCTAGCCCAATTTGCATAGGGCAGGCTCAGGGGGATGGAAAATATATAAAAAGAAGAGCCAAAGATCTCTGTCTCTCTCTCCCCTGCACACTGGCGTGCTCCTCTACTCTTTGGGTTGCCCTCACGCTTAGAGGATGGATTCTCCTGCTATCTTCTAAATAAAATAGAGTTGTAACACTGATTTGTTTAAGAGCTATAACACGGTTTGTCCAAGACCCGAGAGTTTTGATGCGCCGAGGGCTTTAATGTCAGTTGCTCCAAATCTTAGTTGTGATGAGACAGAACCGAGGAGCATACACTCGCCTGACATTACCATATGTGAACTAGACTGCGAGTCCAAGTTCGACGCATGAGACAGGGTGCTCAGGGCTGGTGCTCTGGGATGACCCTGAGGGATGGGATGGGGAAGGAGGTGGGAGGGGGGTTCAGGATGGGGAACACATGTACACCCATGGCTGATTCATGTGAATGTATGACAAAAACCACCACAATACTGTAAAGTAAATAGCCTCCAATTAGATAAATAAATAAATAATTTTAAAAAAAGAAAAAAAATTTTAATAGCATTTAAAGCACAGTTATAGTTTGAAACAAGTTATTTCCACTTCAGTAATTATGCTAGAATGAATCTGAAAACAAACATTTATTAAATCTCTGAAGCTCTTGGTTTATTGTAAAGTATATTCTCAGTGCCAACTGTGTCTGCTATTCTAAGTTCTAGAGTTGCTTCTAGAAATAGAGCAGATAAGACCATTCTTTTATAAAATCCATAAAATGTTTAATGGAAAGAGACAATAAGAAAATAAAACAATCAATAGATAATTTCAGAATATTGAGTGATCAGACAAGCATTAAGGCAACCAATTCTTAACACTTTAGAACTGGTAAAGTGAAGTTACTTTACTTAGGGTAATATAGTGAAATAATACATTTCTGAGTAATTTAGAACTGTCTTTAATGTTATGAAAAGAAATCCAAATTTCAGAATGATCATTTCAATAATAGTTTCATCTTAATGAACCTTTTCAAACTAGTTGCTCACAGATTAAATATCTTGCCCTCTTATTTCAAAATGCTGGTTTGGACCAGAAATTTCATTACTTTTTGGAGAACTTTACTAAAATATGACTATGGACAGAGGTTCATTACAGTACAGGAGACAGGAATCAAGATCATCCCCAAGAAAAAGAAAAGGAAAAAAACAAAATGGCTGTCTGAGAAGACCTTACAAATATCTGTGAAAAGAAAAGAAGCCAAAAGCAAAGGAGAAAAGGAAAGACATACCCATTTGAATGCAGAGATACAAAAAATTAGTGAGGAGATAAAAAGCCTTCCTCAGTGATCAATGCAAAGAAATAGAGGAAAACAATAGAATGGGAAAGACCAGAGATGTCTTCCAGGAAATTAGAGATACCAAGGGAACATTTCATGCAAAGATGGGCTCAATAAAGGACAGAAATGATATGGACCTAAGAGAAGCAGAAGATGTTAAGACGACGTGGCAAGAACACACAGAAGAACTGAAAAGAACAGATGTTCACCACCCAGATAATCACAATGGTGTGATCACTCACACTCACATAGAGTCAGACATCCTGCAATGTGAAGTCAGGTGGGCCTTAGAAAGCATCGCTATGAACAAAGCTAGTGGAGGTGATGGAATTCCAGTTGAGCTATTTCAAATCCTGAAAGATGATGCTGTGAAAGTGCTGCACTCAATATATCAGCAAATATGGAAAGCTCAGCAGTGGCCACAGGACTGGAAAAGGTCAGTTATCATTCCAATCCCAAAGAAAGGCAATGCCAAAGAATGCTCAATCTACCGCACAATTGCACTCATCTCACACGCTAGTAAAGTAATGCTCAAAATTCTCCAAGCCAGGCTTCAGCAATATGTGAACCATGAACTTCCAGATGTTCAAGCTGGTTTTAGAAAAGGCAAAGGAACCAGAGATCAAATTGCCAACATCTGCTGGATCATCGAAAAAGCAAGAGAGTTCCAGAAAAAACATCTATTTCTGCTTTATTGACTATGCCAAAGCCTTTGACTGTGTGGATCACAATAAACTGTGGAAAATTCTGAAAAAATTGGGAATACTAGACCACCTGACCTGTTTCTTCGGAAACCTGTATGCAGGTCAGGAAGCAACAGTTAGAAGTGGGCATGAGACAACACACTGGTTCCAAATAGGAAAAGGAGTACATCAAGGCTGTATATTGTCACCCTGCTTCTTTAACTTATATGCTGAGTACATCATGAGAAACGCTGGACTGGAGGAAGCACAAGCTGGAATCAAGATTGCCATGAGAAATATCAATAACCTCAGATATGCAGATGACACCACCCTTATGGCACAAAGTGAAGAGAAACTAAAGAGCCTCTTGATGAAAGTGAAAGAGGAGAGTGAAAATGTTGGCTTAAAGTTCAACATTCAGAAAACTAAGACCATGGCATCCCATCCCATCACTTCATGGCAAATAGATGGGGAAACAGTAGAAACAGTGTCAGACCTTATTTTTGGGGGCTCCAAAGTCACTGCAGATGGTGATTTTAGCCATGAAATTAAAAGATGCTTAATCCTCAGAAGGAAAATTATGACCAACCTAGACAGTATATTAAAAAGCAGATATATTACTTTGCCAAGAAAGGCCCATGTAGTCAAGGCTATGGTTTTTCCAGTAGCCATGTATGGATGTGAGAGTTGGACTATAAAGAAAGCTGAGCTCCGAAGAATTGATGCTTTTGAACTGTGGTGTTGGAGAAGACTCTTGAGAGTCCCTTGGACTGCAAGGAGATCCAACCAGTCCATTCTAAAGGAGATCAGTCCTGAGTGTTCATTGGAATGACTGATGCTGAAGCTGAAACTCCACTACTTTGGCCACCTGATGTGAAGAGCTGACTCATTTGAAAAGAACCTGATGCTGAGAATGATTGAAGGCAGGAGGAGCAGCGGACGCCAGAGGATGAGATGTTTGGATGGCATCACCGCCTCAATGGACATGGGTTTGGGTAGACTCCGGCAGTTGGTGATGGACAGGGAGGCCAGGCGTGCTGCGGTTCATGGGGTCGCAAAGAGTCGGACACAACTGAGCGACTGAACTGAAATGAAGTAAGATATGACTTTACTAAGATTTAGAACTCATGACTAGGCAATAAGAAGATTAAGGTTCTAGTCTCATCAGTAATGAGCCATCTGTCCTTGTAAAATCATTCCATTCAGTTGAAGAAGTTAGTTCCTCTGATGTCCTGTTTTTATTTCTGTAAAATTAAAGGACTGAACCAAATAATCTTTAACAATTTTTAAATTCTAAATTTTGAAGCACCTTCAGCCCAATATTTGGAAAAAAGTTTCTGCCAAAATAAATCATAAGAAATGCAGGATAGGTATATCAAAGCACACTATAAATTTAGAGATATTGAGGGCTGAATAATTTACCATGTATAATAATTAGAGGATATATTTACATTTTATATATATTCAGAAAATCAAGTTAATCTCATTTTTTCTTAGAAATATTTGCACATTTTAATTGCCTTTTCTGTGTCCTTTTCTATTTTAAAAACATTTTGAGAATAATTATCTTTACTATATCACCTGAAAATCATTTGGGAATGTTATAAATCCTACTGAGGAATCATTCTTCAGTGAGATATTAAAGATTTGTTTTTGCATCCTGCTAAATTATTTTTGCTAGTCAGCACTCAAATATACATCTGGCCACTTGTACCAGGAAAATTTGAATTCTTGTAGAAGTAATTAAATTGACTCTCATTTTTGCAATTTTAAAATTGCAGGCACCACTTTAAATTTTGACCACCGTGTGTAAGAGCTGTTGTTTTTAAAGTCTACGCACCAAGAATGCTTTACCAGTTGTTTAAAATTAACCTTAAACTTTAATCGGAAAGCTGTTAGACTGTGTATGTGAAATTGTTCGAAGATAGAAACCTCAGTAACTCTGAATTATCTTAACTCTCTTCCTCTCCATGACCAACTGACCAAAAATTCCTATTGGTTATACTTCAGAAGTGTTAGTTGTTCATTCGTGTCCGACTCTTTGCAACCTCAAGGACTGTAGCCTGCCAGGCTCTTTTGTCCATGGAATTTTTCAGGCAAGAATACTGAAATGGGTGGCCATTTCCTTCTCCAGGGGATCTCCCAAATCCAGAGATTGAACCAGGGTCTCCTGCATTGCAGGCAGATTCTTTACTATTTTACCTACTAGGGAAGTACCTCAGGAGAGTATTTCAGATACAGCTAATCCTTAACATGCCCATTGTCTTGACTTGGTTCAGATCTTCAGTTTCCTTAGATGACTGATTGCAATAGCCTCCTGTTTTACCATGTCCTCCTCATCAACTTTTTCTGTATTCTTCTATGTCCCTAGATTAATTTTCTTATATGATTTTAAGTTGTATAAGAACAGAACCAATTCACTTCTATCTTTAGCACATAAGAGAATGTCTGATTCATAATAAATATAGTAGACAATCTATACATAGGAAACAAACATATCTGTTGAATACATACAAATTAATGAAAAAATAAAATAATTTTTATTTTGAAACTGTAGCCTTTAAAACTTAGAGTGCTTTATTTTACTTTCAGTATGAAATCAATATTGTTTAGACTTTTCAATTCTCAGAAGTTAAATCATTCAATAATCTCCTGTTTCCACATCATAATTTGCCAACTTTCTAACACTAATATTTTTGTTTTAAAATGTCTCCTTGCATAATTCTCCCATTGAGCTCCAATAATGTCAAGAAAAAAGAGTGTCTCCTTCATAATAAGTCCTTATGGTGTATTACAATGCCTGATATTTGCTCAATCAACTCTTAATGAATGGATGCTCATTGAAAAATGCAAATTCAATAGTTTACTTCTAAACTTGGTTTGAAACCATGTAAGTTACCGATTCCAGTTAGATTAGTTGCCATATTAAGCTTATTTATTATTACATGACCAGACTTTGGCATGTTATTGCCCTTAATGTCTGATATCTGTATATTGCAGTGATACAATTGGCCAATAATACTTGATATTGAAAATACAAGTGATTTTTGATGCCAGTAGAAGGTTTTTTTTGTTATTTTGGAGGACTGATAGAGAAAAGAGCTTGTTTAATATAGAATATTTTTTGATTTGTAAATGGTGATAGTATGCAATTGTTTACAAAGAGTTACTGATATAATTCAAGAGAAAAGTATAACATTCATTCTCTCGTTCCTAAGCCAATAACATCATATGGTTAATTTAGCAAGTGACATTGATATATTTTCAAATGTAAATCAAACTCCCATTGCCTCTATTAACCCCATTTGATCATGTATTATTTCTATAAATATATGGAATTTGTTGAGGCTTCCCATGTGATGCTAGTGTTAAAGAATCCTCCTGCCAATGTGGGAGGCACAAGAGACACAGGTTCGATACCTGCACTGGAAAGATCCTCTAGAGTATAAAATGGCAAACCACTCCAGTATTCTTGCCTGGAAAATTCCATGGAAGAGGATCCTGGTGGTCTACAGTCCATGGGATTAAAAAGAGTCAGACACTATATTAACCAATGTTTTCACTGTACTTTTCCTATTTTGTAAATTTGTTCAGGTTGTATTGGCCTAAAAAATGAAGTTGGAAAGTGTCATCTATTCTGAAAGAGTTTGTGTAAGACTAATGTTATTTCTTTCATGTAATCATTTCAAGAGATGCAGAGAATGAAGGTGCATCTTTCACAGTTCATCATCATATAAATCTCAAAAACAATCCACCAGCCTCTACTGAAAGATTGTGAAGGATTATGACTATTTAAGATGTAAGATGGTCCTTGAGCTTCCTTGTCATTTATTAGCAAAGAATGAACTGATAAAGATGCTCATCTTTAAATAGAGCATCCACAAATATACTCTTGGGTGTATCAAAAATAAGGTTATTTAAAAAGGAAGAGTCTCCTGTAGGAAGAAACAAGATGTCATGGAACTCACTGGGCAAGAAGAAACACTGAAGGATAGGAATCAGGACTTAATCAAGGACAATCCCTTAATCTTAGATTGCAAGACCCTAATTTTTTTTTTTTTTCTGCTCAAGGGGAGTGCAAAATTGCTGTGTATCAGTAACTACTGTGTGTTTTCCATTCTTTCTCATTTTCAAAAAGTGGTTTATTGCAGTTACCCTGTTCTTTCTCTATCATTGCATATTAAATGTATGATGTGTAGATAACTTGCTTTTGCTTTATTTCATAAACCTCTGAATTAAGAGGAACTAAACTGAAACCTGATATGAAGACTAACATGTACTTCTTAGAAATGTAGAATTTTAACCAAATGTCAAGTCTAAAATAGACCTTGGGATTTTCTCCAGTAGGAAGGGGCTTAGTGCATTTACTGCCCAGAAAGGAGAGCAAGCTAAATATTAAGTTGTAAGATATTCAGATGGCAGCATGTTCACAAATACTCTAATTTTCATTTTCAGGACACATGACTAAGATTTTATTCCCTCCTTCCGCCATGCATTGAACTAAACTCAGTGGTTTTGTGACTTGATTTGGATAATGAAATGTCACCAGAGTCTTGAGAAGCCAATTTCCTATTTGCCGCTTTCCATCTTACTTATGTGATAATGCTTTCAAGATCCTAGCTTGCAATGGACAGAACTGCTTCTCTGACCTATGATTTACACATAGTGTGAACAATAAATAGATGTTTATTTTGTATGTTTGGTCATTTGGACTTTGAAGTTTTTGCTACTGCAGCATAATTTATCCTATCCTGGTACTCATTCAATATCTGGAGAAAAAAATAATTAAAGAGAATATTTCACACTGAAATCTGTATGGATTGAAGACAGTGATGTTAAAGTTAAAATGAGAAGGAAGATAACATAAAATAAAAGTTTTTCCTAAACAGAAGAATGTCTTAAATTAAACAACAGATGCACAAACTACAATGAAAGTTATGGAAATATCAATGGTAATATATATAAATGTATATCTAGAAATCATAATCGTAACATTTCATTAAAAATAGATTTTCTGGTTGTGAGAATATGTTTACACATAAAAGAGGGAACTACTATATAGACTATATAGACAGGAAATACAGTAAAGAAATAATTAAAATGTACAAAGAAGCCATTTACAGAAGAGGAAGCCGAATGAATCAGTAGCACAAAAAGTGATGTTCATGTTCATTAATAACTAGAAGAATGTAAACTATGCCAGGAGAAAATAAGCACTTTTTTGCTTATCCAACTAGAATTGTAGAAATTAGAAAGAATATTGTATTCATGCCTAGCAGCTAGAAGAGTACTTGGAACATCACATGTATAGATAGATATTTGAGGAATAAATGAAAGAGAGTAATACCAAATTTTGCAAGTATGATGATATGATGATTCAGAAATGCAAGTGTGAGTTTGGTGCAATCAATCTGAAGACAAATCTGTGAGTACTTAACCAAATTTAATATATTATCATCTATGATAGAACATTCCTAACCCCAAATTAAGCATATATATGTTCAAAGGAGAGCATGTATTAGGCTGTTCATCTTAGCACTAATGAGATTATAAGTATTCTGAAGCAGTGTGGGAATATTAAACATGTATCTTGAAAGATCAACACATTTTTCTTTTTCTTGCTATTTATTTTTCTTCTATTTCTTGAAACACTGCAAAAGAAACAATCTGTGGACACCTTTGGTAAACTCTAGTGATTTTTTGTTTTCCTTCAAAGCCTTAATTGTTTTAACTTTGGGTGTGCTCTTGAATTTAAAACCATATCCACCTGTGCTAACATATATAGGCTGAAGTAGAGATCAGAGGAACATATTATAATAATATTTTAAATAACATTAATCAACTGTACTTCAATAAAAACAGCTCAGGTAGATTACTGCTTTCCTCTTTTCTCTTTTTATCACATATTATTTATTAGATTCTTACATATTATTTGTGGTAGTGAATATGGAAATACTTTATCTTTTGATCTTCTCAACTGTTAGCCATAAATAAGTTTCTTTCCATTCTTGCTTCCCCATACTTTTCTTACTTCATTTCCTCACTTGAATCTCTCCTGCCTTTCTTGATCATTATATTCTCTGAAAGTACCACTTTCTTCAGTTCAGTCACTCAGTCGTGTCCGATTCTTTGTGACCTCATGAATCGCAGCATGCCTGGCCTCCCTGTCCATCACCAACTCCTAGAGTTTACTCAGATTCCTGTCCATCTAGTCAGTGATGCCTTCCAGCCATTTCATCCTCTGTCGTGCCCTTCTCCTCCTGCCCTCAATCCCTCCCAGCATCAGGGTCTTTTCCAATGAGTCAGCTCTTCGCATGAAGTGGCCAAAGGATTGGAGTTTCAGCTTCAACATCAGTCCTTCCAATGAACACCAAGGACTGATCTCCTTTAGGATGGACTGGTTGGATCTCCTCGAAATCCAAGGGACTCTCAAGAGTCTTCTCCAACACCACAATTCAAAAGCATCAATTCTTCGGAGCTCAGCTTTCTTCACAGTCCAACTCTCACATCCATACATGACCACTGGAAAAACCATTGCCTTGACTAGGTGGACCTTTGTTGGCAAAGTAATGTTACTGCTTTTTAATATGCTACCTAGGTTGGTCATAACTTTCCTTCCAAGGAATAAGTGTCTTTTAATTTCATGGCTGCAATCACCATCTGCAGTGATTTTAGAGCCCCAAAAAATAAAGTCAGCCACTGTTTCCACTGTCTCCCCATCTATTTCCCATGAACTGATGGGACCAGATGCCATGATCTTAGCTTTCTTTATGTTGAGCTTTAAGCCAACTTTTTCACTCTCCTCTTTCACTTTCATCAAGAGGCTCTTTAGTTCCTCTTCACTTTCTGCCATAAGGGTGGTGTCATCTGCATATCTGAGGTTGTTGATATTTCTCATGGCAATCTTGATTCCAGCTTGTGCTTCATCCAGCCCAAGGTTTCTTATGATGTACTCTGCATAGAAGTCAAATAAGAAGGGTGACAATATACAGCCTTGACGTACTCCTTTTCCTGTTTGGAACCAGTCTGTTGTTCCATGTCCACTTCTAACTGTTGCTTCCTGATCTGCATATGGGTTTCTCAAGAGGCAGGTCACGTGGTTTGGTATTCTGATCTCTTTCAGAATTTTTCACAGTTTATTGTTATTCACACAGTCAGAGGCTTTGGCATAGTCAGTTAAGCAGAAATACATGTTTGTTTTTTTTTTCTGGAACTTTCTTGCTTTTTTGATGATCCAGCATATGTTGGTAACTTGATTTCTGATTCCTCTGACTTTTCTAAAACCAGCTTGAACTTCTGAGGGTTCATGGTTCCTGTATTGTTGGAGCCTGGCTTGGAGAATTTAGAGCATTACTTTACTAGCATGTGAGATGAGTGCAATTGTGCAGTTGTTTGAACATTGTTTGGCATTGCCTTTCTTTGGGATTGGATTGAAAACTGACCTTTTCCAGTCCTGTGGCCACTGCTGAGTTTTCCAAATTTGCTGGCATATTGAGTGCAACACTTTCACAGCATCATCTTTTAGGATTTGAAATAGCTCAACTGGAATTCCATCACTTCCACTAGCTTTGTTCATAGTGATGCTTCCTAAGGCCCACTTGACTTCACATTCCAGGATGTCTGGCTCTAGGTGAGTGATTACACCATTGTGATTATCTGGGTCTTGAGGATTTTTTTTTTTAATTTATTTATTCTAATTGTAGTCTAATTACTTTACAATATTATGGTAGTTTTTGCCATACATTGAGATGAATCAGTCATGGGTGTACATGTGTTCCCCATCCTAGACCCTTCTCCCACCTCCCTCCCCATCCCATACCTCTGGGTCATCCCAGTGCACCAGCCCTGAGCATCCTGTCTCATGCATCGAACCTGAACTGGCAGTCTGTTTCACATATGATAATATACATGTTTCAATGCTATTCTCTTTGATCATCCCACCTTCGCCTTCTCCCAGAGTCCAATAGACTGTTCTATATATCTGTGTCTCTTTTGCTATCTAGCATATGGAGTTATCATTACCATCTTTCTAAATTCCATGTATGTTAGTATGCTATATTGGTGTTTTTCTTTCTGACTTACTTCACTTTGTATAATAGGCTCCAGTTTCATCCACCTCATTAGAACTGATTCAAATGTGTTCTTTTTAATGGATGAGTAATATTCAATTGTGTATATGTACCACAGCTTTCTTATCCATCCATCTGCTGATGGACATCTAGTTTGCTTCCATGTCCTAGCTATTATAAACAGTGCTGTGATGAACAATGGCGTACACGTGTCTCCTTCAATTCTGGTTTCCTTGGTGTGTATGCCCAGCAGTGGGATTTGCTGGGTCATATGGCAGTTCTATTTCCAGTGTTTTAAGGAGTCTCCACACTGTTCTCCATGGTGGCTGTACTAGTTTGCATTCCCACCAACAGTGTAAGATGTTTACGTTTTCTCCACACCCTTTCCTGCATTTATTGTTTGTAGATTTTTGGATAGCAGCCATTTTGACCAGCATGAGATGGTACCTCATTGTGGTTTTGATTTGCACTTCTCTGATAATAAGTGATGTTGAGCATCTTTTCATGTGTTTGTTAGCCATCTCTATGTCTTCTTTGAAGATATGTCTGTTTAGTATTTTTTTGTACAGTTCTTCTTATCACGTTCACTGTTACTTAAGTATTGGGTTAGCTAAAAGTTTCATTCAAATTATTCCATAAGATGGCCCAGAAAAAACCACAAGGTAAGAATTACCATAATAATTTTTTTTTAGTTATCTTATTAAAATTCAAGGAAATATTTTTATCATATAACAGGAAATTATCACACAAATACACAGAAACCTATAGCAGATTGAGTGGACATTAGTTCAATTTATTGTTGAAGCCAGTCTCATCCATATAACCCCAAATAACAGAATTTAAAAATTACACATTACTTTATAGAAACCAAGATAAACAAGCCAAACCAACATTTTCATTTATAGATGATTTTGCCTTATTTATATATATCAATTCACAGAGGCTTTATCTGTACTATGTTGTATGTTGTCATTTGCAGGCAAATTAGTTAAAGATTTCTTTTCCATAATCTATTAGATCATGAAATTGATCATTATAATGATGATGCAATTTGGAAGGTTTAGTGTTTCCAAAAATTATATTTTACACATTGTGCTTATTACTATTTTTGCTCATAGTAACCTTTGAATAGGTTTATGTTTTAATCCGCATTTTAGAGATGAGAGAAATGGGATATAGATGATTTGTTCTTTGCTATAGAAGATGCTTTGCTCTTTACTATAGAAGTACCACATGAATAGCCAATATTTGGGTCCTGGCTATTTAAAAATACTATCTTGTACTGTAACATAGATCAAGACACATTGTAAACCAATTTGGAAATACGTTTGTCAATTCACTCTCATGAAAGATTGAAAGCGCATGTTCAGCAGAGCTAGGTGCACACATACAGAAACTTTACTTATAATTGGGCTTCCTGGGTAGCTCAAATGTTAAAGAATCTGCCTGCAGTGTGGGAGGCCTGGGTTTGACTCCTTAGTTGGGAAGATCCCCAGGAGAAGGGAAAGGCTACCCACGCCAGTTCTGGCCTGGAGAATTCCATAGAATGTATAGTCCACGGGGTGGCCAAGAGTTGGACACAACTGAGAAACTTTTGCAATAACCTGCAGGGTTTGAGAGACTTGTTTAGGACTTTGAATAAAATGATGACTTAGTATGCTATAAATATATTTTTGAAACACAAAAATGTACAATTTGAATATGGACAGTTTATTATACGTAAATTAAACATGACTCACAGGTGGGGATCTCTAATATTTCTCCACAATGTAGCTCAGAACCTAGGCTGGTTATTCAAGGTATCATTTGCCCTGGCAATAGATGAGTGTAGACCCTGAAAAAGTGCCAACTCATTCAAGAGAAAGGAGAGTGAAAGAAATGTCTAGAATCAAATGAGTGTAAATAGAATGAGAAAGTGGAGTTAGGTCTAACTGGTAAGCAGGGTGATACTCCAGTGGAATTAGCAGCAAAGAATAATCACACAAATAAGAGCATCTAAGTGATTGACTGTGTAGTGATGCAACAACAACAACAACAAAAAAATACAATTTGAGTGACTCCCCTAAAAAGAGTGTACAAGGTTATTCTGGGTTAGTTATACTGTGAACATTTTGTTGTTGTTGTTGTTCTTAAACTGAATCCTGACAGAAGTATAGGCTATACAGAGGAAGCGTGCATTCCAGACAGATGAAAACAAGATTATAAAGCTGAAGACATTATACAGTGCAGTATGTTCTGGAAGTGGATGGAGCCAAACACTATTCTATTTTAAGAAATGAGAAAGAAAACAATGAGATAAAGATTTCAAAGATAAGAAGAAGTTAATCATAAGCAATATTTTAATCCATTTCTAATATAAGATCTATTTTTGTACGTAACAGAGACCACTGGATGATTTTAAGCATGGAAATAAAATAATTCAATTTGCATTTTATAGTACCTAGTTTGCAGTTGGGAAGAGACATTTGGTGGGGCATTCCTGGCCATGTGACTTTACATAACACTATACACTGTGATTCTAGATGATAATGTCCAAGACACTGTCAGATCAGAAAGTTTCCCAGGTGGTGAGGTAGTAGAGAATCTACCTGCCAATGCAGGAGAAGAAAAAGATGCAAGTTCAATTTCTGGATCAGGAAAATCCACTGGAGTAGGAAATGACAACCCACTCCAGTATTCTTGCCTGGAAAAATGCATGGACAGAGTAGCCTGGCAAGCTACAGTCCATGGAGTCACAAAAGAGTTGGACGTGACAACGTCTGAGAATGATAATAAAACAAGAACTGAATTGGAAATGAGTAGGTAGGTTAAAAACAAGTCTCAGAAAACAGGTTTACATACTGTACCTCATTATACTATCCTAGCCTTTCTTTCCTTATCAAAATTATATTACAATTCCACACATCAAATATACATCATAAAATGAGGAAGATAACTATATACAGAGCCTTTTACATTTAATAATCATGTATTATATGATTTGCAACAATTTGCTTTATATTTCAATTTTTTTTTTACATTTTATAAAGCTCTATTTTGTACTATCTCTTTTCATCCTAATGGCAATTAGGTAATCAGAATATCACTTTTGGGGGAATTAGTTTTAGGTGAAGTAATTGAAATTTCAGGGGCCCCAGGGAGGTGATTAAGATTTTTATTCTGCGTGCAATGCTTAAAGATTATATAAGAACAATAAGGCTACAGACATTACTCACATAGACTCCCAATTTATTCAAGTTTAAGAGAAAAAAGAATGTAAGCAAAAACTATATTAAGTATTCATCTTATTATGAATTTCCCAGAACATGCTCCTTTTAATTTAATGATTCTTTAAAAATGGACATTTAAAGTAGGAAACACAAAAGATATGCTGTAAGAAGTACTATGGAGGAGTTATATATGTGGGTGGACATGAATAATGCTCACCTAATAGAATAGCTCTTGCTAAGCCTTTGAAATACTCTGTGCAATTAGTTTATTAGAGACATTTGCAAAATTATTATTTGCCCTGCTTTTGTGTCTGTGTTTCTTCTTGTGTCTTCCAAGTTATGATCTGATAATAAAGATATCTTGATATCTATTTAATCTTAGAAAAATATGAATTTAAATTTAGAATCAGTCTTTAGTATAGCCCATTTTTTCTTCCAATGTATCCCAACCTATTAATTTAAGATGATATTGAAAAAGGACTGGAATTAACTTTAAGTGTCCCCCCTTTCTGGATGCCACCTTTAATAAGCTTGGATAAGGCACTTGAATGGTTTGAGTTTGATTATTCTTTTCTATAATTTTGAGAATAGAGTATCTGTTTTGAATACCTCTCTGGGATATACTAAAAATCAGATGAGATAATGAATGCATAATTAATAGAACATATATTGAAAGCAATATGGTATAATGGTAAAGAATGCAGACTGAAGAACTAAATTCTGTATTTAAATACTGATTTTGCCACTTTTCAGCTGTGTATGCTCATCAAGTAACTTAGCCTCTTTCTACCTCAGATTCCTTGCATGTAATATAAGTATGATAAGAATAGTTCTGACCTGATTGTGAGAATATAAGGAAATAATCTATACAATATCCCAAAGAAATATAGTAAGAATTATTCAAATGGTGGTGGTGGTGGTATTGATAATGATGATGATGATGGCAATGGGAACAACGTGTCAGACACCACGTACAGTGGTGAAGAATTCACCATGTACAGTGGTGAAGAATTCACAATCTTTTTTTTTTTTTTTCAGAAGGAAACCTAGAGAAATACAAAGGCTTAAGACATTTAACATTATAGTGCATTCTATTAATAAAAACCTATGATATTTCTGAAATTTAACTCATAAAACCTGCTAATAAATTTAAGCTTCCTTGAATGATTTGCATGCTAAATCAAAATGTGAGCATGTTGAGCTACTTTTAGGTGCTTTGTTTTGATAGAATCCCTAGGAGAATATGGGATGTACCTAAGTTCCAGGGTCTATCTCATCCAGCTTTGTGTTGAGATCTCCTCATCTGTAAAGTGAGCTTGCTGAATATCATGTTTTCTTCAGTTTATTACAGGCTGATATTTAACGCTCTAGTGATTTTTTTTTATGTATAAGCCTACAGCTGAGAATATGATCTTGGTGATTTGTTTAAAATGTAACAGTGGGTGCCAGTTAATGATTTAACTTCTGAAATGCTGAAAATTAGCATATATATTTAAAGATACTCATATAACAACAAAATAAAAAGAGCGGTTCAGCTAGCATTTGCTACTAGTGAGAACTCGATTCCTCAGTCATGGGTTGACTTGTTTGCCGGGAGAGTCCCACATTCTTCTTCTTTCCTCCCAGAATATTGGAAATAAAAGCAAAACTAAACAAATGGTACATATATTATTAGTGCCCATTTCACTCAAAAGTGTTTCAGCTCGCATGTAAAATATATAGTCACCTAATTTATGATTTGAATGCAATTTATGAAGAAATTAAGTTAAGTCAAAGTTAGTACCTGTGTCTTGATGTGCATTTTTAAAGCTAAAAATCAAATTCTATGAAATTGGACCAAGTAACGGTGAAAGCAGTTTAATCTATAAAATGAAAGTGAGTGTAATTTTCAGGGAAAAGGAGCTATACAATTTTTTTAACAGTGCCTAGGATACAGTAAGCATTATTCAAATGTTTTATGATACTGATGATGTGCCAGAAACTAGGATACAGTGGTTAAGAATTCACAATCATTTATTTCAATGAGAGAAAAATGAGCATGAATTGAAGATTTAATTCTTGGAATACTGAACACTGGCATATATTTTGAAAAAGATACTCATGCAACAGAAATAAAGAGAATAAAGAAAATTCCTGCTAAATTGAACTTATGGGATATTTCATATAGTAATCATAATTCAGCAAGACTTTACCTCTCATAGTGGTACATGGGTCCTGAAGTCAAACATTTTTGTTTGAACTTTGGCTCATGTTCAAGACCTTAGTTTGTATTTTTAAATTTTATATCTTGTCCAAATTAACTAACCTCTCAATTTGATAATAGTAAAACAGAGATAATACAAGTTGCCTAATACAACAGAGATAATGAAAGTCACCTTTCATTTTCATGAAAGTGAAATGGCATAATGCAAGTCCCTAGAAGACTGACATAAAGTTTGGGAAATTGTTAGCTATTGTGGCTCCCAATTCTGTGTTGATGACAGTGTCATTATGTATGGTAAATACATGATGGCCAAAAGAAGTATCTTTGGAAAAATTATGTAAAATCAAAATGAGCATACGTTTCTTTAAAAATAATTATTCTTGAAGTAGTTAGTAACATGTTTGACAAAAAAAAAAATTTCCCAAGGACTGTTACTGAATGATTATAGTATATTAAAACGTAAAAAGGAATGTATGACAAAACAATGTTTAACACAGTATTATAAAGAATCCTTTATAGATTATAGTATAAAAATAAAAGAAAAAAAAATCTCTTCTTGGGTATGTGTGACTCCCAGCTTGAATTCTTAAAAATTCTACTCCAATTTGTAAAACAACAACAACAAAGAAAAGGCACACACAGAAACAAAATGACCACAACATTCTCAAAGCAGTGCAGTGCTCCAGGGGCATACATTCTCACAGTTAAAAACATTTCCAAAAACGTCCTTGGACCCTCATGAAAAACCCTGTGAATAAGGCAAAATATGTCACTCAATCCATATTCCTATGTTTTCTCCAAATAGATAATTGATAATTAGCATCACTTCAATGTCAGAAACATAAACATGTGGAGCTACTTTGTGATGTGTCTAAAGAATGGCTTAATTATGATATAGTGGGTCAAAGATTGAATTTTCCTTTTTCTACAGAAAAGCAGTGTTCACTGCCAAATAATGTAGAGAGTATAATTTGGCTTCAGCATCTATCAATATGAATAAAAAATAATTACCTCTCAAGTGTTGCAAAATTCAATAACATGTTTAGAAATTTTCACATAATAGTCCGCAGATAATAAATACCTCTACATCCTAGCACCTTTCTTCTCTTCTAAAAATTACTAAGAGATGTCAGTTCTACAGTAGAAATGATTTCATGATCAGAAAATAGAATTAACATTCTACCATGGACTGTCAGAAGATGTTACTGAGGTTTTGTTGTGAATAAAATTCAAAAAATAGTACATTCAGTGTTTCTAACATTATTATTAGTAGTAAATATAGTATTATCAGAAAAATAATAATAATAATTTTAGCAATAACCATGAATGATGACAGATTTTATATAGTGCTTTTTTTGTGTCTAACATTAGTCATTTCTATCTTCACCATAGCCCTATGTTATTATCCTATTTTAGATATGAAAAAGTATGGGGCTTGACTTGCCCCAAAGCAAAGCTCTATTTACTGGTGAAGCTGATATCTGAACCCAGGAAATTTTCACCTCCAGTGTTCATGCTCTTTATTATTCTATAGATTATTTGTAATTTATGGAAGATTATAATAGAGTTACCTCTGATATTTTTTAGAAAAAAATGACTGTTTTATTATTGCTTGGCTAAGCAGATGGAATTGCTTGCCTTTTAAACATCTTATTTTAGGCAGACACAATATGAAATAAACAAAAAGTTTAAATAACGTTCATATGAGCTGCTTTATCTTGTTGCCGTTTCCTATTTCCATGTAGCAAAATGATAGTATTTTATTTCTTGATTAAAAAAACGTTAAAATTGACAAATATTTTGGGATGGATAATTGTGTGCCTTTTGTGTGTCTTAATTATGTAATGAAAATTTGCTGTTTGTGCATATTCTACTTTATATCAACATTTTAAAAAGCCAGTAGATGTAAATAAATTTGAGGTGCTCTGCATTTTTGGAGAGGACATACAAATAAAATAACCAAAACAGTAATTCCAAATTATATGAAGTATAGCGTTTTCCAAATTCTTCATATTCTATAATGTAACTGTTTGCTAAGTCCTTCAAGATAAGGAGAATCCATTTTTCTTGAATATATTAATAGACTGGGCAACTGAAAAGAAAAATTCAACTGACCTTAAGGATTGTCTCTCCCTAGTCATTTCTGCACTGATGGTTCTAGCTTGCAGCAGAAGGTAATGCTATCTTTTAAATTATTAAGCCATTAGTTCCCTTGACCTGCCTCTTGAGAAATCTGTATGCAGGTCAGGAAGCAACAGTTAGAACTGGACATGAAACAACAGACTGTTTCCAAATAGGAAAAGGAGTATGTCAAGGCTGTATATTGTCACCCTGCTTATTTAACTTATATGCAGAGTACATCATGAGAAATGCTAGGCTGGAGGAAGCACAAGCTGGAATCAAGATTGCCAGGAGAAACAGCAATAACTTCAGATATGCAGATGACACCACCCTTATGGCAGAAAGTGAAGAAGAACTAAAGAGCCTCTTGATGAAAGTGAAAGAGGAGAGTGAAAAAGCTGGCTTAAAGCTCAACATTCAGAAAGCTAAGATCATGGCATCCGGTCCCATCACTTCACGGCAAATAGATGGGAAAATAGTGGAAACAGTGGCATATTTTATTTTGGGGGGCTCCAAAATCACTGCAGATGGTTACTGCAGCCATGAAATTAAAAGACACTTACTCCTTGGAAGGAAAGTTATGACCAACCTAGATAGCATATTAAAAAGCAGAGACATTACTTTGCCAACAAAGGTCTGTCTAACCAAGGCTATGGTTTTTCCAGTGGTCATGTATGGATGTGAGAGTTGGACAATGAAGAAAGCTGAGCATCAAAGAAAATATGCTTTTGAATTGTGGTGTTAGAGAAGACTCTTGAGAGTCCCTTGGATGCAAGGAGATCCAACCAGTCCATCCAAAAGGAGATCAGTCCTGAATATTCATTGGAAGGACTGATGTTGAAGCTGAAACTCCAATACTTTGGATACCTGATGTGACGAGCTGACTCATTTGAAAAGACCCTGATGCTGGGAAAGGTTGAAGGCAGGAGGAGCTGCAGACAACAGAGGATGAGATGGTTGGATGGCATTACTGACTCAATGGACATGAGTTTGGGTAAACTCCGTGAGTTGGTGATGGACAGGGAGGCCTGGCCTGCTTCAGTCCATGGGGTTGCAGAGTGACTGAGTGACTGAATTGGACTGAACTGAACTGAGTTCACTTTTAATATTGATGAAAACTTCAAGGCATGTCTTGTTACAAGATTAACTGTGAGGAGATATAAATTGTTACTTTGAATTGCACTTCATATTTTATACTATAACAATTATAGCATTAAAATTAACAAATATGGCATCATAGATGTTTGAATTTTTTAATTAAAGCTCTTGGCAAGTTCCCATGTTCTTATTATAAAAGTACAACACAAGGGTTTTTTGAGAAAAACAAAAGCATACAGAAACAGAGATTTTAAAATATGTTCTAACCAAGTGGCTATTATCACATAATATATACGATAAGATAATGAACTTTACTGATTTTTTCTTTTTTCTAGTTATGTATTCTAATATTTTCTAAAATGTTCATTTTATATTTTGAATATCAATTTAAAATCTGTATTTGTAGAAATATGTGTTTAAGTTTTGAAGTTTTTATTTTTATGCAACTTGCATTTTTCCTTAATTTTATAATATCTTTCCCATAAGCTCTTCAAGCTCATAGAGATAAAGGTAGAGGTAAAATGTTTAGTGTTAAAATTCACTAAGGAAACCATAAAATCCCTAGCAAACTTGTAATTTGATTTTGATAACTAAGCTGTGCTGGAACTCTACATGGAGTGAATTTTGAGGCTGTAAGTTTTCCTTTGGTGATAGCCCATAAGAGAATAAATGTGGAATGAAACACGAAGGAGGACGGATCACAAGGATGAGACCTAAGGACTCCAAAAGCCAGAGAACTGTGTGCCAACTTCAAGAAAAACTGGAGAACTTGAGAGACCTTGACTAAAGATTCTAGCAAGAAGCCTTTTGTTTTCACCTTTGGCAGACCTTACAATTCCATTTTAACTTCATGAACTGAAAAAGAATAGCATAGGTAGGCAGTCCAATCTCTATAAGAAAAAAAAGATTTCAGAAAGTAACATCAAGTTAGCAACGTGATCATACTTAAAATTAACAAAACTTACTATCGCCAAACATTCCTTCAGTATTCAAATTTTCAGTTGAATGATATTGTCTTTGAATCGTAATCCAAGTAGGATCTTCATATTAGGTGCTTTGTCTCTTAAAGTCCCTTATCTGTAAACTCTACTTCTGTCTCTCATCTCACTGCCTCTTACAGTTTACTTGTTGAGGACATAGATTTACCTGTCCTGAGAGTTTTCCACTGTCTGGATAATGCTGGTTGCATCCCCATAGTATGATTTAACATACCTCTCTGCCTTCTTTACATCTTGTAAATTCTAGTTAGATCTAGAAGACTTTTCCCTTTTGGACTATTACAGAATAAGGTCAGCAGTGTTTTTCCACAAAGAAATTCATAAAGCATAACTGCCTTTTGTTTTGTCATAATAATAACCATTGTTGATCAATTAGTACTGAGTATAGAAAAATAATGATGTTTAATTCTATAATTCTTTTAAATTTATAGATAGAATATTCTTATAAAAATTCATCTAATTTGCTGTATGTCTTGAATACAGACACACACACAGTTCTTTCTCATCACTTTTACATTTTTAGACATTTTGGGGCTTTATTTACATTTTATTTTCTAAATCCCATATTATGTTTTTGATTGGATATATTCTCTTTGGGCAATCTTTGCCATTTGGTCTTCATTTCATAGATTATAGTTGTTTATTCTCATTTCTTTGATGAATTCATTCAGTTCTTATTTTATATTCTCCTTTTATTTGCCCATTTGTGATCAGATTCTTTATATTTCTGATTTTTGGTGTTACTTCAATTCTGCAAATGCTGTTGAGTTACATTTAATTCATGTCAGAATGCTATCTTACACTTTTGTTAGCTTGGTTTAGAGAAATTTTTTACTTAAAAATATTATGTTCATATTTTGTTTTATTCTTATGGTAAATTTGATGGATTCAGCATTCATAGTTTATTGATTTTTTTATCATTGTTTGAGTTTTTCTGGACCTAACAAAAGAAAACTTCTGTAAAGGTGAGGTTTGGTGACTTCTGGAAATGGCAACCCACTCCAGTATTCTTACCTGGAAAATCCCATGGACGGAGGAGTGTGGTAGGCTACAGTCCATGGGGTCGCAAAGAGTCAGACACGACTGATGGTGTAACTTCACTTTCATTTTCATTTCTTAATGAAGGAAGATCAACCTTTCTTGTTTCTATAGTGATTTCTTCAACGAATGGAAATTGATGGAATCTCTTCTGTTCTAACACATTTTGATACTTTACTATTTTCTAATTCCAGTAAAGTTTGGTTTTCAGCCGTCTCTTTATATCTCTTCACCATTAAGCCTCCAAAGAGTCCCTTCCCAAAGATCCTTCATTGCCTTCAGAGTTATGGCTTGTATGAAAGTGCCGTCTTTGTTATCACATAATTGAAAGTCCATTCTGTTTAATTCCCTATTAAATTTTCTCTGTGTTTTCTTACCATGGTTAGGACCCTCTGTTTCTGAATGTGAATATTATTAGATGTTACAGAGGAGCCTGGTGGGCTGCAGTCCATGGGGTCACAAAGAGTTGTCATGACTGAGGGCGTGCATGCGCATGCTCACACACACACACACACACACAGATATTATCTGTGGCCATCTCTACTGAATCCTACAGTACTCTCCTATGATCATCACAATTGCCTGTGACCCTCCATTCAGGTTAGGACTCCACTTAAGTACAGGCATTAAACCACTCTTGTGGTCTTGGGTGGTTCTGTACCATTTAAGTAAATTTAAGGCATATAGTAGTCTCTGTGGCCAGCTATGCTGTAAATATGAACTATGCAAGATTTTCTTATCTAACGTTATTGACTTCAATTTTTCCCTTGGAATGTGTGCAGAGATTCCAATTCAAAAAGTTTCCATTATCTTTAAGGTACTTGGAAATTCAATAATAATATTATGAATGAAACAAAGGTGCCAGATTTTAGAAAGAATTCCAAATCATGAAGTCCTCCAGAGAAGGGAGATAATTGCACTTTACAAAGCAAAGCGTTTATTGTTAGAATATTTCTTTATCTCATTAAGAGAACTTTGAATAGGCAGAATATCAAAATGAGAGTGTTCTAAGAGATATAAGCAATACTGCACTAGAATCTAAGCATGAAGAAAGTAAAGAAGATAAAGGAGAACTGGGAATACTTATTTTATCAAATATCATAACTTGCATGAGTTAAACTAATTGCTTTAAAATATTAAAATATGTCATTGAGAATAGTATACTAGGATTAAAGAAATTGGATAAAGTCTTGAATTAGCTTATAATAATTGTTCTATAATTCTTAACTAGTACAATTCGGAAAGCTTTCCAACAATTGCAAAAAAAAAAAAAACAACAACAACAATAGCCCCAAAATATTCCACATTTGCCAAAGTACTCTGCTGGACTAGAGTTACTTAGCAGGTATGAAGATACATGTGGTCTTCCTGGGTGGGTCAGTGGTAAAAAATCCTTCTGCCAGTGCAGGAGCCGGAGGAGATGCAGGTTTGATTCTGGAGTCAAAGATCCCTTGGAGGAGGAAATGACAATTCTTCTCAGTGTTCTTGCACAGAGAATCCCATGAACAGGAGGAGCCTGACAGGCTACATTCCATGAGGTCGCAGAGTCTGACATAACTGAGGAACTGAGTATACACATGAAGATACAATAGCCGCACTTCACAGCAAAACCAAAGAATGTGCTGGTATTAAAGAGCTAGTGGATAGCAAGGTGGTTATACTTTCAACACACTGGGAGAAAAAGACAGGCTCAAGAGAGTTAGAGCTCTAGCTTCAGCAACTTCCAGATTTAATACCAAGTTTAGAATTTATGACAGCAGATCTCCCCTATTTGAGTTCAGTTCAGTCGGAGTCATGTCTGACTCTTTGTGACCCCATGGACTGCAGCACACAAGGCTTCCCTGTCCGTCACCAACTCACGGATCTTATTCAAACTCATGTCCATTGAGTCAGTGATGCCATCCAACCACCTCATCCTCTGTCATCCCCTTCTCCTCCTGCCCGCCATCTTTCCTGGCATCAGGGTCTTTTCCAAAGAGTCATTTCTTTGCATCAGGTGGCCAAAGTATTGTAGCTTCAGCTTTAGCATCAATCCTTCCAACGAACACCCAGGACTGATTTCCTTTAGGATTGACTGGTTGGATCTCCATACAGTCCAAGGGACTCTCGAGTCTTCTCCAATGCCACAATTCAAAAGCATCAATTCTTCAGCACTCAGCTTTCTTTATAGTCCAACTCTCACATCCTTACATGACTACTGGAAAAATCATAGCTTTGACTAGAGAGACCTTTGTCAGCAATGTAATACCTATGCTTTTCAATATGCTATCTAGGTTGGTCATAGCTTTTCTTCCAAGGGGCAGGCATCTCTTAATTTCATGGCTGCAGTCACCATCTGCAGTAATTTTGGAGCCCAAGAAAAAGTCTGTCACTGTTCCCATTGTTTCTGCATCCACTTGCCTTGAAGTGATGGGACCGCATGCCATGATCTTAGTTTTCTGAATGTTGAGTTTTAAGCCAGCGTTTTCACTCTCCTCTTTCACTTTCATCAAAGGACTCTTTAGTTCTTCTTTGCTTCCTGCCATAAGGGTGGTGTTAGCTGCATATCTGAGGTTATTGATATTTCTCCCGGCAATCTTCACTCCAGCTTGTGCTTCATCCATCCCAGAATTTTGCATGATGTACTCTGTGTGTAAGTTAAATAAGCAAGGTGATGATATAGAGCCTGACATACTCCTTTCCCAATTTGGAACCAGTCCATTGTTCCATGTCCGGTTCTAACTGTTGCTTCTTGACCTGCATACAGGTTTCTCAGGAGGAAGGTAAGATGGTCTCGTATTCCCATCTATTTAAGAATTTTCCAGTTTTTTGTGATCCACACAGTCAAAGGATTTGGCATAGACAATAATGCAGATGTTTTTCTGGAACTCTCCAGCAGATGTTGGCAATTTGATCTCTGGTTCCTCTGCCTTTTCTAACTCCATCTTGAACACTTGGAAATTCTCGGTTCACGTACTTTTGAAGTTTTAATGGAGAATTTTGAGCATTACTTTGCTAACATGTGAGATGAGCATAAGATAAATAGCCTCCCCTATGTAGAGACTAGTTTTTAAGAGATAGAAAACCACCTGCTAAACCAAGAAGATGTATATGGGCAATAAGAAAATAAAAACAGTCTCAATAATTGGAAAATTACAAGAAAAATAAGAGGAGTGAAAATTTGAAACCTTCACAGCTGAACTGGATATAGAACACACCCAGAAGGTCCAGGAAGTGGAGGATACCCAGAAAAGGAGGCTGAAGACGCAGGAGAGGTATTTTTGAAGAGGCCTTCCAGCAGGATTTGGAATTGTACCTTTCCACAGCTTGCCTTGCAGGTAGCTAAGAGGTGAGGCAGTGGAGAGCAAGGCACCCTGGCAGCAGGGACCTTCCCTGGGTGTGCAGAGAGAGGATGATGCCATGCTCCCTAGAGTGGGAGGTGCATGGGATAAAGTCCTCCTAAGTCCTGTTCTGTTGCTGAACCTTCAAAACCAAAAAGGATGCACCATGCCCTCTTTGTCTTGACACTGTTTTTGCCTCATTCTATAGCTATAGACTTTAATCTCAGATATTTAAAAGACACAGAATATCTTTTAAAATGAGTAAGAAAAATGCAAATAAATATACACATAATCCTTCAGCACATAATAATCCCAATTATTATTTTAGTGTAGTTTTTACCAGTTTTTGCTTATTAGTGGGTCTTTTGAGAGATTCTGTTTATGTAAATGGTATAAAATATACATATATGTGTGTATATATATGACTTTGTGTCTAAGTTTTCTTAATATTATATGGGAATCTTTCTTCCTCTATTGTTAACATTTTTAAATATGAAAAATACTGTTATAACATTTCCATCTCTCTATGAATCTTTTTTCCTAGAGCCTTTTATACAGAGTGAAGTAAGTCAGAAAGAGAAAATTAAATATTGTATATTAACACATATATATGGAATCTAGAAAAAGGGTACTGATGAATCTATTTACAGGATAGGAATAGAGACACAGACATAGCGAACAGACTCATAGACACAGGGGAAGGAGAGGATGGGACCAATTGAAAGAGTAGCATTGAAACATATACATTACCATATGTAAAATAGATAGCTAGTGGGAAGTTTCTATGTAACACAGGAAGCTCCTCCTGGTGCTCTATGACAACCTAGAGGATGGGATGTGTGGCGGTGGGAGGGAGGGTCAAAAGGGAGGGAACATAAGTACGCCTATGGCTGATTTATGTTAATGTAAGACCAGAAACCAAAACAACATTGTAAAGCAATTATCCACCAATCAAAAATAAATAAATTTTAAAAAATCATATGTATAATTTTGGATTACTTTAATTTCCTACTAAATATATTAAAATAATCATATATGTTCAGAATTGTTATTTAAATTATTATTTATTTGATATTTATCATGTTTCTAATTTTTGAAATGCTAAAACTTTAGCTTTATTTCAATTAATTTATCTATTATTATTTTATTTATTTTATGAAATCCAAATGACATCCAGGATAGCAATATATTATCTTGGTATACTGAGAAATATATATCTAAAACTTCTTTTATTATTTTCTTTCAGCATTCAAGTCAATACACACGATACATACTTTTAACTTTAAGCAGTACATAGCAAAGAAAATTCAAGTAATCCAAAAAAATTTTAAAATAATATTGGTCTACATGGTGAGTTTTAAGCATACAGTAAACAATTGGAATAAATATTAGAACAAAAAAACACAATAAGTGGGCATATGTTAAACGACAAAATTCAAAGTACTAATACCTACATTTTTATATAAAACATATAAATGATCAGTTCATTTCAGTCACTCAGTTGTGTTCGACTCTTCACGACCCCATGGAGCACAGCATGCCAGGCCTCCCTGTCCATCACCAACTCAGGGAGTCTACTCAAACTTATCCCCTTTGAGTCGGTGATGCCACCCAAACATCTCATCCTCTGTCATCCCCTGCTCCTCCTGACTTCAATCTTTCCCAGCATCAGAGTCTTTTCAAATGAGTCAGCTCTTCGCATCAGATGGTCAAAGGATTGGAGTTTCAGCTTCAACATCAGTCCTTCCAATAAACTGATCTTCTTTAGGATGGACAGGTTTGATATCCTTGCAGTCCAGGCATTCTCAAGAGTCTTCTCCAACACCACAGTTAAAAAGTACCAATTCTTCGTGGCTCAGATTTCTTTATAGTTCAACTCTCACATCCATACTTGACTACTGGAAAAATCATAGCCTTTACTAGACGAACCTTTGTTAGCAAAGTAATGTTGTTGCTTTTTAATATGCTGTCTAGGTTGGTCATAACTTTCCTTCCAAGGATTAATCATCTTTTAATTACATGGCTGCAGTCTCAATCTGCAGTGATTTTGGAGTCCCCCAAAATAAAGTATCTAACTGTTTCCACTGTTTCCCCATCTGTTTCCCATGAAGTGATGGGACCAGATGCCGTGATATTAGTTTTCTGAATGTTGAGCTTTAAGCCAAATTTTTCACTCTCCTCTTTCACTTTCATCAACAGGCTCTTTAGTTCTTCAGTTTTTGCCATAAGGGTGGTATCATCTGTATATCTGAGGTTATTGATACTACTCCCAGCAATCTTGATTCCAGCTTGTGCTTCTTCCAGCCCGGTGTTTCTCATGATGTACTCTGCATATAGGTTAAATAAGCAGGGTGACAACATGCAGCCTTGACGTACTCCTTTTCCTATTTGGAACCAGTCTGTTGTTCTATGTCTAGTTCTAACTGTTGCTTCCTGACCCGCAAACAGGTTTCTCAAGAGGCAGGTCAGGTGGTCTGGTATTCCCATCTTTTTCAGAATTTTCCACAGTTTATTATGATCCACACAGTCAAGGGCTTTGGCATAGTCAATAAAGCAAAAATAGATGTTTTTCTGGAATTATCTTATTTTTTGATGATCCAACGTATGTTGGCAATTTGATCTCTGGTTCCTCTACCTTTTCTAAAACCAACTTGAATATCTGGAAGTTCACATTTCACATATTACTGATGCCTAGCTTGGAGAATTTTGAGCATTGCTTTACTAGTGTGTGAGATGAGTGCAATTGTGCAGTAGTTTGACCATTCTCTGGCATTGCCTTTCTTTGGGATTGGAGTGAAAACTGACCTTTCCAGTCCTGTGGCCACTGCTGAGTTTTCCAAATTTGCTGGCATGTTGAGTGCAGCATTTTTCCAGCATCATCTTTTAGGATTTGAAATAATTCAACTGAAATGCCATCACCTGCACTAGGTTTGTTCGTAGTGATGTCTACCAAGGCCCACTTGACTTTACATTTCAGGATGTCTGGCTCTAGATGAGTGATCACACCATTGTGATTATCTGGGTCATGAAGATATTTTCTGTACAGTTCTTCTGTGTATTATTGCCACCTCTTCTTAATATCTTCTGCTTCTCTTAGGTCCATGTCATTTCTGTCCTTTATTGAGCCCATCTTTGCATGAAGTATTTCCTTGGTATCTCTAATTTTCTTGAAGACATCTCCAGTCTTTCCCACTCTATTCTTTTCCTCTATTTCTTTACACTGATCACTGAGGAAGACTTTCTTATCTCTCCTTGCTATTCTTTGAAACTTTGCATTCAAATGGGAGTATCGCTGCTTTTCTCCATTGTTTTTCACTTCTTTTCTTTTCACAGCTGTTTGTAAGGCTTCCTCAGATAGCCATTTTGCTTTTTTGCATTTCTTTTTCTTGGGGATGGTCTTGATCCCTGTCTCCTGTACAATTCATGAACCTCCACCCATAGTTCATTAGGCCTAGTCCCTTAAATCTATTTCTCACTTCCACTGTATAATCATAAGGGATTTGATTTAGGTCATATCTGAATGATCTAGTGGTTTTCCCTAGTTTCTTCAATTTAAGTCTGAATTTGGCAATAAGGAGTTCATGATCTGAGCCTCAGTCTGCTCTCGGTCTTGTTTTTGCTGACTGTATAGAGCTTCTCCATCTTTGGCTGCAAAGAATATAATCAATCTGACTTCGATGTTGGCCATCTAATGATGTCCGTGTGTAGAGTCTTCTCTTGTGTTGTTGGAAGAGGGTGTTTGCTAGGAACCATGTGTTCTCTTGCCAAAACTCTATTAGCCTTTGCCCTGCTTCATTCTGTTCTCCAAGGCCAAATTTGCCTGTTACTCCAGGTGTTTCCTGACTTCCTACTTTTGCATTCCAGTCCCCTATAATGAAAAGGACATCTTTTTTGGGTGTTAGTTCTAAAAGGTCTTGTAGTTCTTCACAGAACCATTCAACTTCAGCTTCTTCAGCATTACTGGTCAGGGCATAGACTTGAATTACCATGATATTTAATGGTTTGCCTTGAAAATGAAGAATAGCAAGCTTCTACTTTTACTTATGGTAGAAAAACTGATCTTGCCAATTTCATTCTTTTTAATAAAAAGCCTAATTTTGAGAAAATATTGGTTCAGTTCTCTAATCTTTTACCAACCTAATTATTTGCAGTAATTTATATATTATCAGATGATGAGATGGTTCGATGGCATCACTGACTCAATGGATAAGAGTTTCAGCAAACTCCAGGACATAATGAAGGTATGATGCAATCCATGGGGTCACAAAGTATTGGACATGACTTAATGACTGAATAGCAGCAACATGTATCGGCCCAGGAGAGAAACACAGATTGACTCATCTAAGTCCTATTTTCTTTCCCCTGGCTTCCACCTCTTTGTCAGGGTTCCTGCCAGATCTCAGTTTTATGACATGGCATAATGTCCACAGTTACCAATATGACCTCCATGCATGAAGTTCCCTCACTCTGCAAAATGTCTTTAGTCTTCTTCAGGTTTTCAAGCCTCCTAAGAATTTCTACTACTGTTGTAATATTTTGGTTGTTGAAATTTTGTTCCAAGATTCACATGTGGACAAAGCCCTCAGCAATCATTATTCTGTTTCAGGAAACACACCAAATGTGGATATCTCCTAAGAATTTTAAGATCCTTTCTACATATCATAAAAGTAAAAAAAAGAAAAAAAAATTTTTAAAAAACCTCTCCTTTCAGGTTTTCCTACAATTTCTCTGAACTTGTATTAGATTATTGTAATAATTTCTGACATAGGGTATAAATTCAAGAAGGTAGGTAATGTTTCTAGGTTCCTTTAAGGGACCTATAAACTTTAAAACCCAAGTCATGGTGACTTAGATTATCTTCTGCCTTCTGGTTTTTCAAAAGTTCATTTATATTTGGGTGGAAAAATATGTGTGTCATCACATAGTTATCTCTATTCTATAGACCCAGGAATAAACATGGTGTCCAGGCTCATAAATCCTCGCTCCTTGGAATAGAAAATATCTCTTTCTCTGTGAATTATACATCCTACAAATGGAAACCTTGCTTTTGTGGCTATTTTTCCTGCAAGGTGTTTAAATTATTATTAGAGATTTAACTGTCTCCTGCATTCTGTTTTATTGATTACTATTGTTATAGAACTAATGAAAATGAAGATTTTGCAAAAAAGTTTAAAGAGAGAATGGGAAATCATCTTTAAGAAATATATGGCAAAAATATATGAAATAAATTCATTGCAAGCTTTAACCTTTATACATATAACCACAATTTTGAAAAAAATGAAAAAATATAATAGATGAGAAAATTAAAATAAAATAAGTTTTGGAGGAAGTAAATCTCAAATAACTACATATTATAACAACAGAGATTTGTAAATGATACATAAATCAGTCATGATCAAGGAATCACACATGAAATCCTATGCATTGAAAAGGTTGATTTATGAATCAAATTTATCTAAAAATGAATCTTCCCAAAAGAACATTACAGCAAAATATTTAAAAGTTCATAGATCAGTTCCACAGAAGCCTATGAAGTCTGTAATTTGCTTAATAATGAATTTTAAAGCATTGTAAAAGTTTTCTAATAGTCTTGTATGGATGTGACAGATGGACCATAAAGAAAGTTGAGCGTCAAAGAATTGACGTTTTTGAACTGTGGCATTAGAGAAGACTCTTGAGAGTCCCTTGAACTGCAAGGAGACCAAACCAGTTAATCTTCAAGGAAATCAGTCCTGAATATTCATTGGAAGGATTGATGCTGAAGCTGAAACTCCAATACTTTGGCCACCTGATGTGAAGAGATGACTCATTTGAAAAGACCCTGATGCTGGGAAAGATTGAAGGCAGGAGGAGAAGGGGATGATAGAGGATGAAATGGTTGCATAGCATCACCTATTTGATGGGCAACAGTTTGAGAAAACTCTGGGAGATAGTGAAGGACAGGGAAACCCTGGCATGCTGCAGTTCATGGGCCTACAAAGAGTTGGACACAACTTAACAACTGAGCAACAACAGCTACTACTAGATTCTGGGCTTGATCTTTCATGGCTATCAGACAAAATTGCATGGCAAATTGCTTTCTACATTCTCACTCTAAATATTTTAAATCAAATGATGGTCTAATAATATAACAGTCTGGATATTCAGATTATAGAATGATACGAAGTTTCCATGTACAAAAGGAAATGGTAGGGGGCTTCCCTGGTTACTCAGATGGTAAAGAATCAGCCTGCAATGTGAGAGACCTGAGTTTGATTTCTGGGTTGGGAAGATCCCCTAGAGGGGGGCATGGCAACCCACTCTTGTGTTCTTGCCTGGAGAATCCCCACGGACAGAGGAGCCTGGTGAGCTACAGCCCATGGGGTCACAAAGAGTCAGATATGACTGATTGACTAAGCATGGCACAAAGTTTCAATTAAGCAGTATTCTTATAAATCAGGCATTATATATGAGATCATATAATACATATTTGTAGTTAATATTCTCATGTTCTACCCTGGTTTATAAAAGAAATAAAAACAGGGGCATACCAAACTGAAAATACGTCACACTGCTCTTCAGCTGTGGAGAAACTGATAAAAGTCAACTACCCAATCACCAGACAGAACAGGGGACTAAAAGAGTCCAGATACCCGATATTTAAAAATCACTAGGTTGGACTGGCATCCTTTGTGACGATGAGTAATGAAAAGCAACCGATTAAGGACCAATGGTGAAAACACATTGAAGGTCAGAAAACATTGATTCACTGAGCCAACTCAGAGAGAGAAGAAAGAAGAAAGACCCAAAGAAAAATTCAGAAGGTTGATATTCTCAGTAGGTTCATTATTTTAATCTTTATAAAGCAGAAGCCAACACAGTGGGGTAGGATGAAATAGGACATGGTGCAGTAAGGTAGTATTGACAGGAACCTAATTTGAGAAAGACACATAATTTTAAAAATCAAAATCTGTACCATAGTAAATGAATTAATCATTGTGGAGGCATACTTCTAAACCTTTTGCCAAAGCCAAAGAAAAGTATAAAAATTCAAAGTTCTTAGACCAAATATAAATTTAAGTAGCAACTATTAAGAGAGCAAAGCAAAACCAGAAGTAGTGATCAAAGACTTTCTTTGTACTAGTTTCTTATTGCTTCCAATTACCAGAAACTTAGTAGCTTCAAACAACAGATTTATTATCTTGCGGTCTGGATTTCATAAATCCCAAATGGGGTTTTATGTGGCTAAAATCAAGGAACTGATAGGGCTACATTTCTTCTGAAGGCTCTAGAAGCCATCTCTTGTTTATTCCAGCCTCTAGAGGCCATCTGTATCCCTTGGCTCAGGGGCCCTTCTTAGATCCTCAGTGCCAAATAGTGTAAGATTTTCAACCTCTTTCTTCTCTGAGCTCTACTTTTTTTTTTTTTTAATCTGCTTTTGTCATCATGTCTTCTTTAATTCTAACCTTTTTGCCTTTCTCTTGTAAAGATTATTATGTCAGCCTGGATAATTCAAGATAATCTTCCCATTTTAAGACCCTTGATTTAATCATATCTTCATAGTCCATTTTGTCATGTTAAGGTAGCATATATACAAATTTGGGAGATTAGGACATGAGCATCTTTGGGAAGTAATTTTTTTTTTTACCTTCTATAGGGATAGAAAAAATTTTTTTCAGTTTTGATTAAAATAACTTCTGTGTGTAGTGTAAGAGGTCACAATATTCCAGGCAACATAATTGACAAGATATCCACAGATAGACATATGTTGGTGAAATGTTTGGGCTATGAGAATAATGACAAACATTTAAAAGCATTTTAAATTTGAAGGAAGGAAAAATAATGCATATTAACTAAAGACCTAGAGGGATGAAATGGAGGGGAAAAGGAGGTAGGTTCAAGTGAGAAGTGACATATGTATATCTATGGCTGATTCATGATGCTGTTTGGCAGAAACCAACACAGTTCTGTAAAGTCATTATCCTTGAATTAAAAAATACATAAGTTTTAAAAATGTTATTAAATTGCCCATGGTTTTACCACAATAAATGAAAAACTATAAAGTTCCACAATTGAACAAACTAAAAAAAAAAAAAAAAAAAACCCACAAAAAACAACAATCAGGCTGGCCTCTTAATTCTGTTGTGTGTGTGTGTGTGTGTGTGTGTGTGTGAAAAAACAGAAGATAATATAACTTTATTAAGCTGTCCATGTTATTCTATTATCAAAAGCAATGACTAATAGTGGCAGTAGCTTAAATTGCTATCATTGTCATCATTAGGAACCAATACCCCTATAATAAAACACTCAGGACATTTACTAATTTAGTGTCATTCTCTGGCTTACTCCCTGAAAAAGGAAATGGCCACCCACACCAGTCTTCTTGCCAGGAAAATCCCATGGACAGTGGAGCCTAGCAAGCTAGACATTCCATGGGGTCACAGAGTCAAACATGACTGAGCAACTAAACAACAATGAATGTGATTGTCTTTTGCTCCATAACGTTCCTTTTTCAGCTAGGATATACTGCTGAGAGTTGAATAACCAGTTTTGAATATTCATTGGAAGGACTGATACTGAAGCTGAAACTCCAATGCTTTGGCCACCTGATGTGAAAAACTGGCTCATTTGTAAAGACCCTGATGCTGGGAAGGATTGAAGACAGGAGGAGAAGGGAACGACAGAGGATGAGATGGTTGGATGGCATCAGCGGCTCAGTGGGCATGAGTATGAGTAAACTCTGGAAGTTGGTGATGGATAGAGAAGCCTGGTGTGCTGTAGTCTTTGGGGTCGCAAAGAGTCGGACATGACTGAGCGGCTGAACTGAACTGAACTGAACAGTGAAGTAGAGTGTCCAAAGCCCTCTCTGTTTTTTTATGTCTCTGTGATTCATCACATTCCATGATAACATTTATGCCTACTAATGTGTTTTAATCACCTTATAGTTTTTCCACATAAATTAAATTTAACAAAAATTCTACCCATTTTCAAACAGCTGTAGTCCAAAGCAGGCAGAATGACTGTAATAACTAAGGTGGGAAATTGTTCCTATTCTCAGTACTTGTGCTTAATCCCATTTGGCTTAACTTGTATTTTGAGGTTACAAAAAGTAGAAAGATTATTTTTAAAAAATTAATGGATTTTAACACTTGTAATGTTTTAAAAGTAACTGTGAGCAATCATTTAAATTTGAAGATATATTTAGGATACTTGAGTTTCAATTAGATAAAATTATAGAAAAATTATAATCACCAACTTCACTGAGAAAAATATTATTTTCTCACTTCAAAATTATAGTCTTGGAACAGTGTAATAGAAAATTTTGCAATGGATTAGTAGGAATCAAGCAATATATTTTGTGGTTGTTCTAAATAGAAAATAAGTTTGCAATGCATTTTACTGCCTTTTAGGTAATTGTATGACATGTGACCATGTGATTTATTGTTTATGCCATGCACACCATCAGAACAAAAGTAACGTTAACTAGACAAGATGTTGGGACAATGAAAGTAAGCTTAGGTTATCCCAGGAAAAATAAGATTCATGATTCTCTTACTTTTAACCCACCTAATTTTTAACCCTAACTATTATAGACCACATATATGTGACAATATATAATATACGTGTGTGTGTGTGTGTGTGTGTGTGTGTGTATGTATGCAGTCTCCATTCCTTTCTTAGTGGTAATCATTCAAATTGAAATACATCTTTTTCTTAATATTCTTTCTCTTCCTTTCCTTCCTTCTTTCTTACCTTCCCATCTTTTTCATTTTTTATTTTTTTAAAATTCCTAGAGTAAAAATATTTATGTATGGCAGAAACCAAAGCAATGTTGTAAAGGAATTATCCTTCAGTTAAAAATAAATAAATTTGAAAACAACAACAACAAGAAAAAAATCTGTTCCTGGAATATGGACAGTGGCCAGTTTTTCTTCTGATAATTTTCCTATTTAATCTTGTTCAACAGTTAGCAGTATCAGAGCTTTGTTCATGTTCCGCAGGTTGAGTATTTCACATTCTTTAGAAATATGAACAGTGACACAAATTATGTATTAATTTTTACATAAGTATTATTTATATTAATATATAATATTTACATTTTAAAAATTAAGCAGTAATTTAGATTTTAAAAATTTATCTCCAAATTCTTAATTGTACCCAAGGGATAAGTCCTAAATAAAGATAGAAGAGTGAGAATGTTAACAAATTTATTGTACATGCATGTGCTATGTTGCTTTAATCATATCTGACTCTTTGAGAACCTATGAACAATAGTACACCAGGCTCCTCTGTCCATGGGATTCTCCAGGCAAGAATACTGGAGTGGGTTGCGATGCCCTTCTCCAGGTGACCTTCCCAACCCAGGGTTTGAATGCATCTCTTATGTCTCCCTGATTGGCAGGTGGTTCCTTTACCACTAGTTCCACCTGGGAATCTCCATTTAATGTACAGTAAAAGCAAAGGTACTTAATTATTTTACCTTCTCCACAAGTCCATACTAATTATTTTCTTATATAGCTGATAAATTTGGTCTTATACTCTTGATGAAGGTGAAAGAGGAGAGTGAAAAAATTGGCTTAAACTCAACATTCAGGAAACTAAGATCTTGGCATCTGGTCCCATCACTTCATGGCATGTAGATAGGGAAACAGTGGAAACAGTGGCTGACTTTATTTTTCTGGGCTCCCAAAATCACTGCAGATGATGGTTGCAGCCATGAAATTAAAAGAGGCTTACTCCTTGGAAGGAAAGTTATGACCAACCTAGACAGCATATTGAAAAGCAGAGACATTACTTTGCCAACAAAGGTCCATCTAGTCAAAGGTATGGTTTTTCCAGTAGTCATGTATGGATGTGAGAGTTGGACTATAAAGAAAGCTGAGCACCAAAGAATTGATGCTTTTGAACTGTGGCGTTGGAGAAGACTCTTGAGAGTCCCTTGGACTGCAAGGAGATCCAACCAGTCCATCCTGAAGGAAATCAGTCCTGAATATTCATTGGAAGGACTGATGCTGAAGCTGAAACGCCAATACTTTGGCCACCTGATGCAATCAGCTGACTCATTTGAAAAGACCCTGATGCTGGGAAAGATTGAGGGCAGGAGGAGAAGGGGACGACAGAGGAGCAGATGGTTGGATGGCATCACCGACTCAATGGACATAGGTTTGGGTGAACTCCGGGAGTTGGTGATGGACAGGGAGGCCTAGCGTGCTGTGGTTCATGGGATCTCAAAGAGTCCGACGCGACTGACTGACTGAACTGAATCCAGAAGTAAACAATATTAGTAAACAAAATCAGCTACAAGAAGCCAAGGACAGTTTGATGAAATTATGAACTTTAGTCATAGAAAATATGATCACTTTTTAATCACATTTGATTCTCCACACACCTCTACCTTATCACACACAGTATTCATGAGGCTTATGGTATATTTTCTAAGGTTGCAAACAAGATATTTATAAGATAACTTATCTACCAAAAGAAAAATTGCTGACATTTTAGCTTAGGAGCTTAGAGAAGCCCATGAATTCTCTGGAGCAGGTGGATGGCTTGTCCATTTGTATTTTTAAAAGTCTTTCACCTGTCCTCTTAACACTAATGGGTATGCAGTCAAATGGAGCTAGGTAGCCCAGATAATTGACAATTATAGCTATCCAGGAAAAGTCAGGAAGATCTGTAGTAGTGTGATGATACTGGGATTGGAGAGGAGTAGTTAATATTAAAAATATAATATTGATACTACTGCTAAATTTTTCATGCAGGAATGATCATACTGGTTCCTAGATTTCTGGCTTGGGATACTGAGTAAAATCTAGCATCTATATACAGTTTCTATCTACAGTTTCCCAAATATATAATTTGGGAGGTGAATCCACTTTGGGAATATTTGCATTGATTTTTCTCCCTTGTTATAATTAATTTACAATCAATTATTTTTTCTCAGAATGACCTTTTTCTAACTTTGAAATTGTGTAAATTTAAAAACAAAATTAAAACATATATAAAAACCATGACCCCTAAATTTAAAAATAACAGAAATCATGAATTAACTTTATATGAATTTGATAACATAACCATTTAGTGAAGAATACAATACTTTAATATTTTAAGATACAGCATTTTGACTATATTTCCCAAGAGGGATAAATTCTAAGAACCAAAAAACAAACCAAACAGAAAACCTGCAAAGAAATCTTAAAGCAAATTTAACAATCTTATTATAATAATGTGAATTATCAGATAAATAAAACCAGTAAAAAAAAAAAATTTAAAAAAACCAGTAATAAGTTATAGTAATGTTTTTAGAAACATTAAAATTTATTTTTAAAAAAGCATAAAAATCAAAGTAGTTAAGCATAGCATGCTTAACCTTTGAGCTGTACATGTGTTATAAACTTATAATTTATTTTTTATTTCTAAAGAACAACATGAACAATCACTGTTTACTGAAATGACCTTGAGGCAATTACAAAACCACTCCTACACGCCCAATCTCTGGCTTCTAAAATCTTCGAAGAAACGGGAGATTCTTGGGGGTATGGACAATGCAATGCCCAAGGCATAAAATGCATAAGATAAACCTTGGATAATCTGGAGTGCCAGAAAATAATAATACTATCATAGAATGACGGAGTCTTGACAAAAAGACACAGGCTCCATTTTGAAAGGGTTTGCATTGTCCTCGTATGAGACTGTTTAAATACACTTAAGAAACTAACTGCAATGAGGTTGAAATAAATAACAATCCTTGACTTTATAATCATACGAAAAAAATCTGCTTAGTTGCCTTAGATTGGTGAAATAAACATCTCAGTTGATTTTGAAAAACTAACAAAGAAGAAAAAACATAGGCATTTAGTCTCTGTTTCATGTACAAACTTCATTTTAGGATAGCTGAATTTTTGATAAAGTTTTTTAGAGAAGAACTCTAGCCAATAAATGCAGAAGAAATTATTGAATTGGAAGAATCACCATTTTGTAAACCCTACTGACAAAAGTAGATGTAAGCAACCACCATAATGACCCCTACCTGGAGGAGACGATTGATAGGCAACTTTATCATAGATGGGTCAAGATGACAGCACCTTTATCCACTTGTAATAGTTTGTACCTATGCCATAATAAAGACCATAAGTTGAGCAACTTAAAACAATAAAAATTTACCATTTCGCAGTTCTATCTGTGAAAAGTCTGGGCTCACTCAACAGGTGTCTCTGTTCTAGATTTCAAAATATCAAAATGAAGCTTCAGCCAGCCTGGGTTCTTGCTGGGAGGCACTGGGAAGAATTTGCTCCCATATTCACTCAGGTTTTGAAAGAAAGTAGTACCCTGCAGCTCTAGTACTGAGGTCCTTTTCCCTTACTGGCTGTCAGCAAAGACTGTCCTTAGCTCCAAAAGACCCCAAGTCACAGTCTGTTTAAGCACCTGCTACAAACAGTTTTAAGCCTATAGTTGGAGAAGATGCTCTTTTCTGTGTAGTGAGGGATAAAATGAATATCATTAATAAAACATTAATTGTAGTAAATATCAGTATAAAAGGATGGTAACCTCTATAAAGGCCCTATTTCCAGACATATTGAGACTTAGCACTTCAGCGTATGAATATGGGGGAACAAAATTTATTATGTAACAATAATAGTAATAGCTGAATAAAACTTTTGTGATATAGGTCTACTAATGACAAGAATAGGGGTACTTTTGCTTAATCAGTGTTTAAGGTTAGTGTTCTCTTCATGAATATCTACTGCCAAAGTTCATCTGTTAGTGTTAATCTGTAATGAGATTGCATGTTTTCATCTTTAAATGCACCTTTTCACAAAATAAGTGCTACATATGGCATTTGAAATGTTGTTAAATTGTTACCTACCACTGAGATTTGTAAGGAAGGAAGAAAGGGAAGGAGGGATAAAGAGGGAGGAAAGGAACCAGGGAGGAAGCAGGCACAGAAGCAGACAGAAGAACATTGTGTTTTTATCAAGCAATTTTCCTCCTGTCTCCTTTGCAAGCACCATTGAGCCTGCATTGTTAAACCACTAGCAGAATAATGAAAAGTGAATATATTATCTTATATAATTAAATTCCTACAAGTTAAATGGATGCTCTGACTCCAAATGTATCATAAGTATAAATTAAGGCAGGTAATATGCAATAAAATTGATTAGGGTTAGAATCTGAATTAATAGAAAGATGTATTTCTAGTCAGATCCCAAATGTATCCCTATGCATTGTCTCTGTCAAGTGATAATCCCAATGAATACACCTGGTTAAATGAATGTTTAAATGTTCTTCTATTTTTTCTATCCCCTTCCCTTTTATTTCTATGCTTTAAAAACTCTAACTTATTTTTTAAGCTTATTTCATTTTTATTTTTTATCCACATTAGGTAAATTGTATTTATTCAGCAATTTATTTTTTGGTTCTAACCTCAGTTTTCAAACCTCCACAGAAATTCATAAACTACACTATTTGTCACAAGCACATTTAATGTTGAGATGATGAGAAAAATCCAAGAAGTAATGCGGTTGAATGTTTCATGAACTGATCATTTAACCTTGATTTTTAATGAAAGACAATCTATCAGGAAAGGGAAGCACAGAAAGTGTTCTGATTCAGTACCCATACTCAACATAGTCAGTTTATACTTTCAGTTAAACAATACGTTCAGTTCCGTTCATCCATTCAGTTGTGCCTGAATCTTTGAGACCTGGTGAACGGCAACCACCCGGTGGACTCCCTGTCCATCACCAACTCAGGGAGTCTACTCAAACTCATCTCCATTGAGTCGGTGATGCTATCCAACCATCTCATCCTCTGTCGTCCCCTTCTCCTTCTGCCCTCAATCTTTCCCAGCTTCAGGGTCTTTTCAAATGAGTCAGCTCTTTGCATCAGGTGGCCAAAGTATTGGAGTTTCAGCTTCAACATCAGTCCTTCCAATGAACATTCAGGACTGATCTCCTTTAGGATGGATTGGTTGGATCTCCTTGCAGTCCAGGGGATTCTCAAGAGTCTTCTCCAACACCACAGTTCAAAAGCATCAATTCTTTGGCACTCAGCTTTCTTTATAATCCAACTCTCACATCTATACATGATGGGAAAAACCATAGCCTAGATTAGACAGACCTTTGTTGGCAAAGTAATATCTCTGCTTTTTAATATGCTGTCTAGGTTGGTCATAACTTTTCTTCCAAGGAGTAAGCATCTTTTAATTTCATGGCTGCAGTCACCATCAGCATTGATTTTGGAGCCCCCAAAAATAAAACTTGCCACTGTTTCAATTGTTTCTCCATCTATGTGCCATGAAGTGATGGGACCAGAGGCCATGATCTTAGTTTTCTGAATGTTGAGCTTTAAGCCAGCTTTTTCACTCTCCACTTTCACTTTCATCAAGAGGCTCTTTAGTTCCTCTTAACTTTCTGCCATAAGGGTGGTATCATCTGTGTATCTGAGGTTATTGATATTTCTGTCAGCAATCTTGATTCCAGCTTGTGCTTCATTCAGCACAGCATTTCTCATGATGTACCCTGCATATAAGTTAAATAAGCATGGTGACAATATATATCTTTAATGCACTCCTTTTCCTATTTGGAACCAGTCTGTTGTTCCATGTCTAGTTCTAACTGTTGCGTCCTGACCTGCATACAGATTTCTCAAGAGGCAGGTCAGGTGGTCTGTTATTCCCATCTCTTTCAGAATTTTCCACAGTTTATTGCATACTCAATAAAGCAGAAAGAGATGTTTTTCTGGAATTCTTTTGCTTTTTCAATGCTCCAGTGGATGTTGGCAATTTGATCTCTGGTTCCTCTGCCTTTTCTAAATGAGATTGAACATCTGGAAGTTCATGGTTCATGTATTGTTGAAGTCTGGCTTGTAGAATTTTGAACATTATTTTACTAGCGTGTGATAAGTGCAACTGTGCAGTAGTTTGAGCATTCTTTGGCATTGCCTTTCTTTGGGATTGGAATGAAAGCTGACCTTTTCCCGTCCTGTGGCCATTGCTGAGTTTTCCAAATTTGCTGGCATCTTGAGTGCAGCGCTTTTAGAGCATCATCTTTTAGGATTTGAAGTAGCTCAACTGGAATTCCATCACCTCCACTAGCTTTGTTCCTAGTGATGCTTCCTTAAACCCACTTGACTTCACATTCCAGGATGTCTGGCTCTAGGTGAGTGATCACACCATTGTGATTATCTGGGTCATGAACATCTTTTCTGTGCAGTTCTTCTGTGTATTCTTGCCACGTCTTCTTAACATCTTCTGCTTCTCTTAGGTCCATGTCATTTCTGTCCTTTATTGAGCCCATCTTTGCATGAAATGTTCCCTTGGTATCTCTAATTTCCTGGAAGACATCTCTGGTCTTTCCCATTCTATTGTTTTCCTCTATTTCTTTGCACTGATCACTGAGGAAGGCTTTCTTATTTCTCCTTGCTATTCTTTGGAACTCTGCATTCAAATTTGTGTATCTTTGCTTTTCTCCTTTGCTTTTCACTTCTCGTCTTTTCACAGCTATTTGTCAGGCCTCCTCAGATAGCCATTTTGCTTTTTTGCATTTCTTTTTCTTGGGGATGGTCTTGCTCCTTGTCTCCTATACTATGTCAATGTACAAATATGTATCATACTGCTAATGTTTAAAATACTAATAATTCAAAAGCTGTGTGAATAAAAGCAATAAAAGAATCCATGTGATTAATTTTTTTTTCAAGTGCAGTTTTTATCTTCAAAATTGCAGTCAGTTTTTAAAAACCAAATACATTTTATGGAATTTTGTCTTTGCCTATCAGCATATACAATAAAATTCTTTTTAGATTACTATGTTATACCAATAAAATAGCTGAATTTATTTAATCAATATTTCCATGTTGAATTTCTTTTAGATGCTCTTTTGAAAGAAATTATAGCTTAGCATTGTAAGACCATTTTAAAAATATTCTGACCTACTTAAATATATAATATCATTTGAATCTTGAAATATAAAAGGAATTTCATAAGAAAGCAACTCTACTGAAGTTAAGTGATCATGCATTTATAATTCAGTGCAGCACATAGATTTCCCTGCAGGTTTATTTTATGAATTATAATAAAATTGTCTCTATTCAGAGACAGAATTGGAAGAAACAACCACATGTCATACTTTTTCATTTCAGCAAGGGGCATATAAAAGTTTCTCACTGCTGTCAGCATTTATCTTCTCATGATATTTCATGAAGAAACTCTTCAGAGATAAAAACACAGTATTGCTAAGAATTATGTTGATGGAAAGTTTAAACGTAGACATTAGTTGCTTCAGGAAAATATGGTGCAAGATGTTGTATAAGAGCATAATCCTTTGAAACATGTTACATAGCAATTTCTATTTCCATAAAAGAAGAAACTACAATAGGAAAATAGAAAAAGTTTGGCAGAATTTTAAATTTCTAAAATATAAATAACATCTTAATTAGCATTTAGAAATTGTGTTTATGATGTATCTCTATTGTAAACCATTTTTAAAGCTATTCAATACAGATACAACAGTGTTTATATCTTCTATATATTGATTTTGCCAAGTGATCATCTCACTGAATATATTGAGTGATAAAAACTCAACATCTGTTAATATATTACATTCTATCTTTTAAAAACATATATTTTTACACAGTTATTGTCATTAGAAAAAAATAAAGAAAATATTAGTTGGAAAGTGTGATATATTGATAGACATTTTCCAACTATAATAACTATAACAATTTGAAATCATAAATGCGTGCTTTTTTCTTTCATTCAGTCTTCCTAACAGAATTAATGAAGGATATAAAAATGGAAATAATACCCTGTATCACAGCATTTAGCATATTCATTCATTACCTAATAGTATTATTCCTCTAATAGCTGATTTGATAGCCAATTTTTAGCTTACTGGACTGGAATTTCCATGAGAACTGCTGATATTCACATCTACATACTCAAAAGAAGCCAAATAAGGTGAATTATTATTTAATGAAAGAAGACATAGAGTTAGACAATTATAGCAGTCTTTAACAGTAATAAATAGTGAAATAGGTAACTGACAGTGCAGGGTCTTGTTTATTTTTTAAAAGAGTCAAAAAATAGTCAAAAAATACTTGTGGTAGGCATAATCATGACCCCTCAAAGACAGCCACATTCTAAGCAACAGAACCTGTACATATGTTAGGTTTCACTGTAAAAGGACATTGCTGTTACAGATAGAACTAAAGCTACAAAGCAGCTTATTCAGAGTCAACAAGCCCTTGTGTATGTTTTCATCCACAGATAATGGTTCTAGAAAGTTTCTTTCTCTGTGCCTATAGTAGACTCCAAAGAACCATTTTTAAGTTGATTAAAGAGTTGCAAATTTATTAACAATTAGTATATTAGTCATTAATTGTGTGCATTTTATAGGTTAAACTTTGTTTGTCTTGGACTATAACAACCCATTAATTAAGATGTAGCAAAAGAGCTATTTTATATGTCTCTTTTTTTAACCGCCTTCATAAAATTTACTGATCCATTTTTGCGTGTATTTTATAGGCACTGATTAGTAATCAGTATAATTCAAAGAATGTACAGGTAGAAATAAGGTACAGTCATCCCCCATTAACAAATCTGTAGGTTCTGCATGCATGGATTCAACCAACTATGGATCAAATTTCCACAGTTATAATCATATTTAAATTGAAACTGCATATAATCAGAAGAAATTGATTGTTGACATAATTGAAGATTATATTAAAATGCTATTTAGCTGTTTTAACCATTGAGAGATGTGTTTACTGTTGCACTTTGCTATAAATATATTGTGAATAATTATAATCAGTTTTCCTAATTATCAGTTTATATGTTTGTGTAGTTGGCACTGATAGATTTCTTTGAACTGGGTGAGTTCGTGCTCAGGTGGTCAAAGAAGTGGACAGAATTTCACCCTGGTGTTGAGGACCAAGAAAAAATCAGACCTGTGGCACTATTGTTTCACTGGTAAACAACAAATAGATATCAAAGACCATAAAGGAAAATAAAGAAAAGGTAAGAAATATTAAATTTATATTTTATTTTTCATTAAGAGAGAGAATGCTCCTTTTTTTTTTTTCCAGCTTTATTTTATTTTATTTTATTTTTTTTATTATTTTTTTTTTTCCCAGTGGGTTTTGTCATACATTGATATGAATCAGCCATGGATTTACATGTATTCCCAATCCCGATCCCCCCTCCCACCTCCCTCTCCACCCGATTCCTCTGGGTTTTCCCAGTGCACCAGGCCGGAGCACTTGTCTCGTGCATCCCACCTGGGCTGGTGATCTGTTTCACCATAGATAGTATACATGCTGTTCTTTTGAAATATCCCACCCTCACATTCTCCCACAAAGTTCAAAAGTCTGTTCTGTATTTCTGTGTCTCTTTTTCTGTTCTGCATATAGGGTTATCGTTATCACCTTTCTAAATTCCATATACATGTGTCAGTATGCTGTAATGTTCTTTATCTTTCTGGCTTACTTCACTCTGTATAATGGGCTCCAGCTTCATCCATCTCATTAGGACTGGTTCAAATGAATTCTTTTTCATGGCTGAGTAATATTCCATGGTGTATATGTACCACAGCTTCCTTATCCATTCATCTGCTGATGGGCATCTAGGTTGCTTCCATGTCCTGGCTATTACTAAATGTAAGACCAGAAACTATAAAACTCCTAGAGGAGAACATAGGCAAAACACTCTCCAACATAAATCACAGCAAGATCCTCTATGACCCACCTCCCAGAATATTGGAAATAAAAGCAAAACTAAACAAATGGGACCTAATGAAACTTAAAAGCTTTTGCACTACAAAGGAAACTATAAGTAAGGTGAAAAGACAGCCCTCAGATTGGGAGAAAATAATAGCAAATGAAGAAACAGACAAAGGATTAATCTCAAAAATATACAAGCAACTCCTGCAGCTCAATTCCAGAAAAATAAATGACCCAATCAAAAAATGGGCCAAAGAACTAAACAGACATTTCTCCAAAGAAGACATACAGATGGCTAACAAACACATGAAAAGATGCTCAACATCACTCATTATTAGAGAAATGCAAATCAAAACCACAATGAGGTACCATTATACGCCAGTCAGGATGGCTGCTATCCAAAAGTCTACAAGCAATAAATGCTGGAGAGGGTGTGGAGAAAAGGGAACCCTCTTACACTGTTGGTGGGAATGCAAACTAGTACAGCCGCTATGGAAAACAGTGTAGAGATTTCTTAAAAAACTGGAAATAGAACTGCCATATGACCCAGCAATCCCACTTCTGGGCATACACACTGAGGAAACCAGATCTGAGAGAGACACGTGCACCCCAATGTTCATCGCAGCACTGAGAATGCTCCTTAATGAAAGGAGCTCCAAATCCTCCTCTTCTCCTCCTTTGCTCAAGACTTCTGCTGAAAATCAAGGTCAAACTTTAAAAACACTTCAAGACTGGGAAACATTCTGTTTCGTGCTTCGTATATTGACATATGCTGTGATAAGTCTTTTGGATTGTATTTTAATTAAACACATTAAATGATGCCTTGCAGTGTTTAAAGCATGGGATTGGGTGACCATGAGAATATAAAGCTAAATCTGACAAGTCCCTGACCTCAGGGTCTACAATGTTGTGGGGAAAATAACACATCAAGACAAGTAGCATTCTATGCATCTTAAAAGAGATACTGAATATTGTAAAGATAAGTGCCACAGTCTGAATGTGGAAAGTCAATTATATAAATACATAAAACCTTAGTAAATCATAAGAGGTAAAATTGAAATTTCCAAATGTTTCAGATATATTTATTTGAAAAGTAGCTTTCTATGACTGGCAACTTTAAACACTCTGTATTTTTTTGTTTGTTTGTTTTTAATGTTCTTAGAGTTTGCAGCAAAATAATTTGTACATACATGGATTCTATTTTTATACTTCTGAAGCTTTACTATTTGATTTTCCAAATTGTAATAATTTAGTCCTTTATACCTAAATCAATGCAAAAACTCATATTTTGGAAACCTTTAAACATCTAATAATTCATTTGATATGGAGCTGGAAAAGAGAATACTTTCAGGAGAGATGAGAAAAGCATAAGTACATCTATTATGATGATAAAAATTCCACTTGACATGTTCATTATAGCATGGTATTTGTGTATGAAACTAAGATCAGTTAACAAAAAGCAGCAAACTGAACATAAACCATTTTTAGTTGGCTTTTTTGAATTCATTTCTTTAATATGAATGTGCAAATGTCAAACCAAAATCCTTGACTTCAGTCTAATCCTCATTCTATTAGACAGGGCTGAGATACCTTAGAACATTTGGCATTTCCCATGGATCACAGCCTTGCTGTGGCAAAGGGGCTTACGTAACTTGATGAAGCTATGAGCCATGCCATGCAGGGCCACCAAAGACGGACAGGTCTAGTGAAGAGTTGTGACAAAATGTGGCCCCCTAGAGAAGGAAATGACAAACCATTCCAGGTTACACGCTGCAAGAACCCCATGAACAGTATGAAAGGGTAACAATATACGACGCTAAAGGGTGAGCTGCCCAGGTCAGAAGGTGGCCAGGATGCTACTGAGGAGAACTGGAGGGCAATTACTGATAGCTCCAGAAACAATGAATCTGCTGGGCCAAAGCAGAAAAGACACTCAGTTGTGGAGGTATGTAGTGGTGAAAGTAAAGTCCAATACTATACAGAGCAATATTGCATACACACCTGGAATGTTAAGGTATACAAGCTGGATTTTGAAGAGGCAGAGGAATCAGAGTTCAAATTACCAACATCTGTTGGATCATGGAGAAAGCCACAGAATTCCAGAAAGTATCTATTCTGCTTCAATGACTATGCTAAAGCCTTTGACTGTGTGGATCACAAAAAAACCTGGAAAACTCTTCAAGAGATGGGAATATCAGACCACCTTACCTGCCTCCTGAGAAATCTGTGTGCAGGTCAAGAAACAACAGTTAGAACTGGACATGGAACCACTGCCTGGTTCCAAATTGAGAAGGAGTACGTCAAGGCTGTATATTGCCACCCTGCTTATTTAACTTATACTCAGAGTACATCATGCGAAATGCTGGGCTGGATAAAGCATAAGCTAGAATAAAGATTGCTGGGAGAAATATCAACAACTCAGATATGCAGATGATACCACTGTAATGGCAGAAAGTGAAGAGGAACTGAAGAGCCTCTTGATGAGGGTAAAAGAGGAGAGTCAAAGGCTGGATTAAAACTAATCATTGGAAAGGAAAAAACAAAACTAGTATCATGGCATCCAGTCTCATCTTCTTGGCAAATAGAATGGGAAAAGTGGAAATAGTGACAGATTTGATTTTCTTGGACTCCAAAATCACTGTGGACAGTGGCTGTAGCCAAGAAATTAAAAGACACTTGCTTCTTGGATGGAAAGCTATGAGAAACCTAGACAATATATTAAAAAGCAGAAAAATCACTTTGCCAACTTAGTCAAATCTATGATTTTTCCAGCAATCATGTATGGATGTGAGAGTTGAACCATAAGGTAGGCTGAGCACCTAAGAATTGATGCTTTGGACTTGTGGTTTTGGAGAAGACTCTCAAGAGTCCCTTGGACTTCAAGGAGATCAAACCAGTCAATCCTGAAAATCAACACTGAATATTCATTGGAAGGACTGATATTGAAGCTGAAGCTCCAATAATTTGGCCACCTGATGCAAAGCACAGACTCACTGGAAAAGACCCTGATGCTGGGAGAAACTGAAGGCAAAGGCGGAGGGAGCAGCAGGGTATGAAATGGTTTGATAACATCACTGACTCAGTGGCTGTGAGCATGAGGAATTTCTGGAGGACAGAGGAACCTGGCATGCTGCAGACCATGGGGTCAGAAAGAGTAGGACACAACTTATTGACTGAACAACAACAAATGCGTGTAATTGTTCAATTTAACCCTGGTTCTAGTTTAAAATTAATGTGATTATTTAGATTTTTCAGGCTAAGAAGTCCAAAGAGCTCTTGCTACAAGAGTCTTCATCAGCTTCTTGAATAAAATAACAAATGAGCTGCAAGTGTCTCCTAGAAGTTTGGAACTGTCTCTCTGTCCTAGTGAAGGAACACAATTTGGTAAAAAAAAAAATATATATATATATATATCAAGAGAACACACTTGGATTCAAGAAACACACAAGTTTATGTGTCCATATGAAGCAGAGGACAGCAGAGGATGAGATGGTTAGATAGCATCACTGACTCAATGAACATGAATTTGAGCAAACATGATAGTTAAAGACTGGGAAGCCTGGCATTGTTCAATCAGTGAGGTCACAAAGAGTTCACCAACAACAAAATTAAGCAGAATGCTTCATTCTCAGTGAAGACTGTTCAGCAGAGCACAAAATGCAGCCTATCACAATTTACTCAGCACTAGCACTTTATTCCTATAAAGCCACTTGCATGAGTTGATATACCAAAAGGAAAGCCCCCATGGCCTTATTCCTGCAGTTTCACAGAACTTTCCCACCCCAGGAGTTCTATTTGGACAAACAAAGATGAGTTATATCAACATTCATTCTTTATTACACAAATCCACATACAAAAGCATATACAGCTGACCCTTGAATGAAATGGATTTGAAAGGCACAGATCCACTAATATTCAGTTTTTCCCCAATAAATAAATATATGTATCATAAATGTATTTGCATTATGATTTTCTTAGTAACATTTCCTTTTATCTAACTGATTTTGTTGTAAGAATACGGTATGTAATACATATAACATGCAAAATGTGTGTTAATTAGCTATTGATATTGTTGGTACAACTTCTGGTCAACAGTAGGTTATTAGTAGTTTTGAATTTGTCAAAAGTCATATGCAGATTTTTGACTGCATGATGGCGGGGATGGTCAGCACCACTAATGCCCAGGAGTTGCACCAGGATGTATAATAGGTAAGAGAGGAATGTTAATATAAAATAACTTGTATCTGTGTGCAGAAGATGTTTCCTTGCCATTTCCAGCTTCTAGAGGCTCCCTGTGTTCCTTGGTACCTGACCCCCTTCCAACAATGGCATCATGCTGAACTCTGTTTGGATTGCCACATCTCCAAATCTAACTCTCTTGCTTTGCTCCTCCACATTTAAGGACCTTATTGGACTTTCCTTGATGGTTCAACTAGTAAAGAAACTTCCAGCAATTTGGGTGATCTGGGTTCGATCCCTGAGTTGGGAATATCCCCTGGAGAAGTGAACTGGCTACCCACTCCAGTATTGAGGCCTGGAGAATTCCATGGAATGTGTATAGTCGATGGGGTAGCAAAGAGTCAGACATGACTGAGTGACTTTCACTTTCATTATTTCATTGTGCCTTATCAGATAATCTAGGAAAATATCTCCATTTTAAGATTCTTGATCACATCAGCAAAGACAGTTTTTCCATGTATGGCAGCATATTCATGGATTTTAGTCCATGAATATGAGATTCTAGTCCACCTCTTGGTGGGGACAGGGCATAGCATTATTCCACCCACCATATCAAAATTTGAATTATGTTATTATTTGGTAGACAGTGTAGGATACTAACCCTTTCTCACAGTAAAGACATCTGGTCAGAATATTAGGTCTATGTTATTTGTTTTTTTAAAAAAAGATTAAAACTTTTGTTCAAATTTGACTTAGACTATTTTATAAGCAAACTCTAGGAACACATTTTTTGTGACAAAAATCAGCATATCTTATTATATAGGGAATCCTCCTTATCTTTGCTATTTGTATTTTGTGGATCAGATATATCAAAACTGTAATATCAAAACCAAAAAATAAAACTTCAGTATGCGATTGTTGTGAATTTCAGTATGTCATTTAATGACAAATATGAGTATCCTTTGATGAAATAGTGTTAAGGTATAAGTAGGGTATTGTGTGATCATATAACTTGTGATTGGGGCCAGTTTAATTTTTCCCGGGGTTACATATGAATGAGAAAATGGGTGTTAGCATTTTTATGAGGTCACAAAATGTCAGTTGTTGAATAATGACTATGAATAAATATCCTATCCACAGAATTTTAATACTCCTCCTGTTCTACTTTGAAGGAACAGTTTTGGTAATGGATAGGTACTTTATTACCTACCATTTCATTGCACGACTCACTTTACACATCCATTTTAACGTTTAACAACCAGTTTATATTTCTATGGGCTTCCCTGGTGGCTCAGATGGTAAAGAATCTGCTTGCAATGTGGTGTTGCAGCCTGGCGGAGCAGAGACCAGAACCTGCCCCATGACAGGAGGGTGGGGCAAACTGCGCCTTCGTGATTATCCCAGAAAGCACGCCAAAGGGACATTTTTGAAGCGGGGCATGCTCTCTGCTCCAATTCACTGCCTACCCCTGCATCCATCTGCATGGAAACAAAACAAGATATTCCTGATAAACAGCAGAGCCTGTGCTAATCAAACTCCCCAGTATCGCTATCTCTAATAATCTCACCTATATGCAGGTCAGGAAGCAACAGTTAGAACTAGACATGGTTCCAAATAGGAAAAGGAGTGTGTCAAGGCTGAATATTGTCACCCTGCTTATTTAACTTATATGCAGGGTATATCATGAGAAATGCTGGGCTGGAAGAAGCACAAGCTGGAATCAAGATTGCCGGGAGAAATATCAACAACCTCAAATATGCAGATGACACCACCCTTATGGCAGAAAGTGAAGAGGAACTAAAGAGCCTCTTGATGAAAGTGAAAAAGAAGAGTGAAAAGGTTGGCTTAAAGTTCAACATAAAGAAAGTTAAGATCATGGCATCTGGTCCCATCACTTCATGGGAAATAGATGGGGAAACAGTGGAAACAGTGTCAGACTTTATTTTTGGGGGCTCCAAAATCAGTGCAGATGGTGATGGCAGCCATGAAATTAACAGACACTCCTTGGAAGGAAAGTAGTGACCAACCTAGATAGCATATTAAAAAGCAGAGACACTACTTTGCCAACAAAGGTCCATCTAGTCAAGGCTGATTTTTCCAGTGGTCATGTATGGATGTGAGAGTTGGATGGTGAAGAAAGCTGAGCGCCAAAGAATTAACGCTTTTGAACTGTGGTGTTGGAGAAGACTCTTGAGAGTCCCTTGGACAGCAAGGAGATCCAACCAGTCCATCCTAATGGAGATCAGTCCTGGATGTTCATTGGAAGAACTGATGTTGAAGCTGAAACTCCAGTACTTTGGCCACCTGATGTGAAGAGTTGACTCATTGGAAAAGACCCTGATGCTGGGAGGGATTGGGGGCAGGAGAAGTGGACGACAGAGGATGAGATGGCTTGATGGCATCACCGACTCAGTGGACATGAGTTTGGGTGGGCTCTGGGAGTTGGTGATGGACAGGGAGGCCTGGCGTGCTGTGTTTCATGGGGTCACAATGTGTCAGATACGACTGAGCGACTGAACTGAACTAAACTGAATATGGTCTATAAATACCAGACAGGAAAAATACTTAATAGAACGGCTATATCATGTGTTCAACATATCAAGTTATTTATCATATTATATATTGAAAATTTCATTGTGTGCTGGGAGATGGCGCCAATGTGATCAGTGGAGAAGAGTGAGTTCTGCATCTATAGAACTCCAAGAGGATAGGATTTCTAGCAAGAGCTTTCTCAGATGTAGTATCTGCTACTGAAGCAATGTTTTAGAAAGACTCTTACCTCCTGATTATACAGTGCAAGCTACATTGGCTGATAAATGTATTTGGGCTGGCAGAAGAAGGACATAGCATTCCACCTAAAGAACAGGACTCAAAAATATGGAAGAATTATGGTGAGGAAATGATTTCAAGTACTTACTGAAGGAAAGAACAGGGTTTACCTTACCTGAGGAACTAATCCTTTCAAATTTACTTTGCTCATTGCTTTATAGCATCAGTTTTATTGAGATATAATTGAAGTATAACACTACATTAGTTTAAGTATACAGCATGATTTCATACGAGTATATATTGCAAAATGATTACCACAATGTTTCGTTAACAACCATCTCCTCACATAGTTACACAATTATTTTCTTGTGATGAGAACTTTTAAGATCCAGTCTATTAGCAGCTTTCAAATATATCATTAACTGTATTTACATATTTACATTACATAATGTAATATGCATTACAACCCCAGAACCTCAAATGGGAAATTTCTTAAGATTAAGTTCATAACCTTTTAATTGGAAGTTTGTACTATTTGACCAAGGACTCTCCTAGTGACTCAGTGTTAAAGAATTTTCCTGCCAAGCAGGAGACACGTGGTTCAATCCCTGGGTCCAGAAGATCCTTTAGAGAAGGAAATGGCTACCCAAACTTCAGTATTCTTCCCGGGACATCCCATGGACAGAGGAGCCTGGCAGGCTACAGTCCGTGGGGTCACAAAGCATCAGACACAACTTAACAACTAAACAACAACAAAAGCAAAACCATTTGAGCATCTTCACCCATTTTCCCCACCTATAGTACCCTGCCTCTGGCAACCACTAATCTGTTCTCTATGAGTTTTGTTTGCTTTTTTTTTTAATTTTTATATTTCACAAATAAGTAAGACCATAGAGTATGCCTTTTTCTTGTTGACTGTATAATATCAATCTTGGTGAGTCAAGAGATCAAGAAAATTGTTTCTGGATCAGAGAGACTGAGGTGATTCCTGCTTTTGTCAATCATCATATGGATCTTCAACAAGCTACACAAGCTTTCTGAGCCTCCATTGTCTATGCTTTACCACAGGAATAACATTATCCACATTACAGATTATTGTGAGGATAGATTTACATGTGTAAATTGACTGAGTGGGTCTCAGACAGTTAGGACAATTTTACTATCTTTTCCTCTCAAAACTTCTTCATTTTGATTTTGAGGTATGTTCATGGCTTTTTCATTCATTTATGGGTTTTTTTATCCATTCATTCATTCATGGTTTTTTCTAGTTTGTGATTTCATGAGTTGTCCTCTTGTTGCTATTCCTTTGTTAAAATGTTAAAATGTGAGTTGTTCTAGTGTTGCTCTTCCTTTAATTGTTAAAATAATCACATTTTTCTTACCACCTTCTGATTTCTTACCCTTGAAATTTGTATCTCGTAACACCTCATCTATATCCCATGCTTACTTACCATTTCGGTTCTTCTTTTGAAAAACTCTCCTTTGGCTTCCCTAACTTTATTTTTTCTCTCTTGATATTCTACAGTTCTAACTATGCCTTCTAAGTCCATACACCAGACTTTTCATTATCTTGCCGACTTTAAGAACTTTATTGTTTAACATTATGCAGTAGGTCTTTTTCAGTTTTCTCCTCATGCTCTCTTCTTGTGTTAATCTACTCCCACAATTATAGATAGCATGTTTCTGAATCACTTCTGAAGGCTGGCTCTGACTAACTGCATTTCAAACCTTTATTTCAGGCTGGATTGGACATATATCATGGACATCTTGAAGACAGTACACACTCAATATATCAAAATCAAAAGTTATTGGCTATCAAAAATTGGTCTTCTCTTTGGATTCTCTTTAATGTTTAAAGGTCTCGACATACTTTTAATTTCCCTAAAGAGAAATCGTCAGTAACTTTAAATACTTCCCCTTCCTGAGTAGAGACTTCATCAATTCTTGTCATCTTTTAGTTTTAAGGTGGTTTTCCACTTCTCCAGATTCTAAAAACTAATGAATAGAAATTTTAAGTAGACTGAGGGGACCAGAAGGGGGCGCTCTCATGCCTTCTGAGGCTAGCAGAGCCCAACAATCACAAAAAAGACAGGCGACTTTTTTTTTTTTCCCTGAGCAAGAACTCAGGGAATGAAAAGCCATGGACTTTTTCTGTTTTCTTTCTTTGTTTTCTGTAAATTAATTTACTTATTTTAATTGGAAGCTAATTACTTTACAATATTGTAGTGGTTTTTGCCATACATTCACATGAATCATGTGCCAACTTCCTTTCCCCTCTCCATAAATGTGTTTTTCCTTTACTATGTGGGGACTTGCACACTACTCTTCCTGGTTGCAGACCCCAAACTGCAATTCTCTGCTAATCCCAAGTAAAACCAACTTTTCTGGAGAAATATACAGTAGTCTATTTGTTTGGGTCAACAAGTCTATCATGTTTTTCTTCAGAAAAAGATTGAGCTCTTCAACTTTCTCAGAAGGCTTTAGATTGTCTCAAATGAAACTCTTTAGTGAGACATCAAATGTAATATCTTCTGTCTCTGATTTTGCCAGGTTCATGTGTAAAATTTTATAAATGCCCATTCCCTATCCAATCCATCTATTTTTTTTTTCTACCTCCAATCCCTTTTCTCATGGTTTTCCCACTGCTTGCAACATTTACTATTCCCTTTCAGTTCTCTAGCTATTACAGTATAACTGGCCTCTAGAAGCCCTTCAAGGAGTTTCTCAGCCTTCATGAAATACTTTTAAGCAGCCAATAAGACATATTGGTGTTTTAATTTACTTGTATTTTTTGTTTAAATGTATATAGTACTTTAATTATTTATGACTCTCCTCTACTAAACCATAAAGTTTTCCCTCAATATGCCATGCAATGCTTACACATCATAAATATGAACAAATGTTTATTAAAGTGAAATAAAATTAGAAAAGAAGCCATAGACTTAATTATAAAATGTAACCTAAATAAATATAATCCTCTTATTATTCAGGAAAGGCACACATAGAGCTGTAAGGCAGGAGCAGGAGGACAGCTGCCTAGGGAGTCAGACACTTTCAATAATATTTGGTAATTAGTTGGTTGACATGTTGCTACATGATCACCCTCTCATTTTAGAACAAGTCGACATCTGTGATACCTTTCTAATATTTAAAAGGTAAGAAAATAGACTCTATCAAAGCTGTGCATAAGTTGTTAAAATATGATCACAGATTTGAATTCATTTTGTATGTTTCAATTGTGAAGAACTCCAATATCATTATTTAAATATTGATAATTGATAGATAAAAATGGCAGCTGCTTTTTTGGAAAGTGTGCCAATGGATGCTTATAATAGCTTACAATTTTACCTTAATTTAAAAGAAAAAAGATCAGTGTGGAGACTGAAATGCCTAAGCTCCAATGTCCACAATTTATGGTAGCTAAAGTTCACAAAGCCCTATTTAGAAGTTTAGAGATTAAAAAATCTTTCATGCTTATTCTGTTAGAGATAACAGTATAATATTATTGATATTCTCTTTCATTTCAGCATAAGCAATAAAATCTTTAAGATATACATATTCCTAGGTAAAAATGTGTTCAAAGGAATAAATAATGTGATTTAAAAAAAATTCTCAGGTCTTTTCAGTCTTTACTATCCTTATTTTTCTCTTCATTTTCAAAGCATTAGTAAGTGAGGCTGGCCTCCAGTTTCTTATAGGTATTTTATTCCCTTTCCCCTTAAAATACAGATCTCCTCAACTTGAGATTGACAAGAATACTAAGAATCCTAAGGCTTGCTCAGGAAAAGAAAAAAGTGTATTTGGCCCATGGGTATTAACAACATTACTTTTGCTTCTGTTGTACAGTGGACCCTGGAGTCCTTGCTATGTCTTCTGGTCACTTTTCTGTTAGGCTCACAGGTGGACTTACACACTGGCATCAGACCTTTTGATTATGTTTCAAGTATCTATTTTCTTACTTTCCTTCTGTCTCTATAATGAACCCATAATGTTAGATTAGAGTTTAGCAACACTCCCCTGTTAGCCAGCAGATTAAAATAGTGGTATCATGAACTTACACATCTCTACTTATTGATGGAAATCATTATTTTGCTACTTTTTCAGACTTACCTGTTTTCCTTTGTCCCACTTAACATTTTGCAAGGGCAAGAGGGTAGAGCTGTCTAATTAGCTGTAGCATTAGGGTTTCTCTGCTCTCCAAACCTTTCCAGAATCCAAATTGCAAGCCTAAGCTTTTGAATAGATTCTGTGGGATTTTTATCTGGGTAATGTCTGTTAGAAATACCCCTTTTCTTAATTAACCAACCTAATGAGAAGGGATGATAGTTGAGTTTTGTCTCAGTTGTATCTTAGGAATTGCTTAACCCTCCCCAGTTGAGCAATGTCCTTACTCTCATTATGAGTCTGAGCTTCCTCCAATACTCAAAAGGTTTGCTTTCCGTACCCAGCCTCATCATGTCAGTGGCACATTATGGGAAGATACTGGATTCTTTTTGCCTCACCAGTTCCCTTTTGAGGAGACCGAGGAAGGATAAGCTTAGTGAAGGTCGTCAAAGCCTGTATATAGAAGTTAGCGTATTACCCCCCTTGATAAGTCCCCATTTGCCCCACATCTAAGGGACGTCATCCCTTCAGGTATTGTGATTCCCTCTTTGTGAAGGTGAGCAGCTATTTCTTCTTACTCTACATTTTTCCAACGTAATACCTAGAAGATTATGGTGGTAGGGTGTTGAGAGTGAGGTAGTGTTTGTACTTAGTTCTTCTTGGGCAAACTTGGAGTCAAACATTGCCTTTAACCAGCCACTGCTTACCCTGCTCTGAATGAGATATCAGCTGAAACTAGGGATCCCTTTCCCATACTCTTGTGAGTGAATGATAGTTGCTCAGTCATGTCGGACTCTCTGCAACCCCACAGACTGTAGCCTGCCAGGCTCCTCTGTCCATGGAATTCTCCAGGCAAGAATACTGGAGTGGGTTGACATTTCTTTCTCCAGGCATGCTCTTGTAATCATTCTTTATATTGTAAGCAAAGATCAACACACTTTAAGTTGTTCTCTGATAAGTTTTCAGAAAGCTGAGTCTTACATCTCAGGAGCCCTTGCTTTGCCAAATCCTTGGTTTAAAGTGCTTAGGTATTCAGACAAATCTATTAGTCATCAAATAAATTTGAAAACACCACATACATAATATCTCCCTTTGGAGTTTTACAATGCACCTTAGCATCATAAATTCTCTAAACAGGAATGTTGTAGAGAATTCTGCCTTTGTTTAACACAGCCTTTCTCAAAGTTATTTAACCCTAGAATATTTTGTTTTCTAAGTAATATCTCATAAAATGAATGTTCTATTAAAAAAAATTCTAAGAAATGCTGCTTTCTGTTAGTAAACTCGGAGGCTCCTTTTGATGAAAAGAAAAATTTGAAACACATAGAGAGTGATTAAGCCTGAAGAAGAACACCATGACAAGCTGGAAAACTTCACACATCCCTAATTCTTCTATCCTGTCCTTTTCTTTCTGTTTTTCTTCCTTTTTTTTTAAAATAGGTATTTCCCTAACTACTACCCAGGAGATATCAACATGATCAGGAGAAAAAAAAAAAAGCATGAGTTATCAAGTGGCAGTATCTTTTTATCCCAAAGACCAGATTGGGGTTATTATAAACAAACATATAAAACTTTGCTTTTATTTTTTTTTTGTTTTTAATATATCTTTGAAGTGTTATAATATACTTCAAAATTCTTGCTATCCTTATGCCACACATTTTTATTTAACACCTAATCTATCAAATATAGTAATGTTTCCAGAAGTTATCATGCCTTTTTGTTACAACTTTATTACTTTTTTTTTTTTTTTTAGAACAGTTTAAAGTTCACAGCAGAATTGAGAAGAAAGTATAGAGATTCCTCTGGTATCCATTGCCTCCATATATGCATGGCACCTCTAGTTATCAACATTCCCCACCACAGCGGTACATTTGTTACAACTACAAATGTACATTGATGAATCTACATTGACAGTTCATAATTACCCAAAGTTCACAGTTTACATTATGATTCACTCTTGGCTTTTTACATTCTGTGAGCTTGGACAAATGCATAATTGCACATAGCTGTCATTATGGTATCATATATTTTCACTATTATATATTTCACTAAAAATTCTCTGTTCTCTGTCTTTACATCCCTACCCACACCCCCTGTTTTGTCTTTTTGTTGTTTTTTGTTGTTCAGTCACTAAGTCATGTCTGAGTCTTTGAACCCCATGGAATGCAGCATACCAGGCTTCCCTGTCCATCACCATCTCCTGGAGTTTGCTCAAGTTAATGTCCATTGAGTCAGGGATGCTATCTAACCATCTCATCCTCTGCCACTCCCTTCTCTTTCTGCATTCAATCTTTCCAAGCATCAGGATCTTTTCCAGTGGGTTAGCTCTTCATATCAGGTGGCCAAATATTGGAACTTCTGCATCCTTCCAATCAATATTCATTGGAATATTCAATGAATATTCAGGATTGATTTTCTTCAGGATTGACTGGTTTGATCTCCTTGCAGTCCAAGGGACTCTCAAGAGTCTTCTCCAGCACCACAGTTCAAACACATAAATTCTTCAGTGCTAAGCCTTCTTTATGGTCCAACTCTCACAACTGTACATGATTACTAGAAAAACCATAGCTTTGACTATACGAACCTTTGTCTGCAAAATGATGTCTCTGTTTTTTAATATATTCTCTAGGTTTGTCACAGCTTTCTTTCCAAGGAACAAGCATCTTTTAATTATATGGCTACAGTTACTGTCCACAATGATTTTGGTTTGTCTTTTTAGTAGAAATGTAAAGTTAAAAAAAAATGGACTTGATCCTATTTATCCCATACAGTACTGTTATAGTTGCTCATCAATAAAAGCATGATATTTTATTAATCAAATTACAACACAAAAATATAAAATGTGTGAGGGTCTTAAAATTTTAAACATTAAAATTTCCAAGACAAAAGGACAAGTAATTTATCATTCTTTAGTATAATAATTTATATGCTTTCTAAACTCCCTTATCTCAGATAGTAAAGTTAGTCTTATTGAGTTTCTAAGTAATTTAGCTGTAGCCTTCAGATTTCATCCCATTATGTCATCTGGTTACATTACTAGATTACCCTCTCTGGTGATGGCTATTATGTTTATCTCTATGGAACAATTCATTATAATGACCTAATACTATCTTATCAACTCCAACTTATAAAGACTTCCTGCTTTATAAACTCTGCTTTGAAGCTAACACCTACATTTTCTTTTCAGCTTTTTCTTTCACTGTGATCAAATTCTAATTCCCATTTAAGATAGCAAAAAAAAAAAAAAAAAGGAAAGAAAAAGCTAAGCTATTTTAATTTTCACTAATATTTTCATTTTTTAAATTAGTTATTATTTCAAGGTAACTGATATTTTGGACTATGGCAATTTTGGAAGGGGTGGAGTGATACTTTTCCATTAATTTTGAGTTTTAATTCCTGTCTTTTCAAATTTATGCCACATCTATTTGCTATTTCATTTTTGTAAAGTCTGACTGGCCATTCTATAGCTAACATGCAATAAAGTGTAGATTATGAAAGGCTAATGAAAAACTGACCTTTGATTTAAGTAGTTTATTGAAACAATACTATTATATATGCGTTAAGGAACTTCAGAAATATGCTTTGCAAGTTTTTCTCATCACTTCATGCAAATTTTGCCTTTTCAGATAAATTATCATTTCCCTATACAATTCAATTCAATTTAACCTATTAGACATTTGATAAAAAATATCACCGAGTATTTTCATATATGTCATGCACTGTCAATAGATGCTGAGATATTAGAAGTAGTTGAGTCTCTTTGCTGTCTCTAAGTTACTCTAGGTTATGAAAAATAGATATGTAAATAAAGATATAAGCATATTTTGTACAAAAATATGTACATATAATAGATACAAATATGTGCATACATATTATATATATGTGTGTATATATATATATATATATATGTATACACATATGTATTAAATGGATCACTGAATAAAAAGTCCAATACTACTTTTCCTCAGAAATAGTTACATATTAGTTTTATATGGGATGACTAGGAAAGTCCAATACTACTTTTCTTCAGAAATAGTTAAGAGGTCACAGCTACCATAGGCCTTAAAGAAAGTTCCTTCTTATTTGCAGTCTTCTACTTCATTTGAAAGATTTTTCAGAGTATGGTTCCCACCATAATGTTATGTGTGTTGTGTAGACACGGATGACATTCAGTAGACTTTAGATTATGTTTCAAAACATCTACAGATCATGAAAGAGGACTCATTATCAGCACAAGGGCAAACAACTTATGAAGCCAGTAAGATGAGAAGCAAATATTGGTTTTCTTTGAGTGTTTAAAAATCCAAGTTTTATAATTCATATTTTAAAATCACAATTGTATTCCCTCAGTATTTTCAAACACTGGGCCCAAGAGTTAGTTTACTTTTCACTTAGAGAAGAAATTTTAATTTTCTAAATCATCAGCAGAATCAATAATATAGTCTCAAGTCAGGTACTGAGTTTAGTTTAGTTTAGTTTGATTGGATGATGATTCAGTTTTGATATTATAGCAACTTCACCAATTTACATAATATTTTTCAAAATAACATTCTATTCTAAAAGAATATTACTGATTTATTGGTAAAATTAGATATATCGTATTATAACTGGGGCTTCTTTGGGGGCTCAGATGATAAAGAATCTGCCTGGATTGTGGGAGATCCAGGTTCAATCCCTGGGTTGGGAAGATCCCCTGGAGAAGGAAATACCCACTCCAGTATTCTAGCATGGAAAATTCCATGGACAGAGGAGCCTGGAGGGCTACAGTCCATGGGGTTGCAGCGGACGTAAACACAATGTATCTTTCATAATGTTGGTCTTTGGAAACAGTATCTTTGAAAAGAGTTCATGGAATTTTGCTCAGTGCTCAATTAGGTATTGTTCCTGAACACATTATGCTGATACATAACGGCTGTAGATGTGCTGTTACATCTTTTGGAAAGCTCTCTCCATCAATCCATCAGCTAAAGCCCTATCTTTCAAGTTTCTGCTGAATAAAACCTCATTTGGAAGACCAAGCACTCTTTCCAGTGTTAATTGCTGTCTCCATAATGCTGACTCTGACTCATTCGTATTTCATGTTTCTTTCTTCTTACACTTTGTACTGAATTTGGCCTACATATCTACTTCACCTTGCTTTGTATTTCCATTCCTTTAACTGGCACAATATTGTCACATAACAGGAGCACTGAAAAGGGAGTCAATGTGAACAACCTAATTCAAACTATACTCGAATCTGCCTCCAGCCTGTGTAATAACATGGGCCTCTTGTATCGGGAGAAATAAGTGTGTTCCAGCATTTCTCCCTCCCAGTCTCCATGACTGTATCTAGGCACACTCTTATTCAATATTCTGGGAGGTACTCTACCTGTATCAATGGTGGAGAATAAATATGAAGCTTTGTATTCAGGAGGCAGAGAGGAGAATAAAGTACCAAATGAGAGTACAAAGAACAGAAGTCAAATATTAGATTTATCGATCTAAGGATTGTTTATATTAGAGGTTCTCTCACTCAGCAACCAGACTTTGGTAAATGCCAGTCACCAATCTATTTTTACTGTGATATATGACTATCCTAGCTTTATGCTCTCTAGTTGTTGAATCATAGAACTCAATTTTCTTATTCTAATTTCATGCTTTTAAAGCATCCTATTTGATTCCAGTTTGGCTTCTCCTGTCTTTTGCCTATAATGAAAAATATGTGCTACTCTGACACGCTGAATTGAGTTCCATTAACAGTTACAGATTTTATAATAAATTAGTCTGTCTGTATTCTGTTTTATTATAAATGAAACAAAATTCTTGCTTGTGTGGTATGTACACATTAAAAACATGCAGTTGCTCTTTTATACTTGAAGAAAAAGTTGCTATTCATAGATGCTATATAGAAAAATGCAATATAGGTGACAGAGGATGAGATGGCTGGAAGGCATCACCAACTCAATGGAAATGAGTTTGAGCAAATTCTGGGAGATGATGAAGGACAGGGAAGCTTTTTGTGCTGCAGCCCATGGGGTCACAAACAGTCAAACGTGACGGAGCACATGAACAACAGCAACAACCACCACCAGAGTTTTATTCTCCATTGCTTAGGGACATGTGATCCTCTGTTTTTTCCCATCTCTAGTTCTTACCTAAGATAAATGCCAAATTGCCAAAAAAGCCGGTTCCAGAAAATCAAGGGCTTTGGAGGATAACTCCACTTAGCTGTAGCCTAATGTTTTGCCATTCACCCATTCATTTATCCATTCATCTACCCACCAATCAATTATATACTAGGATGTTCTGATGCTAATGAAAGAGATACAAAGACAAATAACCCTACATGGAAGGGGTTACAATCTAGTTGAATAAGGAACTGAAATGTGTTGGATGCTACATTAGAAGTGTATGTGAGGCAGAGTGAGGGGACAGGGAGAGCTTAATCATTTATATTTGCTGACAGTGAAGTAGATGTGAATAAATATTAATAGCTATGACAATTTGATAATTGCTTAGAAAGGAGGTACATTAACAAACTCAAGAGCCCCATCATGGGGTATAATCTGTAATCATGATGCTATAACTACAACATTTTAGGAAACTCACTGTAAAATAAATCATGGTTTCGCCAATATATTTCAAGATAATGTAATCACTGAAACTAATCACTGCTCTCTAGAGGTGCTCTAACATTCTTGGCTCTTCAGGTATAAATGTGGGAAAAAAACCTTCCTTCTCATTGTCTTTTCCTTCTTTTAAGGAATGATAGAATATAATTTTCAGGATGAACTTTACTTAAAAATTAGAAACTAAAGAAGAATAAAATATACTAATGCACATAAGATAGGCTCAATAAAGGACAGAAATGATATGGACCTAACAGAAGCAGAAGATGTTAAGAAGAGGTGGCAAATATACACAGAAGAACTGTACAAAAAGATCTGCATGACCTAGATAATCACAATGGTGTTATCACTCACCTAGAGCAAGATATCCTGGAATGTGAAGTCAAGTGGGCCTTAGAAAGAAACACTACAAACAAAGCTAGTGGAGGTGATGGAATTCCAGTTGAGCTATTTCAAATGCTGAAAGATTATTCTGTGAAAGTGCTGCACTCAATATACCAGCAAATTTGGAATACTCAGCAGTGGCCACAGGACTGGAAAAGGTCAGTTTTCATTCCAATCCTAAAGAAAGGCAATGCCAAAGAATGCTCAAACTACCGCACAATTGCACTCATCTCACACGCTACCCAAGTAATGCTCAAAATTCTTCAAGCCAGGCTTCAACAATACGTGAACCGTGAGCTTCCAGATGTTCAAGCTGGTTTTAGAAAAGTCAGAGGAACCAGAGATCAAATTGCCAACATCCGCCGGATCATCAAAAAGCAAGTGAGTTCCAGAAAACCATCTATTTCTGCTTCATTGACTATGCCAAAGCCTTTAACTGCGCAGATCACAATAAACCGTGGAAAATTCTGAAAGAGAAGGGAATACCAGACCACCTGACCTGCCTCTTGAGAAACCTGTATGCAGGTCAGGAAGCAACCGTAGGAAGTGGACATGGAACAACAGACTGGTTCCAAATAGGAAAAGGAGTATATCAAGGCTGTATATTGTCACCCTGCTTATTTAACTTATATGCAGAGTACATCATGAGAAACACTGGGCTGGAAGAAGCACAAGCTGGAATCAAGATTGTGGGAGAAATATCCATAACCTCAGATATGCAGATGACACCACCAATATGGCAGAGAGTGAAGAGGAACTAAAAAGCTTCTTGATGAAAGTGAAAGAGGAGAGTGAAAAGTTGGCTTAAAGCTCAACATTCAGAAAACTAAGGTCATGGCATCTGGTCCCATCACTTCATGGAAAATAGTTGGGGAAACAGTGGAAACAGTGTCAGACTTTATTTTTCTGGGCTCCAAAATCACTGCAGATGGTGATTGCAGCCATGAAATTAAAAGATGCTTACTCCTTGGAAGGAAAGTTATGACCAACCTAGACAGCATATTAAAAAGCAGAATCATTACTTTGCCCACAAAGGTCCATCTAGTCAAGGCTATGGTTTTTCCAGTAGTCATGTGTGGATGTGAGAGTTGGACTGTGAAGAAAGCTGAGCACTGAAGAATTGATACTTTTGAACTGTGGTGTTGGAGAAGACTCTTGAGAGTCCCTTGGACTACAAGGCGATCCAACCAGTCCATCCTAAAGGAGATCAGTCCTGGGTGTTCATTGGAAGGAGTGATACTGAAGCTGAAACTCGAATACTTTGGCCACCTCATGTGAAGAGTTGACTCATTGGAAAAGACCCTGATGCTGGGAGGGTTTGGGGGTAGTAGGAGGAGACAACAGAGGATGAGATGTCTGGCTTGCAGCACCGACTCGATGGACATGAGTTTGAGTAAACTCCGGGAGTTGGTGATGGACAGGGAGGCCTGGTGTGCTGCGATTCATGGGGTCGCAAAGAGTCGGACATGACTGAGCAACTGATCTGAACTGAATTGAATGCACATTGAATAAGTATTCCTTATACTGGTATCTGTAACTACTTAACAGTTTTATTTGGTTATTTCTTAGTTATTTAAAACTATAAATTTCCAAAGCAGAGACCTTAATTTGAAGCAAACGTCATTTTTAAATTGAAAATCTAGAAATCATCCATGATTCTCCCTTTCCAGAGCTCACATGCAATTCAGCAAATGCACCAGGACTTCTTTAGTCCTATATCTCAAGTTCTCTTTACCTCTCTCTACCTTTGCAGGCCTTGGTTTAGGTAGATGTCATCTGGACATCACAACAGCCTCCTGACTGGGTCCCATTGATTCATCTTCCATTCACCAGTCCCTAAAATCCATTCTCCACAGAGGGGCTAAAGATTCTTTTAAAGAAAATTAGGTCAAGTTTGAGCAAAAGAGAGAAGGAAGGAAGGGAGGAGGGAGGAAGGAAGAAATGAAAGAATGACAAACATTCTGAGGTTTCTCCATTGCTCTTCAGATAAAATCTAAACCTGTTAGGGAGGCCTGCAAATCCTCTGGCCTCTGATCTCTGCAACTGTCTCCAGCGCAGTTCAAGATAGTCAGGACCCCATATCTACTCCCTGTTCTTCAGCCACACCTACCCCTCCAGCCCCACACCCCCCACTAGCTAAGTACCTTCACACCTGTGTCTCTGTCATTTGTTTTCTGTTGCCGTCCTTGAATGCTGCCCCTTCAGGGTTCCCTGTGGCTGGCTTAGTCTCTTTAAAGTCTGTTCACAGACTTAAGTCTGTTCAGAGACATTTAAGTCACTGACATTAAAACCTAACTCTGAGGCAGGCTGGCTTCTATAAGTGGAGATACCAAATCGTCTGGAATGAAAATTATTTCTCTTTTTCCTTTCCTTGTAGGTGACTTATTATTTAAATTTGTGCAATTTTTTGTGAGGGAGAGGTTGGAGAAGTGATTGTCTGAAAATAAAGTCTTTACCTCAGGTAGGAAAAGGAGTAGAGAATATCTGTTTCAAAAATTTTGAGTTCTTCAGGTTGATATGAATTGATTATATTTCAAACAATATTTGTTTTCTTTTTCCCATTTTAACTGTGGAGATCTGTTTTTAAAACTGTGTTTTAAATATGTATGTATATATATATATATATATATATATATATATATACACACATACATTTTAATAGTATGATAATATAGATGTATAAATTTTAATACTCAGGATAAACATGTAGAAAATGCAGATAAGTCTTTCAAAATGGAAGTCTTTCAAGTATGTCATTTATCACTATTTTTCTAAAATTTAAAAAAAAGATATATTATCTTCATCTGCAACAACAGATGTAAGTATTAATGAAGATCCTTCCAGCCTCACTCCAGTCAACACATTTAGGCATTTATGTAAGAAAAAGCATACCTCAGCACAAGAGACAAGTGTTTGATTTCCCACTCATTTTGTTTAAATCACTTGTCATCTGTCTTTTAGCTCTTGAATCAGTATATAAATGTAATGAACAGATTTAAACATTCAAGCATGCCAAAGGCAATAAGCAATAAGCATATTTAAAAGTAAAAAAAAAATTACAATCAACTGACTTTATGGAATTAGCTCTTCACTCTCTCAATTTTCACTTAATCTTTAAATAGAGACAGTCATTTGGTATATCTTTTCCTGCTGAGAGAAAACATACTGCTATGCATTGGCAAATACAGAAAATAAACTCTGACACTGATCTTTTCTTCTGTAGAGATTATAATCACTTGCAACGAGTTCATAAATAAGTGCATTAAATGGCTAAATTTTCTTAAGCATTTACTAAATGACTGCCAGCAAACTTAAATGTGTTTAGATGCAATCACACATTTAATTATATCAAAAATCTATGAGGTAAATAATGTCATTAAACACATTTTATAAAGGAAATTGAATAGTGAGTATATTAAATAACTTTAACATCATTTGGTTTACTCAGTTACAAACTCCCCATTATCCACCACTAAATCATCAGCTGGACATGTACCATATTTTGTTCATATGTTTGCATAATTTTAATTTAAAGACAACTGCTGACTGGTATGTTTGGTAAGTTCACACATACTACTAAATGGATATTTCAATAAGTATTTACTAAATATTTATTATGTGCTAAATATATTCTGATAATACAGCACTTAAAAACAAATTCAGTGTTTACCATCTTCTATGTTTCCATTCCCCTAATAAATAACTCTTCTCCCAAATTGCTGTTAAACACTCCTGCCTTTTGATAATTTAAATCAACTGTAATTCATAAGAATTTATTTTAATTATCATATCTTCTGCTATCCATTCTTCTTAAATTCTGAGCTGTTGAGAATGATAAATATTTGTCTATCCATATGTCTCTAATCCAGATCTTCTCCCTCTCAAACTTACAGTCTCCCCTTCCAGGCTTTGGCCAGTCAGCCAAGACCTTCATCACTGCCTACAATTCAATGCTCATTCTAAAAAATGCTCATTTCTTTCCATTCAAACTTGATAACCAGTCAATATTCAAGATCCCTTTCATTGGGAAGATTTCCTCTTTCACAGTATTTCAAGGTCACCTCATATACCAAACCAATCCATTCTTGAACCAAGCTCTGAAGTCATCCTCCTTCATTAGCTGATCACAAGGGAACATCCATGAATCGTAAATGTGAGCACTCTCCAAGATTAACTTTAGAGACACTAGTGCAACAATGGTGGTTTACACAACAGTTCTGAGCTCTCTGCACATAGTGTTCTTATGTCCTCTGCTACTGCTTAGGTGATCTCTAGAATATACCACTTCATCTTACAATGGATATTTCATATTTTGCATATTTTCTGGGCCTACATGACCTATGAGTTGGTGGTCTGACATTATCCATGACAGGAAATTCTGGCTACATTTGATATACTGTAGTTAGACATTCTGTCTCTAGCAAGGTCCAGTAGAATGTAAAAGTTCTGTAATGCTCTAATACATAAAACATGGCTTTCCTCTAGTACTCTAGTACAATTCATCGCAATTTCTTCATGGTAACCCACTCCAGTATTGTTGCTTACATAATCAACCCCATTGACAGAGGAGCCTGACTGGCTACAATCCACAGGGTCACAAAGAGTCAGGCATGACAGAAGCAAATTAGCATGCATAAGCATGCATCAGAAATACTTTAGTATCACAGGACATACTGGATCATATTTTTCAAAATAGAGAAGTGTTTTATACCATAATCTGGATACACTACAGAGCACATTCTTGTACTAGACTCCACTCAAAGCTGGCAGTCCTCCAGTCTGTGAAGCAGAGCAGTATTCCTGGTATGGAACATGCTGCCTTCCAAACCCAAAGAAATTTACTTGGCACTGTGTGACCTTCCTCATGGAGGAAGGAACAGTATACGGTACTATATCCTTTATTGTAGAAGTGACTGATTTATCTCCCACCCACTGTAAGGCATGGGTTCAATATGGTGACTAAGGCACTAGATCTCATCTGGCATTATTAGCTTTGTATACGCTCAGTTGCTCAGTCATGTCCTACTCTTTGCAACTCCATGGACTGTAGCCCACCAGGCTCCTCTGTCCATGGGATTTCTCAGGCAAGATCACTGGAGTGGGTTGCCATTTCCTTCTCCAGGAGATATTAGCTTAGTTCCTTTAATATAGTAGCCCAAGATACTGATGGAACTGCATTCCTTCTGGAGGCTGTAGTTCAGTTCAGTTCAGTCGCTCAGTCGTTTCTGACTCTTTGCAAACCCATGAACCGCAGCAGGGCAGGCCGCCCTGTCCATCACCAACTCCCGGAGTCCACCCAAACCTGTGTCCATCAAGTCGGTGATGCCATCCAACCATCTCATCCTCTGTCGTCCCCTTCTCCTCCTGCCCTCAATCTTTCCCAGCATCAGGGTCTTTTCAAATGAGTCAGCTCTTTGTAACAGGTGGCTGTAGTAGAGGATCTATTAACTCATCTATTCCAGATTTCATGGGCTGTTTACATTTGACTTACAAGCCTCTTCGTTCATTCTCAAGCGAGCAACATTACATAAGTTCTCATGCTGTCATCTGTCTGGTTCTCTCTTCCAAGTCCCTCCTCCATTTTTAAGATTCTTTTGGGTTTACCAGGATGATCTAGTATAACCTCTCTATTTTAACATCAGTCTATTGATTAGAAACCTTAAATCCATCTACAAACTTAATTCACCTTTTCTGTGTAATCAATATATTATGAGTTCTGGGGTTTGGGACATCTTGGCAGCTATTTTTATGCCTCCTATAGTTAATGTATAAGAGTTACTGTATAATATAATATTTATTTTTATGCCTACTATAGTTAATGTAACTTCTCTGTGTCTCAGACGGTAGAGTCTGCCTGCAATGTGGGAGACCTGGGTTTGATCCCTGGGTCAGGAAGATCCATTGGAGAAGGAAATGGCAAACCACTCCAGTATTCTTGCCTGGCAAATCCCATGGATGGAGGAGCCTGGTGGGCTATAGTCCAAGAGGTTGCAAAGAGTCGGACACAACTGAGCAACTTCACTTTCATTTTCATAGTTAATGTGGGATATTGCATTCAATTGCTTCTAAGTAGCCATGCTACCAGTTTTCCTTTATCATCTCCAGTATTCCTGCCTGGTTTTTACATCATGTAACATACTTTATATCTCAGGTCATTCTTAAAATTAAGCACTGGGACCTGATTTTCAGTTTTCTCTCTCCTCCCACTGTAAGAGAGGAGATGCTCTTCATATGATACCAGACAGAACTTCTGGCTTCCACATTTAGTGACCATTAATTGCCAATTGATCATTCTCAACTATTTGCTCTTTTTTAAATTTTATTTATTTTTTTCCCATTTATTTTTATTAGTTGGAGGCTAATTACTTTACAATATTGTAGTAGATTTTTGCCATACGTTGACGTGAATCAGCCATGGATTTACATGTGTTCCCCATCCTGAAACCCCCTCCCATCCCATCCCTCTGGGTCATCCCAGTGCACCAGCCCTGAGCACTTGTCTCATGCATCCAACCTGGACTGGTGATCTGTTTCACACTTGATAATATACATGTTTGCTCTCTTTTAACAAAGGAAGAAAGCTTAGTGATTGTGCTGTACTTAATGTTATTATTTTTTTCTCAAAATTCTTCAAGGCCTTGTACAATTTCCAGTTTGTGCATTTCCACCAGTAATAGCACCCCAGTTAATCACTGAAAGTTGCAATGAAACCTGGGGCCAGGAGTTCTGTGTTCTTCACTCCACAGAGATGGGATCTTCATTTCCATCTGGGTGGTTGGTGGTCCAGTTCCAAATCCAATCTAAGTGTCTTCTTTTGGGGAACAATTCTTCAGCAACATTTCCAGATTGAATTCTCTAGAAAGCAGAATCTAAAATGCAGATTAGCATACAGGAGTGATGCCGTGGGGAATTCTTAGATTAATTCCTCTGAAAGGGAAGGGAAGAAAGAATGAATGGTCAATGAGACAAATCAAGAAATCTCGATGGAAACCTCATACTATTCTACGAGGATTTCTCAAGGTGCTATGAAAGAATGACAGCCTTGAGCCCAATGGTTCTCTTCAGCTGAAGCAATACCTGAAGGCAGTGTTAGTAGAGGCTAATAAATCTCTTATTTCTGTAGAGTATCTATATGAGAGCCATAGTATCCCCCACATTATTGTAACCCTGATTTCTCTCTCTCACCTCTCTCTTTTTCCTTTCTTCTTCAAAACATTTCCTTTCTCACTTGAAATTTCTTTTTAGAAATGAAAAGCCACAAAACACTGCCAAAAACCACCTCAGGCAAGACAGCACAGAGAATATTAATTGCTTGAACATGAGAAAGAAATGATGAATGCATACATAGGAAACATAAATAAGTATCTACTAGGTCATATGCCATATTTATGTTCCCAGTCCAAATTTTATTGAAAGTGCAAAACTGAATTTCTGGTAACATTATTCTTATACAGAGTCAAATTACTTTTCTTTGCTTTTCAGCTACAGTGTGCTCAGGGAATCATACATAATCAATCTAGTCCTTAATTATTTAGGCTAAAATTTGCCAACAAAGGCCCGTCTAGTCAAGGTTATGGTTTTCCCAGGAGTCATGTATGACTATATGAGAGAGTTGGACTATAAAGAAAGCTGATCACTGAAGAATTGATGCTTTTGAACTGTGGTGTTGAAGAAGACTCTTGAGAGTCCCTTGGACTGCAAGGAGATCCAACCAGTCCATCCTAAAGGAAATCAGTCCTGGCTGTTCATTAGAAGGACTGATGCTGAAGCTGAATTTCTAATACTTTGGCCACTTGACACAAAGAACTGATATTTGAAAAGACCCTGATACTGGGAAAGATTGAAGGTGGGAAGAGAAGGGGATGACAGAGGATGAGATGGTTGGTCGGCATCACCAACTCAATGGATATGAGTTTGAGTAAACTCCAGGAGTTTGTGATGGACAGGGAGTCCTGGCATGCTGCAGTCCATGGGGTCTCAAAGAGTTGGACATGACTGAGTAACTGAACTGAACTGATGTGCCTGGCCCTGAACTAGGTACAAGGTATCCAAAAGAGTATAATGAAAATGAAATCTTCATGGTGCCAATTTATTTCCCATGTGATGTTAAATGGTAAGCAGAAAATAATTTTTAAATAGAAAAATAATCTCAGTTTATAACAACTCTTTTGATGTAAAGAAACTAGATGATGTGATAAAGTATAATTTAGGAAGATATTTTAAATAAGAATCATTTAATATTAGTCCAGTTACCAATGATCCTTATTATAATGTTAATGAATCAAGTTACTTGAGATCTTGTATCTAGACTGATCTCTGTCCTTTCATATTTCCTTCATTCTATTTGCAATCCCTTACCCACCTCTCCCCTTTCCATGAGTTTTAAAAGTTTCTAAGATAGTATGACACAGCTTGAGGTTTATATAAATTAGCTGCTTATTGTTCTCTTTCTAGGGTATAAATATCTAAAGTAAGTTCTGTAGTTTTGCTTTTTATTTCTTATGTTCATTATGAATCCACTTCTAATATGAATGAAAATAATTTATATATTACTACTTAAAGTATTAATATAAACAGTGGCCATTACTAAAAAAGGAAGTGGATTAATATTTTCAAAATTGTCTTGTTGGTTTATGGGATTTTTTGTACTTATCATTTTTGTTGTACTTGTTGTGTCTTAGTGGCCAGTCCCCAAGTCATTTTTATTAAGCTCCATATAATTTATCCTTCCTGTTACAGTTTTACTGTAATCCTGTCATTACTAGGTAGTAAAGTAAAAGGAGTCTCTCAATGTAGGAAGTAGAAATCATCTTGAAATAAATGGATGACATAAATCCCAAGATATGGAAAGCAATATTGATGGTCACTGCTTTCATTCTTAAACTTTTTAATAAAGGAATGAATGTCTATAAATGCCTAGAATTTGACAAGAGAAATATACAAAAAATAAAAGCAAAAAGGTCAATAACACTATTTCTGAAGTTTTTTGGGAATGAGTTGAGTTTATCTGCCAGATTAAGTAAGTAATCTTCTGATAATTTCCATAAATTAATAGTTGAGTCAGTATAAAATGTATATGTTTGAACATATGGTGGACTTAACTTCACTTTTTCTGATAAGAACTCTAGTTTTTTTGTGTGTGTATGTGAAGATATCATCTAGTGAGACATCTTCAACTTAAAAAAATCCTAAAAGATGATGCTGTGAAAGTGCTGTACTCAATATGCCAGCAAATTTGGAAAATTCAGCAGTGGCCACAGGACTGGAAAAGGTCAGTTTTCATTCCAATCCCAAAGAAAGGCAATGCCAAAGAATGCTCAAACTACTACACAATACATTCAAATTGTATTCATCTCACACGCTAGTAAAGTAATGCTCAAAATTCTCCAAGCCAGGCTTCAGCAATATGTGAACCGTGAACTTCCACATGTTCAATCTGGATTTAGAAAAGGCAGAGGAACCAGAGATCAAATTGCCAACATCCAATGGATCATCAAAAAAGCAAGAGAGTTCCAGAAAAACATCTATTTCTGCTTTATTGACTATGCCAAAACCTTTGACTGTGTGGATCACAATAAACTGTGGAAAATTCTGAAAAAGATGGGAATACCAGACCACCAGACCTGCCTCTTGAGAAACCTATATGCAGGTCAGGAAGCAACAGTTAGAACTGAACATGGAACAACAGAATGATTCCAAATAGGAAAATGAGTGTGTCAAGGCTGTATATTGTCACCCTGCTTCTTTAACTTATATGCAGAGTACATCATGAGAAATGCTGGACTGGATGAAACACAAGCTGGAATCAAGATTGCCAGGAGAAATATCAATAACTTCAGATATGCAGATGACACCACCCTTGTGGCAGAAAGTGAAGAACTAAAGAGCCTCTAGATGAAAGCGAAAGAGGAGAGTGAAAAGTTGGCTTAAAGCTCAACATTTAGAAAACTAAGATCATGGCATCTGGTCCCATTGTTTCATGGCAAATAGATGGGGAGACAGTGGCTGACTTTATTTTTTTGAGCTCCAACATAACTGTAGATGATGATTGCAGTCATGAAATTAAAAGACACTTACTTCTTGGAAGGAAAGTTATGACCAACATAGACAGCATATTGAAAAACAGAGACATTACTTTGTCAACAAAGGTCCATCTAGTCAAGGCTATAGTTTTTCCAGTAGTCATGTATGGATGTGAGAATTGGAACATAAAGAAAGCTGAGCACTGAAGAACTGATGCTTTTGAACTGTGATGTTGTAGAAGACTCTTTAGAGTCCATTGGACTGCAAGGAGATCAAACCAGTCCATCCTAAAAGAGATAAGTCCTGGGTGTTCATTGGTAGGACTGTTGTTGAAGCTGAAACTCCAGTACTTTGGTCACTTGGTGAAAAGAGCTGACTCATTTGAAAAGCCCCTGATGCTGGGAAAGGGTGAGAGCAGGAGAAGAAGGGGACAACAGAGGATGAGATGGCTGTATGGCATCACCGACTCAATGGACATGGGTTTGGGTGAACTCTAGTAGTTGGTGATGGACAGGGAGGCCTGGCTTGCTGTGGTTCATGGGGTCACAAAGAGTCAGACATGACTGAGCAACTGAACTGAACTGAACTGTGTGTAGTACTGGAGAAGACTCCTGAAAGTCCCCTGGGAAACAAGGAGATCTAATCTTAAACCCTGAATTGGAAGGACATCTTTGGAAGGACTGATGCTGAAGCTGAAGCTCAAGTGTTTTTGTCGCCTGATGTAAACAGCCAACTCATTGGAAAATTCCCTGATTCTGGGAAAAATTGAGGGCAGAAGGAGAAGAGGGTGTCAGAGGATGGGATGGTTGGATGCCATCACCGAATCAATGGACATGAACTTGAGCAAACTTCGGGAGATAGTGAAGGACATGGAGGCCTGGCATGCTGCAGTCCATGGGGTCTCAAAGAGTCAGTAATGACTGAGCGACTAAACAAAAGCAACCCCGTTTTTTAAACACTTAAACAAGGGGAAATCCTTTCATTTAAAGATAGTTCATTCACTCTGTGAACAAAGCAGTAGACCAATGCACTCATTCTGTTATGTTGTGTCATCTTTGCATGTTAGCTAAGATTCTGTGAGCCTCAGTTTCTTCATCCCTAAAACGAGGTATTAATAAAATGTCCTTTGTCACCAACTGTTTGGATAAACACATTTAAAAATTTCTAGTCACCTTAAAAGTAAAATACCAAAAAAAATTCAAATTTAAATTATCATTACTTAATTTGTTTGGAGCTAATAGGATGGAAGATCAAGTTTTTTTTTTTTTTTTTTTTTTTTTTGTGTGTGTGTGTGTGAGTGTGTATTTAACCAGCTCTTTATTATATATTTATATATTGTATCTTATTATTTATTACTGAACAGCAGTGTTTACCATGAATATTTGTACTATTAATTATAACTTTAAAATAAAAATTCACTTCAAGGTCAGATTATATCTTTCAAGTTATAGGCAAGGGTCAGTGATTCTTTAAATCAGAGTTTTATCTGTGAAACACAATTCCAAATGAAAAATCACTTGTGAAGTTTAAGGTGCTGTAGAAGCAGGTAGTAAAGCTATTTAAAGATGATTCCTACAAGTATGTCTTTTCATAAACTGCCTGGAAAATTCCACTATATACTTGAAAAATTCCATTGAAAAGATCTAAGATGTCTGGACCATAACATAGCCATACTTACCACACTATTATGTATATTTTACTACCAAAATTTCTAAATGTGATAGATTTGCCTTCAAAATAGAGAAGCTACCCACCCTTCAAAATGAGCCTATTAAAAAAATCTCCCATTTAATCCTTTCAAGCAAAACATCACAGTTCAATCCAGTGCTCTATATCAAGAAGAATTGTTTTATCTAATAAAATGGTTCTATAATGAGTTTTGTTTTACACCTTTTCAATCATTAAGCAGTGAAGAGTTGGTGACATAGGAAGGTGGATAGGCAAACTGACAGGTAGATATGCTCTCAGAGGCAATTTGTAGAAAGGTCACATCACATTTTTATTGTCTTTGTTTCTAAAAAAGATTGCTGGTTGCCTGGGTGCCTACATTCCAGCATTCAGTTGAAAGTGAGGCAATTATTTTAGGCAAAAGGCTTTCCAATGGAAGCATTTCAGTTTTCAGTGCAAAACAGGGATCTTGCACTGCACCCTCCAGGCTTTGACTTCAGCTGTGTCAGCTGAGAGGATTCTGATTCTGAATATAAAAATCTGATTCATAACAAGTTTGACACATGCTGCTTCAAAGAATTGAGGGAGCCTCCAAGACTCATTCAGAGCTGCAGCCTGGCAACAGTTTCATTTTTGTCATCTAAGTTGTTTTTCTTTCACCCTTTTGCTTAACAGAAACCAGAAAATGACTCTGAGAGGAGCTGCAGACTGCAACAGATGTGTTACACATAAATATACAGAAACATACAGAGAGCTCTGGAGAATATAAACTAGTGTGATCCACAAAAACTGTCAATTACATATAATTCATTGCATAAAACAAAAATAAACATTACACTGATCTTGCCAATCATTATGAACAAAAGAATTTTACCTCTCAAGTAATGTTTATGACAATCTGTGAGTCGAAGAGAAAATAAAATCCAGAAGTGGACTATTCCTATTGATGTATAAAAAAAAAAAAAAAAAGGACAGAATTTTTAAGCTGGTAACTTTCTTTTTTCTCATGTGCCTGCAGAGGCTTCTGATTTCTTATTTGTACTGAATGCACCAATCATTTAAATATCTCAATATAAGTATTGTTAGCTTAAAGTTATCCTGGTTCTGTGTATAGTTTGTTTCCCATAGTTTCACTCCAATTTCCTTCACAACAATATTCTTTAAACACAAAAATAGAATGATTAATTATTCATACTTTACTGGCATTGTGAATTGAATGTTTGTATCCTTCCACCCCACCTTAATGTGTATGTGAAAACTGAATGCCCAATGTGATGATATTTTGAGATGGGGCCCTTGGGAGGTGATCAGTTCATGAAATCAGAGTCTTCTTGGATGAAATGTATGCCCTTATAAAAAGGACCTCATACAGCACCCTGTCCCTTCTACCATGGGAGGTTACAGTGAGAAGACAGCTGTCAGGAAGAAGCAGGTTCTATCTAACCCAAAACTGAATCTGCCTGAGCCAGGATCTCAGATTCCCAGTCTGCAGAATTGTGAGAAATCAATATTTATTATTTACAAGCCACCCAATTTGTGGTAATTTTGTTATAGCAGCTTGACCAACTAAGACATTGTGAGTCCCAGTCAATATTTTATTTTCCCCAAGAATATTTGCACTTTATGGTTCATCCAATATTATCTAATCATGACACTGTCTCAGGTAAAAAAAATCTTCTATTTTCATGTGTGGAAAAGGGCAGGCATTTTTCATGAAATAAGAAAATCCTTTTATATGAATTTATCTACTCCAACTCTATTTGAGATTAATCCTCTTCCAGTATTTGGAATTTTAGTAGACCACTATTTAAGCACTAGTAACAATTAAAATAATTACATTTTATTATTTAAATATTTAAAATAATTTTAATGTTGACTTCAAAGAATATTCATTTCAGAAATCTGAAAAATAGGTTAATCCCAAACTTTCTATTTCCTAGTAAAAGCTGGTAAACATATATATCCATATATATATATATATTTTCTCTCATGTTGGAAAAGAGTGACAGCAAAAGAAGAAGAGGGACACAGAAGATGAGATGGCTAGATAGCATCACAGAACCAATGGACATGAATTTGAGCAAACTCTGGGAAGCCTGGCGTTCTGCAGTCCATGGGGTCATGAAGAGTCAGACACAACTTAGAGACTGAGTAACAATGATATAGTTTAGGTGTGTGTGTATATATGTGTATATACACACATACACACACATATATATATAATTATAGTTATTTAGCTACCATTGGAACCTTTATAAATGCTGTCTGCATAAATGTGTGACTACCTAAAATACTAATCAATTCAAACATATTGAGCAAAAAATCTTGTCATATTCTTTGTGCTTATCATCATGCAAGGCACTATAGGATTTCTAAATTAATCATGATTGAAGTAAAGGAAGAAAACCTATCAACCTGTTTCTTTGGCTGAGTACATAAGGAAAAAGTGTTGCTGGGACAAGTAAATAACCAATTGTTAACTCAATTGAGTAAACTTAATCTTTATAAAATTCTAATTTTGATGTAAACCTAATATTGATAAAATTCAGTATCAAGAAAACAACTAATACTTTAAAAATGATAATTTATCCATATAAAACTAAACTGGGTTGTAATAACACAATTGTCTTCCTGTATTGACTTGATTTTTCCTGTAGGAAGTCAGAAATATCTATCAAAAGTAAAGTGCCTGGAGGTCTCCATGAAATGCAAGCAGACTATGCATATAACAAAGCCCCAAAATGAAAATACAGAGCTTTATATTCATCAATGTGAATTATAACTTGCATTGTAATCAAAATAAGCAAGAGTGATGGGTTATGCAGGTGAGAGTGAAGGAGTAAAAATTAGGAATTTTCACTGAATCAGTAAAACAATGGTATGAAATTTGGTAATTACTCAATTCTAAGACTAGTACATAATTTATATTTTATAAATATTAGATGCAAATCTTTGAAAAACCATGCATTGTACACACTTGAATTTCGTATACAGTATGCATGTATTTTCTTATTTCTGTTTCATATTTCTCTATATCTTACTTATGTTGATCTTATTTCTACAGTTTTTTATTAATATGGGAATATAGTTCACACTATGATTTATAGACTGTTAGATGGTATATTTTGTGATACATAATTCTCTCATAGTAAGCCAACACTTCCTTGACTGAATTTTGGTACCCCTGTTACCATTAAAGAAAATCAAAGCAAAACCAGAGGATATAATAGGATTCAATACTAAATTAGAAAAAATCTTATGCACTCAATATTTGAGAAATGAAAACAGGAGGAATTGTTGTAGAGTGCCTTTACTCAGAAATGACTAGCCAGTGATTAAAACCCGATTCTTTACTCTTTGAGTTTCAATCGTCTGAATGATTCCTTGATGCCACAGTAATGTTAATACCACAAAGCGAACACAGAGATCAAGGGGACCTCTTCTGTTTTGCCTTTCTCTTCTGTCATTTACAGCAAGGGGCATTACAGATGAGAGATGTAGCAGCTACACAGATAAAATGAAATGTCATTGACATGATAGTAATATCACCCAAAGAAAAATATTTCTCCTGAGGCAATATTTGACGTAAATGAGGATGACTATAATCTTCACATTTCTAGTGGATTGTTTAAAATTAGCCCTTACCAGCAAGGGTAATGTAATGGTTAGTTTTATGAGTCAGCTTGACTGGGCTACAGGATGCCTAGACATTGGTCAAATATTATTCTGACTGTTCCTGTGAGGATGTCTCTGGATAAGATTAACATTTAAATTGATAGTGTGAATAGAGAATATAGCTTGCCCCAACTCTGTGTGGGCCTCATCCAGTCCCTTGAAGGCTTGATTAGAATAAAAAGACTGAAATCCTCTCAAGTGAGAGACACTTCTTTTTCTGCCTTCAAATGGAAGCAACTGCTCTTCCTAGACCTTGACCTGCCAGTCCTCAGACTGGAACCATACCCTTGGTTTCCTGGTTCTCAGGCCTCTGGATTTGGACTGAAATTACACCACAGGTTTTCCTGGTCTCTAGCTTGCACAATCACCCTGAAGATCTAGGGACTCGTCAGCATCGGTATTGGTGTGAAGAGATTTCTTAAACTTCTTTCCCATTATTTCTGCTTCTCTGGAGAACCCTGACTAACAGCTAGTATAATTTCTAGAAATAATTTCTCTTTATATATATATATATTTATATATTTTTATTGAATTATAGTAGATGTACAATATTCTATGAGTTTCACTTGTAACTCATAGTAAGTGCCAAAGAATTGACGCTTTTGAACTGTGGTGTTGAAGAAGACTCTAAGAGGCCCTTGGAGAGCGAGGAGATCAAAACAGCTAATCCTAAAGAAAATTAACCTTAAATATTCATTGAAAGGACTGATGCGAAGCTGAAACTCCAATACTTTGGCCACCTGATGTGAGGAGCTGACTCCTTAGAAAAGACCCAGATGCTGGGAAAGATTGAAGACAGGAAGAGAAGGGGACAACAGAGGAGAAGATGGTTGGACAGCATCACCGACTTGATGGACATGAGTTTGAGCAAACTCTGGGTAGGACAGGGAAGCCTGGCATGCAGCAGTCCATGTGGTCCCAAAAAGGCAAACATGACTGAGTGACTGAAAAATAACAAAACAACACGTGTATAATATACTGACTCATAGTAAAGGTTGTACTCCATTTATAGTTATTAAAAAATATTGGCAATAGCCCATGTTTTGTACAATATGTTCTTGTAGTTTATTTTTATACCTCTTACTCTGCTACCCCTATGTTGCCTTTCCCTCCTTCCGTCTCCCCACTGTAACTGCTAGTTCATTCTCTATATCTGTGAATCTGCTTCATTTTTGTTATATTTACTATGTGGTTGTATTTTTTAGATTCCACATATAAAATATATCATAAAGTATTTGTCTTTCCCTGTCTGATTTATTTCATTTAGCATAACACCCTCCATATATACATTGTGATAGACAGCAAAATTTCATTCTTTCTTATAGCTGCATAGTATCCCATTGTATATATAAAACACATCTTCTTAATCCATTCCTCTGTTGATGGACAATTAGGTTGCTTCCATATCTTGGCAATTGTAAATAATGCTACTATGAAAATTGAAATGAGTGAATCTTTTCAAATTAGCATTGTTCCTTTTTTTCAAATATATACCCATGAGTGGAATTGCTCAGTCATATGGTAGTTCTATTTTCAGTCTTATGAGCAACCTCCATATTATTTTCTATAGGTGGTGCTAGTGGTTAAAAAAATAAAATAAAAGCCTGCCAATGCAGGAGATGTAAAAGACACTGGTTCAAATCTTGGATTGGGAAGATCCCCTGGAGGAGGCCGTGGCAACCCACTCCAGTATTCTTGCCTGGAGAATCCCATGGACAAAGGAGTCTGGCAGTCTGCAGTCCATAGGGTTGCACAGAGTTGGACTGTGTGGATCACAACAAACTGTGGAAAATTCTTAAAGATATGGGATTACCAGACCACCTTATCTGTCTCCTGAGAAACCTGCATGCAGGTCAAGAAGGAACAGTTAGAACATTACATGGAACAACGGACTGGTTCAAAATGTGGAAAGGAGTATGACAAGGCTGTATATTGTCACCCTGCTTATTTAACTTATTTGCAGAGTAAACATGTGAAATGCTGGGCTGGATGAGTCACAAGCCGGAATCAAGATTGCCAGGATAAATATCAACAGTGATAACCACCCTAATGGCAGAAAGTGAAGAGGAGCTACGGAGCCTCTTGATGAGGGTGAAAGAGGAGACTGAAAAAGCTGGCTTGAAACTCAAAATTTTAAAAATTAAGATCATGGCATCCAGCCCCATCACTTATGGCAAATAGAAGGAGAAAAGGGGGAATCAGTGACAGATTGTATTTTTTTGGACTCCAAAATCACCGTGGATGATGTCTGCAGCCATGAAATTAAAAGACATTTTCTCCATAGAAGGAAAACTATGACAAATCTGTGTTTTGTGTATGTGTTCACATGTATCTGACTCTTTGCAGTCCCATGTACAGTAGACTGCCAGGCCCCTCTGTCCATGGTATTTCCCAGGCCAGAATACTGGAGTGGGTTGCCATTTCATCCTCCAGGGGATCTTCCCATCCCAGATCCAGCCCACGTCCCTTGCATCTCCTGTGTTGACAGATTCCTTACCATTGTGCCACTTTTGAAATCCATGATAAACCTGGACAGCATATTAAAAAGCAGAGACATCATTTTGTTGATAAAGGTCCATATAGTTTTTCCAATAGTCTAGTCATATATATATATGAGAGTTGGATCGTAAATAAGACTGAGCCCCGAAGAATTTATGCTTTCAAAATGTGTGCTGGAGAAGATGCTTGTGAGTACCTTGGACTGAAGGGAAATCAACCAGCTAATCTTAGAGGAAATCAACCCTGAAAGGACTGATTTTGAAGCTGAAGCTCCAATACTTTGGCCACTTGATGGTAAGAGTTGACTCACTGGAAAAGACCCTGAAGCTGGGAAAGATTGAAGGCGGGAGGAGAAGGGAGCAGAAGAGGATCAGATAGTTAGATAGCATCACCACTTGATGTACATGAACTTGAGTGAACTCTGGGTGACAGTGGAGGACAGAGGAGCCTGGAGTGTTGCAGTCCATGGGGTCGCAAAGAGTTGGACACAACTGAGCAACAACAGCAATTAGTGATGCCGAGTATCTTTTCATGTGTCTGTGGAACATCTGCATATTCTCTTTGGAAAAATGTCTTCAAGTGTTTTGCCCATTTTTAATGTGTGTTTTGTTGTTGTTTGTGCTATTTCTGTATTTTTTATATTGCCACATCAGTCATATATTTCCTCCCATTCAATATTATGTCTTTTCATTTTTTGATGGTTTCTTTTGCTGTACAAAAGCTTTTAATTTTAACCCTTGAAAATCTACTGGGAAAAGTTGCTAATTGCTGGGTGTATATATTCATTAATCCTAAGTTAAAAGGATAAAAGCTAAAGTGTAACTGACTTTAGCAGCATCAGTGCTATTCAGAGGATAAGATGGTTGGATGGCATCACTGACTCAATGGACATGAGTTTGAACAAACTCAGGGAGACAGTGGAGGACAGGGAAGCCTGATGTGCTGCAGTCCTCGGGGTTGCAGAGTCGGACACAACTTAGCAACTGAGCAGCAACAGTAAGCTAGCAAACACCTCAACTTTTGTTTTCTCTCAGCAACACCTTAAACTGTCATATTGTTCATGGTCCTGTTGGCCAAGCGTGTATCAGCATTCATAGCCTTAGTGTTTTAGCTGTATATTAATAAATGGTACAGTAGCAAATATGAATACTTGGGACATTTTCTTAAGTAAAAGGTCCTTTAGCTTCTGAGCTGCCTAAGCTCCTCCCACCAGTCCAAATATAAAAAGACCAGAATTTTCCACTGAGAATACTTCTCAGGGAATGTGGAAAATGACCTACTGAGGTCATTAAATAAACAAAAAAACTTAAGAATCTATGTTTAAAAAAAATTACTAATTTTTGGTATAAAGGGTGATCATATGGCTTCCACTTGGTCCCTGTCTCACGTATCACCAAGCATGGGGGTTGTGTGAAGCATTGAGAAGGAAAGGTATGAATTCTAGGGGAGGAAGTGCTTGACAGTAGCACCTTCTTGTGTTTCAGTTCCTTCACTTGTAATTTATGGAGTCCTACCTATGCCTGGATAAATGGATACAAAGTATACTGTTAATTTTTAACTAAACTAACTCTCACAAAATAGGCCAATGGGTGAGAAATGTCTCCTTCCAAGAAACCACAGTTGAAAATACCTCTGAAAATAAAAGCATAAATGAACAAAACAGAAGATAATAATCTAATACTAAGCACAACTCTAGTACAAGTGCTTCAGGTACACAATGAGGTTAAAGAAATAATGATATATTTGGAGTTGATGGAATGAGAAATTCCCATGCAAACTCGTTTAGTATGGATTTATAACCACTGCTGTTAACAATAAACAATAAATTTCACTTTGTGCTTTGATATACTGGTAAATTATATTTAAAGCTCTCACATTTTTTAATTTTAAAATGATTAGCCATAATGTAATCCTTTTTAAATTCTATTTTGTGGTATCATTAAGCATATAGATAATAATAAGTAAATAAATGTACATGCATTGTGAATGTAGGCCAATTTTTAAGCTCTAGACCCATGGTGTTATAGTAAATTGAGCACTTGAAGAGGTCGATTTACAAGACTTTGCACAGATAAGTATTATTTATTTAGATCTTAGCACAAATGTCAAAGCATATAAACTCAAAAAATGTTTCCCTTGAGCCATCTATGTTAAAAAATAGCCTAATGAAGTCAGTCTCTCTCACATTACTTCTTTCCCTCATGGAAACCTATGCTTTTTTGAAATTACCTTTTTTCTTTATTTTTAGAATGTATGTTTCATGCTGTTTGTTGTTGTTGTTGTTTTTAGCCAATGCTCTTTTCCAATTTCAGTACTCTGTCAAGCAAAAAGGAAATTTGTTTTGAATAAATGAATGTAATGATATTTTTTTAAAGTCATGAGTGTTTTCTTTTGTTTCTGCCAGTTTTATGAACTGAGGAAATCCTGAAAAGTGTCTACATATTTCTGTCCTTTGATTTGCCCATGAGTTAAAAACATATTATCCTGGAATATGTCTGAGTAAGTCTGGTTTACAATTTGAAGGAGTACAATCTGATAGCTGTCTTTAGTTTTAGAGCTCTTTCATTCAGCTCCTACTCACTTCTGGTACAGGTCCCAGACCCTCAGCATATCCCTTGAGAAGGGTGAATTTCCAGAGAAGAGATCACATATTGATATAATATAAAAGTGCACATGTTGTACATCTTGCAACATCAACACCCTTAGTTACAATTGTCTCCCTTTAAGCTGAGATCATGTTAGTTAGGTCCTCCACACAAGAAGAGTGGTAATAATTTACCACTTTGTGAAACAAAACTTCCCATCAATGAAATGAACATCACATGAGTGCCTTGTTTCAATCGTTGCAGAATGAAGAATTATGCCTGGCTTCTCATCTTTGTTTCCTGTATTTGGCTGTCATCCAAAATGAGTGAACTAGTGGAACAGTGCCCTGATGTTCCACAAAGAGTGTTCAGTCTAGCAAGTGGGAATTGAAGAAAATCAAATGTTTTAGGCTCAACACATCATTTTACTATTTTACATTAACCTTTGTGCTACAAACAGAAGGATCATTTAGGATCTACCAATTTTAAAAATCCATTGTAAAGGCAATACTGATGTAACAAGTGTACACATATTATTGCTCATAAAAATCTTAAAAACTCAAGTAATTTTACTCTAGGACTCCTACAACAACAAATAAAAATTAGGATATAGGCTCACGTATTGATGTCATCAGAATATATTTAAAGAACTGACATATCTCTTCATCTCAGATAAAGTGATCCCTTTCCATAGACTTTGCTATTCTGGAAAGTCATTATTACTGTCTGAACAGCAATAATGAACTCTTTAATTCATTACTTAACCCTTTTACTGGTCAAATCTTGTCCATTGTGTATTAGTTTTATCAACTTGGTGATACACTAAGAGAAATCTAGACATTTCAGTCTTTGTGATCATGTCTATATAGAAGAAAAGACACAGATTTGAAATGGTCTTTTGTCCTGGTTTGGCTTCCCAGGTGGCTCAGTGATAAAGAATCCGTGTCGATGCCAGAGGAACAGGAGATATGGGTTCAGTCCTGCGATCAAGAAGATCCCCTGGAGGAGGAAATGGCATCCGACTCCAGTATTCTTGCCAGAAAAAGCCCGTGGACAGAGGAGCCTGGTGAGTTATGGTCCATAGGGTCACAAAAGTTAAACATGACTTAGTGACTAAACCACCACCACTCTGATCTACAGGAGAGAAAGTATTTTCTTTTTAAAAACTCAGAACCATCAATAAAAATAAAACAGACTATAAATGATAGTCCATTAGGATATCCACTAGGATAGCCCACTAATATTTGAATATTTTCACCTTAAATTTATTTACTCAATTACAAATATTCAATATTTGTAATTACCATTGTCATACCATTCCAAGCATCTATGATGCTCAGAAACTAAAAAGACATACACTTGATCCATTTCACTTAAGATATGCATCATAACCAAATATAGATTTTAAATAATGTAGTTCTACATTTATATTCAGTCTATATTAACTTTTAATTATATTTCCATTCTATTTGAAAGTTACAAGCTCATTGATTAGGGTTTCTAAGAAGCAGACACCAAGATACTGTTAGGGATGCAAGATATTTATTGAGAGAAAAAACAAAGTGGTAAAAGTCAGAAGAGGAGGGGTGGTGAGGTCTGAATTCTGTGAAGGATAGAGAGAAGGAGGAATTTCAGACTGCAAAGCAGTCATCTGATGGGGAGTTCTCAAACTACAGTTTGACCTGAATGGGCCTGCTTTTAGTCCTTGTCAGACATAATTAATTTGTGGAAACTACCGTGGGAAACAGAGCTTCAAAGCTCATATGACCTTCGACTCTGAGTGTAGCACCTGAGACTATCACCCATGGTCCCCGCAGTGTAAGACATGAGATGGGCTTTTGCATGATCGCCACAGTCCACCCTACTCCTCTGCCCCTGTTGAAAAGCAGCTCCTCTAGTGGTTTCTCTTCTAGTGGCATGAACCATGGTCCCCACTGATGCACCTGATCTCTGGGATACCCTGGCACTGTTCATCTTCCTCCTGTCAAATTAACTAAACAGAAAAAAAAAAAAAAAAATCAGAATGATGTGGTTTTAATGCCCTAGTGATCTTCATAAACAAACCAAAACCTTGGTTTGTAATGTCCTGTGTCTAGGTTAAAAAAGTAAAACTCTAAGGCCAACCAATCACAAACAGCCAACTAGGCTTTTCCAAATAATGCGACAACTTAACATATAGCCAATCAATTCTCTTGTTTTACTTCTGCCTCTTGTCTGTGAAAGTCTTTCCCCTGGCTCTGAGAAGTGGTATAAATTTTCAGCTAGCAAGGAAGACTTTGGATTTTCATTGTCACTCATCTTTGAATCATCAAAGTCTTCAGTATCCACACTTGTTTTTAAAATCTCCTCATCTTCTCTCTTTTTATTTTTTAGATTTTTTTAATTGTTAGAAATGTCTTTTGGTAATTATAAAATAGGCAGATAGAATATAGATATTATGTGTATATATATATATGTATTTTTTCCATACTTCTAATTAGATTTAGAAATATGCCAAATCCAGATAGATTCCATCTTTATTGGTGATTATCCTAGCAAATATCTTGAAACTTTTCTTAGCAGAGGAGGTATAACATATAGCACACATAAAAATGGATGTGCAATTGAGAATTATATGGTTTCTATTTCTTTCCTTTATGTCTAGGTAAGAACTACACATAGATTATTTGAATCTTTTATTGTATTTTTCCTGTGAGTGCTTTTCAAATAATATGGTAAGGACTGCTGCTATTTGCTTTTCTTGTTTTAATTATTTTGTTCACTTATTTAAGTATGTGGTTAGAGGAGTACCTTGTATAGTCTACTATTTCATTATAAACTGGAGCTCTGCATAGAGCTTTAAATGTCATAAAAATAAAAGGAATTTGACTTCATTTTGGAGATATTACTTTCTGTTTTAAGTAGTTTTTCTTTAATTAGTTTCAGTTAGCAAAGCAATTATTTCAAGGAAAGTGTTAGGCTTGCAATAATTCTAGATCTTAGGAGACTCAAGTGACAAAATTCTTGAAAAAAAAAAAAGATTTATTTACTCACCTTACGAGTTTTAAGAATATTTTGTGGAATTTTTATTTTCTTCAATTTTACCATTAGAAATATATGTTAAGGATAGTCATATAATGCCATCTACTTGTTAGTTTGCAAAATGACTTCTTGAAAATTTGCCTTGAAAGTAACAATATATGAATGTATGTTTGATTAGCATAACTCTGCCATCATGTAGTAGGATACTACATTAGGTAAAAATAATAATTTATATTCTTTAGTATTCTTCCTTAAATTTTCATGAATCTAGCATTCCTAGTGTTGATATAAATTTTTCAAAGTCTATAATGTCAGCTCTCATCTTCTAACAATGCACATGCTTTGCAGTTTAAGAAATTTTGTCCCATAATATTGAATGTTTGCCTTTGAGGATACTGTAAGATTTTTAATTCAGTACTGTGCAGAAATGCTTTATAGGCTCATTCCTTTGTGCTTTATTGGCAAAAAAATAAGCCAATATTGAGCTGAGCTGAGTTCAGATGCTCAGTCATGTCTGACTCTTTCTGAGGCCATGGACTGCAGCACATCAGGCTTCCCTGTCCATCACCAACTCCCAGAGCTTACTCAAACTCATGTCCACCGAGTTGGTAAAGCCATAAAACCACCTCATCCTCTGTCATCCCCTTCTCCTCCTGTCTTAAATCCTTCCCAGCATCAGGGTCTTTTCCAACAGGTCAGTTCTTCGCATCAGGTGGCCACAGTATTGGAGGTTCAGCTTCAACATCAGTCCTTCCAATAAACATTCAGGACTGATTTCCTTTAGGATGGACTGGTTGGATCTCCTTGCTATCCAAGGGACTCTCAAGAGTCTTTTCCGACACAACAGTTCAAAGGCATCAATTCTTCAGCGCTCAGCTTTCTCTGTAGTCTGATTCTCACATCCGTACATGACTACTAGAAAAACCATAGCTTTGAGTAAACAGACCTTTGTTGGCAAAGTAATATCTCTGCTTTTTAATATGCTGTCTAGATTGGTCATAACTTTTTTCTCCAAGGAGCAAGTGCCTTTTAATTTCATGGTTTCAGTCACCATCTGCAGTGATTTTCGTGCCCAAAAAAAATAATCTCTCATTGTTTACATTGTTTCCCCATCTATTTGCCATGAAGTGATGGGACCAGATGCCATGATCTTAGTTTTCTTAATGTTGAGTTTTAAGCCAACTTTTTCACTCTCCTCTTTCACTTTCATTAAGAAGCTGTTTAGTTCTTCACTTTCTGCCATAAGAGTGGTGTCATCTGTATATCTGATATTTCTCCCGGCATTCTTGATTCTAGCTTGTGCTTCATCAAGTCCTGCATTTCTCATGATGTACTCTGTATATAAACTAAATAAGCAGGGTGACAATATACAGCCTTGGTGTACTCCTTTCCCGATGTGGAACCAGTCCATTGATCCATGTCCAGTTATAACCATTGCTTCTTGACCTGCATACAGATTTCTTAGGAAGCAGGTCAGACGATCTGGTATTCCCATCTCTGTCAGAATTTTCCACAGTTTGTTGTGATCCACACAATCAAAGGCTTTGGCATAGTCAATAAACCAGAAATAGATGTTTTTCTGGAATTCTCTCACTGTTTCAATGATCCAGCAGATGTTGGCAGTTTGATTTCTGATTCCTCTGCCTTTTCTAAATCCAGCTTGAACATCTGGGAGTTCACGGTTCACATACTGTTGAAGTCTGGCTTGGAGAATTTTGAGCATTACTTTGCTAGTGTGTGAGATGGGTGCAATTGTGCAGTAGTTTGAGCATTCTTTGGCATTGCCTTTCTTTGGGATTGGAATGAAAATTGACCTTTTCCAGTCCTGTAGCCACTGTTGAGTTTTCCAAATTCGCTGGCATAGTGAATGCAGCACTTTCACAGCATCATCATTTAGGATTCAAAATAGCTCAACTGGAATTCTATCACCTCTACTAGTTTTGTTCATAGTGATGCTTCCTAAGGACCACTAATTTCTCAAATGAAATTAGAACTCTTTCAAAGAAAATATTACTAATTAAGTTATATTTTAAAATAAATACAAATGGATTTGACTTCAATTACACTAATTTATTTTTATTCTCCCATTTTGCCATCATATAATTCAACAATAAAAATACCCTTCAAAATTAAAAAAAAAAAAAACTATATTCTTCACTTATTTCTTCTCTTTAGGCAAATACCAGTCTCTTCTACCATGAGGCAAATCTGCTGAGGACTTTGCCAATGTAATTTCCACCATCTATTTTCACATTTTTAGATAATAAGCTTATTTTCTATGCCCCAAATAACTGTGGCTTCAAATATAGAGTTTCATTTTTTTTAAATAACATTGAATGTTTTATTCTCTACATACTCCATAGACTCTCAAGGAATGAAAGTGATAAAAGGAAGGTAAATGAAATACAAAGGAAATAAGAATGAGAAATAAAAAGAACATGTCCAATTATTATGTGCAACAAAGCTATCTAATACTTAAAGATGAAAATGTGCAGCATTCCTTAATCTGGTTTAGAGTTATAGATAAAGATTAAGTACAGCAATACAACAGCATATTAGATAGGCATGTGGCTAAAATCTGTTTCTGTGTAAATAAGACTACCACTAGGATTTTACAAATGATTATCACTAAGTAATATTTACATGTTTTCTTGTGTGTTATTTCAGTTTTTTCATAACCTACTTTCTGAAGTAGGAATTATTATCCTCATATCACATAGATAAACTAAGCTTCAGTAGTCACTTCAGTTGCTTAGTCATGTCCGACTCTTTGCGACCCCATGGACTGCAGAACATCAGGCTTCCCTGTCCATCACCAATTCTAAGAGCTTACTCAAACTCACGTCCATTGGGTTGGTGATGGCATCTGACCATCTTATCCTCTGCCATCCCCTTCTTCTCCTGCCTTCAATCTTTCCCAGCATCAGGGTCTTTTCCAATGAGTCAGTTTTTTGCAACAAGTGGCCAAAGTATTGGAGTTTCAGCTTCATCATCAGTCCTTCCAATGAATACTCATGACTGATATCCTTTAGGATGGACTGGTTGGATCTCCTTGCAGTCCAAGGGACTCTCAAGAGTCTTCTCCAACACCACAGTTCAAAAGCATCAATTCTTGCACACTCAGCTTTCTTTTAGTGAGCTTCAAAGACTTACCAAGGGTCACTCAATCAGTAGTTTACCATGCTAGAATTAATACTAGATAATCTTACACCCAGTAATATATAGCAGAAAAGAGAAGTGTTTAGATTCTTAATGGTCAGTGTCAATGTTAGCTGCTCAGTCATGTCCAACTCTTTGTGACTACAGTCCCATGGACTGTAGCACACCAGGCTCCTCTGTCCATGAAATTTTCTAGGCAAGAATACTGGAGTGGGTTGCCATTCCCTTCTCCAGGGGGTTTACCTGACCCAAGGATCAAATCGGGGTCTCCTGCATTGCAGGTGGATTCTTTACCACCTGAGCTACCAGGAAAGCCCAGTGGTCAGTGTAGTCAACAGTAAATGGTGAAAACATCTAATTATACCGAGGCCTAGATCTAATGACATGATACAAAGACGGAGCTCAAGTGAGTGACTGCAAAGACAAATCTTATAAACAAATGGAATTTGGACACAAAGAGCCCAGTGTGCATTCCTGTCAATTCAAGGACCCTTTAAAATGCTGATAAACAAAGATATTCAACATGATCTTGGTGTAATCTTCCAAAATGTCAAAGGATTAATTCTTGCTCAATATCTAAAATAAAGAACACAAACTTAAATATATTTTTACTATAATTAGGGAGAGCTTGCTGGATAAGCTTAATCTCTCTAAGGAGACCTGTTGGTCCTTTAATGGACTGGAACCTGGTGGTCCGGAGAGTAAGAGAGAGAAAGAGGCTGACATCCCTTGGTTTAGGCGGAAAGCCAATAGAGGCCTGTTCTTGGGGCTCGCGCTGCTGCACGTGGGCACCGGGCGCCCTCTCGAGTGGGTGAAGGCACAGTGCGCCTTCTCCAGAGGGTCTTAGAAGCCCAGGCAAGAAAGTGAGCTCAGTGGGCCTCCGCGCTCCAAGGAATTAGCCAGAAATAGAGAGAGAGAGAGAGAGACAGAAAGAATAGAAAGAAAGAAAGACATGGGGACCCAAGCTCTGATGGAGCAAAGGTGTTTTAATCAACATGGCATGGGCATAAATACTGTCTTACAAGGTGGTTATTCTCAGCAAAGATAAAGGTTAAAATTCCAGACTTACAAAACACAAGATGATCCCTATCAAAGAGAGAGTTGCAAACAATCACCTTTTCATAAGAAGGAAGAGGGTACTTATCACTGTGATGAGAAATGCCTGGATTCCTCAGCCCCAGGAAAGGCGTGCCTCTCCTCTTAATTCCTGAATATTCAGGACTTAATAAGGGCCAGAGGGTTCCTGACAGACCCAAAACAGCACACAGGAAGCCTCTTATTAAATGCTTCCTGACAGAGACCCAACTGCTTATGTTTTATAGAATATTTTGAAAACATGAAAGCCAAGGACTGGTGGACTTTTACAGATGAGTGGGTTGACATAATTTGTCTATAGTGAGACTGCTGTTGAACGGTTGACATTCATAAGAGAATCCGTATTTAATTGCTTGACTTTTAGAAGTGAGGAACTCTCATTGATTGGTAGGCATACAAAAACATGTTCACTGAGGTGAGGTTTCATTACTTAGTGATTAAACTGCTTTAGAAATTATTCCAGTGGCTGTGTATTATCTCAAGTCTAAATATATACTTTCATTCATTAATTAGGCATGTTCAAACTGGTTCTGGTGGCTGTTGTTACCTTGGCTACACAATAATCCACATTTTCTTAGGAATGTGGGAATACTTTTTTTTTTAATCATACCTAAGTACTTACTATCGTTATTATTAATCTAGATATTCCATGAAATACACTTATATGTCTTGAAATGTGAAATGTGTACTCTTCCGTGAAGGATGCCAGCTGGTTTGACAGATTTAATTTCAATTGAAACTTGTATTTATCTGCTTCAGTTTGACTTCTCAGGGGACAATTGTATCTTTAATTCATGTCATGAGTCCTTATAACATAGTTTTATTACCCTCACAAATACTATTATAACTCTAATTAAGTTGAAGAATTCTAAGCTGTTATAGAAATGAATTCACATCATGGCAGGTGATAGTTGGAAGAGTAAAATCTTCCTGGATCAGTATATTTGGTCAGTTTCCTAGTAGGGATTTTTTTTTCAAAATTTCTAAAAAAAAAAAAGCTCTCCTTTTTGGAAATATTGAAATTATGGGCAAGAGCTATGAATGTTCTTTGGGAATGTATGCACTTTGGGAATAAAAATGTTTCAGTTTAAATTAATAATGTAAACAAAATTATGCAAGTAATATTTAGTTGACATCAAAGACCTTTCAAAGATTGATATTCATGTAAGCCATTAATTTAATGCTAATAATATTTATTTTTTACAATTAACCCTAGTTAGCAGACTCCATTAGCCTGGTTAGAGTTTTTCTTCATGGTAATAAACCACAATAACAGTATAGTGCAGTCTTTTAAAAATACAAATTGATCTTCATCCAGGCAGTCTGAATTAGCAGTTTTAATAAATGTGCTTAGAGCAGTAATGTAGAAAAAATAATCTAGAATTAGATGTCAAAATGTCTTAGCTCTAGTCTTAGCACTGTACTAATCATCTTCTTGACCTTTCACAAACTAATTGATCTCCTGAATTTAACTAGTACTACGGCTATGTTGAAAATAAAAATTGATGCTATAATAGATACATATGAAGCATTTACTGGATAATTTTAATATATGTGTCAAACTTAGAATATTAAACTGACTCACAATAGGAAAAGAATTTGTAATTTTTGCTCATTTTAGTCTGAGAGTATGAACCAATTAATTGCAAAGGTCCTGAATCAATAAACAAAAGACTGTTGATGTTTGCAGGCATTATTTAACATATGGAACGTGTTTATTTTAATAGAAGGCTTAATAGGTGGCCAGTTAATGGAAGCTGCACAATAACACCCAAATTTCTTAGAAAGTTATTTTGCAAGATCTACAACCTATATTTCCTGAGACATCTCTCACTCTTCTTTGTCTCTTATACTGTGTTCTAAATAAATTAATAACTCATGATTGTTCACTTGTAACTGCTTATCTCAATGCTTCTGTCATATAGTTTTTTGTTTTTTCTAATAAAACCTTTATTCTGTCTCTACTTGTCATGTCTAATTCATAATTTTATGAGGCTCTCTGCTTTCCCCAAATCAAAGTAACAACACATCTCTTTCTGCCCAATATTGGAATAATTTATAGCTATCTCATATCATTTTGATAAAAAGATATTAATAAATAAATAGCATCATTTGTATATGACTTATTTCCTCTATATGTCTTACCTAAAATTACTAATTGCATACACATAGCTAGAGTCATCAACTTAAAAAAGCCTGAAGTATTTTCACATAGGGCTTCACTAGTAGCTCAGCTGGTAAAGAATCCACCTGCAATGCAGGAGACCCTGGTTCGATCCCTGGGTCGGGAAGATCCCTGAGGGGAGCATGACAGCTCACCCCAGTATTCTTGCCTGGAGAATCCCCATAGACAGAGGAGCCTGGTGGGCTACCATCCATGGGGGTTGCAAAGAGTTGGACACGACTGGGCAACTAAGCACACAGTATTTTCACATAATAATCAAATTTGGGAAATTAACTTAATCGAAGAATATATGTTAAGTATCCACTTCTCTTTGTCTTGAAGAAATATTTGTGATATAAGGAATAGCTTAGGAGAATCCATTGCTAGTAAGTGGCTATAAACATAATTATCTTCAAGACTTGCTGATGGCAGAGGCAAACAACAAGGATGCTGGAGAAGGAGCTATGGAGGTTCTAATTATTAATCAAAGTGGTATTTTGTAGAGAAAAGTCAAAAGATGATCATTAATTTTAATTTAAATAACAAAGATTTATTGATCAAGTACTGGGGCAAGTTTCTACAGCTGAGATAATGAAAAAAGTTAAATGAATTCTTATGTGAATGTATCACATTTGCTAAAGGTGCATTTTTCTGAGATAAAAATTACCTTTAATCATTCCACACTAGGCTTGCAAAAGTTCTAAAAAGTGATGAAATAGTAATGATACAATACATCTCAAAGTACTGTAACACCAGAAAAGAGCTGGAGTAAAGACTGATATTTTATGGTTTGTGGCCTCCTTCAAGATTTTCTGGAGATTTTATTTGTTTTGACTTTAAACTTTAAGTTTTTGATAGTGAGTCCTGGGATGATAGAAATATTATTAAATATTTTAGCAATTATTTTAAAAACAAACATGTAATATCACATGATATCACTTATATGTGAAATCTATAAAAAAAAATGATACAAATGAACTTTACAAAACAAAAACAGACTCACAGAGAATGAACTTTGGGTTACCAGGGGGAAGGATGGCAGGGAGGGAAAGATTAGGAGCTTGGAATGGGCACATATAGTCTGCTATATTTAAAATAGATAACCAACAAGGACCTACTGTATAGGGCAGGGGATGCTCTTCAGTATTCTGTAATAATATAAATGGGAAAATAATTGAAAAACTGTAATTACATGTATATGTAAAAATGAGTCTTCTGAGAAATATAAAACTTGGTAAATCTGAAATTTTCATGCATTTTGTGTTTCAGATAGAGACTTTATGTTAACAACTTCTTAAAATTTAAGAAAGCATGAAGAATTACGAATTAGGAATTCGTAAAATCCAAATTGCCAGGCCTCACTGCCAGATAATCTGATTCAGTATGTCTGGGTTGGGGCCCAGGATTCTGCCTTCTAGCTGATTCCCATACTGGATCAAGGAAACAGGACTCATTTTATCTGAGAAGAATGTGGACTAAGGTCAGTTCCCAGCAACCTGTGTGATTATTCTGCAGTGTAAGGAAATTCTAACATGCTTACGGAAACCTGGGTGCCGGGAGCTGTTATGGGAGGTCCCGCCCATGACGAGGTCATGAAGAAAATACCGGGCAGGCAAGACCATCCGGGACCCCATCAATGACGAGGTCATGAGGGAAAAAACCTGACAGGCAAGGCCGTCTAGGATAAGGGACCCTCCAGGTTGGCCTCGGCCTCTACCCCACCCTGTATCCTCCCCTCTTTTTCTGCTGTTGTTCTTGTTTGCCCTGTTGCAGATTCTTGTGTTGCCTGCCGAGAGCTCTCCTGCTCCTCTTTCACTGAGTGAGGACCAACTTAAAACCCTAATTAATAAATTTCCTGGACGCTGGTACCCTATGAAGGGGCCAGGGATGAAGGAAATGCTTCCATTCAAACAGTTTGCTGGCATTCTGGCTTGTTTGATAAATGTGTAATCTCATTGCACAAAATGCTCTTGATTGTTCTAAACATCCTAAACACAGTACACTGACAAAAGAAACTATTAAGCATAGGTCCCTCTGCGGGGTGAAAAAAGCTCCACAAATATGATAGCCACAAATGTGCCTAATAGAAAATACTTTAGATAGAGATTAGCTGGCGACTTCTTGCAGGTGGTTAACTTTTAGACTAAGAGCCTGTTTTGTGCCATATCTGCTGTTTTTGCAGTCCTTTGCATTTCTGTTCTGTAAAAAATGTAATCCTATCTAGTTCCCATAGAGATGATGCTTATTAGAAAGAAAATAGATTAATTATAAGAAAAACAGGGTCGGCTACTGAAGTTGCTTAAGTCACACCAGGTGCAAGCCATAAAATGTTAGCAGGCCTGAAGGCCAAATGATAAGAAAGACTCTTGTGAACGAAAAAGTATGTGGGTGACATCCAGTTTCTGTTGAAGGTCAAGTTGCTGTAACGTTTTGAGATGACCTGTGTGTAAGCGATATGCACTTCCCCCAAAGATGTTGGTAAGGGTATAAAGGGGCCGTGCAAAAATAAACTTCAGACTCAGCCCCGAGCTTTGTCTCACTCTCTCTCTCATTCGCCGGCGCCGTTCATCCTGAGGGTTCCCCTGGATCCTGCTGGGGCTGGACCCTGGCACCTGGGTTTGATGTTAGCTCTACTTCATGGTTGAGCAAGACTCCTGTTTCTGAGTTTTAGCTTTGTCATCTGAAAAACAAGGTAAACTTTCAAATTAGAAGCACAGATTAGAATCAACTCAGTCCAGTTCAGTCGCTCAGTTGTGTCCGACACTTTGCGACACCATGAATCACAGCACGCCAGGCCTCCCTGTCCATCACCAACTCCCAGAGTTTACTCAAACTCATGCCCATTGAATCAGTGATGCCATCCAGCCATCTCATCCTCTGTCGCCCCCTTCTCCTCCTGCCCCCAATCCCTCCCAGCATCAGGGTCTTATTGGAATAATGGGACCTATGAAATAGGAAGAACCCAGTAAGTGTTCATTGTCTATCTCCTTTGCCTCAACATAATAATATGTTTTGGACTGCTGTCAGTTATAATGACCTATACTATTTCTAAGAATTTAGGACCACGCCCTGCTGGAAAGGGAAATGTGCTTTCTCCAAGATATCGGGTAGAGACCCAGCATTAGGAGTTCAGAGCTTAGCAAGAATATATCATATTGTGAGAACATATCTCTAGCTCTAAATGATTGCCTGAGCAACCCTGGGCATTCAGCAATCAGGTGACGTGTGTTTCCCTACAGGAAAGGCCAATCCCATCAACCAAGTTGTAAGGGCAAGCATGATGGAAGAAGCATTATTTGTCGGTTAGTATAAGTAAACAAAATTAAAATTTCTAGTAACAGGCCAAGGTTTTCAACTATCAGATTAATTTAAAATTTGTATAATTAAATCTCATTTATTTCTTGAGCTTGTTGGAGGCAGAATGTCTGTCATGACAAAGGTCAGTCAATTCAGTCACTCAGTCATGTCTGACTCTTTGTGAGCCCATGGAGTATAGCATGCCAGGCTTCCCTGTCCATCACCAACTCCTGGAGCTTAATCAAACTCAAATCCATCGAGTCAGTGTTGCCATCCAACCATTTCATCCTCTGTCATCTCCTTCTCCTCCTGCCCTCAACCTTTCCCAGCATCAGGGTCTTTTCAAATGAGTCAGCTCTTTGCATCAGGTGGCCAAAGTACTGGAGTTTCAGCTTCAGCATCAGTCCTTCCAATGAATATTCAGGACTGATCTCCTTTAGGATGGACTGGTTGGATCTCCTTGCAGTCCAAGGGACTCTCAAAGAGTCCTCTCCAACACCACAGTTCAAAAGCATCAATTCTTTGGCGCTCAGCTTTCTTTACGGTTCAACTCTCATATCCATACATGACTACTGGAAAAGCCATAGCTTTGACTAGATGGACCTTTTCCGTCAAAGTAATATCTCTACTTTTTTTATATGCTGTCTAGGATTGTCTAGCAAATCAAGGAAACACATTCAACCCTGTATTCAGCTTTCACGATTGATTATCTTCCAAAGTCAAGGATATATGTACACTCTTATCACAAACAGCTTAGACTGAGCCTTCTTTCAGATACCATCATCAGAATCTTCATGGTGACATGGGGAGAGGAGCTTCATCTTGTCCCTGAGACACAATTTATTTCCATTTATTTGCTGTTGCTCTCTTCCCCACTGCCTCTACTCAGTCAGAGAAAACATTCACTTACCTATAGAGCACTCCAAAGTTGGCCAAAGTAGGGAAAACTCAAGAAAAAAATATTTTATTCTGTCCTTTATTCCACTATTCCTATTGATTGTATCAGGGTCTTCTTACCCTAGGAATGTGCAAAAAGCCTTTTATATAACACTTTTGTCTCTCTAGTCCCTTTGTCTTGATTTTTAAGAGTTTAAAAACTGAAAAATTGGTTCTTTTCCTTATATCTGTAGTATCAGTTCTCTCCTCAACTCATTGCTTTTCTACATCGGATTAAACTTCAAGAAGCATGAGTTTCAGCTGACCCACCCCATTTCAAAGCTCAGAACCTGTTGTGGAATCCAGAGTCACAAAACACATGTTGGAGGACATTCAAGACAGTGGAGTACATTTTATTACACCAATTACACCAGCAGGTCCAAGGGGAATCAGTTCCCAACAAGGACCCTAGTGTTTCTGAGAGGTCCAGTTTTATACCTCCCACTTTGTGACTGGCTACATGTTAGCAACCTCTTTGTTGTATATGATTGAGTTTGACAACAAGTAGGTGCTAGGAGAACAAACAAGATTAAAGGGGGAGGACAATGATATATATATCAAGGGGGGATGTCTCCATGGTTAATCTAACAGGGGCAGCCTTACCTCAACTGCAATCTCCATTTGTCATCTGTAGGGAGGGAAGTCTCCAGGAGACCTGGTGTTCACTAGCAACAGTTTCCTCAGTCTTGGGCAGGGTTCAGGCCCAGTTCACAGCCTGTCTTTCAGATGGATGACAGACTTCAAGATGGAATCTCTCCTGCTTTCCTCACACTGGCCCCCAAAAACCTAATTGCCCTAAGCAAGGGATTAAATGTTTGTGCCCCTCTTTTCCCAAAATTCATATGTTGAAACCTTAATCTCAATGTGATTACATTTGAAGGTGGGCCTTTGGGAAGCAATCATATCTTGAAAGTACAGCCCCCATGAAAGGAATTAGTATCTTCATAAGAATATGTCAGATAGCTAGCTAGGAAGACAGAAGGAGCAGGTGGCAATGTGCAACCAGAAGGAGCTCTTTACCAGAACCTGACCACGCAGGCATCATGACTGTGGATGCCCAAAAATGTGAGAAAAAAAAGTCTTTTCTTTTTTTTCCAATATTTATTTATTTGGTTGTGCCATGTCTTGTTTAAAGTAAATGGGGTCTTCAGTCTTCGTTGAAACACGTAGTGTCTTTAGTTGCTTCAGGGGTTAAGACTCCACTCTCCCATCTCCCAATGTAGTGAACTCATCAATCCTGGGAAAGGGAACTTGATCCCATAATCTCATATACCACAACTAAGAGTTTATATACCACAACTAAAAAATATCTTTTGAGAAACCAGCTAGTTTTTGATATATCATCATAGCCATCCATTCAAACTAAGACTCTCTTTTACCCTTTATAACAATGGAGCTTATTCTAGGTAGGTTTTTTTCCTTCTTATTAGTTTTTTTTTTAAACAAATTGAGATAGATAAGATAATAATTGAATATAATGGTCATTGATCTGAAACAAATAGGTTGCCAGGTATTTCTCCAGCAAAGATGGGTTTAATTGGGGTTAGCAGAGAATTGCAATTCAAGTCTGCAACCAGGAGAAGCCATATGCAAGTTCCCTGACAGCAAGGGAAGGAGAGTAGATTTTATAGAGGTGGGAAGGAAGTTGGGAGGGTTATAGTAAACAGAGTCCATAACTTTTCATTAGCTGAGTCCTTGCCAGGAAGGAAGAGAAGTCTCTTCTTACTGGACTGTGCTGTCATTGCAGGGCTTGAGAGCTCCCCCTCTGGTCTTCCAAATCTATTTAGTTGAGGTTTCTGTTTTTGTTTTTTTAATTTATTTTAGACAGTATAGTTGGAGAAGGAAATGGCAACCCATTCCAGTATCCTCACCTGGAGAATCCTATGGACAGTGGAGCCTGGTGGAGCTACAGTCCATGGGGTCTCAAAGAGTCGGACATGACGGAGCGATTGAGCATGCACACACAATATAATATAATAGTATAATATAATAATAATGTAATTTATGATAAAGTGTTAAAATATTAATTCAATGAATACCCACTATGTGCCTTCAGTATTTTCTGAGTAATTTACATGAATTAGAATTTATCACTACAAGCGTATAAGTATTGTCAATATTCTCATTTTAAAAATGATGAAACTGAAACAGAAAAGTTAATTAACTTGCCCAAGCTCATTCAGCTAACAAGTGAAATAATAAGAATCTTAACTTGGTAGTCTGGCTCCACAGCCTGTGAATTGACTCATTAGGTTATACTTCTTACATACTAATTATCTGGTCTCATACTATACAATCAGATAGATGTGGGTTTCTGTTCCAATTTGATCACTTAAATAACTGTCATTTTGCAAGTTACTAATTGCCTTCTGCTTCAGGGTTCTTACCTATAAAATGGGAATAATATTAACATTTTCAGATACTTTACTTAAATTCTCTAAGATAATTTATCCATTTATAGATGGAAGAGACCATTCATAGATTTGTAGTTGAGGTTAAAAGAATATAGGTACATAAAGTGCTTAACCCAACGCCTACTTCATGATAAGCTACCAAAAAATAATGGTTATGAAATAAAATGTGAAGGTGTAGTACTCATAATTTTATGTGTGTTAATTATAAAAAATTCATAAATTATGTAAAAAAAATTTGTGCAATTCCTATTATACTATTGAGGTTTCCCAGGTGGCTCAGTGGTAAAGAATCCACCAACATTGCAGGAAATGCAGGTTTGATTTTTGGATCAGGAAAATCCCTGGGGGAGGAAATGACAACCCATTTCAATATTCTTGCCCGAAAAATCTCACAGATAAAAGAACCTGGTGGGCTACAGTCCATGGGGTCACAAAGAATCAGACAACTTAACTGCATATATACTACCTGGCATATATGTGTTACAAGTGAACTTTTCTTTACTGACCGTTTTATATCCATGATACCAAGATAGCTAAGAATACAGCTTCACATACTTTGTTTTGCAAGTAAAATAAGGATAGCTATTGCCGAAAGACAGATATTTAGCATTTACTAGTTGTATGACATTAGTTGTATGATATTGAACAAATAATTAAACTCTCTGAGTTTTAATTTCCATTTCTATGAATTGAAACATGAAAACTGTAGCTCTGGGTTATTTTGGCAATTTGCTTTAAAGAATAAATGTAAAATTCTAACCTAGTTCCAGACACACGGTGGTGCTTCATAGAGAGTTTATAGTTTCTGATATATATAGTCATTAACTATGCATATCTCACTCATGTGGATATTATTTATTTAAAATAGTAAGAGGGGTGTGTGTGTGTGTGTGTGTGTGTGTGTATGTGTAAAATAGAGAAAAAGAAAGAGGGAGCATGAATGTTCTTTAAATTCACTGGGAGCCAATTCTTTGAGAATCTGATGAAAATAATACAATTTCTCTCAAGGAAAGTATGCAAGTGCAACTATTCTATGACTAAGTTTTATTTTTGACAATTAACTCTACTTGGCAGACTCAATTAGCCTAGTTAGAGCTGTGTTGTTCAGTCGCTGAGTTGTGTCCAACTCTTTGTGACCCCATGAACTTCAGCATACCAGGCTTTCCTGTCTTTCACTATCTCCTGGAGTTGGCTCACACTCATGTCCATTGAGTCGGTGATGCCATCCATTCATCTCATCCTCTGTCGCCCCCTTCTCCTCCTGCCCTCAATCTTTCCCAGCGTCAGGTCAGTATCTTTTCCAATGAGTCAGCTCTTTGCAACAGTTGGACAAAGTATTAGAAATTCAGCTTCAGTAATAGTCCTTCTAGTGAATATTCAGGGTTGATTTCCTCTAGGAAATCATTAGTTAGTGCCTGAACCTGATTAAAAACAAAAATATAAAGCAATAAAAAACAAAAGCTATATGACTGCCCCAAATGTTGTTAGGTTCAGAACTAATAACCCAATCATTTATTCTTTTTTAACCGTCATATTATATTTGGAGTATAGTTGATTAATAATATTATGGTATTTTCAGATGAACAGCAAAGAGATTCCATTATACATATAAATGTATCTGTTATTTTTCAAATTCTTTACCCATTTAGGTTGTTACATAATATTGAGCAGAGCTTCCTGAGCTATACTAATTAACTCATTTACAAAGCATCTATTTATGCTTGAATCCTGATTCTTAGCAGGATCTTTCAAATGTTTACAATTTTATGATGATGACATTTTTAATGATTTACCGCTGAAACTGGGTCTTGTATACAGAGGAAAAGACAAAGGACTCCATCCTATTGCAGAAAAGTTTTCTAATGGAAATTTTCAGAACTCAGAATGGTCCTGCCTGAGGTCTGGGCAACCATTTAGTCAACCACTGGCCAATATATGGCCAATTGCTGTATAGAGTTTCATATGAGGGTCATGTGTTAGACTCTTCTCTTCCAGTTTGAACCTCTCTATCTGGAATCTGAGACGACTGAAGGTGTGGACCATCCCACCACTCTCCCTCTCTAATGTTGTATATGAGCAGGAAACCAGCTTGTGGAGTATACAATTCAATGATTGAGGAAATGGCCCACTGACAAAAAATTCATGTCATGGTCAGAAACATTGAGAAATGTTGCTCAAAGTAGTGTTTTTTAAATAACACTGATTATTCTTCTCCATTTCATTTCACCTTTTATTAATTTTGGTCTAAATGTACTCCTTTTAAAAAGATGTCTTTTTAAAATACCTACTTGAGAATTAAGTCTAATTTAAATAGAATTCTAAGGATACATCTCTACTGAAAAATTAAATTCTAGAGAAAGACGTAGATCTTAGAGTAATGGCTTTGGATTTTTAAGAGTTTCTTCAAAGAGAGGATTTCTACAATATTCAGTTCTGGCATACCACCAAGAATAAAGATGCTACTTTCCTATAGCTATTGTTTGGAAAGTAGAGAGGACATAAGCAACATTTTAAGAATTCACTGAAGCACAACTTCAAACAACATAACTAGTTGGGACCTGCTGGGAAACAAGGTCTCAGACAAATCAGCCTGGTGGGAGGCACTGAGGAGCCAGATAGCTGTTTCCAATGTTACCTTCAGAAAGAATGCAAGGGGAAAAGGCAGAATCTCCGGCAAAAACAGACCAAGGCAACAAGCCCAGGGACCGGATGCTCTTCGTGAGCCCACAGGGGGTACAGAATTGTTGCTTCTACACAGAGATTTTTTTTTCAATAATAATTTTCCCCAATTCACTCTGATACTTACAGATCAGTATCACATACATGTGAACAACACACAGCATCTACACTTTACCACAGTTTGGAAAGATTGATGGGAAAGGAGGGGCATTGCCTCAGGAATTATATGTGAAAACATCAGTCTGACAGGTACGGTTGGGAATGTTACTCTTCAGGAAAGTTCATATTTGAAATCTGTTTAAAATACATGTATGGGCTTCCCAGGTGGTAGTAGTGGTAAAGAATCCACTTGCCAATGCAGGAGATGCAAGAGATGTGGGTTTGCTCCCTGGGTCGGGAAGATCCCATGGGGAGGGTAAGGCAACCCACTCCAGTATTCTTGCCAGGAGAATTCCGTGGTCAGAAGAGCCTGACAGCCTGCAATCCATAGGGACGCAGAGAATCAGAAAAAGCTGAAGCAACTGAGCATGCAAATTTTCAAAAGTCTTGCACAAAGGGAGAGAGTTTTCTGTGGCACTTTATGTTAAGTAACTGGACTCTCAACCACAATTAAGATCCTGCAGAGCCCAAGCTTTTAGTCTTCATCAGCGTTTTATAATGGAACATTTTTCTAACTGAGACCTGAATGTGACAGATGTCAAATAAAACATCTGACCAGGTTGTTATATATTCCCAGAGCACTGTCCTTCTGCCTCATCTCTCTTTTTCTCCCTTTTCCTCTGATTTTTTTTAATATAAAACTGAGCCTTTCCCCAGATCCTAGCTATAAAGTTCTAAAAAGGGAATATTTTTCAGTAATTTGTCCAACTTGCTTTTCTTCCACTTCTCACATTTTTATTTATGAAACAAACAGCAAACAAACAAAGTATTGCATAACTTCTGCACAATCCCATTTCAGTATTTTAAGTCAATATCCCATATATCTTCTGGGTTAGCCATACTGTTCACTAAGTTTGCTAACAGTTTGCCATGTTTCCTCCTCTGCTATTTTGTGTGTGTTAATAATCTAACAGAAAAGGCCCCATAATTTCACTTACCATAGACTCATAATGATGCAAGGATCACGTCAAAGACCTTCTCTTCTGATAAAATATTCCTGATTACCAACTGTATAGGACCTTACCATTATTTACTTACATAAACAAGCCATGTATCAATGACCCTCTTCACTCTGTGAATCACCTCTTTCTTCCATGTCCCACGTAAAGACCAAAACATAAAATAGACAAAAGCAACTTTTCATTGAAAACTCAACTATACTTTTAGGATAAACCATGAAATGGGATAGAAAGCATTAGTTCTATCTTTAGATTTTTGAAGTGTCTCCATAATGTCTTCCATAGTGGTTGTGCCAATTTACATTCCCAGCAACAGTGCATGAAGATACCTTTTTCTTCACATTCCTGCCATCACATGCTGTTTCTTGTCCTTTTGCTAATAGCCATTCTGACAGGTGTCAGGTGATATCTCATTTGTGATTTTGATTTCCATTTCCCTGATGATGTGTGATTTTGAGCATATTTTTCAATATGCCTATTTGCCATCTTTATGTGTTCTTTGAAAAAGTGTCAGGTTTTCTGCTCAATTTTGATCAATTATTTTTTGCTTTGATCAATTTTATTGAGCTTGAGTTATTTACATATTTTTTATATTAACCTCTTTTCAGATACATAATTGGTAAATATCTTCTCCCATTTAGTAGGTTGCCTTTTTAATTTTCTTGATGACTTCTTTCTAAAGGCAGAAACTTTTTGTTTGATACAGCCTATCTATTGTATTTTGCTTCTGTTGCCTTTGCCTTTGGAGTCAGTCCAAAAAACATTGCCAAGAATGATGTCAAAGAACCCATTGCCTATGTTTTCTACCAGAAGTTTTATGGTTTCTGGTATTATATCAGAGATATTGGTCTATAATTATCTTTTTGGTGATACCCTATTCTGGTCTTATTATCAGAGTAATGTTGGCCTTGTAAAATGAATTGAGTGTTCCTTCTTCAATTTTTTGGAGGAATTTGGAAAAAGTGGATATTAAATCTTTTCAGAATACTACATAGAATTGATAACTATTTTTAAGTGTTATGCTTAGCATCATTTGTCATTGTTTTTTATAGGTTTTGTAGGTATATTATGGGTTTTTTTGTGTATTTCTGTTTTATTGTTATCATAATGTTCCATATATACACAAATATACTTATATAGTTGCCTGTAAATGTAACAATATATTTTACATTAATAGCATTTAGTTTAATGCATTTAGTTTAAATGCATTCTAAAACTCTGCATCTTACTCCACTCCCATGCTTTTGATGTCACATTTTATAACTTTATACTTTGTGTATCCTTTGGAGAAGGGAATGGCAACCCACTCCAGTATTCCTGCCTGGAGAATTGCATGAACAGAGAAGGCTGGCAGGCTATGGTCCATGGGATCACAACGAATCGGACATGACTGAGCGACGAACACACACTGTAATTGTTGCAGCTATAGTTCATTTCAGTTCAGTTCAGTTGCTCAGTCATATCCGACTCTTTGCGACCCCATGAACCGAAGCACACCAGGCCTCCTTGTCCATCAGGAACTCCGGGGTTTACCCAAATTCACGTCCAATAGTCAGTGATGCCATCCAACCAATTCATCCTCTCTCGTCCCCTTCTCCTCTTGCCTTCAGTCTGTCCCAACACCAGGATCTTTTCAAATGAGTCATCTCTTCCCATAAGGTGGACAAAATACTGGAGTTTCAGCTTTAACATCAGTCCTTCCAACGAACACCGAGGACCAATTTCCCTTAGGATGGACTGGTTGGATCTCCTTGCAGTCCAAGGGACTCTCAAGAGTCTTCTCCAACAAGCGTCAATTCTTCTGCACTTAGCCTTCTTTCTAGTCCAACTCTCGCATCCATATATGACTACTGGAAAAACCATAGCCTTGACTAGATGGACCTTTGCTGACAAAATAATGTCTCTGCTTTTTAAGATGTTGTCCAGGTTGGTCATAACCTTCCTTCCAAGTAGCTAGTTTCTTTTAATTTCATGACTGCAATCACCATCTGCAGTACTGTTGGAGTCCAAAAAAATAGTCAGCCACTGTTTCCTCTGTTTCCCCAATTATTTGCCATGAAGTGATGGGACTGGTTGCCATGATCTTAGTTTTCTGAATGTTGAGCTTTAAGCCAACATTTTCATTCTCCTCTTTCACTTTCATCAAGAGGCTCTTTAGTTCTACTTCACTTTCTGCCATAAGGGTGGTGTCATCTGAATATCTGAGGTTATTGATATTTCTCCCAGCAATCTTGATTCCAGCTTGTGCTTCCTCCAGCCCAGCATTTCTCATGATGTACTCTGCATGAAGTTAAATAAGCAGGGTGACAATATACAGCCTTGATGTACTCCTTTTCCTATTTGGAACCAGTCTGTTGTTCCATGTCCAGTTCTAACTGTCGCTTCCTGACCTGCATATCGGTTTCTCAAGAGACAGGTCAGGTGGTCTGGTATTCCCATCTCTTTTAGAATTTTTCAGTTTATTGTGATCCACACAATCTGCCTTTTCTAAAACCAGCTTGAACGTCTGGAAGTTCATGGTTCACGTATTGCTAAAGCCACTTTTTTATCATGTGAGATGAATGTATTGTGCAGTAGTTTGAGCATTCTCTCGCATTGCCTTTCTTTGGGATTGGAATGAAAACTGACTTCTTCCAGTCCTGTGGCCACTGCTAAGTTTTCCAAATTTGTTAGCATACTGAGTGGAGCACTTACACAGCATCATCTTTCAGGATTTGAAATAGCTCTACTGGCATTCCATCACCTCCACTAGCTTTGTTCGTAGTGATACTTCCTAAGGCCCACTTGACTTCATATTCCAGGATGTCTGGCTCTAGGTGAGTGATCACACTGTCGTGATTATCTGGGTCATGAAGATCTTTTTTGCACAGTTCTTTTGTGTATTCTTGCCACCTCTTCTTAATATTTTCTGCTTCTGTTCGGTCTATACCATTTCTGTCCTTTATTGAGCCCATCTTTGCATGAAATGTTCCCTTGGTATCTCTAATTTTCTTGAAGAGATCTCTGGTATTTCCCATTATATTGTTTTCCTCTATTTCTTTGCACTGATCATTGAGGAAGGCTTTCTTATTTCTCCTTGCTATTCTTTGGAACTCTGCATTCAAATGGGTATATCTTTCCTTTTCTCCTTTGCTTTTGGATTCTCTTCTTTTCACAGCTATTTGTAAGGCCTCCTCAGACAGCCATTTTGTTTTTTGCATTTCTTTTTCTTGGGGGTGGTCTTGATCCCTGTCTCCTGTACTGTGTCACAAACTTCCATCCATAGTTCATCAGGCACTGTGTCTATCAGATCTAGTCCCTTAAATCCTTTGCCAATTTTGTCTTTTAAGGTTCATGGTAACATTAAAAGTATGCGATTGATCTCCTTCATTTACCATATATTTAACTTTTTTTTTACTTTTCCTGTGAAATTTTTACTTTCTTTTTTCTTTTTTCTAATTACTCATTAGTGCCTTTCCCTTTCAGCTTAAAACATCCCCATGACATTTCCTGTATGTCTGGTTTAATGGTGATTAACTTCTTTTTTCTTACTTGTCTGGAAAACTCTTTATTTCTCCTCTCTTCTAAATGATAACCTTGCTGAATATGATATTCTTGGTTGGAAGTTTTTTTTTTATTTTCCCATCACTTTGAATTTATCATGCCAGTTCCTTCTGGCCTACAAAATTTCTGCTGAGAAATCTCCTGGTAGTTTTACAGGGGTTCCTGAGTAAATAACAAGTTGCTTTTTTATTTCTGATATTAATATTATACCTCAATTTTTGGCATTTAAAATATAATGTGTCTTGGTATGGTTCTCTTTGGGTTTATCTTTTTTGGAACTCTCCGGCCTTCCTACATCTGGAAGTCTGCTTCCTTCTCCAGATTACAGAAATTTTCATTCACTATTTCTTTTTTTTTAAATTCATCTTTTTATTTAGGTAATGTTGGTTCGTAACATTACATAGATATCATGTGTGCAACATTACATTTCTACTTCTGTACACACTACAGTGTGCTCACCGCCACAAATGCAATTACCATTCATCACCATATAAAGGAACCCCTTTACCCATTTCAGCCTTCCTTCTTAAGCCATTATTTCTTCACATAGGTTTTCTTCCCCTTTCTCTCACTCTTCTCCTTCTGGGACCCCTACAATGAAAATGATATTTTGCTATATGTTGTCCCATTGGTTCTTCAATCTATCTCCACTTTTAAAAGTTCTTCTTTCTTTTGCTGCTCGATTTGAGTAAGTTCCATTGCCTGTTTTTTCCAGATTTCTGATCCATTCCTCCACTTCATCTCACGTGCTATTAAACCCCCAAAATCAGAGACATTACTTTGCCAACAAAGGTCTGTCTGGTCAAGTCTATGGTTTTTCCAGTGGTCATGTATGGATGTGAGAGGTGGACTGTGAAGAAAGCTGAGCGCCAAAAAATTGTTGCTTTTGAACTGTGGTGTTGGAGAAGACTCTTGAGAGTCCCTTGGACCACAAGGAGATCCAATCAGTCCATCCTAAAGGAGATCAGCCCTGGGTGTTCATTGGAAGGACTGATGCTGAAGCTGAAACACTAGTACTTTGGCCACCTCATGTGAAGAGTTGACTCATTGGAAAAGACCCTGATGCTGGGAGGGAGTGGGGGCAGGAGGAGAAGGGGATGACAGAGGATGAGATGACTGGATGGCATCACCGACTCGATGGACATGTGTTTGAGTAAACTCCAGTAGTTGGTGATGGACAGGGAGGCCTGGCGTGCTGCAACTCATGGGGTCGCAAACAGTCGGACACAACTGAGCGACTGAACTGACTGAACTGACTGAGTGTGTTTTTCACTTCAGTTATTGTATGCCTCAACTATGTGTCTTCTGTTTAGTACTTTCCTATATTTTCTCAACTTTTAATTCTCTCTGTGTTCATCTATTCTTTTTGTGAGTTTGATGATCTTCTTTATTACCATTACTTTGAATTACAGGATATATTACTTACCTCTCATTCAGATTTCTTTTCTGAGCCTTTTCTTGTGATTTATTTGGAGCATTTTCCTCTGTTTCCCCATTTTGCTTGACTCTCTATATTTCTATGTGCTAAATGAAACAGCTATCTCTTCCAGTTTAAAAGGAGTAGTCCTGTGTAGGCAATGATCCATATTGTTTAACCACGCTTTAGTTCTTGGTTGTCTCTCATCTGTCTCTCCAATTGGCCTGTTCAGCTGAAAAACGCATTGCCCCTTGACAGTGAGAGCCTGACACTCAGTTGTGTGGGCTGTTTGCTTCTGCTGGCTTTGATGGGGGAAAAAGGGGACCAGAGTGCTTACACCCCACCTGTGGCATGGTCACAACAGCAGTGCGGAGGGGCGCTAGCTAGCAGGCTAGAGTGAGAATGCAAAAGTGGTGTCTGTCAGAACGGGCAATAGTGAGGGAGAAGGAGAACTAAAAAACGGTGCCTAGTGGCTCAGACAGTAAAGAATCCACCTGTGATGCCTGAGACCTGGGTTCGATCCCTGGGTCAGGAAGATCCCTTGGAGGAGGGCATGGCAATGCACTCCATTATTCTTGCATGGAGAATCTCCATGGACAGAAGAACCTGATGGGCTAGAGTCCATAGGGTCTCAAAGTGTTGGATACGACTGAGTGACGAATCACACAGCCAGGAACCCCAGCCCTGGAGAGAGTCCCAAAAAGTTTTTGCCCCTCTGGCAGTTATTTTTGGTTTAACTTAATCACACATAACGTATAGGCTTCCCAAGTATTCTTTTTGCATGGGTCCGAGGTAAGTGAGTCTGTGCAAAAACACTTTAAAAACAGAATCTCCATTTCCTATAGCCCTGTGGTTCTCCTAGACATAACCCCTACTGGTTTTCAAAACTAGATGTTTTAGAGACTTCTTTCTCATGCAGATCCTAAGGATTGATGTGCCTGATATAGGGCACAAATCCCTTGCTCCTCAGGGAGAAGATCTGTACTTGTGAGATTCCTCCCAATTGTGGATCACAGTGATGAGGGTGGGATTTGTGGGTGAAACTGCGTCTCTGCCTCTCATACCTTGTCCATATGGCCCTTTGGCCCTCTGTTGTAGAGTAACTGTTCAGCTGATTTTTGGGTTCTTCAGAGGGAATTGTTCCATATGAAACTGTAGGCTTGTTGTGTCCATGAGAGGAAGTGGGTTTCAGTTCTTCCTAAGTCGCCATCTTGGACAACCTTCCCCAACATTATTTTTCTTTTTGTTTTTGATTAAGATATCTTCTCAAAGCATCTATGAGTTTCCTGATTGGGTTTCAGTTGACAGCTCAGTTGGGCAGTTCAGCCGTAGAAGTCTTAGAAGAGTGACTCCTTCATTCACATTCTGGACGTGGGATATAAGTAAAAACAATCATTAGTTTTTACTGTCTCTTAATTAGGTAGACACTAAAAATCAGTAAACTAGTTCTCTTACTACATTGATTAATACTTTTAATTATTCCTAATTGCTCCGACCTTCATTGATGGATGGTAAGTCCTCGGATTGTTTTCTCAATAAAATTCATATTTGAAGGGAAATAATATCTCATCCCCAAATGTATGCTTATTTTACCTTGTTATCTGAGTATGCCAATCAATAAATTAGCCATGTGATTCAGAAGTGTGTTTTAACGGTTGAACAGATGTGTCATCCAAATAAATGTAACCTCCAAGAGCAGCTTTTAAATCCTAAGGGAAAAATAATTCAAGTTAAATGTCAAGAAATTTATTTTAGTAGAAATTAATTTTACAACTGACTGGACTAATGTATTTACAATGAGTAAAATGGTGACAGACATTTATACTTTTACTTAATTGTATATAGCCTAAAGCCAGTTCTACCCATTTGAAAATAGGAATCAATGACTAGTTTACCAATCATACAATTCAGTTGCTCTAACCAGTATTCTTTTTAATGACATAGTCTGTAGTAACAAAGAGTCTTGCCTTCAGAAATATTTTATGTTTTTTAATATTATCATACAGAAATTATCATGGAAGATTTTATATTTTCACTGCAAGCCACTAAATAAAATGTCAAAGTATTAACTTTTTAATGTCAAGAAAAGTAAGCATTTATTGAAATATTGATATACAATTTTGTTATTCATGTGGAAACATCCTATTTTTACTATGCATATTAGAATTTGAAAGCCATTTTTATAAACATATGGAGATCATAAAAAAAAAGAAAAATGGAATCATATAATCACTCTGTGAATTATTATCCTACTTTCCTCTCTTCTTCCTATTCTCATTCAAAAAATTATAATTTCTTTATATCAATTCATGGATATATTGCTCTCTTCTGAGATTTTAGATACTGATGCTGTGACAGAACTCTGGGTGATTCTGGGTATACTCCATGCTACCATTTGAAAGAATAATTGTTATTACAGTATTTTTAAAATTAATAAAAGACAGACATTTCTATTAGAACAAGAGTAACATGATGCAAAGAACTGAATGATTTGAGTACTTGTTTTCAAACAATTTATTTTCTCTTTTCTCTGTAACATCTATATCAAATCGATAGCCTTCATAAGTAAATACTGAAACTACGTGAATCCACTTGTAGCAAGATAATATTATGATACTTATAAATAAATAAATAAAATTCTAACTAGTACCAGTACACATCTGACATCAAAATTAAAAATGACAATGTAATTTTTCAAATGCTTCTGAGCAACAAAAAATTAGACCATAAATCAATGCAAAAAAATTTATATATTTTGAAGGCAAACATATCAGGTTGTTCACTTTCCTTTTTCACATGGTTTAAATTAAGTTTAATTATAAAGATGAGGAAAAGCCTTGAAAGAGAAAAATAATTTTATTAAGACATAACATGAAGTGACAGCTGATAGCTTGATTTTTTTTTTTAAGGAAAAGTAAAGAAAATAATTTCTAGCACAAAACTCAAAATAACAAAAATCATAATATGATTAATAAAATGAAAAAATAACATTGTGAGATAATCCATAACCTACAGTACAATAGTTGTATCAATAATAACACTGACTTACCAAGAAATGTTTCACATGTGTGTTTTCTGTACATGTTTAGATCATAAATGCATTCCATTCAAATGCTTCACTCAACACTAGAATGGAGTGATTACTACTGTGGAGACTGCTGGTCTGAGTAAAATTCTGGCTCTAAAGCTTAATCAGTCTCTAAATATGTTGCTTTAACTTGTATATGCTTCCTTTTATAATATCTAAAATGTGGATTAAAATTAACTTCATGGAATTAACATGAGAGTAAAGCAGTCTATACATCCAAAGTTCTTAAGCTGGTGCCCAACATGAAATAATTATAATAAATTTTTTTTATCATCATTCATATGAATAACCTCATTTAATTATCACCGTAACGCCTATGAAGTAGGTACAAGTAAACCTATAAGAGAACAATTTTTTTTGCCAAGTTACCCAGAGTTCAAGTGAAGAACCTAATTTGAACCCTATTTGGCCTAACTCGAAAAAACCATGAAGTTGTCTGATACAAACTATTGTTTCACAGTTAGTATAGCTATTGAATAATAATATGCATGTACACAAATATAAATGGATAAAAATAATTCAACTAATATGCTTATATGATATAAAATATTGATAAAGGAACATTTATTTATTTTACATGTGTATATCCAGTTGTTTCAGCACCACTCTTAAACAACTTTCCTTTTATCATTGAATTTCCTTTTCAATGTTACTAAAAGTAAGTTAGCTTTGTGTATGTATGGGTAAATCTGGACTCCCCATTCTGTTTTAGTTATATGTGTACCGAAAACTCAATCAGTACTGCACTGACTTGTTTATTTTACTTTAATAGTAAGTATTTTAAAATAAGTATAGTTCACAAATGGCTTGTCTCTTCAAAAAAAATTTGGCCATTCTAATTTCTTTGTTTTTCCATGTAACTTTTAGATCCAGCTTATTAACTTCTGTAAAAACATCTTGCTGGAATTTTGATTGTGTTAACAATGAATCCATATATAAAACATGGAAAAATTGATGAACGTTTTGTGTTTTTAAATTTATGAACACAATATACCTGTTTGTTTATGCCTAATTTATTTCAACAGTCTTTGAGGTATTCTAAATACAAATCTTGCACATATTTGATTAGACTTGAACCAAAATATTTCAGGATAGTTGGCACTATTATAATGGTATACATATAATTTTAATTCAAATGCCATTTTCTCATTGCTAATATGTGGAAATACAGTGGATTTTTAATATATAAACTTTGCTATTCCAGCATGCTAACCAGAATTACTAGATCTAGTAGTTTTTGTTTTTTAACCTTTGGTATTTTCAATGCAGTCAGATAAATTTTGAGCAAATACACACAGTTTTGCCTCTTTCATTTCAATTTGTTTATATGACAATTGGGGTTTTGTTTGTTTGTTTTGTTTTACATTATTGCAATGGCTGACATATTTCAGTTTGGGAAATTTCTATTGACCTTTCTTTAGACTGTATCCTCGGTTGTACTTGTTTTTTAAATAATATTCTGCAAGGATACTTTATATTTGAAGTAATTTGCATGTTCTAGTTACCCATTAATAATAAATACAGGCACACATAGGTAGATACACACATGTGTGTGTCTATGCATGTGTGTGTACTGGCAGAAAACACAAAAATCTGGGTCAGAAACAAAGATGGTTTATTATTCACAGCAAAGGCAGCAGTCAGAGCAACTTCTCAAGAATGCTCCCTGAACCCCCAAATCCCACAGGGTGACCTGATGAGGGCACATGTATAATGCTACATTATAGGAGAAAAACTCTGAAGTTAAGAGTGATCTTGTTTTTATTCTGGACCTTAAGTAAATTCTCCTGAAGGAGAATACATAGAAAACAGTAACTTTACAGCACTGGAATGTCACTGGAATGGGAGATATTCTTAAACTATACTATAGAATGTCTTATACCAGTGCTGTCCACAAAGGTGGATGATTAAGCTAGAAAATAAAAAAAAAAAACAAAAAAAAAAACAAACAGTGATCTTCTAATTAATTCTAAATCATTTTCTGATAGTTTACATTTTATAGAATATGAATTAATGTTCCTTCTAGAGCTTATGGTAAGAATCAAATGAAAAAATCTTGGAGAAACATTCTTTTAAAGTTGTGACACATAAAATTTCAGAGAAATTTCTTGAGATACTAAATGTAACTTTCTGGATCTGTAATGTACTTAGAATTTCTAGTTCTTTATTGTTTAAATTCCATGAAGTCCTGTAGTAAACAGTCAGCTTCACCCAACTAGATGGTGAAAGTTGTGGCAATATTGAGTATGGATTTTTCAGGGACAATATGCTAATACATCATAACATCAAGGATTTAAAGAATACATACACACATATGTGTATGTAAAAGACAAATTGTCCTATAAACTTTATATACTGTTAAGAATGAATAAAGAAATTTAATTAAAATAAAGTGTGATCTTTTGCTTATAATTATACATTGGTGCTGAAACTCAAGTTCCTATGATGTTTTCTTGGGATATAATTCTACAATATGTACTACTGAGATCCTTAAAATCTTTAAAATCATTGGCCTATGAATTCCACTTTTATTAATCTGAACAAATGAAAAAATTAAAATCAAAAGACAATGCACACTGGAAGATGAGCACTTCAGTATTATAATATTGTAAACTATGTTAAGGGGATTCCCTGGTGGTTCAGTGTGATAGAATCTGCCTGCTGGTGGAGATGATACAGGCTCAATCTCTAGGTCAGGAAGATCCCCTGGAGAAGGAAATGTCAACCCACTCCAGTAAACTTGCCTGGGAAATCCCATGGGTAGAGGAGACTGGCAGGCTACAGTCTATGGGGTCTCAAAAGAGTCGGACATGACTTAGCAACTAAACAATAACAGAAACTATGTTAAAATTGAAATTTCAATCAGGACACACATATAAAGACATCTGATTTTCCAAATATAAATGATTACTGTCACATTTGTTCCCTTAATTATTTTGACTATTTAGAATACCTGATTTGAAGTCAAGTAAATTCACAATAGCAACATATCAGAATCCATTTCTATTAACTGTTTTATTCCTCCTCTGTAAATGTGTCACATTATTCTTTTTTTTAGTCCAGTAATTTTTTGCTCGTGATTGGACACTGTAGATAATCAGTTCAGTTCAGTTCAGTTGCTCAGTAGTGTCCGACTCTTTGCGACCCCATGAATCACAGCATGCAGGGCCTCCCTGTCCATCACAAACTCCTGGAGTTTATTCAGACTCATGTCCAATGAGTCGGTGATGCCATGCAACGATCTCATCTTCTGTTGTCCCCTTCTCCTTCTGCCCCCAATCCCTCCCAGCATCAGGGTCTTTTCCAATGCGTCAGCTCTTCGCATCAGGTGGCCAAAGTATTGGAGTTTCAGCTTCAGCATCAGTCCTTCCAATGAACACCCAGGACTGAGCTCCTTTAGGATGGACTGGTTGGATCTCCTTGTAGTCCAAGGGACTCTTAAGAGTCTTCTCCAACACCACAGTTCAAAAGCATCAATTTTTGGGCGCTCAGCTTTCTTCGCAGTCCACCTCTCACATCCATACATGACCACTGGAAAAACCATAGCCTTGACTAGATAGACCTTTGTTGGCAATGTAATGTCTCTGCTTATTGATATGCTATCTAGGTTGGTCATAACTTTCCTTCCAAGGAGTAAGTGTCTTTTAATTTCATGGCTGCAATCACCATCTACAGTGATTTTAGAACCAAAAAAAAATAAAGTCTGACACTGTTTCCACTGTCTCCCCATCTATTTCCCATGAAGTGATGGGACCAGATGCCATGATCTTAGTTTTCTAAATGTTGAGCTTTAAGCCAACTTTTTCACTCTCCTCTTTCACTTTCATCAAGAGGCTCTTTAGTTCCTCGCCACTTTCTGCCATAAGGGTGGTGTCATCTGCATATCTGAAGTTATTGATATTTCTCCAGGCAATCTTGACTCCAGCTTGTGTTTCTTCCAGCCCAGCGTTTCTCATGATGTACTCTGCATTATAAGTTAAATAAGCAGAGTGACAATATACAGCCTTGGCGTACTCCTTTTCCTATTTGGAACCAGTCTGTTGTTCCATGTCCAGTTCTAACTGTTGCTTCCTGACTTGCATATAGGTTTTTCAAGAGGCAGGTCAGATGGTCTGATATTCCCATCTCCTTCAGAATTTTCCACAGTTTATTGTGATCCACACAGTCAAAGGCTTTGGAGTAGTCAATAAAGCAGAAATAGATGTTTTTCTGGAACTCTCTTGCTTTTTCGATGATCCAGTGGATGTTGGCAATTTGATCTCTGGTTCCTCTGCCTCTTCTAAAACCATCTTGAGCATCTGGAAGTTCACAGTTCATGTATTGCTGAAGCCTGGCTTGGAGAATTTTGAGCATTACTTTACTAGCGTGTGAGATGGGTGCAATTGTGAAATAGTTTGATAATATTTTGTACCAAATTTAAATTTTGCTATCTTCTTGTAGGATTTATGAGATTTTTGTTCTAGCCGACAGTTAACTTGCTTTTCGGCTTTTGAAGCTGCTCCTATGTTCACAAATGCACAGCCAACAGAGCAAACTTACAAAGCTTACACAGCACAGTTTTCTTTCAAGGGTAAATTATTCTCTGGTTTCCTGGATGGAAGAAAAACCCTGGAGTCTCTTCTGGGTATTTATGTTAGGGATCAGTGAAGCATTTGGGAGGTGTATATGCATGTTGGAATTTTTCTGTGGTAATCTTACACCTAGGGCTTTCTGTCTTCATTCCCAGCTATTTTTACATTCCTGAACTCTGTTCTCTGCCACATTAAGCATGTAAGGCTGTGGTTCTGTGCTGCTATAGCTGTTGGATTGAAATTTGCAACTGAAAGTGTCAGGCAGTACAGGTACCAGCTGTAAATTCTGCCCTTTCATTTCCCGGTCTTTCAAAGGCTAACTACCTCCAAGCTTCCATGGGACCTTGGGTGCTTACTAGTGATTTCAAATAGTTCTGCTTTCTTGCCCAGATTGCATAATTTTATTTCCTGTGATGTGTTCTTCACATCATATTTCTTCTTCAATACTCATATACCTTTTAGATAAGACGAACAGTTAAAATGTAAATGCCTAAAAATACTAGTCAATCAAACTTTCATATTTCTTAATGACCTTGCTTTGCAGGTCTCATAGATTACCATAATAACACACTTGAAAGGGTTTCAATTCAATTAAATGCAACGTAGCATGTTTCAGTCATCAGGCAAACATCAGGGGTAAATTATAATAAAGGCTGTCAATTTATTTTTGATGTTTATCTGCTAACTACTTTTACACTTCACACCTCCCATTTGCCCTTCTGCCTTACATAGGAACAAGCAGATGCCAAAATGACCTGAGAGCACAAGGAAAGCAAATTCACTGGGTATTTTTTAAAGTGATTAGGGACGGGCCCGGGTGCAGTTTGCTATGCATGGTGTACAATTCCCACTAGTAACCAAGGAGCAGCTGATAGAGGCTCACACTGCGTGGCTGTGGGTACAGAGAGGTAAAGGGCCATCTTTATAATAAGCCTCTCATATTTACATTGCATATTAATACATAATCACTTGGAGAAATATTTAATGATAATTTGCTGTATACTCTCTCCCCCAAATCTTAGAAAGAAAATGTATCCTAAAATCTGAAATATAACATCTACATACAGGAGATGAGCCCACGCCCATTAACTGTCCCCTTAAAGAAACAAAAGGGCTTGTAAATGAGAGTAAAGCTTGACTTTAACTAAATTTATAGCATACACATATAATAATTTTTTTTTTTTTTTCCTTCAGAGGAAAGTATGGTGACAGAGGAAAGGACATAAATAATGGAACTGAATTACCAGTTCATTCTGTGAAGTGGTAACCCTGGCCCATTAATTTGAATCTGTCTGTTGCTTCTAGGATGCATTTTCATTAGTTTCTGAATGCCGTAGTTTATACTTCTTGCCAAATTTTTGTCTTGTTCTGGCATCACTGTTTAGCAGTACTGCCAGATGGCCAAACAAATACGGTACAGCATTTCACTCAGCATGTTTCCAGGTGATTTTCCAGCCAGTCTCTGTGTTCCCAGTTGCCACAATGTTTTTCTGTTCAGGTGTTCGAGTTTACTCTCTGGGAACTCATCAATTTCCCCAATGGGTTTTAAACTACTAAGGTGTAATAATGGCGGAAAAGCAACAATTAGCGTGCTATTTCTCACCTCAGCACATTCTCACATGCTGTGTCTCCTTTGCTTGGAATACCTTAATTTCTCTTTCTACATCTGAATAATTCTTACTTGTATTTAAAATCTAATACAAGCATAATTCCCAGTGGGAAAAATTTCTACATTAACAACATTCCAATCTTTTACTCTCAATTCTGTACATAGAAGCTCCTTATGTTTACATGTATTACACAGACTGTAATTATTGGTTTACTTCACGTTGACTGTACTATTATGTAAACTTGAGGAAAAGATCCCTGTGGAAAAGACAGTTCCTAGCATATATTTATTTAACAGACAAATGTGTCCCTCAAACTCTACCATTGATGACTATAGAATTCTGAGAGCTTTTAGAGGAGCCAGAAAGGGTACTTGGTGGTAAGGGCAATGACTGCTCTTCATTAAGCAATGGAATATCCATTAGCCATACTAAACTTTAATTTCCTATTACTAACAGAGGCCTGATATTCAATGAAGTCTGTCTGAATGATGTCATTATCCCTTGTAATTTCTGAGTATCGAAATAAAGGAGTAGATACAGACTAAGCAATATCATGGAAAATTTTGATTCAGCTATTCAATTGAAAGCAATACAAGATATTTATCATCTAATATAATTTTTCTACTCAGATAAATGCAATAAATCATCTTGGTTTCTTTTCTATTACATGCCACTAATCTGGATGTTTCAAGTAAGCAGATAATGATTTTAAATTGTGCATTATAAAATATTTTAGCCTTTGCTCTGAAAATATGGTACTTTCTAAGTTCCATATTTATATTAAATCTAGTTCATATTAGGTTGTATTTTCATTTTATCCAAGCAAGTTATGGATTTTTATGTAAAAGAAAATTAGATATAACTAAGTATATAAGCATATATACTTATGCTTATAAGTTATATATTTAGTTTTCTTTTATATAAAAATGAATGTGTGTATGTGTGTATAGGGCTTCCCAGGTGGTGCTAGTGGTAAAGAACCTACCTGCCAATGCAGGAGACATAGGAGACACAAGTTTGATCCCTGGGTTTGGAAGATCCCCTGGAGGAGGGCATGGCAATTGACTTCGGTTTTTTTTGTCTGGAGAATTGCATGGACAGAGGAATCTGGTGGGTTATAAGAAAATAAAGATAAAATATTATAAAAGTACTCCTAAAAACTACACATCTACTTTTTCAAATATTCTAGTGTATATTCTGATTGATATGGAAATATAAATTAACTTTGTAAAAAAGTTAGCTGTCTAAAGCCATGCTTTCTTTCAGATAATAGTGCAGAACAATAACTTTTAACTTTTTAATTTTGTGCATAGTTAATTTCTGATTATGAAAATATCAGTATATATGTGGAAGATTTAATACCAAATCTAAATTCTCTCCACCATAATTAGCATTAGCAAAAACAATCATTTCCTCTATTCTATCTCTGTCTCTCTGTCACTTCTGTCCTTCTCTGTCGATTTAGAAAGCAGAAGCTTATGTGATTCACTGTTTCTCACGTACTATGGGAAAACAAAGATAATTGAAAGAGAAAAATGTAGACCCACCAAATGGAAAATTTACTTTAGTAGCTCTCCTGAGATATAACGGACAAATTTAAATACATACATTTAAGGGGTACAGTTTGATAAGTTTTGACATCCATACCCATGAGACAATAACAGAAATCAAAGTAGTGAACATTTTCAGCAACTTAAAATATTTCCTTGCACCTATTTGTACTTCTTATAGTTTATATAAATTAATGTATAGTAAGTACTCTGTATTGTGTGGATTATGTCACTGAGCATAATTTGAGGTTCATCCATTTTGTGGTATGCAACCACAGTACTGCTGCTGCTGCAGCTAAGTCGCTCAGTCGTGTCCGACTCTGTGCGACCCCAGAGACGGCAGCCCACCAGGCTCCCCCGTCCCTGCGATTCTCCAGGCAAGAACGCTGGAGTGGGTTGCCATTGCCTTCTCCAACATCTGCAGCTAGACTTTTACAATATTTCCAATTTGGGGCTATTTCATAATAAAAGCTGCTATGAGGTTTTTGGGCAAACAGTTTTCTTTTTTCTTAAATAAATAAGTAGGAATAGAAACACTCATGTGTTAAAATGTGTGTAACTTTCTAAGAAACCTTAATGCTATTTTCCCAAGTAATTGTACAGTTTATGCTCCTATCAGAAATGTATGAGAGTTCCAGTTTTTCTACATCCTTCCCAACACTTGGCAGGACCAAGATTTTTAATTTTAACAATTGAAATATCTGTCTACTGGCAAATCATTATATTTTAATTTGTACTTTCATAACTGCAAATGGTAATAAGCACCTTTTTATGTTCTTACTTGTCATTGGTATGTTTTTGTTTTGTTTAAGCGTATGTTCAAATATTCTGCATATTTATGTGATGCCTATTTTGTTTTGTTTTGTGTTTCTGTAATTGGGTTTAGAGAATTCTTTATATACTATGGATACAAGTTTGTTTTTTTTTTAAATCAGATATATGCTTTGCAAATATTTTCTCCTAGTCTGGATTGGCTTTTTAACTTTCTTAACATTGTCTTACAAATAGCAACTTTTGTTTTCTTTCTTCAAATTATATTTTAATAATTTTTATTTATTTTTTTAATTTGCATCTACAGAAAAATTACAAAGATAGTACAGAGAGTTCCTATCATATTCTTTACCGTTTCCCTACTTTTAATATTGTACATTAATATCACATCAGTTCAGTTCAGTTCAGTCGCTTAGTCATGTCCGACTCCTCAAGACCCCATGGACTGCAGCATTCCAGGCTTCCTGTCCATCACCAACTCCCAGAACTTGCTCAAACTCATGTCCATTGAGTTAGTGATCCCATCCAACCATCTCATCCTCTGTCATCCCCTTCTCCTTCTGCCTTCAATCTTTCCTAGCATTAGGGTCTTTTCCAATGAGTCAGTTCTTTGCATCAGGTGGCCAAAGTATTGGAGCTTCAACTTCAGCATCAGTCCTTCCAATGAATATTCAGGGTTGATTTCCTTTGGGATTGACTGATTGGATCTCCTTGCAGTCCAAGGGACTCTCAGGAATCTTCTCCAACACCACAGTTCAAAAGCATTAATTCTTCAGTACTCAGCTTTCTTTATAGTCCAACTCTTTCATCCATACATGACTACTGGAAAAACTATAGCTTTGACTAGACAGATCTTTGTCAGCAAAGTAATGGCTCTGCTTTTTAACATGCTGTCTAGGTTGATAATAGCTTTTTTTTCCAAAAAGCAAGTGTCTTTTAATTTATGTATGGCATATTTATTATGCCACATATTAATATGGCATATTTATTATAATTATGTGCTTCCCCAGTGGCTCAGACAGCAAAGAATCTGCCTGCAATGCAGGAGGCCTAGGTTTGATCCCTGGGTTGGAAGATCCCCTGGAGGAGGGGAGGATGATAACCCACTCCAGTATTCTTGCCTGGAGAATCCCCATGGACAGAGGAGCCTGGTGGGCTAGAGTCCATGGGATCACAAAGATTTGGACAGTACTGTGTGACTAAGCATAGCACATTACAGTTAATGAACTAATGTTGATATATTGTCATTACACATGGGCTTCCCTTGTGGCTCAGCTGGAAAAGAATTCTGCCTGCAATCTGGGAGACCTGGGTTCGATCCCCGGGTTGGCAAGATCCCCTGGAAAAGGCAAAGGTTACCCACTCCAGTATTCTTGCCTGGAGAATCCCCATGGAAAGAAGAACCTGGTGGGCTACAGTCCATGTGGTCACAAAGAGTCGGACATGACTGAGCAACTAAGTATAGCACGTTATAATTAATGAACTAGTGTTGATGCATTATCATTACATATAGCCAATATACTACTTACATCTTCTCACTTTGTACTTAATGTCCTATTTACGTTCCAGCATTCCATCTAGGATACTGCATTACACTTAGTTTTCATGTTTCTTTAGGCTTCTATTTCTCGGCTGTGAGAGGTTCTCAGAATTTGTCTTTGATAACAATTTTGAGGTGAAAATACTGTATTTTGTAGCATGTCCCTCAATTGATGTTAATCTTAAGTTAACCTTGATCACCTGTCCCAGGAAGTGAAGAGTAAAACTTTTAGTATTTATAAATCCAAAGAATATTTTTTTTCCTCCTCTATATTTTGTTTTTGGTGACATGGCTGATAAATCTTTCCCTAACTCAAGTTCACAAAAATTTTCTTCTAACATTTTCTTATAAATATTTTATGATTTTACATTTGGGTCATTTTTTATTTTGAATTAATTTTATGGTATCAAATGAGTTGAAGTTTATTTTCTCCATATGGGTATCTAGTAGTTCCAGCATCATTTATTGAAAATAGTCTCCTTTTTCCACATACAGGATCACACCACTGTTCAAGAAAATAATTTTTTATGTAGGTCTGTGTTTATTCTGGATTCTCTTTTCTGTTCCACTGATCAATGTGCCTATCATGACACCAGTGATATACTTTGTTGATTGCTGTAGGTCTAAATCCTCAGTTTTGTTATTTTCAAAGCTGGTTTGTCTCTTCTAGGTCTGGGTGGCTACCTGAGATTGGGCATTGGGTTTGAAGACAGCAGGTCTGCTAATACTACTGGAAGGCAAAATAGGCTCCCTGCTGACATCACATGTGGGATAGGAGATGGGTGGACCCTTCTGAGTGTCTCTGTTGAATTCTGCTGCTGAAGGCAGATTGGCTCAGCTGCTCCCAGTGAGTGTGTGTGGAAAATAAATTGGTCCACCGAGTCCTATGGCTACCTCTGTGTTGTGGGTAGGTCTTTACCTTTAGGGAAATCCCTACCAGGCTTCCCTTTCCCCTGTGTTTTTTGTCAAGAGAAGGTCGGCTTTTCTTTTAGTTTATGTATTTATTTTTTGGCATTGGTTGGTTATTCTGAGTTATAAGTCTCTTAGCCCACAGTTCAGGATATCTGGGAAATGAAAACCCAGGGAACCCATCGTGATGGCTTTGTTTAAACACTGAAGTCTCTAGCTAGTCTCTCTTCCTCTTCCCAACTTTCAGAATGATTTTATGATTGGATATTCAGTTACTTCCAGGAACTCAGTAGTATTTTGAGGGGAATAGCAAGGAAAATTGAATCTATGACATTATATCCCAAAACCAGGATTCTCCCTTTCAATTATGAAATATATTTCTGCTGAATATCAAATTACAAACTGAGCATTTGGGTTTTTATCAGTGCCTTAAAATGTAACACTTGCTTATGTCTTGAATTATTTCTGATGAAAAATATTATATTATCCTTTCTCTTTCTTTTGTACAAAATAATTTTTTTCCTCAAACTTCTTTTGCAATTTTATCTTTATTAATGATTTCTAACAATTTAATTATCATGTTCCTTGACATAGTTTTATATATTTTTCTTGCCTTCGGGTTTTTTTTTTTTTTAAACTTTTTAAATCTGTGGTTATACACTTTAAATCAATTTGGAAATTTTCTAGTCATAATTTCTTCAAACAGTCCTTTTTTTGTCACTTCATATATATCATGGACTCAAATTATACATATACTCAGGTGCTTGAAGTTGCCCAATGTGCATCTCAGCGATACACTTTAAATTTGTTTTAATCACTTTTCTTTGTGCGTTCCATTTTAGATAGAGTTTTTGGCTTTAATCTTCAAATTTACTACTATTCTCATCTGTAAAAGGGGATTGTTCTAGGAATGGAAATATAATCGCAACAACGAGGGTTGATGGGCATCTGGTACACAGAAATCAATTTGGGGAGTTGTTAGGGAGCAGCTTAGCAGCAGCAGCAGCAGGAAGCAGTAAAGGCAAATTTCTAAAATTAGCAAGAGAAGCAGTAAGGATTTTACCTCCCCCCGGCCCATGTCCTCCCCAACCTCCATCTCAGTCCTAGGGATATATAAAGTGTGTGGCGGGGAGGGGATGACCTCAAAATGCTGCAGGGTAACCAAAACCTCAGGGAGAGCCAGGTTTACACTGGAGAAAGAAAGCAAAAAATTGCTTGGATTGAAAATCCAAAGGGTTTTGCTGACAATAAACAGTGAATCTCAGAGGGCACAACAGATAGGTTTCAGGAGTCAGAAGGGCTGACGGGACAGAAAGAGACAGAAGAGGAAATGTGCACAGTGCCCGTGAAAGCTCCAGATACTGTATTGATCCTGTGGCGAGCCCAACAGGAGAAGCACTTTCACAGCAGATGGTCTGTGTGGTTTTGGAGCACAGTCATTCTCTGGGCAGTAAAAACATACACTCCTCTTGAGAAATAGCTGTTGACTTGCCCCTGAGTCCTGGTGGAGACAAAGTACCTGACCACAGACCACCATGAGACTGAGTTACTCAAGCAATTCAATAAAAAAGAGGTGTCCAGCTATTCACCTAGGCATAATAAATGCAAGCATCTATAAGAGCATGCAGACCAGGTCCGGAGAATGTGAATTCTGCCGGTGAATGGCCCCTAACAGCTCTTACCGTGCGAGCCTGTAGAGTTGCTTCAGTCCTGTTCGACTCTTTGTGAACCTGTCGACTGTAGCCTCCCAGCCTCGCTCTCTGTGGGATTCCTCAGGCAAGAATACTGGAGTGGGTTGCCATTTCCTTCTCTGGAGGATCTTCCTGACCTAGGAATCGAACCGACATCTCCTGCGTCTCCTGCGTTTCAGGTGGATTCTTTACCACTGAGCCACTCGGCAAGCCTAATAGCTCTTACTAGGAGGAGGCAATTTGATGGGCATCTGGTACACAGAAATCAATTTGGGGAGTTGTTAGGGAGCAGCTTAGCAGCAGCAGCAGCAGGAAGCAGTAAAGGCAAATTTCTAAAATTAGCAAGAGAAGCAGTAAGGATTTTACCTCCCCCCGGCCCATGTCCTCCCCAACCTCCATCTCAGTCCTAGGGATATATAAAGTGTGTGGCTATATAAAGTGAATGTTGACATTATTCAACAAGATTCCTACTTTGTGGAAGTCAGTTAACATTTCCCCAGACACACTGCTTCTGCTGCTGCTGCTAAGTCACTTCAGTCATGTCCGACTCTGTGCGACCCCATAGACGGCAGCCCACCCGGCTCCCCCGTCCCTGGGATTCTCAAGGCAAGGACACTGGAGTGGGTTGCCATTTCCTTCTTCAATGCATGAAAGTGGAAAGTGAACAGTGAAAGTGAAATCGCTCAGTCGTGTCCGACTCTTAGCGACCCCGTAGACAGCAGCCCACCAGCCTCCTCCGTCCATGGGATTTTCCACGCAAGAGTACTGGAGTGGGTTGCCATTGCCTTCTCCACCAGACACCCTAGCACTTACTTAATGGACATATGAACAAAAAGGTTTTGAAGGCTATACATGGCTCATCACTCAACCATGCTATTGCTACTTTCAAGTGTCCAAAATTCTATCAGTAGTTATAAACCATATGTATTCAAGTCGGTACTATACCCAAGAAGGCATTGGGTTGATTAGAATAGATCATTTCCCTCACAGAGGATGCAGTGAAATTTCATTACCAAAATAATTGAGAATTTACGTTTTCTTTACCTGTCTCCCAAATTTTCTTTGTTCTACCATTTTAACTTAATAATGATTTCATACACTGTTATGATTTAGGTATTAGAGTATGCCAGATGAATTCTTTTTGACAAATATGCTCTCACATCTTTTTTGGCTTTCCACATTTATTTCTTGCCTTATGTCAAAATTAAATTCAGGTTGTTTTGCTATCCTTAGTAGTAATAGCTCAGGGATCAATTATTCGTCCATCTTTGTGTCACTGTAATCTTATACAGGTCACCCCAAACTTGCTGCTGATAGGAAATGAGTGGAAAAATTATTGATCAAAAACTTTTGTGGGCAGGACTGGAAATGGTATGTATTAGTTCCTACAATATGCTACTGGCCAGAATATAAGCCTATGATCCAAATCATGTTATAAAATACATGGGGAAAGAAAATGTGTGGATATTGGCTAATTAAAGTTTATTTTGGGGGAGGGATTAAATGATATTTCAATTCCTTTGCTATATTTGGGAAATTCCTGACCAAATGAGCTATGGAGGAATAAAGACAATGCCCTTTTCCCACTTTTTGATCCAGTATTGGCCAATCATTTCAGAATTTTTAATATGGAAGAGAGGCAGTGGAAAATTTACTAGGTCAGTATATCTTACAGTAATTTACTCTGATGTATCAAGAAAGAAATAAAGATGCTTGGCTTCAAATAATTCTCCAATGCAACTTATATAATAAAAAAGACAATCACTAAAACTAAGAATTGTTCTGAAATCTGATATCCATAAAAAGGAATGTTAAAATTTAGTAATAAAAATGAATGAAGTGAGTTTTGGTTTCTGGTTCAGCATGTAAGGAGATTGGACATTATCACTTAGAATCTTCACAACAAGAAAAAAAAATCTGAAAATCAGCAACTTTCTGAGATGAGATTCAACAGAGAATCACTGCTGCTGCTGCTGCTAAGTCGCTTCAGTCGTGTCTGATTCTGTGCAATCCCATTGACGGCAGCCCACCAGGCTCCTCCATCCCTGGGATTCTCCAGGCAAGAATACTGGAGTGGGTTGCCATTTCCTTCTCCAATGCATACATGCTTGCTAAGTTGCTTCAGTCATGTGCGACTCTGTGTGACCCTATGGACGGCAGCCCACCAGGCTTCTCTGTTCACAGGATTCTCTAGGCAAGAATACTGGAGTGGGTTGCCATTTCCTTCTCCAACAGAGAATTGAGGTCACAGGGAAAACTGCTACCCCAGAAATTAGAGAGACAAATACAGAGGATCACAGCTTATAAGACCAGAAGCTCAGGAGCAGAATCTTCTGTGGGAACTTTTACAGGGGTAGGGAAACTGAAACCATAATTGAATTACTGAAGGCTCAGTGTAGGTAGATTTGAGACATAACAATTCCAGGAGTGTCCAGTCTTAAGAAAGTCTGCACATATTTGTAATTTTTACCAACAGGTACCCTACCTGGTTCTTATAAAAAAGATTAGAGAAAAATCTCTTCATGCCATTACTGGCAGCAAGAGGCAGAATGTAGCCACTTTGAAATATGACCAGAGCATGCTATTCCTCATAACAAGGCCCAACTTCAAGAGAAATTGTTTTAGTAGATCCTAACTGACTGGGGTTTCAGTCTTCAGTTCAGTTGCTCAGTCGTGTCCAACTCTTTGCGACCCCATGGACTGCAACATGCAAGGCTTCCCTGTCCATCATCAACACCCAGAGCTTGCTCAAACTCATGTCCATCAAGTTTGTGATGCCATTCAACCATTTCATCCTCTGTCATCCCCTTCTCCTCCCGCCTTCAATCTTTCCCAGCATCAGGGTCTTTTCTAATGAGTCAGTTCTTCACATCAGGTGGTCAAAGTTTTGGAGCTTCGGCTTCATCATCAGTCCTTCCAGTGAATATTCAGGACTGATCACATTTAGGATTGACTGGTTTGGTCTCCTTGCAGTCCAAGGGACTCTCAAGAGTCTTCTCCAACACCACAGTTCAAAAGCATCAATTCTTTGGCACTCAGCTTTGTTTATAGTACAACTCTCATACCCATTCATGACTACTGGATAAACCATAGCTTTGACCTTTGACATAGGTCAAACCATAGACAGACCTTTGTTGGCAAAGTAATGTCTCTGCTTTTTAATATGCTATGTAGTTTGGTCATAGCTTTTCTTCCAAGGAGCAAGCGTCTTTTAATTTCATGGCTGCAGTCACCATCTGCAGTGATTTTGGGGCCCAAGAAAATAAAGTCTATTGCTGTTTCCATTGTTTCCCCATCTATTTGCCATGGAGTGATGGGACCAAATGACATGATCTTAGTTTTCTGGATGTTGAGTTTTAAGACAACTTTTTCACTCTCCTCCTTCACCTTCATGAAAAGTCTCTTTAGTTTCTCTTCACTTTGTGCCATAAGGGTGGTGTCATCTGCATATTTGAGGTTATTAATATGTCTCCCAGCAATCTTGATTCCAGCTTGCTTTATCCAGCCCGGCATTTTGCATGATGTACTCTGCATGTAAGATAAATAAGCAGGGTGACAATATACAGCCTTGACATACTCCTTTCCCAATTTGGAACCAAACTGGAGTTTAGCCAGAGACAAACCAACAAGGAAAAGGGAATACATAATTCCAGCCCCTTCCAGCCTTCCACATGGTGGAAGAGAATACCTAACTCTAACCCCTCTGTTCTTCCCTGAAGACATGTGCCCAAGGCAGCCTGGACTGATCTTCCTCTCTCATATAAGGGAGAACCAACCAAACAGACAGAGAAGCATTTGTGAAGATCACAGTCCATGAGCACAGGCTTACATCAGAGGATGGTAGAACACTTCCCCTCCATCTGTGCCTTGTTGTTTTAGTCACTAAGTCATGTCTGACTCTTTGAGAGCCTTTGGACTATAGCCTGCCAAGCTCCTCTGTCCATGGGAGTTCCCAGGCAAGAATACTGGAGTGGGTTGCCATTTCTTTTTCTGGGGGAACTTCTCAACCCAGGGATCGAACCTGCATCTCCTACATTGGCAGGCAGGTTTTTTTTTACTGCTGACCCACCAGCAGAGCCAAGTCACACCTCAGAAAAGAATCAGTGACTTTGAAGATATATTAATAGAAATTTCTAAAACTAAAATGTAGAGAAAAAGGGAAAAGACAGAACATAATATCCAAGAACTGTGAAATAATTATAAAAGGTATAACGTGTGTAATCTGAATATCAGAAGGAACAAGGGAACACAGGGAGCCCAGAGAATACCAAGAAAGCAAAGTGCCAAAACAGTCACACATAGACATATCACATTCAAACTTCAAAAAATTGAAATTGAAGGAATAATCTTAAAAAGAAAAGGGAGGGGAATACGTGTAAATCCATGGCTGATTCATATCAATGTATGACAAAACCCACTGAAATGCTGTGAAGTAATTAGCCTCCAACTAATAAAAAAAAATAATAATAATAAAATTAAAAAAAAATAAAATCACAGTGGAAAAAGAAAAAAAAAAAAAGAAAGAAAAGGGAGGGACAAAAACCTAGCAATAAGGAAACAAAAATTAAAATTACATTGGTCTTGTCTTCAGAAACCATGCAAGAAAGAGAGAGGAGTAAAAAGTTTTAAGTATTGGGAGAAAATAATCACCAAGCCAGAATTCCGTATTCAACAAAATTATTCTTCAACAGTGAAAAAGAAAAAAAAAGACTTTCTCAGATAAACAAAAACTGAGAAAACTTCTTGCTGACCGACCTACCTTCTAAGAAATGTTCAAAGAAACTCTTCAGAAAGAAGAAAAAAGAAATTTGGAGCTTCATAATAAAAGGAAGAGTGTTAGAGAAAAAATAAGAGAAGTTAAAAACAAAATATCTTTTTTTTTTTTTTTTCTTTTTTCATTCTTAATGTAACAGATGGGTTTCCCTGGTGGTTCAGCTGGTAAAGAATCTGCCTGCAATGCAAGAGACCTGGGTTCGATCCCTGGGTTGGGAAGACCCCCTGCAGAAGGAAAAGGCTACCCACTCCAGTATTCTGGCCTGGAGAATTCCAAGGACTGTACAGATAACAGATAACAGAATCTAACAGATAACAGTGTGTTCAAAATAATAGAGACAGTAAAGCATGCAGTGACAGTAGTTCATAGATAAGGAAAATGAATGACAAAAATTTTAGATGGGGAAGGAAGAATTCTGAATATTCTGATAAAAGGTAATTAACTTCCCTGTGAAGTGGAATAATATTATTTGAAAGAGGACTAGGATTTGTTGCAAATTTATACTGAAAACTTAAAGACAATTACTAAAGTTAAGTTAAAAATTATAATTGATACACCAAGAGGAGAAAAGAAAAGGAATTATATACTATGCTTAAATAACTCCCCACCCCCAAATGCAGAAAGACTGAAGAGACAGACAGAAAGAAAGAACAAGAAGTGAGAACACAAGAAGAAAGAAAAAGAAAGGAAGAGGATTTCGTCCATGTACAGATTGCATTATTATCTCACATACCAACAAGGACTCAATTATTTTCATAATAATAAGAGGATTTTGCTTTATATACTCATATAGCAAAGTGAAAGTGAAGTCACTCAGCCATGTCCAACTCTTTGTGACCCCATAGACTGTAGCTTGCCAGTCTCCTCTGTTCATGGGATTTTCCAGGCAAGAATACTGGAGTGGGTTGCCATTTCCTTCTCCAGGGGATCTTCCTGACCCAGGGATGTAACTGAGGTCTCCCACATTGCTGGTTAGACTCTTTACTGCCTGAGACCCGGGGAATCCCACTTATATAGCAACCCACTCCAGTATTCTTGCCTGGAAAATCCCATGGACAGAGGAGCCTGGCAGGCTACAGTTCTTGGGGTTGCAAAGAGTCAGACATGGCTGAGTGACCGAACACAGCACATACTTAAAGCTTAGGTTTAATTCAGCAAATTCAAATGGTTACCTTTAGACATTTGAATACAAGTGAAACTAGTATTAAGCTTCATTACCAAAAATGGTATACTTCATCTACATGAATGCAGAGAGGTACATTTTAAATAATTCCCTAAAATTTATTGCTGCAATAGCACATCAATATAAGAAACAGCTAAATTGACAGTTTCCTCATTTTGTGCAATATATGTGTGTGATAGGAAAAATAATTCTCTCTCCAAAATGTTCACATCCTAATTCCTGAAACTGATGAATATGTTGTCTTACATGGGAAAGGGGCTTTGCACATGTGATTAAGGATTTTAATATGGGGAGATTTTTCTGGAATATCCCTTCTTCCACTGGACCCAATAGAGCAAGCCTCTTTCTAAGTAAGAGGTGAGGCAGGGCAGTCAGAGTAAGAGAAAGAGAAGTAATGATAGAAGCAGAAGTCAGAAAGAAGCAGCTGCTCGCTTTCAACATGGAAAAAGGAATGCAGGTGGCTCATGGAAGTTGGAAAAGGCAAGGGAGAGTCCTCTAGAACTCCCAGAAGGAAGGTGGCCCTGCCAACACCTTCATTGCAGTCCAGTGAGACCCAGAGTGAACTTCTGACCTCAAATACTGCTACATAGTAATTTATGTTGTTTTAAGTCACAAAGCTGGAGGTATTTTTATTGCAGCAGCAACAGGATATTAATACTATATGTGTGGAAATATATAGATACAGGTAAATTGATATAACCAGGAGGCAAATCCATTTTAGTATCAATATTAGGTACTAAAAGGTTGCCCCACTTTATAAGCTGTTTCATCTTATGTTAAGCACTACTTACATCTTTATATTGACATATTTCAGTTTAGGTTACAGGAAGCCACACAAAAATATATACTTATCTTCACTCTAATTTCTAGTATAACAATTTTCCCAATATTTACCATTATTACACAACTCTCCTTTACAATGTCATTTACTGTATATTCAACTAAATAACTAGGTCATGTTCTATTAAAATAAATATTTTAGAATATTTAGAATATTTCTAAAGAAATAGGCAGTTAATAGTTTAGAAAGAGAGTTTAAAGAATGAGCAATAATATGTGATTGATTAAATATACTTGGCTGAGGGTAAAGGGATAAAATTTGACTGTCAGAATTTGAGTGTGGATAATTTTAGAAGTTTTAAAGTTCACAGTTAAACTTTAAGCTTAGTATTTTGTGTGCTAAATTGCAGCTTTACTTCTTTATAAGAGAGCTAGCTCAACTTAGCTCACAATCTATTATTTGCATTGAAGGCAGGGGAAAAAAGCTAAAACCTGATAAATGAAGGTCACTTCCAGTCAATTCAAGATTTAAGTGGAGACAAATTCATGATTCTTCCTTGTCCCTCATTTTCTGTTTTTTTTTTTTTTTTTCTTCTGGGTATATCTAGGAAGAGAAGGGACCTATTAATCATCTTGTCATCAGGGGAGTGGTTTCTGATCTTGAAGTAAATACAACTAGTCTGAAATATTAGACTCATCTCTACCTGTATTGGCTGTAATTTACCAGACAATGTGACTTGCGGGTCCATTCTCAGTGTCCAAGACCTGGAGGGGAAATCAGAGTCTGCCCACACAGTCACTTGGCTGTGTCTTTTTTTTAATCCAGTCTCCTGCATGGGATATTTATCTTACAGGCTTTGTGGTCCATCCCTTCATCCCAAGCCATTTTCCCTCAGATATGTGTGTTGCCTTGTGTTCCCGAATCCTCCTCTACTTTAGCTAGTACTCCCATGTGAAGACTGGGGATAAGGATGACTTTTGCAGACCTTTCCACACCTTCAAAGAAGTGGTAGTGGAAGGCACTACTGGAGTTGTACATATGCAAAGAAGTAGGGATGTCTTTGCTCCTGTGTCTCCCCAGGCTGGGATCCAGCTTTTTGGAAAGCTAGAAATATACTGTTTCATCATTCTCTTGCATCTTCCCTTTAACTAGTGTCTTTTTAAAAAACAACTTTACTTCTCAAAACATCTATGATCTACATTAGCCAGATTCTAGATCTTGATGATTAAAGACAGCCTTCTTTTGAAATTAAAAGTAACATAGTAAAACAAACAAAAAAGATTATTCATCTCTCAATTAAGTGTTTTTAAGGAAAATTGCTTCAATTAGGTACTTAGCAAAGGTGAATTTGAAACCTAAACTGACCCTGCTTTCTGAAGCATAAACTGAAATTGAATCAATTGACGGAAAGCTATGAGACAACCAGGAAAATAAAAATGGTGGGAATTGAAGCATAGGAGTTAATATTTCAAGATCTGTGTCTCAATACAGACAGAAAGAGTGAAGTCAACGGATGTACTTTGAGGAATAATGCAAGTGGTTTGTTTTGACATGTGCTCACTATAATATTGTCAAACTCAGCACTGTACAGTGTTTCGTTTTCACCACATCACTGGGCAATGGCATCAAGGCAAAGACTCTGAGTTCTGGAAAGAGTACTTTTAAATCTGCTATTTATGTGACTCTGTGCAAGAAAATTGTCCTTTCTAAACTCAGTTTCTCTATCCTGGTACTTCTAGGATTGTTATGAGTGAGTATGAAATGGAATAATCTATATAAATATGCCAGTAAGCTTATTAGCACACCTCTGGTCCCATCACTTCATGGCAAATTATAGAAGACAAAAAAGTGGAAGCAGTAACAGATTTTATTTTCTTGGGCAGCAAAATCACTGTAGATGGTAACTGCTACCTAGAAATTAAAAGACGCTTGTTCCTTGGAAAGACAGCTATGACAAACCAAGACAGTGTATCAAAAAACAGAGATATCACTTTGGTGACAAAGTTCCATATAATCAGAATTATGTTTTTTCCAGTAGTCATGTTCAGATGTGAAAGTTGGTCCCTAAAGAAGGTTGAGTGTCAAAGAATTGAGGCTTTTGAACTGTGGTGCTGGAGAAGATTCTTAAGAATCCTTTGGACTGCTGGGAGATCAAATCAGTCAATCCCAAAGGAAATCAACCCAGAATATTCATCTGAAGGACTACTGCCGAAGCTGAAGCTCCAATTCTTCGACCACTTGATGTGAAGAGCCAACTCATTGGAAAAGACTGATGCTAGGAAAGATTGAAGGCAAAAGGAGAAGGGAAAGCAGAGAGTGAGATGATTAGATACTATCACTGACTCCAGTGTACCTGACTTTAAGCAAATTCCGGGAGATAATAGAGGACAGAATAGCCTGGTATGCTGCAGTCCAGCAAAGAGTTGGGCTTTAGGGTTGCAAAGAGTCGGACACAACTTAGCGACTGAACAACAACAATAATCGTTGTTATTACTAGCATTATTGCTGATGTATTTGAAATCAAAAGAATAATGTACAATTTTCAAAATATGTATAACTGTCATATGTGAAAACTTGTATGAAATTCTAAGCTTTTATTCATTTTGCAGACAAAATTTCCTGTCATTCTACTAGATATGGTTCTCCAATGATTGTAATGCAGGAGAAGAAAGTTATTCATTTTTTAAAAGAAATGATCACAATGCACTAAGTACAGATATAAAGAAGAATGTTACTTCTACCCTTTATGAATTTTGTTTTCAAAAGCAACATGATATCACTATTTTTCAGCATTTCTATTTTGGTTGAGATGAGCAGACTGTTTAGTTTTGTGTAAAAACAGTCTTCTTTTCCTTTCAAATGGATACTTTTTCTCTAACATTTTTGAATTATTTTACAAACCAGCCACAAACATTTAGACTATAATAAACTTTGAAAAATTTTAAAAAGACAAAGGGCTTTATTGAAAATGTTAATGATGAGTAAAATAATCCAAAGGCGATGATGTAATTTCTCACAAGTTTTGACATGATATACCTCGGGATAAATAATTAAATATTTCAAAATTCACACTTTTAACATTTTAATGTTATATAATATTTAATTCTGCCCCATTTATTTCTTTCCTAATAAAAATATAGTGTATTAAATGAAGAAGAATATTTTTAGACAGAAAATTTCAAGGAGAGAAATTTTCATATTTCATGTTATTTGAGAAGTTATTAGTTCAGAGTAAATTTTAAGAAGGGAATTGGAAAAATTAAATGATTTGAGAATATATATATTATCTACCCTATAGTTTAAGATTTGTAGTTTTGTTTTTTAATAGAAGACACAGTATTTGAGTTTTATCACTGTACATTTTATCTATTTTTCTATTTATTTATTTATTTATTTTACTTCCTCTAACCAGAATTCTGAAATCTGAGGGAAACTGCAGAACTGTTAGAGTCGTTGATGCTTTCTGGTTGGATGATATATTTCAGTCCTACAGACAGAAAGGAAAATGTCTTTCCACCCACCAAAATTTCATGAACTTATCCTACACAATAGCAGTGATGATTTTTTTTTTTTTTTGGTTTTATTTTATTTTATTTTTTTTATTATTATTATTATTTTTTTCCAGTGGGTTTTGTCATACATTGATATGAATCAGCCATGGATTTACATGTATTCCCAATCCCGATCCCCCCTCCCACCTCCCTCTCCACCCAATTCCTCTGGGTCTTCCCAGTGCACCAGGCCGGAGCACTTGTCTCGTGCATCCCACCTGGGCTGGTGATCTGTTTCACCATAGATAGTATACATGCTGTTCTTTTGAAATATCCCACCCTCATATTCTCCCACAAAGTTCAAAAGTCTGTTCTGTATTTCTGTGTCTCTTTTTCTGTTTTGCATATAGGGTTATCATTATCACCTTTCTAAATTCCATATACATGTGTCAGTTTGCTGTAATGTTCTTTATCTTTCTGGCTTACTTCACTCTGTATAATGGGCTCCAGCTTCATCCATCTCATTAGGACTGGTTCAAATGAATTCTTTTTAATGGCTGAGTAATATTCCGTGGTATATATGTACCACAGCTTCCTTATCCATTCATCTGCTGATGGGCATCTAGGTTGCTTCCATGTCCTGGCTATTATAAACAGTGCTGCGATGAACATTGGGGTGCACGTGTCTCTCTCAGATCTGGTTTCCTCAGTGTGTACGCCCAGGAGTGGGATTGCTGGGTCATATGGCAGTTCTATTTCCAGTTTTTTAAGAAATCTCCACACTGTTTTCCATAGCGGCTGTACTAGTTTGCATTCCCACCAACAGTGTAAGAGGGTTCCCTTTTCTCCACACCCTCTCCAGCATTTATTGCTTGTAGACTTTTGGATAGCAGCCATTCTGACTGGCGTGTAATGGTACCTCATTGTGGTTTTGATTTGCATTTCTCTAATAATGAGTGATGTTGAGCATCTTTTCATATGTTTGTTAGCCATCTGTATGTCTTCTTTGGAGAAATGTCTGTTTAGTTCTTTGGCCCATTTTTTGATTGGGTCATTTATTTTTCTGGAATTGAGCTGCAGGAGTTGCTTGTATATTTTTGAGATTAATCCTTTGTCTGTTTCTTCATTTGCTATTATTTTCTCCCAATCTGAGGGCTTACTTATAGTTTCCTTTGTAGTGCAAAAGCTTTTAAGTTTCATTAGGTCCCATTTGTTTAGTTTTGCTTTTATTTCCAATATTCTGGGAGGTGGGTCATAGAGGATCTTGCTTTGATTTATGTCGGAGAGTGTTTTGCCTATGTTCTCCTCTAGGAGTTTTATAGTTTCTGGTCTTACATTTAGATCTTTAATCCATTTTATTTTTGTGTATGGTGTTAGAAAGTGTTCTAGTTTCATTCTTTTACAAGTGGTTGACCAGTTTTCCCAGCACCACTTGTTAAAGAGGTTGTCTTTTTTCCATTGTATATCCTTGCCTCCTTTGTCAAAGATAAGGTGTCCATAGGTTCGTGGATTTATCTCTGGGCTTACCAGACAAAGATGCCACAAAAAAAGAAAACTACAGGCCAATATCACTGATGAACATAGATGCAAAAATCCTTAACAAAATTCTAGCAAACAGAATCCAACAACATATTAAAAAAATCATACACCATGACCAAGTGGGCTTTATCCCAGGAATGCAAGGATTCTTTAATATCCGCAAATCAATCAATGTAATACACCACATTAACAAATTGAAAGATAAAAACCATATGATTATCTCAATAGATGCAGAGAAAGCCTTTGACAAAATTCAACACTCATTTATGATTAAAACTCTCCAAAAAGCAGGAATAGAAGGAACATACCTCAACATAATAAAAGCTATATATGACAAACCCACAGCAAGCATCACCCTCAATGGTGAAAAATTGAAAGCATTTCCCCTGAAATCAGGAACAAGACAAGGGTGCCCACTCTCACCACTACTATTCAACATAGTGTTGGAAGTTCTGGCCACAGCAATCAGAGCAGAAAAAGAAGTAAAAGGAATCCAGATAGGAAAAGAAGAAGTGAAACTCTCACTGTTTGCAGATGACATGATCCTCTACATAGAAAACCCTCAAGACTCTACCAGAAAATTACTAGAGCTAATCAATGAATATAGTAAAGTTGCAGGATATAAAATTAACACACAGAAATCCCTTGCATTCCTATATACTAACAATGAAAAAACAGAAAGAGAAATTAAGGAAACAATACCATTCACCATTGCAACAAAAAGAATAAAATACTTAGGAATATATGTACCTAAAGAAACAAAGGACCTATACATAGAAAACTATAAAACACTGATGAAAGAAATCAAAGAGGACACAAACAGATGGAGAAACATACCGTGTTCATGGATTGGAAGAATTAATATTGTCAAAATGGCTATTCTACCCAAAGCAGTCTATAGATTCAATGCAATCCCTATCAAGCTACCAACGGTATTTTTCACAGAACTAGACCAAAGAATTTCACAATTTGTATGGAAATACAAAAAACCTCGAATAGCCAAAGTAATCTTGAGAAAGCAGTGATGATTTAGACAAAGAATCCTAGGAGTAGGTCCTCTGGGAAGCTTCTCTTTGTTTGTTGGAAGAAAGAAAATCCATGGAACTCATAATTGTATAGTTTCTTAGTATCCTATGTCTTCTCTCTACTTTCCAGAGTCTTTTTATGTTTATTGTATATATAAAATGTTTTTATATATATCTATATAACTATAAATATACATATATAATATATATATATATTTAGTCACAATAAAGTTTTAACAGAAAATTTTAAGCTATGCACTTTGTTTTTTTGTATTTTAGTCAATGATATTTCTTAGAGAGTTTTACTTATCAGTACATATAGATTCATGGGCTTCCCAGGTGGCTCAGTGGTAAAGAATCTGTCAGTCAATGCAGGAGATGCAGGGTATGCCAATTTCATCACTAGGTTAGAAGATCCTCTGAGGGAGGAACTGATAACCCATTCCAGTATTCTTGCCCAGAGCATCCCATGGACAGAGGAGCCTGGCAGCCTATAGTCCATAGAGTGCAAAGAGTCAGACATGACTGAGCATGCACAAATGCATATACAGATTCACATCCATCTTTTTGGCTTCTATTGCAAGTATTTAGAGTATATGAAATGAATAAATCATACTTTTCCATTTCCTTTCATAATGTACATTTGGATGGCCTTCTATTTCCTATTACTATAATAATGCTGCAGTGAATGTCTCAAAAATACAGTAGTGAGGACATTGTAAACCTCCATGGAATAAATGTCAAGTGGTTCAGATACTGAGTTGTAGAGCGTATATCTTTTCCATTGTAATAAGTTCTGCCACACTTCTACCTAATGGTACTGTCATAAGCCCATTCATAAGGAGAGAACCTAGAAAACATATTTTGAAGGCAGAGAAGAAATGTTACATTATAGAAGATCTTGGAGGATGGGAGATAGTATTGCAATCAACTTTTCTAAGTATAATCTACACAGTGGACTTGCTAATAAAGTGTTCTAGTACTATTGAATATCCACATGATGGAAAAAATACTCATGCCCTCATTTCATGCAAGCTAAACAATCAGTATAAGACCAGTTCATAAGTAAATGTAAAAGGAAAAACCATAAACCTTTTATAATATAATGAAGGAGAATTATTTCAAGCCTTGATAATAAAATTACTTTAAAAAAATCACTAACCATAAAAACACGGAGATTGATATATATTTCACTACCTTCAGATTAAGAAAATCTATTCTTCAGAAGATAGCATTAAAAGAATGAAAAGGTATTCTAAAAACTAGGAAAATATATTTGAAACACATATTAAAAAATGATTAGTATTCATATATTTAAAAACCCTTATAAATGAATATGTTTAAATATAAACAACAAATAGAATATGAACAAAACTCATGTGGAGGCATTTTATTATAAAGAAAAATATATTTCTATCCATTGTTAATCAGGAAAATAAAATTAAAACCACAATGAGATACTACTTCATATATTATAAGTAACAGTTGGGCAAGGATTAAAATGTCTGTTAGTCAAAAATTTTGGCAAAGATATGAAGTAATATGGTCTCTCATACTTTGTGGCTCAAAGGGTGGAATTTAACAATCACTTTGGAAAATAGCTTGAGATCACCTGATAAATTTAACAATACATATTCCTACAACACAATTCTGTTTGTATGTGTACTGAGTACAATTATAGTAGTTCTCGGACAAATGATTTATGAGCTATATGCAAAAACATATTCAAATCAGTTTTGCTAATAATAGCCAAGAAATGGGGGAAAAAAAATGTTCAACAATCATGCAATGGAGCAATAAATTTTGGTGTATTCAAACATTGTCAAAATGAGATTCTAACTTAGTGAATTAACATACATGGATCTCACAGCCTTAATATTGAGTGAAAAATTAAGGAGGTCAACTGCTATGAGATGGGATTAGATAACTCATCAATTTGGACATTGAAGTTGGCCCAGATGATCACAGAGGACAAATAAGAAAACTTATAATTTAAAGCACTTGAAGAATGCACCAAAGAAGTCAGAGAGTAAAGTAGAAGGAATTAGACAACTTGGTAGTGTAACAGAAATAAAATGAGACAAAATTAAAGAAAGATTTGAATGACGCTATAATAATAATCCAAAGATAAAGATAGTGATCCAGGAGAATTAGTGATCCAGTGATCAATTAGTGATCCAGAATCTACCTGGACCTAGTGTAGGAGTGAATTTAAACCATCAAATTGAGTTGTCAAGAAATTCACATTACTCTGATTTTCTGTTTGTTTTAGAAATGTCATTGGTCTCCAATTTTATAATAATCTTCAACAATCTTTCCCCTGTCTTCTTTAGATTTCTATACAGTGTTGCTACTCTAAAATTATTTTTTCTGATGGATATGCGTTTAAGGTTACAGTTATCACTTGTTCTTACATTCTAGCTGTTTAGTGCCTAGCATAAATATAAGGTAATAACTCACTAATGGACTACTATATTGATAAAAATTAATTACTTTGAGAAACTTGAAATTTCTATTTCTTAATGAATTGCTGTGTGACTATCTATAAAACACCTAGTCTTTTGACCTGTTTATGTAGAATTAACAAAAAATTTTAGTAATTTAAATGTTGATTTATTCTATTCTTTAATTTCTCTGTTATTTAAAACCCAGTCAAGAAGGAAAACATGTAATGAGAAAATAGTTTTAGGATTGTAGAGAAAGAAGGATGTGAAACTTACACATTCATTCAGAAAATGTTTAGCACGTGCCTAATAAGGGCTAGGCATTATGGAGGGAATAATATATCACAAAACTGAATAATACATAGTGTTCAGCCTCCATAACCTTTTAAATACATAAAAGATAAGTTATAATAAGTACAATAATAGCAATTACCAATGTCTAACTAGAGTATATTAAAGGATTGGAGGGTGTTTACTATAGGAGATGAAGAATTGTTATCTTACAGTTTATTTTCCAAATAACTCTTTTATTTGTATCTACCTTTTTAAAATCTATGAGATTTGGTAGGCTTTACATGCATTTAAAAGCAAGAAATGTGGTCAATATTTTCTAATATCTTTGCATACACGCTAATTTGCTTCAGTCATGTCTGACTCTTTGTGACCTCATGGACTGTAGCTTGCCAGGCCCCACTGTCCATGGGATTCTCCAGGCAAGAATACTGAAATGGGTTGCCATGCTCTCCTCCAGGGAATCTTTCCAATTCAGGGATTGAATCCCCATCTCCTGTAGTTCCTGCATTGCAGGCAGATTCTTTACATGAATTATAATCTCTAAAAATATAGAAACACTGTGTTGTACACCTGAAAAAAATATAATGTTGTAAGTCAACTATACTTTAATTTAATAAATACAGAATGAAAGAAAGAAAAACAAAACAGGGAAAGAGGCATTTCCAAAAGGTTTGCTTTCTCCCTAAGTCTCCAAATTTGGGACATGGTAGAATGGGAGCAATGGAGAGATCTAGGGAAGACATTTCTTTTTAGAACATTTGTGCTAGACACAGAACACATTGTCCAAGTTCCACTTCCAGGAAGGGCTGCTGCCTGCTAGCTATGGAGCATGCAGTCAGCCAACGGTTTGCAGCTGTCTACTCCTTCTGGCTCTGCCCCAGTTGTGGAGAACTGACTAGTCTGGTGTCAGTCCATTGCTGGTGACTGAAAGAGACAGGGAAGGTTATAAAGACTCATCATCCTGGCCTAGTCTAGGCCGTTTCGATGGATCCTAATATTCCCTGAGCTTCTTGCCAGATTGCCTGTGGTTTGTCCTGGTTGCAACCCAGTAGTGAAGTGAAGTGAAAGTCGCTCAGTCATGTCCGACTCTTTGTGACCCCATGGATTATACAGTCATGCAATCCTCCAGGCCAGAATACTGGAGTGAGTAGCCTTTCCATTCTCCAGGGGATCTTCCCAACCCAGGGAATGAACCCAGGTCTCCTGCATTGCAGGCAGATTTTTTACCAGCTGAGTCACTGGGGAAGCCCAGTAAGATTCTTCCAATGCCTGATCCTGTTTCTCTCCCTTTCTTTGCACACATGTTGATCTTTAAAGAAATATCTTGCAGCCCAAACTTCACCCCAATGTGTATTTCCAGACAACCCAAACTGCAAAATCATCATTTAGTGCCAGTAGGAGGAACTGTAGTTTTGGAAAAAAAAAAAAAGAAAAAAGCACTGGAGTTGGAGACAGATCTGTTTCTCCATATGTCTAAAACACTTTTTTTTTTTCCCAGTTACTGAAAATCTATAAAAATCTCTGTTTCTTCACAGGTTTAGTTGATGATTAAATTAGACAAATGCAAACTGTAAGATATGGTACGATCTTGACTAATACGAATACTATAATTTACACAGTGCGAAGAGTGGGGCAGCAATCAGTTTCCAGTCATTCAAATCACATTTTGCAGTATTTTGTATATTGGGCTATTCAAATTTCTCTTTGGTTTATTGGGGAGGGGGAATCTATCAGTTCACTAGAAATTTAGGAACTGAGAAGTTAAAAATCATAGCTCTGGAAATATTCAGATTTTCTGTATGATTATTGAGTAATAAAATAAATACAAAGCTGGTCAACATTAGCCTGTGGAGGTCTTTTTATATTGTTAACAGTAATCCTTTGATATGGTGCTAGGGAAGGTAACAAGAGATGAGCTAGTTAAAGTTCAAAATGCAGAATTTTTTAAAGTGAATCAGGTATTGCAAGGCTACCTTTGAGATGTGAGATCCATTGACATTGGAGGCTATGAGAACAGGTTGGCACCTCCCTTTGAAAACTGCCTTTCCCTAACTTGTCCTCACTTTACTGTTTGAAGTTAGTGGCGGGGATTGGGTTTAGAGGCTGGCTCATGCTGGCATCAGGAGCTGAGCAGATTTTTCAGGTTTCCAACTATTAAACAAAATATGTCCTTGTAGTAATTGCCATAGTTGAGCCTTCTCCATATTTATAATTCTCTCAGCTCATAGGGCCTGCAGAGATAACTCGTGGCAACTTTAATGTATAAATACAATAAACTAGATCTGAGCTAAAATAATAAACAATTGACAATAAAACTTTTTCTAAAAATAGGAAAAAATGCTGAGAAATAATCATTTAAGGAAAAACAAATATCTGTGGTGTACAAAATTTAATTTCTGCTTGTGAAATGACACAGTTGCACACGTGATCAAAACTTCTCCTTTTGATACTTTTTCCAGAAATATTAAATATACCAACATTACATCACAGTTCAGATTTATTCACTCATTCAGTTATTTATTTGATCCTATGTGTCAAGTATCATTAGACAAATAAAGCAAAAGTTCATGCTATTGTACTGACACTTCTGTAGGTGAGACAAAATAAACAACAAAATTATCAACAATAATTAAATTAAAAGTTCTCATCGCAAGAAAAAGGATTTTGTAACTATGTATGACAGATATTAATTCAATTATTGGGGTGATCATTTAGCAATGTATCAAATATCAATTATGTGTACACCTGAAATTAATTATACCTCAATAAAATTTTAATAATAACTAAATTATACAATTTGTTAAAAGTCCCTAGTGTTACAGAAGAAAAATAGAAGAGAATAAGCAATGATGGATATCAGAGAGCAAATTGCAATTTTAACTAGTGCAGTCAGGATTTTATTGGTCCTCACTATATTACAAACCACCTCAAAATGCAATGATTTTTATAAAACAAGCTTAACTTAAAAGTTGAAATTCAAGTCAAAAAAATCACTTAGAAATGGAATACAGAACTGAATTTAAGGGTAAAATTGTATTATACTAAACCGAAAAATGTATCACTCACAAAAATGAAGAATTTTAAAACAAAAACAAAGTTTAAATGTTAACAACTAATTTTATATATGTGCATCACTTAATAAAAAAAATACTCATGTCTTAAAATCATATTTATTGAGATAAAAGTTAAATACATAAAATGCACTCATGTCTATCATATTTTTCAGCAGTTTGTACATCCAGGTAACCACAATACATTCAAGATCCAGAACATTTACATCACCCAGAAAGTTTCCCTTTTAGCTCATTCTCTCAAACCTAGAACCTAGGGAACAAATGGCCTATTTTCCTTAATTTATATGAAATTTGCCTAAAAAGAGTTTCAAACAAGCAATGTGATGCTTCAGTCTTTGAATGATATGGAATTACTCAGTGTTGGGTGTATGACTTTTTCTCTGAAATCTTGAGATGCACCCACATTTTAGGTGTATTTAGTAGCTTCTTACTATTATTGCTGAATAGTACAATTGACCCTTAAACAATTCAAAGGTAAGAGGCACCTCAAGAAGTCAGAAATACACCTATAACTTTACAGTCAGCCCTCAGCCCTACCTGTCCATCATTCTGCATGAACGATTCAGCTAACCACAGATCATGTAGTACCGTATTACATATTTACTGAGAAAAAAAATCACTCAAATTGGACCTGTGCAGTTTAAACTTGTGTTGTTCAAAGTCCTACTCCATTCCATTCCATCTTAAGACTACCCCACAATGTAATTAGTCACCCTCTGGTGGACGTTTGGGTTGTTTGCAGCTTTTGTCTACTTTATGCAGATCTCATATAAACAACTTCACATATGTCTTTGTGTAAACACATATTTTCATTCACCTTGGATAAATATCTAGAAATGGAATTTTAGACACTCCAACTACTAATGTAAAATTAATTCTTTCTTATGCAGACACATTTCAGAAGGCAAAAATTGGGATCCTCATATTACGGGATGCATAAAGTGAAAACACACACCAATGCAGTTAGGTAATTATGTTGTCAACAGATATGAGTCTTTCTGACCTCTCAAATCTGTGACTACATAGGAGACAAAAAAGTTAAATCTAGTTAAAATCTTGATAAAAGGATGAATTTTTTATAAAGACAAGTGCTGTCGTTTCTTAAAAGAAATGTGATTATATTCTAATTTCAGGAAATCTTTTAATGGTTCCATGGAGTATAGTGAAATTTATCAATTAATATTCTGACAGTGATAATAAGAAGATCAAAATCTGAATAGACACATGGAAAAATGTGGACCCTGTGGATAAATCTTTGACACAAACACCTAGAGTGATAATATGTTTAATTCATGCTTTTGAATACAATTTATATGTACTTTTAATGCACAATACAAATAAATGTTCATGTTTTTAATGCCCTGTATCTGCTGGCACTGAGTCTATAAGAGTTTGTTTTTTATCTTCTTAACAAATGCCATAGAATTCAATAACATTAATCTGTTTTTTTACAACTGACCTCACACATATCTAGGTTTCACATGCCTTCAATGTCTCCAATCTTTTGTACTTAGACATGTAAAGTTACTAAATTAATAATTTGATGAATTTAACTGACCCTTATTTTATTTTTCTGTTATCTCTATGGCTAAATACCAACAAAATAGTAGTTCTTGTCTTATAGTGAACGAGAATAGGTTTAATATAACCAGAAAACTATTTTCATTTCTTTTTCAAAACACACTTCATCCAAAATGTTCAAGAATTCTTGAAATTCAACAATAAGGAAACACACAACCTGATTACAAAATGGACCAAAGACATTAACAGATAGTTCACTGAAGAAGCTGAACGGATATCAAATAAGAAGACAGCTCAGTAGTAAAGAATCTGCCTGCCAATGCAGGGGATGCAGGTTTGATCCCTGAGTCAGGAAGATCCCCTGTAGAAACAAATGGCAACCCACTCCAGTATTCTTGCCTGGAAAATCCCATGGGTAGAGAAGCCTGGCAGGCTACAGTCCCTGGATCACAAAAGAGTTGTACATGACTTAGCAACTAAATAACAACAACATGAAAAGATGTTCCATATGTTACTAGAAAATGCAAATTAAAACACTGAGATACTACTACACAGCTTTTAGAATGGCCAAAATCCAGAACACTGACAAAACAAATGCGTTGAGGATGAGAGACAGGCATTTATTGTTGATGGGAATGCAAAATGGTATGACTATGTTGGAAGAGAGTTTGGCAGTTTCTTACAAACCTACAGTACTCTGAACATACAATCCACTATGCACTATGTGGTATTTACCCAAAGGAGTTGTAAATATGTCAGTTCAGTTCAGTCAGATCAGTTCAGTTGCTCAGTCATGTCCAACTCTTTGCGACCCCATGGACTGCAGCATGCCAGGCCTCCCTGTCCATCACCAATGCCCGGAATTTACTCAAACTCATGTCCATTGAGTCTGTGATGCCATCCAACCATCTCATCCTCTGTTGTCCCCTTCTCTTGCCTTCAATCTTTACCAGCATCAGGGGCTTTTCAAGTGAGTCAGTTTCTTTGCATCAGGTGGCCAAAGTATTGGAGTTTCAGCTTCAACATCAGCCCTTGCAATGAATATTCAGGACTGACTTCCTTTAGGATTGATTGATTTGATCTCCTTGCAGTCCAAGGGACTCTTAAGAGTCTTCTCCAACGCCATAGTTCAAAAGCATCAAATCTTCAGCACTCAGCTTTCTTTGTAGTCCAACTCTGACATCCATACACGACTACTGGAAAAACCATAGCCTTGACTAGATGGACCTTTGCTGGCAAATAATGTCTCTGCTTTTAATATGCTGTCTAGATTGGTCATAACTTTCTTCCAAGGAAAGTGTCTTTTAATTTCATGGCTGCAGTCACAATCTGCAGTGACTTTGGTGCCCCAAAAAATGAAGTCTGCCACTATTTCCCCATCTATTAGCCATGAAGTGATGGGACCAGATGCCATGATCTTAGTTTTCTGAATGTTGAGCTTTAAGCCAACTTTTTCACTCTCCTCTTTCACTTTCATCAAGAGGCTGTTTAGTTCTTGTTTGCTTTCTGCCATAAGCGTGGTGTCATCTGCCTATCTGAGGTTATTGATATTTCTCCCGGCAATCTTGATTCCAGCTTGTGCTTCATCCATCCCGGTGTTTCTCATGATGTACTCTGCATAGAAATTAAATAAGCAGGGTGACAAAATACAGCCTTGACCTACTCCCTTCCCTATTTGGAAATGTTTATCCACACAAAAACCCACACACAGATACTTATAGCAGCTTTATTCATAATCAACAAAGTCTGGAAGCAATCAAGTTGGTTTTCAGTGGATGAATAGATAATCATTGTTATAATTAAACAATGTAATACTTTTTGGTGCTAAAAATAAATAAGCTGTTGAGACATGGAAATACATAGAGGAAACCTAAATGCATATTGTTAAGTCAAAGAAGATAATCTGAAAAGACTACGTACTGTATTATACCAAGAACACAGCCATTCTGAAAAAGGCAAAACTGCGGCACAGTAGAAAGATTGGTAGTTCCAGGAATTAGAGCTGAGGGAAGGATGAGCAAGTGGAATACAGAGGATATTAAGAGAAGTAAAACTACCCTATTTAATACTGTAATGGTCCACCATATCGTTTTATGGCCCACCATATCATTATATTACATATCATTATAAATTTACCAAAATCCATAGAATGTACAACACCAATATTGAACCCTAAGGTAAACTATGGATGGTAAAGCTGAATAATGTAGATTCAAAGCTTATAAAAATATAGCACTCTGGTAGGATTTTGATAATAGGAGAGGCTATGCATGTATGGGAGCTGAGAGTATATTTGAAATCTCTATACCTTTCTCTCAATTTTGCTGTGAACCTAAAATGTCTCTAAAAACAGGCCTACTTTAAAAAAAAACATCTTTCAAATGAGAAATTTTGCTTTAAAAATAGTCAATGTGTAAACTGCATTGCACCAAGATAATATGATATAAACAATTTTGCACACGGTGTTGTGCAAATTAACTCTGGTAGAGCAAGACACATATTAAACATTCCTTTATTTGATCTGTTCCAACTCCTGAAGGAAACCTAACACTTGAAGAGTTACAGACTATAGTTTCATCAGATTCTCTGAATAAGCCATTCAGATAAAGTAAGAGCATGAAAAATTTTTGTAAGTGTTAGCCATCAGTCATGTCTGACTCTTTGCAACTCATGGACTGTAGCCCTCCAAGCTCCTCTGTCCATGGGATTTTCCAGGCGAGAATACTGGAGTGGGTTTGCCATTTCCTTCTCCAGGGGATCTTCCTGACCCAGGGTTTGAACCCAGGTCACTTGCATTGCAGGCAGATTCTTTACCATCTGAGCCACCAGGGAAACTCAAAGTAAGAGCATACTTGAGATAGTTGTTATGAGGACTCTGTCTAGTCATGATCAAATTGCCTTGTTAAGTTTTTCTTAGAGCTTGTCCATTCAATGTCTAAATGTAAAAAGATTTTATGGGGAAATGTTAATTTTTTTTTTTTAATCTTTTTTTTTTTATTAGTTGGAGGCCAATCACTTCACAACATTTCAGTGGGTTTTGTCATACATTGATATGAATCAGCCATGGATTTACACGTATTCCCCATCCCGATCCCCGCTCCCACCTCCCTCTCCACCCGATTCCCCTGAGTCCTCCCAGTGCACCAGGCTGGAGCACTTGTCTCATGCATCCCACCTGGGCTGGTGATCTGTTTCACCATAGATAGTATACATGCTGTTCTTTTGAAATATCCCACCCTCACATTCTCCCACAGAGTTCAAAAGTCTGTTCTGTATTTCTGTGTCTCTTTTTCTGTTTTGCATATAGGGTTATCGTTACCATCTTTCTAAATTCCATATATATGTGATAGTATGCTGTAATGTTCTTTATCTTTCTGGCTTACTTCACTCTGTATTTAAAAAGCAATTTCATAATATATGATGTAACTTTGTCACAGTCCAAATGAAAAAAAGTTAGCAAGTGCCCAATTTTTAAATTCAACACTTTCTTCTGATTAAATTCCTTGTCTAATTATTATTCCCAGTCTTCATAATACAAATTTCTTCAATTTTTATTCATCATTCATAATTTACAAATAGAAGAACCTAGATGTTTAACAAATAGCCCAATGATATAAGAAAATGTGCAAACTTTAGAATACAAACATGAATTCTATAAAATTATGAATCAAAGTTGTTAAAAATAATGATAATATGAATATATTACTAAGTTAAGGCAATTATGTGAGGACAAGTAAAGCATTTTTGTAGACATTAATGTGTGCTCAATTTCTCAGCCATGTCTGACTCCTTGTAGCACCATGGACTATAGCTTGCCAGGCTCCACTGCCCAGGAATTTTCTGTCAAAGAATGAGAATTGAATTACTGACATGGAAAAACGTGTTAAAATAATTATATTGAGTGAAAAAAAAAAATCAAAGATTAAAGCATTCAGGAAGACCAAACAAAACTTTCCAAAATATGAACAAGTATCCCTGTAATTGAAGCTATAAAATTGGGTAAAATGAGTTGAAATATAATAAAAAAAAAAGTCTTGAAATACTTTGAAAAGGCCCATGTGTTTCAGGTAAAAGGAATATAGAACAATGTGCACTAAGGCCTTTATTAATTTTTCAGTTTTAATAATAAAGAAATTATTTTTAGTCATCTAGAAATAACAAAAACATATCATCTACAATTAGTTAGAAAAAATTGCATCAACATTTAAAATAACATTAAAAATACTAATTGGAAAAGATACATATACCCCAATGTTCATACCAGCATCATCAATAATGGCCAAGATATGGAAGCAACCTAAATGTCCGTCAACAGATGAATGAACAAAGAAATGTGGTACATATACACAATGGAATATTGCTTAGCCATAAAAAAGAATGACATTTTGTCATTTGCAGTATGGATTGCTTGGAGATTATTATGCTTAGTGAAATAAGTCAGATAAACAGAAACACTGTGTTGCCAAATTTATATGAAATTTTATAAATACAACAAATAAGAGAATACAACAAAAATAAACATTCACAGATATAGAAAACAAAGTAGCAGTTACCAGTGGAGAAAGGAAGAGGGAACTGCAAAAGTGCAATGTGTATTAAGAGGCACAAATGACTATGCATAAAGTAAATGAGTTATTGGATACATTATAGAGCAAAGAAAATATATCTAATATTTTATAATAGCTATTAATGGAGTATAATCTTTAAAACTTGTGAATCACTAAGTTGTACATCTGAAACTTATATAATATCACAAACAACTATATACCTCAGGGCTTCCCTGGAGGCTCAGATGGTAAAGAGTCTGTCTGCAATGGGGGAGACTAGGTTTTGATCCCTGGGTCAGGAAGGTCCCCTGGAGAAGGAAATGGCAACCCACTCCAGTATTCTTGCCTGGAAAAGTCGATGGTTGCAGGAGCCTGGTGGACTACAGTCCATAGGGTCGCAAAGAGTTGGACATGATTGAGCAACTAACATATACCTCAAAAAAACAAGTAATAGGAGAATTTAAAAGAAAAGGTAGAAATAAAATTTTTTTTAAAAATCAGAGCAAAATATAGAAATATTGACAAAATTATTAAGGAAGTAAAGTTGAACTGAGAATATTATACACACTAAAGTTTTGTTCATTTTTAAAGGCAGTGGACAAGCATTATAATACATAAGAATGAAGATAAAAGCACTTGAGTTCCTTTAAAATACTAACCGATTATTAAATCACACGCAGAGAAAGTACAACATACAGCTTCAATATTTTCCTATAACTAACAGTGTCAGACTCCATTTCAGTTCCAAGCCTGCATAATCTATTCCCTAGTTTATGGAAGCCAGTGGAGATTTATCTAAATTTCCACAGACCAAAACTGCAGAGAGTGCTAAGTGAAAGCAAGTCGCCTTGCTGAAATTTGTCACATGGAGTAAAAAGGAAACATACATTCAAATAGAGCGTGATGAAAATGCAGAGACTGCAGCCGCAATATCTGGAGCTGTGAAAAAAAAAAAATCAAATTGAAAGGGCGGACAATGAAGTAGCCAGGATGCAACAGTTTCAAAACATGAATAAAAAGTCAGAGAAGTGAAACTGAGCTTAAAAACTTGGAATTTAAGCATTAGAGTTTGTTACTGTTTTTCCCTATCATGCCATGGAGTTTGGCTAAATAATTGTTTTATTTTAGCTCACTTGGCAACTTTATAGATCCATCTGACTAAAAGTTTACTTTTTGTCAGGGTGCCACGTTTTATACATTGAGGAATATGTATGAAAAATCAGGCGACTGACTTATACCACAAAGCTAACTTTGATTAGCAATTATATATGAGTATGCAGATGTATGTTATATATGTCCTATACACATTTTATGTACCACATAATACTTATGTATAAAATGCATATTGTATAGATATAGATATATCATGTCACAAAAGTTCAGAGAAAAGTTTAATGTATTGAATATTTTGTTTTTTGGAAAGTCTTCTAGAAAAAACAAATCATTAGTGAGAAAGACAATACAGATGGTGTTGATTGTCACCAATAAAGCATAAACAAAGAACATGTTGGGGCTGGGGTAGTCACTTCTAACTTAGAAACAAAACAAGAAAGAATAGTGAGAGTTGTTTTCCAGGGGACCTCGGATGAAAGATAATATTCATATAGGTGGTGATATAAGGAAGGGGAACAATCAGAAAAGAGAAAGCTATGAATACATCAATACTAAAAGGTCAAAAATACCAATATTAAAGTGTAAAAAAATATATCAATAAAGACACTCATATAACGTGGCTTCTTGAAGGAAAAAACAAAAAGCAATTTTATGAGAGCTGGCAGATATGAATTTTAGGAAAAAATCTCTCAAAGAATTTATGACTCTGATGTTAGCATAGTGATGCTAAAGAACTTTTGATTAAAAAAAAGTTTTAGAGTAAAAGTGGTAATAATTGAAGTTGTCTTACTAATTGGACTTTATAAGTGAAACTTTCAATCTCTGAAAAAACCATTTTTTTAAAAATTTAAGGTCAAAATTAATTTAGCAGTTAATTTTACAAAATACACATATGATTTAGTATTTGAAAGTTGTACGAGGTATGAAATAAGTATATGCTGGTTGCTGTTAATTTAATTAAACCCACTTAATGATAAATATCAGGTATGCTGCAGAGGGGACTCTTAACTCTATAGGAGATAACAGCAAGTTGTCTCAACTGGAAAATTATGTAATTAAGAGTTAAGGAATTTTTCTTTTTTTTTTTATTTTTTTTAAATTTTTATTATTATTTTTTTTTCCAGTGGGTTTTGTCATACATTGCTATGAATCAGCCATGGATTTACATGTATTCCCAATCCCGATCCCCCCTCCCACCTCCCTCTCCACCCGATTCCTCTGGGTCTTCCCAGTGCACCAGGCCGGAGCACTTGTCTCGTGCATCCCACCTGGGCTGGTGATCTGTTTCACCATAGTTAGTATACATGCTGTTCTTTTGAAATATCCCACCCTCACATTCTCCCAGAGAGTTCAAAAGTCTGTTCTGTATTTCTGTGTCTCTTTTTCTATTCTGCATATAGGGTTATCGTTATCACCTTTCTAAATTCCATATACATGTGTCAGTATGCTGTAATGTTCTTTATCTTTCTGGCTTACTTCACTCTGTATAAGGGGCTCCAGTTTCATCCATCTCATTAGGACTGGTTCAAATGAATTCTTTTTAACGGCTGAGTAATATTCCATGGTGTATATGTACCACAGCTTCCTTATCCATTCATCTGCTGATGGGCATCTAGGTTGCTTCCATGTCCTGGCTATTATAAACAGTGCTGCGATGAACACTGGGGTGCACGTGTCTCTTTCAGATCTGGTTTCCTCAGTGTGTATGCCCAGAAGTGGGATTGCTGGGTCATATGGCAGTTCTATGTCCAGTTTTTTAAGAAATCTCCACACTGTTTTCCATAGCGGCTGTACTAGTTTGCATTCCCACCAACAGTGTAAGAGGGTTCCCTTTTCTCCACACCCTCTCCAGCATTTATTGCTTGTAGACTTTTGGATAGCAGCCATCCTGACTGGCGTGTAATGGTACCTCATTGTGGTTTTGATTTGCATTTCTCTAATAATGAGTGATGTTGAGCATCTTTTCATGTGTTTGTTAGCCATCTGTATGTCTTCTTTGGAGAAATGTCTGTTTAGTTCTTTGGCCCATTTTTTGATTGGGTCATTTATTTTTCTGGAATTGAGCTGCAGGAGTTGCTTGTATATTTTTGAGATTAATCCTTTGTCTGTTTCTTCATTTGCTATTATTTTCTCCCAATCTGAGGGCTGTCTTTTCACCTTACTTATAGTTTCCTTTGTAGTGCAAAAGCTTTTAAGTTTCATTAGATCCCATTTGTTTAGTTTTGCTTTTATTTCCAATATTCTGGGAGGTGGGTCATAGAGGATCTTGCTTTGATTTATGTCGGAGAGTGTTTTGCCTATGTTCTCCTCTAGGAGTTTTATAGTTTCTGGTCTTACATTTAGATCTTTAATCCATTTTGAGTTTATTTTTGTGTATGGTGTTAGAAAGTGTTCTAGTTTCATTCTTTTACAAGTGGTTGACCAGTTTTCCCAGCACCACTTGTTAAAGAGGTTGTCTTTTTTCCATTGTATATCCTTGCCTCCTTTGTCAAAGATAAGGTGTCCATAGGTTCGTGGATTTATCTCTGGGCTTTCTATTCTGTTCCATTGATCTATATTTCTGTCTTTGTGCCAGTACCATACTGTCTTGATCTATCTTACTCAAACTCTTCCAGAAAATTGCAGAAGAAGGTAAGCTTCCAAACTCATTCTATGAGGCCACCATCACCCTAATTCCAAAACCAGACAAAGATGCCACAAAAAAAGAAAACTACAGGCCAATATCACTGATGAACATAGATGCAAAAATCCTTAACAAAATTCTAGCAAACAGAATCCAACAACATATTAAAAAAATCATACACCATGACCAAGTGGGCTTTATCCCAGGAATGCAAGGATTCTTTAATATCCGCAAATCAATCAAGGAGTTTTTCAAGTATTCATTAGCATTCTTCATTCACCTTACAACTCATATCATACTCTGAGGCTATAATAATCACTTACTGAATATTTTTCCATGAACATATTATTTCTAGGTTTATTTAACATGAAAAGGTTTTTTTTCCTTTAATTCATGATTGAGGCTTGTTACATTGCTGTAGTATAAACATATTGAAATTTTATTTCTTTACTAACTCTTGGACACACTTTCTTTCACCTGTTTTATAACTAAGAAAAATTAAAATGTCAGGACTGTCTCAGCTAGTAAATATAAGACTCTTTCTTCATATGTTATTTTGTATCCAGAATTTTTATCTTTCTTTTTAAAGAAAATAATTTATTTTTAATTGGATGATAATTACTTTACAATATCATGTTGATTTCTGCCATACATCTATCTACATGAATCAGCCATAGGTATACCTATGTCTCCTCCCTCTTGATCCCCCCTAACATTTCCTACTCCATCCCACCCCTCAGGTTGTCACAGAACACAGAATTTGAGTTCCTGCATTATACAGCAAATTCCCACTGGCTATCTATTTTACATTTGGTAATATATATGTTTCAGTGCTACTTTCTCAATTTGCCCCACACTCTCTCTTCCCCACTGTGCCAACAAATCTGTTCTTTGTATCTGTATCTCTTTTCCTGCCCTACAAGTAGGTTCATCACTATCATCTTTCTAAATTCCATATATATGCTTTAAATTATGATATTTTGTTTTTCTCTTTCTGACTTACTCCACTCTGTATAATAGGCTCTGGCTCCACCTACCTTATCAGAACTGAATCAAATGTGTTCCTTTTTATAGTTGAATAGTATTCCATTGTATATATGTACAACAACTTCTTTATCCATTCATCTGTTGATGAACATTTAGGTTGCTTCCATATCCTAGCTATTGTAAATAGTGCTTCAATTAACCCAATGTATCCAGAATTTTGAGGATATTCCAAAGGCAGTAGTCATCTACATTGAAAATTTGGATTTATTTTAAGTCCACCCAATAAAACAAGAGTTATATTATCATGCTTTAGTTTGAGGATTCATGCAAAACATTTTATTTCTTTGAATGTTTGGTTTATTTCACTTTATTTTAAATTTTAACTAAGGAGGCACAAAGTAAAAATCATTCAAACAGCATAAAATACTGTATTGTAAAAAGATATTCTTCACCTCAGTTCTGATTTGTAGGCTCATGATCCCTGCTTTCCAGGTCCTGTTTTGTTTGTTGGATTATGAGGTATAACAATCCAAATACACTTTTGATACCCTCCTCCAGTTTTTTGAGTACATAATGGAAGTTTTTCAATATCAGTACTTGCAGATCAGCCTCATTTTTCAAAGACTGCATAACATTGCATTGTATGTGTCAGCTATGTAAATTATGCAGAGGGCTTGTATGCTGATTCGCTTTAGTCATGTCTGCCTCTTTGTGATCCTATGGACTGCAGCCCACCAAGCTCTCTGTCCTTGGGATTCTCCAGACAAGAATACTGGTGTGGGTTTCCATTTCTTCCTCCAAGAGATTTTCTCAACCCAGGAATCAAACCCACGTCTCTTAGGTCTCCTCCTTTGGCGGGCAGGTTCTTTACCTCTAGCACCACCTGGGAAGCTCCCAATTTATGCATAATTTACATAACTAATTTATTTAAACATATTTTTAGAATTTTATGTTAAAGGCATATTTCATCATTTTCAGTGTAAATTCTATGGTTTATGCATGATCTTGAGAATATCCTACCAGGTGCTTTTAATGAAACACACATTTCAAACTGCTTTCTGCCTCACCTACTTGAGTAGTGCAGTGAAAGTCACAGAACTATATTGGGGTCCAAAGAGATTGCCTCTAGTCTGGTGATTCTCACAAGATACACTTTGTGGCATTTTGGGGAACTGTTGAGTTGATTAAAATCAATACATATTACAATGCTTTTCCTGGATGATGTTTCTCCTCTGAATCAAAATGAGAAAATAATTGAGTGATTATTTTTTCAGTCTCTTAAGACCTTTTTACAACCAGTATCATTACAGATGCACAGAAAAGAAATTAATTTATTAAGATAGTGCTTTGCATGAAAGACTTAATTCTTATTGAGAACCTTTTTAGAGAAGCAACACTACTCACAAGTGGCTATCATACATGCCATAAATATTGTAGGGGAGGTAATAAATGTTGAGCTTTCTTTTTCTAGAGTTTTCTTCTACATATAATCATATTACATACAAATATATAGAAAAGGCTCCTGAAAAGTAGAGATAAAGCAAATCACCAAAATTTACCTAAAATTATCTCTAATCTCTCAATCCCACTAGACTGATACTTTAAATCTACAGTTTACTAATGAAAAAACTGAGATTCATAGGTATCATTTTCTCCAAGGTCACACTTACTAAGTTTGAAAACAAAGGTTCAAATTCAGGTCTATCTTTCCCTGATACTGAGGAAGAGCTTTAAATTCTCCTATAAAAATATAAAAAGATATCTCCGTGTGACATAGCTAAACTCAGAGTAGTTAAGATTTCTATAGCCAAGATTCAGATTCAGTTTCCTCCTACAAGCTTAAACATTTTTTAAAGTACTGAAAAAAAGTACATAATGGAAATTTTTCATGCATTGCCTCTCTTTGCTGGAATACAACTGTTCTCAAATTCAACATATCAATGTGTTATAATTAAACATAAAATGCATAACTTGATAGAATTAGTAAAAAATCACTACCACTCCTTGATGAAAATTTTGTTGCTTATCCACCTTCGTGAGTGTGTACATTTTATGGAATGCACATTGTTTCGTTTATCTTTTTCCTTTCTTTCAGTTTTCTCTATTCTTTAAACTTCTTATTATCATCTTATCTAAAAAATGTATTTTAGTTCATCAAAATGTGCCCCTTCACATCTATGAAGCAGAGTTCAGTGTTTGAAAGATTGTTCTCCCTATAATTTCAAATTGAAAGTACAGGTGAAGTCCAAGAATATCAGGTGTGCCCAAGTTCTCCCTATCATAATTTTTAATTTTCCCAGTAATACTTACAACCCTATCTGGACTTTCTCTAAATTTTTGGTCCTATCATACCTTTTACCCAATTGGAAAGTTTAGGTAAATTTAACACACAATTTATGCTCTCTTTTATCTACAGAAACTGTCAAAGGAAATAGATCACACAGAGTCAGCTTGACTTTCAGCTAACAAATCTGCTTTACCTTTTAACTTAAAACATTATAACATATTTTGCATAGATAAGTGTTTTTGCATAGTATTTCACTTTTCCTTCATTAAAATAGCTATATAAGAAATGAAAAATTCAGAGATTTCCAATATATACCTACATGGACTTGTATAAAAGGATGTGCATTTATGAATTGCCTATAATTATTGAAAGTGGACATATTTTGTCCTTCACTACCCAAGATAATCCAGAATTTCAAATTATTCAGTAAAAGTTTTGAATTTGAATACAAATAATTTTCCTTTGAAATTAAATCTCTAACTAAAGAGAGCAAGTGGTTATTAGCATATAATTACAATAAAAATTGATTCCAAATTCCTATGCCAATATATTCAATAAAACATACAAAGACAAGGAGAAAATGTGCATAATTTATCATAATAAATTGCATATATGGTATTTAAGATTAAATACCTGTAGTTTCCAATATCTTTTGTCTGGCAGTAATATAATAACCTTGCTTAAAAGTCATCATACCTTAGAATAAGCTAATGTTAAAATCACAAACTATATTAGTTCTAAATTAACCAGGGTAACCAGAGTAAATTGATGATAAGTTTATAGTCACAGCTAAAATTTTCAAACTGTCCAAAGAGATAAATATATACAAAGCCCAGTTAAGTTTTGTTTATATTTTAAAATTTAAATGATTGAATGATAATGGGAAAACTTATATGTGTGTGTGTGTGTGTGTGTGTGTGTGTATAAAAAATACTACACGGAGAAGGAAATGGCACAACCCACTCCTGTGGACAGAGGAGCCTGGTGGGCTGCTGTCCATGGGGTCACACGGAGTTGGACACGACTGAAGTGACTTAGCAAGCATGCATGCATTGAAGAAGGAAACGGCAACCCACTCCAGTGTTCTTGCCTGGAGAATCCCAGGGATGGAGGAGCCTGGTGGGCTGCCATCTGTGGGGTCGCCCAGAATCGGACACGACTGAAGCGACTTAGCAGCAGCAGCAGCAGAGTAACACTACATCATAAAATTAGAAAGTAAGATGAACATAAAATATTCTCACTGTAGATTATTTAAAAACACACACACACGAACTAGTACAAACTGTGAATTCTCTAACCCTTACACTCAGAGAATATCAAATGTGACACGTCCAAAAATGTATGAGTAAGATTTGATTTTTTAGAAATGAATAGATACAGGGATTCCCTGGTAACTTAGTGCTAAAGAATTCTCCTGCCACCGTAGGAGACATGGCTTCAGTCCCTGATCCAGGAAGATCTGACTTGCCGCAGAGCAGCTAAGGCGGGCACCGCAACTATTGAGCCTGTGTTCCAGAGCCCGGAGTTGCAACTACTGAGGTCTTGAGCTGCAAATACTGATGCCTGCCCTCCCTAGGGCCTGTGCTCCACGACAGTAGAAGCCACCACAATGAAAACCTGCGCACTGCAACTAGAGAGTAGCCCCCACTTGCCTCAGCTGGAGAAAAACCCAGGCAACAGTGGAGATCCAGCACAGTTAAAGTTCAGTATGTTTTTTAAAGACACAACTAAATAGATACAGCCAAAGAAACTAAGAGAAGAAAATTCATTACCTGAAATTCTTACTAATATTTGACAAAGTGGCCAATAATATTCAATGAGGAAAGGATAGTCTTTTCAGTAGTGATGGGAAAATTGGATAACTGCATGCAGTAAAGTAAAATTGAATCCCTATCTTATATGACATGCAAAAACTAACTTCAGATGGACTGAAGACATGAATGTGTTAATAAGACCTGAAACCATAAAACTCTTAGGAGAAAACATAGATTAAAAACTCATTGACATTGGTCTTGACAATGATTTTTTAGGATGTATCACCACCAATAGCAGAGAGAACAAAGAGGAAAGTAAACTAGTAAGTGGCATCAAACTAAAAAGCTTCTTCACAGCAACATAAACAGTCAACAAAATGAAAAGGCAAATTATGGAATGTAAGAAAAGATTTGCAAACCATATGTCTGATAAGGGTTTAATATTCAAAATCTGTGAAGAACTCATAAAGTTAATAGCAAAAATACCATCTGATTTTAAAATGAACAGAAAAACTGAATATACGCTTTTTCCAAAGAAGATATACACGTGATCAACAGGTATGTGAACATGTGCTCAACACCACTAATCATCAAGGAAATGCAAATGA